>NC_066857.1:11389270-12696770 GCF_025177605.1 Cucumis melo | reverse complement strand
TTACATACGCATCCTCGGTGGCCTACGACACGAATGTCCCAGCTCGAACATGTGTTTCCCAAAACAATTCCACACGATCGACCGACTCCCCTTTTCTTTCAGCGAGCTCATACTGTCGTTGTAGAAACGACTTGGACCCGCTACTATGATTGTAAGGTTGCTTCTGTTTAGCAGCCTTGTTCGTCCGTGATTGCTCATGCATTAAAACAATTATAATGTTTATTTCTTATACATATTAAAACTTGTTATCATAATTAATCATGACAAATACCTGAAATGCACAGCTGATATAATGGTCGCAGAGGAAGTGTCAATCCTCATCACTTCTAACCAATGCGTTTGGTGGGTTGGCACGAGCCTTCTCCAGGTCGATGTACTTTTTGAAATGTCTATGATAGTCGGCCCGGAACTCTTTAAAGGTCGTGAGCATCTGATGCTCAACAAACCTGTTCATTGCTTGATCATTGAAATCAAGCACAAACAATCGCTACACATTACAAACATAACACATTAGATTGGTTAAAGTTAGATATGTTTCAAATGAAATCATATATAATGTGTAGTGCATTTAATTACCTGGCGGTCGCCCTTGACGACCTCAATGTATTCTCTCCCAACGTCTGCTCACTTAAGACAGCGGACGGGAAATGTCTTTCGCACACGCCTATCGCCTGGCTGAAGCGAACGGCGTGTAGAGAAATAGGCTTCTCCGCTTCAGGGGCGATCATCATCGGAATGCGCCCATTTATTGCAACGTGGTGTTCTAACTCCAAGAGTCGAGACTGCGCATGTCTCCTAGGAGTCGGAGTCGTTTGTTGAGAAGAAGACCCTGCTCAATAAATCGATAATAACATATAAAGTTAGAAAAAAGAACATGAAATATTTGTAAGTTAAAATGAAGAAAATTCTTAGACTCGCCCGTATTGTCGCCCACAGATGACGACCCTCCCGCGATGTTATCTAAATCGTCCTCAAATTGGAGGAACATATCGTTCGTCTCCATAAAATTTGATCATCGATATGACATAATGGCTATGGACATAGAAAAAAAACATTCAATAACCAAATACAAACACATAGCTAGAATCAAAATATATAAACTAGATATAAATATGTGGGTATGTGGTTTAATTTGTCACTATAATTCGTCATCGCTTGCATGTGACAAGTGTTCATCCACTGCAAGATAGCCATCCCAAACATAAGCAAATTCAAAACAAAAAAGCTACCATAACTGCAGGATAGTCATCTCAAATCAACAATAAAAATATTCAACACAAACAGGCTACCATAACTGCAGGATAGCCAAAACAAATCTTAACACACATATTACATTCAAAACATAAACTATAAATCCCCTCCCCCCCCCCCCCCTCCAATTTCAATTTTCAATTTAACTTAAACCCCCTCCCCCCAGTTCAATTTTCAATTTAACTATAAATCTCCCCCCCCCCCTCCCTTCCTCCCCTCCTCCCCTCCAATTTCAATTTTTAATTCAAATATAAACCCCCCTCCCAATTCAATTTTCAATTTAACAATAAACCCCCTCCCCCAATTCAACCCCCATTCAATTTTCATTTAACTATAAACTCCCTCCTCAATTCAATTTTCTAAATAGCCCTAAACCCTAAACCATTCAAATTTCAATTCAACCACAAATTACACACATTCTATACAAAAATACATTTAACAAACAAAAATCTATTATAAAAGAAAATCCTAAAATAATTTTCCTAAAAAAAACCCTAAAACATAAATTTAAACTAAATAAATTTTAATTTTCCACATACCTAAAGTGGCAGACGGCGGCGAGGGACGGCGGTGGAACAGCGACGAAAGGATGACGAAAACGACGACGAATCTCTCTTTTCCCCTCTCGGCTTCTCCTCTCTTTTTCCCTCTCGGTTTCGGTTCTGTAAAATACAGAACTGAAACGATTAAAAAAGGGATCCCGATGCAGTGCTGCGGCGTCGGGAAATCCCCTAAAAAAGCATCAGGAAAAGGGGCCATTAAATGGTTTTCCCGACGCTTAGGGTTGCGTCGGGAAAAACCCCTATTCCCGATGCCGCTCCCGACGCATTGTGCACGACGTCGGGTATAGTTCGTTTTTTAAAATTAATTTATCCTTTTCCTGACAAATACTTGCCAACGCCTTCGTGATGCGTCGGAAAAGAGTGTTTTCCCGACGCGTCTCCCGATGCGGTGTTGATGGCATCGGGAAAGCCCTTATTCTCGACGTTCTTTATGCCGACGTCCTTTTTGGCGTCGGGAATGCTCCATTTTCTTGTAGTGAATGTTGGACCTTCACCCAAAAAAAGAAGAAATAACCCAACAAGTCTCCCACTATTTCACTTGTGGAGGAACTTGTCATTCTCAATACAATACAATAAAACTCAAGCTTCTCTCTTGGTAGATTCTTCGTCAACATATCAGATCCATTATGATCAGTATGTATCTTCTTAAGCTCAAATAGTTCATCATTTAAAGCATCTCCAAGCCAACGATACCTATCTTTAATATGCTTTGTTTTAGAATGAAATGTAGCATTATTCTTACCAAGATGAATAACACTATGGTTATTGCAGTATATCACATATCGTTGTTGTTTGAAATCAAACTCTTAAATAAAGCGCTTCATCCAAAATATCTTTTTACGAACCTCTACTGTTACACTATACTCTACTTCAGTTGTAGAAAGTGCAACACACTTTATGCAACCTTGACTACCAAGACACTACACCGTTTGCAAATGTTATCAAGTAACTGGAAGTAGACTTTTTGTGTTTAAACCTCTTGCCATATATGAATCAGTGTACCTAGCAAGTACTAGCTTTCCACCCCCAAATGTAAGCTTCAAACTAGAAGTACCTCTAAAAATCACTACAAGAAATTTTGGATCTTCTGATGTCGATTTAGACCGTCGGAAGATATGGTACCCTCTGACGTAATAATTGAAGCGTCTGGAGATCAAGTATCTCTCGACGCACTCCGTTATGTGTCAGGAGTTATGTGGGAACTCCTGACACCTTAACAAAGACGTCGAAAAATAGTAGGGAACTCTCGATGCCACCAACAATTCGTCGAGAGTTCCCACATAACTCCCGACACATTATGTGAGGCGTTGGTTGAAAAGAAATAATTTAAAGAATGATGGTGTGTCTCCCGACGTCTGAATGTACGCGTCGGGAGATATAAGGGTACTCTTGATGCTTTAATAGATGCGTTGGAATTAATGGGGAACTCTCGATGCTTATTGGGTTGTGTCTAAAGTTTCCCTTTAAAAACCCTCCACATATCTATAAAATACATATCTAAATAAAGGGAAGAAGAAAATTGAGAGTAGAACACCGCTCGTGCCCAGATCGGAAACACGCACCACTGTCGCTCGAAAATCGCCAATCCACCCCTTTCCTATGGTGTCGCTGCTTGCCCTGTGTCTTTTGATATGTAATTTATTTAGCTAGATTACTAATTTTTCCATAAAACTCTTTCTTCCTTAAAATCCTCTCAACAGAAAATAGAACGTGATATTAAAGCAATATGAAGGTTTATTAGATTCTCGAGTGGTTGGGGCACATTTCATGGTGAAATTGGTTTGAGAGATGGAGATAAACGTTTGTTTGAAATAGTTAATATAGAACAATGTGTTTTTAAGGTTAGCTCTTTTAGAAACGTTGAAACTCAGCCTCAATGAACAAGAATATTCTAATGCCAAAACATGCTCTTCTTTCGACTTTTTTTTTAAGTGTTGTGTATGAGCGAGACAACAAAGGTTAGAATGTTGTCCTCTTAGTTGATGATCTAATTGAACAATGTGTTAAGTTTATGTAAATGTATATTTTGTGGAGATAAAAGGGAACTTGAATATGATGAAATATCATACATATATTTTTGTATCTATGTATGAAAATGTATTTGATGAGATTCTATAATTGATATAAATTTGATGTTATGTTTTGATGAAGTTTTTAACAAATTAGGGACTTGTTAATCTACTATTAATGAATTAACGACAATGAATTGAATTTGATAATAATTTTTAAATAAGGCGTTTTTAAATATAGAAAAAAATTATTACTCTTTACACAAAAGGAGAATTGTTATGGATAGCAAAAAGATATATATAGTGGGCTTTTGGCGTGCAAGTTCGAAATCAAATTCCTAGAAATTAAATGCCTATGGGCTTATCTGATGGGGTTCTAATGTTTGAGAATTACAAATATCTATGTTTGAAATGCAGGGTTTGGAAATCTGAGTTTCTAATGCCTATGTTTGGGGGTTGGTTTTGAATTCTTGAATTTAGCTAATATGTTTTTTTTTCTTTTTGAATTGTTTATCTTAAATTTACCATGTATCAATTTTAATTGATTTCTTTTCCGTATTCTATACTTCTAGTTCAATTTCTTGAATTTATTAATTTTCAAGACAATAATGTAAAACCAAGAAATTTTATTATTCAATAACAATAATTTTGATTACAGTTGCATTAACACAAATGGTCTAATTAACATGAATGGTCTTATTAGGAATATTACAAATCATTCACAAAATACAAAGGTCACATAATCTAATGAGATTCACAAAAAAGTTACAGTCTAATAGGTTTTAAAATAAGTATAACCAAAAGGGTCAAACAAAAGTGAAAGTCAAGTAAAGTTACTTTTAGTCATTGTTATGGTTGTCTTCCTATGATACACATGCAATGTATTTTAAACCACTTTTATCGAAAGGGGGTTTAAATAAAAATGAGTTTTTTTTTTTTAAATAACTTTTTCTTTTAAGTCAATGCAAATAGGTCTCAAGTTTTCCAATTAAATTGACCAACGAAAAAAATGAAAAGTATTATTAAACAAAAAAAGGTATATGGATATATATTTACAATATTCACTATATTAGTGATATATTAATATTTTGACTTATACTTGAGATCACAATAGATTGATCATCAATTTTCATCATGAAAAATAGTAAAAAAAAATAAACAAAATCTCCTAAAATGAAGAAAGATTAATTTTAAACAAAGAAGAGAAAAAAGATGATCTAATAATAATAATTATTAAAAAAACTCCAGAAGAAAGTAAAATATAAGAATGAGCAAATGTGTATTTTAAAAATTATTGTTGTGATTAAATCAAAGGCATGTTTGTAATGATTCGGAAAAAAAATTTTTTCAAAAAATCATTTTTATTAATTTTTCAAGGTTGGCGGTTGTCGCTAGAGTTGGTGGTCGACAGTAGAGTTATCAGAAATGACATATAGTGGTCATCTAACAATGGTCATTGAGGGCGGTGTTCGAAGGTTGCCAACGAATTTTCTAGATTGAATTAGGAAAAAAATGTAATCCTTGGGCTTAAAGACATGGAGAAGAGTGTAGAAAGCTAACCTTGATGAAGACAATTGTCGATCAATGGTGAAGACAGTCAATGTTCACCAATGATTAAGATGATTGGTTGGTCGCCGACCATCATGACAATATCATTCGCCAAGGGTCATGGCTATTGGTCATTGAACATCACTATGATCGTTTGTAATAGACACGATGATCAATCATTAACGATAACTATTGTTCGTTGATCACCAACGATCATAATGATTAATCACTAACTGTCAAGACGATTCGGAGGCGACGATCAAGATGATCTAGAGCCAACGGTCAAGACAATCAATTGTCATGACCGTTGATCAATCACTATCGGTCATCAATGGTTGATCGTGAAGTCAGCCAACATTTGTTGCCAACGGTCATCAATGATCACTGATAAAAGGTTTAAGTGATTTTTTTCTAAAACATATGACATTCAATAATAATAATAATAATAATAATAATATATTTCAAACCCATGGGTTTGGTTCCTTAATCCCACGAATTTTATTCCAATTGTCCAAACATGGATTTGGCTTCAAATGCCAAACCCCCTTAATTCCAAACCAATGGCCCAAACACCCCCATAAACTTTTAGTTAACTTCTAAACAATTTTTTTTTTGTTTTTGTGTCTATAAGTACTATTGCATCATTCTCAAACAGTTTTCATAAGTCTAATGATTTGTTCAAGGAGTTGAACATATCCCCTCCCACGAGATCCTCAATGGGTGACACATCAAGTTAGTCTACTTGGATGAAACTTTAGGTGAATTTCACAAGTTTACATGAGTTCGCCTACTACTATTTTCTTTTTTAGATGACTCTAAACCCATTCATAAGACACATGCCACTCCCAAAACATGGAGTTTGAGAAATATGTCTGCAAACATGAAAAATTCCAATCTTCATCACATCAAGAGCGAAGAAGCCAATCTCTCGACATGTGTTTGGTTCAGCAAGACTATCGATGTTGTCGTAAGAGATGTATTGCTCGTTCAGTGCCTTAGATTTGTAGATGTTTCGTTGGAATATATTGAGATTATTAAGGGTTCTTTACAGGTAGGTTTATAAGTTTACATCATAGCCCATATATACACAAAAACCTAATCCATTTGTTCTTTCCTTTGTAGCGCCATTTTGTGTTTGATTTCATAGATCATGCACTTAATAGATTCGTTGAACATAAAATGTTAACATCTTTCAAAGAATACAAAGTAGACTTATACAAATATTTTAAGAAAGGTTGCAACCTTGAGCAAGCACGTGCCATTTATGTTAATAAGTCAACAATTTCAGGTGATTTTACATCTTTTAATGTATCATTACTGCATTATAAGTACTTCAGTAGAAGCAATCACATATCATTTACATCTTCTAAAGTTACTTCATGTATCATTTCTGTTATTTGCATGAAGGAGCAATCAAGGACTAACAACACGTAAGCAACATTAGGTATAATACATACCATGGCATACGTTAAGCTTCCAACTAGTGAAGTATATTAAATCTTACTCATATTTTCCTTCTCTTTATCTGTGGGAGGACTCTATTTAGTACTCAATTTAAAGTGACTAGATAAAGGAAAACCGACTGGTTTCACTTCACTCATGTCGAAGCGCTTAAGAACCTTCCCTAAGTGTTACTCCTTCATAGGGCTAAAACTGAACTAGTTTTTATAGCTTAAGACTTCTAATATTGCATCACTTATTCATTAAACTCTCATTCCGTAGGAAATAATAATATGGACAAGATCAAGAGTACAATGCAAAAAGAATCACTCAACTTGAAGCTAAAATGAGCTAGCGCAAATGGGCTAAAACAAGATGTACTAGTATTTTCGTAAATGAACTAAAACACAATGCAGCCCCCAGCGCCTAAGCTTTGAGTGTAATAGTCGCACCTTCGTAAATGCTTTAAGGCGATCGTGCAACACTTGTTCCCATGCTAGAACAAGTCAGCCAAACTCAATCCAAATAGTTGATGACACGATGGATGTACTTCACAATCTTCACCCCCAATTCTTGAGGAAATGTTTTAGAAAACGGATTTAGAGGAAAATGTTTTCACAAACATTTGAAAGCATATTTGAGAAAAGAAAGATTGTTATAAGGCTATAAACAACAAGGGACAACAACAACTTTATATCTTATAACTCATGAATGTATGGATATGATGATTAGTCTTACCCCCACATAGTTCATTTTGAAGAAAAAGAGAACTGGCAGGCTCACATATGCTAAAGTTCGAGATGAAATACTTAATAATAATATTAAAAAAAAATAAAAAAGCAATGCAAGGTGTCGAAGCGGTCATGTAATCATGGACAACACTTCCTGGATAAACATAACTGTGACATTCTCCCCCACCTAATTGGTTGATGTCCTTGTCAACCAGCTCTGCTAAAACTCAACAATTTGTTGGGTAGCATTCTTGAGGTCTTCGACGCTCTCCCAACTGACTTCTTTGACAAAGGGGTCTTTCCATTTCACTAGATACTCATTCAAGCACGTTTTGATCTTGTAACATGGCACACATCCTCTGCCAATATTTCTTTGACTTCTTTCTTCACAGGGACTTTCATTGTAGCAAACTGACAGTTAACGGCATCTTGTTGCTCATCTTCCAGGATGGGATGATAGGTTTCAAATTGCTAACGTGGATGATTAAGTGAATCTTCGTCCACGAGGGCAATTGAACCTGATAAAATGTTTTTCCAATCACTTCTACGAGTCCGTTATATTTTTGCATAAGGCATTGGTCTCTTTGTCCACAGAACCAAAATCACCCAGTGTGCAATTTGGTTAACACTTTGTCTTCTGCTTGAAATTCGAATTCCTACATCTTGTATCGACTCAATTTTTCATACACTTTCGAGAAATTAAGGGATTGAGGACTTTTACCCCATAGGGATGGTCAATAACATGTGGCATGAGGGGTTGTCTACCGCATATTATGTCACAACCCAACTTTTTATACTAAGTTAAGGTCATTACTAAAAAGAAACAATAATAAAAGACATTTTCTTCCTGAAAGGAGGAAGACTAAATTTTCATTAAAAACAGAATACTGAAACACTGATACATAGACGCGGAAGCAAAACTGAGTCCCCATATGGCATGTCACGAATCATTCTCTATCACTCGCCAGCTTTCCACTACCTTTACCTTTGCCTAAAATATTAAACATAGAAATAGTGAGTATAAATGTATACTCAGTAAAGGACCCACTACTAGTCCCGCTAGGTGTCTGTTATCTTCCCATTAGAGTCATGTAAAGAAATACCCTTGAACTAGCACGTTCTCGAATACGTGCAATCTGTAATCCCATAGGAACATCTCTGGTATTTGATGAACCCAAAGGGACACCTAAGACAAAACTGGTCTTTAGTGATCTCGGAAGAAACACTTAGACAATCGGGCTGTGAGTGACCCCATCGAATCACTCGTAATCATGTCTATGTCATATTGGACTAGTGATCCCCTCAGACTACACAGTCATAAAAAGGCGGTGATTCCGAGGGACACCCATGTGGATACGACTCTAATAGACAAAGTTAATAGAACGCCCATCCATAGCATGTTGCATATCATAAATATCATAAACAAGACATGAATATTAATCTTAACGTCCTTAATCATGTGATTAATATATCATGCATTAGCATCAACATCAACGGTCATCATCATCAACATACTACCATTCATTAACATAATGTCAGCCATCATCATCAATCATCAATATAATGACAATCATTATCAATAGCATCAAGTCATGCATTTTAGCTACCATCAATGCATAGTCATAATTACATGCGGTCTCTTAAATTCAGTTCGAAGGTCTAGTAGAAGAATCTCTTACCTGGAGATTTTAGCCAAACAAAGTACTCCCTATCTGATAGTAAAAAATTCTCCAATTAATTTGATCCTAATCATAAAAGAAAAAATTCAGTATCTTAATTAATAAAATTACCAATTGGTTATCATCCAAAAATTCTCTCAAATTAATTAACTTTCTAAAAATTGGGATTGAAACCAATTCAACCTTGATTGGGAAAAATTTAGGATTTAAATCTTAAAAAATTAGCCAATTGAACCTTTAAAGAAATCCCAAATAAATCCATTAATTTAATTATCTTAGCTTGACAAGGTTACTCAAATGGAGGTTGAAAAATTCTCTTATCCTTGATGAAAAAATTTATTACTTTAAATCTTCAAGCTTTGCCAAATTGATCAATCTTAACTAAAACTGGTGAAGCGACATCGACAAAGAGTTATCTTAGTGAAAGAGATAAATAACCTTTTTCTTTTTCCTTTTCTTTCCAACATAAGCATTCCAATGCTATTTATAGATCCAAATAATAACAATAATATTTACTTTGTTTTATTCATAACCAAAAATCAAAGAAAAGGAGAAGAAAGAGGGACAATCAAGAGCGGATCCTCTTGCAAACAAAGTTTTTAAAGCTCACTACAAGAAATCGGAGTTTTTCCGACACACAAAAAGGTATCGGAAGAAACAAAGTTAGGAGAGACGTCTTCCCTCGACGTCACTTTTCACACGTCGGGCAAAGGCGAACACATTATTTTATTATTACCATTTCCCGATACCGTGATAGAGTCATCGAGAAATAAGAATACATTTTCAACGTCTAGGTGTAAGACGTCGGAAATAATTAGAAATTAAATAAAATATATAACTTATCTTAACGTCCCGTGCACACGTTGGGAACTCGCAATCAGAAATCTTCAAACATATAGAGATTCCCAACGCCTCACGCATGGCGTCGCAAACGGTTTTAACTATTCCCGATGCCATAATGATTCATCGAGAATGGTGTTGGAAGTAAGAAGAGCTTCTAACGTTTTCATGCTGCGTCGGGAGTTTCCATATATAAAAGATGTTTCAATTATATGAAACACATAATCGAAACGAAAGAGAAAGAAGAAGAGGAGAGTTCGGCCGACGAAACGAAAAGAGGAGAAAATATCAGCCATCACCGCCGTGAGCCTACTGTCGTGCCTCTCCCGCCATCTACCACCGTACATCCTTTTCACATCCCTATTTGAGGTAAGTTTAAAACCTTAAACTCTTAAATGTTAGTTTAGTTTAGGTTAGGTTACTTTAAATAGTTTAGCTTTTTGTTTTTAAAATTTGTTTTAGGATTTTAATGATGAATTAGTTTTAGGATATTTGATTTTAGTTTTTGAAGTTGAAATTTTGAATGTGGGCTGAAAGGGGGGTTATTTGAGAAATTGATTTGGAGAATTAAAATTTTGAATGTGTGGGTTGAATTTGAAAAGGAGGAGTGAGGTTTAATTAGAGGGGAGAGGGGTTGATGATGAAATTTTGAAGGGGGGTTAAATTGAAATTTTAAAGGGAATGAAGGGGGTTTGAATTGAAAATTTAAGGGATTATGGTTGAAATTTGAGGGGGGAGGGAGGCAATGGCTATTATTATGTTAAAAATTCTGTAATTTGTGTTAAAATTCGTTTTGGCTATCCTGCAGTTATGGTAGCCTTTAGTTCAATTCTAGTAGTTTATTTCTTAGTAGTTTTGAATAACTTTGTTGTTGATTTGGGATGGCTATCTTGCAGTTATGGTAGCCTTTTTTGTTTTGAATTTGTTTGTATTTTTTAGAGTTTGAGAGGGTGGTAGTAGGATAGCTTGTAAGGTAGCGTTGTTGGAAGGGGTGAGTAGGATGCAAAGATTGAAGTTGTTTGTGGTTAATTAGGTTGTGCTTGCTATCCTGAAGTTATGGCAGTCTATATAGTTTGAAGTTAGTTTTAGGAAAATTTTGAGATATTGTATATTCAGGAGAGTAAGTTTAGGATGTGAGAGGAGCAGAACATGTTTCTAACCAAACCTATTTATGTTTTAGGGACTTAAACGATAGACAAGGGTTGGATGGAACTTAGGAATAAGTTTGCCCTTGAGTATAGAGAGGGAGTGACCCAATTTTTAGAAGTTGTCAAGTTTCACGTTGATGCCTATTGACGAATAAGGTATTCGTAGATGTATAAACTCAAATTGGAACTCACTTGAAGGTGTGGAACTACATCTACTGAGTATTGGAATATCCCCTTACTACAAAAAATGGGTGTATCATGGAGAGCCATTGAGCTTTAGAGGTACAAAAAACTTTGAGAAAGAAACTAGTAGTAACCCTTTTAATGAAGGAACTAGTAGTAGGCAGTTTGATGAAGAAGATGATATGTTTGGTATGCTGAATGATTTACAAGCCCCGATTAAAAAGGAAAAGAAAACGGAGGAAGGTCGTTTGGAGGATGAAATGTCAAGGAATATTGAGGTAGATATAGATGAAGATACAACAAACATATTTCAGGACTTATTGAATGAAGCACATAATGAGTTGTACCCTGGTTGTTCTGAATTTTCCTCCTTTAATTTTTTGGTTAAGTTGATGCATGTGAAGGTTCTAAATTGTTGGAGTAACAAGTCGTTTGACATGTTGTTAGAACTCTTAAGAGCAGCGTTTCCACGGAATTTTCTGATTTTGAGATGTGTTGAGACATCCAGCTGATGCTGAGAGATGGAAGCACTTTGATTCTGAATTTTCTGATTTTGCTTCTGATCCACGAGCATGCATTTGGGGTTGGCTTCAGATGGATTTAGCTCATTTGGTCAAATGAGTACCTTGTACAGTATGTGGTTTGTTGTGTTACTTCCTTATAATTTGCCACCATGAAAATACATGAAAGAGACAGATTTCTTCATATCCCTACTCATACTCGATTCTAGATTTCTTGGTAGGGAAATCAATGTGTATCTTCAACTATTGATTGAGGAACTGAAAGAGTTATGGACTTTTGGGGTGCGTACGTATGACTCTCTTATAGGTCAATTCTTTTAGCTACATGCAGCCTTGTTATGGACAATTAATGACTTCCTAGTGTATGATGACCTATCAAGGTGGAGTACAAAGGGGTATTAGGTATTTCTCGTATGCATGGGTGATAGATTGTCGTTTGGGATACGAGGTAGAATATCCTTTATAGGACATAGACGCTATCTTCTAGAGAACCACGTGTGGCATAGAAGTAGGCTACACGATTAAAAGGTAGAGTGTAGGACTCCTCCAGTTATGATGAATGGGTATGAAATCTTAGAACAGCTAGATCAGTTGGAGTTTTCAATTATGAGTAAACATCCTTCAATAAAGGATAAGAAAAGAAAGAGAGCTCTTAATTGGACGAAGAGAAGTATTTTTTCGAATTTCCTTACTGGTCGAGACTACTGTTACATTACAAACTTAACGTAATGCACATTGAAAACAATGTTTGTGACAATTTGGTTGGTGTATTGTTGAATATCGAAGAGAAACTTAATTAATCTCAGGACTCGAAACGCAAGATTGTCATGTTTTATTACATCGACTACTACCTATTGGTATTCGAGCATTCTTACCGAAAAATGGGTATACTGATATTACCAAACTATGTAATTTTTTTCGTGACTTGTGCGCCAGAACGATAAGAGCAAGTGATTTGGACTAATTGCAAGCAGACATCATAATCATACTTTGTAAGTTAGAAAGAATATTTCCACCTGCCTTCTTTAGCGTTATGGTACACCTAGCCGTATACTTACCATACGAAACCAAGGTTATTGGTCCGGTTTCATACAGTTTTATGTATCCCATTAAAAGAAGTCTACGCACTTTAAAAAAGTATATTAGAAACAAAGCACGTCCTGAAGGATCCATTGCAGAAGCGTATGTGATGAATGAATCGAGTACCTTTTGTTCGCGTTATCTAAGTGTTATAGAGACTCGATTCACAAGAGATGAGTGAAAAGATAATACCATTCTAGAGAATGAGCTAATTGGTGAGTTTGAAATTTTCAAGCAGAAAGTACGACCATTGGATGCGTCAAGTCTTTGTACTCTAGAACAGGAAGAGGAATGTCTCTTCCATTGGTACATACTTAACAAAGTAGACGAAATATCGGAGTATTGCAAGTAATCATTTCTTATTTTTGTATTTCTTAGGTATAGTTGTTGAGTATCTGTTATATACATTGTTGTTACACAAAAAAACTTATAATGATCCCCGTCAGGAAACATTTGAGGCTAATACGTCGACAGGCTCAAAATGCTACTGATTTGTACAAAAGGCATCAATGGAGATTCTTTAAATGGTTTCGAGCACAAGTATATAGCAAGTTTTTGTGTGCAATGTATGCACTAACGTATTTAAGCACGTGAATGTGTATAATCATTGTCACATTGATTTTAGTTTATAAAACTGCATGAGTCTGAAAATCTATCAAACGATTTCTTCTTACTTGCGATGGGACCATCATTTGACGTTCATTGTTACAACGGATGCATCGTGGGTGGGCTGAGATTTCTCATGTTAGAACGTGATTCTCGGCGCACTACACAAAACAGTGGAGTAATGGTAATTGGTGAAAGCGATGCAAGTGAAAGTGTTGAGAATAATTTCTACGGTGTTCTGGATGAAGTGTTGCACGTTCAATATCAGTTGGGAAGAAATTTCTGGTTATTTAAGTATCGGTGGTATGACACGGACGTCAATAAAAGTTAAAGAACACACGTTGAACTACGGTACAAATCTCTCAACACGATTCGTTTTTTGTTCACCAAGGAACCTGTAATTCTTGCAACGCAAGCACATCAAGTTTTTTACCTAGATAACCCAAAAAATGGTAGCAATTGAAAAATTATGCAAGTCGTCCAAAATAAGCATATATGGAACGTGCCAGAAGTGGACGATGTTGACAATGAGTACCTAAATGTATTAGAAATCGTTGTCAGCCATTGAGTGAATGAGCACATCGAGGATGACACTCTATGTAGAACTGATGTTGATCCCACAATCGTTGAAAGACCAGTTGTGCGTCATGTCACTAACGACTTCATCAACGATGTGAATGAACACTTATCACGTACAAGCGGAACAAGCGACGACGATGAATGATAGTGACAAACGACGTACCCACATATTTATGTAGTTTATATATTTCGATTCTAGTTATGTGTTCGATTTTCTTATTGAATGTTTGTTTTCTATGTCCACAGGCACTATGTCGTCATTCCGAGCGGTTTCGATGAGACGGATGTCATGTTCCTCAAGTTTGAAGAGGATCTAGATAACCTTGCGAAAGCATCATCTTTGATGGACGACAATTTGGGTGAGTCTATTAATGGTATACATTTTAACTTAGAATTATTTCAACTTTTTTCTAACATTATATGTTCTTATAATTTATTGAGTAAGGTCGTCTTCTTAACCATCTACGACCCAACTTTTAGGAGACGTGTGCAGTCTCAACTCTTAGAGTTTGAGTGCTACGTTGCAGGCAATGAGCGGATTCAAATAATGATCACCCCTGATGCAGAGAAGCTTATTTTCCCACATGTCATTCGCTTCAGCCAGGCGATAGGCGTGTGTGTACAAAAGATATTTTCCGTCCATTGCCTTAAGTGGATGGACGTAGACAGAGAATACATCGAGGTCGTCAAGGCCCAACTCCATGAAATAAACAATATAATTATTTTCATGCAGTAGCAATCACAAACAAACAAGGCTGCTAAGTAGAAGCAATCTTACAATCATAGTAGCGAGTCAAAGTCATTTCTACAACGACGGCACGAGCTCACTGAGCAAAGAGGGGAGTCGGTCGATTATGTGGAGTTGTTCCAGTAAACACACGTTCGAGATGGGACGTTCGTGTCACAGGCTGCGAATGATGCACATGTAAGTTATCCAAGCAACACTTTCGCTCTTATTTGTCATCTTTAATATATAATATATTTTTTACTTGCTAAGATAGTTTCTATATTTGTTGCAGAATCAAATGCTAGAACTTCAGTCTCAGCCTACCCTAGAGGGTAGTACTCATCCATTCTCTGGAGACGAGATATGCGAGACGGTGTTGGGTAGACGACCGGACTACTCAAAAGATCTTGTTAGGGACCCAAGCTCAAGGCCCGCAAGACAACTAATACGAGCAGTTCCATAATCTCATGTCCGCAGTCCACAGTAGAGCTCTAATTACAGGCTAAGCTTGATCAAGCTATGCAACGGATTAAAGAACATACAAGAAATCACGATGTGTTAGCTTCAGAAGTGGAACAGATGCAAAAGATCATATAAGACATGAGTCGGGCACAGTAAGAACCACCACATGATCTCTAGCTTTGCGGTACATATATATGTTTCTATTATTTTTAAGTTCTTAAAATGACAGTATACAGTAATGATATGCATATATATGTACTAAACTTAGCCACTTTTGTATAATTGTAGAACCTGCGGTGTTGAATGGCATACGAGGCTTGTTAGGAGACTTACGTTATGAAGTACGACTTTCTTTGCGCTATTTTTTTTTAACGAGGAATATTATTTATTAGTATTATGAACTTTGTTACATTTTTTGAACTTCTTTATTTATGAACATTTAACTTCTTTTGATTTTGTGTTTGTATTTTGTAATTTACTAATTTATTTTGAATTTTCTTTAAATGAATCCAAAAAGAATGCAAATATTTTAGAAAAAAATAAAAAATTACATATTTAAAATATTTCTCGATGTAGTACATATGTCGAAAATATGGTGCAAATGTCACATTGGGGATGGTTATTGCTGATGCATGGATGACCTCGAATATACAAACGTCGAGAGTCGTTATTTTCGACGCATAGCTGACGTCGGGGATGCCTTGTTGCTGACGCATTAAAGACGTCGGGAGAAGATTATTCCCGATGCCTTGTTGGTGACGCGTCGGCCATCGAGAATCTGTCTCTCGACGCATTTCTTTCGACGGTCGTCCCGATGTCCCTTTCTACGTCGAAAATTCGGTTCTCGACATCTTTACCACTTTCGCCGACGTATTTATGCGTTAGGAGTCTCCCCACTCCTTGTTGTGGTTCTAGAACTTCTACATAATTGAAATTCCATATTCAACTTCTTATTTATCTTTCTTTCTTTATTTAATTTCAACATAGTCCTTATATTTTTTTAAAGAAGAATTCAACTACATTTTGTTTATATTCTAAAATTTTTCCAACTCTAATTGTAGATCATGTTAGGTAATCTATGTTTAGTGTTGTCATTCATCGATGTAAAAAGTGTAAATGTTTATTAGACAACTATACGACCTATTGTATTTTATTGTCAAAATAAGTATCAAGATATTAGAAATTTAGGTAGACGATCACTGTTGATGGCAAAATTTGGACAAGGAAGAAACTTACCATGTGAGAGCACTACAATACTGCATTAATCAAATGTAAACTCAAGGGAGGAAAACACAATTGTCAACTATTTTAGAATGGATGATAGATCTATTGACAATTTTTAATAAGATAAAAAGGAATAACGAATAGTTTATTCTTTTGGAAAATATTTTTTAATGATTTGTTTGTTTATTGTTTTTCAATGGTCACATTATATATATATATAGAGAAATAGTCATTGAATTTAATTAATATGCTGACTCAACAAAGTTACAAACAAATAAAGGCCAACAAAGTGTAGGTAACAAACATTGCCAACTTAACTTAGAAAATGAGGTTATGTATTTGTTTACCCAAATGGACTAAATTGACAAGATACGTTATTATTTTATTTTCTCACATATTCATATATATTAGTTCTAGTTTATCAAGACATTGTGATTTTTTTTTACTGGAAACTGTTATTATTATTTGGGAAGAATTTTTAATTCCAAATTAAGAATTGTTGAAATTAAAATAATTATTGAAAAAAAAATGACTAAATTTTAGATATTAAAAGTATAGAAATTAAAATAAAATTGAATGGCTTGAAGTTATAAAAACGTCAATTTTGCACACGCCAATCTTAAGTTCAGTTGGTTAAAGACATGTTAGAGAGTTTAAACTTTTAAAAATTTATTAAACATTTTTAAAGCATCCATCATCTACAAACTTATTAGCTACTTTTAAAGATTAAAAAAGATAATGTATTTGACCCGATGTTTTATGTCTACTCAATTAGCTTAGTATAAGGAGAGCAATATGAATTATGAAGAATCTTCCAAACCGTTAAAAATTTGCAATGTTAAAATTGTAACATTTATTTAAATTTAAGGATCAATTTGATAAAATTGAAACATTATAAAAAAAAAAAGTGGAATAAACTAATATAAAATACGTCAATGTGTTAGTTGCAAAAACTCAACCGGATAAAATGTGCATGATCTTCAAGTAACGATAAATTAATGATTTGATGAATAATGTGTGATCCACACAAGATGGAAAAACATAAATATAGGTGTGGTGTTTGATCACGTAAACTTCAATACTTAAGTTATTAAAAAGTACAACGGTGTAGCAAGTAGAAATTTTGATTATTATATTAAACTTACTTTCTCTAAAGTCATAATGATATATTTATATTGACATCGTAGCATATTAGTTGAACCAAGTCAATTTGGACCTTGAACCAACCCCCCCTCCCCCCCTTGTGCTTAATTGGATACTATCTTTTTGATCCAATGCATTCAAAAAAACATTTATGTATAATATAGTTCCTATTCCCTAACATCACGATTTCTTAATTATTTTTAATGTATTCTCATTTCAATTTTTAAAGGTTGAAAAGAGAGAGTGGATAATAACCCTAAAAGATAAATATTATAATTTAGAGGAATATAATATTCATTATTGTTTTATTATGAAGCAACTAGTTATATTTATTTAATTTAGTACCCCCAGTGTCTTTCTACTTTTGAAAATTTAGATAGAAACGTATAATTTTAAAATATAAAAATTATATAGCTTTACAGTTGTGTAACATTCATTATTCCTTTCGTTATTACTTCTTTTTCTTTTTAATTTGACTTTTATCTTTCTCATCAATAATAATTCAAAATAGCCTAAAAGATAATGATATTTCAAAACACACTGATTACCAACCTAACATTCAAATAAAAATTTGCTCAACTCTTCAAGATTTTTGTACTTTTCATGGTTACAAGAAATTGCATATTCAATGACGCACAAAAAATATCACTAAAAAGCAAAAACTCGTTATTAAAAGTATTAGCGACAAAGAGTCATTTGTTGCTAGGACTATTGTTGATTCTGCGTTGGTTAAAGTTTTAGCGACACAAAGAGTTCACGCCACAAAACGTATACTTTTAGTGACGTTTGCGCATTACTAAATGCTTACTTTTAGTAACATAAGTTATGTCACTACTTATTTTCTATGTTGACGTTTTAGACATGCCACTAAAGGTGACGTTTTAGTGATAAATATTATTATTGCTAAAGGTTAATTTATGACCGTTACAAATATCTTTTGCAATGTATTGAGGTGCGCAACTAAAAAGTCTTACAATTTTTCTTTTAAAAAAAGTAATGCTTTTGCGACGTTATTGAACCAGTAAAAGAATTTTATTACATATAAAAAAGTAATATCCAATTGAGTAATTATATAAACCTGTTATAAAATGTCAAACATAATAATTTTAAAAACTTATCACTAAGTAACATGTAATAACACCAACTTCATCACAAAAAATATATGTCAAGAAACTTCAATAATTTCATAAATAGTTCAAGCAATGTCAACTAAGTTATAAGTACGAAGTTATATCTAGTAACTGGATGTAAGTTATTTCCAAGTTATAACCATGAAGTTATATTAAGAAGTTACATCTAGAAACAAAAAGTATTATGCACAACAAAAAATTGCTACAAGTCTTGGACCAAAAGTATTGTGCATAACAAAAAATTATAAGATACGAACCAAAAACTCTTTTCATATTCATTCGAAGTCCATTTGTGCGTCAAATCTGAAATGCAACATAATAGAATAAATAAGTAAAACATGTAAGCAAAAGACGAAATTTAGTACTTAAAATATGACATACTCAAATGGATAAAACTCAAACTTTCTAAAAAAAAATGAGAAGGGAGGGAGGAGGGGGGACATGTCTACATCAAAAGCAACAAATTCAATATGATTGAATTCAATAAACGGCTTCAAAGCATTATACCACTACTCAAATGGATGGAACTCGAACATTCTAAAATAATGATGGAGGAGGGGGACATGTCTAAGATGAAATCTCAAACATCCTAAAACAATGAGAGGGGCTTTGGGGGGGGGGGGGGAGTGGACATGTCTACATCAAGGACCAAAATCATCACAATGACGAATATATCATGTTTGTATATACTACTCTAATCCTTCACTTTATATCAAACTAAATAAGTTGAAAAAATAAGGGGGAGGGGGCTGTCTAAATTGAAAACTAAAACGGGGGATGTTTACATCAACCTACAAAATCATGACACTACAAAATGTCATGTTTGTATATACTACTCTAATCTGACACTTTATATCAAACTAATTAAGTTAGAAAAATGAGAGATGATGTCTAAATTGAAAACTTAAACAATGAGGAGGAAGATATGTCTACATCAAGCTAAATATACCATGTTAGTATATACTACTGTAATTCGACACTTGATATCAAACAAATTTCTTGTAAGGCCTCTAATCTTCTTAATCCTCTTATCCGATCAATTTTTGTCTCTTTACTATCACATTCTACGAACTATTGTACTTCAATATCTTTATGTTGTTATTTTTTATTGTACTTCAATGTTTGTAGTGTATTTGCGTACCATTGTCATTAATTTCATATTTTATGGTTTTTCGTGAATTTAGTGAATACATTTTAGTATATTTATATTAAATTTACCTACATCCAATATTTTTTTTAAAGAAAAAAATGTATCTTCAAACGTATCAGTATCCTAATTTTTTAAAAATTGACGTGTCGACATATCATATCATATTTATATTCTATATCTGTATTTGTGTCTTTGCTTCACAGGGTCTTAAGAATCAATGTTTACTTTCATAATAGTTTAAGAACAAAAACAAAAATTGTGAATGTCAACAAAGCTGAAGTGACAAAAATATGATAGTATAAGGCTCAAAGAAAAATATGATTCTCTTTCCAAAACATTTACAACTTCTTTATTTGGCAAATCAAATGAAAACATCAAATTACATCATAAAACAGAAAAATATAACTTACAAACTCTAGATAGGAACGAAGCAGAAATGTTGTGTGGAATCTCTATTTTCCGAAAAAAAATGAACAAGACCAATAGACGTCTCCCACGGCAGCACAAAAAGTCAACAGAACAGCACATTGACCCATCAAATCAATACTGTTTGACAAAAAGAATGGCGATCTTCCAATAAAAAGATGCCACGTATTCAGCTACTAAACTTCTTTATTCATATAAAAACTTTAAAAAAAGAAACGAGACAAAAAGAAATGTTCGGGTCACTAGATCTGGGGCATCCCACGTGGTGTATTTTCATTGGTTTTCCATACCAGCTGTCTAATTGGGCATCATTAATTTATAATTTTTAATATATTACTTGTTTTAATTGAAATTTTCTATTCTAAACTAAACAAGCCCATGTGGAAGTCTAAGGTTCAAAGCTCAACACTTTCCACTTAATCATACATAATAATGTTCTATGATATAATACTGTTATAAACTTTATTTTTCTTTATTACTTTGATATCTTTTTTTTTTTTTTTTTTTTTTTTTTTTTGTTAATCAGCACTTTAGTTTGGTCACTATTATATAAATAATTATAAGATCTTATTTTCCAAAAAAAAAAAATCTTTTCTTTTTCAATAAAAATACAGGTTTAATAATGATTTGATTGGAGTCTTTTCAAAAATATAACAAAGCGCCAAAATATTTACAACAATTTCGAAAACGGAAAAAGCTCACAGACACACAATGAGAAATACAAAAAATGTTCCGTCAACCACACCGTCAACAACGTATGTAATGTATTTGACAGACGATCATTTAAATTTGACTATTGTTTAATACACGATCGTTTAGATTTGGTTACACGATCATTTAGATAGTCAAATCTAAATTTTTTTTTTCAAAATTTGGTACACAATCACTTAAATTTTGCTAAACGAATTTTTTCAAGATTTTACGACCGTTTATTTTCTCTAGATTCTTTGGTACACAATTGTCTATATTTTGCTAAACAATTTTTCTTAGTTCTTTTAGTACACCATCGTTTATTTGTTTTACACAATCGTTTAAATTTGGTTACCCCAATTTAAATGATTCTTTTTTAAGATTCTTTATACATCATCTTTTAGATTTTGCTATTTTTTTTAATCGTAAATTATGTATTTTTCAAGTTCACACAATCATTAACAACCAAATAACAGTTTGGAGAAAAAAGAAAAACGATGAAAAGAAATCGTAACGAAGAAAAGAAAAAAGATGAAAGGACCAACTTAAAATACTAAAAAAATAGCTAATTTCATAAACTTTGCTATAGGAACCATACATTTATGAAAATTTCTCATTTCAATTTTAAATTTTTCTCATAAGTATTGATGAGTTAATGTAATTATATTATATTTCAAGTAAACAATATCACTAAATTGAAGTGCCAAATCAAAAGATTCTCCAAATAATCAATATTTTTAGTACACAAGTTTACTCAAGTATTTAATATTATGGTATAAAACAATTTTTGTCCACGTATCAACTATCTTTGTATTTTCATAAGTTTATCATCAAACATATAAGACTTAATCAACAATGTCGATATATATATATTTTAATAAAGGATGATTTACATAAATATAACAAAATTCAAAAATATTTACGGGTTCTTGTAACAAAAAAATAAAAATTCATGAAGTCACCATTGTATTCATAAATTAAGTTTACTTTTGAATATTGTAATATCATTTATCACTTTTTTTTTTTAATTTCTCCATCTCATCTTCCATATTTTTTCCTCTATTTTTAAACGATTTATTCTTCTATTTAAATCATCTATTTCATCTTAATCATTTTCGACAAGATGCTTTGAAGCTATTTCATGATTGTTTCAACATTCTTCTTCATCTTTCTCATATATTCAATATGGTTTTAAATTATTAACACGATTGTTTAGCATGGTCAACACAATCATTAGATTTGAAGTTTTTCACGATCATTTACATTGGACTACGCAATCGTTTACCATAATCAACACGATCGTTTATAATTGTCAACACGATCGTTTATAATTGTCAACACAATCGTTAACCACAATCAAAACGATCGTTTAAAATATATTATTTTATTACATGATCGTTTATCCTTGTAATAAATTTTAAACGACCATGTAGTTATGGTAAACAATCATGTATATGGATCCAACGATCTTCTAGATTATATTATATGATCATTTACAAATATCAATTTTAAGATCGTGTACCAAGATTAGTTAAATTTAGTACAAATTGTACGAAGATCGTTTAGATCTGTCATAAAATTATGTACTAAGATCATTTATCAAGATTTGAACGATCGTGGTATCAAGATCTGAACGATCATGTACAAGGCTTTTTGTGCACGTATATGACCGATTAATTGTAGGGTATTTTTGTAATTTCACCTTATGGGCGTGTAAGCTTTTTTATGTTTTCAAAATTGTTTTATACGGTGTAAATATTTTCACGTTTTGTTCGATTTTTTAAAAAATCTCCGTAATAAAACCATCTATAAAACATAAAAAGAATATAAAAAATTTCGTTATTGTAAATATAATATAAACAATAAACGTGTCAATTTGTTTAAATTTTTTTAAAAAAAAGTAAATAAACATTTTTTTTTAAAAAAAATCTTCTAAACAGTAAATGAAGAAGTAGATATTATAGTAGAACCAAGACATGGAGATTTTAAATTTTACTTCTAAGCTAGAGAAATACATCTGTAAACTACTCCACTATTCTTAGATTTATGAGTTTTTTCATCATATAACAAATTTAACACAAATAATTCAATAAAAATGTAAATATTTGATAAATTAAAGGTTATAAAGATCAAAATTTAATAAAACAGTATAATTCTAATAATTTAATGAAATACTCATATAGCCACGTGGCAAACATTCCTTGGCTGAGGGTTCTTGATCTTCTTCAACGAAATATAAAATGAAAAAACCCCAAAGCCACAAGGGTTCTTCTATTGTTCCTCTTTACCCATTCTTCTCTGTAATCCCTTTTCATTCAACCTTCCACATAAATCAAAAAAAAAAAAAAAAAAAAAAAAAAAAAAAAAAAAACAGAAAAAAAAAAACAGAAAAAAAAAGTGAAGTAAAAGTAAATTCAAATTCCCTTATCATCTTCTTCAATCAAGATATCTCCATCCATCGGTTGAATTTCTACAAGAAATCGCAGGGGAGAAGAGGAACAATCCAGAGACTATTTTTCTTTTTTCTTTTTTCTTTTTGTTTTTTTGGCCATGGGAGATAGTAACAGAGAAGCGTTGATTAACAGAAAATCAAGCGTATTCAAGCGCTCGGTCTCTCACGCTCACGATGAATTACATAGTTTCAGATCTTACCTTCGGTGGATGTGCGTCGATCAATCCGACATTTGGACGGCCGGATTATCATGGTCGATGTTCTTTCTTTTCGCTATAATCGTTCCAGCAACCTCTCATTTCCTTCTGGCTTGTTCTTCTTGTGATAGCAATCACGCTAGACCATTCGATCGCGTTGTTCAATTGTCGCTCAGTAGTGTTGCAACGGTTTCTTTTCTCTGCCTTTCCAGTTTCATTCGGAGATATGGACTTAGGAGATTCTTGTTCTTCGACAAACTCTGCGATGAAAGCGAAACTGTGAGAAGAGGATATACGATCAAGCTCAATGTAAGTATAATTCGATACTGAAATTCTTTTGGATCTGGATTTTGAATCTTTGATTGTGGTTTTTTTCTGGATTCTCCTTTTTTTTTTTTTTTTTTAAATATAATTTGAAGAATGAGTTTGAATTTGTTAAAGATTTGGGGATTAATTTTTGGGGTTGTGCAAAAATCTGTTGGTTTAATTGGTCTTTTTCTCGCCTCTCATTGCGGCGTTTGTTTTTTTGCCTTTTAATGGTAAGAATTTTAATGGGTTTAAATCCTAATTCTTGTTTAGTATTATTTAAATAAATAAATAAATTTTGTTTCGTATTAATATAACACAATTTTTAATGAAAATTTTTCATAAATATAATAAACTATTAAAATATTTATTTTATGTATTTCTTCTTTTCGTCCTTTAGATTCGGTTTTGGTAAAAAATAAAGTTCGTGCAACAAAGAAATTTGAAAAAATAGACGATCATATAAACAAATTGTGTACCAAAATATATTAGGCATGATTGTGTAGACTTTTTTTTTTGTCGCTTTGTTATATTTTTGAAAAATAAATTATTCTTTAAATATTAAAATACATCACTTTAGTTCAAGTTCTTTAATAACGTTTTTTATTTTACATTCTTTAATTTTAGTCATTTTAGTGTCAATTATTATTCAGTGTCAATTATTATTTTATTATAAATTTTTTTAAGATTTAAGAAAAGTCTACAAAAATGATATTTTGATTTTATTGTAATTTTTCTTTTTTTCTCTTTTATTGTTTCTTTTAAATTTAAAGTTTAAATTTTGTGTTACGGATGTGTGCATACATATTTGGTAGTTTAACACAATATTCAAAATTAGAAAATTTAATTGTTCAACTTCTTCATCGAGAGAATATGCCTAATTAATTGAATTATCTGGTTTAATTATAATTTTCTTTTTAAAAGTTTACTCTCTTATCAATTTTTGTTTCTTTTAAAAAAGATTTACACTTCAAATGTTTTATTCTTACAACTAATATCAGATAATTGAAAACGAAAAGACATTCGTCTAAAGAAATGAAAAGACATCATTATTTAAAAAAGAAAAAGATAAAAAACAAAATTTAAAATTTAAAAGTTACAAAAGCAAATGGTTGAGTGCACCCAATTAAAATTTCATACACCCAAAAAAAAAAAAAAAGAAAAATTTAAATGATTAATTTTTGTGTGAGTGTATATATAGATAATGAAAGCATGAAACTTAGGTGGCCCTTCTTTTATAAAAGCAACTAATCTCCGGAAATTGAAAACAGAAAAGACATCATTTTTTTAAAAAAAGAAAAAGGTTTACAAAAATAACTTACTCTCTAAGTTTATGCCTAAAAATCCTCTAACTTTAAAGGTTGCTGGACAACTTTCATACTCTCATCAACTTTTATGTTTATGTTTAATAATCTTTTAAACTTTAAAATACTATTTAATAAGTGTGTGCATTTTAAATTTTATGTTTAACTAAGTCATAAAAAAAAAAAAAAAAAAACAAAGAATAGATTCATGTGACATAAAATTAAATTTTGTGTAATAATAGTATAGTTAAAACTTCTAGTTTTGTATTTGATTCCATACTTTTGAAAATATATGTACCTTAGTTGTTAAATTTTAAAAACTAAGTTTATAATTTATCAAAAATATTTAATTCATGAATCTTTAAATATTTAACTTGTATTTTCTTAAGAATGTCTAACGGATTTTTGATTTTAGATTAATAATCCATAAAATTTATTACACTTAAAATTTAATTTATAGTTTAATAGAGTTTTAAATTTTGGATTAGATCTATGAACTATTAAACACAAAAATTAAACAAAATGTCCCCCCTAAACCAACAAACACACATGTATACTGGATTGTAATAAATTTAAGTTAAAAAATCACCGTACAATTTTTATAATTAAAAGAACAGATAAGTAGAAAATTAGAATTCGAAATAAATCAAATACCCCCACCAAGTCATGGTATGATAAACATTAAAATTTTGGAAAAGTTGTATTTTTGATCCCCAACTTCTAAGTCACCTATTTGGTCCTAAGATAGCAAAACATTATTTTTTTTTATCTTCAAGCTTTACGTTTGTTTTTCGGTTTATTCGTATGTTTCAAATGTTACATTTTTATCCCTTGAGATTTGAGTTAAGTCTCAATTTCTATCCAATTTTAAGGTTTACATTTTTAATCTCAATTTTAAGTTGAAACTCAATTTCTATTTTTACTATTAATATTTATTACTTAAAAGAAGTACTTCCTGCATGTCTAGCCAATTAAGTTAAGTTATATACTTATTGAAGACTTATTTACTTTTGCAAAATGATAAAAAAAGCTCAACGCATGTGATACATTTGATATACACCATATACATCTTAATACATCATTGATATATAATGCATATACTATTATTATATACATATAATACATTACTGATATCTACTTTGATACATATGATACGCTTCTAATAGGCATTTGATACACGTGATATAAATTGATACATTATTCGAATTTATGATAAAAGATTCTGAATTTTTGTTAAATGATTGAGAAAAAGAAAAATATATATCTACTGACAAAGTATAAATTACCACAAACACACTCGATTATTACCTAAACCAAAATAATCTAGATCCTAAACACAAATTATTATAACCTAAAACTATAATAATCCTGCCTCATAAAAATGTTTTTTTAGCCAAAAGTTGATAAAAGATAAACTTATTTACAAAAATATAAGAGACTCTTTCATTCACTTAAATGCTATTAAGTATATTTACTTAATTGCCGTTAAGTTATAATTTTTTTTTTTTGATATTTTATCATTTTCAATATTTATATATATAAATTTGTCAAAGTGTATATCAGGTGGTTTGTGTGATGGGTTTTGCAGAGATCACTAAGAGTACTGTCAACATTCGTGATCCCATGCTTCGCAGCGGAGAGCGCATACAAAATCTGGTGGTACGCATCGGGCGCCTCACAAATCCCCTTCTTGGGTAATGTCATAGTGAGCGATGTAGTAGCTTGTTGCATGGAGCTTCTCTCCTGGCTTTACAGAACCACCGTCATATTCCTCGTCTGTATCCTCTTTCGTCTCATCTGTGACCTCCAAATCCTCCGCCTCCAGGACTTTGCCACCGTCTTCCAGGTCGATTCCGACGTCGCCTCCGTCCTCTCTGAGCATTTGAGGATCAGACGACATCTCCGAATCATCAGCCACCGTTACCGCGTCTTCATATTGGGATCCCTCGTCCTCGTCACCGGTAGCCAGTTCACTTCCCTTCTAATTACTACTAAATCCTCTTCCAACCTCAATATCTACATCGCCGGTGAACTTGCGGTACCTTCTCTTTTACCTTTCTTTACATTTACCTTTTTCACAAAAAATATAAAAATGAAAAACCATATTTTGTTTTTAGTTTTATGTTTTTCCGCTTAATTTCTTTAAATTATGGCATTAAAGAAAAAAAAAAAAAGCTTTGTATTTTAGATTTTAAAACTTTACTTTCTTAGTTATGACATCGAAGTAAAAGAAAATCCAAATGGAAGTCCAAAAATCCATTAATGTTGTTACTTGGGGACTAGAAATAATTACTAACCAAAGATGCAAAAAATTGAGTGCAGTTATGCTCAATGACACTTCTTACCAGCCTTATGATACTATTACGAAGTGCTACAAAAATAACCCATAAAGCGCAATCAGTGACCGCACTTGCTGCCAAGTGGCATGTGTGTGCCACGTTGGATTCTTTCGACGTCACGGACGGCGAGACGCCTATGGCATCCACCATTCACCAGGCTTTTCCAACGCACCACGGCGTGGGAGAAGAGTCAGAAGGCGACGAAGGTTGCGACGAAGATGATTTGGACAACACCAAGTTGATCCCAGCATACGCTTACAGCACAATCTCATTCCAAAAGAGACAAGCATTAGGTAATTTTAATCTTCCTTTACCTCTTCACTTAAACTATTGTTATTGGTAATTGAAATTGAGATTGAAATTGAAATTGATAATGGGTTGTTTGTTTGGTAATTGGAATGTGCAGTGACGTATTTCGAGAATAACAGAGCTGGAATAACGATATACGGGTTTACACTGGATAGGACTACACTCCACACCATCTTTGGAATTGAATTATCCTTGGTTCTTTGGCTCCTTGGCAAAACCATCGGCTTTTCTTAAAACCACTTTTTCTTTTTCTTTTTATTATTATTATTATTATTGTAATTATTTATTTTTTCTCCCTAAAAAAAGAAAAAAAAAATCATAATCCTTATTATTTGTTGTCCCCTTGTATTGTGTTTGTGTATTATTATTATTATTATTATATTTAATTTTAGTCGTCCCCATGGCCATGTATTTGTTCACCTCCTTGTGTTTTTGTTGGTTGTTAATAATAGAAATTTGAGTGTTTTTTTATCTTTTCATTTTTTTCTCTGAAGTTGTATCACTCATCTTCCTCAACATCTTGGTAATTGTATGAACCTTGGGGAACCATCTACTTCTTCTTGCTTGTAACCTTGTCGGTTTCCAAGGTAACACAACTATCTTTCATCTTGTTTTACAATTTGAAAACAAGGAATTCTTCTATTCATCCTACATTCTAGATGTCGAACAAGAATGGTAAGATCCTGTCAGATTTGTCAAAATTGAAGCCTACAACAGTTCAATTAACGTCGTTGGTCTCAAAAGCTTCTCATATTTTTCGAGCGACTACATCCTCGTTTCTACTAGAACCGATGAAGGTAAGATTATTGACAAAGGCAAGGCTATTGGCAAGATTGATCTAAGCAACTCCAAAATTAATAACCCCTTGTAACCTGGTCGGTCCAAATCCACGTCTGCTTCAAATCCAGAAAAGCTTGAGAAAGATAACAAGATAATCTGTGACAATTTCTTCAATCATGACGTACTCGTTATTTGATATGTTCATGATCTTGAAATCAGTTAGGGTTATATAGGACACTTTAGAGTCAAGATATAGAGGAGATGATGCAGGACAAAAGAAGTATGTTGTTAAAAAATGACTGTAATTCCAAATGACGAATGAGAAACCAATTGTGGACCAGATTCATGAATACAAGAATCTAGTGGCTAATGTTTTTTCTGAAAGTATGAAGATGGGCGAAATCCTCTCTGCTAATGTATTGCTCGAGAAACTTCTACCATCTTGAAGTGACTATAGAAATCATCTGGAGCATAAGAAGAATGACCTAACGCTACATAAACAAATTACTCACATGCGGACAAAAGAGGTGAATATCGACAAGAAGATAAGCTAATTTCTAAAAGTTTAAATTTAGCTAAGGCTAATCTGGTTGAGTCATCTGTTGTTAACAAAAACAGGTTTAATAACAACAGTAAGCAGCCTCACAAAAATAGTTTTGCTCGAAAGAAGGGACATCATAAAGTTGATGGTTGGAAGATCCAAAAAGAAAAAGAAATAATTTGCTGGATTTGGTGGATACACGAAATCTATTGGTGCAATAGAAAAAGAAGTCCAGATCAACAACAAAATCCACATGCCTATCTTACGGAACAAAATGACATTCTTGCTGATGTGGTTGTCTATGGAGGCAAATCTAGTGGAAAACAAATTTGATTGCATTCTTGACACCAAAGCATCGAGATATTTCTATTCAAATTGTAACGACCCAACTCCTTATACTGAATCGAAGTCATTACCAAATATAGAACAAGTGGTTTAAGTCATAAAAAAATTTCAAAACGCATACGGTTTAAGAAATTTTATTTATAAAATTTAAACAAGGTAGTCATGCAAAAATGTAAAAGCGTTCTGAAATCCTACTCGGGCCCTATCTACATAAAAGATGGTAAGTGATGAAAAGTACTCAAATTCAAATGCGAAAATCTGAAATAAGAATAAGCGGAAGCGGTAGTCCCTATGGCCCTCCACGGTCTCACTTCGGGTCGCTCGCCAGCTTGCCCTTGCCCTTGCCCCGTCCTCTACCTGAAAACATAAAACGAAGAGAGTGAGTATAAACATACTCAGTAAGGGACCCACTACTAGTCCCACTAGGTGCCTGTTAACTTCCTGTTAGAGTCCTGATAACTGGTACCCAATCTCTGGCACGTTCCCGAACACGTGCAATCATGCGCTCCCATAGGAACGTAACTCTGGTCTTCGGTGCCCCGGGGGACACCTAAGACAGTCGGGATGCGAGGACCCCGTCGAGTCACTCGAGTCATATCTATATCCATGCTAGACTGGCGTCCCGTCGGACCACACAGTCCTCAATAGGTGGTGATCCCGAAGGACACCCATGCAGGTACGACTCTAACAGATCAAGCTAACAGGTACCCTAAATTGCAGTATACATACACATGGCATCAGCATATAACATATCATATAAATCATCTCTGCCCTCTCCGTCTCGACATTCGTCGTATAGCTATAACAGCTCTCGCCACACATAACAGGCTATAGTGTAACCATACCGTCATTTACATCATACTAACATTGATTTCAGGCATCGTTCCGTCCAATCCTCAACATGCAAAATTGGAGTATACATCATCTCATATTTCTAAGCATGGAGCTAGTAGTAGAATCTCTTACCTGGAGATTTACTTGACGAGTCCTAACCGCGAGGCAGTACGCTTTCCAAGCGACGAGGTCCTAACTGTTTAATATGCCAAAATTCGTAATTAGGTCGCCAACGACTATCGGTTCAAGACTCATTTGAAATAACTTACCCTAGAGAGGTTGCAGTGCTCGAGCCCCCCTGCTGAAGAATTCCCGCGCTGCAGCACTTACTTGGTCCAAGACGTCCCTTAAGGAAAAATGATCTAATTTAATTCCAAATTAAATTAACTAGTGCCCAAAATATTGAATCTTACTGGATAATGCCCAAAATAATTGATTTAATTACCAAAAATTAGGTGGAAGGAGCCAAATTAGTCCTGGCGGCTCGGCTGGAAGAGGACAGGGATCGGCTCGGCTTGGCGCAGGCGCGGCTCGGCTCGGTACAGGAGGCTACGCGTGCGGCTCGGCTTGCAACAGGAAGGAGATGCGGCTCGGCTTCGCGGAAACGCGCGGCGCGGCTTCCCACGCGGACGCGGCTCACATGCGGAGAGGGCTGGACGCGGCGCGGCTTCGGTTTCGGCTTCGGGCGCGCGGGCGTGGAGCGGCTCCGGGTTCGTTCGTCGGCTGGAGGCACGCGCGGCGGATCGGCTTCGAGTGGCGGCTGCGGGAGGCGGCTGTGCGCGGATCGAAGCGGCTCCCTTCGGCTCGATCGGAGCGGCGCGGCTGGCTGAACTTCTCAGATCGACGCGGCGCGGCGAGCTTCGGCTGCACAGATCGGCTTGCTCGATTTTTCCGACGCGGCTGGAAGCTCGGCGGCGGCTCGGTTTCGACTTGCAGGCGCGCGGCTGGTTGGCTTCGGCTGTCTCGGCGAGTTCCGGCTGCGCTGCGTCGGATCTACGCGGCGCGGCGTGGCTGGCTGCAGATACGGCGCTCGGCTGCGCGGATGAGGAGCGGCTCCGGATTCGGCTTGCAGACGCGGCGCGGCTGGGATGGTGGTTCGGCTCTACTACGGCCGGCTCCGAGGGTTATTTTGCAGCTGGCGTGCGGCGGCGTGCGGCGGCGGCGGAGAGTGGCGGCGGCTGTGGTGGGAGCAAAGTGGGGCTAGGGTTTTCTTGGGAAGGTGATGAGTTTCACGCCTCCCAATGCCCCCTTTTTAAAAGAATAAAAGAATAATAAAAAGATAAAATAAAACCCACACCAATTTACTTTCTTTTCTTCTTTTATTATTAATTTCTTTTCTACTTTAGTCCAATGGCAACTCTCCTCTCTCTCTCTTCATTAAAGCCACCATTGACCCTTTCCAAGGCATTAATTAATTTGTTGCTTCACAATTAATTAATTTATTTCACCCTTAAACCTCAACAATTAAATAACCAACCAAGGAAAATTTTAATCTTAATTAAGTGTAAGTCAAAATAAATCTCATTTCATAACCACTTTAGAAAATAAAATACTCTTGAGATGAACAATGGAACTCTAATCTACTGGGGCGTTACAACCTTCCCTCCTTAGGGAACTTTCGTCCTCGAAAGTTCTAATCCTCGAACAGCTCGGGGTACTGGGCTCTCATGTCCTCTTCTTTCTCCCACGTGGCCTCTTCCCCTTCATGGTTCTGCCAAAGGACTTTGACCAGTGGAATTTCTCGACTGCGAAGCTTCTTAACCTCCCTCGCCAGGACCTCGACAGGCTGCTCCTCGTAGCTCAAGTTCTCGCTAATCTGTAGTGGCTCGAAGTCCACCACATGTGTTGGGTCTGCGACATATTTCCTCAGCATGGAGATATGGAATACGTCATGCACTGCCGCAAGGGACGGGGGTAGCGCCACGCGATAAGCCACGGGGCCAATCCGCTCCAGAATCTCGAACGGCCCTACGAAGCGTGGACTCAGCTTCCCCTTCTTCGCGAACCTCAAAACACCCTTCATGGGTGCAACCTTCAGAAAGACCATATCTCCCACTTCAAACTCGAGGTCCTTACGTCGTACATCAGCGTAACTCTTCTGTCTGCTCTGGGCTGTCAGCATACGAGCTCGGATCTTCTGTATGGCTGCGTTGGTCGTCTGCACTAACTCGGGGCCTAGCATCCTCTGCTCTCCAACCTCGCCCCAGCAGACAGGGGATCTACAGCACTTGCCATACAGAGCCTCGAACGGTGCCATACCGATGGTAGCCTGGTAGCTGTTGTTATAGGCAAACTCCATCAGATGCAGATGGGAGTCCCAATTTCCTGAAAACTCTAGTACGCAGGCTCGCAGCATGTCTTCCAAAATCTGGTTCAATCTCTCTGTCTGACCATCAGTCTGAGGGTGGAATGCCGTGCTGAAGTCCAACCTCGTACCTAATGCAAGTTGAAGCCCTTTCCAGAACTTCGATGTGAAACGGGCGTCTCTGTCTGAAATGATGGATACGGGTACTCCATGAAGTCTCACAATCTCTGTCATATATAGCTGCCCCCACTTACTGGCAGTGTAAGTGGATTTCCCTGGCACGAAATGGGCCGACTTCGTGAGTCTGTCGACCACAACCCAGATCACCGTGTAGCCCCTTAGGGTCTTGGGCAGTCCCGTAATAAAATCCATCGACACACTCTCCCACTTCCACTCTGGCACACTCAAGGGTTGCAACAACCCTGCTGGATGCTGCCTAGGTGCCTTCACCTGCTGGCACACCAAGCATCTACTGACAAAGTCTGCCACATCCCTCTTCATGCCCCTCCACCAATAGACACTCCTTAAGTCCTGGTACATCTTCGTACTCCCAGGGTGCATGGTAAACGGGGAACTGTGGGCCTCAGTCAAAAGCTCCGTCTTAACTGCGCTGTCTTCCGGCACACACAGGCGTCCCTCAAACATAAGGCCACCGTCAGAGGATATGGAGAAGTCTTCACCTTCCTCTGTCTCTACCATGCGACGCTTCTCTGCCAAGTAAGGATCATTCAGCTGAGCAGCAATGATCTTTTGCCTCAAGGTTGGCTGAACTGTCAACTGAGCCAACTGTGCGGTAACCTCACCTACTGAGACTGCAATCTCGGCTCTCTCAAAATCTCTGAGTAAGGGGGTCTGCTTGGTGATTAGCGCTGCTGAATGTGCCACTTTCCTACTCAGCGCGTCAGCCACTACATTTGCTTTGCCTGGGTGGTATAGGATCTCGCAGTCGTAGTCTTTCACCAACTCGAGCCACCTCCTCTGCCTCATGTTCAACTCCTTCTGAGTGAAGAAGTACTTCAGGCTCTTATGGTCGGTGTAAATCTGAATCTTCTCACCGTACAGATAGTGCCTCCATATCTTCAGTGCAAAGACTACAGCTGCCAACTCCAAGTCATGGGTAGGGTAGTTCTGCTCATGGATCTTCAACTGGCGGGAGGCATAAGCAACTACCTTACCTTGCTGCATCAGGACACAGCCCAGTCCCTTCTTGGAGACGTCACTATAGATTACAAAGTTTCCCGAACCATCGGGCACTGTCAGGACCGGTGCAGTCACTAGCTTCTGTTTGAGCTCCTGAAAGCTCCTCTCGCATGCTGGGCTCCAGACAAAAGGGGTTCCCTTTCTGGTCAACTGGGTCAACGGGCTGGCTATACGTGAGAAGTCTTCCACGAACCTCCTGTAGTAACCTGCCAAGCCCAGAAAACTTCGAATTTCACTAACCGTGGACGGTCGAGTCCAGTTGGTCACCGCTTCAATCTTTGCGGGATCTACTGAAACTCCCTCACTGGAAACCACGTGGCCAAGAAACGTCACCTTCCTTAACCAGAATTCACACTTGGAGAATTTGGCATACAACTTGTTGGCTCGAAGGGTCTCCAAAACCTGGTGTAAGTGCTTCTCGTGCTCCGCCTCAGTTTTTGAGTAAATGAGGATGTCGTCAATGAAGACTATGACGAACGAGTCTAGAAAGTCCTTAAACACCCTGTTCATCAAATCCATGAATACTGCAGGAGCGTTAGTCAAGCCGAAAGACATCACAACGAATTCGTAATGTCCGTACCTCGATCGAAAGGCCGTCTTGGGAATGTCACCGTCCCTAATCCTCAACTGGTGATAGCCTGATCGCAGGTCGATCTTGGAAAAGACAGTGGCTCCCTGCAACTGATCGAACAGGTCGTCAATCCTGGGCAAGGGGTAGCGGTTTTTGACTGTCACCTTGTTCAGCTCTCGGTAGTCAATACAAAGGCGCATCGACCCATCCTTCTTCTTCACGAACAATACTGGGGCTCCCCAAGGCGACACACTGGGCCGGATGAAGCCTTTGTCCAGCAACTCCTGTAACTGGACCTTCAACTCCTTTAGCTCGGCTGGAGCCATTCTGTAAGGGGCCCTCGAGATAGGGGCAGTGCCCGGCTCTAACTCGATGGCGAAGTCTACTTCTCTGGGAGGCGGAAGTCCTGGAAGTTCGTCTGGGAAAACGTCGGGGTACTCCCTTACCACTGGTTCGGAAGATAGGGAAACTTCTGGCTCTCTCACATCCACTACGCTTGCCAAGATGCCCCAAGTTCCCTGGCTGAGTAGTTTACTAGCCTTCATGGCTGAGATGACCTTGGGTATACATACCATGCCTGCCCCCCTGAATTTGAAGCTAGCCTCGGAGGGTGGGTTAAAGACAACTTCCTTGCCAAAACAGTCTATATTTGCATGGTTGGCTGACAGCCAATCCATGCCTAGTATCACATCAAAATCCTGCATGTCTAACACTAGCAAGGTCACGTCTAACATACGATTCGCTATCTCTACCCGACATGCCTTTATTTGTTCTTTGGACAACAGAACCTCCCCAGATGGAGTGGAAACCGACAAAACACTACCCAAAGGCTCTACCTCCAAACCCACATGCTGAACGAAAACGGAGGATATAAACGAGTGGGATGACCCAGAGTCGAATAGCACAAAAGCATAATGCCCCAAAATTGGGAGCGTACCTGTCACCACTGTGCCAGCTCGCTCGGCCTCCTGCCGGGTGGTGGCGAAAACTCTCCCCTGCTGGGACGCAGAAGGCTGGGGCAGTGTCGTCTCAAAGGGTTTCCGAGGACACACATCAGCAGTGTGCCCCGGCTGTCTACATCTGAAGCAGACTCCACTTCCAGCTAAGCAACGACCTCCGTGGACTCTCCCGCAGGTAGTACAAGCGGGTAGCTCTCTCAGAGTCCTCCCGGCTGCTGCAAGCTCCCGTCGGTGTCTCTGGAAGACACCTCCTGACCTCAGTGTTCGCTGCGGTGCTACGTCAGGCTGCGTCTCAACCTTTCTCTTCTGTCCCAAGGCTGACCCTCTGCCGGCAGCCTTAGACAGATCGGCTCTCTCAGGCAGGCTCAAATCCAGTGCTATACGTAGTGCATCAGCATGCGTGGCTGGGCGGAGGGCTCTGACAATGCCCTGAAGGTCTAGCCTGAGTCCTCTAACGAATTTCTCCGTCCTGGCAGCCTCATCCCTTACCATATCGGGAGCAAAGCGGGACAGCATATCGAACTCGGCGTCGTACTGCTCTACCGTCATGTCGCCTTGCTCCAAGTTTAGGAACTCTTGCAGCTTGGCGTGCTTCACATTGGCGGAGAAGAACTTAGCATAGAAGTTCTCCTTGAACTGCTCCCAAGTTATTTTGCTGACATCGCCCCCCAGCATTCTCTCAGCGGTCTCCCACCAGGCGGTGCCCTTGTCCTCCAAGAAGAAGACTGCACACTGCACCTTCTGGTCTTCTGGGCACTTCATGTACCGGAAAATAGTCTCTATGGACGTCAACCACATTTGGGCCTTTGTGGGGTTGTCCATGGATCCGTCAAAGGTCTTGGGATTATACTTCCTGAAATCCCGTAAGTGTTTCGCCTCGGCCGACAGTTGAACTGGTACTGGTTGAGCTTCCTCAGGGGCTGGAGGAGCGACGGCCTGAGCCTGAACAGGGGCGGCCTGGGCCTGAGCAGGGGCGGCCTGGTTCTGCTGGGCGGCAAGGAAAGGCGCCAAAGCAGCTTGCAGCATGTCCTGATAACGCTGCTCCATCGCGGCGAGATCCGCCTGGGTGACCGGTGCGTTTGGGTCGACTGCCGGTGCAACAGGTGGCGCCTCCGGCTGGCCACGACCGGCTCCTCTGCCTCCCCTACCACCTCCTCGGCGTGCACCCCTACGTGGCGGCATTCTCCCTAAAATTCACCAACAAACTTTTCACCACAAGAACTTAACACCCTATATCTAGGTCTTAGACTATTCAGGCAAAATTGTAATCTTAACATTAGCAAGGCTTTAGACATAGCTGGCGAGTGCCGAAGGACCGTATAGCCATAGGGTGAAGTAAAACCAAAACAAAAAAAATGACTTACATCGTAGGTCAGTCTACAGAACCTAAAACACTGTGCTCTGATACCAACTGTAACGACCCAACTCCTTATACTGAATCGAAGTCATTACCAAATATAGAACAAGTGGTTTAAGTCATAAAAAAATTTCAAAACGCATACGGTTTAAGAAATTTTATTTATAAAATTTAAACAAGGTAGTCATGCAAAAATGTAAAAGCGTTCTGAAATCCTACTCGGGCCCTATCTACATAAAAGATGGTAAGTGATGAAAAGTACTCAAATTCAAATGCGAAAATCTGAAATAAGAATAAGCGGAAGCGGTAGTCCCTATGGCCCTCCACGGTCTCACTTCGGGTCGCTCGCCAGCTTGCCCTTGCCCTTGCCCCGTCCTCTACCTGAAAACATAAAACGAAGAGAGTGAGTATAAACATACTCAGTAAGGGACCCACTACTAGTCCCACTAGGTGCCTGTTAACTTCCTGTTAGAGTCCTGATAACTGGTACCCAATCTCTGGCACGTTCCCGAACACGTGCAATCATGCGCTCCCGTAGGAACGTAACTCTGGTCTTCGGTGCCCCGGGGGACACCTAGGACAGTCGGGATGCGAGGACCCCGTCGAGTCACTCGAGTCATATCTATATCCATGCTAGACTGGCGTCCCGTCGGACCACACAGTCCTCAATAGGTGGTGATCCCGAAGGACACCCATGCAGGTATGACTCTAACAGATCAAGCTAACAGGTACCCTAAATTGCAGTATACATACACATGGCATCAGCATATAACATATCATATAAATCATCTCTGCCCTCTCCGTCTCGACATTCGTCGTATAGCTATAACAGCTCTCGCCACACATAACAGGCTATAGTGTAACCATACCGTCATTTACATCATACTAACATTGATTTCAGGCATCGTTCCGTCCAATCCTCAACATGCAAAATTGGAGTATACATCATCTCATATTTCTAAGCATGGAGCTAGTAGTAGAATCTCTTACCTGGAGATTTACTTGACGAGTCCTAACCGCGAGGCAGTACGCTTTCCAAGCGACGAGGTCCTAACTGTTTAATATGCCAAAATTCGTAATTAGGTCGCCAACGACTATCGGTTCAAGACTCATTTGAAATAACTTACCCTAGAGAGGTTGCAGTGCTCGAGCCCCCCTGCTGAAGAATTCCCGCGCTGCAGCACTTACTTGGTCCAAGACGTCCCTTAAGGAAAAATGATCTAATTTAATTCCAAATTAAATTAACTAGTGCCCAAAATATTGAATCTTACTGGATAATGCCCAAAATAATTGATTTAATTACCAAAAATTAGGTGGAAGGAGCCAAATTAGTCCTGGCGGCTCGGCTGGAAGAGGACAGGGATCGGCTCGGCTTGGCGCAGGCGCGGCTCGGCTCGGTACAGGAGGCTACGCGTGCGGCTCGGCTTGCAACAGGGAGGAGATGCGGCTCGGCTTCGCGGAAACGCGCGGCGCGGCTTCCCACGCGGACGCGGCTCACATGCGGAGAGGGCTGGACGCGGCGCGGCTTCGGTTTCGGCTTCGGGCGCGCGGGCGTGGAGCGGCTCCGGGTTCGTTCGTCGGCTGGAGGCACGCGCGGCGGATCGGCTTCGAGTGGCGGCTGCGGGAGGCGGCTGTGCGCGGATCGAAGCGGCTCCCTTCGGCTCGATCGGAGCGGCGCGGCTGGCTGAACTTCTCAGATCGACGCGGCGCGGCGAGCTTCGGCTGCACAGATCGGCTTGCTCGATTTTTCCGACGCGGCTGGAAGCTCGGCGGCGGCTCGGTTTCGACTTGCAGGCGCGCGGCTGGTTGGCTTCGGCTGTCTCGGCGAGTTCCGGCTGCGCTGCGTCGGATCTACGCGGCGCGGCGTGGCTGGCTGCAGATACGGCGCTCGGCTGCGCGGATGAGGAGCGGCTCCGGATTCGGCTTGCAGACGCGGCGCGGCTGGGATGGTGGTTCGGCTCTACTACGGCCGGCTCCGAGGGTTATTTTGCAGCTGGCGTGCGGCGGCGTGCGGCGGCGGCGGAGAGTGGCGGCGGCTGTGGTGGGAGCAAAGTGGGGCTAGGGTTTTCTTGGGAAGGTGATGAGTTTCACGCCTCCCAATGCCCCCTTTTTAAAAGAATAAAAGAATAATAAAAAGATAAAATAAAACCCACACCAATTTACTTTCTTTTCTTCTTTTATTATTAATTTCTTTTCTACTTTAGTCCAATGGCAACTCTCCTCTCTCTCTCTTCATTAAAGCCACCATTGACCCTTTCCAAGGCATTAATTAATTTGTTGCTTCACAATTAATTAATTTATTTCACCCTTAAACCTCAACAATTAAATAACCAACCAAGGAAAATTTTAATCTTAATTAAGTGTAAGTCAAAATAAATCTCATTTCATAACCACTTTAGAAAATAAAATACTCTTGAGATGAACAATGGAACTCTAATCTACTGGGGCGTTACAACCTTCCCTCCTTAGGGAACTTTCGTCCTCGAAAGTTCTAATCCTCGAACAGCTCGGGGTACTGGGCTCTCATGTCCTCTTCTTTCTCCCACGTGGCCTCTTCCCCTTCATGGTTCTGCCAAAGGACTTTGACCAGTGGAATTTCTCGACTGCGAAGCTTCTTAACCTCCCTCGCCAGGACCTCGACAGGCTGCTCCTCGTAGCTCAAGTTCTCGCTAATCTGTAGTGGCTCGAAGTCCACCACATGTGTTGGGTCTGCGACATATTTCCTCAGCATGGAGATATGGAATACGTCATGCACTGCCGCAAGGGACGGGGGTAGCGCCACGCGATAAGCCACGGGGCCAATCCGCTCCAGAATCTCGAACGGCCCTACGAAGCGTGGACTCAGCTTCCCCTTCTTCGCGAACCTCAAAACACCCTTCATGGGTGCAACCTTCAGAAAGACCATATCTCCCACTTCAAACTCGAGGTCCTTACGTCGTACATCAGCGTAACTCTTCTGTCTGCTCTGGGCTGTCAGCATACGAGCTCGGATCTTCTGTATGGCTGCGTTGGTCGTCTGCACTAACTCGGGGCCTAGCATCCTCTGCTCTCCAACCTCGCCCCAGCAGACAGGGGATCTACAGCACTTGCCATACAGAGCCTCGAACGGTGCCATACCGATGGTAGCCTGGTAGCTGTTGTTATAGGCAAACTCCATCAGATGCAGATGGGAGTCCCAATTTCCTGAAAACTCTAGTACGCAGGCTCGCAGCATGTCTTCCAAAATCTGGTTCAATCTCTCTGTCTGACCATCAGTCTGAGGGTGGAATGCCGTGCTGAAGTCCAACCTCGTACCTAATGCAAGTTGAAGCCCTTTCCAGAACTTCGATGTGAAACGGGCGTCTCTGTCTGAAATGATGGATACGGGTACTCCATGAAGTCTCACAATCTCTGTCATATATAGCTGCCCCCACTTACTGGCAGTGTAAGTGGATTTCCCTGGCACGAAATGGGCCGACTTCGTGAGTCTGTCGACCACAACCCAGATCACCGTGTAGCCCCTTAGGGTCTTGGGCAGTCCCGTAATAAAATCCATCGACACACTCTCCCACTTCCACTCTGGCACACTCAAGGGTTGCAACAACCCTGCTGGATGCTGCCTAGGTGCCTTCACCTGCTGGCACACCAAGCATCTACTGACAAAGTCTGCCACATCCCTCTTCATGCCCCTCCACCAATAGACACTCCTTAAGTCCTGGTACATCTTCGTACTCCCAGGGTGCATGGTAAACGGGGAACTGTGGGCCTCAGTCAAAAGCTCCGTCTTAACTGCGCTGTCTTCCGGCACACACAGGCGTCCCTCAAACATAAGGCCACCGTCAGAGGATATGGAGAAGTCTTCACCTTCCTCTGTCTCTACCATGCGACGCTTCTCTGCCAAGTAAGGATCATTCAGCTGAGCAGCAATGATCTTTTGCCTCAAGGTTGGCTGAACTGTCAACTGAGCCAACTGTGCGGTAACCTCACCTACTGAGACTGCAATCTCGGCTCTCTCAAAATCTCTGAGTAAGGGGGTCTGCTTGGTGATTAGCGCTGCTGAATGTGCCACTTTCCTACTCAGCGCGTCAGCCACTACATTTGCTTTGCCTGGGTGGTATAGGATCTCGCAGTCGTAGTCTTTCACCAACTCGAGCCACCTCCTCTGCCTCATGTTCAACTCCTTCTGAGTGAAGAAGTACTTCAGGCTCTTATGGTCGGTGTAAATCTGAATCTTCTCACCGTACAGATAGTGCCTCCATATCTTCAGTGCAAAGACTACAGCTGCCAACTCCAAGTCATGGGTAGGGTAGTTCTGCTCATGGATCTTCAACTGGCGGGAGGCATAAGCAACTACCTTACCTTGCTGCATCAGGACACAGCCCAGTCCCTTCTTGGAGGCGTCACTATAGATTACAAAGTTTCCCGAACCATCGGGCACTGTCAGGACCGGTGCAGTCACTAGCTTCTGTTTGAGCTCCTGAAAGCTCCTCTCGCATGCTGGGCTCCAGACAAAAGGGGTTCCCTTTCTGGTCAACTGGGTCAACGGGCTGGCTATACGTGAGAAGTCTTCCACGAACCTCCTGTAGTAACCTGCCAAGCCCAGAAAACTTCGAATTTCACTAACCGTGGACGGTCGAGTCCAGTTGGTCACCGCTTCAATCTTTGCGGGATCTACTGAAACTCCCTCACTGGAAACCACGTGGCCAAGAAACGTCACCTTCCTTAACCAGAATTCACACTTGGAGAATTTGGCATACAACTTGTTGGCTCGAAGGGTCTCCAAAACCTGGTGTAAGTGCTTCTCGTGCTCCGCCTCAGTTTTTGAGTAAATGAGGATGTCGTCAATGAAGACTATGACGAACGAGTCTAGAAAGTCCTTAAACACCCTGTTCATCAAATCCATGAATACTGCAGGAGCGTTAGTCAAGCCGAAAGACATCACAACGAATTCGTAATGTCCGTACCTCGATCGAAAGGCCGTCTTGGGAATGTCACCGTCCCTAATCCTCAACTGGTGATAGCCTGATCGCAGGTCGATCTTGGAAAAGACAGTGGCTCCCTGCAACTGATCGAACAGGTCGTCAATCCTGGGCAAGGGGTAGCGGTTTTTGACTGTCACCTTGTTCAGCTCTCGGTAGTCAATACAAAGGCGCATCGACCCATCCTTCTTCTTCACGAACAATACTGGGGCTCCCCAAGGCGACACACTGGGCCGGATGAAGCCTTTGTCCAGCAACTCCTGTAACTGGACCTTCAACTCCTTTAGCTCGGCTGGAGCCATTCTGTAAGGGGCCCTCGAGATAGGGGCAGTGCCCGGCTCTAACTCGATGGCGAAGTCTACTTCTCTGGGAGGCGGAAGTCCTGGAAGTTCGTCTGGGAAAACGTCGGGGTACTCCCTTACCACTGGTTCGGAAGATAGGGAAACTTCTGGCTCTCTCACATCCACTACGCTTGCCAAGATGCCCCAAGTTCCCTGGCTGAGTAGTTTACTAGCCTTCATGGCTGAGATGACCTTGGGTATACATACCATGCCTGCCCCCCTGAATTTGAAGCTAGCCTCGGAGGGTGGGTTAAAGACAACTTCCTTGCCAAAACAGTCTATATTTGCATGGTTGGCTGACAGCCAATCCATGCCTAGTATCACATCAAAATCCTGCATGTCTAACACTAGCAAGGTCACGTCTAACATACGATTCGCTATCTCTACCCGACATGCCTTTATTTGTTCTTTGGACAACAGAACCTCCCCAGATGGAGTGGAAACCGACAAAACACTACCCAAAGGCTCTACCTCCAAACCCACATGCTGAACGAAAACGGAGGATATAAACGAGTGGGATGACCCAGAGTCGAATAGCACAAAAGCATAATGCCCCAAAATTGGGAGCGTACCTGTCACCACTGTGCCAGCTCGCTCGGCCTCCTGCCGGGTGGTGGCGAAAACTCTCCCCTGCTGGGACGCAGAAGGCTGGGGCAGTGTCGTCTCAAAGGGTTTCCGAGGACACACATCAGCAGTGTGCCCCGGCTGTCTACATCTGAAGCAGACTCCACTTCCAGCTAAGCAACGACCTCCGTGGACTCTCCCGCAGGTAGTACAAGCGGGTAGCTCTCTCAGAGTCCTCCCGGCTGCTGCAAGCTCCCGTCGGTGTCTCTGGAAGACACCTCCTGACCTCAGTGTTCGCTGCGGTGCTACGTCAGGCTGCGTCTCAACCTTTCTCTTCTGTCCCAAGGCTGACCCTCTGCCGGCAGCCTTAGACAGATCGGCTCTCTCAGGCAGGCTCAAATCCAGTGCTATACGTAGTGCATCAGCATGCGTGGCTGGGCGGAGGGCTCTGACAATGCCCTGAAGGTCTAGCCTGAGTCCTCTAACGAATTTCTCCGTCCTGGCAGCCTCATCCCTTACCATATCGGGAGCAAAGCGGGACAGCATATCGAACTCGGCGTCGTACTGCTCTACCGTCATGTCGCCTTGCTCCAAGTTTAGGAACTCTTGCAGCTTGGCGTGCTTCACATTGGCGGAGAAGAACTTAGCATAGAAGTTCTCCTTGAACTGCTCCCAAGTTATTTTGCTGACATCGCCCCCCAGCATTCTCTCAGCGGTCTCCCACCAGGCGGTGCCCTTGTCCTCCAAGAAGAAGACTGCACACTGCACCTTCTGGTCTTCTGGGCACTTCATGTACCGGAAAATAGTCTCTATGGACGTCAACCACATTTGGGCCTTTGTGGGGTTGTCCATGGATCCGTCAAAGGTCTTGGGATTATACTTCCTGAAATCCCGTAAGTGTTTCGCCTCGGCCGACAGTTGAACTGGTACTGGTTGAGCTTCCTCAGGGGCTGGAGGAGCGACGGCCTGAGCCTGAACAGGGGCGGCCTGGGCCTGAGCAGGGGCGGCCTGGTTCTGCTGGGCGGCAAGGAAAGGCGCCAAAGCAGCTTGCAGCATGTCCTGATAACGCTGCTCCATCGCGGCGAGATCCGCCTGGGTGACCGGTGCGTTTGGGTCGACTGCCGGTGCAACAGGTGGCGCCTCCGGCTGGCCACGACCGGCTCCTCTGCCTCCCCTACCACCTCCTCGGCGTGCACCCCTACGTGGCGGCATTCTCCCTAAAATTCACCAACAAACTTTTCACCACAAGAACTTAACACCCTATATCTAGGTCTTAGACTATTCAGGCAAAATTGTAATCTTAACATTAGCAAGGCTTTAGACATACCTGGCGAGTGCCGAAGGACCGTATAGCCATAGGGTGAAGTAAAACCAAAACAAAAAAAATGACTTACATCGTAGGTCAGTCTACAGAACCTAAAACACTGTGCTCTGATACCAACTGTAACGACCCAACTCCTTATACTGAATCGAAGTCATTACCAAATATAGAACAAGTGGTTTAAGTCATAAAAAAATTTCAAAACGCATACGGTTTAAGAAATTTTATTTATAAAATTTAAACAAGGTAGTCATGCAAAAATGTAAAAGCGTTCTGAAATCCTACTCGGGCCCTATCTACATAAAAGATGGTAAGTGATGAAAAGTACTCAAATTCAAATGCGAAAATCTGAAATAAGAATAAGCGGAAGCGGTAGTCCCTATGGCCCTCCACGGTCTCACTTCGGGTCGCTCGCCAGCTTGCCCTTGCCCTTGCCCCGTCCTCTACCTGAAAACATAAAACGAAGAGAGTGAGTATAAACATACTCAGTAAGGGACCCACTACTAGTCCCACTAGGTGCCTGTTAACTTCCTGTTAGAGTCCTGATAACTGGTACCCAATCTCTGGCACGTTCCCGAACACGTGCAATCATGCGCTCCCGTAGGAACGTAACTCTGGTCTTCGGTGCCCCGGGGGACACCTAGGACAGTCGGGATGCGAGGACCCCGTCGAGTCACTCGAGTCATATCTATATCCATGCTAGACTGGCGTCCCGTCGGACCACACAGTCCTCAATAGGTGGTGATCCCGAAGGACACCCATGCAGGTATGACTCTAACAGATCAAGCTAACAGGTACCCTAAATTGCAGTATACATACACATGGCATCAGCATATAACATATCATATAAATCATCTCTGCCCTCTCCGTCTCGACATTCGTCGTATAGCTATAACAGCTCTCGCCACACATAACAGGCTATAGTGTAACCATACCGTCATTTACATCATACTAACATTGATTTCAGGCATCGTTCCGTCCAATCCTCAACATGCAAAATTGGAGTATACATCATCTCATATTTCTAAGCATGGAGCTAGTAGTAGAATCTCTTACCTGGAGATTTACTTGACGAGTCCTAACCGCGAGGCAGTACGCTTTCCAAGCGACGAGGTCCTAACTGTTTAATATGCCAAAATTCGTAATTAGGTCGCCAACGACTATCGGTTCAAGACTCATTTGAAATAACTTACCCTAGAGAGGTTGCAGTGCTCGAGCCCCCCTGCTGAAGAATTCCCGCGCTGCAGCACTTACTTGGTCCAAGACGTCCCTTAAGGAAAAATGATCTAATTTAATTCCAAATTAAATTAACTAGTGCCCAAAATATTGAATCTTACTGGATAATGCCCAAAATAATTGATTTAATTACCAAAAATTAGGTGGAAGGAGCCAAATTAGTCCTGGCGGCTCGGCTGGAAGAGGACAGGGATCGGCTCGGCTTGGCGCCGGCGCGGCTCGGCTCGGTACAGGAGGCTACGCGTGCGGCTCGGCTTGCAACAGGGAGGAGATGCGGCTCGGCTTCGCGGAAACGCGCGGCGCGGCTTCCCACGCGGACGCGGCTCACATGCGGAGAGGGCTGGACGCGGCGCGGCTTCGGTTTCGGCTTCGGGCGCGCGGGCGTGGAGCGGCTCCGGGTTCGTTCGTCGGCTGGAGGCACGCGCGGCGGATCGGCTTCGAGTGGCGGCTGCGGGAGGCGGCTGTGCGCGGATCGAAGCGGCTCCCTTCGGCTCGATCGGAGCGGCGCGGCTGGCTGAACTTCTCAGATCGACGCGGCGCGGCGAGCTTCGGCTGCACAGATCGGCTTGCTCGATTTTTCCGACGCGGCTGGAAGCTCGGCGGCGGCTCGGTTTCGACTTGCAGGCGCGCGGCTGGTTGGCTTCGGCTGTCTCGGCGAGTTCCGGCTGCGCTGCGTCGGATCTACGCGGCGCGGCGTGGCTGGCTGCAGATACGGCGCTCGGCTGCGCGGATGAGGAGCGGCTCCGGATTCGGCTTGCAGACGCGGCGCGGCTGGGATGGTGGTTCGGCTCTACTACGGCCGGCTCCGAGGGTTATTTTGCAGCTGGCGTGCGGCGGCGTGCGGCGGCGGCGGAGAGTGGCGGCGGCTGTGGTGGGAGCAAAGTGGGGCTAGGGTTTTCTTGGGAAGGTGATGAGTTTCACGCCTCCCAATGCCCCCTTTTTAAAAGAATAAAAGAATAATAAAAAGATAAAATAAAACCCACACCAATTTACTTTCTTTTCTTCTTTTATTATTAATTTCTTTTCTACTTTAGTCCAATGGCAACTCTCCTCTCTCTCTCTTCATTAAAGCCACCATTGACCCTTTCCAAGGCATTAATTAATTTGTTGCTTCACAATTAATTAATTTATTTCACCCTTAAACCTCAACAATTAAATAACCAACCAAGGAAAATTTTAATCTTAATTAAGTGTAAGTCAAAATAAATCTCATTTCATAACCACTTTAGAAAATAAAATACTCTTGAGATGAACAATGGAACTCTAATCTACTGGGGCGTTACACAAATCGAGAGTTTTTTGTTTTGTTTTGTTTTTTGTTTTTTGTTTTTTGTTTTTTGTTTTTTTTTTTTTGACTTCCAGGATAAAGTCGATAACAAGTATTTGTTCATGGGTCATTCTCCACTATAAGAACTTGCATGATTTTAATTAAATTAACTATTAATTAAAATGAAGTACCATTCATTTAATTAAAATAAAGAATTAATTAATTTCATTTTCATTTTTTATACATATAATTTAGAGTCTTGTATTTAATTACCTTTAATTACCTGTACATTCAAATATACATTTCTCCTTATATTTTTAATATTCATCTTTTTCTATTATTTTTAAACTATAGCTTTAATGAGAATCTAATTCATAGTATTTATTATTTGAATCTGACTGAAACACAACAAAGCTCCTTTATTATGCAGTTTAATTTTGACTCTAATTTGTTAACTTTAATTTATAATGTATTATTATACATTATATTAATTTTATATTATAATGTAGGTATATACATAAATAATTGTATCATTAATATTGTTCTCTCATATAATGTGAAAAACTCAAATTTTTTACAAACTTAATGGTCCTTGTTAACCCATTGTGAGCCAGTAGGAATTCTAATGGACCTACGTATTTGTAGCTTCAATGATTCAACATTAACTAATTAAGCTTTTTAATTATTGTTATTGAGCATTCATTAACGGTGGGTTACTCCACTAAAAATTCACAACTACTCTCTTCACACTGTAAAATATTTTTTCGTCCATGAAATTAACCATTATAGTAAGTCAATCCTTCACATAGTGTGTAATTACAATTAAGTCCAATAATTATTTTACTCCTCTAATTCCCTCTTACTCCTTAAGTACCACGTTAATCCCTCTAATGAATAATTTGCTTATGATTTTATCATGAATCAAGTCCCTCTTGGGTTATTGAGAGGGTAAGTACCCTTTGTTCAAGACCTGAAATCAACACTTAAGGGAACTACTCCTCTACTTTTCTTAAAGGGGAGGAGGAAGTGAAGATATGTTCAAGACTTGAAATCAATTCCATCTTGTGAAGATATGTCACATCTTGTGAATTCCAAAATAGTAGGAAAATTAAGTCAACGTCTTGAACCACTCTCACTCATACAATTCAAATAATTCTCTTCATAGACAGAAGTCCTTACTTAGAATTGAGATTGAGTTACATGATTATCGTATAAAATATTAATCTCTTCGGTTAATGGTGTTACAATGAAAAATTAAGTATTTCATGGTCCAGTCTTATACAAACTCAATATATAGGATACCCTCACTCCCATGTCATCACATGAATAGTTGAGATCAAATTGTTTATAACACTTACAACGTTTGTAACAGTTACAAAGTGATCGTATCCACAGTATTACCAGGATAAGGCACCAAACCTTAGTTCATATACCATAGACCTTTAAGATTATAAACTTGAAATAAACTTGATTTTTTTTCGGGTTATGGATAATTAATTATTGCATATTTTTTTAAAAATAAACATGATATCAAATAACTAATTCTACGAGGCTTTAGGGTATAAATCCCAACACTTCAACCACCCGATATGAAAGACCAAAGATTATTGAGTATCCCCATGGTTAGAAAAATAGTTCATAGAATTATGTTGTCACCCAATGTTAGCGACATCATGCTTTGGAAATAATGATAAGAGCGATAGGTAGGTCGTTAAAAGAATAGAAATGTATATAAAAATTGGTAACTATCACATAAAAGATAATTGAATCAATACATTAATGTACATGCAATAGCTAGGGAAAAGATTATACAAAAAGAATTGGATATAAGAAATCTCTACGTAAAAAGCATGTAGTTAATTTTTTTTGTTCAATAGAGATAGGCATTCATTATACATATGCATTCCATTACTTGGATCCTTCGACGACAACAACATCCCTCATACAAAGACATTCCATTCTATTTTGAAAAAGCGTGAGATAATCAGAATATCCTTTAACTAATTCTAAAGCAAGTAACTGAAAGAATGACTAAAGATTTAGCAGAAGTAAATAACACAGAGAGCTTTGGTAACCTAGTTCTGTGAATGCCACCTACGTCTGGGGAGCTTACTTAGCTCAGATAAATAATATTATTAAGATTCAATGGAGTTAATAATTTGACAATACAATAATAAACTTTCTTCTTATATAACGACTCTCTTTAAGTTTATAAAGCCATATAAAACTTAAACACATTCAGGCTCCTCTAGAATTCGTGAGTGAATCTTCTTGAAGACAGAATCATGCTCCCTTGAGTTCAATGACTACTCGTTAGATATAATATCTTCATCCATATTACTTATCATTGATTTATAATAATTCCATCCAATGATCATCACAAAAACGCCATAAACAAGAAGATAAAACCACCTTTTGCACACCGCTTCAGTTTTTCTTGCGTTGAAGAATAATAAACCTGTTTACTTGATCTGTAAACTTCAGTTTTCCGTATATATAGCTACAACGAAAATATCTCAAAAAGATATTAATAAAAGATTACTAATAATGTGAAAGATCTTTTATCTTTTTAAATTTAAATAACAATAATCGATTTTTAAATAACAATTAAAAGAATCTATTTAATTCTTTTTGACAAAAATACCAACATATTTCATATGCATTCCATAAATTATGTACTTGATGAAAAAAATAAATTATATACCAAAATACACGAGGGTAGGGGGCAAGGGAGAGGACAGGGGGTGGTGTGGCATGGACGACAGTAGAATGGTCGACGGTGGGATATGTGGCAGTAGGAAACACAGATGAGGGCAAGGGCGGCGACTACGATGTACGTCTTCTTCACTTCTCTTGTTCGCCCTTCTAAAAAAATTTAGAAACTACAAATCCGAGGACGGTTTTTTATAAGAAAACTCTCGACCACCCCGACAAGAAACCTTACTAACTACCAACGCCTGAAACCTAGTCATCTGAAGAACCTTCCTGATATTTGTTATGCTTCCATATCTCTCGACGCCACCACAAAAGCAGCAATAGTTCTCCCATATCTCCTGATGCTTTATTGGTGGCGTCGGGAGATATAAAGGAACTCTCGATGCTTTGGTAGTGGGTTGGGAGTTTCTCTACATCTTCGGACACATGTCGTGAAGCGTTTGAAGTTTGTGTATATCCTGATGCTTTGGTTATTGCGTTAGGAGAAGATACCATATCTCCCGACGGTGTAAACCGACGTCGGGAGAGCTAAAATTTCTTGTAATGGGTAAGTGAATTGATGCATCTAGAAAATAAAATGGGGAAGATGATTAGTTTTTAAAAAGAGAGATTTCCTGACGCCTAAATAATAGAGTCGACATTTAGGACGAACTTTCGACACCTGACACTATCTTTTGTAATATCTCCCAACGACGTATTTGATAACTTCAGAAGTTACGCCAAATCGTTTAATGCCTGTATAGCAACACAGAGAGTTACCACAATCTCTTGACGTCTTATTGATGGCGTTAAGAGTTATTGAGAACCACTGACGCCTCCTTTACGTGTCTGCTAATCACACTGTGTATCTCGAGTGCGTACTTAGGTACATCTTGTAGTGGATCTTAAAGTTGATAGTTCAAAGTTTGTGCCAGATGAACTATGTGTTGTGAAAAAAATTAGCCTATCACTTGAACATTAATTTATTTTGACAAGAAATCAATGAGAATGTAACAAAAGATTTACCAAGGGTAAAATTGAACCAATAGATTTCAAAATTCACAACTTCTCTAGTATATTTTGATTAGATAAGACATATACTATTATAGGATGATACTTGGATGCATCCAAAGATGTACACATCTTTATGCATTCCTCTTTCATCACTACTACAAAATATATTTTTTAAAAAGAGTGATAAGAACTTTTTACATAGAAAATTATGATTGAACAACGTAATGAGATTATACGTACAAGTCAGAGAAGTAACTAGGTATTTTCTTACATTATCTGTCGACTAAAGGGATCAAGCATTCAAGAGAATCCAATAACCCACCCCACCCTCCACAAATTCTAAGAACAAAATAAATAAATAATAATAAAAGAAAACAATAATAATAGCAAACATTTTCATGAGCATCTTTGTAATATTATGTATTAAATACGGATGCCAAAATTTGAATCTTTAGGAGGTGTTTGGGGGAAGGAAAGGAAATAACTAAAATAGTTATTTCCATGTTTGGGGCAAAGAATGGGGTGGGGAAGAATAGGTTTAATCCCCCTTATTTCTTCTTAATCTTTTTCTTTCTTCCTCAAAAGTTGTACTTTTATTATTTTCATAATAATAATTACTATTATTATTATAAATTAAGAAATTTATCATCATCATCATCATTTTAATACTATATTTAAAAATTGAGTTGTACGATGTAATTGACATTCACTGTTTAAGTGCATTCGAAAAAAAAAAACTTTTGTTTTCTGTATTTCATTTCGTTTCAATGTTATTATGTTGGTCATCGTTTTTTTTAAATTGATTGTTAACGATTGCAATTTGTTGATATTGCATTTATAACATCAATTTAAAGAAAATACATGTAATTTCTTTCATATGCAATGCATTAATTAATTTTTTGGCACGGAAAGCTTGCTTACAAAACGTCCAAAATTGACATCGTATTTACGAAAGCTAATGAAACATGTTTTCCGATAAAAAGTTCAAATTTCGGGAAATAAAATACGAATATTTGTGTATTGGATTTACAATACAATTTGTTTTAAAAAAATTGTACGAATTTAAAAAAATAATAAACTTTTTTTACCATAATCCTTCCTATTTATACCTTCTTCAAACAATGATTATAAATAATCTTCATAATTCTTCCACTTATAATCTTTTTCTGTTCGTAATCTCCTTTTCTTAATTATTTAAAAAGAAAATGAATTAAATAAATGTATTTAGGAGTTGAGTTCCATGCATGACATGAACAACTTTATTTAATAATAATAATGTGGATGAATGAAGAATCACTATTTGAAGTTTTCGAAGATTTGATTGTTCAAATTAAAAGTTGCAAAAATACTCTCTCCATATATTAAATGTAAAATCTTGATTTGGGAAGTTTTTATTTTTATTGGCTTTTAAGGGTCTTTCTAAGTAGCAAATCAAATGGAAAAATCTTGAGGACTTTTGTTTCCATTATAAACAAATATATATATATATTGTATAATGTCATGGATAAACTTGAGGAAATACAAGGAAAATTATAAGAGTTATAAGATGTGACTAAATGAAACTTAATATCAATATTTTAGGTGAATTATTAATTAATTTGATTAGACTAAGTTGACAAAGTCACAATTTTAGATAATCCTAAGTGATGCATTAAATCTTGTACACAAATATCGACGGATATGCTATAATATATATGGTAGGTTTGAAACTTATTATCTTTTTTTTTTCCATTTCAAATGATTAATGAAAAACGAATATTTTAAAATTTGAACCTTACACCGTACATGTCTAGCTTAACTCTAGTTAGCAGTAATTATCATCTTAACCATACTTATTTTCCATCACTGTTTTTTTTTCCTAATTTGAATATAGTTAAGCAGATAAAGACGTCAATTGTAAAAAAAAAAAATTGATGGTTTCGATTGTCGTCCAGTCGGACTAAACTTAAAAACTATTTCTTTTTTGAGAAATTGTTATGGATAGCAAAATATTGGAACTATTTGCAAAATATAGCAAAAACCTTAAATTGGTGTAATACCAAAGTCTAATTTTGTTTGAATGGAGAGGAGATCTTTATTTATTGGGGAAAACTTAATACATATGTTAGTTATTCAGTAACTAACTAAGTAGTTCTAATATTTATACCAATAAGCTATAACATAAAACTAGTAAGACAATAGGTTTAAGCTATTTGAATTACATCATTCCACCCCTAAGATCAAACTCGTCTTCGAGTTGGGTCTCCTACGTGAGTTGGAATCCATCAAATGCATGGTACCTTTTTAGGTATGCTATGTTTAAAACTGAGCTGAAGTTGATTCTTCATTCATCTCAAGCTTGTAGGCATTTGACTCGTATTTAGCTATTATTATATAAATGCCAATCTATCTATCTTTTAGCTTTCAATAGGTTCGGCCAGCTGAGAACCTTTTCTTCTTCAAATGGACAATTACAAAGTCTCTAATTTGAAAGTTAACTACCCTTCTCTTCTTATCTTTCTCCTCTTTGTAAGATTCTATAGCTTAGTTAGATGCTCTATGACTTCTGTGTGAAGCTTTTGGATACTTTTGACCATGTCTTCTTCTTCTTGAAGTTCCACTTCTTTCGATAGACTAGTTAGATCAAAGGTAAGCCTTGGAACTTTAGTATACACAATCTCAAGAACACTTGCTTATAGTTCTATTCTTCATGTTGTTAAACGAAAATTCAACTTGGGCAAGAATCATATCTCATTGCTTAGGATGGGTTCCACTTAGGCATCAAATCAAAATTTCCAATGATCGGTTAGTTACCTTTGGTTGTCCATCTGTTTGGGGATGTGCAACAGTACTAAATTTCAGGGTGGTGTTGAATTTCTTCCATAAAGTCTTCCAAAAGTGGCTAAGGAATTTGGTATCTCTATCAGACGCTATTGTTTTAAGAATGTCGTGTAGAAGAACTACCTCTGAAGAAGAAGGTAGCTATGTAAACTACGTGAGTAGTCTTCTTGCAAGCCAAAAAGTGTGTCATCTTGTTGAATCTATCAACAACCACCATAACTGAATCGTATCCACTTTTAGTTTAGGTAGGCCAACAATAAAATCAATTGGTAAGTCTTCTAATATGTTTTTAGGAATTGGTAGAGGAGTATAGAGGCTGACATTTGTTGAAGTCCTTTTTGCTCTTTAACCAGTAGCACATCTCTTAACGAAATTGTTGGTGTCTCTCCTAGCTTGCGGCCAATAAAACCTTTTATTGATAACATGGAAGGTCTTGTCTTGACCAAAGTGTTCAACTAATGCACTTGAGTGTGCTTCTTTTATCAAGGCTTCCCTTAATGAAGTATGAGTGATGGATAATTGGTCTCCTTTGAAGAGGAATCCTTCCATTAACTAATAGTCTCCTTCTCGGATATGGTTAGAGAAATTGCTCCAAATCTTCCCAAAATCTTCATCATTTTCATGCAGCCTTGAGAGATGCTTGAAGGCTATAATCTTGGCTCAAAGAACAGTCAATAAGGTTCATTTTCTACTTAGAGCATTGACAACACTATTTTCTTTCCCAACTTGATGTTTGATTGTAAAATCAAGACATTGGATATAAGACACCCATCGAGCATGCATCATGTTTGTAACGCCCCAACAATTTGAAATTTAATTTATTGTCTTAAGTGTAATTATAGGAACCTTGGATGTAATTGAGGAAACTTGATTAATTATATTTTGATTTTGTGATTAACTAAGTTTTGAGGAATATAATTATTTTATTTGGATGATAAAATATTGGTAGAGATATTGTTTGTAAATAAAGATGTTTGGTTGGTTGAGGAGAGAGATGTTGTGATTTAATTGAGAAAAGAAAGAAAAAAAATTAATTAAAAGGAGAGAAAAAGGAAAATTTGGTGAGATTTAGAGGAGGAGAGAGAAGGTTGGGTTGTTTGGAAATTCAATAAGGAAAAGGAAAGGGGAATTTAGTATTGGGTTATTTGGTGTTTAAATAAGGCTTAGGGACCCGTGCACAAAAAAAAAACCCATCATCTTTTTCAAAAAAAAAAGGGAGCTAACCTTAATATTTTTTTGGAAACCCTAGCCGCCGCCATCACCGTCAACCGCAGCCTGCCGCACCGTTGAGCTCCAGCCGTCACGCACGGATCTCAGCAACGTCTCCAAGTCGTTTACGTGGAGCCTCGCCGGTCCGTCGTCCGCCCAAGCGCCTCCGTTCCTGCGCCAGTCGTTGCGTTTGAGTCGAGGTCTGCGAAGCCCGCGCCGCCCAGCCGCTGCTTCCGTCGCACACCTGAGCAGCGCCGCCTACCCCAGCTGAGTAGTCCCGAGAGAAACGCATGCCGACCCGCGACCGCAGCCGATTCGCATTCCCGACTCGAGCAGCCGCACCGCGCCTTCGACCTAGAACTCGACCCGCGCGCCTGCATCTCCCCTTCTGCAACTCGAGTCGCGCGCCGCGCCTGCATCGCTAGCTGAGCCGCACGACCAGCGTGAGCCGCACGTCCGCGTGAGCCGCGTGCGCCCCTGTCGAGTCGTACCTTCTGTCGCAAGTCGAGCCGAGTCCTGCTCCCTAGCCGAGCCGATTCCTGCTTTCTAGCCGAGCTGATTCGTCTGTCTTTGAGCCGTCAACCTGCTTCGATCCTTTGCACCTATTTTGATAAGTTAATTGGGTTTTTGGCACACCCAGCAAGGACTTAAGATTTTTGAACCTAAATAAATTATTTGGATTAAACTAATTTATCTCTCTTAAAAAGGAAACTTTGACCAATTGACTTGTAGAGTGAAAGACTTCTCCAGTTAAGGACCATCTCGTTGTAACCACGACCTCGGGTGAGTATTCCAACTGAATTCTTGCGTCCTTGGTCATTTAATGCTCAAGTTATGAAGACTGGTGTTTTCTAACCATTTAAGACCCCGCAGCTTGGAAAGCGTGTTGTTCTTGCTGTTAGGACTCGTTGAGCAAATCTCCAGGTAAGAGATTCCTACTACTAGCTCTACGACTAGAATCACGAGATCGCATACATTCTTAATTATGCACATTGAGGACTAGGCGGTATAGCGATATGTCAATTAATGAGGATATGATGTGACTGATGATGTGATTTGATATGATGACATGGTATAACGTGACGATGTGGCTTGTTATGACATTATGTTTTGACATTGTGATGAGATGTGATATGATGATTAGGCGTGATATGATTACGTGATGATGCTATGTTATATGTAATGTTGTGGTTAAGGTGCATATTAGCTTACCCTATTAGAGTCGTACCTACATGGGTGTCCTTCGAGATCACCACCTATTTAGGACTGTGTAGTCTGATGGGACCGCCAGTCTAGCATTGATACAGATATGATTCGAGCAATTTGACGGGATCCTCGCAGCCCGATTATCTTAGCGCTTCCTCTGGGTATGCTACAAACTAGTTTGTCCTAGGTGTTCCTTCGGGTCACCGAAGACTAGATTTTGTTCCTACGGGATCACATGTTGCACGTGTTCGGGAACGTGTCAGTTCTTGGGTACCATTTTCAGGACTCTAATAGGAAGTTAATAAGCTAGTGGGACTAGTAGTGGGTCCCTTACTGAGTATTTTATACTCACTCTTTCCATTTCATATTTTTTAGGTAGGGGCAGAGGTAAGGGCAAGGGCAAGCTGGCGAGCGACCAGAAGTGACCGTGGCGAGCCATAGGGATCTCTGCTTCCGCTTTACATCCGAGTTTAAATCTTGAGTGTTTGAGTTTTAATTATTCTTTATTTGTTATTGCGTTTCTTTAAAAATAGATAGGGCCCGAGTTAGGATTTTAGTATTTGTTTACATTTCGCACATTACTTTTGATTTGGTTTTTAAATAAATAAAATTTTGAGGTTTTGTTCATTTTAGTCAAACTTTATAACTTTATTTCTGTTATTTACATTTAGTAATGACTTCAACTTAGTATAAGGAGTTGGGTCGTTACAATGTTGATGCTTTAATGTGGTTGTAGATACTTCAAAGAGAAATGGTCAATGAGGAGTACAAACTCCTTAGAAAAAAAGATAATGCTCCTATTGTTTTAAGGCTCTTACAAGAGCATATAACTCCTATCCATAAATGCTCTAAGATTGTTTAGAGGAACTTGACTTTTCAGTAAAAAAACAACACTAGATGCCTACTTGTGATAGGACTCCCCCAAATCCAGCTCTACCAGCAATTACTGCCACTTCAAAGGTACTACAAAATTCTAGAAGTTTAAACGCATTGGATGACTGCTAAGCTTCTTTTTTATCAAGTCAAAGTTTTTCTGCTGATTACTAAGAAGCATCGACACTTCTAATATGGCGAAGTATCAGTGTTGAACAAGTTTTCAACCCTGACACGTCGCTAACACGTCTTGGTGCAACTTTTTAAAATTTTTTGACACGTCAAAAGTACGGCTAGGACACAGGTTGGAAACATATGATTAAAAAGAAAAAGAAATGGCCCAAGCCCATTATCCCATTCCCATCCGACTCCTTTTCTTTTCTTTTTAAATTTTATCTTTCTTAATCCATTAAAGAAAAATCTCATTCCATTCGACCCGCTTTCTTATTATTTTTTTTAAATATTAGCTTTCTTAATAGTTAATTCCATTTACTTTACATTCACGCAAGAGGCAACGACAACCTTTCTCCTTTCATCTTTCCAAATTCCTATTCCTTTACCCTTTACATTTTAGCTCTAATATATTAAGTTACGCAAGTTAACCAGCAGACCACACCTCACGAATGTCTCTATTGACTGCCGTAAGGGAACTTTGTCGATCGTCCTTTGTTGCTAGCCTTTGCCAATTACTTTTTGCCTTTTTCTTCACGAAGTACTCTACCAACTACTGTAAGAGAAGTTTTTTGATCGTCGCAAACGCCCCTTTGTCCTTATTCATCGCCAGCGTGCACGTCAGTTACTTTTTTGCTACTCTTTTTCTTTTTGTGGCCAACTGTAGGAAAAAATCTTATTTGTTTATTTTCCCATTTTTTATTTTAAATTTAGTATGACAGAGTCATCTTGAAGTAATTCAAGAATGACTATCAAAGACGAAACAAAATCATTATGGCAATATGTGACAAAACATGAATGGTTGAATGGTGGAGAAGGGAATTTTACTTGGCAATATAATTTTTGCCAAGAAAATAGTGGTTCTTACACAAGAGTTACAGTGCACCTTCTAAAAATTGTCAAATTTGTATTAGGGTATGTGAGAAGGCCACTTCTAAAGATCTTGCTGAAATGAAAAGGTTAGAAGAGGAATCTAAAGTTCGTAAGACAAACAATGCTTCCTAATTAAGCAAGTTCCATTACCACCTCCATGATATATGCAAACTGAATCTCAATATTCTGGATCGGGAATGGGAAGCATAGGTATCTATTCATATTCCTTTTCACCAATGGAACAAAAGAGAAGGAAAGGAAATACTAGTGTCCTTAAGAAGTCATTTAACTTGACACTTCGTGATCAAGTAGATCTGGAGATAGCTAGAGTGTTTTATTCCTTAAGTTTGCCTTTCCATTTAGCTAGAAATCCACATTATGTGAATGCCTTTGCTTTGGTTGCAAACAATTATTTGTCAGGTTATTTACCTCTGGGGTATAATAAATTGAGAACAAGTCTTCTCTAAAGAGAAAAAGCAAATGTTGAGAGATTGTTGCAACCTATGAAAAGTACTTGGTCTACGAATGGAGTAAGTATTATCAGCGATGGATGGAGTGATTCGCAGATGACGCCATTGATTAACTTTATGGCAGTGACAGAAGGAGGACCAATGTTTCTTAAAGTTTTAGATTGGTTAGGTGAGACAAAAGATAAAAATTTCATAGCAAATTTGATGAAAGAAGTCATAAATTTGGTGGGACACGAGAATGTGATTCAAATAATCATTGATAATGTTGCAAATTGTAAGAGTGCATAACAAATTATTGAATTACAGTTTTCCAACATAGTTTGGACACCATGTGTAGTTCATACCCTCAATCTTGCCTTGAAGAACACATGTGTTACAAGAAACATTGATTGTAATCAACATGTATTTGCAAAGTGTAGCTGGATTTCTGAAATTTCTAATAGTGTTATGTTTATCAAACACTTTATCATGAATCATTCGATCAGACTAGCTATGTTCAATGAGTTTGCATCTTTGAAGTTACTTGCAGTAGCAGAAACACGATTCACATCTACCATCATTATGCTTAAAAGATTTAAACTTATTAAGGGTGGTTTACAAACAACGGTTATCAACGATAAGTGGGAATGCTACAAAGAAGATGATGTGGTGAAAGCAAGACGTGTAAAGGAGTTGGTGCTTGATGATATTTTGTGGGATAAGATTGATTATATCCTTTCTTTTATTGCTAATGTTTATGATATGATTAGACTTTGTGACACGGACAAACCTTGTCTTCATTTGGTATATGATATGTGAGACATCATGATAGAAAAAGTAAAATTGGCAATCTATAAATATGAAGGAAAGTGCACCAAAGAATTTTCATCTTTTTATGAACGTGGTGTATCAAATATTGATTGATCGATGGAATAAAAATAACACCCCTCTCCATTGTTTGACACATTCTCTAAATCCAAGGTACTTATCTTTGATCTTTATTTTATATTTTCAATTCCTAAACACAATAAACATACTCTAAGTTCGGTCCATTTTAAAATTTTATTTAGGTATTATAGCCTACAATGGCTTCAAAAAGACAAGTCTCGAGTCCCACCACATCAAGACGTAGAAGTACTAAGAGAGAGGATGAAGTGTATTAAGAAATATTTTAGTTTAGAGGATGAGCACACAAAAGTGAACATTGAATTTGCCAATTTCTCTGTCATGTCTGAATAGTTTTCTACCATGAATCCATACATAATTGATATGATATGCCTCCGAAGAGTTGGTGAGCCATCTATGGTGCCTTTCCTCCAACTTTACAGTTACTAGCTATGAAGTTACCAATTCAACCTTCATCCTCCTCTTGTTGTGAGAGAAATTGGAGTACATATTTATTTGTGCACTCCATGAAAAGAAACAAGATGACACTGCAACATGTCGAAGACTTGGTGTACATCCATAGCAATCTATGTCTTTTATCAAAAACTCCTGAATATCTCAAAGGAGAGACAAAAATGTGGGGGCCATTGCTGGGGATTCGTTTGATTTATTTAAAAATTCATAAATGCTTGAGGTGACTTTTTTATCTTTGGACGAACCAAAATTAGAAGCTATAGTTTTTACCGATGTTGGTGGTGAGGCTGAAGTTCAGGATTCTCAAGAGATCATTGGAGAAAAATGAAGACATGTTCTTGATTCTATTTTGTAGTTTTGTAATTTTTTGCCTTTTAGCTTTTTTTGTGTTGAACAAAGTGCTATACTAAAACTCGTTATGTTTTATGACTCTAAACTTGTTATTTTGATGTTTTTAATTGGAACCATTGTTATGTAATATGTTTATATGATTATATGCATGACGTATATTTAATATTTTTAAGTAAAAAATTGACGTGTCCATAACGTGTCTTGTTCTACTTTCTTAAAAAATGGCGTGTTTCCGTGTTATGTATCCGTATTTGTGCTTCCTAGGTTGATTATTCCTCCAAGTAACTGCACATTTCTTCAAACAATAAGTTATTGGGACTGTGTTATGAACTTGAAATTTCTGATGAATTTCCTGTAGAATGATGCTAGCCCCATGAAAGCTTGGACTTCTTTCACTGAATTAGGAGTTGGCCAATTTGCCACAACTTCAACTTTTCTCTCGTCCATAGGAATGAAACTCTCTATGTGTAGAATGTAAACTTCTTCAAGTTAATATACAATTCATTCTTTTCTAGAGCTTCAAAAACTAGTTTTAATAAGGTGTTGTAAATGATCTTCCTCATTCCTGCTATACACCATGATGTCATCAAACTAGACAACCATGAACTTGTTTAGGAAAGAATGAAGCACTTGATGCGTTAGACGCATGAAAATGCTTGGTGCATTGGACAAGCTGAAGGGCATCACTAACCACTCAAATAACCGTTCATTTGTCTTAAAAGTTGTTTTCCATTCATCTGCCGACCTTTTTTCGATTTGATGGTAGCCACTCTTTAAGTCTACCTTTGAGAAGATGAAGGCTCCTCCAAATTGATCAAGTAGATTACTGATACGAGGGATAGGAAAACGATACTTGATAGTGATTTGTTGATGGCTCAATTGTCAACAAATATTCTCTAGTTTTCATCTTTCCTTGGAGTCAATAGGGCTGGGACTGCATAAAGGCTAATACTCGGCTGGATATGGCCCTTCTTCAGAAGCACTTCTATATGTTGATGAAAGATTTCATACTCCTTTGGATTCATCCTATAGTGAGGAAGGTTAGGAATGGAAGAGCTTGGAATCAATTCAATATCATGTTGAATGTCTCAAAGGGGATGAGGTTCAGTTGACTCTTTCTTGATGCTTGGAAATTGATCCAATTATTTTTGAACTTTCGGTGACACATGTTTGGAGTAATTTGTGGAAGAATGGAGTGCAACAACAAGGCCTAAAATATCAGATTTTTATCTTTAATAAACTTCTTATCACATACAGTGATGAAGAGATGGTTATTGAACTACTTCAAATTAATTCCTTCTTCATTTTTCTTGTTAAGAGGAATTAGGACGACAATCTTCTTATTCATTTACTGGAATTCATAAGTATCCTCCCTTTCTTTATGGACTGCTTGAATATCATACTGCCACCACTACTAGAAAAATATGTTTTAATGACACTATTAATCAAGACATTGTGTCGTAGAAAAGAAAAAAGGGATGAGGTGAGGTACAATTGTGTTGTTGAAAATAAAAGTGACACACTATTTCTTGACACAATTCTATTGACACAATTTAACTTTTCTTGACACATTTAAAGTGTCATTAATTAATGAAAATTTTTTTGTGTCATTAAAATTTTTTCAAAATAACATTTTCACTTTCTCTCTCTACTAAAAAGGAGAAACAACAATTGTCGAACGAAATTACCCAGCCAATAATTGTGAAGAACCCTTGTCTTCCATTTTCTGCCACCCACTGTCGTCAATTAATCAAGGCTCTAGCCATTTTCGTCATTGACACCACAACAAGCCTAACACAATCGAACCCACCAACTTAGCCACTGTCGTCGAAGTGAGATTTCTCACTGCAATCGCCTGAGAGGAGATCAGGAAGTGAGATTTCGTTCTTTGGGAATGATTTTGAGGATAAACAAAGTAATGGGTTCCCTTCTTCTTGTCTTTTGAATTTGAAGAATCTTGTTTCTAGGTCTAAAAGGGGTTTCTCAGACGCTATTGATGGGTCTTCTATAAAATGGATTTTCTTTGGGAGTAATGGATCTGAGGTTAAGTTCGGTGAAGGGGTTGTGCTGTTGTTACCTAAAAGTGGGAAGCCGATGATTGGTGGCTTAGGGAGCAATGTTAATACGATACAGTCTTGTGTTACTTTGGAAACTGTGAAGGAAGTGCTTCATGTTTCTTAATCTTCAAATTCTGTTCAAGAAAAGAAGCCGCATGTTTCAGAAAATGGTGGTGCTCCTTTGGCTAAGCTAATCCTAGAAATATTGTTTTTAGTTAAGTTCATGTACATTTGTTTAGTTTGATGGAAATAAATGTTGGGTTTCCTTTTTTTCTTCACTTTGTTTTTCTCATGTTGGTGTCTTTGTTGCTGATAATGACATTTTTTTTTCTTTTGGGCTGGGTTCTTTTCTTGTTAATGATATACTTACACTATTCGGTTTGCTATATCTGCATGTTTTGGTGGTTTAATTTGTGGAAAATTGAAATTAGAATTTGTTTAGTTTCTTGTAAAGAAACTTCTGTCTGTAAATGAACTTCAAGCACAATCAAGGTTGATGATATTGAATTTGGAGCTTAGCCTATTGGGAGTTTCTCCTCCCCCTTGGTGGTCACATACTCTCAGTCTTAATTGAGTTCTTGAAGAATTTGTCTCATGATGATAAATGCAAAAAGTGTAGGCATGAATAGTATGTTCTTCTGTTTGGTCAGAGGGAGAGTATTAGGGCTTTCTTATCTGTTACAACTTTTGCAGGAGTTGGTTCATCCTATATGATCTATTGTCAATAATATATTTGAAGTTTCTCTCTGATTTTTGCTTTGAGATTTTTCTTCATATCTGTGAATTATACTTGGCAAATGATGAATTACTAATCGGAAAATTCTATGAAATGCAGGGCACAGGTTGTGGGATAGACTAGAAAATTCTTCGGTTTATGCATAAAGATTACAAGGGTTCTTCATTAGTTTTTGAAACTACTTATAGTCAACTAGTGAATACATTAAGGACTTGCTTGCTGTTTGCTAGAATAGATTTCTATTTCGATGGATAGAACATAGTGGAACAATCTAAACTTAACAAAATGCAACATGTGGGACATATGTTGCATGTTTAAAATACACCTAAAGAGCTTTCCTTTACAAATTTATTGCTACATATTTTGTGTGGTTTACAGCACTATTTTGACGACATATTAGTTATAGTTTATAACAAAACTACAAAAGAAAATTTGAAACACTTAAATTGTCTTTTGACAATCTAACCAATTATACATCAACCCCAAAAAATTCTTTATCCTTATCAGTTAAATACTTCCTTAGTTTTATCATTGGGGATTCGAGAATTTAGGTTGACACTAGGAAAATTTCTAGTCATTACTGATTGGCCCCCACCAAAGTTTGTGTAGGACATTCAAACTTTTCTTAGTTTTGCTTCTTTTTATAGAAAGTTCATAAAATCTTTTAATTCTGTTACTACCCCTTGACAAATTGCTCAAGAAAAGGAAATTCTTGGTGAAAATAGAGCCAATGCTTCATAATTCTGTCTGTTGTTCTTTAATTCTTATTTCCTTTTCTAAAATTTTAACTCAATTCGTTTTTTATTTCATTTTTCTTTTCATTTTGATATTTTAAGCCTTAATTGTTATAGTTGAGGTAACAAATCAATTACACCATTTGCTGTGTTTGAGAAGAACCCATAAGCTATTTGTGAGCCACACATTTTGAGATAGATACTTCATACTTGGCCATATGAACTCATTCTATTACTCGATGAAATGTTTGATAGGTACAATAACTGAATAGGGAAGCTTCATTTAAGAGTTTTTTCCTCCTTTTAAGTTTTGTGTGTGTGAGTGGGAGGTTAGGAAAGTTTGTGGTTGGATGACAATTTTATTTACATCTTGTAGTTCATTTGATGAAAGTTATTATTTCAGAAATGTCAAATTAAAGGTTATATTTTCTTCTTATTTAGTTTTTTCTAGCAGACATTCAGAGTTCAAGTCGACCGTTCCTTGTGGATAAGACTGAAGATGGTTTCTTTCAGATTGATGTGAGGATAGTCATTATATTGTAATTTTTTCCATAGTACAAGTTCTTTTATTAAGTTCTTTTATCTTCAAGTTCTCAAGCGTACGTGATTTTTTTTTTGTCAGTTGATGGAAGGTTTCATTAATCGTTAAAATACAACCTTTTTATAGGCATTTAAACCACTTATGAAAGCTTTCACAGATCACAACAAAGCAAGTATATTTGACATAGAGTGTAGGGAACTCGGAGGAGATAATATCATATTGACTCTGTTTCGTTTTAGTTTGGAAACCTACCTTATATAGTTTTAGGGGAAATACTTGGGTGGTTCCTCTTGTTGTTGCTGAAAACCCATCTGCTTTGCTCCAACTTCCTGTAGAAGATGAGAAATAGGGAGGAAATGGAGAAGGGCAAGGAAGAGATGGCAAGCATAATTTCAGATAATGGGCTAAAGAGTTCACTAGCATACGAATTCATTGGAATGCATGTTTTTTTTTCTCAAAGGTAAAATTTGTAAAACATACAACTTTATATGTCTTTTCGTGTGGGTTTGATTACATAATGTGTTGTTGCTTTTACTATCCTGTAGTTATGGTACTCATTGAAAATCTATCTTGTTCTATATGCTTAGACATATGTTTTAGAAATCGTGTTGACATGTACTTAGGAACTTGATACTTTGTTTTGTACTGTTATAAACAACGTGACTTTATTTATTTGTAAAGTTTTATTTGTAGCATAGGTGTTTGGGGAATGGGAGGGGGAGAGGGAGGGGGAGGGGGTAAGTCTATTTTTAGGTTTAATAATAAACTTGATGCAAACTAGAACATTGCTGGGTCTATAAAGATTGAATTGAAACTTATATTCACAATACTTGTATACTTTGCTTATGTTTATGTAGTCGTTGTTTTTATTTATCTTTCGCGTCCCTTATGAGTCTTTTATTAAGAACCTTGGCAGTATAAACCTTGACTTATGTTGAAAAGTTTATTTGTTTTCTTATTAAGAAGGTGATTTCTATTTGAAATGTACTTAATGTTTATGCTTATGCTTATGCATTTTTCGTAATGAATGTTGGCTCCATGGACCATAGTATCAATCAAGTTCATTTATGCGTCAGTTTGATTAGATTAGGTCACACATACATGTAGTATTACAGTTAATTTATCTTTTGGATTATTGTAAAACCTTTATCGACAATGTAATTTACATTTTTTATTATAACAATCTTTCTAAAAATATGTGGGTAATGTTGAAATTTAGTATTTAATTTTTTTACCGAAGAAATATATGATAGAAAAATATGTGTTGCGAATTGAAACAATGCCAAACAAGTGCCAATGTACAAGCCTTTATTAAACAGAATCAATGTCGTCAAATCACATTTCTTGATAATATATTGGTGTCGAGTTATAGATAAATATGACATATTTAAAGCGTCAATATAAGGGTATTAATGACAACATATTCGTGTCGAGTGATAGATAATGGTGGTACATTTAAAGCGTCAATGTAAAGGTATTAATGACAATATATTGGTGTCAAGGTATTAGATAACGATGACAAATGTAAAGCATCAATGTAAGGGTATTGATAACAATATATTCATGTCGAGTTATAGGTAACGGTGACATATTTATTGCGTGAAGGTAAAGGTATTAATGATACAACTTTGATGTGATTTAAGCATATTTAATGACACGTTTTCTAAAGTATCGTTAAATAACCTTTCTTGATAGTGGCTTTAATGACGTGAAAAATGTGTCATTGAAAGTCTTTATGTCACAAATTTTATGTCGTTAAAACCCACTTTTCTAGTAGCGCACGACCTTCCAAGCAAGATATGGCCAACATCCATATTTAATACATCACAGGCGTTTTGGTCTTTATAGCTTCCTCTAATTAACAATGACACCAAGCAAATCTCATTTATCTGTGTATCTCCACCCTTCTTCATTCATCCTATTTTGCAAGAATTGGAATGTTCTTTAGATTAAGGGCAAAAACTAGCTTTTTTGAAACAAAATTCTCATTGTTGCTGCTGTCGATGATCATGTTGCATACTTTATTTTGAATAGTGCATTGGGTCTTGAAAAGACTATGTCTTTACTGGTAGGCGTTATCATTCTTAGGTGCAATTAACACTCTTTGAAGTACATAGAAGAGTCGTTGTCCTTCATCAGGCTTAAGTATTTCTTCATCTTAATCAAAATCTTCTTCTTTCTCATCAATGATATCTTCCTCTTCCTCTCGAATAGCTATGGTCGTTCTTTTAGTGCAAGAGTTAGAGAGATGGTTGGTTTGACCACAATGGAAGTAGTTGCTTAGATTAGGTCTTTGGTACACATTTTTTGTTTGTCTCTTAGGAATTACTTTAGTCTTCTTCCCATTTGGATCGAGTGTCTTGTCTTTCTCTTGCTCTTTAGTGGACTGAGTAAGAGAAGAGTTTGTAATTAAGGCTTTGCTACTACTAGTGACATTCCATGGGTTTCTCTAGTAGTCTTTCTTGAATTAAGTTCAATAATCTCCTCAACAGATTTTGCATATGTGATGGCATTAGATAGAGTTAGGAAAGGTTGAAGCTTAACTTTTTCTTTTATATCAAATCGTAATCCTCGAACAAACCGAGCAATGAGATGTTGTTCATTCTCCACCAAATTTGTTTTATGCCCTCAATCAGTGGAGTTCTTCAATGTAATCTGTTGTAGTTCGAGTCCCTCGCCGGAAACTTCGATATCGGCAGTAAAGGGCTTGTTCATAGTTGAGTTGAAGGAATCTATCTTTCATTAGTTTCTTCATTTTGTCCTAAGAATCAATATGTCTTTTTCTATTTCTTCTCCTATTGACTTCGATTTTCTCCCACCAAGTTGAAGCTACAACTTTTAATTTCAAAGCAACTAAATGCACCTTCTTATCCTTGAGTGTGTTTATGGTTAAATATTTTTCAATATTCTTAAGTCAATCTATAAAAATCTCGATATTTCTCTTACCGTTGCAGCTAGGCAAGCCAATTTTCATCTTATATTCGACCAGCTGCCTTCTTCTTTCATCAAAACATGATTGGAACCTTCTTTCTTGATCATTTACAGACCTTTCTTAAGATTCATCAACCATTACATGAGAAAGGGGTCTATCGATAAAGAGATACGTTGGCATAAGCTAGGAATGCATCAAAAGAGGCTACGCCGATGTAGAAACGAACATCAACAAGAACGTCGTGAGAAAAGCATCGTGAAAGGCACTTTTGACAAGTAAATTGGACGGTGTCGGTAAAGGGTTACTGTCGTTGCAATGTTCGCTAACATGGTCAACATCGACATTAGGGAACTGATGACATCTGTTAACAACGTCACAAACAGGTTACTACCAATGTCGTCAAGTACATTGGTGTACATAAACCATTGATGCGGCGTTTGCAGACCTTCTGTCGATGCCGCGTTGTCAGAACATCCATTTGCGACGTATAATGTACGTTGCAAAGTCCTTATTATAATATATTTTAAAATTTTATTTTATTTTATTTTTTTGCAAATTGAAATCGAATTCTATTTAAATTCATTCAAATACTAAAAACTTTAAACGTAAATATAATAAAATACCAAATGAAATTTATATTAACAATAATTAAAAAATACACGTTCGTAGTGTAGAAATTATATACATAATGAACGAAAAACTTAAACTAAAAATAGAAAAGTAAATACATAATCTAAGCGTCGATGTCCCATGAAAGTTCCCCATGCCTTCGAACCTACAATGACACAAAATTAAGTCTAAATATATATCACCAATAATATGAAATTAAAGATCGTAAAAGTTGAAAATTACGTATCTTAATGAAATCAAGGTCCTTTCAAAGCCCGAGAGAGGTCTTCAATCATTTTCCTCATGTCTTCCATCTACCGAGCCTGTTCTTCCATATGGCGAGCATGTGCTTCTATCAAGCGAGCATTTTCTTCATGCTTCCTATTACTCTCTTCTTCTATTACTTCAAGAAAAGTTTTTAGCTCGTTAACCTTTGGCGTAGGCCATTTCTCGCTCGACAGATGTAGATGAAGAACTGCCAGCAACATGTTAGGACTTTAGCTTGGGGCCCAACCAAGATCTTTTTAGTAACTCGATCGTCTACCTAAAAGGATCTCGCATATCTCGTCACCAAAGATTGGTTAAGAACCCTTTGGGGTAGACTGAGATTGGAATTCTAGCATTTAATTATGCAAATAAATTTTTTGTTAATTAAGTAAAACGTGTAAATCAACTGTTGTGTGAAATAAGATAAATGGTAGCTTATAAACTTACATGCGCATCTGCAGTAACCTAGAAAACGAACTGGCCATCCCGAGCATGTATTTCCTGAATAACTCCAATCGATCGAATGACCCCACTGTTCAGCGAGCTCGTATTGTCGTTGTAGAAACAGCTTCATGCCGCTACTGTGGTTGTAGGGCTGCTTTTAAAGCAGTCCTATTCATCGACGATTGTTTCTACATGCAAATAATCAAAATGCTACATAAAAACAAATAAAGTACCATTTGAGAACATTAAAAGTACTAAATCACCTGAAATTGTCGAGTGAGGTAATGGTCGTAGAGGAAGTGCCAATATTGAACCTAATTACTCAATCGGGGGGTGGATTGGCACGAGCCTGTTTAAGATCATCAAACTTCTTGAAATGGCGGTAGTTTTATCTCCTAAACTCCTTTCACATGGTGAGCATTTGATGCTCAACAAACTGAGTAAGTGCTGGATCAGTGAAATCCAGCATGAACCATTGTTGTAAAAGAAAAGTACACACATATTAGGATTGAGTCTATGTATATTCGTATAGGTAACATATATGTATGGGTGATTTAAAAACTTACATGTAAATTGCCTTTAACGACTTTGATGTACTCTGGTGTCACGTCAGCCCACTTAAGAAAGTGAATTAAAAAAGTGTCTCATATTAACACATCAATGGTATTGTTAAAGTGAACGACGTATGGCGAAATAGACTTGTCCTGGCCTAGAGTGATAGATATGGGGATCTTCCCATTTTGTGCAACATGTCTATCCAAATTCAGGTTTCTAGAGTGTTGTCGTCTCCGAGGAGTGAGAGCAACAGGTTGAGAGGATATAAGAAAATAGAATAATTTCATAAACATAACAAAAATACTTATGCATAAACAATTGTTTATGTAACGGTGACTAACCAGACGTGTAGCCAATCGATGACGTGCCTGGAACGATATTGAACTCCTCAACATTAAAATCAAATAGATCATCACTCCTCATCAAAATCGACGGAGAATTGAGACACAGTACCTGTGGACATAGAAACCAAAATTAATTAAACATATGAGAGTACGTATAACTAAATATGTCAAAAAACGAAAAACTATGAATACATGATTTGTTTGTTATTGTTCTTCATCATCGCTTGATCAACTTTGAGCGGATAATTATTTATCATCACTGTTTATAAAATCGTAAATGACATAGTGCACAATCGATCTTTCCACCACTATAGGATCAACGTCGACTCTGCACAGGGTGTCGTCCTCAACGTGATCAACGATACGATGACCGAAAACAATTTTGAGTACATTTAGTTGTTGATCCTCAACATCATCCACTTCAGGTACGTTTCATATACGTTTATTCTAAACTACCTGAACAACCTTTCAATTGGCACCATTTTTTGGGCTGTCGATGTAAAAAACTTAATGTGCCTGGATTGCGAGAATGACTGGTTCTTCAAGGAATAAAAAACAAGATGTGTTGATAGATCTTTAACCCAATTCCACGTGTGTTTTATGACTTTTGTTCTTGTCTGTGTCCAACCATCTACACTTCAATAGCCAAACACGGCGGCCATTAGATATACCTCGGAAAGAACCTCTTCTAATATACAGTAAAAATTATTGTCGTCATTTCCATTTACACTGTTATTTTATCTTTCAATGGTTGATGTTTACTCATCAGTGGAAACTCAAGGAAATCTACTTGTTCCATGATATCATGTCCATTTAAAACACCGGAGGAGGCCTACGCTCTACACTTCCATCATGTAACTTACTTCTATACCAAACATGATTATTAGAAAGATAACATTGGTGTCCATGAAAGCTATTTTGCCTCTTATCCCAAACAACAATTTATCTTCCATGTAGATGAGACATGTCTGATACCCTTTCATACTCCATCCGGATAAGTCACCATATACCAGAAAGTCATTAATAGTCCATAACAAAGCAACATACAACTAAAAAAGTGACCGGTAAGAGAATCATATGTAGGAACACCAAGATTCCATAACTCTTTCAGTTCCTCAATCAATGGTTGGAGGTAGACATCAAGTTCCCTACTGGGAGATCTTGGACTGGGTATTAGCAATGAAATGAAGAAGTTGGACTTCTTCATGCATTTCCAAGGTGACAAATTGTAAGGAATTAACACAACAGGCTACATGCTGTAGACAGTGCTCAGATGCCTAAAAAGATTAAACCCATTAGAAACTAATCCTAAACGAACGTTCTGTGGATCTAAAGCAAACTCAGAAAATTCATAATCAAAATGCTTCAATCTCTCTACATGGATGTCTCAATACGTCATTCGTTTTGACTCGTTTATCCTAATGTCATCTTATTTCAGACAAGCCCTCTTGTGATACAAATAATCTCTATAATCTCGGTATCGATTGAAAATGTCGCAATACTTTTTGCATAAGTTTTTTCCGTTGATAGTACTAGGCTTGTACTGAGACTTACCATAGGTTGGATAATGTGTCAAATCAACAAACTCCTTCGAATACAACACACAATCATACTTACATGCATAAATAGTATCGTATCCCAAGCCCAAGTCACGCAGCTTTCGTTTCGCTTCATAAAAAGAACTAGGCATAGTAGTATTACACATTGGAAATGCACATCTTAACAGTTGTAACAACATGTCGAACGACTTGTTACTCCAACCGTTAAGAACCTTAACTTGCATCAATGTAACCAAAAAGTTGAGGGATAAAAATTTCAAACAATTGGGGGTATAGCTCACAACGAGCTTGGTTTACTAACTTCTAAAATATATTTGCCAACTCCTCTTCACAACATTATTGAATGACATGTCATTCTCCAAACCTGCTTCCTCCGTTGTTTCTTCTTCATGTTCGATCAGACCTTGTGAATCATGCAACATTTCCAACATTTTATTATCTTAAAAAAATATATTACTACTGGTTCTTTCAATATGAAAGGGGTCACTGCTAGATCCTTCATGGAAAAGGGTCACTACTAGTTTCTTCATTAAATCTTTCTATACCTCTATACAAATTCTCTAGCTCTCCATAATACCCCATTTTGTGTAGGAGGCGCACATTCCAATGGTTAATATTTGTAGATTTATAAATGTCTCTCTACACTCCCTAATGAGTTCAAATTTGAGTTCATACATCTCTTGCATGGACACCTTATCCATACGCTTCACAACGTCTAAGAATTTGAAAATTCCCTCTCTATACTCAATCAATAACTTATTCCTAATGTTCATCCAACTCTTATCCATCGTTAAATACCTAAAACATAATTACGTGTAATTATCTTGTATTAAGGGCAACGATAATTCTAACTAAATAAACGCACTCGTACTTCTAACAAACAACTCGTGCTCACAAATAATAAACTATATGTTACCATAACGGCAAGATAGCCACAACACATCAATAAAAAGCTTCAAATTCTTCAATTTCATCAATATCATATATTTAAATTTTTTATCAATATCACAATTTTAATTATTATTATCACAATTTCAATAATAATCCTTCCCTAACATATTACAATTGTTAAAATTTCATTCACATGTAGAATTTGGTTCTTAAACAATTAAATATACATTATAACTAAAAAACCTTAACAATTTCAATTTACAATTTAAATTACAAAGATATTTACTTATTAATTCTACTAAATTTTATATGTTCTACAATATACATTATTCCCTAACATGCACAATATACAATATTTATATGATATACATTATTCCCAAATATACACATACAAAATTTATACAATATACAATTTATATATACAATCTAATTTATACATACAATATACAATTTATACATACAATCTAATATATATTTTTTAGAAACGCAAAAAAGAATAAAATACACTATTTTTACTGGTTGAGATAACGAACCAAATAGACGACAACACGAGGATGGTGGACGGCAGACACGAAAGCGACAAACGGTGGTGGACGATGATTCCTCTCTTTTATTTTCTTTCTTTCTCTTTTCTTCACGTGCCTCTATGTTATGTGAACAAAGCTAGAATGAGAGGGAATCTCCCAACGTAGTTTGAAAACATCAGAGAACACCCCACCCGCGATGCCGTCACTTATGACATCGTCGGTTCTCTAAGAACTACCGACGTAGTCACTTATGGCATCGTGAGAAGTCTATCAAAAGTAATCAAAACGTCATACATCTCACGACGTTACCTACCCCATATCGGTAGAGGGGCTACCTCTCACGATGTCATGCAATTTGGCATCGTGATATGATTGTTAGAATGTTTTAAATGTTCAACCTTTATCGACGTGGTCAAAGTAACGTCGACAAAAGGTCGACCTCTCACGATGCCTTGCATGCGATGTTGGGAGTTATCCAGGCAATGACGACGCGTACATGCATGGCATCGTGAAAAGTTATTTTTTTGTTTAATTACTCTTTAAAATCATTTATCAAAAGTAGATAATAAAACAAGAAATTTATGGTCCGTTTGGATAAGTGTTTATAAACACTTTCTTTTACACTTGTAAATACTAACGTTTATTTAAATTCTTAGGTGTGTTAGGGGTGATAGTTGACATATTGATTCTAGAAAAAGAAATTAAAAGTATAATTGATTTTGTAAAATTGATTTTTAAACAATCGAATTACTTTATATTTGGTACCAAACTTTTAAAAATAATTTTATATGTAGATTGATATTCAATCATTATGTTGGATTCTCAAAGTTAATTTAGAGCTGCCCAAAGTTAACTAAATAATTATCGTAAAAATATATTTCTATTTATTAGTTGTTAAATTCTTATATGCAGGTTCGATATGTGTTTATATATATTGAAATTTTTTTTCAAAGCATATATAATTGTTTGTTTTATTAACAATTTCATTCATTTCCATATTTAAAATTAAAAAAAATCACAAATGACTACCAACAATATTTTACACAAAAATTGAATTAGAATAGTTATTTCGGGAGTGATTGAGATTGAGAACTACCTAACAAAGGTCACATATTACGTAATTTCTTCCGAAAGAAAATTGATTTTGGCAAGAGAAAAATTGATTTTGACCACTTAAATAGTTTAATATATTATTATCTCTAGAGAGGTAAGAAAGAAGTAATTATAGGCGTTTTAGTTTTTTTAGGAAAAAAACAACCTCCCAAAACCAAATGTTTAACAATGGAGACCTAAAGTTAAATTAATTTCTTTTAGTAGGTAAATTTTTAAGCTTAATTTTCATAAACATAACAAAACACCAAAATATTTATGACTCGTGTAATAAAATCGAAAAGCCTATGAAGCTAATAAATTTTTTCATAAATTCCAGATTTGCCTTTGATATTACAGACGATTTGTCGTTTCTCTTTCTTCTTATTCTTTTCTATTTGTTCTTCTTCTCTTCCAGATTTCTTCAACTCTTTCTTCTTCTCTTTTTATTTTTATTTCAGATTTCTTCGGCTCTTCTGTTCATCTTCTTTTCGGTAAATAAAATACATATTTTTTCTGAGATTTTCTTTCTTCTATTTTTATCCATCTTCTTTTTATTTCTTTCTTTCTTCATCTTTTATTTCTTTCTTACAACTCATCTTCTAGAATATCAAGATCGTTTAAATATCATTTTGATATGATCTAAATAATCGTTTAGATTTGAAGCATTTCCTACACGATCGTATATAATTTCCTACACGATCGTGTTTCATTTCCTACACGATTGCGTATCTTGATCATTTAGAAGAAGAATTACACAAAATATTTTTTCCATCGTTAAAAATAACTACACGATCGTATATCATTTCCTAAACGATCGTGTATAATTTTCTATATGATCACGTATCATGATCGTTTACATGAAAAATTATACGAATCATTTTTTTCATCATTAAAAAGGAACTACACGATCGCGTATCATTTCCTTGACAATCTTGTATCATTTCCTACATGATCGTTTAGAAAAAGAATTACACGAAACATTTTTTCCATCGTTAAAAAAGAACTACACTATTGTGTATCATTTCCTACACGATTGATACACGATTACGTATCATAATCGTTTAGAAGAATAATTACATGCGCGCTTGTGGCCAATTAATCACTTGTTTGACTGAGACATTTTTAGTATTTCCCATTTTAAGCTTGTGGGTTTTTTCTGTTTTCAAAATTGTTCTATATAGTGTAAATATTTTGTTTGTTATGTTTTTTAAAAAACCCCAATTTCGAAGTTATATTAAACCTTGGAATAGTAATTAGAAACATTAAAAAAAGTAAAATATTGAAACTATTTAAAAAATATAGCAAAATTCATCAAACTCTATAGTTCATTTAAATTTTTTGCTATGTTTTGTAAATAGTTTCATTTTTTAATCCTTCCGTCTTTCCTATTTCAAGGGAAGAACTCGCAGAGCCGGTAAGCAAAGCGTCAGGACGGGGAATCATAAATGAGTTCTCTCCTCTTTCATGATCTTTTCTATAGGTCGAACTTCAGCAGCAAGGCGGAGAAGGAGTTTCGAAATGTGTGAGGGCTCAAAATGAAAGACGTTCGGACGCTAAAAAAGAAAGTCAATGAGAATAAAGTCAAAGACTCCTCTCTTCGTCTGATTCTATTAAAAAGAGGCCCAAAATGCTATCCTGCTCTATTCTTGCGTAGCAGGAGAAGCAGTTGAGGATGGACCACCTTGTTTACGCTGAGGAGACAGGCTCGGCTCAAATTCTTCTCACCTTGTTCATTGAGGAGCTTTTTCGCGTCAGCGGCTGCTTGACCTTCAGTAGGGAGAGAGGTAGGACGATTTGACCTCCTAAGTCAAGACCCGGCCCGAAGTCTGCGAACAAGAAATTCTCTGACTACCAATTCCCCATCATTTTTATTTTATTCTCCAATTTTTGGAATTCAGTTTTGAAGCTATAACTTCACTTGTATAGATAATAATATATTGGATGGTGAATAAGAAAAAAACAAAAGAAAAAAGAAATTATTTCAAATTACTATAGAAAACAAACAAATATATGTAAGAAAATAAAAGCTAGTTGTATTATGCCAAAACCTACTACTAGGAAAAATTAAATCAATTCAATAGAATAGTTAATACCTTAAGTTTACATCTAATTAATTACACACCCACCCTAAGACATAAAAATAAAAATAAAAATAAAAATAAAAATAAATTAAAAAATGGGAGCAAATTTTATTTTAGAAATCCAATTTAAAAGCACCTTGTTTGATTTTAAACTTCCTTGTAAAAGTTAAAATAAATAAAAATAAAAATAAAACTTGTTTTATTTCAAATTTTATTGTCAACGAAAATGAAAACTTAAAAAGAAATGGAAGGTTCCCATTTTTAGACATTCATCAATTTAAAAGAAGATTACTTATTTTATTTTAAACCGGTTGAATCCCTTATTATTGATTAATTTATATGCATATATTTCACATTACAAAAATCCGAACATAATCCTACATAATTACTCCAATATATATATTTTTTTTGAAAAAGAAACATTCCATATATATGCAACAAAATCTCCATTATCCTGAAATTGATCATCAGCAAAAATAATTTCCATTTCAAAACCCCCAAAAACTTCCACAAAAATCCCAAAAAAGAAAAAAAAAAAACCCTAATTCACCATCTTAAATTCACTTCTACATCTCCTTATCAAACCCTTTTGTACATTTCGTTATCCATTTTCTCTGAAAAATGCTTCCACCCCCCAAAAAAGTTTGGAATCGTTTTGCCTCCAAAGTCATTTCGAAGCTTGGCCGGGGTTTCTTGAGGCCATCGGAATCGATAACTCGAACGACACGACGGTTTTTGAGTCGTCTCGGGACTAGTGACTCCAGCAGAAGGCGGTGTTGCCGCTGCAGCTGCCATGACCAGCCGGAATATTGGCTCCAAGATCGTCGGAGTTTTGGGAATTATAATAGTAATAGTAATTATTATATGGAAGTTGAATTTGAAAATATAGAGGATGAGGAATTGGAAGATGAAGCTGTAGATGAAAAGGCTGATGAGTTTATTGCTAAGTTTCATGAAACTTTGAAGCTTGAAAGATTGCAACATTTTTGAAAACTTAATTTTTTTTCTTTTTCTTCTTCTTCTTCTTCTTCTTCTTCTTCTTTTTTTTTTTTTTTTTTCTTTTTTTGGCCTTTGGTGGGTTAGTGAGATTTGGTGCTCTGCTCTTAATATTTCTTAGAGAGAGTTTTTGCTTTTTTTTTTCCCCCCTTATTTTCTATAGGCCGAAGATGTTAGTATGAAAATGTAAGCCGTATGGGAGATGGATAAAGTTAATTCTAATAAAAATTAGAATATGTATGTTTTTCCATTGGGATAGCATTTTGATCCATCAAATCCTTTATCTTTATCTTTTATCTTCAAACTATTTCTTGCATGCATAATTAGTAAGACGAAGAGTTGTATAAGTTTAACTTTTGGGTTTCGTGAAACTCAACGTATTTTATTAGTTCTTAATTAAAAAATATATAGATGAAGCTTACTTTTGATCGAGACGAATAATATCATAGCAAGACTAGTTTTCATTGCATTTCATTTAGATCTGTAAGTACAATTTCAAAAGTGTTTTGAAAGAAATACTTGAAAAATTCATTCTAAAGAAATATGACAGAGCAAATATAGGTACAGAATTATTTATTTATGAGTAGTAGTGTGTATAAATAAATACAATATAAGGTGAGACATAATATAATGTTGGAGGAGAGGAGGGGAGGGAAGGGGTGTTTTTGAAATTTATGGAAGAAAGACAGAAAGATAAGTGTGGAGAATGTGATTAGCTATAATGGAATTAGCTTTTTGTGTGGGATGAAAAGCATCCCAGAAAACATATTTGTTGGCATCAGAACATGTAAATGGATTCATTTTTGAGCACATGAAACCCATCTCAAATCTACCTGTTCCACAACATGCTCTTCCTGAATTACTAAACCCTGTCAATTTTAATTACCAAAAACAAAAAAAAAAAAAAAAAAAAGAAAAAGAAAAATTATATATACATATACTTTCTTTGACAATTTTAAAAATGTTGTATATGTATATGGTATAAAATGATTTTCTTTTAAATGTTAATTATGTCGTTATTATTCCATTTCAAAAGCTTTAGCGGATTTGATTGAAAAAATTAAAATGTGATAATGGGAATAATTTAAAGATATGTTTATTGGTTAATCTTAATCTTAGAATATATAATTGATATAAGATATTTAATATTGTTCTTCTATGAAACCAAGAATTATTCAATCCCTAACCTTCATAGTTGTTTGAACTTGTTAAAATAAATTTATTAGAAAAATATCAATACAGTCGAGAAATTATGTATTATTTCATTTAATTAAATAATAAATGTTTTTTTGGCAAAATAAATAAATAAAGTATGAGTAGCAAACTCATCAAAAGAAATTAACTAAAGTGAGAAGAAAAATGACAAAAAAGAAAGAAGATAATCTACATTACCTACTTAAATCACCATTAAAATTTTGAAAAAACCAAATATTTATTTGAATAACAATTACAAAAATTTATTTCCTCTCCTTTATTCCTAACAATATTAAATATATATATATATATATATATATATATATATAAATTACAAAAAATACCTCTAAACTTTGTAATTTATGTCAAAAATACCCTAAAAATGCTCTTAAACTTTTAATAAGGGTTCAGAAGTACCCTTAACGATAGTTTTGGATGAAAATCATTAAAATTTTATTTAAAAAATACTCTTAGACTATTAAAAAAATTTCACAAATACCATTGATCTTAAAAAAATGTTAAAAAGACTCTCAATAATCCCAAATTTACGCCAATTTTTGTTGCCAACCAAATTTACACCAATTTTTTCACTATTTATTGTTTTAATATGTTATAAAAAGAAATTTTTATTTTGGAAAATTTATAAAATTCTGCGAAATTTTATGTTTTAACCAAGGTTTAAAATATTAATGGTGATGGATATATCAAAATCTTAGTTTTGCTGAAATTTCGATTTCGATTGAAATTTTTAAAAAATTATAAAAAAACTCAAAAAATAAATTTACAATATTAAATAAATATTTTATTATTTTTCAATAAGTAAACATGTGTATCATTTATATTATATTATATTCATGTCATTTTGATGTTTATTTTTTGAAATTCGTAGATATTTTAACTTAAAATTTTGATTTTTATTTTGAATGCTACGGTATAAAAATTGAATCAATAATGATATTTTTTATTTTTTAAGTTTAAACCTATTCATAAAACTTATCAATAGTTCAGGGATTTTTTTATACAAAAATTTAAGGCTTTCCATTCGAGATTAACAATAAGGGTATTTTTGAATATTTTAAAAATGTCATGTTTTTATATAATTTAGCTCAATTTTAAAGATTATGGATAATTGAGTTTTTAATTGTAATTTTTTGGTTCTCAAGTCGACAAAAGTTCTTCCAAATAATATTTTGTTATTTTAAATAATAATTACATTTTAAATTATAAAATATTTATTTTTTTTAAAAATATCTCCTCTCACTTTCCAATTTTGCTAAAAATATTTTTTTCAATTTAAAATAACATATAATTATTTAAAATATAAAAACAATACATGAAGAACCATTTAAATCTATTTTTAAAAATTGATAAGAAAATAACATATATATTTTGAAAACTCAAGCAGCAAACACACATATTTTTAAAATCTTTTTAGGGACTAAAAAATGTACATAATTTTAAATGCTTAAGAATCATAAACCTATTGTCGACTAAAATAGCAATTTTTAATAAATATTAAGATGATAGCAAGATTCTTAAAAAAAAAAGAAATGAAAAAGTAAGAGAAATAAAATTTGGACAGTATGTAGACTGCACCTAATTCTATATGGATCTATTTCTTTCAAAGATATATATATATATATATATATAAATATATATAATATAGTAACAACTAATTAATATTTAATAAGGAAATAAAAATAGATTTGAATAGGAACTCGAACTCACCATAGTAGCTAGGATGGAGAATCATATCATAAACAACATCATATGGATTGGAAAACACAATCTGAATCCCTTTCAGTTCCTTATTCATCATTTCTACTAACCCCATCAATTTGGCATTAAAATCCATTGCAACTCTATTGTACTTCTCAACACACTCACCACCCCCTCCAAAAACCAACCTTGAGCTCCTCTCCAATGGTAAGCACCCCATCGGAGGGAGCCCCCCGATCGACATCTTACGAGCTCCTACCGCATAGAGCTCCCGAACAAACCCTTCCGCAGCTCTACCAAGAAAATTTTGGTACTCTTGGAGGGAAAACTGAGAGGATCTTTGAGGGAGGAGGAAATAGTTTTCTAGGAAGTCATTTGTGCCTAAGCTTATGAGATAAAGGAATTGGGAAATGGTGTGGTTGGCTTTTGATGGGCCAAGATAGTCTCTCAATTTCTTTTGATATTCTTTGTAATATTGGAGTTCTTTCCATAGAGGGATCACTGACTGCATGCATCACAAAAACAAACAATTATAAGACAAAAAAAGAGGAAATTAGAAAGGAGAAATGAGAATGAAGTAGGGTTGGAACAGGAGAGATCACTTACAAAAACATCAGAAGTGGCATTATCATAGCCAGTACCAGCAGAAGCAAAGGAAACACCAGAAGCAAAATGAGTGATATTATAAGAAGGATCCAAATAAGCTGGGATTGTGGGTTTGATCCCAAAAGCTTCAGAAATAAAATCAGTAACAATTTTGCCATTGGAGAATCTTCCAGTGGCTTTTCCTCCTTCAAAATCACGACCATATGGTGAAAAATCACTTTTTAAAATAGTTGAAATGTGGTTGTTGTTACCTGAATCTACTGATGAATCTCCAAACACTATAATCCCTGGAACAACAACACCAACAACCTTCTTATTGTTAGTCTTTCCTTCAACTATTTTCTTCCCTACTAACAAATTATTACACATCAACATCAACATCATCAACAATGTCAAACACCCAATTTTTTCCATATTAATTTATTATTATTATATGATATATCTATTTTCTATTGTTGGTTACGTTTAATTTCTTGAATATATGTGTGTATATATATATATATATCTACCCTGTGCCACTTATCGAGAAGGAAAAAAAAAAAAAAAAAAGAATTTGTCATGTGTCAAATTAAGGTTAGAGAGAATTATTGAGATGGTGAAAGTCTCATCTAGAAAAAATCAAAGGGACGCACATTTTTTATACCATAGATGGGCTACTATTCTCATCAACAATTGATTTTGAGATAGAACCATATGTTTTACGCATGAAGAAGATAGTAAAGTTGTGTAAACCTAGTCGAGATATCTTGGTTTTCTCTACATCCCACCTTCCTTGTATCTTGAAAAAAGTTAAAGGTACGGGTCTTTTTCTTGGAATTTGAACTTTTGTACTAAATCAAGATTTCACAGGGAAGCTATTATTCTTAAAACAGTGTCATAAAATGAATTGTTTGCATTTTTACAAAAGAAAAAAGAAAAAAGAAAAAGAAAAGAAAAGAAAAGAGAGAAAAAAGGAATAGGTTGTTGTTTGATTAAACAAAAGGAATAATAATTAAAGTAGTTGTTGATGTGGAACGTGGTTTGAGGCGCGGAAATTGGGCGTTGGATTTGTTAAGGTTTCACGTTTTGTATGTGATATCACCTCACACCCTCACGCTATATAAATGCAAAATGCTTCTTATGCCCTATTCTTACCTCCTTCCCTACGCCCCTCGTCCTTATGTGTAACAAACCACCGTTTCAAATACCAATTCTCTTCATTTCACATCAATTTTAATACATATGTTCATAAAATAATCTACATACATCAACTTTCTTAAACAAACAATATAGCAACAAAAACTGATTAAGTAATAAATGAACGTTTTACTCTCTTTACCTAAATTAAAAGCTTCTGTTATACTTCAATATAATTTATTATATTTTGTTATTTATTTTTATTTTCCTTCAAAAAAATGTAGGTGTTGAATTTTATGGAAATTTGAAAGTATCTATGAAAATGTCGTACGATGAAAATTAAATATTTTGCGTATGGTTTTTATTCCATTTAGAAACTGTTTGCTCGTAGGATTAGAGAGAAGTGGAGTGTGCTATGTTTGGACTAGGATTAGAATTTTCTTATTCCTAGTATTATGATAATACTTGTTCCCACTCTCATTTTTCCTCTTCCTCACACTCCTTTATCTCACTAAGTTCCAAATAATTATCAACTAAAAGTAGAAGACCAAACCAAAGCTAAAATCCTAGTAGCAGCCACCACAAAAGAAAGCAACGTTGACAAAAGCTGAGGTAATAGTCTGCAGCATCCCAAACACAAAATATTATAATACCTAGACTATTATATTAATCCTCAAATTATTATAAGTCATTCCTCATCCTAAACGTCATCGCAGACCTAAAGGTAAAACTTAGGCTCCTCTAATATAGAGAACTCCTTCTATGTGGCTGTGTTTTAGGCTCCCTTTAAGATTGAGAATCTCTTCCGATAGCAATGGTTCAACTCTCCCTAAATTGTTATTATTTTTAGTATCCTACAATCAACAATTGAAGTACTTGCACAACAAAAGAGTGAGCAACAAGTAAAAACATGATGGTCGTAGAATATAATAGAGGGCAAGTCTTCCTCAATGATCAAATTGGAATTGAATGATAATCAGAATCGACTTGCTCAATAACCACATTCAGCAACCCTAAATGGCGGTCATAACATACTTTAAATACTTGAATCCAAGAAGGAAAAATAACACCCAATTGGAAAAGATAAGCCACTCTCCAATAAAGAAAAATATATCAGATAGCTGTATAATTCCAAATACGGAAAATATTTTGCAAGAAAAATCTTTTGATGTTGAAATCGGATTTAAGACTTTTCTTGAGACAATTAAATAAACTACTACCTTGGAAAAGGAAAACTTTTGGAAATGTAACAAAACACAAAATTATTTACGACTCGCGTAACAAAGCCCATAAAGTTAACAATTTTTTAAATATTCTAAGTTTGGCATTCCATCTTTCTTTCTCTTCCTAACGATTCTTATTTCTTTCATGTCTTCTTCCTGCGATTTCCTCTTTCTTCTTTCGTCATTTTTTCTACGATTTCTTTCCATCATCTTTCTTATTCTTCAATTCTTTATTTACGTCATTTAATCTTTCCATCATTTTTTTTTCACTTTGATTTCTTTCCATCGTCTTTCTACTTTTCCTTTTTTTTTTTCGCTGCGATTTCGTTCCATCGTCTTTCTTCTTTTCCTTTCTTTTTTATGTCGTTTACATTTGAGTAACCAAATCTAAACGACTATGTACAAAAAATAACAAAATCTAAAAGATCATGTATAAAGAATCTTGAAAAAAAATCATTTAGATTAGAGTAAACAAATGTAAACTATCGTGTAAAAAATAGTAAACAATCGTGTAAAAAAAGTAAAAGATTGTGTATAAAAAATCTTGAAAAAAATCATTTAGATTGGAGTAGCTAAATATAAACTATTGTTTTTTAAAAAAAGTAAACGATCGTGTAAAAAAATAAAAGATTATTTATAAATAATCTTGAAAAAAAATTATTTGGATTGGAGTAGTTAAATGTAAACGATTGAGTAAAAAAAGTAAACGATTGTGTAAAGAAATCTAAACAATCGTGTACCAAAAGAATTAAAAAAAATTGTATACCAACTTTTGAAAAAAAAATATTTAGATTTGAGTCCCGATCAAATCTAAACGATCGTGTAACCAAATTAAACGATCATGTAACAAAATTAAACAATGGAATTGAAAAGATAAATTGTAGCCATATATAAACGATCACATATCAAACAATAACCAAATGTTGATGATCGCAAATATATTACTCACGCGTTGTTGACGGGGCATTTTTGATATTTTATACGATGAGCTTTTGGACTTTTTTTGTTTTCAGAATTATTCTATAAAGTATAAATATTTCGCCGCCTTTTTATATTGTTTTGAAAGGACCCCTAAGAAAAATACAAAGCCAACTCTTAAATATCCAACATAAGGTTCAATTTGGCAAGTAGCATATTTAATTGGATTTATAGTATTGAATTGTTAGCTAAACCTTTCATAAACATAGTTTAGGTTGTTAATTAACAAAAAATGATCATGACTATCCTTAATGGTATGCCTTTTAATTTTAATTGTCAAGTAAATTAATTATCTATTATGTAAGCATGAAGAGTAGGTTGTTATTGTGAGATATTAATCTAGAAAATAATTTCTAGACTTAAGCATACGTTGGTATAACTATTGATAAGAACTTGTTGGGGAAATTGACAAAACTAGCACTTTTTTGTTTTATATTTTAAAAGTAAAATAGTTTAGAAAATTCGTAATTTTATTTTTCTCGGGGTCAATCTCGGCCGAGATCTACCCCGAGATTCTTTCCAATTTTTAAAAATCCCTTTGAAGGAAATTTATCGGTCACTTTCGGTCGAGTGCGTCACAGAGATAGTACATTTTTTTATTAAAAATTTGAAAATAAAAGAATATATAAAATGACTAAAATACTCTTTGTATTCCGAACATTACATATTCTCTGAAAACACTAAACTCCAAACATTTTGTTCATTTCGATTGAGAAGTGAATGATTTCGCTCCTAAAATTTGAACAACTTTTAGTGTAGTGTACTTAAAGAACGTCTAATGAAATTGACAAAAATCATTTATATATTGAAAATCATGTAACTTATTAAATGATTTAGAAATTGAGTTTAACTCTTCTCGGACCACATTTTCCATGAGAGTCTGCGAGTTGCATAAGGCCCCTCGTTAGGGAAATAATAGGAGTATTAGTAGAATATTAGTAAGGTTTTTAAAAGGGATAAAATAGTAATTAGTTAGTAAGTTTTAAGGGTGCAAGTCCAATCTAAATAACCCGACAACCCGGACTATCCAACCCATATTATATGGGTTGGGTTAGTTTAAAATGTGGGTTAGGTTGGATTGAAAATAATATTTAGTTAGTTTAAAATGTCCGCCAACCCAATCCAACCCAACCCGTTTATACCCTTAGTAAGTTTGTTAGGGCTTTTAGTTATGAATAGGGAGTTTGGGTTGAGAGCAAGGTGTGGAAAATTTTGTACTGAAACTTCTTGAGTGGGAATTTGGGAGAGTTTAGCCCTCTCGAAAGGCTGGGGGTTACTTGTTCTTGTGTTGTTATATATTCTTGAGTATCTCTTGTTAGATTGTTGGGATTCTAACAAATGGGTATCGCGAAAGCTGTTCTTTCTTAGGTGATTTTGGATTGACAATGGGGAAGAACAATGAACATGGGTGCGAGCGCATAAATGGACTGCAAATCGCAAACGGGAGGCGACTGAGAGAGAATTAGAAACTCCATGGACATGGGAGGAGATGCAAAAATGGATGGTAGATTGCCAGGTTTAAGAATTGAATGAAAAATCTAAAAGAAGCTGCAAGAAAACAAAGGAGAAGAAAAAAAAATGGTCCAAAAAGACATTATAAGAGAGGTTAGATGACATCGGCAAAGGCAAATGTGAGATTAAAGAAATGATACAATCCATTCTTGAATGTTTGAAGTTGTTGAATGTTGAAATTCAGATAATCAAAGCTTCAAGTGAAGACAAACAAGAAATGCTAGTGGCGGGAGTTGAGTCTGAAATTTCCAATGAACATTCAGTGGAAAGCTTGTTTGTGGAAGGATCTTCCTTCATGTGAAAAGACATCGATGAAAAAGGAATTGCTCCAGCAAGTGTCATTGAGAGGAAATCACGACCAATGAGAGAAGGAAAAGAAGGCCAATTTGATAGAATCGATGGGAATGGTAAGGAGTTAAAATCAATGAAACCCAAAAAGAAACAATGACTGGTGATGGTTGAATCGATATTTCTATTGCATCGTAGAAAAGTCTATGAATCACAAAAAATATACATTAAAATCACTAATAAAAATATAATGTTATCAAAATTATCATCACAACAAATAAAAACTCATATACGTATTATAGATCTGATTCCAACAAATTCATGTTGTCTCCCTAAGACAAATTTACTCACCCTAGTGCTTGAGCTTTGAGAGTAATTGTCTCCCAGAATAGAACAAATCAACTTTCTTCTAAGAGTATAGTAGCACCCCGTCTAAAATATCAATGAATGAAACTGTGTGGATCTACCGAACGTCAAGATTATGGATAATGGAGAGAATTTTTTGAAGAAGACAAAGGATTATAGTTTTTTAACCAAATATAAAAGGAGCTTATTTATAGACTTATTCGTGACCATTTGAAAAATCATGTCCTTTTCTATAATTTAGTTGTTAATACTTTTCATGAAGTGATGCATCCACTCATGATACGTCCATTCATGAAGAAATATAAACAATAACCATTTATTCCAACAATCACCCTCCTCCTAAATCATAAGTTGGCAAATGAAAGAAAATAAGCGTTCAATATTTTCCAATGGAGAACCTACATTAGGATAAGTAGTATAAACTTTGAACTTTCCCTAGTGAACATCAATCGAGTTTACTTAATTATTCAGTGGATATGATGCCTTGAACTATCTACCGTTCTAGAGTAAACTAAGACAGTAGATCTCACACAACTTCTCATTAGAACAAGATTTGTTCTTATGAGTGTTTCAGAGAATTCGCCTTAAAATTCTCACAGAAGTGGCCTTTCACACTCATATAGGTGATTCTTGTACAGAACATCGTATATGCTTTTTTTTTAAAAAAATAATTACCACTTACAAAAATCATTAAAAGCATGATGCTTAATTACCCTAAAACCATACTAGCACTGCCCTACAATTCGTGGAATGGGTGAAAAATTTTAATGTTGTGCTTGTTATGTTATCTAAAGATCGATTTTCTTGTTGAACCCAGATCTTGGGATCTCCAGCCAATTAGGTTGGGTTGCCTCTCTAGATAACTTCATAATATAGGCTTTAATCCCATTCTTTTTTATGAACTTTCAACCAACTTCCTAGTTAGGCCTTTAGTAAGTGGATTTGTATTATTTTTTGACCTTACAAAGTCAATTGTGATCATTTCACTAAAGAGCAGTTGCCTGATTGTATTATGCCTTCATCGTATATGTCGAGACATACCATTATACCTAATGTTTCGTGCCCTTCCAATAGCTGCTTGGCTATCACTATGTATACATATTGTAGGCACCGGTTTAGACCAGTTGAGAATATCTTCCAAAAAATTCGAAGCCATTCAGATTTTTCTCCAACTTTGTCTAAAGTTATAAATTCAGATTCCATTGTGGATCATGCTATACATGTTTGTTTGAAAGATTTTCAAGATACAACCCCACCTCCAAGGGTAAAAATGTAACCACTTGTGGAGTTGGAGTATTTAGTGCTCGATATCCAATTGGAATCACTATAACCTCCAAATACAACAGGATATCAAGTATAGTGTGTAATTTACTGTCAATAAAGCTTTTCTCCATAAATTTTGGGGTAAACCTGAACTTATAAGCATTGCGTTCATCATTTCTTTAAGTGATTGGTTTTTTTGGAGTTATCATTTAGATTTGGAGTTAAAATTTTAGGCAAGACTCGTTCAAAGCCCAATTATTGTTAGGTTGGATTTCCTTGGCCACTAAAATAGAGTTGATTTTTTTCACACATTCTTTTTTTTGACGAAAGGTGGAAAATTGATTGGTTTTCTTTACACATGCATTACGAAATTGACTCTAGGGGGACCTTTTGGTGTGGCAACAAATGTATGAATCAAATAATATGCTACTCTATGCATGAAGTACCTAAAATAGTCAAGCTAAAAACTCAAGTGTAAATGATAGATGGGAGAAAAATTTTAAATTATGCTCAAAATCATACCTATTTTCATCATGTAATACTTTACACATGCTAAAGAACTTTTGGTGTATATCATAGTCATGTCATCAAAAAGCACAAAGCATCCAAACATACAAATAAAGCACAGGCAATAGCTCGAGCTTAGGTGCTCAAGGGCTCTAGCCATAATATAGACATACTTGACCCCCAACTTAAAATTATACATTGCCCTTAATGTAATAAAATTAATAAAAAAAAAGGATAAAATGAAAGGGAAACAAAAAACTTTTGTGAAATTTAAGCATAAATGAGGATAGGTACTGACTCCACAAAAACATATCCTCCCAAATTTTCCTAGAGCAAAAAATGATAGAAAAAGTTAGATCAAATAAAAATAAAAATGGTTGAAAAGGAATCTATACAAAGAAAACAATAAAAATTCTGACTGCCTTCATGTACTGTAAATTTGAAGGTCGTTATGCTCGACCATACTCGACTTCATCAATCATAATCGCTATGAAGATTGGAGCAAACATCCTCTACTCCCTACTTAGAAGGTGGGCTACTATCTTGTAAAACTTAAGAATTAAAGCATGCAAGATTAGTAGAAGAATTATCATGTATCATAATAAACGTTTGAGATTTTCCTCCTTGTTTGATTCTAAAACACCTTTTGTCCACATCAATCACATCTTTCATTGTCTTTAAGAATGATGTCCCTAACAGAATAGATAACTTAAAGGGAGGGGAATAAGTGAATACATTCACCACATAAGACTCAACAAGAAACAAAAGCTCATCAACCTTAACTAGGACATCCTTGACTAAATCTAGAGGTATAACTAAGAGAGATAAATTAAGTACATTAAAAATATCGGGGGGGGGGGGGGGTGCAATATATGTGACTGAAACTCATGGTAAATAGTGGCATGCATGATATTGATAATAAATCCTAAATCAAGCATGCCACACTGAAATTTTCAAGCCTATAAAACAAGGAATAGAAAATGTACCTAGATCATCATGCTTCATAGGAAAATTACCTCTTAGAATGATCTCCTGGTTGATCTCATATTTAGCCTCAAACTCCTTGGGAGGCACCTCAACCCAAATTTTCTTATCTTTGTTGAATGGGTTTTTCTTATCAATTAAAGCACTACTACAAATATGGGTTTTAACGACGCAAGTTTTGCGTCATAAAGACTTTCAACGACACAATTTTTGCGTCATTGGAGCCACTGTTAAGAAAGGCTATTTAACGACACTTTGAAAAACATGTCATTAAATATGCTTAGATGATAGAAAAATTGTGTCATTAATACCTTTACCTTGACGCAATAAATATGTCACCGTTATCTATAACTCAACACCAATATATTGTCATCAATACCCTTATATTGACGCAAATCATGTGTTACCGTTATCTATACTTTAACACTAATATATTGTCTTTAATACTCTTAAATTGACGTTTTAAATGTGTCACCGTTATCTATTACTCGACACGAATTTATTGTCATTAATAATCTTATATTGACGCTTTAAATATGTCACCGTTATCTACACCTTGACACAAATATATTGTCATTAATACCCTTATATTGACACTTTAAATGTGTCACCGTAATCTGTCACTCGACACAAATATATTGTCATTAATACTATTACATTGACAATTTAAATGTGTCACCGTTATCTATCACTCGACACCAATATATTGTCATTAATACTCTTATAACGACGTTTTAAGTGTGTCACCTTTCAATATAACTCGACACTAGTATATTTTCGTTGTAAATATTTCGTTACACAAAATTGTTGTCAAGAAATGTGTTTTAACGACACTGTTTCTATTTAATAAAAGCTTATATGTCGACACATGTTGGTGTCGTTATTCTTCATTTTCGCAACACATATTTTTCTATCATATATTTCTTCTTTCAAAAAAATTAAATACTAAATTTCAGCATTACCCACATATGTTTGGAAAGATATTTATATTGATAATAAAAAAATATAACATACATTATCGATAAAGATTTTACAATAATCCAAAAGATAAATTTACTGTAATATTACATGTATGTGTGACCTAATCTAATCAAACTGACACATAAATGAGAACTTGATCGATACCATGGTCCGTGAATTCTTCAACTACCTGCAAATTTGAAGAAAATGAACCTTAGCCAACATTCATTACGGAAAATGCATAAGCATAAGCATAAACATTAAGTACATGCCAAACAAAAATTGAAGCAGACCAATAAACTTTTCAAAATAAGCGTCCAAAATTCATACAACCAAGGTTTTTAATAAAAGACCCATAAGGAATGCAAAAGATTAAAAAAAAAAAAAACACTGACTACATAAGCATAAGCATAGTATATAAATGTTGCAAATGTAAGTTTTGATTCAATATTTACAGTCCAAACAATGTTCTAGTTTGCATCAAATTGAAACTTAGCATAAACTTACCCTTAGCCCCCCTCCTTCAAAGTAAATACAAAACAACATGATTCCTATAACATATGTCTAAGCGAATTGAACAAAATAGCTTTTCAATGACTACCATAACTGCAGAATAGTTAACACAACAAAGTATCAAGTTCCTAAATACGTGTCAACATGATTCCTAAAACATACGTCTAAGCGGATCGCACAAAATAGATTTTCAATGGCTACCACTGCAGGATAGTCAAAGAAATATTCCTAAATACATGTTAACATGATTCCTAAAATAAAATAGTTAAGTTACGTTACAAAACATAAAGCATGCTTACCTCTTTCTTTTACTAAATCTCCACCCCCATATCTTGATTACCCTCCATAGAGGCTTTTTCTTTCTTGCAAGTTCGGAAGCTCTAATAATGAATAGCAAACTACATAAGTTATACAATTATTATTTCATATGCAATATATTAACTCATTATTTGATTCCTAACGGAGTTCATGATAAATTAAGTTAACATCATTTTCAAAGTTATTCCAAGAACAAAAGTTGCAACCAATGTTATGAGAAAACAACAAACAATGTAACAAATACCAAACACTTTAAAATTTTACATTCTCCAAAAATCCAAATAATATATAAAATCCAGTTGCAAGATAAGTAAGTTTCAAAACTTTCTTACCATGAAGATTGGGAAGTGTTGCTATCAAAGATCTCTTGTAGTTCCTCTTCTATCAAATTCAACCCAAAAAATCGAGTAAACAATATATTGATCTAAATAATCATTGTTTTTTCATGGGAACCATAAAACAAGAAAACATCATCATTGACATTCAACACATAAGCAAAAATTAAGAAGTCCTAGTTTTGTATCTTATCCTCTTATAGTTTTAAATTTAGTTTATCACTATTCGTAAATGTCAAAATTAGATGATAATGAAACTTACATAGCATGATACTTTATAGATTGACAGAAGTTTGAAAAAGCAAAAAAAGTCATCTAAGTGAGGAAAAATGAAAATTTTTTACTAATTGAAAAATGTAATATACTATTTGCAAGCCAAGAACCATAAAATCTATAAATGAACATTATTCCTTTCCATCTCAAATTTGTATATCCATATGGGAAAAAACCAAATGAATTTTTCATACATTTTGCAATTATAGAAATTGAAAAAAAAATAATAATAATAATAATAAATAATAATAATATTAGCAAAACAATATGAAATATGACAAATATAAGTTGAGAAATAATACAGGTTGACAAATGATTTGACAAATAATATTGCAAACAATATAGTTGACAAATAATACAGGTTGAGAAATAATATAATATACAGGTTGAGAAATACTATATTAGAAATAATATACAGATTGAGAATAAATATATTGGAAATAATATAAAATAATATATTGGAAATAATATAAAATAATATATTGGAATTAATATTAAATAATATATTGAAAATAGTATTAAATAATATATTGAAAATAATATAAAATAATATATTGAAAATAATATATTGGAAATAATATAAAATAATAATATCTAATATAATATACAAGTTGAGAAATAATAAATATCAAATGTAACAAACTATTATGTCTTTTACAAGTCAAATCAATTAATAAACACTAAACCAAAAAAATTAACAATAGCCAAATTAAATCAATTGGCTGAAGAATAACAAATTTAAAGAATATAGAATAAAATGACTTAAATCTAACAAATTTGAATCAATTTGCCTAAATCTATTAAATTTGAAGCAGCCATAAATTCAATTGCGCTAAACCTAACAAAATTAAAAGCTCAAATGACCTAAATCTAACAAATTCGAAGCATTGAAATTAATTGACCTAAACAACAATAAATTCAATTGACCTAAATTTGAATTAACAATAAAAGCACGGTCAACCCAATTGGCCTAAGTCTAACAGACCTAACCCTAACAAAATTAAAGTCACCTTAAAATTAATTAACGAAATTACAACAAAAACAAATTTGAACCCTCAAAAGGGAAGGGAAAGAGAGGAAATTAAAAAAAAAATTATCTTTGACAAAATAGTTTCCTTAGCTGACCCTTCCAATTGATCTCAAAGGTACCCTCCAAAAAAAATTCTCCTTTGTTTTTACAGTGGAAAAGGTGGAGTAAGAGAGAAAATTGGGTTAGTTGAGAGAAAATAGGGGGAGAGTGGAGAAGGTGGGAGTGGAGAGAAAATTAGGTGAGGTGAGGGAAAATAGAGAAGAGAGTGGGAGAGAAAATTGGATGAGTTGAGGAAAAATAGAGAAGAGACTATTCATTTTTTTTTAAAAAAAAAGTTAAATTCAAATTCAAATCTAACTTTTAAAATAAAATAAAAATAAAATAAAATAAAGTAAATAAATAAAATAAAATAATAAATAAAGGACAAAATGATGTATCTGTAACTTCTTAGAACATTACCCCTCCATTGGATCAAAAAATATTTCTGGTAGACAAAGATAATCAATTGAATTTTGCACTTTAATTTTCTAAGCAAAATGTATCTTGCATACTAATTAAACAATCAAGAGCAAATTAAAAGATTGTTTCATAGAGATCAAATGGAATTGAATTCGTTTTTTAACAAAAATTAAAAAATCAACATGTTAAATTAAAATAAAAATGGAAGAAACTCTCAAATAAATTGAATGACCATGATCCTCTTACCTCTTAGAAGATTACCCCTCTATTGGAATAAAAGATTGATGAAATATTTTTTAGAGAAAAAATGAATGGGAGGGTTTTGAAGAAAATGATATTTAAAAAGAATTTGGGTGAAAATTGGAGTTGGATTTATGAATGTATCAAACATAACTGAAAATTTTGATTAAGATTTACAGAAAAATGAGTCATATATAGAAAAGAAATGAAAGTAACTGCTTCATGGGTTTCGAACTCATAACTTCAGGGTCAGGCGCACTCAATTTGACAGAAAGAGAGGATTTTCGGAAAGTTGTTATATATTTACAAGATTGCCATTGAAAATATGTGAGAAAAAATGATACAAGCTATGAGATTCGAACACAGGACATCAAAGCGCCCGCGTGAGGAGAAGACGACATGTGGCATGCGTAGATTGGCTGAAGAGTGGAGAAGGTGCGCACGTGAAGTCTTCCGAAAATGGGGAATAAAGGAATACGCTCGACTGGGATTCGAACTCACGACCTTGAGGTGTTTACTTGCGTGGAAGTATTGTATCTTTTTTGTTATTTACCAATTGGTCTCTGATCTTCGATTTACCCGATTTTGTTTGTTCGGACTTTGTTTTAAGTGTTTTTCATTGCACTGAGTTCGTAATAGAGTCTAGATTCTAATTCTGTATAAAATTATAAAACTAATGAATATATGTATGATATAGGTGGAAACAGCCTAGGCTTTCGCGTTTTTGGTAGAGAGAGAAAATGTTGAGATAAAATATGCTATTCTCATATAATTTTAATTGCGTGAGAGAGGGAATTAACAAATTTTGAAATTTGAGGTTTTTTTATGTCGAAAGTTTTTAAATGACACAAAAAATTTGTTGATAATTAATGACGCTTTAAATATGTTAAGAAAAATTAAATTGGGTCAATAGAATTGTGTCAATAAATAATTTTCAACAACACAATTGTACCTCACTCCATCTTTTTTATTTTCAACGACACAATTCCTTGATTACTAGTATCATTAAAACTCATTTTTCTAGTAGCCGAGGGAGAAAAGAAATCGGAGCGGCCAAGATTCTTCAACGGCAGTCTCTTAGATTGGTGGGTTCGACGGTAGTCCCTTAGACAATGTTTGCTTGTTCGATGGTGTGAGATTAGTGGGTTTGACAACAATCTCTTAGATTTGCAGATGAGTTACATTGTTTCCTGTTTTTTGATAGGGAGAGAGAGAAAAGGTTGAACAAATTGTAAAACTCTTTTTGAATGTCGCGCGAAGAGGGAATTGAAATTTTTTGAATTTTTGGTTTTTTTATTTCAAAATTTATTTAATGACAAAAAAAATTTGTCGTTAATTAACGACACTTTAAATGTGTCAAGAAAAATTAAATTGTGACAATAGAATTGTGTCAACGAATAATGTGTCACTTCTATTTTCAACGACACATTTTACTCTTACCCTATCCCTTTTTTATTTTTAACGACACAATGTTTTGATTTGTAGTGTCGTTAAAACCCAAATTTGTACTAGTGAAGGGACATAATTCACCTTCTCCTTGTTCTCTTCTTCCCTAGATGCCATACAACTAGCTAACCTGCTTGAAAAAAGGACCGTCACAAAAAAAAAAAAACAAGTCTTAAAGAAGGGTCAAACCATATCCCACGTCTTGTGGGTGAAGCAACAAAGGTCTTCTGGTCTATATCATTAACTACCTCAGAAACAGGTGAGGTAAGAATCTCACCAGAGCATTACAATGGAGATGGTACTAACGTTCCACATGCTTGACACCGATTAGGAAGGAAGCTTTCCATACTGGAAGTTGAGTCTACTCACTATAGTGGCTATCTGGGTCACCTGTGTAGTCAAACTCTACATACGAGAGATTGTGGTCTCCAGATTCTGCTTCAATTGTAGAGTAGTGTTAGCAAAGTTTTTCACCACATCCTCCAAGGGCATGCTAGTGTTGCCATATCCTTATCCGTCCTGTGGAGCACTTAGCCTTCCTAACGGTTCTACTTATACTACCTACCACTCTACTAGTTTCAAGAATAGTTCACCTTAACTATAGGCTCCTAAGGTTGTACATATGCCATGAACACTTGTTTCAAAAGAGTGGTTAGTTCAGCAAGTTCAAAACTAAGCTCACTAACCTCTTGTGAAGATATGGTGGATAGGAGACTCCATCTCTGGTCATGAACTACTGGGCATTAGCAACCATGGTGGAAATCAAATGCTCTAATCTCTGTAGGAGTCTTATTCATGACTCCTCCCAAAGGTGCATTGATTGTACTTCTATGACTGGAGACTAGCCCATCATGAAGTACTAAATCAAAAGCGCCTCAGATATCTAATGATGTGGAAAACTATTGCACAAATGCTTGAATTGCTCCCATTACTCAGACAGTGTCTCGTTGTTCACCGGTGTGATACCGTAAATCTCCTTTTTAATCTTGATAGTGTGGAAGCAGGAAAATTTTTTTCCACGTAAAAGCTTATTCATTTAGGCTCAGGTCGTCATAGATTTTGTAAGAATAATGTAAAGCTAATTCGTGGTGTCATCCTTCAAGCTGAAGGGGAAGGCTCTGAGGTTCACTTGCTCTTCAATTCCTTCATGTGCCCTCATGCTGCAACACACTACATGGAACTTCTTGATAAATTTATGTCGATCCTCACTTTGAAGGCCAAGAAAAATAGGTAGTAAGTGAATTAATCTATTTTAAGCTCAAAATTACCTGTTGTCCTGAGATTGGTAATGCATAAGGGTTACTGAATAAAATTAGGGCAGTTAAATCCTTTAAGGTCTACTCTGGCACTGGATTGGCCACTACTTCCTGCTTTGGTAGTTCTTCCTCAAATGTGCCTTGAGCACAAGTATCTTCTAGAGAGGCTCTTTGCTTTCTAACCTTATTCTTCTTCTCCTTTCCTCTCGATCTAGGTTTGTAAAATACAACAACAAATTTCAATTCTGATTTCTCAAGCAAACAAATTTCCTACCATGGTAACCAAAGGGGGGGCTGAAGTTGATTTCAATTGCCAAAAATTAAATTGCAAAGGAAAGGTAGGATAAAATGAGAACATCAATAGCAGTAAAGAGGATGAGTCTACAGTTAGTTAACAGTAGGAACAACAATATGAGCAGATAAGAGAGACAGTAAGAACACAAACTTTGGTAACCATATTCGATGATACTGCATCTATGTCTGGGGGATCTTTGACCCGATAAGAGAGATTTTATTATTTGAGTAATAAATCATAAGTACAACCTTATGATGTCAAGTATCAAGTTTCTGCATTCACATCTTTAGTCTATGCTATCAGTGATACAATTTTACTGAATTAAACCTATCACTATATACAAAGAGCATCAAAATGAAATCTCCTCCTTAATCATTTATCTCATCAATCAAGTGATTTAGAATTTGTTCGTGGAAATCTCCCCCTTAATGGTAAATTCCATCAAGCATCTTGATGTTTGTATTGAACTTGTTTCGCAAATCAGAGATTATATGATCTTGCTATAGAAGATCACCATATGCATTCTTCAACGAATCATCACAGATAAAATATCGACCAAGAATCATATGTTTTACTCTTAGAACATACTTGTTGCACAAGTATTTTTTATCAAAAAAATCTTTTTCGGTTTAGCTCGTGCACACACCATATTAGAAGTCTCTCTCTCTCTCTCTCTCTCACAAACACACACGCATATAGCCTTGAGAATCTTTGTTTATCCCGAAGATAGAGGCAACATAGGAAATACCTATATTATTTTATAATATCTCCACGATAGTAGGAATAATATCTCACAGAAGATATTTAAATAATTTAATTTTTAATAATATCTTTAAAGGAAAAAATCTTCAACTGGAGACACCTTTTAGATTCAATATTCTTCTGAACAAACATCTTTATAAATTCTAACGGCCCCACAAAAAGTCTAACAAAGTAAATTGTAAAGATTCAATGAATAAAAGATTATAGCTTAGGTTTAAACAAAATTCCCTATTTTAATTTGTTAAATCACCATAATTTCATCACTAGATCTAATGCTAAATTATAACCAATTTGATTATAAGCGCTAATCAATTTTTCCTAAGTAACAAACTAACATTAACCTAACTCATGAGGCATACGAAATTCAATTAATACTAACTGCATTAAGATCAAGGACAAGATGGGTGAACAATTAGTGGTTCAAGTGTCTTGCTAATTATTCTATCAATTTGATCAAAGGTTGGTTAGATCAATACTCTTTTACTTAAATAGCTAACTAACCGTTTGCTTATAGAAAAATACACAACCTAGTGTCATGATATTGTATATTAATTCAAGCAATAAATATACATCTACAAGCATATGATAATATAGTTTACTGAAGATTATAAAAAATCAAATCATTCATTATATCAAACATAATTCAAAAGCTCATAAACAAACGAATACGGAAAGTATTCTAACAACTCAAGTTAGAAAGTGTACATTAGCTTCTCATGAACATGGTTTTTACTTAATTATAGAGATAAGATGAAATCAAACCTAAGAAATAATGTTGTAGATGGATAGAGGGAGAAAACACATGTGCCAAGAAACGACTGATCATATGCCAAAACGGTTGTTCGAATAAAAAAATGTGATGTAGATGTTTTTGTGAGACGCCGCCGCAATGCTATACGACAAAGCCGCCGCACCATAAAAAAACAAAAAACAAAAGAATTTTGCACTTCTCTCAGTGGCAGTTTTATAATTTTGGGTCTTATGGCCTAAATACTTTGTTTAAGGTTTTGAATGGGTCTATTTTAACTCCATTTTCTTTGTAACGCTCGATTCTACTTCTCTGATGCTCAAAACCTATAAAATAATTAAATAATTAAACACAAAAAATATCGAAACAACCTCAAATTAAGCAAAGGCACATAGCACATTTTCGATACCATCAAACTGGTTGGGTTAAATGGTCAAACTTTCCCTCTTGTTCGAGGTTAAGGCAATTAGGTTTTATAAAACCAATAATGGCTCAATTTGCCCACCTCGAACTTGGAGGATGAGTTTAATGAGGGGTTATTTTCATCTCTGAAGAGTGCCATGATCCAAGCCCCTTTTGGTGAGGTTGAGTTTGCATTCCATAATCGCTCTTTATTAGAGATTCGAAATCCTATATCCACTTGACTATAAATAAAGGGTCATATAGTCAACATTGAAGGTAGGTCCTTCCTACTTTTGGCTTACTCTAACCATATCATAAAATACTTAAATATCAAAGGTTTTATGGTTTTGTGACAAAGTATCGCGTTTGTGTTTTCGTTTTGTTTGTCTTGCAAGCTATCTTTCGTCTTCAAAATTACAAATTTATCATTAAAAACACATAAAAGTCACGTGAGTCGTCTTGTCTGATAGGAAAAAAATTGACCTTCCTCGATATGGATTTTATAATTAATTTTAAAATAATAGTTGACAACCAAAGCTTAATTTTAAACCAAGTATACAGTGTGAAACGAAAGTAGAGTAGTATTATTCAATACCTTTCAATTTTGAAATAAAAATAAGTTACACTATTTGGTAAACTTAATTACAAGCCATACTTATTCATCTATCAAAATCTAACAGATAAAGAAGCTTGATGGTCAACCAAACTAAAGTTTTAACCATGCAACTTCCTCAATAACCCTAAATTAATACTAGGAATTATGTATGATTTAAAATCATAAGTTATACATAGCTTAATAATTTAGTTTCCCTTAAAGCAACCCATGGGCTGAACCACGCCAACATTTAATCCTTGAGCATTACTACATGAAGCTTTGGCTACTTGATTCTTGTAACTTAGTTTCACATCCTCCAACTTTATTCCTTTGCATGGAAATTTTGGGCTACAATCGAATTTGATGGCCACCGGTGTGGCCGATGTCCCACGAATGTCTGTGTATTTCACGTCACTAACAGCAACTCCAGAACTCTATTTATTTACAAACAACACCAAATTTAGTTTAATTTTAGTATAGAAATTGTATGGATGAAAAATTAAACCTCTATCTAATTTAAGGAAAAAAAAATATTGCATGCCTATTATGATTTACACATTAAATACTTGAACAGGATAAGAAACTGTTTGGATTGATTAAAAACAAAATGTTTTTAAAAAAAAACCTCATTTTTAATTATTTTAAACTATTTTGATAAAAATGATTTAAAATATATTTAAAAATTATTATTTATTTTACTTATTTTACTCCAACTTTTTCCATAATGCCTTTTAAGTTAAATACTTGAAATTTAATTTGAAATAATTTCAAACAAATCCCAGATTGTTTTAAAAGTAAAATAAGTAATGGTTTCAAATTGAAATTTTTCGAATAATGTTCAAAACTAAATTTCTGCTTCCTAAAAAGTTTTACCAAAAAGTTGGGAAACTGAAAACCCTTTTTATCTCTTATAATAAAAAATACTAAAGATCATATCTTTTTTACTGAAAACTTAACATACCAAATGTAATGGGTTGATACAGTTTGAAAACATATATTTCAAATATACAGTGCAAGAAGTTAAACACATTGGGTATTGACTTGAACTAAGACCTCATTTGACATAAACTTTTAGATAGATTTATATGTCCAGTTATTACTTTGTGGGGATTTGATATTTTTATTTACATCATAGTAAATAATGTGTTTTACAGGAAGATGTGGTAATTAGTAAAGGCAATAAAAGAGATAAAAAAAATAGGTTTAACATATACACACCTGTCCAGGACAACCTTGATTATGGGGACAATAATTTTGATCAATAATTATAGGATTCTGAACATTAGTCATTGTGAGATGTTGGAAACGAATATTTCTTGCGAACCCAATGCTTTGTCTTCCCCAACTTTTTATTCTCACTCCGTTTTGAGTATCCATAAACTTGCATGATTTTACTGTCACATTCTGAACCCCCTTCTCTTTGAAGTCTTTTGCCAAACTTCCAATGCTACACCAATTGAGCTCAATTAAATTAAATCCAATTCAAAGTAAAACCAAAAATCTAAAGTGTATACGTACCTAATTCCATGGCCAGGTCCACAAGCAATATTCTCAATCCATAAGTTGGAACTTCCAGGGCCTATGGAAATGCAGTCATCACCAGTGCGGATATTAGTGTTGAGGATGGTGACATGAGATGAATCTCCTACATGAATTCCATCGGTGTTCGGACTGTTGCCAGCGGCGGAGACCTTTAGCCCTTGCATTTTTACATTACGGCATTGATTTACAACTATGTGATATAGCTGACTATTCAGTGCAGTTAATCCATTCACCAATATGTTCTGTGAATTGGTAAATTCCAGTGACTGCACAAAACACATAACGATATTTCTTTTTAGATTGGACTTTAGAGTGTGAATTCAGTTCCTAGAGGAAACGAAAAAGTATATATCTAAGTGAAAATAATAATAAACAATAATTAGTTATATATAATTGGAGTATTATTGGATGAGTTGCAGAGAGAAAGCTGGAGATATAGTTGGAGACAAAGTATATGGGCAAAGTTTTTAGTTACCGTGGTTCCACGAGGACAAGTATTGGCAGAATTTTTGCAAGCCCAAAGCTGAGTTCCTTGACCATCAAGAATACCACCCAGGACAGTAACTCCATTGACGTTGTGAAAAAGGATCCAATTTTCAGAATTGGAAGTGAGATGAAAATCTGAAGGAGCCATTAAGGCGCCGTCAATACGTATAGTAATGTGATTATTTTTGCAAGGGCCATTGAAAGTTGCACTACGAACGTAAAATTTGGCCTTAGGCACATAAATGGTAGCTGGTTTAGAAGAGCTACAAGCGTGCATCCATGCCAATTGTAAGGCCTTGGACGAGTCGGTTTCGGCGTTATTGGGTTTGGTTCCAAAATCCACAACGTTGAATGTTAAGGGAGTGGGAAAGGCAGCTAAATTATTGAACAACATAAGGACAGTTAGTGTTGAAAAGAGAAGAAATGAAGTAATTGCATGAAGAGCCATTGCAATTTCTTATAATATGAACACGAATATTCTTGTATGTTGAGGATATGTAGAAAGTTTAATGGGTTTGAAGGATATATATAGTATATTATAAGGGAGAACAACGCAATCGATTTGGATAAGCAATTTCCCTATTACGTTAAAAAAGGACTTGCTTTTTTTGTTTATCATAGAACATGCATATGACGTGAACTTACCAATATAACCTCAAATGTTGAAGTTCATATTTTTAATGAAAAAAACAAGAGAATTTCATTTAAACAAAGTTTACTACCCGACTAAAAGTGCTAAAATTACTCGATGTTAGTAAGTCAATTTGGAAATTAAACTGCAAATCTCCATACATGCATGCACTCTTATACACAATAACGTTTTTTTTTGTTTTTTTTTTTTATTTGTTCACAATCGTTGCACTAATTTGATTTTAATATAAAAATAAAGTATTGATAATCGTAGAGAGAGAGAGAGATTTGACTTATGTACCAAAATTTATAAGATGGTTGAATACTCAAATTAGATAGATTGACGTGCTACTAATGTTTATAACTTGATAATCTTGAAAATGGGATATTCTAGCAATGGGTCAAAGATGGTATTCTTTAGCATTAACATGCACTCTTCCTTCTGTGATCAAATGTTCAAACGATCCCACATTCTCTTGCCATTTATGTATCTCAAGGAGAAAAATAGCAACGGATAGATGATGAGTGTTGTTGTTGATGCTAAATTTTGACCAAAACATATCTAATCTCTATTGGACGACAATGGTAAATTTGTATTTTTGAAGAAGAGAGCTCACCTACAAGCAAAGCTAAACCTAGATAACGGTGTGGTGTAAGCCACAACCACTATAATGCTTGAGTCAAAATGTTGGAAGAATATTTAAGAGAGTACTATTTGATACTGGTTCCAAAACTTACCTCTTTGTTTATAGATTTCATCTCATTCCTATTCATCGTTTGACTACGATTTGTGATTGGACTAGGTTGTGAACAAATTTCATGCTTAATATGTAGTTGCTTGTAGTAGCTTATATTGAACTTTAATTTGGCCTTTTAGAGCTTTTCCCTAAGTTCGGGTGGGCCAAGGCCAAGGCCAACTAAGCTTGATCTATTATTGAGTTTGTTTGTTTAGTTTTCTTTTATATTCACTTGTTTCTATTCTAGCCCTTATTCTTGAACCCACCCGCAACAAGGTGTATTAGCTAGATTTGACAACGTTACAAATGTTATATATTTTTAGGGGTTGTTTGTTTAGTGAGAATCAAAATCATCTTATATAATTTGTTTTATGGTAATATAATACTTCTGGGCATCTTGAGAATTCTAAGCTCTGACATTTTAGGATGCCTTTATTTAGGAGGGTGGGAATCTCAAAAGTTTTAGAGAGCTTCGGTTAATTAATGACATCCTCTTTTTATTTTGCCCTTCTTCTTTTTTTAATTATGTGTGTGCATGTATATGTCAATCTTCTTCATTTTTATTTTATAATTATAATAAATCAATATATATTTTTTGAAATTTTAAAAAACGGTGAGTTCACCTATTCTATTTACAAAAATAACAAAATTTCTTATTTTTCTTACACCCAAATAAATTAGTTTTCTTAGTTGTCCTACATCATTTAAATTGAAGAATGAAAATGTGCTCCAAAGCCTATAAAAAAGTCTTGCATCTGGTTTCCATATATTGGTCCCACTTAAAAGTACTTTCACCTTTGATTCTCTCTAACTCTAGTCAAGTTTTCTTATTGTATTCTCTAGTTTAAGAGTGAAAAAAAAGGTGTGTATACGTAATATAAAAGGTTTAAGAGAGTGCTCTTGTAATTGGGATTGATGAGAGGGTTTCCACCTAAATTCTTGTGTTTCTAGATTTTTTTTCTTTTAATTTCTCTATTAATTTTTTTTTGTCTATTTTCTATGGTGCGACCGAGATGTTTTTTGCCGAGGAGAAATACTCATAATACCCATGTCTTCAACATGCATCCAATGCCCATGTCTCAATCGCTCGATGCTCTCGTACTCACTCTCGCTCTTGCTCTTCGATGATGAACCATTCCCCTCTATCTCTCAGTCTCTCACTTTGGGTCCCCATTTTGCTCTCGTTGTTGCTAAGGAATGGAACAACAATAGAATGTAAATAGTGATAGAGTGCTGTAAATGTTTATCAGAGTCTTTATCATTATTTATCAGTGATATAGTTTTATCTCAATCTCTATTAGTTGATCATCAATGTGTTTGTTTAGTTGATTTAGGAGAACAAAATTTAACTAGAGAAAAAAAAAACAATCAATTGTAGAGAAGAGATCGTTGATAAAAAGTGCATGCAAGTTTTAAATCAACCAAGGGCAGCTCGGTATTTCCAAATAAACTATACCAATGTTTGCATACATGAAATACCCTAGTTTTTCTAGTTTGATATTTTTGTCATTTATAAGAATTTTCCTATAATTATTTAGCAAATAAACTAACTCTAGACAATGAAAACTATGTTTATGTTTCCATTTACTTATACATGGAAGTATACGTATTTAAATGGTATAATACATATAGCTCATTTTCAATTAAAATTTATGGTGAAAGTTTCAATTAATTTTACTTTTTCCAATAGAGAGATTATCCAATGTGTAAAAAGAAATCACAAATTGCTATATAGCTTTCAAAGTTTGATCTCTATTTAATTTGAGAATGTATAAGAATAATCCACAAAAACAAAATAATGTCATCCATATAATATGTCTAACCATTAATGTCACGTTTTTATATAAAAAAATTTGAGTAATATAAATTATATTGCTTTTAGAAGTAGGATTCATGAAAACAAAATATTAAATTTAATATCTATATAATATATATATATATATATATATATATATATATATATATATATATATATAAAGTCGGGTATATATTGTTGAAATTAAGAATGCAATATTTTGAAGATAATAACATTAATTCCAAATATAAGATTGTGGATGGCAAATTTGTTTTTGGTAAAAGGTGGGGGAGTTTGAAGAGACGTGTGGGGATGGGAAAAAAGTAATTAAAAGTTGATATTGAGAAAGAAAAGAAAAAAATGTATCTGAGCGTAAGAAGTGGAGAATAAAACGGTGAAGAAACGGATTAAATGGAAGGCCACAACTCTAACCCTTAATTGCGTTCTTACTTTTTCCCTTCCTCAACGATTCTTTCTTTTTCTACTTTCCCCAATTCTCATTTATATTTATACTATGCATCCTCCACTCATATCTTTTCAATTTGACCATTCAATTCATATTTTATAGTGTCTCAAACTGAACCTAATTCAACTGATGAGTACGTTAGGTTAGAGTTTTTCTATATTTTTTGTTGTTCTATAAATAATTCACAATTTACTCTCTTGTTGGTTTTGAAAACTCTTTTGATTAAAAACCATACTAAACTTATATCTCGAGACCGAAAGTGTAATTATTACAAGAAAAATTTGAAAGTATAAAAATTTTAGAGTTGCATTTGGAAGGATGTCAAAACAAAAACTTCATAAGATTTATAGCAAAAGAGCCCAATTGCACAATATTATTTTTAATCTGATAATATCTTTTGTAGTTTAAAAAAGCCCCAAATTATACGGGTGTCGTTTTCTTTCTAAAAAATTTAGACAAAACACCTACGTGAATGTCTCAAAATTTCATTAATTTTCTTAAATAAGATTTTGAGATTTTTATTGACCATTTTATCCCGCACATTAATTATAAATAATATTTATTTTCAAAAATATATATATTAATATAGTACTATAATTATATTATATCTCATTTATTATGTATATAAAAACTTACCTATTTAATGTATTAAATAAAAATTAATTCAATTTTTATTTACTTATAGTATATCATTTGTTAGTGTTTCAATTTAATTATGGTATATATTTGAGTCAAATATGGTACTAGTATATTGGATATTTTTCACAAAAGTAACGATTTTATCTTAATTGCACATTTTACAAAGGTTTTGTAACTTCGGCCATCTCCTTCAATAAGAATTTCATCCACTTTTCAACATCTTTCACCCAATAATTTGACCATTTGATTTATCTATCATCGATCAATCTTTCTTATTTCGATCGTCTCTTTCGACTTATCCGATGAGTGCATATTTCTATTTAATTCTCCATTAAAGTTTCTGATCAAAATACTGTGAACTTTCCGATCATCTCCTTCAACTAATTTTTTTCTTATTATTAATTTTCTTTCTTAAATTATGTAATATAGTATATTGTATATAATGAACTTGTAGAAAATATCATTAATCATCTCACACGTAATATATAATTAAGCATTAAGCATATATCATTAAGCATAAAAAATATCATATAGTTTACAGTATATATCATATATCATTAAGCATTAAGTATCACACATCTAATATATAGTTAAGCCGCCGACACATAATATTTCATATATGTTGCAATATATTAAATATCATTAAGCATTAAGCATTAACTATCACACACATATAACATATAATTAAGCAGCAGACACATAATATTTCATATATGTTACAATATATATTAAATATCATTAAACATTAAACATTAAGTATCACACACAGAATATATCATTAAGTCGCAGACACATAATATATCATATATTATATAATATATATAAAATATCATTAGCAATACCTCATACGTACACATCCTCCCTTGTAGATATACTTTCTCTCGACCTTTTTTTCTCCATTTTAGCTTTTTAAATAATACCCACATATACTTTAAATATTACAAGGTATATTACAAGTATGATAGACATAATATATGATATATTTTACGGTATATGATGTATATCATTCAGTCTCTTGGTGATCTATTTGCAGTTCTATCTCTATTTCCTTCTTACATATATGGTGGTATATAATGATCTATTTAAATTAAAAATAGTTTCAGACACGATAAGATTTTACATCTTAACTTCTAATATGTTAAAATCAATGCAGAAATATAATAAGTATATATCAGAAATTATTAAATTATATGGAATATAGGAAAAGCAATGCAAAACGAAAGAAGATGACATAGTATATATACTTGATTGACTGTAAATATGGGTATATACTATAAATTACGTGGCATATATACTTGATTCACAGTAAATTTTCTTTACCGAAAAATTTCACCAGCATACTATATTTCACAATTTCATATACATAATTAATAATATGAAACGAATATGCACTCACCGAAAAATTTTGAAGAAAATGAATAGAATAAGAAAGAATAGACAGAGAGAGAGATCGAGCGGAGGAAAGAATTTTTGAATAAAATCACCAAAAGAAAAATAATTAAGGGACAATTTTGATTATAATATTACCATAATAGAGTTAATCGCATATCATATTTATATAGGATATCTAATAAATACAAATCCTAATCACATGCGATGATCCACTTTTCTTATTTTATTTTTTTATTTTTTAATATATTATTAATAATAAAGATGGGTATTTTGGTCTTTTAATTGAGCTCTACATTTGCGTAAAATTGAAGCTCAATAGAACATTTATGAAAAATTTGGTAATACATTAGGTCCAACTTGTAATAAAACACCGCTGTTTATGCTACAGTAGTTAAAATCCCTTTCCTTTTTAGCAGTTGTTTAAATCATTTTCTCTTTCAAATTCATTTTTAAAATTAAATTTAAAAAATTGGAGAGAATAATTCATCTACCTTATAACTAAATCCTCCGAAACTTATTTTGATTTAAAGTTTAAAATTCAAACAACTTCCACCCACTTGTTATTTAAGATTTGAATTTTATCCATTTTTTTCCGTATAAATCAATTAAATGAAAATTTGATGGGTAAAAATTGGAATGCACTTTAAGGCACTTGTGGAAAGTGAAGTTTGAATCAAAAGCTTTGCAAATTCGATAAACTTTTTTATGGGCAAAGCCAGATTATGTTTGCAAATGATCTAATAAGATGATTAAGAAGTAGGGAAGGAAGGGGAGCACTTGATGAATGATTTTCAAATTGAAGAAAACTCTACGAATGTACAAACAGATTAATCCCCACAAAGGAAAGAAGTCCTATCCACCGAACAACCTACTATAAGTAACAACCAACGTTCTATAGTCACGCGAACAAAGGTTGGGGTGTTCAAACCCAAATTCAGGACATACAACAAAGAGTCATTTCCATTTGAATTAAGTAAAGCTTTGCTTCATAGAGAACTCGACAATATCGATGAAATAGTACACAACTAGGAAGGGAAAGAAACCATGGAATCAGAAAATGAAGCCTCAATGAAAAATAGGACACAGAGATTAGTTCCCTATGGACCCAACTTTAATATTGTAGGCAACAAGTAAGTTTTCAAGTTAAAAAAAACTTTGATGGTTTAATGGAAAGATACAAAGCCTGTCTTAGGGCTAAAAATTCCACCAAACTCCTAAAATCGATTTTAAAGAAACACTTAGTCCAGTTGTTAAGGCACCAGTCATAAGAATTATTCTTACTTTTGTTATCACTTATGGTTGGGAGATAAAATAACTACACAAATAAATAATAATTTTCTAAATTATGACCTACAAAAATGTGTTTATATGAGCCAACTTGAAGGATTTGTCAATACTGATTATCCAAATCACATTTGCAAACTTGAAAAGGCTTTATATGGTCAAAAACAGGCACTTAAAGCATGGTATGGCAAACTAAAAGCAGCTCTTCTATCTTAGGGATTTTAGAATGCAAAACAGATTGCTCTCTTTTCATGTAGAACAAAGAGAGTTTTGTTATTTGGGTTTTAGTTTATGTAGATGACATAATTGTGAATGGAAACAACAACAAACATCAAGGGAAGCATGTATTTGGGCATAAACATAAAACCAGCACACAACATGTCCATTACTGCCCTTTCAGATGCTGATTGGCCAACTGATTTAGAGGACAAAAAAGACATTAGTGAAAGTTGTGTTTATCTTGGAGATAATCAGGTCTCATGGTCTTCGAAAAAGCAAGGTGTCGTCTTAAGGTCAAGTGTTGAATATGAGTATAGAACTTCAGCCCAAACCACCATTGAAACCATTTGGCTAAGCTCTCTACTCAAGGAAATATAAGTACAAGAAGAAATTCAACTTGTTCTATGGTGCAATAGCATTAGCACTGCAGCCATCACCTCAAATCCTATTTTCCATGCAAGAACAAATCATATTGAAATGGACTTGTATTTTTTGAGGGACAGGGTAATCAACAAGGAGCTGGAAATCAAATATGTTCTAATTGAAGAACAAATCGCAGATGGATTTATGAAAGCTCACTGTCACTACATTCTTGAAACTTTGGACCAAACTTGAGCTTTCAAAATGGCCTTGAATTTTAGGAAGAATGGAAAATAAGCCTCAATTGTGAGCTATTTGAGGAAGAAATCAAGATGACAATTTAGAGATGTGAAGTTTTTACAATATTATCAGTTGATGAAAAGATATGTGATTTATCATTTATTTATGATGGAGTTGGGTTGGAAGTCCATAAAAATTCAAATCCCTTTAAATACAAGTTGTCACACCACCTTCTCTTAGCCCAAGAGACGGTGTGAAACCAACCAATCATACTGTTCTCCTTCTAATGGCACTTATTGGTCCTGCTAGAACTAAAACTCGACTAATTATATAGAATATACAACCCAAAGGAAATATAAAGAAACTCTATACGAACACATAGTGAAGCCCAAACTTACAAAAATCTTTACAAGTCTGATATTGACATATATACACAATTAAACACCAGAATTCATTCAACTCTTGCCTAATCCTATAGAACCACAACTAACACTATTGATGAAAACTCATGTACAAACCAAAATCACAACTGAAACAACACATACTAATATGAAACTTAAGGTACACTAGCAGATAGGCATTTGAAGTCAGGCATCGGGTCCACGATCTCTACTTGAAAAGTAAGAGAGCATCTTTAGAAAGAGTGAGCTAAATCTCAATGAGTGACTAGTTATAAAATCAAACATGCTTAATAAATCATTGAGTAGTAAACAACTCATCATATATTTTAAGCAAAGCAAAGCAAATACATAGTTCTCAAACTTAAACAGCTGTCTCAAACATTTCTCTCTTACTTTCTATACCTTGAATCTCTGTACTCTATAGACGAAAGTGTAGGTATCAATAATGCCCTATCTCGAGATGACTACTATGAGATGGAAAAATCTAGGCATTCATAAAGGCCCTCATCTCTACCTAGTCACTGTGATGGAAACTTTAGGCATCTACTGAATACTCTCATTATAGGACCTATGCGCACAGGAAAAACTCTTCCGTAGGGTTGTCACAAATATAATCTGTAGGATAAGTTTTGAACAACTTTTAACTTAAATACTTCAAAAACTCAACATTCACATGCTTGCTCATAAATCAGTGTATAAAGAATCATTCTTAGTAAACTTATCAATCAAATTCATGCTTTTTAAACTTTTCTAAACTTAAATATGTTAACTCAAGCAATCACCTATATAAATCAAGTAGAGTTCTCAAATATGTTAACTTAAGCATGCTTTAAACATAAACTTGGTAAATCATGTTTTGAAATCACTTTCAAACTCATTTTTGTCACTCACTGATGATAGCTAATTCCTTGGCCTATAACTTTTCCCAATATCCTCTTTTCTTGAAATTAGAGAATTTAAACCCATTTTAAACCTCTAAAATAAGAAAACATCAAAGCTTAGCTTTAGGGGTCTTAAAAAAAACTTGGTAACCCAACCAACTCGGACTACCCAACCTAAACTATAAAGATTGGGTTGAGTTAAATTATGTTTTTGGTTGGGTTGGGTTAACGAACTGGAAAAAAAATGGGTTGGGTTACCGGGTTGGGGTATTAAGGGCCGAGTTGACCCAACCCGACCAAGTTTAAGGATATATATATATATATATATAAAACCCTAGCCCCTTTTCATTGTCGTTTCGTTTTACATTGCCCTACCCATTACCCAACTCTAGCGTACGCACTCAACCCCTTTTTCGTGTTCGACATCACATTCAGACGAGTGTCACCTTCCGATTTTCGTTCACTTTGTGTTCCACCCCTCACATTTCGTTGAACTTATTTTTTTTGCAAGTTCCAGCCCATTTTTTTTTTCATTTGCAACTCACTCTGTTTCCAATTTTCATTTGCAAGTTCCATCCTTACCCTTTTTTGTAATCTATTCGCAAGTTCGGAGACCTCACTCCGTTTCGGCGTTTCCTTCGCAACTTTGCAAGCCTACTTTACGTTTGATATTTTACTTTTGTATTTAGCATAAATTAAATCAAGTCTCATTCTAAGCTTCTTAACACGTTGCAGTCTATCATGTTCAATACCACACTGCCTCAAATATTTGGGTTTCTTTTAAACCCGTCACCACAGACACGATGATACGACGGAATCACCATTATTTAACTCTATGGTAGGTTAAATATTTTGATGGTTAACTTTTTTGTGTCTAATAATTTGATGCATTGTTTGAAATCTTAATTTTAGTTAGTGTTGGAATTAGATATGTATATGTTTTAGTTGAAATTTTAGTTTGTGTTCAAATCTAAATTTTATGTTGGCATTGGAAGTTTAATTGGTGTATGTTGGTGTTGGAAGTTTAATTGGTGTATGTTGGTATTGTAAGTTTAATTGGTGTATGTTGGTATTGGAAGTTTAATTGGTGTATTTTGGTGTTGGAATTAGATATGTATATGTTTAACTTGTGTATCTTGGTGTTGAAAGTTTAATTGGTGTATGTTGGTGTTAGAAGTTTAATTAGATGTTGGTTTATAAAGTTTAGTTAAATGTTGGTGTTGGAAATTTAATTAGATGTTGATTTTCTTTATTTTATAGATGAATAGCAGTACTGAGAATGCAAGTGCTACCGGTAATAATGAAATGCCTCCTCTCCTTCCTCCTCCTCCTCCTAATACAAGTCAAACTACAAACCATGTACCACCTTTACTCCCAAGTCCAAAAGAAAGAGACCTAATAAACAAGCTTCTTCTGTGTGGGATCATTTCACAAAAATGGAAGCGAGTGCTAATGATGGAGCTAGGTTCATATGTAATTATTGTGACAAGGATGATGCATGTGATAGTAATAGTTGTGGAACTAACACTTTGTGGAAGCATTTAAGAAAGCAATGTAAAAAGTATCCATATAGAGAAGAGAATAAAAGAGAAACCACCTTGACTCTTATACCTACAAATGATGGGAAGGGAGCCAATACTAGTAATTTTGTGACTAATTGTTTAGCCAACCGACATGAGACTAGCATGTGCTAAGATGATAATTATGAACGAATTGTCATTCACATTCATTGAGACTGAGAGTTCTAGACACTTTTGTAGTATTGCGTGCCCTAGGTTGGATATTCCATCAAGAGTAACAATTGCTAGAGATATATAACAACTATATTTTGAAGAGAAGAAAAAAATTGAAATCATTTTTACTTAAAAGTTCTCAAAGAATTTATCTTACTACGAACACTTGGACTTTATTACAAAATATGAACTATGGTCATCACGACACATTTCATTGATTCTAAATGGGTTTTAGATAAGAAGATTTTGAGTTTTTGTCAATTTGCTAATCATAAAGAGGAGACTATTGGGAGGGCAATTGAAAGTTGTTTGTTTGAATGCGGTATGGACAAAATCTCTACGATCACCGTTGATAATGCAAGTTCCAGTGATGTGGCTATTTCATATGTTAAGAGAAGACTTAAAAGTTAAAAATCCATTGTTTTAGATGTAGAGCTATTGCATATGAGGTGTTCTGCTCATATAATTAATCTTATTGTAAATGATGGGCTAAAAGATATGCATGATACTATTGCTAGTGTTCGTAATGCTGTGAGATATGTACAATCATCACCTAAGAGAAAAAAATCCAGTGTAAGGCTTTTGTTTGTTTAGATGTAGCTACTAGATGAAATTCTACATTTTTTAATGCTTGAATATGCAATTAAATTTGAAAAAGCTTTCAAAATTTTAGAGGAAGAGAAAGAGAACTTAGTTTTTGTTGAGTATTTTGAGGAAGATGATCGTGGAAATAAGAGATAGGGGCCCTCGAGTGTGCCTGATTTGTTAGCGCTAAGTGTGTTTGTAAAGTTTTGAAAGAGTTCTATGAAACCACTACAGAAACAAGTGAATTTTCATATGTGACTTCTAATGTTGGTTATAATGAGATTAACAAATTTCAATTTGTTTTGAACAAATGGAGCAACAACAACTCTATTCTTAGTTTCATTGGCTATGAAATATGAAAACAAAGTTCGATAAGTATTGGGTTCGCTTGAGAAGATGAATAAGTTAATGTTTTTGGGTATGGTGATTGATCCTCGATACAAGTTAAAGCACTTAAATTATTGTCTTTTCAATGTTTATGAGAGTGATGTTGTTAAGGATGTAGTTGAGAGCGATATATATTTGTATCATCTATATGATTTTTACAAATCACAACTTAACCCTTCCACTCGAGGTGGTCATAGCACCGATGATCTTAAGCAATCAAACAATGTTACTATGGAAGTGGAGAACGATGAAGAAGTTGATCCTTTGATAAAATTTTGTGCTTTGAGAGAAGAAAAAAGCTCAATGGAAGTGGAGAATGACTTGACTTCTTATTTGTCTGGCAAGGATGTAGTAGATAAAGATGAATTTGATATTATGTATTGGTAGAAAATGAATGGGTACAAATATCTCATTCTATAAACAATTGTTCGAGCTGCTTTGATGATTCCAATATCTATGGTGGCTTTTGACTCTGCATTTAGTACAGGGAAAAAGATTTTTGATTCCTTTCGTAGTTCTTTGACTCCTAGAACAGTCGAGACCTTGATATGTACGCAAAATTGGATTCAAGGCGGCTTGGTGTTATTAGATCTTCATCCACAACTTGAACAGTTAGAGACTTATGAGAATATTGAGACAAATAATTGATTGATTTTTTTATTATACATATCTAACAACTAACATGTATTATGTTAAATATATTTTTATTTACTTTTGTATGATTTTTTTTGTAGGTAACCCGTGATCTTCTATTGTTTTGGAATAATGAACTGGACTTAGAGGAAGAGCATATTGATTATTACTAGTGTGAGTTTTTCTAGCATTATATGTTGTTATTTACATTATATGCAATTCTTATGTGTTCGTTTTTTCAGGCATTAAGAAGTGTGGCCACGATTGCGAAAAGAACAATGACCCAAAATTGTCATCGTCATGGCATACTTTAGATGCCTAGTTGGAATGTTTTTTTTTTTAATTGAACTTTGAAGTTAGTGGACATTATTTAACTTTGAGCTTTTGAATTTATTTTTCAATTTTAATTGACATTCTTATTTTGTTTGATTATTAATTTTTTTGTATGCATTTGAATTTTGGAATGTATTTTTAAATTTGAATGGACATTCCTATTTTTGTGATTATTAATTTTTTTTATGATTTTGAACTTTTGAATGGACATTATTGTAAATTTATATTTTGAAAAGAATATGAAAATTGGGTTGAAAGACTATGAAAATGATGAAAATTGAATTCTTACACTTATATAACCAATATAAAAATTTGAAAAACAATATAATTAAAAAAAAAAACCAACCCGCTGGGTCGAATGGACCTTTGAATATTGAATCAATAGGGTTCAAGTTTTGTCAATTCAGTTACTTTGGGTTGGTCCATATTTTTCCTACAACCCTATCCAACCTTGCTTGTGTATACCCCTACTTAGTTCTAAAATCCCATGGTTATGATAACTTGTAGAAATATAAGTTATTGTATGGCTATGATAACGTGTAAAAATACAAGTTATTGTAGTCTATTAGGTAAAACAATGAAGTTAGAATATAGGATAAAGTACCAAAACGCATGACTTTTACTGCAAATTTATAAAGATATATAAGAGAATACAACTTACATAAGCCTCTATGCCTAACTATGCTTTTGAGTGTTTTTATCACAGGATGATGAGAACAAGAAGAAATACAGTGAATTGCAAAAAGAGTGTGTGCAAGAAGTTGCCTAAGGATTAACATCACTAAGCGAGATGCCACATCATCACGCAAGAAGATTTGCTAGACGACAAGAATGGTAGTTGGAGTGATTTGACATGACAAGGCAGCATTTAGAGCTAACAAGTACGGAGGATAATGAATAAAAACTACTCGTCTAAATTAGCCTATAAAAACCTCTATCTCTACCATGTAAAGTAGGTCTGGTGGGACCAAAATATATAAAAGAGCTCTGAGAGGTTTGTCTTTATAGGAGCCAATAGAAAGGAATAGCCTTTTTCCCTTTTGTAGAAGCTCTCCCCTTCTTCACCTCTTATTTGGTCAACTTCTGAGTGAGAGCTTAGAGAGAGATTAGAGAGAGAAACCACCAACCATTCCCATAACTTGTAAAATAACCAAGGAATGCTTAACAATGCATTCTACACCTCAGCTCACTTCTTTACTTTTCATTTTTGTACTTTCAATGTAATATTTTAACTTTTATATTTCCATGATTGAAAGGCCTACATCAGTCAATGCATTGCATTTGTATTCATTGTCATTCTATCACTTCTTTACTTTTCATCTTATTTATGTGGTTATAAGTAATTTAAGTGTGATAATTGCTTGATTATGGCTCTTTACTTACAAGGTTCATCGCGTTTAGCTGAGCTTGACTCCATCGCTTGGCCAACATTCGTCCCCAACTACTTAGCTGAGCTGAGCTTGACTCCATCGTTTGGAAACAAACTTCATTCTGCCGTTTGACCTCCATCATTTTTCTCCAGAAAGGAGAACAAGTATGGTGTTAAGTTGCCAAAAGGTTGCTCGCCTTAAATAGAGAGGTAACATGACTCTCACAAGTAAAGAAACCTAGATTGCCATCACATAATTTATCTTTATCATTTATATTCTGAAAGGAGAACAAGTGTGATGTTTAGGTACCGAAAGGTTACTCGTTTTAATTAGAAGATAGTTAAGTGATATCTATCGTATCAAGGACTGCCACATGACTTAATCGCCTACAACACAGAAGGCTTCCTACATATTTTTTTAAGTACAAGTTAGTTCACGCTCCACAAACATGTCATTTCATACCATCTTCTATAGAAAATCTAGTGTAAATAATAGATTTAGTACACACGTACATCATATTGTATAGATATGTATACCGTCTGAATGAGAGGTAGACATTGTAGCTAAGCTTGATAGAAATTCCCTATGTTTGACCATAGCTTACCTAGAAAACCTCTTGCTTCGCTTACACTTGGACAAGTGAAGAGAAAACTTGTACTCAATGCAGATTAAGTAATTACGTGTGGAAAGGATGTATATCTTTCATTGCAAGATCCTCGCCTAGAGACATAACGAGCATGATGCATGCGATGATCATGTTTCGTCGTGTAGCGCAGTCACATATATAGAACCTCAATGACATACTTACAAATTCAATATTAAGCATAAGAGAGGTGCGTTAATCATCACGTGCCCTATCCTGCCTGGATAGGTTTATCCCATTGATTATGGAAGAGAGGTTTGCGATAGAATTATTAAAATAACAAATCCACTCCCTATCCATATCCAAAACCCAAATAAAAAACAAGCAGGATGTCCATTAGACATGGGCGGCAGGCAGTACGCAAGCGCACATACGCCCTTAGGATGTCTGGCCTCGTGCTTACCACGCACTCGACATGTTACAAGTTTTTGATCGAGTGATAAAGCTCTGCGCCTCTCCTCACATGTGCATTTGGGCATCCCTCGTGTACATGGCCTGCCACATGATTTGAGCTTGTAAACCAGGCCACTTGATTGTGTATTGACCATGTCACATGTTTAGTTCCAAGCCATATAACCTCTTACCTTCAAACGCGTGCACCCCCTTTGCCATCGTGACTTTTAATTGTAACCTTCCCTTCTTCCTTGAACTTCATAAACACCTTTCTCGCGTCTTCATTGTCCGGCAGTCTCACCTCACCTAATAGACTCTTAGTTATCTTTTGCAATCGATTTGAGAAAAAACACATTAGGAAACTGAGAGCATTCCTTGTTTGAAATCGACCTAATTATAGTGCTCTCTACATGACCACCTTTGCCACCTCCTACTTGCTACAATCTTGATCTTTGCATGTTGTGGGCACTCATTCTCCACTCAACCATATACCTTGAACACCCAAAACACCTAGCAACTTAACTTCTCTCCCAAAGCCTCTTGAAAAGATCATGTCGCCTAACTAACCTCGCAAAGCGTTGGCCTCATTGCTCTGCTCGCATGCTCTTAGTGGCATAAATCAACACGCATGCACTTTCCTTAGCTTGCCATAATGCCTAGCTTTGGCACTTTGGAGGTTGTCATCGCCTAGCTTTTTTTGGCTTGTCTCAACACCCAGCATGCTTGGCCCTTGACGCCTAGCCTTCTCGTAAAGGTGTACATTGGCTGCCTAGGACACCTTGAAAGGTCTCAGATGCAACTTCAGCAAAGCTTTATCTTGGTATCTAAACATTGTCTTAGAGGTTCTCAACACTTTTTGGCTACCTAGAAATGTTCAAAATGTCTAGTCTTCGATAATTAGCCAAAATCCACTTAGTCTTCCTTTTTTTCCTTTATTTGGCTGCCAACCTTCCAAAACCTCAACACTTAAACAAACTTTAACTTCAACTCTTTCTTCAACAAAGCAACCTAAGAAACAAAATAATATCTCAACACTAAACTTTGGCTTTCTTTAAAACTTAGAAATTCTTAATTATAGTTAGATTTAAGGTTTACACAAGGTATTTGCTAAAATCTAGAATTTTTTATTATGTTGTTTGGCATGTTCAACCAAACCAAATTATGTAAATCAAACAAAAACATCAATTATTGATTTTTCTAATTTGGGTGTCCACCATGATGATGCTTCATCAAATATAACATTTTTTGATGTATAACATCATCTATTAATAGGATCAACACCCTTCACCCTTTTGTTTGGTTGTCATATCCAACAAAAATGTATCTGATTACTTTTTTGTCAAACTTACTTATCATATGATCTGGTACAAATACATAGCTTACACAACCAAAGACTCGAAAGTGTCCAACTGTTGGCTTGATATTCAACAACTTTTCCTAAGGTGACTTGAATTCAAGCCTTTATTGTGTTCTGTTAACCACATGAGCTGCTGTTCTCATACACTCAGCCCAAAAACTTCCTGAAACATTACTTGCATGTAACATATGCTATGATATATTTCTGCAAGATGTCCATTTTTCTTTTCTGTCACTCATTTTTGTTGTAGAGTGTTTGGATACATTAATTGATGAAGTATCTTATACTTTTACAAGTATTAAGAGAATTCATTAAAGATATCTTCTCCCTCGTTATCAGAATGTAAACATTTATTTTTCTTTCCTAACTCATTTTTAACTTGTTCTTTGAGATCTTTTAATTTTATAATCATTTCATATTTTTCTTTCATAAAGAACACCCAAATATATACCTAGAGAAGTTATCAATAAAGGTCACCATATAGCGCATTCCACTAATTAAAGATTGCTTGAAAGGGTCAAATACATATGAATGCACCAACTCCCAATGGTTGTTTTGCTCTTAATTTGGACTCCTTGATTGATAGTTGATGGGTTATCCTATACTTGGAATCAAAACATACCATGTCTTCTCTAATAACAAGATGTGACAACCTCTTCAGAATGGACTTGTTTATTATTGTCTTCAATTTGCTATGGCTAATGTGACCAAGTCTTGCATGCCACAAATCGACTATTTCATTCTTCCACATCTTACTCATGTAGGCGGTCTTTGCTGAAATAACATAGATGGAGTTCATCCTTACTTTGAGATTATAATACACCTTGACATCGTCAGGTCCAAACACGACGAAGTTGGCTGCTAATGTTATATGAGATATTGACACCAAATTCTTCTTCATTCCAGGCACATAAAATACATTATCCAATTTCACTTGATTGTAATTAGAATGAGGCACTATCATAGTTTTGCAAATGTGGGTTATTGGCAACTTCAAGTTGTTTCCAGTTACAGCAACTTGACTTCCTTTGTACTCTATTATGTTTTATAACTTCCTCTTATCTTCTATTATATGGTTAGTGCATCATGAATCAATAATCTAATCATTTTCATAACTTACCTCTTATGCAAAGAGAGCTAACACTTCATTCTCCATTGCATTGGACGTTGACTGTGGGTTAAGATTTGTTGTTGCATAACATACTTCTGCATCTCATTCTTCTTCACTAATGCTCTCAACTTGAGAGGTAACTCTATTGCTTTCTGTTGTCTTCTTATTTCGGCGACATTCTCTTGCATTGTGAACTATCTTTTCACAATTGTAGCATTTACCCTTCTTTCTATGATCGTGTAGACGGTCATTTTTACTAGCTCCCCTTACTTGAGAGCCCTTTAGAGTCTCTTCAACTCCCTTCGACCCTACTTTCTTTTGAAATTTTGAATGGCCTTTTTCTTTGGCCACTAAAGAATGCTTCTTCATTGTTTCTCTTTATTGTGACCTCTAACATTTGTTTAACCAATGCTTCTTAACTAGCAAGCATATTTTCTTAATCAAAGAAGGTTGGACTACCCAACCTTGAATAGTAGTAATTAAACTTATATATTCTGGTTTAAGACCATGAATAATAATTCTTCTCATTCTTGATTCTGAAATAGCTGAGGTGTGATCCAATTCAGATATTTCATGACATAACGTTTTTACTTTGCTGAAACATTGGTTGATAGTCATCTCCCTTTGAGCAATTGACAAAAGCTCGTTTTATAAAATTTTGCAATCTTGTATCATTTCTTCTTTCAAAAAAGTGAGGTGAATGTGTCCCATGCTTTTTCTGGTGTTTTCATAATACTAATTTGCTCCAACATTTCTTCATCAACTGTACTTTTAATTGCAAACATGTGAGACCAGTACCTAAATAGAAGGTTTTGAAAAAAATATATTTATTAACTGATCGTATAAGGAAGTAAGCAATCGTGTAGGAAGTAAAACGATCGTGTAAGAAAGTTAGACGGTCGTATAAAAAGAAAACAATCATTCAAAAGGATAAACAATCATGTAAGAGGATTAAACGATCGTATAAGAGTCGATCGTGTAAAAGGTTGAATAATCGTATAGAATGCTAAACGATTGTGTAAAAGGTTAAATGATCGTATGGGAGGTTTAAAGAGGTTCTCAGGGTTATAATTATCATATCAGTGGAGTTGGAATCCAAGTGTCTTAAGCATATTACATGTCTTTTGCAGCTAAGCAGGAGCTAGTAAGATTATAATGGTTTAAGGAGTGACTAATCTATTGTAGGATTAGTTTAAATAAGAAAGTAAGACAAAAGGAGATGAACTATTATGAGATTTTACCAAAGAGAAGGAAATTTAAGGTTTTGTTGCCAAAGAAGTCGTTCAGGCAAGAAGAAGAGCTACGTTATGAAAATAAAGAAGACTTAAGTTTGTGAGTGATTTTCTTAAAATGAAATTCCAAATTTCTAAAGTTTTCTTTCCTTAATCTCATGTGTCATGTGTCACGTATTGTTATGCATGCTTATGTTTATGAAATGTAGGATTTATGAAGAAGGTTTTAGTGTTGTGTTTCAAAGCTAAAGTTCATGTTTTATTGATTGTGATGTATGCTTTGATTGAGAGGAAACCATTAGTCATATTCCCATCAATAATCTAGCTATTATTGTTGGGTTTTATGTCTTAAAACTCATTGATAGTAAATGTAATTTATTGACCACTATTAATAAAGTATTATTATTATATTTTTAATAAGCATTATTGATTATATTATTAGTTTTGTCTTAATAATCTAAATTCAGTAAACTAACATCTATAGATGTTCAAAAAAATCGGTAACCCAACCAACTTGGATTATCAAACCTAAACTGTAAGGATTGGGTTGGGTTAAATTTTATGTTGGGTTGGGTTAGGTTAGGTTAGAAAATTGAAAAAAAATGAGATGGGTTATCGGGTTGGACGAGTAAGGGGTTCGGTTGACCCAACCCGACTTGATTATAATATTATATATATATGTATTAACCCTAAATCCTAAATCGTACCTCCCACGTTCTTCATAGCCTCCCATTTTCTTTGCCATTTGCAGCCCCCTCTACCTTCTTTGCTTCAACCTTTAGCTAGCCTAAACGAAGCAACCTCCCACGTTCTTCGGAGGCTTCAACCTTCAACCTTCGATCAGCTGCCCTCTCCATCATTCATTTGTTGTACTCCTTTCTCATTGTGGTCAATGAAATTAGGGCCGCAATGTAATATTATTGATACAAGTTTTGGAAGCCCAAAAGTCACAAAGGATGGTGTTACTATAGCCAAAATTGTATCCAATTCAAGGATAAGGCTGAGAATGTTGGGGCAAATCTTGTAAAGCAAGTTATGAGTGCCACAAATTTACTGCTGCTAGAGACGATTTCTTCTTCATTTAGCCTGAACTGCTTTATTATTGTCATTATTAATATTATGATTGTTATTATTTAATTTTCATTGATAATATATATCATATATGATGAGAAGTTCAAGCAATGTTCATACTGGGACTTACAACATTAGAATATGTAGAGGAAGTTACAAGACATTAAGTAACAGAATATGGGTACTGGACATTAATTTTGAATTGAGCATATGGTCAAGATGGGGATGATATTTTGTAGTAACATTTTAAGTACTCAATTATGTGTGCACAATGAGGCTGCCACAATGCGTGTTGGGCTGCCTTAAAATAACTCTTGAGTGGATTAAAAAATTTGCATGCCCCGACCCCTAATAGCAAATAGATAAGTATAAGATACTTCTCTTAATACATTTTACGATGAAAAGCTGCTGTTGGCTTCACTCAATGATTTCTCATATGCCCCTCTTTATAAGCTTGTAATTCTCAAAATTGTACAGTGGGCAATGAGGATAGTTTTACATGTTTGTATGTCATTTTGGGTTAGGTTGGGTTAACCCTCGTATATTAAATCAATAGAGTTCATTTTTTGTTAACCCAAATACTTTGGGTTGGTTCATATTTTTCCTCCAACCCAGCCCAATTCAGCTTATGTACACCCCTACTAACATTCTAAGTTGTTCGAGATATAGCTTACAGGGTCTACAGTATAGGGATAAGGTTGGGTACCTTATACTGGTAACACTACGGATACAACTCACTTTGAATTTGATTCAAAAGTAATGATCCAACGCGTTCATGTAAATGACATGCAAATGAGTGTATCCTATGCAATGAGTTTGCATAAGACTGGACCATGAAATAGTAACCACTATATGTAACTCTGTTAAGTAGTTAGGTTTCTATTTCATTAGGATAACTTAAGTAACTTAGTTTTAATACTGAGTGTATTACAAACTCCTGTTCGCGAGGGATTGTCCTTTGATTTGTACGGGTGAGAGTGGCAAAATTTTGACTCAATATGCTTATCATTTTAGGGACAAGACTGAGTGGGGAGCTGGAAAGATAATCACACGAGTTTGAATTCACTCAAGATGGAATTCACTCATTTCCGACTTTAGGGTAAGCAGATGAGTCTTCCCTTCAATGATGTCTTCAAGACTTGAGCAAAGAACCCTACTCTCTCTATGACATGAGAGGGGTTTCTGTTTAGTTGTTGGACTCATAAACAGGTTGTTCATTAGAGGAGCACTTGAATTTAAGGACTAGAAGTAACTCAGGGGTAACACGGTAATTTGATCCAACTGGTGTTACGAACACTTGTGAAGGACTAACTTACTGTTATTGCTTTATATCCGTAGACACAGAAATATATCTAAAGTGAGAAGAGTTCAACTGTGAGTCTTTAGTGGAGTGTACACACAGTTAATGAATATTGATTAATGTAGTTAATGAGTTTAGTCAAGTAATGTCATATTGTTGTAGCTGATGATCTATAGGTCTATTAGGTCCTCTTTCTAGCTCGTAAAGGGTAATGAGATTAATATATATTGGTTGAAATTTAAAATGTTCAAATTTACTTTATGAACTAATACAATGTATAATGGTGATACATTATAATATAAAGTTTGTATTTTAATTAAACTTTATTATATAAATTTAATTTTGGATATGATTCAAAATTAATTTATGAGAAAATACAATATTTGAATGAGTTCAAATATTAATTAATGTTAATTAGATTCATATTAAAACTATATATTAAAATTTAATATATATATACATATATATATATATACACACACATTAAAACTATAGTTTATAAGAGAAATTTATATATGAATATGATTCAAATTTGGATTAAATTAAATATAAGATATTTAATTTAATAATAGATTAATTAGAGAATTAATTTATAGTTTAGTTTCATTTTATTTAATTAAATTAATTAAATTAAAACTCATATATGAGAGGTATTCATTTAAATATGATTTAAATGAAATATTAATTAATTATTAATTAAATTAATTATTTAATTTGATTAATTAATTATTTTAATATTAGTTTAATTTATTATAGGGAAAGTGAGTGGTTTTTTCACGTATCTCATATTCTTTCTAACTTCCTGAGAAGAGGGAGATATAGTACATCAGAGAACTGAAGGGTTCTAGGGAACTCTAAGTATTCTGGAAATTCTCTCAATTTCTTCTCTGCATTTTTCCCATTCCAATTTTGGTTCTCACAAACCAAAGTCTCAACTTAGAGAATAAGGTCACCAAGTGGTGGTGTCTCAATTTGGCATTTGGTAGATACAGAGTCATCAACGAGATTAAGTACCTTACCTTTCCAATTCTCTGTATTTTTTAAAAAAAGCATGCATTTCCATAGAAAATTAGTTTCTGTTTTTTATCCAATGTACTGGTATTTTTAAGTTTCCAACTAAATTAAGTTTATAGTTTTGTTAAATCTTTTGCTGTGTAAGGCTTTTAACCCTTTATAAACGGTGTACTTTCTTTGGGATACAAATGCCTTCTCTAGCTCTAGCAATCTCCATTCCAAGAAAGTACTTTAAATTCCCTAAGTCCTTGATTTCAAACTCAAACCCCATCTTTTTCTTTAGTTGGACAAGCTCATCAATGTCATCCCCAGATAGCACAATGTAATCGACATAGACAATCAATACTACACTTTTCCCTTTCTTGGAGACGTTGGTGAAAGAGGTGGGATCAAATTGCCCCTGATTATACCCCTAAGACTTGATGAAAGTGGCAAATCTGTCAAACCACGCTCTTGGTGATTGTTTCAACTCATATGAGGACTTTCAAAACTTCTAAACCGAATTATTAAATTGAGCTTTAAATTGTGAAGGCGTACTCATGTACACTTCCTTTTTTAAATCCCCATTCAATAATGCATTCTTAACATCAAGTTGATATAAGACTCAATCCTTATTTACTACAACATACAACAAAACTCTAACAGTTTCAAAATTTGCAATAGGAGAAAAAGTTTCAGTGTAGTCAATCCCATAAGTTTAAGTGAACCCTTTTGCAACTAACCTGACCTTATGTCTGTCAAGAATACCATTTTCTTTGTACTTGAGTGTAATGCATTTGCATCTGAGAGTCTTGTATCCCTTAGAGAGTGTGTATAGATCCCAAGTCTTATTCTTTTCCAAGACTCTCATTTCTTCCATGACAGCAGCTTTCCATTCCAGACACTATAAGGCAAGGTGGATACTCTTGGGTATTGTGGTAGAGTCAAGACTAGCAATAAATTGAAAGCTCTAAACTGTGGTGAGAGATTCTCGTACACATAATTAGAGATGGAGTGCTTTGTGTCAAGGGCATACTTGTCCAAGGTATTATTTATCTATGGTCGTATGTCCGAATTCTCCTAAATCGCTTTATCTTTATGTCTTGAAAGTAGTTTAGGTTAATTCTTTCGTTTTCGTGTCGTCGAGCCACAGTGTGACATTTTGGATTTTTCATATGCAAGCGTGCTAAGGCCAAAAATCTCAATATGTACTATAGGGGGTACATGACTAGTCCGACCCCCGCCCAAGCCTTGTCGCACTCTTTGCAAGTTAAGCTATTTTTCTTTGCAATTGACAGTCTTCAATGCTTTCCTTATGATGTTTTCAACTATTTACTTTCTCTCTCCCATTTTATAAAAACATTTTCTCAAGAACGAGGAGGGAGGTTACATCATACCGCGAGTTTGTCTGCGGATTCCGAATTTCGAATGGCTGACTTGTTGATCGAGCTAAACAAGTGTCGTACAATCATGTTGAGAAGTTACGATTGTGACAAGTGGTATCAGTGCCAAATCGGCTAATTAACGATAAGATCGAAACATGTCGTCCGCGAACCCATCGGGCAAGGCCCAAAGGGATCGACTAGTAGAGTTGGAGGAATAGATGCTCTACCTAGTCGAAGTCTCCGACTCCATCCGCTTCTTGGAGTCCTATCTCGAAGAGATTGCTGAGAAAACTGACATGATCGATGCGATAGCTGGTCGTGTCGAAGGATTACCGATACAAGAGTTGTTGGCAAGAGTCGACACTCTAGAGGGAACTGTTGGAAGAACTGGTAACCACGAACGTGGAGACAATTTGACGGGCTCTGTTGCCATATTGAAGAGCGTGTCTAGGAGCTGGATAGCTCTCAAAAGACACTGTTAGAGATGATAAACGACATGTCAGAGGATTTTCGAGCTACCATCGATGTCGTCAGAAACAAAATCGCAAATGTGAACGCGAGATTGAGCCTCACAATGCGAGCAATGGCAAACCAAGCTTCCACTGGGAGAGCCATTCCGGTTAGTAGAGTGAAGATCCCGGAACCAAAGCCTTTCTGTGGGGCAAGAGATGCGAAGGCCCTAGAAAACTATATCTTTGACCTGAAGCAATACTTCAGGGCCACAAACACGGTTACAGAGGAAGCCAAAGTCACGTTGGCGACGATGCATCTGTCTGAGGATGCCAACTTATGGTGGAGGTCCCGATTTGTTGACATGCAGGAGGGACGTTGCACGATAGATACTTGGGATGCTTTGAAGAGAGAACTTCGCTCACAATTCTTCCCTGAAAATGTCGAGATCTTGGCTCGACGAAAGTTACGCGAGCTGAAACACACCGATAGTATTCGGGAGTATGTGAAACAGTTCGCAGGACTGATGTTGGATATACGCGATATGTCCGAGAAAGACAAAGTTTTCTGTTTTGTCGAAGGATTGAAGCCGTGGGCGAAGACAAAGCTATATGAACAAAGAGTTCAAGAGTTCACGTCCACGTACGCTGCAGCCGGGCTGTTTGACCTGTCTAATGACTCTCAGAATGCGAGACATCATCCAAGTTCCTCATCTGGAGGAAGTAGGAACAACTGCCCAAGTTCTCCTAAAATTACGGGAGGGGACAGACGCTTTAATGGAGATCGTAGGTCCCATCAATCGAATACTGGAAACTCCTGGCGAGGACCAAGTAACCAGAATGTGTCCAATCGTCCTCTTAGTTGCTTCAATGCATTCCAGGCAGCTTTAGCCTCAGATTCAGACAATCAACTAAGTCAGACCGAGAGGGAAGTAGACCAGACGGAAGAAGTTGATAACCCTCGAATGGGGGCCTTGAAATTTTTGTCCTCTCTCCAGAAAAAGGTGGGGGAGACGAACACACCAGTGGAAAGGGGCTTAATGTACATTGACACCTGGATCAACCAGAAGCCAACCAAAAGCACTATGGTTGACTCCGGTGCCACCCACAATTTCATAACAAAAGCAGAAGTTAAACGTTTGAATCTCCGCTGGGAGAAGGATGCAGGAAGAATGAAAGCCGTGAATTCTGCTGCCCTACCTATCATCGGACTAGTGAAACGAATGATGATAAGATTGGGAGGATGGAGTGGCCTCGTAGACTTTGTAGTAGTAAAAATGGATGACTTTGATGTGGTACTGGGAATAGAGTTCCTACTCGAACATCAGGTAATCCCAATACCTTTGGCCAAATGCTTGGTGATCACTAGATCTACACCCTCGGTTGTACAGACTGACCTACGTCGGTCAGATGGGTTGAAAATGATCTCGGCCATGCAATTAAAGAAGGGTCTCTCTCGAGACGAACCAACGTTTATGGCCATCCCACTCAATTCGTCAGAGAACTCAAGTGAGACAGTCCCTAAAGAGATTATGCGCGTGCTAGAGAAGTACCGTGATGTGATGCCTGATAGTTTGCCCAAGTCTTTGCCACCTCGGAGAATGATTGATCATGAGATCGAGTTGGTACCAGGGGCAAAACCGCCTGCGAAGAATGCTTATCGTATGGCGCCTCCGGAGTTAGCTGAACATCGGAAACAGTTAGATGAGTTACTAAATGCAGGGTTCATTAGGCCTGCAAAAGCTCCGTATAGGGCCCCAATTCTTTTCCAGAAGAAGAAAGATGGGAGTTTACGATTGTGCATTGATTATCGTGTCCTGAATAAGCTCACGGTTCGTAACAAGTATCCACTTCCCGTAATTACTGACTTGTTCGATTGCTTACATGGGACGAAGTATTTTTCAAAGTTAGACTTGCGGTCGGGATACTACCAAGAGAGAATTGCAGAGGGAGATGAGCCGAAGACAACCTGTGTCACCCGATATGGTGCGTTCGAATTCCTCGTAATGCCATTTGGTCTCACCAATGCCCCTGTAACCTTCTGTACGTTGATGAACCAGGTCTTCCACGAATATCTCGATAAATTCGTAGTAGTCTACCTGGATGATATAGTGGTCTATAGTACGACCATGGAGGAACATAGAGACCACCTGCAAAAGGTTTTTCAGAAATTGAAGAAGAATCAACTGTATGTCAAAAGAGAAAAATGCTCTTTTGCACAAGAGCGGATAAACTTCTTGGGCCATGTGATAGAGTGTGACCGAATTGGAATGGAAGAAGGAAAGATTGCTGTGATACGCGACTGGACAATGCCGAAATCAGTCTCGGAGTTACGCTCCTTCCTCGGGCTGGCAAATTACTATCGTCGATTTTTCGAGGGATTCTCCAAACGAGCAAGCCCGCTGACTGAACTACTGAAAAAAGACGTTCACTGGAATTGGGACCCCGAGTGCCAAGCCGCCTTCAACGGTTTAAAACAAGTCATGATGGAGGGGCCACTTCTAGGGGTTACGGATGTGACCAAACCTTTCGAAGTCGAGACAGATGCGTCTGATTATGCGTTGGGCGGTGTGCTCCTGCAGAATGGGCACCCGATCGCATATGAGTGTCGAAAATTGAATGCAGCTGAAATGAGGTATACTGTGTCCGAAAAAGAAATGCTCGTAGTAGTACATTGTTTGAGGGCCTAGAGACAATACCTACTAGGTTCGTCGTTTGTAGTGAAGACGGACAACAGTTTAACCTGCCACTTCTTTACTCGGCCAAAGTTGACTTCGAAACAAGCAAGATGGCAGGAATTTCTGATCTAGTTTGATTTCGAATTTGAACACAAAAAGGGGTCGAGCAACCAGGCTGCTGATGCCTTAAGTCGAAAACAACAACATGCAGCCATATGCCTGTTAGCTCACCTCCGGGGGAGCGAGATTGGTGGGTCAGTTAGAGACACCTTGAGAGAGTTCCTACATAAAGATCATGCCGCTCAGAATGTCATGAATTTAATGAAGGCAGGCAAAACACGACAATTTTGGGTCGAGGAAGACTTGTTAGTCACAAAGGGAAATCGGCTATATGTTCCAAGAGCAGGGGACTTAAGGAAGAAATTGTTGTATGAGTGTCACGATACTCTATGGGCTGGCCATCCCGGATGGCAGCGGACGTACGCCTTATTGAAGAAGGGCTACTTTTGGCCGAATATGAGAGATGATGTCATGCAGTACACTAAGACGTGTCTCATCTGCAACAAGATAAAGTAGAGAAAGTGAAGGTTGCTGGACTTCTTGACCCTCTACCGGTTCCAACAAGACCTTGGGAGAGTGTCTCTATGGACTTCGTCACCCATCATCCTAAGGTAGGCGACTTTGAAGCCATTTTAGTCATCATTGATCGTTTTTCAAAGTACGCCACCTTCATCCCCACCACCAAGCAGTGTTCAGCAGAAATGACAGCTCAATTTTTCTTTAAGCATGTTGTTAAGTTGTGGGAGGTCCCGACAAGTATAGTGAGTGACAGGGATGGTAGATTCATTGGCTCCTTCTGGACGAAATTATTTTCCTTCTTGGGGACAAGTCTGAACATATCCTCAAGCTACCACCCCCAAACTGACGACCAGACTGAGCGATTCAACTGCATGCTCGAGGAATACTTGCGCCATTTTGTAAACGCAAGGCAAAAGAACTGGGTCCAGCTGTTAGACGTAACCCAATTCTGTTTCAATGCTCAGACAAGTTCATCTACAAGGAGAAGCCCGTTTGAGATTGTTTCTGGGAGGCAACCAGTACTGCCACACCTTGTTGATCATCCCTGTGCAAGGAAGAACCCTCAAGTCCTCAATTTCACGAAGGAGTGGAAACAGACAAACGACATCGCCCGAGCGTACTTAGAAAAAGCATCGAAGTGGATGAAGAAGTGGGCAGATAAGAAGCGACGGCCTCTTGAGTTTCGGGCGAGAGACCAGGTACTCATCAAACTACGACCAGAGCAAGTTAGGTTTTGAGGACGCAAGGACCAGAGTCTCGTCAGGAAGTACGAAGGACCAGTTGAAGTGCTGAAAAAGGTAGGGAATACTTCTTATAGAGTAGCGTTGCCCACATGGATGAAAATCTACCCAGTAATTCATGTTAGTAACCTGAAATCGTACCATCAAGACACTGAAGACCTGTAGCGGAATATCGTAACTCGCCCAATTATCGACCTTAGTCAGATGGAAGACAAAGATATTGAAGAAATTCTGGCCGAGCGAGTAAGAAGGGGCAGAAAACCCACACAAAGGATCCACGAGTATCTGGTAAAGTGGAAGAACCTTCCTGTGGAGGAGACCAGCTGGGAACGTGTCGAAGATCTTGAAGCGTGGAAGCAGAAGATAGAAGATTTTAAGCTTCGCCAGTTGACGGGGACGTCAACCATTTAGGTGAGGGAGAATGTCAAGGGCATACTTGTCCAAGGTATTATTTATCTATGTCCGTATGCTCGAATTCCCCTAAATCGCTTTATCTTTATGTCTTGAAAGTAGTTTAGGTTAATTCTTTTGTTTTCGTGTCACCGAGCCACAGTGTGACATTTCGGCTTTTTCATATGCAAGCGTGCCAAGACCAAAAATCTCAATATGTACTATAGGGGGCACATGACTAGTCCGACCCCCGCCCAAGCCTTGTCGCACTCTTTGCAAGTTAAGCTATTTTTCTTTGCAATTGACAGTCTTCAATGCTTTCCTTATGATGTTTTCAACTATTTACTTTCTCTCTCCCATTTTATAAAAACATTTTCTCAAGAATGAGGAGGGAGGCTACATCATACCGCGAGTTTATCCGCGGATTCTGAATTTCGAACGGCTGACTTGTTGATCGAGCTAAACAAGTGTCGTACAATCTTGTTGAGAAGTTACGATTGTGACACTTTGCACAGGACCTAGTACCTTTCCTTAGTGCAAAACAAAGATCATACTTATTGGTATTTCCTAAATGATCAGACTTAGTTTCATTTTCAGTATGTTTAAAAACAACCTCATTCTCATCAATCATGTCCTCTCTATCTATAACGACCCCATCAATATTGTTCTGCTTACCTATATCTTCAGAAACAACTGTCTCAGACCTATCATTCTCACTTGCGTTATTGTTGATATGTGAGTTAGTTGAATTTGTCTCGGACATGTCATTCTCTTTCATTCTGTTATTACTATGTGAGTTAATGAAATCAGTCAGGCCTTGATCTCTTATTGGTTAAGAATCCTATACTAGAGTTGTCTGAACAACAAGAGACTCAACTCTCTTTTTGAGATTCCTCCTATAGTAAGTCTTTCAGGGAACTTGATTTGTCGGTAGGACTATACTGTAAGGGCTAGATTCAGTAAGGTAACCACAGTAGGATAAGTAGACTCTAAGGAAAGCATATATCGTTAAACTCTTCACTCACATTCTCCCCCTGAAGTAGGCTCACGGGAAAGAAAGGACAGTCCTCAATAAAGGTGACATCCATGGTAACAAAGTACTAACATGAAGATTGGTGGAAACATTTATAGCCTCATTAATGCAAAGGATACCCAACAAACACCCAAGCCTAAGCACGAGGAGTGAATTTAGTTTGGTCCAGGTCATGGCTATGGACATAGGTTATGCATCCGACCACCTGAAGGGGAACATAAGAGATGAGATGGATAGAGGGATATAATTCTTTGAAATAGTCTAATGATGTCGGGAGGTAAAGGACACAAAAAGGCATGTTGTTGATGAGATGAGCTGTAGTGAGAATGACATTACCTCAAAGATAGGAAGGAAGAGAAGTGGACATAACATACGAGAACATGCAACTTCCAAAGGTGACAATTCTTTCGGTCGGCAGCCTCATTTTATTCAGGGGTGTAAGCGTAGGAACTTTGGTGAACAATTCCTTTAGAGGATACGAACTCATTAAGAGGGTGGCTTTGAAACTCACAACCATTATCACTTCGCATTATTGCAATCTTTGTATTGAATTGTGTTTCTATGATATGATAGAAGTCCCAGAATGTGGTCGTATATTCGAATTTGTCGAAGATAAAAAAAACCTAGGTAAGATGAGTATGACCGTAAATAAAGGTCACAAATCATCGTTTTCCAAAGGAGGTAGCGACCTTGGATGGTCCACAACATCACTATGGATAATAGTAAAAGGTCGGGTTGGCTTATAGGGTTAGGGAAAAGAGACTTGGTACTGTTTAGCCCGTCTACACACATCACAAGTTAATGAAGAAACATCAACTTTAGAAAAAAAAATGAGGAAATAAGTGTTATATATATTTAAAGTTAGGGTGGCCTAAACAAAAATGCCACAACATACAGCCTTTTTTAGAAGTAGTAAAGTGGAAAGATAAGAGTCTAATCCTAGAAATGCTACTAGAAGAGGCATCATCATCAAGCATGGAAGTGCCAATCATCCTCCCCAAGCTCAAATCCTAAAAAGAAATAGAATCAATTAACAATGTTGCTTTGCAGTTTAATTCACAAGTAATCTTGCTTATTGGCAGAAGATTATATGAAATTTATGGCAATGCAACACATTGTGTATTGATAACCCATCAGAAGGAGAAATCTGCCCTTTTCCGACAATGGGAGCTAAGGAGCCATCAACAATTATTATCCTCTCATTTCCAGCACACGAAATGTAGGACAAAAATTGTTCAAACGAACCAGTTAATGATGTACGACACTAGAGTCCAGGATCAAGGGATTCTTACCTGACTGATGAGACTAAAGGGCTGAGGCATACCCGACTGGAAAATAACTTCAAGTGTGGTTGGACTAGCAGTCTTGCTCACATAGGCTCGCCTTGTGTTTTGTTTGTCGATGGAAGATCATCTTTTACCTCTCAAGGAGCGATCGTGCAATTTCCAGCATCGCTCCTTAGTATGTCATTGTTTCTTGCAGTGTTTACAAACATATCGATATTCCACTATTCTTTTCACTATCTTGAACAGGGGTCTTCATAGTGAAGGTGGCGGAATCAATAACGAGGGTTGGCAGAATACTCATGGCACTTGTATGATCCTCCTTAAAACAAATTACATAATGAATTTCATCAAAGAGGGAATAGGTCTCTGACTCAGTATACGCCCTTGTACAACATTTAACTTAAAGTGGAGACCAGAAAGAAAGACATAGATCCTGTCAGTTTCCTCAATCCTCGAATGTTGTATACCATCACTAAGACAATTCCATATAATTTTCCTGCATAGATCCATTTCCTACCAGATAAGAGAGAGTTTGCTAAACTAAGACGTCACATCCATTGTCTCCTATTTGTATTTGTGGACCTATTTTTATAGAGTATAAAGTTGGGAGGCATTCTAGCGCTTGAAGTATAGTGTATGGGTCGTGTCCCAAATATCTTTGATGGATGCAACATACAATAATGGCTTGCCAATCTGTGATTCCATACTGTTGATCAATGTGGATCAAAGAAGAGAGTCCTCTCCTTTCCAATATCATTCCTGTGGGTCTTCCAATGGTGGACAAGGTATTTTCTCTATTAGAAAACCAAATTTATGTCGTCCTTCAAAGACCATCTTCACTAACTAAGAACATGAGAAATAGTTATTGTCATTTAATTTTTTTCCTAAAAATATCTTATAGATTGTGCCACTGTATTAGTTGCATAAGAAGAGAATAAAGTAGAGAATAAGGTTACCATATTCTCATAATACATTGATAAAGGTGTATGAAGGCCATGACATGGAGCGTTGGATGTTGCCTAAAACAGTCTCAAGTGCTACATTGAAGCTCTTCTAAATGTTGGTGAGCTATACCCGAAGAAGAAGCGAAAGCTTGCATGTTAGGGTTGGAATGCCTCAAATGTAGTGTGAATTTAAGGATTCCTAACCTCGAGATGATAACTTGGGTTTGTAGCAAAATTAAGGGGTGGCGATGCATACAGATTTGACTGTGGAAGTGGGAGTGGCTAGATGGAACTAAGTGGTAGCACATTGAGCGACATGTGGAGGACATTAGAGGCCGCAAATGAAGACAAGGTGGCATAGAAGGGTTGGCCACCGATTTTCAAACTGGATGGGCTGGTTCGGAGGTCTCTGGAGGTGGCGTGTGAGGCGCAGACGATGGAAACAGTGATGGAATCACACTGATTGGCGTTTTCTAAAGGCGATGGAACCACTTATCCATGGTAGTTCTAATTCGAGCATCGACGAAGGCAACGACGACGATGCCTCCTCTATTTGGTTTCCTTTAATAGTTGTGTTGTCTAAGGTTTGGTCAATATCTTGCTCTAATACCGTATTGAAAAATAAAGATGAAGAATGAACACAAGATCTACATGGAAACCCTAGTATAAGAAGAAAAACCACTATATATATGTTTCTTATTATTTTATGATAATAATAAAGGTACAAAAGGGAAAAAATTATAGACCACACAAGCATAATTAAGAGAATAAAAAAGTAGGGTAAAGTAAATCTTAACTACCACGAGCTTTCATCATGACTTAAACACATTATCAAGCAAAAGGAAAAATTGACAAAAGTAGCACACTTTTGATTTTCATTTTCAAAAGTAACACATTTTTTTAAAACTCGTAAGACTGTTTTTCTCGGTCCATCTCGGACAAAATCAACACCGAGATTTCCCCTAAAATATTAAAATTTTCCAACTTATCGATTGTGTTGGTTTTACCAATGCATCTCGGTAGACATTAGACTGAGATTCTACCATTTTTCAAAATATTCCTAAGTCTTTCTTTTTATGTTTTCGAAAGGAATTATCTAATCATCCCAAATCTTAATTAATTTTCTATTATCTTGTTCATAAAAATTATGGATCTCGACTCATCCTGGACAAAATTGTATTGAGAAAGCCTAAAAACTTGATAATCTTGATTCAATCTTGAGCAAAATTATAGAGTGAAAGTCTAAAAAATTGATAATTTTATCAAAATCTTACGCTCTCACGCTTCTCTTTAGAATTAATCGCAAATAAATTTCTTTTTCAACTTAGTACTTCTCCTCGTATGGCTTCTTCTCCTATGCTGGAATAGTCTTCGATTTATCCCCAAAATGTTTGAAGTTTTCTTGAAATTTGCCTCTGGATTCTCCTTCTTGATCTGCATCAGAGGACACAAAGCTACAAATGTGAATTTCAGAAGTCCGTACTTAACAATTTAATATCAATCTTTCAAATCTTCTCAAATAGCTGGATTTGGGAAGATTTGAATGAAGATATGATATTAACAATTTTTTAAATCTTCCTAAATCTTTATTTTTATAAAGATAAAAAAATTTAAATAAAGATTTGAAAAATGGTAAAATGTTGGTGTAATGTCAGGAAAAACCCAAAACAAAGCATAAGTTGGAAAATTTTATTATTTTAGAAAAATGTCAATGTCCATTTCGTCAGACATGATGAAAAAAACAGTTTTACCTGATTTTAAAAGCTATGTTTGTTCAATCTCTACAGCAAAAAGAATCAAGTTTTATGTTGGATTACCATTCCACCAAATCAAAATCAAGACGACGGAGTAGGTAAACTGTACTTGCATTTTTTGATTTGGATTCTTAGAATGGTGAACAACCTTCCATGGACGATCAAGTAAAATCACTGGCACGGAAGGAATAGCTCCTAAAGTCTAAGCACAATGAGATTGAGAAAATGCAAGATGTAGTAGGCTCTTATGCAGAAATGGAGAATGTTATTGACAGAACAAGACGTGAAGCAGAGAATTCAAAGAAGTTTGCCATTCAGGATTTTTGATTGTTGTTTTCCTAGTGCTTCAAATTTTATCTTGGGTTTCCTCCCGTTACTCCTTCGATTAAACACAAGCTTATGTGTGGTAACATATGCTTGACAGAATTTTGCAAAGAGATTGCTTGATGTTGTGGATAACTTGGGAAGAGCTTCTTCTGTTGTTAAAGGTAGAAAGGATTCAAGTGGAGCCATACCTTTTCTAAAAACCCTTCCAGAAGTGGCCGGTATGACCGAGAAACAGCTTATGGAGGTAAAGCTTTCCATTTTGCATCGACGTTGTGTAATTGGCATGAGCTATTCAACCTTTCATGAAGAAAACCACAATTTTAGTTTGTTCTGATGCTTCAAACACTTTTTCAGGTATTTAAGTAAGTCCAGGGTCGAGAAATTTGAGCCTACCAAATGAACCATTTGATCCGCATAAGCATTATGCTGTATTTTAGACACTGGATGGTCTAAACCAGAAAGCACTGTGGCTAGTTTCCTCAAGGTATTAGTTCAATTTGTGATCCTATAAATACCTCTGGCATTTGTGTACTTCAAAAAATGGGTAGTTTGAAGATATTTAGTTCATAATCATATGCTAAGGAAAATTCATTGATCAAACTGGAAGGGGGAACTGTCTTTTTAGTCTATGTTTGCTTTCAGTAATGTGAAGTTTGGTCGTTAGTCCTCGGGGTTCATGCTTAGATGGAAATTCTTTGTTCTAATGGTGTCTTTGCTCTTCTTTGGAGGCTTTTATTCGAAAGAAACTCAGGATTTTTCATGTCGATAATCCAAGTAGGGATTTTTTCGGGATCTAGTTTTTCGTTTTGCTTCTACTTGGTCTTCCACCTCTAAATTCTTTTGTGTTTATAGCCTAACTTGTCTTTACACCAGTTTTACTTCCTTTCTGTAACTTGATGCGTTTGGATGTCTCATCTTCCCCACTTTTGTATTTCCTTTTGTAGATGAAAGTTAAGTTTCTAATAAAGAATCGGTTGATAGTAGGAGCAGTCATGTCAATATGTTATAACAGTTTTATTTGCTTCCAAATTTTTTAAGAACTCAAGACAGTTGCTGTTTAGTTCAGGAGCTTGGTTTGATAGACATTGCATTGATTTTCTCATGTTTTGTACAACAGTCTGGATATACGCTACATGATCAAGTTCTATGACCAGCCAAGGTTGGTATGACTCAAAATATGGAAGATATTTCAACCAATTAATGTCTAAAAAGATGGAGGCTGCTATGGAATAATCCCAAGAATATGGTTGTTGTGGCTGTCATTGGTCTGTTCAAGTTCTTCCAATTCAATCAGGTAGCATGAGGTGCTAAGCTAAGTAATGATTCTATCTTTCCTATTGAATTAGAACTTGCTTTCCTTTTGTATACCTAACCATTAAACAAAGCTTGATGGTTGGAAGGAAGATATTACCAGTTTCCATGAGGTTATGATGATTTGTTGCTTAAGCTGTTATCAATTTTTATACTTCAGGTTTTGGAGTTGGGGACGTCAAGAAAAGGATATTTGCCAAAGGTGTGAGGGTAGGGACTTCGCTAACTACATCCACAGGAATAAAATGGAAGTCCAAGACTACTGCACAAAAGTTCATTTTGATGTTATTTTGAGTTACAAATTAAGTTTATGAGAAAGTGATCATTTGCAGTTTTACTTTTTAAAAATTCAACATTTTCGATGGCAAATCTTCCTTCCACCTCTCGTAAATTCTTTGACTTTGAGTGGATAGGTAATAAGACACTAATTACCATTTCAAAAGCTATGATTTGCAATCCAATTCTCGTAAAAACAAAATCTAAAAAGAAAAAAAATAGAAAAAGGACATAGTCTGTCTTATTTTGTTTGTTTGCTAACATGAACTTGAGTAGGTTAAAATAAACGATATTATGTAATGAATGTTGTGATCTTAATTTTATATTAATGTTGATGAAAGCATCTGCAGAACGTTGACGTTGATAGATAAGTTGAAATTATAAATACAAAGAAATCATTGTCATGGTGGAAAGCTATGCTTACAAAACAGAATATATGCACATTATGTTTTTCTTATCTAGAAAGGCAGAAAATTAAAGTTGAGCTAAAGTGAACTGAACTCCACAGTTACACAGGAAGAAAGTAGAAAACCAAAAGTTTATACTATTAAAGTATAGAATATTAAACAATCTATCAAAAGGAAAATAGAAAAACAAGATGACACATTTAGGCACTTCTTTAGTTGAAAAATTCAAGATCTAAAAAGATAATACCATTTTGAATTAACAAATAAACATAAGTCAAAGTTTAAAAAGCACAACAAGCTGAAATATTCAAGTCAATAACCATCCATATTTTTAAAACCAAAGGAGAATAAAGCACACCCTCAAGCTACGTAAAAGTGCTTAAACCAAAACCAAAGGAGAATGAAGCACTCCCTCAAGCTATGTAAAGTGCCTCCTTTAAGCACCCACAAAACACCGAACATACATAAAACACTAGACACCAAACATACGCATAGTGCCAAGACACATCTAGGAGAATTCTTACTTCTTAAAACATTGATTGTAATATAATGAAAATATCCATTTTATCTTTCATAGCGAATGAAAATGTAAAATCATTAATATTATGGATAGAAATTTTAATGTCATACCAAAGCTCTAAACCTACTCTTCGCTCTCTCTACAATATGATACTAATAAGGTTTAAATTTAGTTAAATTACAAATTATAGTTAAATACAAATTTAATCGTAAGGTTTGAAAAAAGTTAAACATAAAACAGTTTATAATTTTAAGAGTTTGAATTTTTTTATAGTTTACGAGGATTTTGAATTCTATTCCTATAGTTTGATTAAAAAAAAAACCTTTAAATTGAGCTTTATAAAACTGTAGTAATGAATTCTAACTTTATTTTCTATTCTATCACTCTCCAAAAGACCAAATTAAAATTTAACTTAGTTTAAAAGAGAGACCAGTCAACTCCTCCAGTCATCTACCAATGACTATCAACATTTATATTAACATTTTCATAAACATAATCCCTTCTAGCATTCTGATTGCACATTATTGAGGAAGAATAAATACATTTTCCACAACAAACAAATTCCCATAAGGTACTTCTAGATTATATACTGATCCATCCCCCACCTAACCCTAAGATCATATATACACAAACAGTCGCTATAATACATTATGTTTCCAACTTACCAAGGGATGAGATACTAACTCACATATGAAACTAAAAACTTCTGCTATACCATTGTCCATAGGGTTAAAACCGGCTTTAGCCCTGCACTTTTTGCAGATTTTACGAGCTCTTGCCAGCAGAATCTTGAACCTTTTTCTGACCATTCAAGCACAAAGCCAAATCTAAGTTGTTCCTGCTTCCATCGCGTGGGCTGTTCAGATTCTTGCTTGTTTCCTGCAAAGAGAATGGTTCAGGTTCATGAGTATGCGAATTGGAAAAGAGGGTTTCTGGAAAACAGAACTATACAGACAGATCCAGGTTTTCTGTTTAAAAGTTCTTTTCTTTAATATTTCCAAGTAGTTGGTTCCAATCAACTAACTCATGTTCCACTGGCCCTCGAATATGACTTCACTTGCCAAACAACACCACCTTTGTTTTCCGTTCTATTTTTCCTCCATCTATTGAGTAAACGTGGAGGAATGAACATTTAAACTTCCGATCCAAAAAGAACACATTTAATTACCGTTAAGACACACTCATGAAGTTCATTAATGATTATAAACAACATGAGCATGTAACTACCCCAATTAACATGTATCATAAGGTAGAACCCTGATATGAATGATTCAATTCAGTTAAAGACAATCAGAAATAATTTTTTCCCCTTTTTTTACTTCAACCAACATTTGAGTGTAACCAAAATTTGAGTGTTTAGAACTGGTTTCGAATCTCTAATATTTTAGGTTGGCAACATATGCCTAAACTAGTTGAGCAATGCTCCTGTTAGCCGAACAAAACAAAGAAAGTTCACAGGTTAAACAAACAAGTTGAAATCGAATCAGTCACCTGAGTTTCTTCCTTAAAAACCTCATTGACATTTAGCTCTCCTAGAGCCTCATTACCCACAGCCGCCGCAGTCTTCGCTGCCAACTGATCCATTTCTTTCATTCTAACTTCATCTTTAACACTTCTCGTTTCTGCACTTTTCTGCTCCTCCAGCACAGCAATCTGCACATCACAACCAAAACAGCCAAATTGTTTGCTTGCAGTTAAATCCCAATCAATAAGAACAGAATACAAGCTAACCTATACTCAATATCAAGACACAAACCAAGAGAAACAACACCCATTCATGAATTGTTCCCAAAAGGCTAAAATAAGTGTGTAGAAACTAAAAATCACCGATACAAATCAACACCAAGAATTCATCGTCCATAGAAAAAGAATCAACCATAGACGAGATTGAGGAAGAACTTCAAAAACCCCTCACCACCGGTAACACTCTACAATTCACATGCAACAAAAGCAATAACAATCGGAATCACTCACTCGCCACACAAACAGCATGGATTGGATATGCAAAATGGATTCAGATAGAGGTTTGAACTTACAGGAGTGTAACGGAACTTGCGTTTGGGGGGCTCGTCAGGCGGTGGAGAAGTTTCGTCAGCTTCCGATGAAGTAGGGGGATGAATCGGAGTCCAGCGGCAGAGAAGAAGCTTCTGAGCGTTGGATTGGGAGTGAGAAGAGGTTTGGTAATTGAGGCCGGAGGAAGAGGAAGAGGCTAACACCCACTTCTTCTTCCACTTGCGGACGGGGCCATTGAAGACGGTGGCTGCCGGACCATACCGGGATGAGACTCGGCCCAATCTGGATCCGATTCCTTCCATTGAAGATGAAACCCCAAAGATTTTTTTGGTGCGATCTTCAGCACCGTACGCCACAGTCGCTGAGTCGGTGAAGCTTTCAACTCGGAGATTGAACTTGAAGACTACCGCCTGTACTGAAACGACGCCGTCTTTCACCTTACTTTCTACACTGAATTATATTTATTGTACTTCTCAATTGGTCCAATTATATTTGTTAACAAACACTTCACGTCAAACAACAAATAACAGTATGTAACATAATTAGTTTTTAACAATCATTTTCGATGTCTAGTAAAAATCGTCATACCCACGTACGTAAAGAGTGTCACTACTACAGTCATTTCACAAATTAACTATGTCTTTAAAGAGTGTCACTACTAGTTACGTAACTCCCATTACATAAACAGTATGTAACATAATTACATAAAGAGTGTCACTACTAGTTACGTAACTCCCATTCACTAAGTATCTAATGCTCCTATTCGTTCCTCTATTGACTTTACTCATTTGAAGTCTCAATGTGATATTAGTATCATCCCCCAATTGTAGTATAACTTGAATCACTCTCATTCAATTCATCATTCATTTCACTATTATTCATCTTCCTATTGATAAGATTGTGTAAAAGCAACACGTCATGATGGTTCAACATTGAATTTGTGCTAGGTAGTATGACTTTTCTCTTAAAATTGTCCATCGATCCTTCAACAACTCGAATGCTCTTTCTGTAACATTTTATGTAGAAGAATGTTTCATGTTGAAAAAACTCTTGTCTATTAAACGTATTTAAATAATATGTATAATTCAAGTGTGAACTATGTAAGTAAAATAATAATTTATCACATTTGATTATTTTATTTAATTGAGCCTATTATTTGATCTAACCCCAAGATTTCTAAATAAGTATGGACTAAATGGATAGAAATCTATTCCTAGATTGATTATGATTTAATAGGGATCCTAATTGAACCAGTATGTAATAACCTTAGGGCTAAGGTCTCTAATATACCAAAACAATAAGCACTCAGTATTTTTTGTATACTATCAAGAGAAATATCCCACTAAGGGCATTTAGGATTTTGGTTGAGGAAGACAATAGATATCTTACAACCATCATTAATTACTCAAAGATGGAATCTGGCATGCGCAACTTATTCTTGACAATGAAATTTCGTATCTAACTTATTCTTGACAATTTGGCATGAATGATGTTGGGTAATCTATTATATAGATTTAAAAGTATTTATTCTGACAAGTGGTATCAGAGCATGAATTTCATATTAAATTGTTGGAATATGTTTATTTTCTATTGGTTTCTTGATTCAAGATTTGATTAAACATATTGTGGTTTTAAGTTTAACTGATTTTGATTAATCATATTGCGGTTTTAAATTCAATTGATCTAGATTCAAGATTTGATTAATTGTATTGTGGTTTTAAGTTTAATTGATCTAGATTCAAGATTTTATTAATCATGTTATAAATTCAAGATTAATTGGTCATGTTATAGATTCAAGTTTTGATTAATCATGTTGTGATTTCAAGTTTAATTGATTATGTTGTTGATTCAAAATTAATTGATCATCCTGTGGATTAAACTTGAATAATAAATTTTTTGGGATATTCATGTGTTTATGTTGCATTAATTGTATTTTAATGTATTCAATTATTAGGTGAACTTTGGTAAAAATTATTTGATGTTTTTCCTCCAGTACTTTTTGCAATAATAAAATTATTATTATTATTTCTTATATTTTAGATTGAACTGGTCAAAACAACATGTTGCTAAAGTAGTATCTTCTATCTAGATTAGTTTAATTTTAAAATATGGAATGTGCATATTCATTGTTATGCGAATAATTATCGGTCTAAAGGAAGATAATTATTTGGTCAAATTATGAGTATGTGTGTGGTAATGAGTAGGTGACAGTTATAAGGATTGCTCATGTGGAAAATAGTCGATTCAAAGAAAGGCTAATTTTTTGACAGAGTTTACCGTTGAGAGTACTGCTTACGATTAATGTTTCTACTCAAAAGTTGAACATCAATGTTGTGTTAGGTATCTTGTAAAAGGCGCCTATCATATATGTTAAATTATTTTTGTCATATTTTATTTTATGACACCTATTGATTGTGAGTATATACTTTATTTGCTTGTTCTTTGTTCAGTTGGTCTTACTCAAATATTTGAAAATCTGAATTCAATCTCTAAGTTGAATGGATCGAATTTCAAGATTTGGAAGAAAAACCTAGAGATACTTCTTTGGTGTATGGATCTGGATCTTACATTTAGGATCAATAAACTTGCTTCTACTAAGGAACAGCCGAATACGACTAATATTGAGAAGTGGAAACGATCAAATCGCATGTGTTTGATGATTATTAGGCACTTCATTCCATAGTCTTTTTGGGGTTCTATTACTGGAAGTGAAAATGTTAAAAGTTTCTTTATCAAAATTGAAAAAAAATATTTTGCTAAAAGTGATAAAAAAAAGGGAAACAAGTAGTCTTTTGACTACTTTTAACTTCCATGAGGTATAAGGGCAATGGAAACATGAAGGAGTACGTTATGGACATGTCCAATCTCACTGGTAAATTAAAGGCACTTGATATTGAAATAAATGAAAATTTACTCATACATCTGGTACTTATCTCTATTCTTACACAATTCACTCAGTTTAAGATAAGTTATAATACTCAGAAGGATAAATGGAGTATTCATGAGCTTATCTCACAATATGTGCAAGAAGAAGATAGGATTGACAAAGAAAAACCAGAAAGTGCTCACTTGGGAACTATGGATAAATACTATGGATATGAAAATAACATCCATGAAAGACAATGATGTTTGGGAACTTGTCGAATTGTCATCAGGAGTGAAACCCATAGGTTGTAAATGAATATTTAAAATCAAAAGCATTAGTAGCTCACTTAGATTTAAAGCTACATCACATGGATGTGAAAATTGTCTTTCTCAATGGAAACATTATTAATTCGATTTATATGGTACAACCAAAAAAGTTTGTAACTAATAATTCAAAGTCATAGTGTGCAAATTTGAAGGAATCCACCTATAGTCTCAAACAAGCTTCTCGTCAATGATATCACAAATTTCATAAAATATGATTATGTCTTTTGGTTTTGATGAATATAGTAGAAGATTGTGTATAACACAAGTTCAGTGGGAGTAAATCTATTTTCCTAGTGTTATATGTTGATGACTTACTTATAGCAAGTAATGATGTAGTTTTATTGCACAACGCTAAGAGGTTTCTAAAAAGGAATTTTAAGAAAAAGGATCTTGATGATGCTTCTTTTGTATTAGGAATAGAAATATTGCGAGATTGCTCTCAAGGTATTTTTATATTATCACAAAAGAACTACATTAAAAAAAAAATTAGTAGATTCGACATGAAAACCTGTGCACCAAGAGATACTCTCGTTGCTAAATGTGATAAATTTCATTTAGGTCAACGCCCCAAGACCACACTTGAGATTAAGGAGATACACAAGGTTTCCTATCCATCAGCTGTTGGAAGCCTAATGTGTTCATAGTTGGAGTGTTAGATAGATATTTGAGCAACCCGAGGATCAATCATTAGAGAGCAGCCAAACGAGTTATAAGGTATTTACAATGAACAAAAGATTATATGCTAACTTATCGGAGATCAGAAATTTGGGAGATCATTTGGTATTCTGATTCTGATTATTTTGGATACCAATACAGTTTGTGATCCACTTCAGGTTATAACTTCATGTTGGTTGAAGGAGTTATATTTTGGAAAAGTGTTAAACAAACACATATGACTTCTTCTACCATAGATGTGAAGTTTATAGCATGTTATAAGGCATCTAGTCATGGAATATGGTTGCGAAATTTTTTTCACAACCATATTCCATGACTAGATTCAGAGTTGTCAAGGTGGGTATGTATTCCTCTTCTCTGTAATTCTCTATAATGTAATTTTTTAGCATGCTTAGCCATAAATAAATCAGATTTTGCCAATGTAATGGTATTTTTAGGTTCCTAAATTAAATTGAATTAAGGTATTTGTAATTTTTTTGGTGTGCAAGGGCTCTCATCCCTTCACATCTGATATAATCATGATCAGTAAGTTAATCCATCATAGGTTTTTCGTAACCTCGACTGGATCAAAATACCATTTTAACCCCAAGACTACATCTTGTCCCTAAATCTCATTGATCCATTATTGAACAATTGGTTTAAGGTCCAATGTATAAACCAAATCCCTCTTAGGCCAATGAGAGAGTAGGGCCCTTTGTTCAAGACCTTGATTCAGTTTTTAAGGGAACAACCTATCTATTAACCTTAAAACAGGTAATAGTGGTTTCTTCTTACACCTTATGTCTCCAGCTATTCACCCGGCCCTAAAATGGAAGGCTTATTAAGTTAGTGCAGATAAGTTGCCCTTACCTATGAAGATCTAAAGATAATCTTGTGTGAACATGAGTTCATAGTTAATTTAAAATTAAGATTACGTTACCTAGGTTATCAATAAATTAAAATAGTCAGTTTTATATAGTAAAATTGACTATTTCATGATTCAGTCTTATGTAACCTCTTTATATAGGATGCCCCTACTTTCATGTCTTTACATGAGCGATTCAGGATCACATCGTTTGTACTAACTACAAAACGAGCCGCATCCATAATGTCCCTAGAATAAAACGACTAACCTTTATTCATATATATACTATAGACCATTTAGGTCATATACTCGAACTTGATCCATGTTTATGTCTTTACATAAAGTTCAAGTTTACTCAAGACAGTTTCAAGACCTTAGTTTATTAAATTCAAACAAACAAAGTCTCATTCACAACTTTATTGAACAAAACATGATTTTGAATTACAACTACGAGTTTTAGGACATAAATTCCAACATCCTATACCATGAACGATTAGTTGCACTAACATTTACCTTGATGTACGTGCCACCTAACACACTAATTAAAACTATTCGCGGTACTACAAAATTAGGTAATTATTTTTCAAATATGTTTACCTAACAAGTAAGACACATCGAACTAATGTCCAAACAATTGGTATTTACCTCAAATCATTTTCATCTTGGATCTACTCACAAGTTGATTACTAGCTGAGGTTTTTTCAACAACTTGTCGTGTAATCGTAATACTGCTATTAAAATAGTGTAGAAATTTAGATAATATAAGCTATACAAATTCTCTTTGAATTATTCGGTTTTTCACGTCATCAGATAATATAAGCTATAACATGACAACCATCTCCTCCACATCTATAACTTTCGTCATGACTAATCCACCGGTTGTCCCAAGTGAATGATACAGAATGGCAAAACATCTTCTATTCGTTCTTGTACTTTGATGACAACATAGGTCGGACCCATGAATTAGTCGAAAGTATGTTAACTATCTAATACGATGTCTATTGTCATGTGTTGTGTGCTCTATCCTATTATGGTCAATAAGTAATAATTCTAATGTCATAAATAATTGACGTTGTGAAGTTGTGAATACTGTAAGTATTGTAACTAATTTACGTTGTGAAGTTGTGAATACTATAAGTATTGTAACTAGTTTTTGTGGATCCATCATGTGACAAAAAAAAAGGCCTCTTACTCAAAAATGAATTTGAAGACCATAAGGTATGCAAAAACATTTGTATAAAAAATATGCATTTTAATAAAAAAGTTTGGATTTTTTTAATACTGCTTTTCCTTTATATTTCTTTGTTTGGACTTTTTATCTTAAAATTTACAAAAAAAAAATTGGATTGGAGATCGTTTGTTTGTAGACAAATTTCTATAATGAATGAACAAATTTAATTTGAACCTACCTGCCAGAGAATTCCCAGAAATATTATATTTCTATTAAAATCCCTCAGGCAAACAATTTTTTTTAATTAATTTGTTACGATAAATATTAAGATAAATAATTTTTTAATTGCAAATCTTGTTTACAGCCACTTTTTAAGTAAAAAAACAATAGAGGGGGCTACTTTGTTATCTTCTTCTCCTTCAAAAGAATATCTTCAAAAAGTTGTTATCTTTAATTAAAAGAAACAAAAATTTATCCTTTTTTTTGGGAATGATTGTTAAAAATGGAGTTACAAAATTATTTTGTAGTCAAATGTAAGATATATTCATCTTCAACTTCTGTTTTTTCAAACAAGAAAAAAAAGTTTCTTCCAAATCGTTCTGTTTGCACGATATTTTTGGAGAAACGTGTTTTATGGAATTGAACTTGTATTGATGTTGATTATACGTGATGTGGTTCGTTTTCTAGTATTTGACTCTCCGATTCTCTCTCAGTTGAATGTCTATGCTTGATCTGAAAAAGTGAATCACGTGATATTCTTAAAGTTGGAATCTTGGAAAAAAACGTGTATCTTCAAAGGAACTTCAAATTTTGAGGGTGATTGACTTTAGAAGTTAGAGTCTTTTGGATTGTGTGAGGATTTTCTCAAAACCTTATAGAGTAAAAATTTATATCCCCTCAAAGAACTCCTCTATTTATAGAGTCCCTTGGTGGACTTTATGAGCTTGAGATTTGTTAATTCATGAATCAAAGTCCATGAGCTCAACTAAAGTTAATGGATTTAGGTCATATTTAGCATTTTGACTAAAGTTAAACTTAGTTTTTGACTCAATTGATCTTTAACCCAAATAAATAGTATTTAATTGACCCAAAATAATTAACTTGATCCAACGGTCACGATGAAAACATGTGGCATCATCAAAATTGAGCAATTTATTTTGTCAATTTCAAATTGGGACACATGTGATCAACTTTTAATTAGTCCTAATTTCAATTATTTGTAATTTTTGCCATTAATTTGATAAATGACGTCACAATTTGTGATTGGTTTAAAACTTATTTTTCAACATGTTCAATTTTTAGAACAAAAATGGCCAAGTAAACAATTTGGGATCATTTTAAACTCTTTAATTTGTCTCATTAGTAGCATTTCTAAGTAGAATACCTTAATTAAATATCAAAATTTGTGAAAAAACGCATACACTTGATAGTTCTAGTGTCAAAACCAAACCATTTAAATTAAAGAGAAATAGTGGAGAGCAAAGCTATCTCGTTTAAATTGCTAATATCAGTCTTAATTTAAAGTTGTCTATAAAACATCCGAGACACACGTTTAGTGGATCAAATGAATTCGATTTGAAAATTATGAAAATATTTTACCGCTTCATGAACTTTTCTTTTTTGTTATGCGGACCGTAAATATTTTTTTTTAATCGAAGAAGAAACAATTGGGAATGTAGGTTTAACTAACTTCATAATTTAAGTGTCTTTAAAATTATGAAGAGTGTTTTAAATCATTTAGCCTATTTACTTTTTATCTTGGCATAAAAAGCAACTATAGGGTCACCTACAAATTTAATATAGGTATATGGGTTTAAACTTCTCTTAACTTTGTGCTCTTTATATATATATATGAAAATATATCAATATTAGAAACTAGTCCAATGGTAAAATTGTATCCTAGCTTTTCTTTTTCTTAATTACTTTTACTAAACTATAAAACTACCGTAAACAAAAATTTTAAATTCATACCATACATTAATATTCTATTAGACTTGATTTGTATTAAGGTATATTGTATTATATTTATTATATTATGTTTATAACTCACCTTTCAATTTGGCCATAAAAGCTAAAAGGTTTCTATTTTGATTCCTCAAATTTTAAAAGTAGCTAAATCGGAGATTTACAATTATATTCTTTGTAAAGTCTAAGCAATCTTATTCCATATTCTTATTTTGTAGGGCATAAACATTCAATGTGATTTTGTTCATTTCCTTTTTTGAAAAAAAAAATACATATTGTATTACTTATGCAAAGTGTTGCACTGCAAGGTTATTTAAAAATATAGAAAATCAAATAAAATAAATGAGGCAAAATATGCTAATATGGTGTTCGTTTAGAGGATTGGGCTTGGGATGTAAGGTTTTGTTAATTTTGTCCTCTCTTCTTCGAGCTTTTTCTTTTTATTATGACCAATATTAGGACAATTTATTTTAAAAAAATACTTCTAAAATATAGTTGAAATTATACTATCAAACTTTTATTTGTAAAAATTAGGCCCTCAATTATATTTAAGGATTAAAATTGGACAATCAAACTTACATAATAATTTTTTTTAATAATGTTATTTTAAAAAAATAATGTCAAAACTAGGGTAGAGGAAAAACTATTGTAAAAAATAGGATAGTGAAGTTGTAGATAAGGTTCATGATTAGGTTACACTACAAGAAGGGGTCTATCGATGCAGAGATGCGTCAGTAGATATTAGATCTACGTTGGAAGCAGCTACGTTGACGCAGAAATGGATGTCAGAAAGAGCGTCGTGAGAGACGTGTCGTCAAAGGCACTCCCGACGTGCAAACGGAACGACGTCAGCAAAAGGTTACTGTCGACGCACTGTTCGCCGACATGGTCAAAACGTCGGTAATTGGGAACTGCCGATGTTTGGTAACGACGTCACAAATAACCTATTGCCGACGACATAAAGTATGTCGGCGTATATGAACCACCAACGCGGTGTCGGCAATGTTATCTGATTTAAATTCAATGAAATTCTAAACAATTAACATAAAATTATTAAAATTCCAAATCAAATTACAATTAATGTAAAATTAATAAAAAAATTATTAAAATATCAAATCAAATTTATATTAAAATTAATTCAAATATTAAAAAGTACACGTTTGTAGGTTTAGAAATTACATTAATAATAAAAACTAAAAGCATAATTATAAGCGCCGACGCTAGTTTCTCCAACTTCTGCACATTGCCTCAGCATGACTGTAGCTAGTATGATCATAGAGATATGGGCAGAATGTGAAAAGAGAAAAGTTGAACATTATTACAAGTTTCGTCGAAGGAAATATTTAAGGTTGCTTCAAACAGAAACAACTATTGCTCTGGTGGTTCCAGAAAATTGATATGGAACAGAGGAGCAGTAAGTGACAAGATCGAGAACCGAATAGGTAAGCCATAAAAAGTTTTCCACTTGCATATTAAGTAAATGTGATTGATAGTCTTTCTAACAATCAATCATATTTACGTAATATGCAAGTGGACTATCAATCACATTTATGTAATATGCAAGTGAGGAACTTTCTATGACTTACCTGTTCGGTTCTCGATCTTGTCATTTTCTGCTTCTCTCTTCTGAACCAATTTTTCAAACCACCAGAATAAGGGTTGTTTCTGTTTGAAGCAACCTTGTATTTCTCTCGACGCACCTCATAATAATGTTCAACTCCCCTCTTTGCACATTCTACCCATGTCCCTATGATCATTCTAGCTAAAGTCTATGTTGAGCTCTTAACTGCTACTATTTGACTTTCTAATTTTTATTTCTTGATGTTGAGCTCCTCCTTGCATATTCGATTTTTAAATTCTTGTACCTAAGCTCCTCTATAGTCTTCTCGTACTATTCCTTTCCTTTCTTCGCTGCTTCAATATAGTAGATCATAATTCTAAAATATACAACAAATTTAATATCAAATATACATTTTGCAAAATAATTATGGAGTGAAAAGTTAAATTTCTTACGTCCATTGTCAAATTATGTCATATCATTTAGCCCTTGAATTGTATCTGTTTATATTATTATATATTTTCATTAAAAAATTGTGTTCACTTAAACTAATATATAAAGCACAAACAAGATTTTCTATTCACAAATATAACAACAAACGTCCTTGAATTGTTTAGAAACAAATTTCAAACATATATAATCCCAAATTGAAACTGGAATTCAAATTGAAAATTTGAAATTCAATCTCAAATTCAACTTCAATCTTACACCCTAACAACACTAAATTCAAATTCAATATAAAATCTATGACTAAATCAAAATCTAAATGCTAAAACTGATTTGAAATCTAAAACCAAAAACTAATTTGAAATCTAAAACCTAAAACTAATTTGAAATCTAAATACTAAAACTAATTAACGAAAACAAAGTAAACCACTTACCAAAATGAAGAGTAGTGGCGGCAAATGACGACGAACAAAATGAAGCGGCGACGATTTCTCTCCTTCTCTGTCTCTCTCTTAACTCTCTCGACCTTCTCTTTTTTAGCTCTCTAAATTACATAACGTGAAGTTGGTTTTTATAGAGTAACTCCTGACGTTTTACTTATGACATCGACATAGGATTCCCCACTCATGACGCATCTCTTATGGCGTCGTGAGAACCTTGTCAAAAGCAGTCAAAACGTCACATATCTTGTGATGTTGCCTAACTTACGTCGGCAAATGTTTGACCTCTAACGACACCATGCATTCTGGCATCGTGAAATGGTTGTCAAAATTTTTCAAATGTTCAACCTTTGTCGACGCGGTCAAAGCAACGTCACTAAAAAGTCAACCCCTCATGATGCCTTGCATGCAACGTTGGCAGTTATTGGAGCAACGGCGATGTGCACATGCACAACATCGAAAAAAGTTTATATTATTATTTAAATGAAAAGTTTCTGCGATGTCTCCTCGCTCGACGTCGTGGAAGCCTCATCCTTTGCCAACGTTTTCTATTTGACGTCGCCAGAGCTCGACACTGTCGACACCTTCTTCAGGAAGTTGCAAAAATTTCTTCTTATGAGAACCATTTTTTTACGACTATTTCTGCGTTGATAGAGCTTCAATTTTTTGTAGTGTTAAGTCGTGTACTTGGTCCATGAGTTCGTCACGTTGTAGTGAACAAGGTACATGACAAGGCATGCCCACGACTCCGGTGAGTTGTCTGGTCGACCCTTCCATGTGTATATATATAATTACTTTCCCATTAAAAAGATAATTTACCATGTATAATTATATTTGTTCCATAAATAATAATGTAATATGTGGTTTTTTTCCTAATTTATTCTTAACAAACTATTTTTAAAAACTTTTTCTTTTGACAAACGTAAATTTTGGTTAATTATATATATAATTACCTAAAATAATTTACCATATATAATTATATTTTTTTCATAAATAATAATATAAAATGTGAATTTTTCTTAATTTACTCCTAACAAATTATTTTTTTGTAACTTTTTGTTTTGCCAAATTTAAATTTTGGGTACTAATCATGCTAGATAAGAAGAAAAATCAATTATTTCAATCTTTTTTTTATTTTTCTATATATTTTAAATATACAGTCGTTAATTTAAAATTGCGTTCTAAAAAAGATATTCTCATTTAATTTACAATTTAAATTACAAATTAAATTGTAGGATAATGATCAAGCTACGAACTAACAATTTTTATTTTTATTTCATTTCTAATATATAAACTTCATTTTTTTCTTTTGTGACAATACATTTTTAAGAAATCTGGCATTGTGTTTAGGTCACAAAAATTTGAATCTTATTAAAAAGTTTATACAATTTCTATTTAATGGGTGCATTTTGAACTATTTATTAAACAACCAATTCACCAAAAAGTTTAAGCTAGTTGTTGAAGGTGAATTTAATTATATATCACCAACACTCCCCCTCACTTGTGTTCACTCACATGCATCCCAGGAAAATTCCCAATAAGTCACACAACATAGAATTGTTCCGAAATAAACTCATTTAACTTTGGAGTTCCTATGATTGAACCATCGAAAAGGAAGGTACACCTCGTTGGAATAGGTAGTAACTTTTAATTCTTTTAAATCTTTCTTAACCTTACTTTCATGTCCTCAGGATTCCTCTCATTTAGATGTGATATTAGTTTGTTCATGTCTCCCTCATAAACTCAGGGCATTACAAGACAAGTAGCGAAAGGAAATAAGGACTAACAACGAAGATTCCTAACGATGGAAGGAGAAGGAACCATGATAACTGACAACGTAGAGATGAGGGTCGATAGCAAAGATTCCTAACAAGTGAACAAGAGGAAACCATAAGGGATATTGGGTGAAGAGAGCGATGGAGTATCTAAGAAGATGAGAGAGGTTGAATTGAGAGAAGATGAGAATTGTCGATCATTATCGCGTCGGCTAGGGCTTCTTTTATTAGGGAATTGGCAACACCTATTTAAGGTGTCGCCAGTTATGGTTTCTGTCGACCCAGCCTCCTTTACGTTGATAATTCTTTCGCTTTTTTTATTTCCTTGAAAATTTTTGTCACACCCCGCCCTTCCCAGAAGTCACTCTATGCGACCAAGTGGAGATGTGACTAAACATTTTACACGAATCTTTCTGCGAGATAACATACAAAACGCCTAGTAAGCAGAATAAACACAACCAACAAACTAAATGCAAAATGAGAACTCAATTGCAAACACAATTACCTCATTGATTATGGATAACGAAGTACATATAACACTAGTACAAAGTTCCTTCAACTGAAAATATATACACAATTTCAAAATACTAGTTTAACTCTCCTCACCTAACTTCTTACATGCTATGCAAGTTGACAATGGCCACTACCAAGACGATGTGATTTGAGTATGGCACAACAAGTAATCAAGACAATAAATCAAATGTTGGTTGTCCTTCACTATCTGGGGAGGGAATAAATCAAAATATTCGAAAGGTTAGACAAAAATGTCTAATGAGTGGGGTCTTTTACCAACACATTTAATAAGTCAAATTCTACCATAATGCATTATAATTCATTTTGTCAAATCATATGATACAAATAATATGTGTTTCAATGATAAAATATTGAGTCGAAATCAAATCATTTCAACACATTAGGTGATCAACGCCATTCAAATCTCATCAACAAATATTTGTAAATGGCATGGAAATCATTTTCTTTCAAATCATGCATAAAAGCTTATATCACTAAGAAACACATTCTTAATCATAACTCATCATATATTCATATCCCGGAATCATTCTGCTTATTTAATTACGTCTTTGTATCATTCCTCAACTTAAGTGTTTACCACACACTTTTTTGATGGGTTACAGATGTGAGAAGTAGTCTCAATGTTATCAACAAGTTTTCATCAATTCCATCACGCATAATGCGTCTTCCAATGCCAGATCACATAGCAAGTAGAGGGCATGTTATATTAAAGCACACAGAACCTATGAGGTATCCTATTCCAGATCACACAACAAGAATGTGGCATCTTATCTCAGATCACACAGTAGAGCTAAGGCATCCCATACCACACCAAAATAAAATAGCAAGTGTGAGGAATCTCACCACATAGGGTACAAAAGATCATCTCATTTCATCATTATAGTTCATTTCAAATTCAAATCATTTATAAATCAAGTTTATTTTAAAGATTTTAGATCATAAGATAAATATATAGCTAAAAAATTCAAATTAGAAATATATTTGAGGGTTCAAAGACATGAGAAATCCTTTTGGTTCGAAAACATTTTAAGACGAATCACTCACAATCACTTAGCTTCTTCGCCTAACTCCTTAGCCAGGAACCTCCTTGCACTTCCTTGAAATTCCTTGCTGGATTCAAGCTAGTGGTAAATCTATGAAAATCTTGAAATTTTCTCAATTCTTTCTTAAGCGAATACAAGGTAAAAAAAACTTCTAAAATGGTCAGACTTCACCTATTTATAAGTCTCTCCACTGAGACTTTCCATGTCGGAATGATTACTTCTGTCCGGTAGTGAGACTCAGCGAATGCCAAAAACCAGTGTCACTGTCATTTCCTTATCCTAATTTCAATTTGGACGACAAGATCAAATAAATCACCGACTTTCTTACACAAGAATGACATCATTACTTCAGGTGAAGAAAGTTTACCTTGCCTTCCAATCCATCACGTAGCTCATTCTCATTGCACAACAAGTTTTATCGCATAACCCACTCTTACCGCATGAAATCAATCGCATAGTTCAGGACGCGATCATGGTCTCACAGTTTCTATTGACATTAGTTTTGAATGACATTGGCTTTATTGACTGGAGTGACACGTTGGGGAAAACATTTAACCCGACATCTAGTCAACGCATCGATTATAGATAATTGTCGAAGTACAAGACGCCGTTAGCAAAAATGGATCTCCGACGCTGCATCGAGAGAACTTGGGCCGATGTTGTGTCGGTATAGGCGTCTAAAGCTAACGCCCTTTGTGCGTCAGAAAACCTTTTTAAAATATATTTTTTTATTATTATTTAATTTTTTTCTATAGGATTCTGATTCAATTTAAATTCAATCAAATTTGGAAAACAATTAAAGTAAAATTACTAAAAAATAATTAAAATATCAAACCGAATTTGTATTAAAATTAATTCAAATGTTAAAAAGGTATAGTAGGTTTGGAAATTACTTAATAAATAAAAACTAAAAACTAAAAACTAAATCTACTAAAGGCTGCGGACGCTGGTTTCCTCATGCCTCCCAATCTACAATGAAAGGATATTAAATTTAAATATATATCACCTGTAAAAATCAATAAACAATCTACATTCAACAATATAAAATTAGGCTCCCTCTATAACAATCACAATTTCAATAATTTAAACTCTAACTTATTACAAATTTTAATATTCCATTTATACATACAATTTAATTCATAAACGATTTATATACATTTTAATTCATAAACTTCCAACAATCTACGCAGACAATTTAATATCAATCATATAATATTCAATATCAATCTATACATACAATAATCCATATACAATCTACGTTCAATAATCAATGTACAATATACAATAATCTATACATAAAATAATCATATATTTATTTAGAAAAAAATAAAAACAAAAACTTATGTTTAACGAAATGTAGAGAGGGCGGCATAGAACGATAACAAAAGGAGAATGGTGGGCGACGGGCAAGGAGACGAACGGCGACGACGGGCGGCGACGGGTAGACTCTCTCTCGTTCTCTCTTTCTCTTTTCTCTTTCTCTTTCATTTTTGAGAGTTCTGTGTTCTGAACACAGAACTCTTAATAACAGGGGTTCTCATGACACAATCTGAAAACATCACGAGAACTCCCTAATTCCCGACACCATAAGTGAAAACGTCGGCATTACTTGTGATCAATCCCGACGTTTCACTTATGGCATCGAGGAAAATTTCAAAAAAAATTCAAATGTTACAGTTCTCTAGACGTGCTTAACTTTATGTCGATCAAAGGTGGCCAATCCTAACGTCTCTCTGATAGCATCTAGGAAAAGTTGAAATAATTATTTAAATTTCAATTTTCTTCGACGTGGCCAACCCTGATTTTCCATGAAAGTACATGTTGAGGATGTCCCAAAAATTTTCGATGTGTACTTTCACAACATCAGGGAAAAGTGAAAATATTATTTTAATTAAAGATTTTCTCGATGCTTACCTGCATGGCTTCGGGGAAATGTTAGCATCGAGGAAATGTTAGTCTATGCCGACATCTGCAAAAGCACGTCAGGATAGAAGACCAATCTAACACCTCCTTCACGGCATTGAGATAAGTGTTGTTTCCCCACTTCATATTTCTCGATGCCTTTTTATGCATCGAGATATCTCCAATTTCTTGTAGAAAAGAATAAAACTTGGGAGATATGTACTCTTCCTAAGGGACATAAAACTATGGGATGTAAATAGGTGTTTACACTTAAATAAAAGGCACATGGAACTCTAGACATACACAAGGCCAGCTAAGTTGTGAAAGGGTTTACTTCGATCAATAGAGTCGATTGCTTTGAGACTTTTTTCCTAGTTGTAAAATTAAATACCATTAGAGTCCTGTGTGAATAAAGGCTAGCCCCTATACTTAGGGGTGTTCAAAAAGTAACCCGACCAACTCGGATTACCCTGTTTTCACGTGCCCTAGACAATGCGGAACGGCTGATGTCCTCAAAGTGGGTTAGTTTTTAAACTAAAATAGGAGTCGCCATCAATCTTTTTTACGTTGTGATTGGACATCGAAATATAGTAAAAACCTTTTAGATAAAATCATTAAAAAATGATCTGCAAAAACTAGATTTGAGTTCGGGAGTCATTTGTGTATGAGGACGGTATTAGCATCCCGCAACACCCATTTAGAAAACAGTGGCCAAATTCCAAACTTTGAATTGGAAATATTCTTTAATTTCTTTGAAAACTAATATCTTATTTTACCCATCATTACTCCAATATTTGAAGCAATGATCTCATAAAATAAGTGGAAAACATTCCATCAATTAGACTATGTTGAAGAAAATCTTCTCACCTCAATAAAATGAGGAATTAGTACAATTTCTCAAAATCCGTCATAGGAATAACCTTCTAATAAAGAGATTTTTTAAAAACATTAATGAAAATCATTTTTTCTTGAGATCAAATCTTGGACTCTCAAAGATGTGATCCTTCACCTCAAGAATTCTAGAAAATCGGACTCCCAAAATTCCCAGATTCCGTTGTAGGATTTTGTTTTAAAAAAGGTATAAGTTATTAGAAAAGATTGATTAAGTTATGAAATCTTAGATTAAATTTTGAACGTTTGAAAACATGAAAAATTTTAACTTTAAAAGAAAACATTCTAAATGATTTTAAAAAAAAGTGTTTTGTGAAAGATTTTAAACTTCGAGAATTTTAAATTATAAGGATTTTAAAACTTGAAAATTTTAATTTGAAGCAGTTGAAAAATTTTAAATAGGAAATAAAATGAGACTTCATATGAAAATTAGATAAGTTACAAGAGTAAAGAACATCATAATAAATTTTGCAAACACAAAATAACATATTGAGATTTTAATAAAAACATATTGAAGATCGATCTCTGACTTCCAAAGAATCGATTTCCTCACCTCAAGAATTCTAAGAAATCAGACTCCCAAATTTCCTAGATTCCATCATCGGATGTTTTTAAAGAAAAAATAATTTAAAATATTAACAAATTTAAAAAAGAATTATTAGCAATAACATATTAAATTGACCACAAAAGAAGGGAAGAAAATACAATATTAAATAATATATAAAAGGCAAGAATATATTAAAGAAGCAATAATAAAGATGAGAAAAATATTAAAGAAGAAATAATCAATGATATAAAAAGAAAAAAATTAAATAAATAAAAATGCTAATTATATATATATAAAAAGTAAAGATACAATATATAAAGAATAAAGCTTAAGAATAAATTAACAAACGAAAGACATGATAATAAATAAATAAAAGATAACAACAAGGTATGAAGAAATCAATAAATAAAACTATCACAAGATAATATATAAATAATTATAAGAGAAAGAAAAGTAAAGAAATAACAACAAAAATAATAAGCAAATATTTAATCATTTGGTCTTTCTTTCTTTCTTTTTCTTTTTATCATTTTGATAATAAATAAATAAAAGATAACAACAAGCTTGAAGAAAGATAAGTAAAATAATGAGAATAGTAAGAATAAGAAAAAAATAAAGAACTTTGAAGAAAAATTAAACAAAATAATAAGAAGAAGAAGAAAGAAAAGAGAGATTGAAATCTCAACACACTAAACTCACTTGTTGTTTGAGCTGTGGATCATTGGGACCAAAGCCCTACCATACACCTCTAACTAAGTTAGAATTTTTTTTGTGTGTTGGATTATTGGCATTGTAGGGAGATATATGCACGTTAGAAGTACGAGATATGATGATTAGAGACTTAGATGAAGAAGAGAGGATGTAAATGTTGTAAAAATTTCTAGGATTGTTTTCTTTTTTTTTTTTTTTGTGAACTTTTCATTATGTGGTGTTGTGTGTATGAAGAAGAAGAGATTATTTATAGCCAAAATCATTTCTTCAAATGGCTAAACATTCAAAATGGTGGGATTTTTTCCATTTGAAAATAATATCAACTTTAGCATTCATATCAAAATGGCATGGAGTCTTTAATAACGAAAATCAAATTCAAAAAAGTTACCATCTTTGGTATTTATCCACCTACCTTAGTTACCATAATTAAATGATTTAGTTACTTTAACCAAACTACCTACAAAACTTAAAAAGTAGTTAAATAACATTTTTTTAGAAAAAGGTAGTTAATCACAAAATTAAAAATAAACCAAATTATGACAAAAATTAATCTAACAATTTAACTCAATCTAAACCATAAATTTTGGGTTGGGTTGGGTTACAAAATTGGGAAAAAAATATTTGAGCCGAGTTGTCGAGTCTTGTGGGTCAACCCGACCCAATTAGGCATGAATATATATATATATATATAACTAAACCTAAAACGCCTTTCCCTAATTCGCTGCATGCCTCCACCTTGAAGTTGAAGCCGCTCACCTCGCATGCAGTCGCCTCATCTTCTTCAATCTTCAATTCAGCTTCCCCCCCGCGCTGGCAGTTATAGTCAGCCGCCCACCTCTCCACTTGCCCTTCAAGCCAGCCTCCCCCTTTCTGCCAATGTCCAGTTCTCGCACATCAAGCTATTTCGTCTCTTCTCCAACATTGTCCAGCCGATTGCCCTTGATACCACTCATCGTTCTTCATATTGTTGTCTGCCCTCCCTCCCTCCATAGCGTTCATAGCCAACACTTCGGATTTGGTGTTCAATTTTTTTTCTACTTACACTTTTGTACGTTAAATATTTTAAATTCGTTGAGTTTGTTGATTTTGTGGTGTTAAAATTTGTTGAATTTGTGGAGTTGAAATTTTTTAGTTAAATAAAAATTTATTTTGAAACTCCAAAAGCCTTGTTTGAATCCCAACACAATTAACTAAAAGTTTAGTTTCTGGAAAAACATATACATTGTCATCTTAAAATATATACCAAACAATTCAAAGTAGATATCAAATATGATAAAAGTTAGTAGACCTAAAAAAGCATTCTACTGTATTATTAATTAGTGTGTTAATAATTTTGTTTATTGTCTGAAATCTCAATTTTAGATGTTAGTTTTATTTTTGTTTGATTATAATTTTTTTGGATGCATTTAAACTTATGAATAGATTTAGAATTTGAAAATCAATATGATATTTTGGGTTGAGAGACCTATGAAAATGATCAAACTTATATAACCAATATGAAAAATTGAAAAGAGATGAAAAAAAATTAACCCGCCAACTCAACTCGGTCCAAAACCCGAATTTTTGGGTTGGGTTGGGTTAGGTTGACCCTTATATATTGAATCGGTAGGGTTCATTTCTTGCCAACTAGGATACTTTAGATTGGTTTATAAGTTTCCTCCAACCTGGCCCAACCTGGCTTATTTACACCCTTACCTATACTAGCTAGATGTTAAGAATGTGTTCTTGAATGGAGTTGGAAGAGGAAGTCTATACGAGCCCTCTCTAGGCTTTGAAGCCCAGTTTGATCATCAAATTTGCAAACTTCATCAATCCTTTTATGGGCTAAATACGTTACCAAGAGCATGTGTTGATAGGTTTACTACCTTTGTCAAGTCCCAAGAGTACAGTTACGAGAACTCTGATCACACTTTGTTTACGAAAGTCTTCAAGGCTAGAAAAATCACTATGTTGATTGTCTATGTTGATGACATTGTATTATCTAGTGATGACACCGTTGAGATAATCCAACTAAAAAAGAAGATGGGTGATGAGTTTGAAATGGAAGACTTGGAAAATCTAAAGTATTTTCTTGGGATGGAGGTCGATCAAAAGGCGGTATCTTTGAATTTCAAAGGAAGTATACCCTTGATTTGCTAACTGAGATGTGTATGCTGGGATGACATCCTGCTGATACTCCTATTGAGTTCTGCACACTTGTAAATTTATGTGATAAAGTTCTAGTTGATAAAGAAAAATATTAGTGCCTTGTGGGAAAGTTAATCTACTTATCACACATTAGATCGAATATCTCCTATGTTTTGAGTGTCATTTGCCAGTTCATACAGGCCCCCATGAGGAGTACATAGAGGCGGTTAACATAATGCTAAGGTACTTAAAACAACTTCTAGTAAAGGGTTGCTATTCAGAAAGACCGACAGTAGAGTTGTTGAGGCCTATACTGATTTTGACTGGGCAAGGTTCGCATTGATGACAAAAAAACCATCTTTGGCTATTGTATGTTTGGGAAAATCTCGTAACTTGGAGAAATGATTAAGAAGTAAGGGGTTGTGGCATGAAGCAATGCTGAAGATGAGTACAAAGCTATGAGTTTATGTATATGTGAGAAAATTTGGCTACAAAAGATTTTATCTGACCTTCATCAGTACTATGAGGTGTTGATGAAATTATTCTGTGATAATAAGATAGGTAATAGCATCGCTAACAATCCAATTCAACATGATAGAACTAAACATGTGGAGATTAATAGAGATTTTATTAAAGAAAGATTGGACCCTTGAGTCAACAGGTTTCTGGTAATCTTACCAAGGGGTTTCTCAGATAGAGCTTTGATTCATGTGTTAGCGAGTTGGGCATTATTGATATCCACGTCCTAACTTGATAGAGATGTTAGAATTAATGGGTTTAGGCATAAGGAAAGATTAACCTTAATATTATTTCCTCTTTTATACTAAGGTTGATGTCTATTTATTTTCCCTTATTGTACCTTTGTTAATACGAGAAATAATAAGAAAGTCATATTATGGATTTGTTTTGGTTCTCGGGTTTTTATGTAACTCTGTCATATTTTCTTTTAATCCTTTCAATAGAAGTAGTTGTTGATTTTTGGAAGACCTAGTAAATTTGGCATGTTTTGAACTATTTTTCTTTTCATATTTTCCATCTGATGTTGCGCAGAAGTGATGCGATCGCACTAAGACATAAATTTTTAGATTTCAATCTAGTTAGTTTCTAACAACCCAACTCCTTATGTTAAGCCGAAGTTATTACTAGAGGTAAAACACATGATTTAAGCCATAAAGTTTAGGTAAAACGAATCAAACTTCAGGATTTTATTTATGAAAATCAAATCAGGATAGTATGGAAAATGTAAATAATGTTAAAATCCTACTCGGGCCCTATCTACTTTTAAACAGTGAAATAGTGAATAAGAAAAAAAAATAAAACTCAAGTACAAAAGGTCTAAAACGGGGTAAGCAGAAGCAAAAATCCCTATGGCTCCCCACGGTCACTTCTAGTCGCCCGCCAGCTTGGCTTTGCCCCTATCTCGGCCTCTACCTGAAAAACATGACATGAAGAGAATAAGTATAAAATACTCAGCAAGGGACCCACTACTAGTCCCACTAGGTGCCTGTTAACTTCCTATTAGAGTCCTGTAAATGGTACCCAATCTCTGGCACGTTCCCGAACACGTGCAACATGCGCTCCCGTAGGAACGAAAATCTGGTCTTCGGTGTCCCGAAGGAGCACCTTGGACATGCTGGTCTGTAGTGAACCCGGGGGTAACACTAAGACAATCGGGATGCGAGGACCCCGTCGAGTCACTCGAGTCATATCTATATCCATGCTAGACTGGCACCCCGTCGGACCACACAGTCCTAAGTAGATGGTGATCCTGAAGGACACCCATGCAAGTACGACTCTAATAGGCTAAGCTAACAAGTACCCTAACCATAACATACATGCATATAGCATCATCATGTAATCATAACAGTCTAATCATCATCTCACTTTTCACCTCAACAACCAATGTACAGTCATAACAATTCACGTCATCACAATATCATGCCATCATGTAACCATATCATCAATCGCATCATGCTCTCATTAATTACACGTGTCATACAGTCTAGTCCTTAACATGCACAACTAAAGGTGTATGTGGTCTCATGGTTCTAAACATAGAGCTAGTAGTAGAAATCTCTTACCTGGAGATTTACTCGACGAGTCCTAACTGCAAGACAAGTGTGCTTTCCAAGCAACGAGGTCCTAACTGTTTAATAACGCAAAAATTCATAATTAAGTCACCAACGACTAGAGGCCCAAAAACTCAGTTGAAATAACTTACCTTAGGTCGAGGTTGCAATGCTTGAGCCCCTACTGAAGAAATCCAACGCTCCAAGTCAAATTGTCCAAGGTGGTTCTTAAAAGAGTTAATTTAATTTAGTCCAAATTAAATTATTTAGTGTCCAAAAATTGAGTCTTGCTGGGTAAGCCAAAACAAATAATCAATTTACCAAAAATTAGGTGAAAAAGAGCCAAACTAGGCTTGGCGGCTCGGCTGGAGGAGCAGGAACCGACTCGGCTCGGGCTTGCGGCAGAAGGGAAGCGCGGCTCGGCTCGGTATAGAAGTTGCGCGCGTGAGGCTCGCACGCGGGCGCGGCTCGGGTACGCGGGTGCACGCGGAGCGGCTGCGCGGGTCGGGTTCCGGGTCAAAGGCACGCGTCTCTTGTTCGGGTCGAAAGCGCGGGACGACTGCGGTAGGCGGCGCGACTTGGGTCGCGAAGGGCGATGCGACAGCGGAACGGCGGAGGAGACGCAGCGGCTTGCGGGTCTTTGACAGTGCGGCGCCGGCTGGAAGTCGGCGGGACAAACGCGGTGACGATCCGTGAAGGCGACGGCTGGCGAGCGCGACTTCAGACTTCCCGACTCGATGCAGCGGCGCCGGACGGACGAGGAGGCTCGGCTCGGGACTGCGGCTGTGTTCTTGATTGAGGAGCATCTTTCTATATCGAATATTGTAAATGATTTAAATACCTTATTCAAATAAAAAATGGTATATATGATATGATACTGGTATCTTATACCTAAACATTTTGAATCCTTCTACACACATTCCAGTCTATACTTCATCATGGTGGAGGTCCCGGTATGTTGACATGCAAGAGGGACGTTGTACGGTAGATACTTGGGATGCTTTAAAGAAAGAACTCCGCTCACAATTCTTCCCTAAAACACATCGGTAGTATTTGGGAGTACATGAAACAGTTCGCGGGGTTGATGTTAGACATTCATGATATGTCAGAGAGAAAGACAAAGTTTTATGTTTTGTCGAAAGGATGAAATCGTGGGCCAAGACCAAGTTATATAAACACAGGGTCCAAGATCTCACATCAACGTATGCAACAGTCGAACGGTTGTTTGATCTGACCAGTGACTCTCAAGATGTGAGACGTCACCAAAGTTCCTCACCTAGAAGGAATAAGAATAGTCACCCGAGTTTTCCCAAAGCTTCCAGGGGAGAAAAACGTTCTGCTAAAGACCATAGACCTTACCAATCAAACACAGAGAACACATGGCGAAGGCCAAATAATCGAAGCCCACCCAAGTATCCCCTCAGTTGTTTCATATGCAAGGGGCCACATCTGGCAAGAGAATGCTCGAATAAAGCTGACTTCCTTGCTTTTCAAGCCTCATTAACCCTAGATTTAAATGATAAATCAAATCAAGCTGAAGGTGAAGTGGGACCAGATAGAAAGAGGGGGGAAGCCTAGAATAGAGGCCTTAAAATATATGTCGTCTCTCCAAAAAAGGCAGTGGAGAGAAGCATATCAGTAGAGAGGGGCTTATTGTATATTGACATCTGGATCAACCAAAAACAGACTAAAAGCACTATGGTTGATTCCAGTGCAACTCATAACTATATAACAGAGGCAGAAGCCAGACGTCTAAGACTCCGTTTAGGAGAAGGATTGAGAAAGAATGAAGGTCGTGAATTCTGTTGCTCTACCTATCGTCGGACTAGTGAAACGAACGGTCATAAAGTTGGGAGGATGGAAAGGCCCTATACAATTTGTGGTTGTAAAGATGGACGACTTCGATGTAGTACTAGGAATGGAGTTCCTCCTTGAACATCAGGTCATACCAATGCCCTCAACCAAATGCCTAGTGATTACTGGATCTTTCCCCATCGTCGTGCAAACAGATATTCGTCAGCCTAACGGGTTTAAAATGATATCGGCCATGCAACTAGGCAAGAGTCTCGTCCAAGAGGAACCACCATCTGAGACGATCCTGCTTGGGGCATTGGGAAAACTAGGAGAGACAGTCCTCAAGGACACTCTGTGTGTCCCAAAGAGGTGACATGGTGTGATGCCAAATAGTTGTCCCAAATCTTTGTCGATACGAAGGATGATTGACCATGGGATCGAATTACTGCCAGAGGCAAAAGTGTCTGCGAAGAATGCTTATCGCATGGCGCCACCGGAGTTAGCCGAACTTCTGAAACCATCGAAGAAGTTGTTGAGTACAAGGTTTAGTAGACCTGTACAAGCTCAGTATGGAGCCCCAATCCTTTCCTTAAAGAAGAAGGACAGAAACCCACAACGGTGTATCAAGCGCCGTATCCTGAATAAGCTCACAGTTAGCCGCAGACATCCATTGCCCATACTCCCCAACTCGTTTGACCGCTCACGTGGGGTGAAGTATTTCCCGAAGTCAAACATCCAATTGAGGTACTGCCGAGTAAGAGCAACGTAGGCAGAGAGACTCAAGACAACTTGTGTCATTGGACTTAGAGCATACGAGTTTCCCGTGGTGCCATTTAGTCTTACCGATGCCAATGGAGGAAAGTGTTGTTATGTGCAGAAACAGATAAACATGTTGAGTCATGTGGTGGAGTTTCACCAAATTGAGGTGGGAAAGAGAAAGATTGCCACAACGTGTGATGGGAGAATACCAAAATCAGTCACAGAGTTATGCTCATGCCCCGGACTGGCCAATAGTAACGAGCAATTTGTGGAAGGATTCTTAAAAAGAAGAACAAGCTCGCTGACTGAGTTGTTGAAAGAAGAAGACATTCAGTGGGGTGGGAACCTCGAGTGTCAGGCTGCCTTCGATGGTCCAAAGCAAGCCACGATTGAGAGGCCAAGTCTTAGGGTCATCGATGCGACCAAGCCTCCTAAAGTTGAGGCCGAACAATTCAGCTATATGCTCGGAGAATATCTGCATCATTTTCTTAATGCCAGACAAAGGAATTGGGTACATATGCTGAATGTAGTCCAATTCGATCATGATGCCCAAATAGATTCTCTGATCAGAAGAAGTCAGTTTGAGATTGATGGTAGTAGACATTCTATACTGCCGCCAGTCACTGATGGCCCTTATGTAGGGAACAACCCTTAAGTTCATAGAGTTGAAGAGGAATGGGAACAGATGGCTGACATCGCTTGAGCGTGCCTAGAAGAAGCTTCAAGGCCGATAGAAGAGATGGTGGATCAAAAGCGATGCCCCATTTAGTTTGAGTGGATTACCAAGTTTTCGATCAACGATGCAACAATAACGTACGGTTATATGTCAACCTGGAACAGGAAGAAGATAGAGAAGTTAAGGAAGTCTTTGCTGACAGAGTAAGGAAAGGTAGAAGGCCCACGGGGGAGGTACATAAATTCCTAGTAAAGTGGAAGAACCCTCGTTGAGGTAACAACCGGAACATGTCGAAGATCTTGAAGCATGGAAGTAGAAAATCGAAGAGCTCCAGCTTCGCCAGTTGACGGGGACGTCAACCGTTTAGGTAGGGGAGAATGTCACGGGCATACTTGTCCAAGGTGTTGTTTGCCTATGGTCGTATGCTCGAATACCCTTAAATCGCTTTTACTTTATGTCTTATAAGTAGTTTAGTTTATTTCTTTCGTTTTCGTGTCGCCGAGCCACAGTGTGACATTTCGACTTTTTTATATACAAGCCTGTCAAGGCCAAAAATCTCAATATGTACTATAGGAGGTAGCACACTACTTGAACCCTCGCCCAAGCTTTGTCGCACTCTGCAACTTAAGCTATTTTTTTTGCAATTAACAGTGTTTAATGCTTTCCTTTATGATGTTTTCAACAATTTAATTTCTCTCTCCCGTTTTATAAAATAATTTTCCCAAGAACGTGGAGTGAGGCTACATCATACCGCGAGCTAGTCCGCAGATCAAACGGCTGATTTGTTGACCGAGTAGAACAAGTGTCGCATAATTGTGTTTGAAAAGTTACGATTGTGACACCACGCATCGTCCTTTGGGCCGGTCACCAAATGTTCCCATTCTCCCTCGCGAAGCTGCTGTTCTTCGCACGTTTTCGCAAGTCTCTCTGCCATTCTTTTCTTCACTTTTTTGGCTAGCAATTTATATTTCTATACTATAAAATACTGCATTCTCCACAAGTTTAATCATCACACAAAAATGCATTCTCTTCCTCCATTTTGAGTTCCTCTTTTCCACGTTCTCTCTATCTTTCATTCATAAAGTTTTGAGCTTAGCTTCAATTGGTTTTGCTCTAATTCCTTATTTCAACAAGTGGACGCAGAATAAGAAAGCTATGTTAACCTTGGGGAGTAACCGACAATACGATTAGCACCACGGTCGACTGAAATTGCTTTCAGGTCAATGGTTCTTCTCGACACAACAATTCACTATTGTTCGATATTCTGACATATATTTCAACATTCTGAAAGCAATTTTTCCAAAGTGTTGATCAAGACCTCCAATAAAGTTCTACAAGATCTATCCAAACTCGAGCCACTTGATGGAACAAACTACTACCGATGGTCCCAAAAATTGTTAATCATTTTTTAGCAGCTTGAAGTTGACTATGTTCTTACCACACATCCACCATTTAATCTTCCAACAACAACTCCAACACCTTTTAATCCAAAATCATCAATGGGACCTCCTATCATTGTCGCTAACCAAGTGAAGAAGGTATCCATAGTTGATCTTGAGAAGTACGCAAAAGACAATAAGACAATTCGCAAACATTTGTTAAACTACATGTCAGATTAAATGTTCGACCTGTTCATGGCTCAAAAATCTACCAAGGATAATTGGAGCATTCTGGAATCTCTCTATGGTGGAGACGATGCTGGGCGAAAATGTACGTAGTTGGAAAGTGGCTGCAGTTCTAGATGACAGACGATAGATCGATTGTAGAATAGAAACATGAATACGAAAACTTGATCGCAAATGTTCAATATGAAGGAATGAAGATGTATTAAATACTCCAAGTGAATGTTTTACACGAGAAACTTTCTCCTTCATGGAACGACTACCGAAATCACCTAAAGCACAAAAAAAAAAGGACTTGAAACTTCAAAAGTTGATTAGTCACATGCGCACAAAAGAAGCCAATAGACTCAAAGATAACCTCGCTTCTACAAATCTAAATTCTGTTAATGCTAACTTAGTTGTGTCTTCTACTGTTAATAGAGATGGGTCGAAGCAGGTCAAAAAGCATAATGAGAAAAAAGATAGTTCAAGGCTGCTGGGGAAAAAATCAAGAAGAAGAAGCTTATCTACTATGTCTATGGAAAGAAAGGACATAAATTTTACCAATGTAATCAAAGGAAAGGGAGACCAAACTAGAAACCTGTACCTCAAGCCAATCTTACTAAACAAGATGACAATTTCATGTAGCTATTGTAGAGGTCAACCTGAATGAAAATAAAACTGACTGGATTCTCGATACTAGGGTCTCAAGACACTTCTACACCAATCGAGAACTTTTCCATGACTACGAGGACACTATAGATGGAGAATATGTATTCATGGTAAACTCAGCTACTACAGGAGTAACTGGGAAAAGGAAGGTTATTTTAAAATTAACTTCTGGAAAAACTTTATCTTTAAGTAATGTTTTGTATGTCCCTTCCCTGTGTAGGAACTTGGTGTCTGGGAGTCTGTTGAATCGGACGGGTCTTAAGATTATACAGAAAGGTGACAAGGTTGTCCTCACCAAAAACAGAGAATTTGTCGATAAGAGGTATCTGTCTAACGATCTCTTTGTACTTAATATTGTTTCCATGAATTCAAATGTTTCTAGTTCTGCCTACATAGTTGAATTTGTTAATTTGTTGCATAGTAGACTAAGATATGTGAATTTTGCATCAATTAGGAAGGTTAAGGATTGAAGACTAATTAATGCATCTGAATTGCATGAAACGGGTAAATGCCCTATTCGGTAAAAAGTAAATACTTCAAGAAACCTTTCAAACCAGTTGTGACTAGAAGTACCGAACTGTTAAAATTAATTCACTCTAATCTAGCTTATTTCAAAAACACTACAAGTAGAGGTGGTAAAAACTATCATGTAACTTTTGTTGATGACTTCTCTAGATTTACTAAGATCTATCTGATAAAAACAAAAGATGAAGCTAGTAGCATGTTTTTGAAATTTAAGGTAGAAACTGAAATTCAGTTAGGTAAAATGATAAAAAGATTAAGATCAGATAGAGGTGGTGAGTACTCTTATAAAACTCTTAAGGAATTTTGTGAATCAAATGACATTATTCATGAATTTACTATTCCTTACTCACCACAACAAAATGGCATAGCAGAACGACAAAATAGAACTCTTAAGAAAATGATGGATGTCTTGTTGTTAAGTTCCGGTCTATCTGATAATATGTAGGGGAAGCCATGTTCTCTGTGTATTTTGTTCTTAATAGGGTTCCCCACAAAAACTAGATAAAACTCCCCCACCAACTTTGAAAAGGATACGCACCAAATCTCCCCTACTTGAAAGTCTCGGGATGCTTGGCCAATGTACCATTTCCTGCTTTGAAGAAATCTACGGTGTGGTTTAAAACCTTTGACTATATATTTAAAAGTTACGCTCAAAATAATGCTGCATATAGGTTTATATGTTTAAATGATAAAACCATGAATGAATCTAAGGATGCAGAATTCTTTGAGCATGTTTTTTTTTTAAAGAAATCTCTATCTGTTCCTTACTAATCTAGTGGTATGTTGATCTTGAAAACTCCTCAGTTGTTAGTGAAACACCTGAACTTGAAACTGTTAAGATGTGAATTAGAATCTAAAAGAAGTAGAAGATAGATAACTGAGAAAAGTTTTGGACCAGATGTCTTAAGCACCTTTATAGTGGAAAGGCAAGATGAAATTAACTATAATTTCATGAGTTTGTATCTAATAGATGAAGATCCTAAAATTTACCAAGAAGCCTTAAACTTTTTAGAGTTAAGTATGTGGAAGGAGGCCATTAAGAGTGAATCAAACATGGGAATAGTAGACCTTCCCAAGAGAAGTAAGCCAATTAAATGTAAGTGGGTCTTCAAAAGAAAAACTAAGTCATATGGGTTAATAGAAAGATACAAGGTTAGACTAGTGGTAGTAGGATATACCAAAAAACAAGGTATTGACTACTCTAATGCGTATTCTCCTGTAACTAAGGTAACCACAATTAGGGCCTTGATTGCACTAGCCATACATAGTCTTCTTATTCACCAAATGGACGTAAAAACTGCTTTTCTAATTGGTGATTTAAAAGAAGAAATTTATATGACACAACCAGAAGGGTTCAAAATTTCTGGCCAAGAAAATAAAGTATGTAAACTTAAAAAATCTCTCTATGGTCTTAAGCAAGCTCCTAAAAAATGGTTTTAAAGTAAATTCCTCTGATGCATATATTTACTCAAAGTTGTTTGAAGCTGATTGCAGAATAATATGTTTATATATGTTGATGACATGTTGAACTTTGGAACAAATATGGAATTAATAAATGATACCAAGTTGTTCCTATCATTACACTTTGAAATAAAAGACTTAGGAAAAGCAGACATAATTCTTGGTGTTAAAACCAGGAAAAATGAAAACGGTTTGTCTCTGTGTCAATTTCACTATGTTGAGAAAATGCTAAAGAAATTTGATTCCCTCGATGTTTCTTCAATAAGAACTTTCTATGATGCTAGTAAACATCTTAAGAAGAATAAAGAAGATAGCATGTCTCAACCTGAATATGCAAAGATCATAGGTAGTGTTATGTATTTAATGAACTACACTAGACCTGAAATTGCATATGTTATTAGTAGATTAAGTAGATATACACATAATCCTTATAGATACCACTGGAATGCTTTACATCATCTGTTGAAATATCTTAAAGGAACAAAAAAAATATTATTTTCACTTTAACAAATTTTCTGTCGTATTAGAAGGATATTGTGATGCAAACAGGATTATCGACAATGTTGAGGTTAACTTCACTAATGGATATGTATTTTTTCTCGGGGGTGGATCAGTATCTTGGAAGTCTGCAAAACATACTCTCATAGCTAAATCCACTACGAAATATGAGTTTATAGCATTAGAGTTAGCAGAACAAGAGGTTGAGTGGATTAAAAGCCTACTACAAGATATACCATTGTGGGGGGGGGGGGGGGGGGCATTTGTGCATGTGTCCATACACTGTGATTCACAGGATACCATAGGTATTATCAAGAACAGTGTTTATAATGGCAAAAGAAGACATATATGTCCTGAACATGGAGTTGTGAAACAACTGCTAAAGCAAGAAACTATTTCCTTAGAGTTTCTTCGATCTGAGAAGAACCTGGCTGATCCTTTAACCAAAGGAGTAACTAGGAAAGTAGTTCTGAATTCCTCAATGAATATGGGCCTAAAGCCCTTCGGTGATCCATAGCTCTTGATATTGATGGTCTATTACGATAGACTTGATGGTCTATAGCCTCTTATTGGGTGGTCTGTTGCGATAGACTTAATGGTCCATAGTCCATTGTGTGGATAATCCTTAAATGGACTTGATGGATGATACTAAAACCTTTGAGTGGTCCATAGTTTGAAGTCTCATAGCTCTTTTTGAGTGGTTTCTTTTGGCCAACTTGATGGAGCATATAACTTAATAGTGAAGGTGGAGTCGTCTTCTATGAAAGAGTTTAAAGGTCTCTTTCTAAAGTTTTCACGATAATCCGAGGTTCATTATATGTGCATGGCCATAAAGACACAAATCTATATTGTAAAAACAAAATGGAAACTAGGGATAAAGCGTGTCGTAAGGGTCTCAACCAGTGTTATTGGAAGTTCAAGATATAATTCACTCTCTCTAACAAGGTTGTTGCCTTACTTCACTACGCATCAATTTAAATCTTTGGATATTGATGTCCAAGCTTAATATCCCATATTTGTTAAGAACAAATTTAGTGAAATCTCATTTTCCTTTATCTACCTAGTAACTTTGCTGCTACAATCATGTGTGGGAGATTATTAATGTAGGTCTTGGCCCATAAGCAAAGTAGAATTGCATTGTCCCACATTGATAGTTTTGAAAGAGGTAAGTGAGTATAGATACCTAAGAAATGAAGTGGAATGCAAATTATGTTGGTGATAATAGTATAATTCTGTCACCACATGTCGTTGTCCTCTGTTCGGTCGAACAGACAAGTTTGGGTTCAGAAACGTGCTTACATCAATCGTTTTTTGTTTTGATTCCTTGTTCCGACGAGTGCACGTCAAAATAAGGAAGCTATGTTGACCTTAACCGATAACATGATTACCACCACGGTCGTCACAGCACAATAATTCCTTATTGTTCGATATTCTGACATATATTTCAATAGGGTTTTGTGCGACGACGCAATGCACGACACAAAGTGCGACTGAACATTAATATATATGAACACATTTTTTTTTCAAAAAGCTTGTTATTCTTACCGCATTTGATTGCATATTATTCAAGAAGAATAGATACATTTTTCATAATAAATAAATTTCCAATACTGTTCAAAAAACATTAAATCTAAAAGGAAAAGAAAAGAAATTAACTCAAAAAATTACATTAAATTCTTACCAGAATTCTATCACGATATTTAATTATCCTTAATCGTTCTAGCATCTACTTTTTTTTTTGGTCTAGTAAAACAAAAAACCTAGGAGAGAGTTAAGCAAAATTATTGTGGCTAATTGAGAGAGAGGCGCATGGACATGTTGGAGCACGTGATGACAAGAGAGAGATGGATGTCGGACGAAGATAGAGAGGTGGATGCATGGCTACAAGGATTAATAATGGGCGATAGCGAAAGGGAGCCCTAGATGTTCGAAGAAGCTCTAGAAGTTCGAAGAAGAAGATGTGAGAGATGAAGTATCAAATTGTTGTTGTGGGTTTTTTAAAAGGCTATCTCCCAACGTCATACGAAGGGTCATGAGTTAATAGAGAACTCCTGGCGCGCTATTTAAATTGTTGTGAGTTTGGAGAGAACTCTCGACACATTCTTTAATGTGTATAGACTTGGTAGGAAACTTGCAACACCAATAAGAACGACGTCAGGAGATACCAAATTTTACCGCTTTTTGTAACTAATGCCCGATGCCATTTTATGACATCGGTAGTTGACCATAAATTTTAATGTTCTTTACGACCTGTTGGGATATATCCTTTCGCCCGATGATGGTTTTTTGCGTTGAGAAATACTTTTGTTCTTATAGGGCCATCTTGATGTTTAATTAGAGTTTGATTTGGAGTTTTTGGAGTAGATTTGAGAAGCTATCTAGCAAGCTCGGATTTTTTTCTGACAAGATTTTGGTAAGTTCTTGGTGGGTTTCTTTGTGAACCTTGACTACCCATTAGGTATGGGTCTAAACTTTTAGTTTTTGTTAGTATGTTTAGGGTGAGGTTTTAGGAGGAAAAGGGTTAGGAAATTGGGCCAAACCGTATTTGGCCTAACGGTTATGATAAATCGTGTTTGGCCTATCCTAATCCCCAAATAACCATATCTTCTCCTCTCTTTTCTTTTCTTACAACCCTACATTACCCTATCCAAATAACTCAATCCAAATTATATAATTGTTTTTTAAATTACTACAATCATAACCTTTCCCCCAAACACATATTATTATAACACTACTATCACAATCCCTCCCCTAAACACATACTATCATAAAACTACCTTTCATATTCCTTTCCTCAAACACATATTATCATAACACTACCAATAATAACCTTTCTCTCAAATACGTATTATCATAATCCTAGGATTATTATATCTTTTTCCTCCATAACTTTTTCCCTCCCCAAAACCTCACCCTTATTTGAATGAAATAAACAATGAAATTTACGGTTGTTCTTGGTGTAAATTATAATGGTTGAGAGCTTGGAGCCAAAGCTTGGAATTAAGCTTCCATCGATGAAGTTTGCCTTTGGGTAAATTATTTGAAGATTAATTTTTTTTTTTTTTGAAAAAGGATACTATGGATCAGTTGGGTGCACCCGGACATCTCCACCAGGTGGACACCCCTTAGCACCCTCATCACTCCCGCTTCATTAATAAAGACAAGAATTCAGGACAAGAAGCAGGATTAGGATACAAGCAACAAAGTACAGGGGCTAGAGATAAGTCCATTTAAACAAAAGCAGATACATTTATCGCAATTAAACCTGGATTATAATTTGAGAAAAGTTTTGATCTACTGCTCCAAAAACCAGTTAACGCAAGAATATATTCCCAAAGTTCTGCTGATTCCTTCTTAGCCCGACTGAATATCCTACTGTTTCTTTCTAGCCATATTTTCCATAATATCACAACAAGAGTATTAAACGTAATGGATCCTTTTTGGCTTTTGATATTTATACCACATATATCCTTACAAAGAGATGCCATATCAATAAGAGAATTATTCCATTTCAGAATAGATTTGGCCTTAATCCAAAGTTTCTTCGAATAGGAGCAGTTGATGAAGAGATGGTTAAGATCTTCCTGTTGTTTGTTGCCTAAATAGCACCTATTTGGATTCAGATACCATTTTGGGAGGCGTTTTTGCAGTTGATCAGTCGTATTAATACAACCCTGTATAAGCGTCCACAGGAAAGATTTGTATTTTTTTGGAATCTCAACCTTCCAAAGAGTTCTGTGTATAAATTTGGCTGGAAATTTGCAGAACAAGGATCGATTTCAGCAATTTCTTTTTTGACCAATGTCCTGTCAAAGCTGCCTTTTGTATTTAACTTCCAAACAGGTCGAGAGGCTCCTCTTTCTGGCAGAGGCACTGTAAGCCCAGATTTAATATCATCCCATAACTGATTTTCATGTTCGCGAAGGGGTCGGTTCATTTGAATATCCCAGTCATTTGTTATTGGGTTCCATGCATCTTTCACGTTGCCATTTTTAATCTTGGATAGAGCATATAGTCGGGGAGCATATAAGGCCAGGGGGGCTTTAGTATTCCATTTATCATGCCAAAAAGAGATTGATACCCCATCGTTAACCTGCCATCCGATGTGATTATTGAACCAGTTAGCACAATTTGCTATAGCTCTCCCAAGGCACCTTGTTACTACCAAACTTTCCCTTAATTGGAATTTTGCCAACAAATTCCTGATTATATTTGGCTACGATCAATCTTTTCCAGAGGGGGTCTTTCTCATACAAGAATTTCCAAAGCCATATTTGAAGATTAATTAATTGCATAAATTGGTGGATGAAATTTTCGTTCTAAAGATAAATCTAAATATTGAGTTTTTGTGTTATAGGTTCTAGTTCACACGCTTTATTTTTTATCAATTGTTTATTTGGACAACAATATTTGGACTTAATTACAATTTAAGGTATGGAATTTACTACTGGATTCCTCAAACCTATTTGATGTTAAGATTGTGTTTACTTTGAATGTTGAGATGGATTTATTAGCTACGAACGCTGCTTCGACTGTTTCTTGATTGGACTGTGAAAGTATTATAGAAATGCAAGGTTAAAGTTATTAAACTGATATATGTTTACAGCACGTAATATGGATCTGGTATGTTGTATGCCTTGTTGGATTGTTGGTGTTTGCTAAACATTTTATCAGGCTATGTAGATTTTGTTATATGTTTTAGCGTACCTATGGGATCACTACCAAATTGTGTTGGCTATTATGACTAATATGTGCATACCATCAAATTTTCACTTATCACTGTGATATGTGTTCCTATGGATCACTAAGACTATTATGTTTCAGGATATACATTGATGTTATGATAAAAGCTAGCTAGCTAGCAAGTAGATGAAACACGTATACCTAGCTAGCACGGTTAAGGGTTAACATGGTTCACAGCTAGTAGGTGGGTCGCTTATTTATAATACTCATCCGTTTTCATGTTTTATTTTTAGGTAAAGGTAAAGGTAAAGGCAAGTTAGCAAGTGACAAGAGGAACCTTGATTTGTTTTCGCTCTTCTTTACTTTTATATGATTTTAGATTGTTTTGAACTGTTTGTTAATAGGAAATTTCATGATTTACACATTTATTTTCTTTTATAATTTTAACTAGGGGACTCCAAGTTAGAATTTTATCATCTGTTTATTCATTTATTTACTTATTTTAAAACTATCCACGTGAGGTTTTATTTCCTATTTTCTTTCATAAAATGTTCTTAAGGGTTGATTTTAATCTCATTGTTCAAAAACTAATCATCTTAGCTTAGTTAAATTTGAAAATTTGTATCATAAAAGGAACAAAAATAAAAGTCCATTAATGCTAAATAAACACATATTTTTATAACTACTAGTCAGTAAAATGACTCACAAAACATCACACTACAAAGTTATAATGAACAAAAGAAGAAAAAAAAAAGACAGAAAATGGCAGCTCCTTTGACCTCTCTTTTGCATGTTTGATTCCTTTTGTTTCCTATGTAACATATATCATATCCTTTAAAGACAGACCAAACACCAAAAGAGAGATGAAGGCAGTGTTTTTTTTTTTTTTTTTTTTGTTCTTTTCTTTTTATCTGTTTTTTCTTTCGTCTTTTTGGTCTCTTGTTTATGCAAGGGAAAGTGATGCCACAATGTGAAAGAATTGAAGCTTTTCAAGAAGGTCTTTAGCATGGTTTGTGGCTCTACGTTCAACTCGATAAAAGAGCTCTTCGCTCAGCCGATCACCAATATGGGCATCAACAAGGACACCAGAGACACTCCGGCAACTGTTGGCCAAAGCTCGACCAACCTCTGCCGCATCGTCGGGCTGGTTCACTACTAATGGACTACCTCCTTTGAAAACTTCAAGTTTGTTTATGGAAAATGAACCATCGGCTTCTACTACCTCCTTGAAGTCTTGTAAGCTCGGTGCATACACTGGAATGTTGAAACTATCACGTTTCTCATTGCTTATCAATCCCTGCACATTAACATTAACACAAACTCATTTATCAATCAAAATACTTGAAAAAAGTTATAAAAACAAAATAAATTAAGCTATAAGAAAATAGACATTTCGCTGTTTTACAAAGTACAATAGGATCATTTGTGTTTATTCTTTGTATGATATAATGAAAAATTATCTCATTTCACTAATTCCTGGCTGAAAAAGAACAAAGAAGATATAATGGAAAATGCATGAAATTCCATGAACAATAATACAATAATGTGGGAGGGATTATCCACTAACGACTTGCCAACACAATGATTTGGGTTGCGACAAGTGGGCGGGTGGATGGAGTTGTCAAAGCAAGGCATCAAACGGCCAGAAATGATTGAGGGTTTAATGATGACCAATGGAAATTCATGATAATAAAAAAAAAAAAAGAAAAAAGAAAAGAAAAACGGGGGGTTTAGTAAGGGACCGGCAACACCCAATTATTATTAGTAGTATAGAATTTTGATGTGTGCTTTTGAGAAAGCTTTAAGTTATGCTTTTTGGTCTGCTAAAGAACATATATGAGCAGATGGTGGGGAGCATTTTTCACATTCCATTTTTACGTAAGATACTTCCCAATCAAACAAAACTATTATTATGTCTATGCTTTTTATTTCCTACACAAAAAGAAAAAATGAAAATATCTTATTTTCTCTAATACCATACCATGAATACTAAATTAAGCTTATTAATGTTATTTAGATTCATAAGTTTCAACGTTTTGTTATGTGTTCTTACTCATGTTTTAAAATATCAAGCTACACATTAAAAAGTAAATTTTATGAATTTTTTTCTATACTTTGCCAAAAGTAATTATGAAGGTAAAAAGAGTATGAATTTCACAAAGTTGAAAATTGTTATCTAAAAGTTTCATTGATTTAATTTACATTCTGTTCATGCTTTTTTTTTATATAAAATTTAGGTTATTTCCTATGATTTGGACACATGTACCAATTAAATTTATGTTAATATAGATTTAGAAAGTATGATCCCACAACTTTTTAAGGTGATCCTCATGTGTTTTGTTTAGCTACGTAGGTTATAGCTCATCAAATATATACTTAATTCAATTTGATCCACGATTTAAGGGTTTTTTATTTGACCCTTATATTTGTTATTGATTTCAATAGTTTAATAATTTAGTTCCAATTTAATCGAAATGGTTTAGGTGTTTTAACTCAATTGGTAAGACAATTTCGTCTAAATTAATTAGAAAATAAATTCATGCAAAACTCCAAAAGAAAAAGAAGGAGAAAATGTACCTCTTGGACAAGATCATCCCAAGCATCCTGAAAGTGGGTCCCAAAGAGGAGGCCGGCTCCGCCTTGGTCGGTGGGGTCGAGGGAGGTCCGGCCCAAGCAGACAAGGAACATGGACCCACCTCTCTTCAGCTCCTGAGCCCTGGCCCACAGAAATTCTGCCAAGTCCGTCTGAAATTGCTTCCGGTAAGCCTCCGCCGCCGCCTCGTTTGCTCCGTGGATGAACACCCTCCCTCTGTTGTACGCCATCGATCTTCCATCCACCACCGTCTCCGGCACCTACAACTCAATCATAAATTCTCTCTACCTCACATTTCTTCCATATTTTGTTCTCTTAAACTATGTATATGCTTTGAAATATTTCAAAAAGAAAATTTAAGTTTGTTTTTTTTAATTTTGTTGAGTAGGTCAAAAGCACTTCCAGACATTATTATACAGTGAACTACGTACATAGTTCAAATGAAATAAAAAGAAAAACTAAATGTAGATAACAAAATTAGATTGATATAGATACAAGATTTCGTGCAATGAAAAAAAAAAAAAAAAAAGTTTCAAATGGTTAAGTAAACATATGAAAAAATTTATCAACTTTTTCTTCTCTTTCTCAAAATTCCAAAGATTCCAATAATTTTTTAAAAAAGACAAAAAAAAAGGTTTCATTAATACTCCTCGGGAATACTAAAATTAAACCCCGCCTAAAACACAAAGAAAAAGTCAAAATTAACGTTTTTTTTAAATGTCGATAACCATGCATATATTGATATATATAATTAAAAATAAATAGACCATACAAAATATCAATCGTACACTTTCAAGTTTTTGTCATTCAACCAAATGGCAAGATACCAATATAGCATGAATAATAATTTTTTGAAATTGAGAAAATGGTAATCACATTTAATCAAATATAAATTAAAGTTGAGTCTTCTAATTTTTAAGGAAAAAACACACATGTATAATGAGAGAAATTATACCTGAGAGAGCCAATGCAAGGAAAAGGCGGAGTGAAAAACGTCGATGGATCTAGCCGGAAATAGACGACGGTAGAAGGAGCCAGGAACGCCAGCAGCAAAGTAGGAGCGGTGGTTGTCGGCGGCGAGGCATTCCTCCATGCTGCCGCCGTAAGTGGCCAACGGTGGGAGGAGTTGGAAGAGGGTATTGAAGTCATTTCCAGGGAGATCGGAGAAAAAGACGGTGAACTCCGGCGGGTCGACGGCCAAAGCTTCGAAGCGCTTTATAATGTGTTTTATGATGACATCCACGATGTAAATGGTGTTGCTGCCGCAGCTGCAGCCGAGATCCACCACCACGAACGGCACTTCCGGCGAGTTTAAATGAACTCCGTCCAATGTTTCTTTTAGAAGATGAAGCATCGATCTGGCATGTTGAGCCTACATTTTGTTTTTCAACTTTTAGTTACATCCATTCAAATTTAGACCTACAATTATTATGTCGGTTTTCTTGAGTCGTGATTTGGCTGATTCATAAAACTCAAGTGTATCTTGAATTTGTCCCATTTTTAAGCAACCTATTTTAAAGGTTATATTTTTAAAAAATTGTCATGTGAGAAATGATATTAGATAATTGAACGAAAGACATAAATATTAGAGTAATACTGATGCACCTAAATATTCATCTAAACTGGAGAAAAAAGAATTTCATAGACATTTTTTTTAGCTGTATATGTTTCAAGGAACACAAACCTAGGACCAACATAACTTAATTTCGAAATCATATACTTAAGAATAAATATAGTCTTTTTTTTTTTTTTTCTTTTCCTTGTTATTAATTATATATAGATCGTTTATTTAAAACAAGATGGAAAAGATACCTGAGCTTGAGAGTTGTTAGCATAACTTGTTTCACCTTTACCTCCTTTCATGCTGAGCATTCTTTCGAGTTTCATGTTGGAAACGACGACGTTGTCGCCCTTAGGAGTCATGGGAAGGGTTTGAAGATTTTATGGGTAAGAGCTTGGGAGAAAGAAAAGCTTTTGTGAAGAGAGGGTACTAAAGTTATGGATGAAAAGTGTGGATGGCTTAAGAGAGTTGGATATTTATAAAGAACAAAAGGGCTAAAAATCATAATATTCATATATATATATATATATATATATATATATATTTATTGTATACAATTGTTATATTTTATTATTTAATTGGATTGCATTATTAGTGGATAAAGAAAAATTAGAATAAAGGAAAGGTAAAAAAATAAAAAGAATGGGGCAGAAATAGAAATGTATGTAAATATTGGGGGTCACATGCATAAGAGAAGAAAGTCCTAGATTTCCGCCGGATTTTGATAAATGTTGTAAATCAATGCTTAATTAATATTATTAACCCTAGTTTTGGCTCCTAATGCAAACTATAAAAACAGAACCTAATCATCAACTTAACTGTTTCTCTAACAATATTTATGTATAGGGTTGGTTACCCTTTAATTATTTGTTAATCAAATTGCATGTATATTTAATTAGAACTTTGAAGAAAAATGATGGTTTAGGTTTGATATATAGTTAAAATAAGAATTTCTATGACTTTTGACCTCACGAGTTTCCAGTAATTGTCACCACTCTTATATTGAAAATTTTGGATCTGTTTAATTAGAAGATGACGAATTATATAAACACTTTTGAACAATATATCTTAATAAAAAAGAATTTTGAATTATAAATTATTTGGGTTGCATTAATGTTATTTTCCTTTCTTCTTTTTTCTAATATAATTAGATGTTCAATTTGATGGTCGGTCTAGTATTTAAAACTGATTAATTTCTCAAAAATACGTTTTCTTTTACTAACTATTTTGGAGCTTATTTTTGGTAAATAGTTCAAAGTCATCTTTTTGTAATCTTCTTTATTGTTTTTCTTTTATATATACATATATATATAATTACATTGTCAAATTTTCTTAAACTTTAAAATGAAAGATTTACGTGAAAATATCAAATTTTCTTATTTAAGGAAACAAATTTCTTATACATATTTCTAATTTTAACTTGATTATTGCCTTATTAAAAATTTATTCTTTTCTGTTTTTTCCTTTATTCATATATATTAAATATGTTTCATAATTGATCAAACATCCCCCTCTTCTTTATTGTTTTTCTTTTTATATATATATTAAATATATTTCATAATTAAATTGTACATATATATATATATATATATATTAAATATCTAATAACTAAATACCAATCCTAAAAATATTTTCCTTATTAAACTTATTTATTCTTTTTCATATATTTATTTCCATGAAACATCTTAATTTCCAATTTTCAATTTTCCTTATTAAACTCACATTTCTTATTTAATTTGATTATTTTTTTACGAACAAATTTTTTTATTCTTTTCTATTCTTAAATATTCTAATTTTTAATTCTAAAAATGTGTTTCCTTATTAAATTGAGATTACATTCGATTTTAATTTGATTACTTTTTAATAACATTTAGTTTCCAATTTGAATGGTTCGATCTTAAAATTTTTTTATGAATAAAATTTTGTAAGGAAGTCAATTTTTTATAATCTCTCATTCTAGAATTTCTTCAAAAATTAGTTTTTAAATTAATAAGAATATTTTAAAGCTCTTTTTAGCTATTAGTTTTTTAAAAAAGTTTCTTTTATCATCTAATTTTCTTTTAATAAGCTTTATCAAAACCCGACTTTAAACTATTAATTTTTTCTCTAAAAATGATATCAAACCCATTATTGATTACTCAATATAGAAGGAGATGATTATTTGGTCAAAAGCTCTTTTTAGCTATTAATTTTTTTGAAAAGTTTCTTTTATCATCTAATTCTAAGTTTCATAAAATTACAATAGATTATTTCAAAAAAAAAAAAAAAGCAAATTTTTTACATGTATTTTAGAATTACACAAAAAATTTAATTTCCAATAGTTAATTAATGGGGTTTTTTCGAAAATAGAAACAATTAACAAACTATTTACACATCATAAAACAAAATTACTAAAAGATAAATTTAATTACTTATTTTTGTTATGAAGTGTAAATATTTTGTCAAAATGTTCTATCTTTTACTATTTCTCTTAATTATATTCTATTTCTCTTAATTATATTCTACTTCTCATAAGTATTAACCCAAAATTTTAATATATAGGATAGGAATGACTAAAACCATACACTCATATTAATTATGTTAAAATTTTAGTGTAATTATGCAAAGAGACTTTAATTATATTCATGGCTTAAAAAAGAGAGTGAGTTAATTAATTACCACATTAAAGTAATTTTAAAAGTGAACAATTATACAAGGGGATATGATGGTGTGCGTAATATGGAATTAATAATAATCCAACTTTGATAGATAGATTAGGTTAACTTTAATATAACCATAAATATATATATATATATATATATATATATATATATATATATATATATATATATATATATATATATATATATATATATAAAAGTTATGTATTGATCAGTAATGAAGTTGGTAATAATTAATGAAAATGAAAGAATATATAATTTGGATGGATAGTTGCTCACTGATTAATATATCTCTAATTAATTAAACCCACATATTATATACTCAAGAACAGTCATTAATTACAAAGCACCTTCACCACTTTTGATTAGTTTTACACAAATCATTATGTTATTTTTGGGGTTATGACTAATTGAGAGGGTTTGGTAATTATGTATTTTAAAAGAGTGGATTAACAAATTAAAGTGTTCTAGCCTGATAATCAACAGCAATTCTATAATAATAGGTGTAGAAATTAAATGATTGAAAGTTTTTGGGTAAAATTATCACATATCAATCAACTATCTAAATATTATAATGTAATTAACCCAACAAACAGATAAAAGATTTGTTTTATTTCACATTATTGAATGGAAATCTAAAGATCAATGGAATTTTGCTTAGGAAGGGTACAATGGGAAGGTATGTGTAGCCATGTAGGGAGATTTAGGAACAATAATGGATGAAACCCTAAAAATATCTTCAATTATTATCATTATTGTTATAATAATTTCCATTGAATAATGAAGAAGTTAGAAAAATATAACTATGGATGAAAACTTAAACATTTACCAAACTTTCATTTAAATTATTTATGTATAATCAATGGTAATTTTCAAGAGTTCAGTAATTATTTGAACTTAATTTTAATATCATCCGATTGTACTATAGAGTAAAACAAATGGTGATTTTTATTGATTAACTCATTACAATTACTTCTTCATTTTATTTTATTTTTAAATCAAGCTTATTAAACATTTATTGCAGTTTTTAAACGTATTGGTTTTGTTTGTGATCCACTGTTTACTAATGTTTTTAAAAATCGATTTAACTAAGTTTTGAGAATTATGAACACATTTGGTATCCATATAAGTTTTAGTTTTTTAAAAATTAATTAAACCTAGGAACACTCATCCATTATACTTTTAAACTTCTTTTTGTTGTTTTCTTCTTTTTTAATGCTTTAAAAAATCAAATCAAATTTTGAAACCTAAGAAAAAAATATATAGTTTTTGAGAACTGGTTTAGAATTTGAAAGTTACCTAACAATTCAATTATTATGGTTAAGAAATATGTAAATAATTTAAAAGAAAAGTATAGCAAATTGGTTTAATTCTCAAAAATAAAAGATTGATAAATTGTTTACCAAATTGAGGTAAGAAAAGTAGTATTTAGAACTTTGCTTTTGTGTCTGGATGTTAAACTAACTATTCAACTTTTTTATGCAATGAAGGTAGTCTTATTTTTCAAAAACTTAAACTAAAACTAAATGGTCCCTTCATTTTAGATAATTATTAAGAAGAATGGTTAGTATGAAACGTCCCAAAATTAAAATAATTTTGAAATTAATTATCCTAGTCTTGTTTAATTAGATTTAATTTATTGGACATTATTCTGGATTCATTTTATAAAAATTATTTGATTTGGTAGGAATTTAAATTAATTAAATATTTGTAGGATGAATATTTAATTAATTAGAGATTTTAGCTTGGAGTGTTTGTTGAGAATTTGATTAAATTGTATATCACGAGGTTTAAGTAAAGTCGTAGATTTTTTTGTTTTGTTGAAATTGAATTAAATTTAAATAATTATGAATGTTATTTAATTAAATTGTGGAGTAAATATTTTATTGATGATTTGATAATTATATATAATTGTATTTGGGAGAAATATCTTATTAAGGGAGAAAAATAAAAATAATCATATTATAAAAAAATATAATTGTTATAATTGTTTTATTTGGACAATATATTTAATTAGGGAGAGAATAATGCTCTAACAAATATATCTGTTTATTATATATTTTGGTAAGAAAATAATAATAATAATAATAATAATAATAATAATAATAATAATAATATATTTAAAAATTAAAATAGAGGGTTCTATACATTTTGTAACGTTTTATAATTAGTTTCAATATTTTAGTAGTTTTTTTAAAAAATTCAAATATTAAATTCACCGTAGAAATTATAGATTATTATATTAATAATTGAATTATGCTCTCTAATAAGATTTCAACCTACACTGAACTACTGATTAACAGCCATTAGAAAGAAAAAGCAGTAATATATATACACATATATACTATTACTAGTCAACAGTGTATATACTCTTAAGTTACTAATTAGCATTTTGAAGATGGTCAGTTCAAATCTCACTCTATAATTAATTGTTGAACTAAACAAAACTTGTGGTTATATCAAACGAAATAAAATATATATATTTGAGATGAGGAAAAAAAAAAACATAAGAAATAAAAGAAAAAGGAGAGAATAAAACAGCCCACCAACCAAAGAGCATTATAATTACATTCCAAATAGGGAAACAATAGAGTACTCTTTCTCATCTTCTTAAATACATAGAATGATAAAGCCTTGGCATGCAATGTGGTTGACAACATTATGAAATAAGTAATCAATAAAAGTGTTATTTTTTTAATTTCTTTTATATGTCATATAGTTTTAAATTAATTAATTTTCTCCTTCTACCCAGCAATTCATAATAATTAAAGGATAATTATAGGTTAATTATAGTGTGTGTCAAAATACGTATTTAATATGTAATGAAAATTTTTAATTATTTCAAAACAAACAAATTAGATAAGAATAATTTTAGTATGTTCCTCAAAAGTTAAGTGTATAATGTTGTCTTTTCTTCTTCTTTCATGTCTTCAGATGTACAACAATCAATATTACAATCACTTTATACTTCTCATTTAAAACAAACAAACAAATAAAAAAAAATTAAAGTATTAACTACTTAATTTTTTTCCTTTCTTAAAATATGATATCTTTATATATAATTAAATAGATGTTAATTGTGTCCCTAGAAACATCAAAATTTTAATTTAATTGTAAACCCCTCGATGCAAATTATTACGTTTGATAAAATTATACCAATTGTTGTTACTTAATTAACGTCTAAAGTAGTAAACATATCTTAGTTCAACGGTTACTATCGTGATCTTCCATCTTAGAGATGAGAGGTTTAATCCTCTTTCTATGAATATTATACTTAAAAAGGAGAAATAAAATAGTATGCATATTATTTCAAACATTGTTTTATCAATATTTAATATATTTTTTACTATAATTTAATTATTTTAAAAAACTATTATGATTTAAATTGCAAGTTATTTTGTTTGATCAAAATTTATCATAAATTTCAAGTAAATAAAATAAATGTTAAACAAAAAAATATTGCAAAATAACAATTAAATCAGAAAATATTTGTAAATATAACACAATACAAAAAGTGACTGCAAAAATGAGAAAATTTATATCTAAATCTCATAATCTATCAAGGATGGATTATATCATTTGTAGGAGTCTTCAATAATAGACCAAATCACTTATAGAAGTCTTCCATATAGAGTCTATCTTATTGGTAGATTTTGTTATATTTATAGGTTTTCAAAAATAATGTTACTATACACTTTAGTTATTATCCCCAAAATTATGTAGTAATATGAGATCGGACATTCCTGCACTTAAAAGAATATAATAGATTTCGACAAACAAAATTCACTCTTTGTGTATTTTGTTACACTACCCCAATCATAGTAGATGAGAGATGCATGTACATATATTTAACTTCAAATGCACAATTATATAGATATTATAATAAATCTTATTTACTATAACTAGTATGACTACTTGTTTTAATATATTCTTTGAGTATTTGTTAAAGTACAATACTTGTTTAATTTTGTTCAGTATAATAAAGTCTATCACAAATGTCTTTGGTCACTAATACATATTATAATGTTAGACAATAAACACAATACTTGTTAAAGTACATGAATATTTTTTTGCCTACTACAAAAAAGTGAGGGATAATGTAATATGACAAGGGAAAAAGACATGTATGTGCATTCATTCTGAATTATAGATAAAACAAAGTCGATTGGTGGAACGTATTAACCTGTTCAAGGAAACACACTCTAAAAATGGAATGTCCATGACTCAGGTTGCTTTTATTTTTAACAATTTTAGTTTTAAATTAGTTTAGTCATTTGTAATTTAAACAATTTAACTATACGTCGTTTCAATTGTTAAAATTGCAATCAAACCCCAATCTAGAAGAGTCAACCACTAACATGGACGAAATATTTGATACGGTTTTGAGTACACGATATCCAACCACATTAAAAGCTTTGATGGACCCCAAACCTAAATCTATGAAAGGTAGCAACTCATCAACTATATCTATCGTAGAAATATAATCAAACTATGATATGAAAGTGTGCGAACTAAAAGTTAATTTGGAAGAATCTCAATTAAAATTGAAGAAAGTTGAATAGTATAAAAAACAAATGAAAGAGGAACATGCGAGACAAATTGAAGAATTGAAAAAAAAAAGTGAACGAAGAGAAGAAGTAATGAATTAGGTATGATTAAGAAGTGAATTAGGTATGATTAATTGATGTTAAAATTGTAGTATGCTTCGTACGATATCAGCCAATTTGTTGCTATTCTGAAACGACGGTGGCAAAGTAGCTATGTTTTACTATTAGTTGTAGGAGAAATGAATGGTTGGCTATCCTATAGTGTTATGGTACCCTTAATTGTTTGTTACTTTTGTGTGTTTTGTAGAGGGGTGGGTAAGAAATCAAATAACTTTGGCCAAGCTAAGTTTGATCGTTAGTTGCATTGTTTTTTAAGTTTGTGGCTTTTGTTCGTTTGTGGGGTAGGTCGAAATCATATAGCTTCCGCCAAGTTTAGTTACTGTGTCTAGCTTGAGAACAAAACCTTTCGTTTTCTTTTGTTTCCACCAGTCAATTGCTTCATTAGCAATGAGGATTGCATCGGTAATTTTTCTTTCCTTGATGAATACCATTTGATTTTCTGCAATTGTATCAACTAGAGTGACTTTGAGTCTATTTGCTAGAGCTTTTGCCATAATCTTGTAAAGGGAGGTTGTTAAGCTAATGGGTATGTAGTTTGAAGAGAGAATACATTTGTCTTTTTTACTGATGAGGGCAATATATGTGTTGTTGACATTGTTGTTGATAATACCTTTCTTGTGAAAGTCCTGAAAAACATTCAACAAATCTCCCTTTAGGTTTTGTCAATGTTTTTTGTAGAAGAGCAGAGTGAAACCATCTGGACCTGGAGCCTTTTCATTGTTGATAGGGATGATTGTTCTCTTGATTACATACTCATCAAAGAGCTTGCAAAGTTGAGTTTGGTGAGAGGAGGAGATAGGCTTCCAATCCAAGTTGTCAATAAGGACTTCTTCATTGTCCTTCTTAGAAAAAAGATCCTGATAGTGAGACAGGAAAACACTTGAGATGACCTCAATTGAATCTTGATTTTTACCATTAGGATCGCAAAGGGATTTGATCAAATTTTTCCATTGGTTTATAGTGCATACTCTGTAGAAGTAAACATTATTTTCATCCCCAAAAAAATTTCATTTCTATCTAGATCTTTGATGCCAAATCTGAGCCTATTTATTTTCAATGCTAAGCAAATTAGATTTAAGGGAAATCCTCTTCAAGTGGTGTGATTCAGATAACTCTCCTTGAAATTTTAGCTTGTCAATCGAATCAATTTCTTTCGAAAGAATTTTTTTGTTGGCTTCATATTGATTTACTTTGTTGCCTCGCTAATCTTTGAAATATTTAGAGAGCTTTTTGAGTCTTTGGATAAAGGCATAACTAGGGAAGCTGTCATGTTTGGAGTTGTTCCACCAACCTCGAAAGTTTTTCCTAAATTCCTTGTCCTTTAGGTAGATATTATTAAGTCTGAAGGGGCAAGGACCCCAGCTGATATGAGGCGATTCCAAGACAATAGGAAATTGATCAAATACTGTTCTTTGCAAGGTTCTTGATGAGTGAATATTGAATATCTATTTCCATCTTAATGTAAAAAGGAAGCGATCAAGGCGAGAAAATGTTGGATTTACTCTGAGATTTGACCACGTGAATTTATTGTTTGATGGAGGGGGGTCAACGAGCTCATTTTCCTAAACGAAGTTGTTGAAAAGTGTCATGTTTCTGAAGTCAATGTTTTTTGCATTGGTCTCTGATTCCCATCTAATAATATTGAAATCACCAACCAACAACCAATTTGGAAGGCACTATGATTGAAGGAGCTTTAGTTCATTCCAAAAATTAGTTTTGTCACTGCTTCTAGAGGGACCATACACTGAGGTGAGCCACCAATAACCATCCAAATTGCAAAAGTTTAAGAAAATAGAATAAGTTCCCAATTTGATGTCATTGACTTTGAATTTGATGTCATTCCACATAACAATAATACCACCAGATGAACCAGCTGAAGGAAGAGCTAGCCATTTTACACCAGTCTTGCTCCATAGGAATTTAACATTAAGCATTTGAAAATTTCTAATTTTTGTTTTAGTGAGGATAACAAAATCAGGATCATAAGAGGAAATTAGATTTTTTTATTGAGACTCTTTTTGAGGGAGAGCCTAACCCTCTAATATTCCAACAAATGAACTTCATGTATTACCCTTATCCCCCAAAGGCCCATGGTCTCAAACATCCATTTGATCAGTTATAAGTACAGGAAAGTTTAAGGAGCTTGGAATTTTCGAGGCATATTTTGGAGACAGCTTAAGCTCATTGTCTTTTAGCGAATTCACCAATTTCTCCTTGAAAGCTCTGTCATCTTCCTTATCTTTGTCGATGCTTGAGTCCTTTGTTCTTCCAGTTGTAGTGTTGTTGTTCAAATTTTCAACTTTTGGAAGGAGACTTTCTTCACTTTCTTTTGCAGGGTTCGCATGCTGTAATTATCCTCTTCTATATTTGCACTCAGCAAGTTGTTATTTAACTCTAACCTTTGGTTGCTTTCGGAGAAAATCAATGAGTCTAAAGGAGAGATGGGCCCCATATCTACCATTAAATTCATAGGCTTGTTTCCATCTTCACTTTCTTTTGAATTTTGCTTAGGATTTTCGTTTAATACTTAGGAGTCTTTTTTTATCCTGTAAAATCTCTTCATCTTGGATTTGTTACGAGGGTTCCCTTTCTTTTCAGGTGATTCATTAATAGCAGAGATCTCCATTGATTTTCTTTCAATATTTTTATCCGTCTGAACTGAGAGAAATGTTGCATCCTGGAGACATGAAGGAGACTTTTCTTTTTGAGATTCTTTTTTATCTCTTGGAGTAATGACAAGGATCTTGATCATTTATGATGAGGATAGCCTTTCCTTACTCTTTCGTTCTTTCACTCAGCTTCTAGTCGAAGGATCATATTCGGAGTCTGATGAACTGTCTTTCTTGGTTTTTGTGGGATTTGAAAGAGAATGTTTGTCAGAACTGAGGTGATTGTAACCACCGCGTGACTTGGTTATTACCGATGGGACTGCTTGGAAACCATTGTAGGTGTAGACCTCTGCCATAGGATTGTGTTCATCAAACTGATCGGCAGCCTTTGTTTCAAAGGATCCATGTACTCTAACACTTCTTTTCACAAACTATCTGGCTTCAGGAGGTGGAACTGTATTGATTATAAAGTTCTCACCGAGATCATCAGTGATTACTACAAAAGCTGGTACAAAACCTGTATAATTATACCTAACTTTAATCTTGGCATCAATGAGTTTATCCAACTCCAAGGTTTCTTTTGCCACTGCAAGAAAGTCCCCACAAGCCATTCCAATGTAATGAAAAGTATTGTAGTTCCATAAGTGAAGTGGGATACTCTGAAACATAGCCAGCCACCATAACTAGGAATCACTGAGAGAAAGGAGTGTAAATTTGGGTCCCAACTTTCAAACTTTACTTGGTAGTTTCCAATCGTGGACCAACCATTTGCACTTTTATTACTGCATAGAAGCTTGGCATGGTCAGGTGACAGGTAGAGTATGGCTTTGTCAGCTTGGAATGGTTTGTAGGAGAACTCCATTTCTGATTGCCTTTTTAGAGAGAACATAATTCTACTCCAATCATCATGGAAGCAACGCCTTAAATCAACGCCTTGGGAACTCCATTTTAGTTACTAGCATTGTTTTGTAGGATTCATTAAAGTGGTATGACTTGTTTCGATTTTTTTTCTTAAAATAAACTTCGTTAAGAAAAACAAACCAAGAACACAAGTCTCACCAACAAAGGCAAAGGAAATCCATGCCAAAATTATACAAGAAGCCCTACCCACCTCTTTTTGGAGGAAGAAGAAGAAGAGGAAACAAAACACGACCACCTGAGCCAAACAATGAACAAGCTTATTTGTTGAGCGCAGACACTATACAAAGAAACACACCTAGGAAGACAAAGCCAAAGCCTCAATATATCTTCAATAAACTTCAAAAGCTCAGACAAATCCAAACTCTCATCAAACAAAGCATTAACAAGCTTCATTACTATCATATTACTCAACCAAAATAGGGGTCTGAGAGACAAAGACAAAACAGTTAATAAAAACAGTCAAGCCTCTTACAACCGTCAGAGCCTTAAGAAGCTTAATGCACCATCAGATGTGTACCCTATCGCAATCAACAAGAACAAGAGATTTAGAAGAGTCGTGAACCATCCAAACTATCCGACCTTTGTGTGTTTGTGGTTTTGGTATATGTTGTGGTGATTAGGTAGAAATCATATAGCTTCGACCAAATTTAGTTACTACCACTCTTTTGCAAGATTCATAAAGTGGAATGAATTGTTAGATTGTTCTTAAGTTTATGTGTTTGTGGTGGGGTTGGGTGTAAAATCATATAGCTTTGTTTTAGGTAATTATCTTTTAAGTATTTATGTTTATAAATTGTAAGAGGATGAATTACATTTATTCATCAAATTTAGACTAGGGGTTCCCATGTGTCGTTGTTGCGATTGTTATGTTTTAAGTTTGAATAAGTTCAATTTTTTGTACGAGACGTGGGTTGAAGTTATGGATTACTTGAAAGTTGGGTTGGGAGATTAGTTTTTAATTTTGGGTTAGAAAGTTTTTCATACTTTTATTTCTTTTTATATAATATAATGTGCTCTAATAGCTCAACTTTCATTAAATTGTAGGTAACTTCAATGCTTTGGGTTGTGACTCTAACTCATGACATGTCAAGTCATTTCTCTTATGTGACTCGAGATATATTTTTGTAGACCAATTAAGTAATTATAATCAAGTTACTATAGATAATATGTAAATAATAACACACTTCTCTATACATAGCAAACACTATTTTCAAACGATCTTGGTTAACTTGAATGTATGTAAAAATCCTTCTATTTTGCTCGATTAGTGATTTGGATTCTTATTTTAGGTCACGAAAACTAAAATTAAAGAAATAATGACACACACGCACTTGATGTCAACCTATATATTTGATGTCAAGAGTTAAAACATTCTCTCAACGTTATTTAATTTCGTGTCGACAAATAGTTTTCCAACAAAAATTTTATCTATACTTCGAACATTATTGAGACCATCAAGATGTGTTTATAGCTATCTCCCAACAAAAGTTGAACATTGAAAAAATTGTTCTTCTTACAAAGGGAAATTTTAAAAAAAAATGAAAAAAGAGAAAAAGATGAAGGCGATCTATTAATTTGAAAGACAATGAACTTTAACTGATGATTATTTAACTAGTGATTACTACTTTTTAATCTTGTGATATTTTTTAATCTCACTCCCAGAAATCAAGGTTCAATTTTGAACTTAAAAAATATTCTAATCATTAATTAATTAGGGTTGTAGGTCTTGTGGACTAACTTTTTGGCAGAAAAAAAAATCAAAACCTACAAAAGCTAGGGGATATAAGCCAAAGATATTTCTTAAATTATTACAGGAGATATGGTCCTCTTTATTTTCCTAATACATGCATCCTCTCAAACTTAATTAAAACCTCTATACAAAAATTCATTGAAATATGAATATATATTATCACTTTCTTACTTTATTCATTCAGCAATTTCCAAATTTTTTTAAATTTTAGTAATTATGGAGTGATATGAACCCAAAACATGTCATTGCTTATGAATGTATAAATTCCGATTTGATATTAGAATCTAGAGTTCAATGGGACATAAACTAAAATTATATTATTGAATTTTAAAAAAAAAATTATTAATTTTTTGTTTAAAAAATTCATATTAATGTGTCTATATTTTAGGGAAACTTAACTTAAAATTAAAAAAAAAAAAATCAAAAACTTCTATAATTGATTAGTTTTATCACACACATATATATAGTTAACAGAGACATCATCCCAATTCATTGGAAATTATTAAAACACGTCATAAATGTGTAGATGATATTAATTTTCAATTATGTTGACTTGTGCACATTTAGGAAACTAAAACTATAATATTATTGAATATTGAAATCGTTTTTCAAAATGTTTAATTCTTTGAAATTTGAACAAGCTAAAAAATTTAATTACTAGCAGATTTTCAAAAATGTGAATTTATTACATACAAAGTTGACCTTCTTTTTCAATTAGTTCTATAATAGGTGATTTCATTTTCAATATATTTCTTTTCTTTCAAATTTAAACCTATTTACTCTTTTATTATTATTATTATTATTATTATTTGACAAAAGGTATTAACCATTTCACTTCTAGAGATAAATACTTCTTTAATTAAGTTAATTTTCTATCATTTGAACCGTCTTAATAGTTTTATAACAACAACACAATACAATACATTATATTCACATATTTCAATGTATTTAAAGTAAATTCCCACAACAAACATATTCTGTAAATGTGTATTATTTGTCATATTCATTAGTAAGGTATGTTATGATCAGGGCATTGTAAGAACTTGTATTACTCCTTAAATTAGAGACTTCAGTTAAAAATGCCCTTTGAATATATTGTTAATAAATAGATTTAACATGCTCTTAAAATCAAGTATTAGATCTTCCCTTTTATGAGTTCAACCAATATGCATCACAAAATACGGCCCCCACAATCTCATCTTCACTATGTGATGATCCACAAAGGCAAGTATGTATTATTTCCTTACTACTTTTCGAAACCAATAACCCTAACCTTTATTATTCATTGATTATTGTGATTTGTGAGAGGATGGTCCCAATCTTTATAGTGAGAAGGAGAAGGGAAAATAATAACATTACCCCAATGAGAGAAGATGATAAGATGTAGATAAATGAAATTATAACCCAAGACTTTTTTAAACAAATATATACGTTTATTTTTACCTTTTCTTTTAACTTTCGTGATATCAACGTGAAATTAGACCAACATTAAGTGCATGTAATTAAGTTGGGATCTCACTTTCCCTCTCTCTCCTATACCTTATCTCACTTCTTTAAGCTTTTGGTTAATTTTTTCACTCATCGCCATTCACTCTCTCTATTTATCTCTCTCTCTTTTTTTTTTTTTTTTTTTGGAGTTGAGAATCTCTCAAGCATCCACGCAGTAAATTAATTGATAGTGATACAACCAAATGAAAAAAATAATTATTAAAAATATTTACAAACATAGAAAATTATATAGTCTCTTAATGATAAATATTTTATTATATTATAGATCATAGCATTTACTAGTAAGTAATATTTTATTATATTTATAAATATTTTTGTTAATTCAAATACATATGAAATAGTTAAAAAAAGAAAGAGTAATTTAAATGGATGCATTTTAATTGTTGAAGAGAATGAAAAAAAAAAAAGAAGAAAGTGAAGTAAAGTTTAGAAATGAAAGGGGAAGAAAAGAGAGAGAAGAAAAAAAGAAAAGGTGAGGATGTTGGAGATGGTGTAGTCAATTGTGTTGAAGTAGCACGCTATCCAAAATCATGAGTAGGAAAGAAAAAGCCACACACACAACCAAGTTTTTCAAAACATCAATACTCCCTTTTTTCACATCACACCCATTTTTAATTTATTAATTCTAACACTATTAATTCTTCCAACCTAATTATAATAAAATAATATATATATATATATATATATAAGTCATCGCCGCCGTGATAGTCGCCGGAGCACGAGATACTAGACGGTTCGTTGTTCCTCCTTTTTCTGCCTTTAATTTAGAGACTTTGTCTTTAACCACCTAATTAACTAACCCTATATTAATTACCTACCATCTACCAAATTAATTGTTCAAATTATTACATCTCTTTCATAATTAATTTCTACCATTTTTATACTTATCAAATTTTATGGTTTTAATTTGTTTCTTAACCTTCTACTACCACTCAACTCAAAACCTAATTCGGTGTTCACAAACACAACGCACCTTTTAATGCCATTTTTAAATAATGATCGTTGGTTGTTCATTCATTTTTCAAGATTATGATCCACGTAAATAAAGTTGATCAAAGGCGAATGGTCCTTAATTCTCTAACTTTCATATATAGGACAAGACGTACATTATTATTCCCTCCTCAACTTTTATAATGATAGACTATATATTTGTAAGGAATCGGAGAAAAAGAGAGTTGACAATTTATTTAAAGAAAAAAAAATTACATATTATTCCTTCTTTTCTATCTAAATTAATCCAACCACTATCTACGCTACTACATGCAATTTCAATATTGTTTGTGTTCTAAAATAGTTATTGTAATTCGATAATGCTTTGAAATTTTTTTTAATAATAGACAGTTTTGTCTAATGTGGTTGTCTCTCCATAATCTTTGCATATAAATATTGCTTGTCTTGAAAAAAAAAAAAAAGTTAGTCACCCATGCAAAACTGCAACGTACTCTTTTTTTTTTGTTTAATCGGTAACTGTAATTTTCAAAATGAGACAAAGTTGGCAGAAAAAGGAAAGGAAAAGTGGTGAAATGGTCAAAAAAGAAGAAACCCAAAAAGAAGTTGTTGGGTAAAATTTTCAACTTTGTGTTTTTCCCTTTTGGTTATTTTGTTGTTTTGTTGCATGGAGTTTTTTTTCTTTTGTTTTTTCAAATATATATATATATATATATACTATCTGTAATGACAGATTTTTCCATAGCAAAAAACACAAAAGTGATTTTGTAATATATTTATTGCTAATGAGTGGTTGTTTTCAGGTGGCTTTGCCGGCCGGCCGGAAGACTTACTATAGAAGAGAAAAAGAAAGAAGCCTTTTTTTTTTTTCTTCTTCTTTACATAAAAGGTGATGCAATATAGAGAGACAAAATTCTAGCCTTTTTTCTTACAAACTAGACAATTGATCTAAACTGTTTTGACATTTTCTGTTGTCTTGATCCTATGTTCTTTTAAGGATGTAAGAATTAAATGTTTTGGATTATTAACATACTTTTTTTTTTTTTTTGAGGTTCGTGGTTTAATTTCTCACTTTATGATCTAATGGACAAGGAAATGCAAAGTCTTTTGTTCATTGAGTTTAGTCATCTAAAATTATGTAGAAATAAATTGAAATATGGCATAATATAGGATGAAAATATTTTCTAACACATTAATGTATATAGAAGAATACTAATACGTTCGTGTGTGGGTGGGGGAATATACAAGAAATGAGATAAATGTTTACCGAAAATTTGAAGAAAAAAAATACTTTTATTTATATGTATATGTTTGACGTAAAATTAAATTTAAAAAATAAATCAGAAGTAATTTTAATTTTTACTATGTTTTTAAAAAATAAACAAGTAATAATTTAAGTTGTTACTATATTATCATGTTTTGAAATTGAGACTCGATCAAAAGCAAACAATTATATATTTATTATTATTTCTTGTCCATAAATTTTGAATTCTAAAAAAAATAATTTAAGGTCTCGTTTGATGACGACTTTATATATTTTGTTTTTTGTTTCGAAAATTAAGCACCCTTATATTTCCTCTCAAATTCATACAATGATTGACATATTTCTCTAAGTACAATAGTAGAAGTATTACATAAATTCCAAAATAAAAAAAGAAATTTAAAAAAGTAAGCAGTAGGTGGATCTTACAAAATGGTTGTGTCAAAATGAAAGCATTTTCTTTTCTAATAAACATTTCAACTTATTATTTAATTTATTTAACCCCCAATAATATCTTATAATATATATTATTACAATCCAAATTAAATTTTAATAAATACCTATTTTGTAAATTTTAAAACTAAAATTCAATATGGTTTGATCAATAATGTAACCTCATATAACTTGATTGAGTTTATTTATATGTATGCATGTATTTGTATTTGTCTATATGTATGTATATATATGTATTTATCTATATGTATGTATGTAAATATGTAAAATGTATTATTTATATTACCTTAATAAAAATAAATAAATAAATAATACCTTGTAAGTTAATAAAATATGGATACCTACAAAATAATAATCACAATGACAAACCTCTACCAACTTCACTACAAACAATAATGAGTATAAACTAATTCCATCAAAGATATATAGATAGAGGGGTGCTATATTAAAATAATAATAATAAGACTTAAATGATTGAGTAGGATGTCTTTATATTTAACCTAACCTAAAAGTTCAATTCCACTGTTCCATAATTATATTATTTAGATTTTAATTATTTTTTATTATTAAAATTTAAGCATACAAACATTCGTTCTATCTATTATTAAAAATTTTATAAAAATATTGTATGTGTATATGTGTTGGAAAATTTTCATGAAGGTAACAAAACATCAAACTATTTACAGCTCATATAACAAAGTTCATAAAATTAGTCATTTTTTAAATATTTCAGGTTTTCCCTTTCGTCTTTCTTCTCTTCTTGGCTGCAATTTCTTTCGTCGTCTTTCTTCTTTTTCTTTTTTGCTTTTTTTTCCGCTGCGATTTCTTTCCATTGTCTTTTTTTTTTCATTGCGATTTCTTTCCATCGCCCTTTTTCTTTTCTTCTTCTTTCTTTTTTACGTCATTTAAATTTGGGTAACCAAATCTAAACAATCGTGTACAAAAAATAGCAAAATCTAAAAGATTGTATATAAAGAATCTTGAAAAAAATCATTTAGATTGGAGTAGTCAAATGTAAACGATCGTGTTAAAAAAACAAACCATATTGTAGATAAATCTAAACGATCGCGTACCAAAATAATTTAAAAAATCATTTATCCAAATCTAAACGATCGTGTACTGAAGAATCTTGAAAAAAAATAAATGATTATGTAGACAAATCTAAACGATCGTGTAAAAAAAAAAGTAAACGATCGCGTACAAAAAAAAATTAAAAATCGTTTAGCCAAATCTAAACGATCATATACCAAAAGAACGATTGTGTAACCAATTTTAAACGTAACTAAATTAAACGATAGAATTAAAAAAATAATTGCCAAATTAAATGACCAAATCTAAATGATTGTGTATCAAATATATTACGCACACATTTTGTACCAAATATATTACACGCGCATTTTGTATCAAATATATTACACACGCATTGTTGATGGAACATTTTTGGTATTTTACACGATAAGTCTGTGAGCTTTTTCCGTTTTTAAAATCGTTCTATACAGTATAAATAGTTTACCGCTTTATTCTATTTGTGAAAATACCCATATGTGTATGTATATAAACTTTTGAAAATCATAGTAAAATAATTGTTTAACGTTAAAAGGAAAAAAGAAAAAGAAAAAAAAAAGAAAAGAAAACCAAATGAATGTCGAGTGGAGCTTAAACTTTTGTATTTTGTATCTAATTTTCCTAAACAATGAAAAAACATATGACACTGATTGTGTCCATTATCTTATTGAAATTTAAAAATATCAAAAATTAATTTTGAATCGGATAGGTCTTACCTGCAATATTACAATAATTAATGAATCTACTAAAAGTATAAAATTGAATAATCGTGAGGATATTAGTTTTCTATTTTTTTTTGTGTTAAATAAAGGTCGTTTATTCTATTGAATGCCACATAGACAGTTGGTTGGGGATTGACAACCTGAATAACTCAAATTAATTTTTCAATCCAATCTATAAATTATGAGTTGGGTTGTCGGGATATATTATTTGTTTTATTCTTAATATCTATGAAGTTTATAATTGTTGTACTTATTCAACATTTATAAATTCAAATTTTCAAACATACATAAATTCAAATAACTGCACGATCGTGTAGATATGATTTAAACAATCGTTTACCATAATCAACATGATCATTTAGATTTAAAGCATTTTATTCATTGTTAAAAAGAACTACACGATCGTGTTGATACTACCTACACGATCGTGTATCATTTCCTACATGATTGTATTTTTTTTCTTAATATATATATATTGTATTATTATTTCGGGTTGGGTTGAATCAAATTTTCAATCCCCAACTCGAGACCCAACCCAAACCATATAATATAGACTAGGTAGTCCGGGTTGATGAGTTATTTTTACATCCCTAGTAGATACAATTGAAAATGTAATCATATAATTGGTAATAATTTAAGGGATAATTATAAAATGATCAAGTTTATTCAGTCGTCGTAGATTTCTATCCAAATAGTTGCTTACAATCTATCAATAATACACCTCTATTATTGGTAGACTTTGACAAACTTATTTATATTTGTAATTTCTAAAATATTATCATACACGTTAATAATATGAATCTAAACGTTATATCTGTAACCATTTCAAATTAAAAGTGTATAAAATTATTAGATAAAAATTAAAATAGAAAGTTAAAAAGAAACTTAATTACTAGACATTATTTAGTGGTTTAAAGACCTATTGATTTCTATATATATATATATATATATATATATTTCTTCATGCAATTATTTTAATAATAATTTTGAAAATTTGTACTTTTTTTGTCCAAACAAATTTGAGTATATAAATCTACCATTTTTTTCATTAGAAACAAAATAAAGTGAATTCTAGAGATGGGAGGTCGAATCCCCTATGTCGCACACTTATTTTACGATAAAGTTGTTTGAAAATTTGCTTTATATGTTTTTTTTTTCTGGACAAACGATTTGAATATATACATATGATTGATTTTCTTCATTCAAAAACCTCAACCATACACGAAGTAATTAAAATGTAACAGCTAACAAACTTAACTTAACAGTAATTGATATGATATATTTTCTCTCGATATAAGAGGTTTGATTTGGTGTGTACATAAAAAGATAATAATAACTTTTTGAATTTGAAAAAGAAAAAGAAATTATAGGTTTTGGCATTATCTTCTATTAGACAGAATATCCCTATACACTTCAAAACAAAGTCTGTTGTTTGGGAAACATTAATAAATTCATTTATGATAACCTTCTCAATTCCATGCATCCTTTTTTAGGAACACTTTTCCTCAATTCCTTCATTCATAGATATTATAATAATATATTGCTTATCTAAACTTTAATTGACCATGCATTCTCTATATCTATATTAACTGATCTAAATATTGGCTTTTGTTTGGTTCTTTGTTGACAAACATATAACCCTATATATGTGTGCTTTATAATTATATCACATTCAAATCATTCTTATTCATAGTGCATTTATTATTCTATATACTCTCTTTACTCGTGTCAATCTAGTTTCATTGACTCATAGTTTAATTGAGTTTTTCGTAAAAAAAGTAATGAGTTGGTTTTAGTTAGAATCTATCTACTAATACTTTAATTTTCTAATCAAAATTTTGAAAATAAATTGATTTGATTTTGAACTTTGTACATATGACATCTCTCGAAAGTGTTATCAAGTTATATAAGCAAAATTGAGTATTTCTTTGTAAGTATTTGAACCAGTTTACACAAACATCAACTGATCTCATTGAACAACCTACTTTAACGTTAAAACAAAACAAACAATTTGATAGAACATACAAACTAAAATAAAATATCGTTTTATTTTGATGCATCATATTAATTAACATGTATAAAACACATAAAGATGGAGGAGGTATATACTACTTAATTTAGTTTTCTAGTCTCAACTTCATAGTCTTTATTAACATACAATCCATTTCAATTTAGTAATTTATCCCAAATATTACCATACAAGTAATTCAAAAGATAATCATTATAATCTCAAATATATATATATCAGTAGTTTAAACTTAAATATCATTTGAACATTAAATGAGAAAAACATCTGTCCGTTACTACGATAGATTGGACAAAAAATCGTACTATTTTCTTTTAATCTCATATTACTTAACAAAAAAAAAGGTAGATTTAAAAATGGTATGAAATGATGTATCAAATAAAAAACCATAGTGGTGTATATTGTTAGGGTTTAAGATTTTGTATTGTTCTGATATTTGGGGAGGAAATAGGACAAAATGAGGGCATTTGTGGAAAATGTGGTAAGAAGTTGATAAATGAAAATGGAAGCAAAAAGCTAGAAGGCTACGAGTTTATTAGGGTTTGTTCATTAAAGTTTGTAGGAAGACTTCATTAAATTTTTATAGGGAGTTGTAGGGATTTGCATCAAATTCATCACTCTCTTTCCTTCCTTTTCTTTTTTTCTTAAAAAAAAAAACAATATAAGATCTTAATTGCAAAGCAAACTTTTCTTTTTTTTTTCTTTTTTTTTTTCTTGACTTTCTTTTCCCAATAATAATTAAGTTTTAGAATTAACAGTAATTATTTATATGCTGACAAAAAAAAAAAAAAAAAAAAAGATATATTTCTTTCTCAAAATGTATCTCCATTAAAATTTCAATTTTAAGTTTTATGGTTTTCAAAATGGAGTTGTTTTCTTCAATTATTTATTATAATTCTTTAAATCTCTTAAATAAATACGAAAATCCATAGTCAAAGTTCAACAATAAAATAAAATACTTTCAGAAAGGATGTAATAAGATAAAGAAATTTGTGGATGCACAGTAGTATTTATGAATTTAATTTCTAAGAATAAAATTACAAAGAACGAAATTAACCTTAATTGAAACTAGAATCAACTCAAGATGAAAATAATTCAAGTTTAGTTAGATTCTTAAGTAACCATTTTTCTAAAAGAGTTGGGGTTGAATTAAATATTGTATGAAAATACCATTAAACTATTGGTCTAAGTTTCAATTTATATGCTTCAAAACTGTGAAAGTTTCAGTTGTAACCATGAACATTGAAATTTGTTCTTAAAGATTATTGTATAAAATTAAATATGTTTCCAAAACAAGTTTGTTTTCCTTTAAACAAATTTGATATTGAGGCTAAGTTGGCTAACACAATGACACTTACTATGTAAATATATTAATAAACATATGGATGTATATACATATATTTTGTTGTTGTTATTAAAAAAAAAGAAGAAGAAGAAGAAGAAGAAGAAGAAGAAGAAGAAGTATACATCTCAATATAAAAAAAAACATCAATGCTATTCAAAATCATATGTTTGAAAGCAACATATGTTTTTTTCAGAAAACAAGTAAAGAAAACATAAAATCAAAGAAACATTTAAGAAATCATGTTTTAAAAACTTCACTTGAGCAACAATAAAATACACACTCATTACTACTGGTATATGTTGGCTTTATTGATAATGAAAACCAAACTTAATCGACGAATAAAATAAAGATTGAACTTGTTAAAAAAGAAAAAATTAGAATAAAATAATATGAAAACCTTTAACATCAAATTTGAGAACCATTGTCACTCAAAAAATTCAAACCTCAACATTCCAAAATCATATTGGATCTTAACCCCTAGAATACACTAGATTTTTTGTAACTCTCAACACAACCAAGATAGGTTAATCTTTACTTAAATGAACGCCCCCAAAATTCATCTATTTCATCACAAGAGCACATAAGTGCATAGTATGCTTAAAAGCTGTCAAGGTTTGAAACATAAAATACAAGGTTTGAATATCATACTCATCTGATCTCCTACACACAAATCCTTCCTAGATAGCTCTGTATAGCCTCAAAATGAAACTCTTACATATTCTACAGAACATTTCAAGAGTTGTAACCATCCAAAAGTAAGAGATTTCTTCAATCATAACTTAAAACTTAGAAACTAAAATTACAATCCAACCTAAAAAGATTTATGCATCTTTTTATGTATAAAAAATTCATGTGTATATTTAATTAAATAAGGAGAACTTTGTTTCACGTTTTATTTGGAATGATAAAAGTGACCCATCTTTAAGCTTAAATATTATGTCGAATTGAAAGATAAATTTTAAGTTGGTAGAAGAACTAAATTGATGTCTTTATATGGATTGTAAAACTTTCCACATAAAACGTCAAAACTCCTCAAAGTTTATTATAAGAACATCCAAAAGCAATCCAACATAATTTCAAATTGTCATACTATCAAATTTCATAACTTCTATGACATTGCCAACATCCTAAATTGCATACTTTAATCTAACTTCAACACTTACAATTGAGTTTGTCGATCTCAGCCGATGAGCGCTCTGAGAACGAGAACAGGCTTCTTCAACCTAGTTGCATATGATCAGTGGGGCTGGGTTTTTTTTTTTCTTTTTTTTTTATATGTACATGAGCTTATTTTGAGATTACAAACAAATAGGCTTCCTCTTTCATCTCCTTTTGGTTCTACTATTCACATGAATGAGATAATTTACAAGTTCTAACCTGTCACAAAGCAATGTTGTTTTTAACTTGAGTAAACAAGATGGTGACTGAATCCCTGACTTAAGGCAACATCACTACACATGATGATCTTTGAAGAATTGAAAACCATTTCAGCGTCCTCAAGGGCTAATCCATGAAAACTTGGCAATGCAATTCCATTTAAGAGATACAAGTCGACAAATGGCACCAAAACTGTTTTGATCAAACTTGCCAGTGTCTTCTGCAGAATTTTAAGATCAAAGAAAGACAAATGGCTTTATTATTAAACTACCATGATTTAGTATGTTACCAATTGTTTTCACAACAATTTGCACAAGATTTTGAGCTTAATGAATCCTTCTTCATGACTTTATGCTGAATTAAGTGTTGAAAATTTTGTACGAAGCAATCGTACCTGAATTAGATAAAGTCGGATATGGCCAATCTTGCTCCATTTCAAAGCCAATGTAAAGTCTTCCATGGTAACATGACCAACCAAATTCTTTTCCAAGATTTTTGGAGAAAAAGAGGCAGTAATTTCCTGATGCAACAATAAGAAGCAAAAGTTACCGACAAACTGAGATAGACCTAAACTAAAAGTCTCATTGCAAACAACAAGCCTGACCAGTTCTTCTTGTGTATGTTTCCAGATATATGTAACTGAAGACATGAACCACAAACTAAAGGCTTCGGTACGAGCTTACCAGTGAGATACAAGCAACTGGAATAATTTCACTGGTGTCTTGGACATTGATTATCATGTCAACGTGAATGGTGGCAGCGATATCTTTGTCTCGCAGTCTCAAGATTGGTGGAGAGGAGGCAGAAATATTTAGGACAATATCATCATCTGGATACTGCTGGTAGAGTCGAGGAATAACCCACTTCCAGGCCGCAGTGTTCAAAAGGTGCTGATCAGGAATATGATCCACAATCCAGTGCATATATTTCTGGCAACAAGACAACTGTTAATACGAGCACTTCCTTGTTTCCTTCAGAATGATGGAAGGGTGAGTTCATGGAACGTAAACATTGTAGTCAATTAACCTGGGATCAATTGGCTTTAAAATAAAAGTTGAAGATTATTGTACGGTCTAAGTGATGAGTGATGTGATTTGAAACTTGGTATCGCAGGGAGGAAAAAAGAAACTATGGGAGAGAGCATCTATGAAAACTTACTTCAAAAATAACTTGTGAAGCAGAGTTGAGGACACGTTCATGTAGAGAGATCTCAATCATCTTAGCAGAATCTTTGCAGTAGACAGAGCCTTGGGTTTCATTATGGAGATACTGTAGCAAAAAAGAAAACCATTAACGAAAGAAGCATGTATGGAAAAGTAGGAGTCTTCATGCACAAGAACTCACTTTAAAGGGAACTTGTGAAGCAGAGTTCAGAACATTTTCGTGTTGAGATTTTCCATAGCTGGAATCTTCAGTTTCTCCTTGGTTGTAGCTAGGAACTAATTTCTTGTAAGAGGGGCTGAATAAACCATTGATTTTAAATTCAATGGAAGAAGAGGATAAAACTGGGCTCCCCACAAAAGTGACATTAAGTGCAGCAATATCAGCTATAGGAATTTCTTGTGGAAATGACTGCAATGACGAGTCAAGCTTTACTACCCCTTCTTTTAGTTTTTTGGAAATGTTATCTTCAACTGTTGACTCTATTTTCCCTTCAAAAGCATCGACCACCCTGAAATGAAAGAACATATGACCCCAACTGGTATTATAACTCCACAGGCAGAAAGATTAAGCAAAGCTTAGTGTCAATCGTAATCGTTTCATTTTCTACTTTGTCAAATTTTATCACATTTCTTCAAAGCTCCCACCAGCAAGCCAAAAGAACTAAAACAAAACGAAGATGGGCTTGGAAATTTTAAATCTTTTGAAGGGAATTTTGAATCATACGCAGGAAACTAATAGCTCTCAAAAGCCTCAACTGAGATACCATCGCATAGCAAGATATCCAGTTTCAATGCACAAGAGTCAGGGCAAGCAACCTGAAACAGAACAGATTTTATGAAAAATAGAAGAAGAGCATAGTTTTTGGTCGTGTACCCTTGGTAAAGCCAAGACGCTCCACCGTGCAAATGTATGGAGATTGCTTCGACATTGCATCCGCATTCTAAAAGAGTCAGCTCAAGAGTTCCATTTTGTTGATTTAAGCTTACAGTTAGGCCTATATTCATACCATCAACCTAAAAGTCAAAATCCCCCAATAAGAGTTCAATAATGATGAAAATAGATAGCAAGAGCTATTTGTTATAAGTTACTTCAAATTGAAATGCAAAGCATCTCAGAAACTTTGAGCAATCAATTAGCAGAGCCATCTCTTCCACATTGTTCAATTTTATTTCTTTTCGTAATTAATCATGCTGAGTGTTCTATACCATAAAATCCCACCCTTGTATTCAGGGTGTGTGTCCTGGTGGTAAGAGTTTGTGGTGTTTGGAGATGCCCAAATCAAAGTATTGAGTCCAAGCCTGTAGGTAAGTTATGATTTTAAAAAATAGGGCAAAGTTTTGAAGTAGGTGTCCATTTGGTCCCTAAGCTTTCGTAATGGACACTTTTAGTCCCTAAAGTTTGAACAATGGTTTCAAATAGCCCCTAGACCTATTTGACCTTAGTTGAATTAACAGATTACTGATTGGGCCATCAAGTGTTAAGGTGGATTTGCTTAGTTGTCAATTTTTAGATGAAGTATTGGACATTTATTAGGTTAAAACTTGAGATAAAAATTTTAAAATAATAATAAACTAACAAACAAAAAACCTTTCTAAAAAAAAAAAAACTTTTATTTGTGACATTTAGGTTACTAAATCTTCCTCTTCCTCCACTTGTTTTACCCATGTTAGGCCACCCATTATATGGCAATATAGTAAGAGAGGGAAAAAGGAGTGCATGTAATGGGTAGTGTGGCTGCTAAGGCCCATCCACAGTTAGTTAGGAAGGAAAGAGAGGTTTAAATAGCGAGGCTGGGTCGGGGAGTGTGGGGAGGAGAATTGTATGAATCATTTGTCTATTCCTTGAGAGATAGGAAAGGCAAAGGGAAGGGTAGTTCAATCTTTGTTCTTCTTAAGCTTTTAGTTCTTATTGTGGAATTGGTATTCGCCAATTCCTTTGTAATTCAGAAAAACTGGTTTCATTGTAGAAGTTGCCCACGGAAGAAACTTCTAATCATGGACAATATTGGGCTCTGGCTTGGCGGTAAAAGGGAAAGGAGTGTGTGAAGGAGTGGAGTTAGTGATCAAGGAATGGAAGGTAAAGGACAGTTTTCCACCCCTGGAGTTGGGGGGAGTAGATGTAATTCTGGGAATTCAGTGGCTAAGTTTGTTGGGGATAACGGAGGTGGATTGGCGGAACTTGACCATGATGTTCAATCAAGGAGACCAAAGTGTGGTGCCGAGGGGGGATCCTAGCTTCAAGGTAGGGTGAGTTTGAAGAGCATGATGAAATCATGGTCTCCAACAAACCAAGGTTTTTTGATTGTGTGTAGAGCTATGGAAGGGGGATAACATTGGCTGAGTTGTATGAAGTTGATGAGGTACCTATGGTGATTGAATCGATTCCTGCGCTATAGCCTAAATTTGAAGATGTTTTTGATTGGCCAGAGGATCTTCCACCAAGGAGGAGTATTGAGCATCAAATCCATTTGAAGAAAGGGACTGCTCCTGTTAACGTACAGCCATACTGATACCCTTATCAGCAGAAAGAAGAGATGAAGAAGCTGCTGGATAAGATGTTAGCATCAGAAGTTATACGACCAAGCACCAGCCCACGTTCGAGCCCTGTTTTATTGGCGAAGAAGAAAGATGGCAGCTGGAGATTTTGTGTGGATTATCGGGCACTAAATAATGTGATGATTCCATACAAGTTTCCCACACCGGTTGTCAAAGTATAGTTTGATGAATTAAATGGGACCAATCTGTTCTTGAAGATCGATTTGAAGGCTGGCTATCATCAAATAGGAATGAATCCATGAGACGTGGAGAAGACAACCTTTAGAACTCATGAAGGCCATTATGAGTTTCTAGCAATGTCGTTTGGTTTGACCAATGCTTCATCCACTTTCCAGTCTTTGATGAACCCAATCTTTAAGCCCTATATGAGAAGATTTGTTTAGGTATTTTTTGATGACAGATTTATGGTCAGAACTTAAAAGAACATTTGCAACATTTGGAGCTGGTGTCAGAGATCCCAAGGGAAAATGAATTATATGCAAACATGAAGAAATGCAATTTTTCTCGGGAAAAAGTAGAATATTTTGGGCATATTATTTCGAGAAAAGGGGTGAAAGTTGACTCGAAAAAAATTAGAACAATAAAGGAATGGCCAATACCAACAAACGTGTGGGAAGTACCGGGATTTTGGGGTCTAATTGGTCATCATCGGCGATTTGTTCAAAATTATGGTAACGAGGCTTCCCCATTGACTTAGTTGTAGAGGGCAGGAGCTTACCAGTAGACAGAAGAGACTCAAGAAGTTTTGAGAAATTAAATAATGATGTGATGACGTTGCCGGTGCTAGCATTACCTAATTTCAATTGCCCTTCGAGATTGAAACTGATGCCTTTGGCTATGGGATTGGAGCAGTGTTGATCCAAGCAAAGAGGCCAATTGCTTAATTCAGCCGCACTTTGTTCATGAGGAGTCGAGCTAAGCCGGTTTATGAATGGGAGTTAATGCCAATGGCGTTGGCTGTGCAAAGGTGGAGACCGTATTTGTTAGGGAGGAAATTTGTGGTAAAAACTGATCAACAATCTCTAAATTTTTTGTTGGAATAATGAGCTATTCAGCCTCAACATCAGAAATGTATCGCTAAGTTGTTAAGGTTATACGTCTGAGGTAGTTTATAAACCGGGGTTGGAGAATAAGGCTGTTGATGCACTCTCTAGAATGCCTCCTTCAGTGCATTTAAATCAATTAACGGCTCCTGCTTTGCTGGAATTGATCGTAATTAAAGATGAGGTGGAGAAGGGTCCATGGCTGAGTGAAATAATAGTAGAATTGAAGAAGAATGAGGAGTGTGTGGCTCACTTTTCTTTACATCAGGGTGTGTTGAAGTACAAAGGCAGAGTGGTGATAACTCAGCGTTATTACCCACTATATTACATACTTGTCAAGATTCTGCGTTTGGTGGGCATTCAGGATTTTGAAGGACTTATAAACACCTGATGGGAGAGTTGTATTGGGCAGGTATGAAGGGTGATGTGAAGAAATATTGTGAGGAATGTGTTGTATGTTAGCGTCATAAATCCTTGCCGTTGTCTCCAGCGGGCTTATTGATGCCCTAGAGATTCCGGATGCTGTATGGAGCGACATCTCTATGGATTTCATTGATGGGTTACCAAAGGCGACTGGTTTCAATGTGATATTAGCAGCGGTGTACAGATTGAGTAAGTAGGCACATTTCTTGGCCTTGAAACACCCCTGTACAGCAAAATCAGTATCTGAGGTATTTGTCAAGGAAGTGGTGAGATCACATGGATTTCCAAGGTCCATAGTTTTGGACCATGATATGGTGTTTCTCAATAACTTTTGGTGTGAGATGTTTAGATTGGCTAGTACTAAATCGCACCGAAGCTCTGCCTATCATCCACAATCAGATGGCCAGAGTCGCCAGATTGAAGTGGTTAACCAAAATGTAGAGGCGTATTTACATTATTCTATGGAGAAAAACCTAAGGAGTGGTTGTCTTGGTTGAATTGGGCTGAATATTGTTATAACACAACACATCAAATTTCCATTGGAGTTACTCCATTCCAAGTCGTGTATGGACGTTTACCACCGCTGTTGATTTATCATGGAGAATCAGAAATTCCCAATTCTAGTCTTGATCAACAGCTCAAGGAAAGCGATGTGAGAAGATGAAGTATGCTGATACGAAACGGAGGCATGTAGAGTTTCAAACGGAAGATTTAGTGCTTTTTAAGATCAGTCCTTGCCGGCAAGTTTTATTGTAGAAAAGAAGAAATAAGAAATTATCCTCAAAGTTTTTTGGGCCCTATAGAATGCTGGAAAGGATAGGACTCGTGGCGTATAAGATGGAACTTAGCCCATCAGCATCTATACATCTGGTGTTTCATGTTTCACAATTGAAAAGAGTGTTGGTGAGTGGGGAGGAGAATTGTATGAATCATTTGTCTATTCCTTGAAAGATAGGAAAGGCAGAGGGAAGGGTAGTTCTATCATTTTTCTTCTTATGCTTTTAGTTCTTATTCAGAAATTGGTATTCTGCCAGATCCTTTGTTCTTGTTCTGCTATTCCATTGAATAAAGATCACTTCCAGTTGGTGTTCTATCAACCCATTAAGCCAAATATCTTCTTCCGAACTTTGGTTCATCCAAAGATTTGAAATGCATCAAGAATGAAGACAAATATCGTCAGACACACCACCCATCCACCTTTCAGGTCCTTATTCAGTTAATCTTTTTTCTTTTCACCAATGTTCTATAAAACCCAACTTCCCAACACTTTTCTTCTTATTTCGGACTAATTTTCCTCTTTTTGTTATCTTATGAGCAAAAGAGAATTTGTGAGGCAAACTTTAAAATTAAGCTAATTTGGATGTTGGTTTAGTGCAGAGGAATGTGATCCCTAAACCTGGGCAATCTTCTGTTCATAGTGGTTTGTTGAAGAAAGAGAAGATTCAGGAAATTTAAGCGACAAAAGAAAGAACATTTTCCACTTCATCTTATTTTAGAGTAAAAATTAACAACTAAGCCAGTCCACCTCAACATTTAACAATCCAATCGGTAATCCGTTAAGTCAACTAACGGTCAAATAGGTCTAGGGACTATTTAAAACTATTATTCAAACTTCAAGGACTTAAAGTGCCAATAATAAAACCTTAGAGACCAGATGGACACTTATTTCAAACCTCAAGGGCCAAACATGTATTTTGCCCTAAAAAAATAAGAAGAAAATAATAAGAGAGATTTATTTTTAAATCAATTCTGCATTTTATGATAATAGCAGAACTATAACACTCAAATCTTCTACTTTTGGGGGAAAAAGTAACCAGAAAACAAAAGAAAAAGTGTAAGGCCTCCAATTGGGCACAGTTAACGGAGGGGTAGGAAGAGAAAGGAGGGTGAAAATATCACCAATGAAGGAGGTAGTTAGCTGTTGGGAACCACGAGGATGTGATTTGCTGAGGCTGTGGGGGCCGTGAGGAGTGAAGGGTAGAGAGGTTTTGCTAAAGAGTTGGGAGGTAGAGATATTTTGTGGGGGTTTGTGGGAGAGGATTTCCAGCCCTCTAAAAAGTGTTGCGTTGCAAAGTGTTCTTTTCTATCTTTCTAGTTGTTTTTGATGATTTCTCTGTACTTATCCCTTGAAGCATATGATAGAACACCAACTGAAGTTGTGTATTGTTCAAAAGATCAAGAGAAACAAGTACAAGGATTTGACAGAGTATCAATCCCAGAACCAAAGCAAGTACGAAATGCAAAGAAGAAGATTAAGTGTTGGATGTCATCCCTAGGGTAGCCTCAATTGCTGCTATCTGTTGTCGAAGCCCTTTCAGTTGCTGTTGAGCTATTCCCAAAGAAGAGAAAGCTTGTATGTTAGGGTTGGAAAGTGCCTAAGTTTCACCAACTTCAAATATTGAGGGAATTTGAGGGTTCCTAACATCAAGATGATAACTAAGGTCAGTGGGTGGCAGGGCATACAAATTTGACTACAGATGCGGTGGTGACCGGCCGAAACTAGGTGGCAGCAAATTAATCAGCACTTGGGGACACTACAGGCCGTGAATGAAGACGAGGGTGGCACAATTAGGTCAGCGCATGGACTCCCCACGGCGGCGCGGACGACGAGAGATTATGCGGAATTATAATTCCCGGTGTTTTCTGAATGCAGCAGAGCCATTCTTCCATTGCAGTGTTGATCCGAGCATTGACGGCGGCAGCGACGACGGTGCTAAAACTAGCGGCTGTCCTCTTTGTTTGATTTCCATCACTATTGTTTAGGGTTTGTTCAATTTTCCACTCTTATACCATATTAAACTGCCAATTCACCCAAAAGCTTAACTAGTGGTTGAAGGCAAATTTAATTATATATCAATCAACAAGAACACTAATCAACAAATACCAAGCCAAAGTTCAGTTTACAATATCTAATCGACAAATCTTTTATTTTCAAATATTCAACTATTTGAGTCTGGAAGGTAGAATGTGCCAGTTAAATGAATCTCAAGGAAAAAGCCTGATGGAATAACAACTCCGGTAAATGGACATGATTAAGGTGCAAGAGGATCTTAACAAGGCTTCTACAAGATGAGTATAAAGAAATTGGCCGGAAGGAGGTTACATAATTTCTTAAGAATGTGGTGAAACAAGGTGGATACTTCAACATTAATGCTGTTGACTGTTGTATCTACAATGGTGAAGGGACTTGCTAGGTGCCATACCACACTCATGCCACCCAGACCTCAGGACAGAGTTTCTCGATTTCATTATTCTTTCTATATGTTTTTCCTTTTTCAAGATTTGACTTTCCAGTCCAATAAAATACAATGCTCACAATAGTTGCAACGCCAGACAAGAACACGTGTTCTCTTCTGATTAATTAGTAATAACAAATGAAAGAAGGCCATTTCTGTTATGACCATAAATCTATTATCACTTTCACAGTTTAATAACAAAGTAGAATCGGACTATATTCTAAATATGCAGGTTGAAATCTGATTGAGGAACTACATGATCAACCTAAAAAGATAAAGCAGACACCCAATGCTGAATATCTATCTCCAGTGGTGAGTCCTTGAATTTATATAATAAAGCTCCAATATTAACCTCTCAATTATACAATTCCCACAACTTTACAGCCCAAAAACAATTTAAATACATATATCAAATTCATGGCCAAGCATCAGGATAGACCAAAGTTAAGATCATTATCTTTCTTTCTCTTTTCCTTTGAACAATTGGGGCGTCAACGCTCGTTATCCTCATGGCCTACCATGCTAATCCTACAAATCCAAAATCATTCACAGATCCGACACCAAACCACAAAAACGATCATAAGTTTTGAAATTTTCTAAATGAGGCTTGAACTCAAGTCATAAGTATCTCCAAACATTCAAGTCACCAAATCTCACAAACATCCAAAGCAATTGGTAAGATGCGTCCATACTTTTATATCTTTATATAGCATATAGCATTACTAAGTAGCTGAATTACCTGTACAGAGGCGTCTCCTTCATCAGAAATTTCAAACAACCAAGTGTTGTATGTATATCGCCATTTCATACTCATATTAGCAGTGGCTTTTGTAACAATTATATTGACACCCGTCTCGCCTATCCGAATATCTGAGGATTCGACCTCGAAGCTGCCAATGATTATCTCAGAAAGAACTAAATGAACTTTGCCAATAAGAACTATATTGACAGTCTTCTCCATATCGGGCAAATGAAGCGGAATGATGTTGGAAACGGCCTTCTCTATCAAGAAATCCTTGATGAAGTTAAGACCCTTTTGAGATACAACCATCGAAATGAAACCCTCTTCGCTAGAATTGAAAGAGGAAGAAGCAGAAGCTAATAGAAGCAAAAACACTATGAACTTCAAAACGGAACCCATATCAGAGAAGAGGAACACAGCTCGATTGCTAGACGATTGTTCTCTCTGATTTTGAAGAAACTGCGGAAATCAGAAGTAACCCAGATGAGAAATTAAGCGAAGAAATGGAATATTAAGAAATCAGAGGAAAAAGTGGTTTGGGAGAGATGATATTTGAAATGGGGTTGCTGAAATTCGTCCACAAAAGCTTCAAATCTGTAAAAATCATGAAGTGGGGAAGAAGAAGAGTATGGTTTTGGCAATCTTGAAATAGAATTGAAAAATTGGATTTGCAGTGGGAAATTGAAAAGGAAGATAAAAACAAATTTGTGATGAAATATTGGATAAATGATCAAACTCACAATGATAATCAGTAATAGATAACTACAGAATATTCTCTCATTTTAAAGAAAATATCAAAAAATTATTCCAAAAATGGATTAAATTATGCAATGGGTACCTCAAAGATTTGTTTCATTTTACAAATCTCAAAATTAGTTGCTTTCACGGTGGCAATAGATGGAGAAGAGGGAGGGAAGAATTATTGTGGCAAGGCAAGTGTCCAATTGATTTTTTTTCATAGAAATGTTAAAGATTTTATCATCGTGGATTGATTTGAAAATAGTTAATGATCAACCAACATATATAATCATACTTCATCAAAGGTTAAATATTGGGATTCTTACTCTCACATCTGTTTCTTTTTTTTCAATAAAAAATAAGTGTTAATTACAAATATAGTCTCAAAACTTAGATATTTATATCGACTTGCTTTACAAAATTTAGAAAATGTTTAACAAGCTTCTAAAGAATAGATTTTTTCTAAATGGGTGATTTTGGACTTTACAAAATATTTAAATTCTCAATTTTGTATAAGTTTTTAATTTTTAGACCTTTTAAAATGCCCTCCAAATAAATTAACAGAAAACATAATCCCTTCGAACAAACCCAAACAAAACAGTCAACCAAACAACCACAGAACAGACCAAATAACAAAATAAAACATCTAAGAACCTAAACTGAATTATTGAAAAATTAGAAAAACTTTCTTTTAAGTAAGTTTTTCAAATCCACACTTTATAGGAAAGTGGGTATAACCCACCACACCTTATCTCGGCCATATCCATCTCTTATATTCAACATTAATAATAAATTAAAAAGAAACTCATAAATTTTATAGCTTATAGTCACATTACACATGTGATTAAATTTCATGTCTATTAAAGTTAATATGTTTAATATTTGATTATCTTACGTACTTAAGGAACACAAAATTGAAAAATAAAAGCTTGTTTGATTACCACTTGCTTATTTGTTATTTGTTTTTATTTTTTAAATTAATCTTCTTCTTTTATATTTTCTTTTGTGATCACGTTTGAATTATAGTTAAGAAAGACTTTATTTAAAGTGATTAAAACCAATAAAGATATTTCTATGATTCAAGGATTAAAACTTCAAAGTCAATCATATATAGCTTAGTGCAATCTTATCTTATGTCCACCAACTTAGGAAATTTTTTAGAAAACATTTAAGTGAAGACAATACATTAATTAAAGAAAAACTTGTGTTAGTTTATTGCTATAGTCTTCACTCTTGGAATCAATTCAAGATGAACAATGACAACATTCCTGAACAATGACAACATTCCCAAGTCATGTTGAATATGGATTTCAAATCTTTTACCTGGAAACAAAGGTTTCTATTTTTGTTATCCACTTTTTATTCATGTTTTCAAAAATCAATTCAAGTTTTAAAAACTATAGGAAAAAAAAAATACTTACCATACATTTGTTTTTACTTTTAGAATAGCTAAGAGTTCAACGTAAACTTCACTAATATGAAATCCATAATTTAAAAATTGAGAAAAGTATATATTTATAAAACATAAAAATAAAAATCTCCTAAACATAACATAGAAAGATTCTTAATCACGACACTGAAAGCTTAGCAGACCAAATAGAAACTTTTATAGTGATTGACCTAAAAGTTGGAACAAAAAAAAGTGACTCAACTTTTAAAATAAAAATTTCCAAACTTTTTTTAAAGTTTTTAATAATTATTTAAAATCTACGTAGCTGTGGCTTTCCCTCTTTGCTCCACATCTTTACTTCTTCACCCTCTTGTACATGACAAATTTCAAAACTTAAACCAATACCCAAACGCACACGCAGAACAACAAAATGTAATTTGGCAACATATCAAGTGTTTAAATTTGACATATAATAAATGAGGTAAAATGTGGGAAGGAGATGTAGACTAGAAATCATATGGCAGAAACTGGAAAAGCCCATGGAAACTATTGGAACAGATTACAAAAATTAAAAAAAAAAAAAAAATGAAGGTGAAGGCCTCAAAAGAGAGAGTAACCCTTGAAAAAGAATTTGGAGTCTCATTTACTTTAGGTCCAAAGTGGCAACAGAACCATATTTTCTTTTCTTTTCTTTCCCCCAACCCCCCCCCCCCCCCCCCCCATTTTTTTTTCTTTTTCCTTTTTTTTCCCCCCTTTTTTCAATTCATCCATTATAATTCAGATATCTTCCCCCTCACAAAGTTCCCATGAAGCACCTCCTTTTGGAAGGCCCCATTCATTAGGCATTAATAATCATATGCCTGGAATCTGCATTTTACATGACAAATTTCTAATGCACTCATTACATGTAAACACATCAAACAACAAATAGAAAAAAACTAAACTCAACCATCCTAACTGATCAGATCACACAGCCTTTTGCTGCTTAACGAATCATCCCTGTCTAAAGGCTTTGATTCTCATGGTGTCGTGCGATTGTTTCTCCACCATGCAACTCCATAATTTTTCTATCGTTTTTTATCGGTTTGAACGTCCATGAAATGATGAGCATTATCTTCTCAACTTTGATATTTCAGAGGAAGTAATCTGGTGCAGGTTTCTTCGCAGGGTTTCCTCTTGATTCCTGTAACATATCAACAATCCAATACAGTGTATGGTAATATCAAACATTTGTCCAATTTCTATGGAAGTACTAATTTGGGGGAACAAGTCAAAGTTAGACAGTTTGTAAGTGAAAAAGAAAAAAAAAACAAAGAACCAACCCTCATTGAGAAAAAAGGAAATAATATCGCTAAATGTTACATTAACAAAATTATTTAGGGTCCATTTAGAAACTATTTGGTCCTGGAAAGCTAAGTCTACAAGTACTCATTCCAATTCTGAATATTTGTTTATCTACTTATTTTAAAAAACTATAAAAACGTAGTTTTTAAAAACATATTATTGTTTTTGGAATTTATTTAAGAAAGATGCAAACTATAGTAAGAAATTAGGAGGAAATAGACTTAATTAAAAACCAAATGGTTACATAATACCAGGGATGCTGAGGCACTTCTTGCATTATGGGCCCCACCCACCCCGCTAACCCAAGGGAAAAGGAAAAGGCTTATATAATTTTCACCCGAGGCAGATGCCAAAAGTTTCAAGCCTTCAACCTAGAACTTAAACCCCTCAAGCATTTCAGTCATTTAACTTTTTTATCACATAAGCAACTGATGTTGCGACTTACTCCTCACTCAGACTATATAACACTTGATAAACAGCAACTAGATTATACTAGAGCAGCGAGGTTCCGGTATAACAAAAATCTTGATCATACCTGTGGAGCAGCATCAAAGACGCAAAATTGCTTGTTAAGGTTCTCATCCAGTTGAAGTATAGCAGCTACATTACCACATCTGAAACAAAATGAAGACTGTTATGACCATTACATGAGCACAAAGTGAGGCAAAGTCTTGACTAGGGTACCTGTAACAATAATTCGGAGCTGACCAAACTGTAACTATCTGATTATTAAACATCCATTTATAACCTTCCATTACCAACTGATGAGCTCGACAAATATAATCAATGTTGTTCGTGTGGTTGAAAGAAGTCACAACACTGCCACCAAACAGGAAACCAGCACCTCGAGGACTCAAACCCCAGCCATCTACAATGTCTTCAGGATCAGACCACAGTAAGTCACACATGGCACCATCATGAGGTACTTCTTGCTTCCGATCAATTGTTCTAATCTGGGGTATATATAAATGAATAAATAAATGGCAGTATACTGCGAACTGAGGACAACCTTAAATATATATAAGAACAAGAGGGAGCAAGGAAGGGTTCTAACTTGATCTAGAGTTGTTATGGCAGGAGACAGACCACCATGGACGCTAAATATCTTGTTTTCAATGAGAGCCGAGAGACTGGTAGATTATTAAAGGAACAAAAAAAACAATTAAGGGAATATGACTAGTACTGCAATAACTGATTTTCAAAATATGCAATAAACGCGACTTCCAATTCATTTTCTCATACGGAAAAGAGAAATATGCCCGGTTGATTCTCTCCTCCTCTCTGTTTAAATGATTAGAACAAAAATTTACAAACCTTAAGTAATCAAAAATATCAGTACAGTATCTCCAAACATTCACTGAGCCATATTTGCGAAGACACTCATCATAAAATCCATAAACCTGAACAGAGAACAAATATTAACAACATAAACAAAGCATTTTATCTACGACAAAATCAAGAAATTTAACCTGTGTGATTTGACGGCTTTCATGATTCCCTCTGATAAGAGTTATTCGATCTGGATATCTCACCTGAAATAAAAAAGTCCACTTTCAGGAAAATTTAGTTGAGCTAAAAAAACAAAATAACCAGGGTAGGCTTTATGGACGAAAATAACATACATGATACCCTATGTTTATCTACAAACTGGTATTTCACATAAACTATTCATACATGTTAACAGGGAAGCATATACCTGTTCCCGCCTCGATAAGGGGAGATGCCGGCCATCTCTCCTTCAATTAAATGCAAAATAATTGCTTTGTAAAGTTACTTGTATGTAATACACTTAATACTAATACTGCCTTCAAGACCTATTTAGAGAGATGAATTGAACAGTGGTTTTTGTTTTCTTTGGACAAAGAACCAAACTTACATTGAGAAAGAATGAAATAAAGAACCAAACTTACATTGAGAAAGAATGAAATAATACAAGGCCATAAAAAGGAAACCCATAAAAGGGAAGTCCCACAGAAGGAAGGGACTCCAATCGAAAGGAATAAGACCTAACATGTATTTACAAAAAGGTCTCATCACCAATACCAGAAAAGAAACATAGAACCTACCAAAAACCTAACATCTTAAGAATCCCTCTCTAAGACTCGGAAGGTTTTATTGTTTATTTCCCTCCAAAGACCACACAGACCAGTGCACACCCCAGCTAGCCAAAGGAACATCCCTCTCTTATCACATAAAAAAACAAGTAATGAAGTACTCCTCAATCATCTCCTTGTGATCTCTTTGTCTGCCAACCTGAACACCAAATATGGCCAACAGTAAGCCCAAATAGACTAGACTGACCAAGCTGGCAACTCCAAAGGATAATCCAAGTCTGCATCCGTTTTTCAACATTGGATACAACAAAACAGTCCTATAAAGGAAGCCACCATCCACAAAATCCTATCAATAGTATTAACATTGTTTTTATTTTTTAGTTTTTAACAATCATTATTATTATATTTATGAGAACTATCAAGAATATTATGATTTCCATAAGATAGAAATCCACCCTAACCCTTTCCTTTTAACTGGCCGAGGATCAAAATAATTTATAAGGCAAACTAAAAGATCATGCTATTCCAGAACAGCAACAGGAGATTTCTCTAGTAAGTATTTGATCTAGTACATATTTTATTAATTTAGTTCGTATTCTTTCTCATCCCAATAAATTGTTTTCTAAACTACTTTTATTGAGGAAAAAAATGATAATTCACAAGGACATACAAATATCCAAGCACGCAAAAAACTCCTCAAAAAGAAGAGTTTCTAACTAAGGAAGATAAAATCTAGAGAATAATTACAGAATAATTACAAAAAAATTTCAAACTTGATGTCCAAAGAGAAACATGGAGCTTCACCAAGGACCAAATATCACCAGGGTTCCTCCACTCCTAGTTGTTTCTCTACCCTGCCAAAGTGCGCTTAGCTGAGTGGTATTGGCATATCTTTTGTCCTAGAAGGTCAAAGGTTCAATACACTACCCTATAGTTGTTGTACCCTATTGTCCCCACACACACACACACACACACACACATCCCTTTATCTTTTGTCCTAAAAAGGTCGAAGGTTCAATAACTCCTCAAATTTTGCATTTCCCCCTATAAGATAATCATGCACCATAAAGAGACATGTTCAGACTTTCAGTGTCAGTAGTTACTAACTTACTAGCAATATAAAATCCAATGTTTGCCTTCAAGGTAAAATATCTACTCATGTCACCAAACTCAATAATATGACATGTTAACGTGCTTTGTGGAAAGCTTTCAAAGATTGCGACCACTTCATGTTTTATCATTCATTCTTATACAAGTTAATACACACTCCAACTTGCCAAAGAAACTTCCCTCTAACACGAAAAGGAGTGTAATAAATGTACTCCTCAATCATCTCCTTATAATCTTTGTGTCTAGCAATCTGAACAGTGAACACCAAGCATAGTCAAAGAGTGAGTTCAAATAGACCGATCAAGCTGATGATCCCAAAGGGTAATCCAAGTCTTCCTCCATTTTCCAACAAGAATAAACAAAACAGCGCTATCAAGGAGGGCACCTTCCACAAAAGCCTATCAATAGTATTATTATTTCTACTTGTGGAGTAATGCAGTTAAGGCTTTGTTAGTTGAATTGTGGTTTGAAAGAAATCAGTGGGTTTTTCACGATAAGCCTTCGAGGCGGGTTGATCGATTTGTGTTTGCGCGTTTAAATGCAACATTGCGGTGCTCTTTATCCAAAACATTTCAGGGTTACTATTTGCAGGAGACTACGTTGAATTGGCAGGCCTTTATTTTCCCTCCAAGTTGATGCTTTGCCCTTCATGATCGGTGGCCGGCTTCTTTTGTTATTTGTCGGATTTTAGTTTCAGTATTGCTTGTTTTTTCTAATGACTTTCTTTGAAGCTTTTGGTCTGTATTGGCTTATATTGGACTAAAGAAAAGAGAATCTTTAGTTCATTTTATTTGTTTCTTTAGACATGACGAGGACACTAAAGGGGAGTCAACCTAGTTGAGATGCCCAAATGTGGGTCGATCTGTCTTTTTCTGCTCTTTGAATAGTCCTCTTGTATCATGAGCTTTTATCTGATTATAATTTATTAATAAAATAGACTTGTTTCCTCTTCAAAGAAAAAAAAGGAGGTTTTTCTAGTTAGTACTTGGTCCAGTGTACTAGTAATGTAGTTTGTATTTCTTCTAATCCCAATAACTCCTCAAATTTTACATTTTTCCTCATCTAATCATGCACCATGAGAGACATGCTTCAGTGTCAGTAACTACTAGCAATATAAAATTCAACGTTTGCCTTCAGAGGAAAAAATCTATTCATTGTCACCAAACTTGATAATAAGGCATGTTAACATGAAAATCCTTCAAAGATTGCAACCACTTCATGCTTCATTATTCATTCTTATATAAGTTAGTTAGCTGCAGGCTAAGATGATTCATAATCAAGGAGAGGAGAACCAAGCTGAATTGAGCTATCTCCCTAGTATATAGACAATAGGGATCAAAGTTGTTAAGCATGATGAAACATAACGGAGGCCAAAGGCCCATTCTTTCACTGCTGTATATTGGCCTTCAAACACAACCACCAACTAGTCCAATCAGATATGCTTGGGGAAGTGGATTTTGCGATATTTTTCTGTTAAATGCCAGTTCATAGTTGCCAGTCTGCTGGCCACTCCTTTGACCATTTGCATGAAGAAATACACACATTTTCAACACAAGGCTTCCAGTGGGCTTGGCAAGAAGATTCTATTTAATTGTTCTCTCTTTTTTTTTTCTTTTCTTTTTCAAATTGAAAAAGTAACTTTTGTTGAGACAAAAATGAAAGAATACAAAGGTGTACAAGAAAAAACCAAGGTCACAAAAATAACCTTCCACTACGGGAACTTCAGCTATGCAAAAAAAAAAAAAAAAAACCTATAGAATAGTTACAAAAGGTCTTCAAAATTGAAATCCACAAAGAAACATGAAAGTAAACAAAAGACAAACAAGACTAGGGTCTTTAACCATCCCTCTAAAAATCCTACCATATAATTGTTTTCAAGCCCTGGTTTGAGTTACAACTACCTAAGTGAGAATTCAGAACATTCCTCTTACTATCAAAAAAAATAGAAAATTAAAATAAAACCACTGAGAATAGATTTTCAAACTTATCGAGGCTTCTGGACTTTTCCATGACTGAACTCATAAGCTTAGAAGATCAAGAATAAAAAACTCTCTGTAATCTGACAGTGAAGGGATAATAATTATGAAGAAACACAATTATGACAACCAATCGCCAACCTGAGCTCAACTCAACTGACATATGTTTGTACTCCAGACAAGAGGTCCCAGGTTCAAATCTCCCCACCTATGCGTTGTATTAGAATACCTTTCCACAACTATGACAACAAGTTCCTAAAACTTCCATAAGTAGAGTGAAAAAACACAACTATGACATTTTTACAAGTTCCTAAGCAATTTCCATACTTAAGAGAGGTATACAAAGGGAACCTTATCCTCTACTTTGTTTCTTCTGATGAAAAAATATGACTGAACATGACCTTTCAGGACCAAAAGTCTTACTCCCCATATCAAGGACAACTTACTCTTTCACCATCTTAGTCTCTCAAATCAAGAACTACTATAAGAATTAATTGGATCCCAACAGACCACAAAAGTAAAACTGATACATGCAACTGTTTCTGTAAAGGTCACCCAGAAAAATAATAATATTATCATTATTATTATCTCCTGCACATTTCCCAGGAATCTCCTATCCCTGGCTTCAAGTTATTGGCAAGATAAGTTTATTGATTATTTTTTTCCTCTGGCTTCATGAAAGCATCTATTAGTAGATATTTAAAAATAAGTCCTCCTGTACAACTTAAAATATTGACTCATATTTAAACCCAATCTTGAAAACCAATAAAACTGAAACCATAACAAAGTGATGTTTAATGATCACGTAATCACTAGAGATGAAATATAAATGTAAGAAGACAATAGTGTAACTGTTGAAAATATTTTTAAAAAATAAAAAATAAAAAAGACAATCACCTTTAGAGCGAGTAATAATAGAAATGTCTCGACTGAGTAAAATCCTCTGTCAACAAAATCGCCAAGAAACAAGTAGTTAGTCTTCGGACAATCGCCTCCGACTTTAAAAAGCTCTTTCATGTCATAAAACTGCCCATGGATGTCTCCACATATCTAAGTAAAAAGAAAAACAGAAAAAGGTTAATTCACATAATTAACAATAAATATTAATCCAAATCTGAAACTAAAGCATAGTTTACAAAACTCCCCGGTCTTGGGGTGGTGTCCTACTCCTTCTGTACTTCAGTGAAATGTTCGTTTCTTATTTTAAAAGAGGGCACAACAATATAGTGGACATGGAAAACGTATTGGTGGCTCTACTTGAACCGTAGACCAAAGCCATCTAGTCTGTTTAATAATATAATATCCACGAAACTATTTAAAGGGTTGCTTAAGCAAGTATGAACAAGTAAGAAGTAGTTGCTTCCATCAACACCAAGATAGTATTCATATCTGCTCATGAACCAAGATAGTATTCAAGAACCAGTCTTTTTTTTCCCCAGAAAGAATGAACCAATATACCAGATTTCCAATTAGCAATCAAAAGACAAAATCTAATATACCAAATAGACCAGAAAAACAAAAACACCAAAAAAGAAAAAAAAAAGTAATAATGAGAAGAATATAAGTTGAAATTTCAAAAGAAGAAAGAAACCCCAAAATCCTCGGGAGGGGAATCGAAATCAGAAACGGAGAAACAGGAAGAATAGAAGAATGAGGAAAGAGTGAGGAGAGTTGATAAAAAGAAGTGGGAAGTGGAAACGAGAATCTGGAGAAAAGGGGGGAAGAGTGTTAAAAGACGTTACAGTAACGGGGGCATCAACTCGTTGAACGTTGCTCTCTTCGACGAGGATTTCCATGGCCTTGAGACAAAGAGCTTTAACTTCAGACTCCTTGAGGGGCTCGCAATTCTTCAACTGCTCAATTTGGCGGTCTAGGTCAGACATATCTCCTTCTCACTGGATCTTTCAACCCTTCTTTCTTCTTCTTTCTTCTTCCTCCTCCTCTTGTTCTAAGAATTTTTCATACACAGCCCCAAGGGAAATTTTTTAGTATATTGTGGTGCTGCTCTCTCTCTACCCCTTCACTTCTTTTTGCAAACCTTTCTTCTTTTCTTTTCTTTTATTTTATTTTATTTATTTATTTATTTTTTTCCTTCTACAATTTGCAAGCCATCACTATTTTTCATTCCACATTATGCGAAATAGTGTGATCATGACCTAAAAGGAACTTAAGATTACATAATGTATCAGTTTTAACTTATCGCCACATAATTTTATGAGAATTTCATTTTGGTTTTAAATTATGAAAATTTTCTATTTTATGGATACGGTTTAAATGTGTTTAAAAGTTTATACGTAATAATATTGCAACTTTTAAAAATATATGAAGGTATTTTGAAATGAAGGGTAAAGTTCAAGAGTAATACAGTAATTGCCATTACAATCCAATTCAATTTTAGTCCATAAACTTTTAGGTTACATTTACCAAACTATAATGAACATTGACGTGATTGTAATGGAATTTCATTGATGAATCAATTATAATATGCTTGAATTGCAAATGTAATTAGATTGCTTTTGATCGCGTTTACAAGATCATGAATTTTGTCACATTTACGGTTATTATTGTCATTATTGTTAGCTCTAAGGAATAAATTATAACATTAACATTAATAGTATATAACGCCCTAAGTTTAGAAGGAACATGAATGAACTGATATTAAATTTAAATGGGAGGGATCTTGAGAACATGAAAGCATGGTTAAAAAAAACTTAAAAGAATTGAAAATTACTATTTATACCAACAATATGCACCTTTCTTTTCAATGGTTCAATCATAAGAATTTCAAATTTTAGTGTGTTTCACATGGAGTAGAATTATGTTAGGTGACCTTTTGGATTTTTTCCTAGCATGCATATGAATCACACGAAGCATGTTGAAAAAACCCACGTTGGTTTTGTGGCGATACTAATTCACTTTTAGAAGTCTTCAAGACATGCAAAAATGACGTTGCTAGGACCCAAGGGAGTGTTTGGACCATCGGTTGTCAAATTCAGAGTTTAAAAAAATTTAGGTCTAAATCGTGGAATTGGAAGTGTTACAGATAGTATTAGAGAGGAACATCTCACTGTAAAATGTGATTTGGGGACAAACCAAGTGAAAGTTGGTAAGCATGTAATACTTCAAGTTTAAAAGCGGGACATAAATGGACTAACGTCTCATTGGAATGAGAGAGATCTTGAAGACATGAAAAGGCATGATTAAAAAAGACTTAAAAGAAGGGTAATATTTGAATGCATCTTGGACATCACCCAATAAGCAAAATCTAACACATGACATATTATGATTCAACAATTTGGTGGGATGTACAAAGATAGATGATGTTGAGAATATACTTTAAGTATTTTTCTTATAAGAATTAAAAGTTACTACATAAATCAACCAACCATGTCACTCCACTTTCGGAAGCTCAATACATTTTTAATATTTAAATTTTGTATGTAATTGATTCTTAAAAGGATTTATTTCTAGTGGTTGAAAACTATGCATGTTTTCTACACCTCTGTTGTGGTTTCTTTGGTTCTTTTTATCTAAACATTTGAAATCTTATTCAAATTCTAAAAAACAATTTTAATAGTTTTTAAAAGATTTACTTGCCTTCTCAAAAAATTTCTAAAATATATATATAAATTAACAAACAAAGAAATTAATACATGAGAGTAGCTATGGATTATATGCTTAATTTTTTAAAACCAAATTATTATTTGAAAAAAAACAGACTGAGCTTTTTCCAAATTTTTAGTTTTTGAATTTGGATCTTACCAATACCAACTTAAGTATGTTGGTAACGTTAATCTAATTGATTTTTTGAGAGAGACTCAATTTAGTTAATTAGAAAAGTAGCAAGCTTTAAGGTTCCCTTAAAGAAAATCAATATCTTTTCAACGTCATATTAATTCATAAATTAACTATATAGTTATGGGATGTGAAACATTTCATATTGCATAACCAAAAGCATTAAGTTGACAAGTTGAAACACTCCAATTAAACTAGAAATCTAATTTAACTAAAAGGCTCTTTTAAGTTAAAGACCTATCATCTGAGATCACTTTGATGGTGCCATCATGGGAGCTGGTTAAAAAATTAAACTCTCATGGTGAGAACACATGCATATTTAAAGCTAAAATAGTGTCAGAGCGTGTCAAAGTTTAAGAAATGAAGTGGGTTGAAAGAAACCCCCTTGTTTTGAGGTCGATTCAAATACGCTAGAAGATATTAAACTCCTTACATAGGAGAAGGTTTCTCTGGTTGAGATTGGGGTTTTCATCCAAGACATTCTTTCTGTAAAGGACTCTATTAATATTGTGTGATTTTGCCATGTTTCTCGAGAGAAGAACAAAGCAACTCATGCTTGACGACTTTGACACCCTCTCAAGGTTTGCTTGTTGTTTCGTAAAGATGCTTTTTCAGATTGTTTTCTTCTTTCTCCTCCAAGATATGGTGGCAATGTGTAGATTGTTGGATGTTTTGTGCTTTGGCCTAAAAAACAAGGACCTGCCATGCAAGCTATGAACATTTGGGAAAAGCATCTAAACACACACACACATAAGACAGCCATGGCCATGGCAATTATCGCTTGTTTGCATTCAACACAACAATTATCACAACAAATTTAGTCTTTTTTGTATGCATTCAAAATTTGATTTCTTGATGACCATGGCAAAAGACTATCAAGAAAAATCTTTCTTGATACAATAAAGATTAATATTTATCTTGACATTCATTATGTCAAGAAAAATACCTATTTTGACGAATAAATACGAAAACTTTTGTATTTATTAGTAAAAAAAGAATCCTAAATCACAAAGGTATCATAGTTCATTCATATTAGTAAAAAATTATGAATTTCTGTGTCGGTTTGTGGTTTCGTTGATGGCCAAAAAAGTCAAGAAAAACCTTTCTCAATAGGCAATTGATAACTTGGGGAAATGCAAGCTATTGTAGCCTTTTAGGTAGATAACCAAGCCTTAATTAACACATGAAAAAGGAAGAAAATGCGCAGTAAAATAGATAAAACAACTTGGTTACGCGTCACAATCTACAAAAGAGCTTTATGCCTGATTATGACGTTTTTCATGTTCATATGCAAGATTTTTAGGGAAAAAAAAGGAGTAGTAGATGAAAAAATGTCAGGCAATCGAGGAGGCGTGTGACCAACAAAGGCAATTAGAAGCACAAAGCTAGGCGTTTCATATCGCTAGAAAACGAAAAGAGTTGGCTGGAATGCAGAAAATGACGAATGTGACTTCTACGACGCAAAGTAGCTTTTTCAGATAATTAATGAAGCCTAGACTATGACACGCCATGTCAATCCTCGCCTAGAAATATGAAGCTACTTTTCCAAGAATAGAGTGTGAAAACTATCGGAGAACAAACTCATTTTCAACCTCCATTTTCCCTCTTTGGTTTAGGTGAAATCTTAGAACAAAGATGAGAGAATTCCTTGTTTGCTTCCTCTCAGTATATAGGCAAAAATCAGAGTCAATGAGTATGCGAAATCATACTCTACAGCTGAACACATTTCCCTGTACTTTCATTTGTAATTTTTTTTTTATTATATTTGTGATTTAAACAACATGGCAAATAGGCCTAGAGCTTTATTTACAAATGCAATGTATTTCTAGAAATGTTAGAGAATTTGAAGTGTCCATGAGGAATAATTAATGTTAGAGAATCTGGATGTGTGCGCTATTTATCTTGTTTAGTTAAATGCAGTCATTAATGTCTTGTCTTATTCGAAAAAAGGGATAAAGTGTCATTGTTGTCACTTGACACGTAATTTTGTATGATTCATTTCATTCATGCATACTAAGTTGTAATTAAGTTAAAAGAGACTTAGCTGTGTTGTTTGTAATAGATTTGAAAAGGACTTGAGATTTGTAATAGTGTTGCCTGGCTGAGACTTAATAGGTTGTCCAATGGTTGGGTAAACCTGAAGGTGTTTTATAAAGATTTAAATTATTGTTTTCAAGTTTAGACATTTGTTTTTGCACTTTATGTCCAAGTTTATTAAAAAAAGATAGATAAGAGTTACAGTTTAAGTAGGGTCGGTAGGTGTCATTAGGAGAAGAACAATGTCGATCGGCTTTATGCCACATGTCGGGCCTAGTGAGGAGGCGCTTTAGGATGTGGTATGATAGATTAGGGCTTTAAAAAAGGGAGAAGAAATACATACATAATTGAAGAAACAAATTGCTTTCCCCTTAAGAGAAAGAATGAAGGAGGGGAATAGGAGAAGAAGAGATGAGGAGAAGATGATAAAACGTGAAGCAAGCGAAGAGGAGAAACCTAAAAGAAAGAAACAGAAAGAGAAAAGAAGAACAGTGGAGAAGAGGAGAAGAAGACGATAAAAAAAAGAAGCAGACCAAGAGGAGAAATTGTGCAAAAGAACAATGGAGAAGAGGAGAAGAAAATTGGAAGAAGATGAGAAAAAGAGAAGTAGCGGAAAGGAGAAACCTAAAAGAAAGAAACAGAAGAGAGAAGAGAAGAACGTTGGAAAAGGGCAGTTTTGGAATAATTAAAAGTTTAAAATAGAAAATATCAACCAAAATTAAAATCTTGCTATATTTATAAAATTGAAAATGTTGGTGCTATTATTGCTAAAACATATTTTCATAGTGCCACCCAAAACAATTCCCCTTATTGTTACTAGGAGACAGTACAAAAATGACAAAATGGACAAAATATTTATACTTTATGTCAAAATCAAGTTAAATGAGTTTTTGTTCTTGATTTTTTTATTTTTATCCTGAAGTGCAAATAGTTTTTAAATAAAAATATCTTATTTATTATTGTTGTTGTTTCGCAAACTAATAGTTTAGAATAAATCTCTATGTATTATATTTGTTGTATTGGTTTTTTCTTTCCAATTAAGTTATGGTTAACATTTACAATGCAAATTTGTATCATATACTATATAAGTTTTTTCTCCACTCGTATAAGTCTTTAACTATCACTTAAACTCGTTAATAACAAAATCAGGAAAAATTTTCTTTAATTTCACAAATTATGAAAAAATGAATCTTTAATGCCAAAAAATCTAACAAATAATACCTATTAGTAAAAAATTTATGAAGCTTATACTCTTAAAAAAAAAAATCAAATTCATTCTTAAACTTTACGAGAAGTTTATTACATCCTTAAATTTTCAAATTTTAGTCCAATATATATTCGTAGAATTTAATATGTTAAACACAAAACTTAAAACTTGAAAGTCGATAGAGTATAACATTTTAAATTTAAACTACTAACCGGTTAATGGGAAAATAGTAGATGTAGAACTATACCTAATTCAAAAATGAAACCAAGTCTTCTTTTTCCCAAGTACATTGTAGCGGCTAAACTCAAATATTTATAAATCAAACTATGAATAATTAATCCAACACTTCAACTCTCAGACATACTTATGAATTTGAATCATAAAATAATTTATTTTCGAACCATTATGATGATTACACGTGGACATGGGACCCACGGTTTCCCTTGCTATGCGATGTTAGGTTCCAATAATCTCAAGCAACACTTCCTTTTTTCAATTACCTTTTTCATTTTGATTTTTTCCTTTTAGGGATTGATTGATTTCCAATCCAAATTTCGGAGAGCCAAATTCCGACGTTTTGATTTTCGATTCCGATTGATCGACGAACGTTGGTCGCCGGCGGTGGCTGATTTGTATCTTCTTCCATTTCTATTCAATTAATTCCCCATACAATTGGCCACAGCCGCCCGTTGAATTCTCCTCGTCTTTTTCGAACGGGTAAATTCCCTTTCCTTATGATTATAATTTCGGTGTCGTCTGGTAGTTCGATTAATTCCTTCTTCTGGGCAATTTTCGCTGTGTTTGTTTGTTTGTTCTATGTATCTGTTGATTTCAGGGTTTGATTCTATGGGGTTTTTTTTTTTTACCTCAATTTCCATGTTTTTTGTTTGCCTTTGGTTTGTTTATGGACGGAAATATTTGATCCGTCAGTTGATCAATTTGTGGGTGACTCTTCTACATCATTAGAAGGGTTCAGCTCTACCTTGTCTTCTGCTCGGACGAACTAGCTGATTATTTAATGTGGTGTTTGGATTGAAGGTCAATGGCGTATACTTTGGAATCATGGACGAAGGAATACAATGAAGCTTTGAAACTCTCTGAAGATATCAATGGCATGATTTCTGAGAGAAGTTCACTTGCTGCATCTGGACCGGAAGCTCAGCGTCATGCCTCAGCTATACGCAGGAAGATCACAATATTGGGTACCAGACTTGATACCTTGCAGAGTCAATTACCCAAACTTCAAGGAAAGCAACCAATGTAAGCCATGTTACTTCTTATTGTTTCCCTTTTCCAAAGTTTCCAAATAGACAGGCACAGGAATACCAATATGTTTGCGTAATTCGTTGTAGTTTAAGTCAGAAAACAATGCTCATCTTTATATTTGATGTGGTTATCTAACTCTGTACTTAAGTGGTAACGTTTTTGGTAATTGGCATTGGGGGTTCATATGTTTCTGGATGGCGTATTATATCTGTATCCTTTGGTTTGTAGACCAGAGAAAGAGATGAACCGCCGCAGGGATATGATTGGAAATTTGAGATCAAAGGCTAAGCAGATGGCTTCAGCTTTGAACATGTCTAACTTTGCCAACCGGGATAGCTTACTTGGCCCAGAAATAAAGCCAGCTGATGTCATGAACAGAACAGAAGGCTTAGATAACCGAGGTCTAGTTGGTTTTCAACGACAAATTATGAGAGGCAGGTTTATTTGTTTGAAGTTTTTAACTCAATGGAAAAATTTTCACCACTATGAATCTCTCCTAATGTGAAAGTGTGGATCTTTGGAGCAGAGCAAGATGAAGGCCTTGAGAAACTGGAAGGGACTATAATTAGCACAAAACATATTGCATTAGCTGTCAATGAAGAACTTAACCTTCACACGAGACTTATTGTATGTCTTTCGATCATTTGTTATGTTAATTCATTTGTTGATTTACTTGATTTCTATTCAACATTTCTCATTAAGTTAATTCTTGTTATCATAGTCTTGTTTTTAAGTCTGTTCAATGGTGCAGGATGATTTGGATGAACATGTCGATGTTACAGATTCCCGATTACGGGTATGAATCTCTTGTTCTAATTATTTTTTAACACAATGGTTGTTTTGTTGTGTACTATATAACTGTGAGTGGATACACCTTGTTGGGTAAGATAGACTTAGTATACGAATGGGCAGAGTGAAGAAGAAAGGAACAACGAATAGATAGTAAAAGTAATTTTTCCTCCTAATTTTCAAATTTGGAAGGTTATTCTTAGAAATTTAGTTGGTAAATGTTACCCTTGTGAAAATTTCTGGCTCATCCTCTGGACAGATTGGATCTCCTAACTGGTGAGTATCAGTCTAGTGTTTGGAAATCTCGACGGTTCAAACTTCCTCGAAGTCTATACTATCATTATTGGTCATTCATTGCATTAATTTGTCTCTTTTGCTTCCCTTTTCTGATCGATTAAATTTATAAGGGTAGCATCTTTAATCATTGCATTAATTTATGAATTTGTGCAATTGATTAAAACAGCGAGTGCAGAAGAGGCTGGCAATATTGAACAAGCGGACCAAGGGTGGTTGCACTTGCATGTCAATGATTTTATCAGTTGTTGGGATCGTCGTTCTCATTGCTGTCATATGGCTACTGGTCAAGTATTTGTAATTCACTATGTCTTGGTGTGAATTCGCTTGAACATAGGCTTGTGGTGTAACATTCTGATATATGTTTTTTTCTTGCGAATTTGTGTTTTCTTTTTCCTTATTTTACTAATGTGGAGTGAAGTCCATGATATTGAAGCGATTTTGGACTTGTATATTTTCAGTTTAAGCAGTTTTTGTGATTGCCAACTCTTCATCCTCTTGCTCTAAATATTAGTGGTTTGTGATTAAATTAAAGTTTTCAATGGCTCACAAGTAGGAGATAATTTGTTAAAATGCCTTATTTATTTATTATTATTTTTTAATCTTTTCACGAGGCTGTTACTAGTTTTTCTTCAACAATACATATCTAAAGAATAAAAAACAATTGCACTTAATTGCACCATTTTTTCAGTTTTTTTTTACAAACGAGAATGAAAAGTAATTCAATAGAGAATTTTGTTGCCTGCACCTAATTAATATGGAATGAAATCACAACTAGATGATTTGAAACTATTTTAAAGCGAAAGCATCACTTCATTAATAAATGATATTATTATTGATAAAAGTTGAAGAATGAAACAAACAGCCCCAACCACAAAGTATCTAATTCACAAATGGAGATTTGTAATAAGTAGCTATGAATAACAGTCCATCGTCCAAAAATTCTGACGAAGAGTAATTAAAAAACAGCACTCAAGAAGCCCGATTGAAGGTCATCTTCAAATTATGAATTGCACAGATTCAACCTGGAAATGCAACATAGATACATGGAATCTGAAAAATAGAACATATCTTTAGGGTTGATCAGCAGCAACCCACGATGATTTAAAATTCATAAGACAACTTGTAGTAGAGGTTCCCAAAATAAATACTTCACTCCGAGTCATTCAGAATGGGAACAATAAGTGGCTTCATTTGTGCAAGATATACAATTGCCCACCTAGATTCAACAAATGCAAAGAAAAAACATCGTCAGTCATTACACATTTTACATATTTAGTGTTTAGTAATAGTAATAAAATAATAGATACTGTGGCAAGAGTAGCCCAGTTGATAGATTCAATAACAGGATTCAGAAAGTGATTGTGTATTGCTACAATGCGTTGAAGATATATTATCTGAAAGAATACTCCATAACAGACATAGAGACTATTCTTTCCCTAATTTTTGAGTCTCTTGAACAAAATGTCAGGAAAAACCATGGGTGAAAATTAAACCTAGAGGCTTATTGATGCTAGGCTGGGTTATGAAAGGCTTGTTGATGTTAGGCTGAATCATTTCATAATGAGAAGCCTATATTCTATAATTGCACAATCTGGTTAGATGGAGATGAAAAAATCAGAAAATGGTAGCCAGTCAATTTTAGATGGAGTCCAGTACAATGACAAGGATTTGGTAAGTTTTTCTGACTGAAACTTCATCAAAGATTTGAACATTTCAGTAAAGAGGCACACGGAGGTCCATTGTCAAAAAAGTCAGATAAATAATACTGTGCACAACCCCATCCAACGTGATCTACCAATAGACATTTCATAAAGAAAAAGTTGGACAATGGGCTGATTTGTACACCTTTTACTCCTTTGGTATCAACAAGTATCCAAATTCATGATTTAACCACAGGGTTGATTGGTGCATGATTCCAAAATCTTGCAAGCAATCGATATAAGAAATATCTTAACAAGTATCTATTTTGTGGACTCACAATCTAAGATTGTTTCCTTATTTTTATGACTCTTTTGTGCACGTTCAGTATCCCTGAGTAAGTAAAAGTATCAAACCTATGAAAAGTAATCCTACCAAGTCCAAATAATATTTCACTAACTCATACACTATAGCAGATGTACGATTTGTTTTCTCCACCTAGTTGCATCTTCCTTCACTAAGGAAAAACCTTACTAGTTATTAGAGCTTCAATCTCCAAGAAATCAAAGGTTTGTTGCTTTAGGCTGCAACTTGAGTTTGTTTGGGTTGCTGTGACGCATAATAGAGACAGTTGCTCCTTGGTTGAGGAAATTTGATGAACTCTCATTTTCCAGATAAGGGAGGAGTTTTGTGGTTGGCTTGTTGTTTTGCTATCTTGTTGGGAGAGTGTGGCTTGAGAAGAATAGCAAAATTTTTAGAGAGCTGGAGAAGCCTTCAGTAGAGGTGTGGAAGGTGGTGAGATTTGATGCATCCTAAATTCCTAATGGGTGTCTGCCTTTCAAATTTTTTGTAATTAACAACTCGTTTGTATTCTTTTGAATCGGATTCTTTCCTACAGGTGAAGATTCCTTTTGTGCACTTTGAGTTCCCTTGTACACTCTTTCATTTTTCTCAATGAAAAATAATCATTTGTCCCCTAACGTAACAAGCAAATCTTATTGCACAAAGGAAATTAGTGGTTATCAAACTTAAGACACAAAAAAACTTACATCATCCAGCAGCATATTGTTGCAGTAATGATCAAAGTAAGATGAAACCTGCATTGAAGAATTGAAAATTAGCCAATGCATGAGTGCAATGCAAAATTATAAAAATACTTCGAAAAACTATGCATATGCCTCAAGGGGTTAATGGTTAAAAAATAACATGACTATTCAATTGTTTGAATGGCTAAGAGGTCTTCAAATAAGTATTAAGATCCCAAGGAAGTCAGATGCATGATCAATAGTCTTTCCTAATTTTTGTTGTGAACCATTAAGTGCCTGATGGAGCAAGCAAATTTGACCATGTAACGTAAACTCTAAATATGAAGTTTCAGAGACTACCCACATATAACCTTTTTAAGGAATTGAAGAAAACTAGGCCGCTATAAGACTTAATAAGAGGCTTTCATCTCTCATATCAACACTGTTCCAAGGGTGAGTATTGATGTGGCTGCAAAGACTAGCAACCAGAGAGAGGCTAGAAAAACAAGCATTAACAATGTTTTAGCAAGCACATTTTATGTTCTGGTCAGTTGTCAAATCACAAAAAAATTTATCATCAAGCTTACCAATGATATACCCTCGACACCAAAATAGAAAACATTTGTATAATTAGACCAAGAACAACACAGTTCGACAAGATAAATTTCAATCAATCATTTTCCAAAATGACTTTACGTTTCCTCAACTAAAGTAACAACATTTTATAGAAATCCTGACATCCTTCATTAACCCGATCGAGAGTTTTCAAATTTCACATCTTTTGTCAATATTGTTCCATCTACTCAATCTCCCATACATCTTCCCTAATTTTGAACATTGCTATCTTAAATCCTAGAATCTCATATTACAATATTAATAGCACTTGATACCAGCTTAGACAATACAAGCGCCTAAATCTTCAGTAAAAAAAAATGGCAGTCATTGGATAAATAAATATATATTATAAAAAGAAGATTAAATGTCTAAATTCCAATAACACAAGAATTTAGAATCAATAGTGCGCATTGGCAACAGTAACACCTAATCATAATGATTATGAGCAACAAAACTTTACGAACTTGCATGGAATATGAAAATCGAGCATAGTTATAAGCAAAAACGAATACTTTATGACCGAGTTAAATGATGTATCAGCTGAATTAATTTCCTCTAGATCCACAATCCAACACAATTATGAAAATAGAGAAGGGGAATCGATAAAGAACAAGAGAGTTTACAAATTAGTCGAAGCGCCTCTATTACAGCAAATTAGGGTACAAAAACATGCGATGACTCCAATCACGGCGAAAATCAGGGATGTGACCAAGAATCCCATTGTTAATCCCCTCTGTTCGACCTTGACCGTGCAATCGAAAGATCAAAACCTCTGCAACCAAAAGAAGAACAGGGAAATTAGGATGTGGATTGAATTAAACAAACAAAAGGGGCAGAAGAGAAGAATCTGAAAAAAGGGGATTCGTCCGATTACCAAGAAACAAGATGAAGAATTGTGGGAATCATAAAGCATCTCAAAAAAATTTGAAGACGAAGAAGAAAGTAGATCTGAAATTAATCGGAATCTGTATTCTGTGGACGTGAAAACTAATTGGGTCGGATCGTACTACACAATGGGCCCAATTTGATTGGGCCCTCTAGGCCCAGACAAATATTTTCTCTTTATCATAGAATTAAGATTTAGCAACATTCTACTCAATAATAACAATGCAACAACAAATATTTATAGAATCACAGTATAAATTATATTATGAAATTAAATGAGATGAATGTTACGATATGAAATTGAATAGGTTATGAATATCTATATTTATAATATATCATTATATTTACGATATTTGTATCATTTTGAAACTTCTTCTTTTTTCAATTTTAGAACAATATAATTTTTTATTATAATTTCTCAATTTACTATTAGTTACGTCAATATTTTATTCTATTTTTTGAAATATCATTAATTACATTCTTTCTCATCCATAATTCTTAAAATTTTTAATTCTTTTATGAATTTCAACTTTGTTTTTGTTATTTTATTAATTTGGTTGATATCCGTTTATGAAATTGATGTTTTCTTTTTCACTTTTAGAATTCATATATTTTCTCCTATATTTATGGTTAGAATCTATACATCATCTTCATTGAAACTTCAAGTTTATGTCGAATATATAGAAAAGTTTAAATATATGCTCTTAATATATATCACATTAACGGGTTCTAATAGAGGCCTAAACAATTGAGCACACGAGGAAACAGACCAAGACAACTAATAATTTGGAAAGCTTAATTACCAACCGATTAGATTCTGGATGTTTTATGACAAGATGAAATTAACTCACAAAGCAAACCATAAATTCAAGTCTTAATTGTGATTTATGCACATAGACGCTATTATCTCTAGTAAAGCATAGAAATGGCAGATGGTTGATCAAGCCAAAAAGTAATTTCTAAGCATGCAACATCAAATTACTTGAAGAGTTAGTAAAGTCCAACATGAATTCAAAATAAACAATTCTCTCAAACCAATGCAAATCAGTTCAATCAGATTCATTGTAATTGAATAAAAGTAAAATGCTAAATAACATGAATGAGATAATTGAGTACCTTATTCTGATAATACTATGGATATGGTTCAACTTGTATATATTTGATACAAATACAATAATTCAAACACATTCGTGTAGGTGACATGTGAGTGAAAGTATCTTATGCAATGAGTTTGCATAAGACCGGATCACAAAGTAGTAACTCTGTTACCTAATTAGGCTTCTATTTCATTTAAGATAATCTAGACAACTTCGTCTTAATCATGAGTGTATTATGAACTTCTGTTCGCAAGAGATTGTCTTTTGATTTGTACAGGTGAGAGTGGCCAATTTGCTCACTCAATATGCTTACAATTTTGGGGACAAGACCAAGTGGGGAATTGAGAACATAATTACATAAGATGGAATTCACTTCTTCCCAACTTTAGGGTAAGCAGATGAATGTTCCCTTAAATGATATCTCGTAGACTTAAACAAAGAGCCCTACCCTCTTTATGGCACGAGAGGCTGAATTTCTGCTTATTGGTTGGACTATAAATATGTTGTTCATTAGAGAAGTACCGGTATTTAAGTACAAAAAGTAACCCACGGGTAAAATGGTAATTCGACCCAGCTGGGGTTGTCGACACTTGTGAAGGATTAACTTACTGTTATTGGTCTATATCCGTGAACAAAAATATGAGAAGAGTTCAAGTGTGAGTCTTTAGTGGAGTGTACACACAGTTAACAAATATTTGATTAATGTGGTTAATGAGTTTAACTAATTAATCTCATATTGTTGTAGCTTCTGAATCTTTAGATTCATTAGGTCCCATTCTTAGCTCGTAAAGGTTAATGAGGTTAATATATGTTGATTGTAATTTAAAATGTTCAAATTTATTTTGGGAATTAATATAATATATGGTGATATGGTATAATATAAAATTAATTTTTTAATTAAACTTTATATTATAAATTTAAGGGGTCTTTTAAAAAATATAACAAAGTGGCAAAATATTTACATTGTATAGAACAATTCTAAAAATGGAAAAAGTGCATAGGCCCGCCATGGAAAATACAAAAAATGCCCCATCAACAATGCGCGTAATATATTTGGTAAGACACGTAATATATTTGGTACACGATCGTTTAGATTTGACTATTGTTTGGTACACGATCGTTTAGATTTAGTTTTTCAATTATATCATTTAATTTGATTACATGATTATTTAATTAATTAGGTTACACGATCGTTTAGATTTGGTTACGAGATCGTTTAGATTTGACTATACGATCTTGACATCTAAACGAATTTTTTTTTAAATTTGGTACATGATCGTTTAAATTTGGCTAAACGATGTTTTTTAAGATTTTTTATACACAATCTTTTATATTTGGTTACCATAATCTAAATGGCTAAACGATTTTTTTTAAGATTCTTTATACACGATCTTTTAAATTTGGTTACCCTAATCTAAACAACGTAAAAAAAGAAAAGAAGAAAGACGATGCATGCAGCGAATGAAAAAAAAAAAAAAGAAAAAGAAGAAAGAACAAGAAAGACATGCACGCAGCAAAAAAAAAAGAGAAAAATAAGAAAGATGATAGAAAGAAATCAAATTTTGGTTACCCAAATCTAAACGAAGTTAAAAAAGAAGAAAGATGGAAAGAAATGACAGCAAAATAAGAAGTAAAGGAGGAAGACGATAAAAAAATCGCAGAGAGGAGAAGAAAGACAGAAGAGCAAACCTAAAATATTTTAAAAATGATTAACTTCATGGGTTTTGTTATAGAGGTCGTAAATATTTTAGTAGTTTGATATATTAATGAACATTAATATATCAAACTACTAAAATATTTACGACCCATATAACTTATAAGTTTAATTTATAGATATGATTTAAAATTAATTTATAGGAGAATAAATTATTTGAATGAATTCAAATATTAATTAAATATGAATTAGATTCATTTTAAAACTATATGTTAAAAATTTAATTTGTATCTTAAAATTGATTAAATTAAATTAAATTAATTAAATTAAAACTAGAAAAATTTTTATAAATAGAATAAAACACCAAAATATTTACGGTCCGTGTAATAAAATCAAAAAGCACATGAAGTCGACTATTTTTTTAAATATTTCAGTTTTGCCATTCCTTTCCATCTTCTTTTTTCTGCAATTTTTCTTTTCCTTTCCAATCGTCTTTTTCTCTTATTCTTCTGCAATTTTTCTTTTATTATTTTTTCAAATAGTTATTTGGTTCAAGATCGTGTACCAAATATAAAAAATCTATTTTTTAAAATCTTTTTTTCAAATTGTTATTTGGTTGTTTAAGATCGTGTGTCAAATATAAAAGATTAGAAAAATTTTGTTGGGATATTGGGTAGCCAAATCTAAATGCTAAATCTAAACGATCGTGTATAAAAAATAGCCAAATCTAAACGATCATCTACCAAAGAATCTTAAAAAAATCGTTTCGATTTGACTACCCAAATTTAAACGATCAAATCTAAACGATTGTGTATTAAAGAATGGATAAATCTAAACGATCGTTTACCAAAGAATCTTGAAAACAAAAATTGTTTAAATTTGGCTAAATTTAAACGATCAAATCTAAACGACCGTATACCAAATATAAATGACTGTATACCAAATATAAACGACCGTGTACCAAATTTGATTGTGTATCAAGTATAAACAATTGTGTACCAAAAAATCGAAAAAAAATGTAACACCCCATGAGTTTATGGAACTTATTATGGGGAAATTATGGAATTTATTTGGTGTTACATTAATTAAAATTCGAAGTTAAGGAATGTATTTGGTTTATTGTGTTGGATTAATTAAATATATATACATGGGTGTGTATATTTAATTAAAGATTATGGAGTTCGATAGAAATTGTTATTAATTAAGACATGAGAGCCCGGTATCCCGAGTTTTTTGAAGATTAGAACTTTCGATGACGAAAGTTTTTTAAAGAAGGGAAGATTGTAAAGCCTCAAAATTAAGATAATTTTGTAGTTAATTATCTTAGTTTTGTTTAATTAGATTTAATTTATTGGACGTTATTTTGAATTCATTTAATGATAATTATTTGATTTTGTGGAAATTAGAATTAATTAAATATTTGTTGGATGAATATTTAATTAACTAAAGGTTCTGACTTGTGATGTTGAAATTGAATTAAATTAAATTAAATAATTATGGATGTTATTTAATTAAATTGTAGAGGGGAAATTTTGTTGGAGATTTGATAATTATATGTATACGTGGAAATATAAATATAATTATAATGGGAAAGGAAAGATAATTATATTTGTTGAAATATAATTATTTATTGTATTTTGAAAAAAAGATATTTATTAAGGAAGAAAAAAGAAAATATTTATATTTTGAGAAAATATAACTATTTGTAAAAGGATAATTATTTTGGAGAAAAATAAATATTGATTCTGAAGAGAAGGAGTTATGATTGGGTAAACAAGGAAAGAGAATGAATTTGATTTATTTAAAAGGAAAATTGATAATTATATATTGAAATATAATTATTGGAAAAAGGATGTAAAATTATGTTTATTAATTATGTTAAATTATTTGGGTGTTATATTAAAAATTGAAGCTAAAATTTAATAGTTGGGTTAAGATAATTCATGTTGGAATTTATAAGTGATTTATTGGAGAAGATTTGGTTGATTAAAAGAATTGAAGATTTAAATAAATTTGAGATATTGGAGTAAAAAGTTGGTTTGGTGGAATTTGATTTAATTGAGTATATATATATATATATATATATATATATATATAATTAATTAATTAATAATTTGGATTTTTGTGTGGAATATGATATTAATTATTTTGTTTTTGGTTGTATAAATAATTAATATGGAAAAGTGAAATTAATTATATAACGAAATATAATTATATTTGTTTTCAAAAGAAGATAATCCATTAGAATAGGGATGATTGATTTGATTGGACGAAAACGATGATATATTTATTTAGAAGAGAGAATGATGGTTTAAACAATCCAATTTAAACGATCGTGTATTAAAAGAATCTTGAAAAAAAAAAACGTTTAGATTTGGCTACCCCAATCTAAATGATCAAGCCAAATCTAAACGATCATCAAATCTAAATGATCGTATATCAAAGAATACCCAAATGTAAACGATCGTTTATCAAAGTAATATATTACAATCATGGGGCATTTTTGATATTTCTCATTATGGGTATATGAGTTTTTTCCGTTTTCGAAATTATTTTATAAAATGTAAATATTTTGTTATTTTTTTATATTTTTGAAAAGACCCATTAAAACTATAGATTACGTGAGAGATGTTCATTTAAATATGATTTAAATATGAAATATTAATTAAATACGTATTTAATTAAGGACATTTTTAAATATAGTAAAATAAAATAAAATATTTACAACATATAACAAAATTTTGGATTCTATCAATGATAAATACTAATAGACTTTTATTACTGTCTATCAATATGACTGATAAAAACATATCAGTGTCTATCATGAATCTGAAATTTTGCTATACTTTGTAAATATTTTGTTAAATTTTCCATTCTTGACAGTTCCCCATTTAATTAATTATTTAATTTAGTTCAAGGGTTTTTCTTCAAACATAGAACAAAACGCGAAACTATTTACACCGTATAGAACAAACCCACAAGCTCACAACGCGGAAAATAACAAAAATAACCCTCGATTAATTGGTCACACACGCGTGAAAAAATGATTTTGCAATCAGTCTAAAGGATCTTGTACCCAGTTTAAGCGATCTTGTAATAAATTTAAACGATCTTTTACCAAGCTTAAACGATATTGTACCCTTGTATCAAGTCTAAACGATCTTATACTCAGTTTAAACGATCTTGTACACTTGTACCAAATGTAAAGGATCTTGTTCCCTTGTACCTAGTCTAAACGATCACTATAAGAAAATGGAGATCTCCTGACGCACAAAAGCATTGGTAGATATATGAAAAGCGTTGGAAAATCCTTTTTCGACGCATAAATCAACATCAGGAACGGTGTCGGAGGAAATGAGTGGGGAGATCCTTTATCTTTTTTTTTTTTTTGTAAAATCGATAATGAGATCTAAGCAAATGAATGGAAAAATTAGCAATCAACATTGTTGAGACATAGTTTAAACATAAAGAACAATAAAGAACATAAAGAACAATAAAAACAATAACAAAATCAACAACAATAACAAAAAATTTACACTGGAAGGGAGGACTGAGAACATAAAGAACAATAACAAAAAATCAACACAATAAAAACAAAATTTACACAATCCACAACAAAATGAACATAGTTTAAACATTATTGATACAAATCCACAAAACAATTACAAGTTTAATTATATTTCTAATACCTAAACCAAAATAAAAAAAAAGAAGAGATTGACTTACCGACGGCGAGGGGCGGCGGGCGAATGTGAAGATTGGACGACAGAGATTGACAGCAAAGACCGGATGGTGGATGGTGACGAAAATCTTCTTCCTCTTTTGGAAGTTTGAAATCTCTCTCTCTCTCTCTCTTGTTTTTCGACTTCCTTTCAGATCTGTTAAACAGATCTGAAAAATGGGTTTTAATGGGGAACTCCCGACGCTGTTATTCATGGCGTTGGGAGAAGTTAAATATATTTTAAAAAATTATAAAATTTTCCTGACGTTGTTATGTACGGTGTCGGAAGAAGTTAAATATATTTAAAAATTTAAACTTCTCCTGACGCCGTTAGGTATGACGTCGGGAGAAGTTAAATAAATTGAAAAAATTATAAAGTTAAATAAATTGAAAAAATTATAAACGTCTTCCAATACCGTACACAACGGCGTCAGAAGAAGTTAAATATATTTAAAAAAATTTAAACTTCTTCCGACACCATTTTCGATGAATCACCAATGGCGTCGGAATCTTCGATTACTCCCGACAACGTCCCTGACGCCATGCAGGATGCGTCGGAAAAACCTATCTGACATAACTAATGTATGAAAATTTTCGACTGATAGTTTTTTATGCATGCATGGGCCGTTGGGATAAGTTGTTATTTCCAACGCTATTCACCCCGACGTCGGGAAAAGTTCAAGCCCGAAGTGTAAAAAGTGACATCGAGATAATGCATATTTCCTAACGTCATTTCTTTCGATGCCTTTTTATGCTTCGAAAAAAATCTTGATTTCGTGTAGTGGATCTTGTACCAAAACTAAACGATCTATTAGTGATAGTGATCTATCCCTGTCTATTTGGAATAGAAAAATGATCGTTTCTTTTAGATATTGCTACATAATTGTTTAGATCCTGTACTAATATCATTTAGATCTTGTACCAAGAAGAAAAAAGAAGATGAGAGAAGAAGAAAAAGGAAGAAATTCTGGAAAAGAAATGAAGAAATTGCAAACAAGAAGTGGAAATATGAAGGAGAAGTAATAATATGAAGAAATTAATAATATGAAGAAGAGGAAGAATAAATCGTAAAGAAGAAAAAAAACTAAAAAATCATCCTATAACAATCGTAAATATACATTTAGCGTTTTTTTTATATTTACGTAAATTTATCTTAATTTAATATGTTAATTAGTTAATATTTAATAGTTAATTAAATTAAATCAATAACCCCTTGAGCTATTTGAGAGAACGTGGGATGTTTTCCCATGTATTCTAAATATCTCTCCATCTTCCTCTTCATCAGGAGGAAGAAAAGGGAGGAGTGTACGTACGTAAAAACGGTAGGATGCCTCTTTTGAGAAACCAGAAAGGTTCTCTCAAAAAAAAAAAAAAAAAATCTCTATAAAAAAAGATTCTAAAGCCTCCATTACTCAGGGGATTGGAAGATTTTTCAGTGGTGGCGACCTTAGTTTTAGAGATTAGTAGATATAGAGTTGACAATGAGAGTAAGTCCCTTTTTCTTTGTATTTCCAATTTTTTTTGAAAGCATGCTTAATTTTTAGGTTACAGTATTTTAGATTCTATAATTTTTCCAATGTACTGGTTTTTCTAAATCCTAAATAAATTTGAGTTTAATGGTTCTGTTAAATTATTTCCGCTGTAAAGAACTTTTATACCTTCATTATTTTCACCGGTCTCTTTGGTTAATTTGATAAGGTCTTGTTATAATCTTTTACATCATAAAAACTTTTAAGGAAAATTGCCAAAAATAGGTTAAAAAAGGAGGATTAAATGACTTTTGGGATAACTTTTCAAAATGAAGAGTTTTAGGACAATTTAGGTGTGAATGAACAAAAATTCCCTTCATTAAATTTCTCTTTCTCTTTTCCTTTCCCTTTTCCATGTTCGCTTTCCTTCTCTCCACAATCGCTTTCCCTTCTCTTTCGCGTAGAGTTCCCTTTCCCTTATCTTTCGCGTAGAACACCTGAAGTAAAAAAAAAAAAAATCGTTGTGGTCCGATACTCTGCTCTAGTGCTGTTCGAAGATACTCCGGCCATTCGTCGCTTTCTGTTCGTCACTTGCCGTTCATCGATCATCCAGTGTATTTCGTCGCTCCTCTTCGAACCATTCAATCAACTTCGAGCATTTTCTCTTATTTCGGTGAGTTTCATCGCTAACCCATTTTTAATTTATTTGCTGTAAATGTTTGGTAGGGGTATTTGTTGCTAGTTTCATCCGTAAATGTCTAGTTTTTGGAATGGACTTATTTGCTGTAAATTAGTTTGGTCAAAGTTTGGTTTAGGTTCTTAGAAAGTTCAATGAGTAGTGAAAAATGAATTGACCTAGAGGATTTAGTTAGGTCAGATAGAGGAGGAGTGAGCAATAGGAATAGAAGGAATAGAGGTTTTTTTTCTTTTTTTTTTTTAATCTACATTGCTTTCTATCTATTATGTATTATCTTATATCGTGAGCAATTTTTCATGCTGCTGCAATTCTTTACAGTGTACACCTCCTAATCCATTTTGAGCGATTCTTTGCATGTTTAGTAAGTATCTTAGGCCCTCATGCTTTATCTCGCACGTATCTTGCACGTATCTCGCACGTTCCAAACTTTCACTATTTATTTCAAAATCAAATTGGTACACCTCTTAATCCATTTAGAGCGATTCTTTGCATGTTTAGTAAGTCTCTTAGGTCCTCATGCTTTATCTCGCACGTATCTTCCATGTATCTCGCCCGCATCTCGCACGTTCCAAACTTTCACTATTTATTTCAAAATCAAATTGGTACACCTCCTAATCCATTTAGAGCTATTCTTTGCATGTTTAGTAAGTCTCTTAGGCCCTCATGCTTTATCTCGCATGTATCTCGCACGTTCCAAATTTTCACTATTTATTTCAAAATCAAATTGGTACACCTCCTAATCCATTTAGAGCTATTCTTTGCATGTTTAGTAAGTCTCTTAGGCCCTCATGCTTTATCTCGCATGTATCTCGCACGTTCCAAATTTTCACTATTTATTTCAAAATCAAATTGGTATACCTCCTAATCCATTTAGGGCTATTCTTTGCATGTTTAGTAAGTCTCTTAGGCCCTCATACTTTATCTGGCACGTATCTTGCACACATCTCGCAGTTATTTCTGTTATTTCTTTGCATCTCGCAAACATCTCGCACGCATCTCGTAGGTTCTTAAGTTCAAATCAATTTTTGCAGGAACTAAAAAACTTAAGGTAGTTTAAGGATGTCACATGTTCGAATTTTAGTGCGTTATGGTGGTGCATGGGATGAGGGACGAAGAAAATATGGAGGAGGAGTGTTAAAAGGAATTGTTGTCAATAAAGAAATAACACACAAAGATTTATAGGATGTATTATATGACCTTGCAGAAGTTGACCCTACAAAGTTCGACGTAAAGATAAGATGTATATATGAGATAAAAGGGGAAAAGGAAGCTCCTCCATTTGAGTTAAGCAATGACCGTGATTTGAAGTTTTATATTCTTAGTGAAAATCCATTGGAGGTCCCCCTATACCTATCATTTGAACCTACAAGCAATCAAAGCAAGAAAATGTTAAACAAAGATTACAATCCAGTATCTAGGAGCAACCAAGTTCAAAATTTAAACCCTCATCCTCCAATTGGAATGGATACATTATATGACAATGAAGTTGATATTGGTGAAGTTCAGGTTGGCTTGTGTGATAACATGATAGGGACCAATTCGACTATATGGGAATCATATGAGTCATATGATTCAAAAGATGATACTTTTACATGGGAGTCAGTTGAGATGAAGAATGAATTGTTTAACATCCCACAACAAAGAGATGCTCCTACAAAAGATTGCAAAGAAAAAAGGTAAAGTTCACTACAACTCCTCTAGTCGAAAGTTGAAGACAAAAAGAAGTGGTTGGTCCGAAGAAAGCTCTACAAGCGAGGAGTTGGATGTAGGACAAATATTTTTTTGCAAGAGAAATTTGTCAATGAGATTAAGTGTGTTGGCAATGAATTTTTTTTTTCAGTTTGTAGTAAAAAAGTCTATAAAACAGGTTCTTTTTTTTAAATGCATCGACAACAAGTGTGGTTGGAGATTGCGAGCGGTGAGATTGAAGGATTCAAATATATTCAAGATTAAAAAGTATGTCAAAGTTCATTCGTGTTCTTTTGAGTTTTTGAATCGTGACCATAGGCAAGCAAAATCTTGGGTTGTTGGAGAATTAATAAAGTAAAAATTCAAGGGAGCCGGTCGCCTATACAAACCACGTGATATTGCAGAAGACATGAGGCAAGACTATGACATAAATATGAGTTATGAAAAAGCATGGCCTGCCAGAGAAAATGCATATGAACGAGTGCGAGGGTCTCCTGAAGAGTCATATAATCTTTTGCATAGATATGGTGAAACACTTAAACTTACAAATCCAGGTACAATATTTCACATGAAACTCGAAGATGATCGTTTCTTTAAATATCTTTTTATAGCTGTTGGTCAATGTGTCAGAGGATTCTTAAATTGCATTAGACCGGTCATAGTCATGGATGGAATATTTCTTAAGAATAAATATCGGGGTCAGTTGATAGTAGCCGTTTGCTTAGATGGTAACAATCATATTTATCCTCTAGCCTTTGGAGTAGTTGATAGAGAAACAGATGACTCAATACAGTGGTTCTTAAAAAAATTGAAAGGTGCAACAGGGGAGGTGCCTAATCTAGGCTTCGTGACAGATCAGAAAACATGCTTCTCCAAGGGTATTTCATCAGTTTTTTCCTCTGCATTCCATGACCTTTGTGTCCAACATTTGACTTAAAATTTGCATGATAAATATAAGAATGACAAGGTTGCTACTTTGTTTTACAATGCATCAAGAACATATCGTGAATCAACGTTTCTAGAAGCGTAGAGACATCTTCTTGCATTTTCTAATGGTTCAGGGAAATATTTAAATGATGTTGGAATAGCATGGTAGTCTCGTGTTCACTGCTCAGGAAGACGATATAACATGATGACAACAAATATAGCAGAGTCCATGAATTCTATACTGAAAGAACCTAGAGATTTGCCTCTTGCTTCATTCCTTGAACATGTTCGACCTTTGCTACAACGTTGGTTTTAGGAGCACCGAGAAGAAGGCATTAAAGTGACGTCTACATTGACTAAATGGACATAGTTAGTTATTCAAAAGAAACAAGAACGAGCTTTGACAATGAAGGTCAACCCAATTGACTGTTACCAATTTCATGTCAAAGATTTAGATAAGAAGGAGGTCGTAAATCTTCAGACTCAATAGTGCACTTGCAAGAAGTTTCAAGCTGAGCAACTACCATGTTCACATGCCATTACTGCAGCACGGGATCGCAATATAAATGTTTATAGTTTATGTGCTAATTATTACACTAATGAATGTTTGTTGGCTGCATATGCGGAGGCCGTCTACCCAGTTGGGAATCAGTCATATTGGAAAACAAGCGAAGACTACATACATATGACTGTTTTACCTCCGAAAGTAGTCAAAAGAGTTGGTCGACCGAGGAAAAAGAGGATTCCAAGTGTTGGTGAAGCTCCGAAATTGCATAAGTGTTGTCAGTGTAAATAAATAGGTCACAACAGATTAACGTGTACCAATCCAATTTCATATACCGAGAAGTCGAGCATACAAAATTAGAATTTTCTCTAACAATGTGCTAATTATTACATTAATTAAAGAATGTTTCTTAATGATGTCTCCGAACATTCTTACTTTATGTGCTTCCAGATAGATGAAGAAGACGAAAATAACAACTAGCCTTTTCATTTAGGAACACAAAAAACTGGTTTCACGATCGTTTAAATATAACTAAAAGATCGTTTAAAAAGAACTAAACGATCGTTTAAAAACAACTAAACGATCGTTTAAAAACAACTAAACGATCGTTTAAAAACAACTAAACGATCGTTTAAAAACAACTAAACGATCGTTTAAAAACAACTAAAAACAACTAAATGATCGTTTAACGTAACTAAATGATCGTTTAAAATAACGAAACGATCGTTTAATTTTATTAAATGATCGTTTTTATATTTCACACGACTGTTCGTTTAGTTTATAATTCTTTAATTTATATATTTTTTAATTATTTGCTACACAACTGCTTTCATGATCGTATATACATATTTAAAAGATCGTTTTGAAATAATTACACGATCGTTTATATATATATATATATATATATGTTAAACAGCCAAGAATGCGATTCAAAATTTTAAAAAAAGTACGCGAAATTTACAATATTGCCCTTTTGGTAAAAACAACCAATATATATTTCCGCCTTCTTTGGTAAAAACAACCAATATATTCAACCAATATAGTTCCGCCTTCTTTTTTTTCCGTCACTTCGCAATACACAACCGCACTAATCACTCAATCCATTTTTCTCTCAGACTATTTTTGTCTCAGTCCTTTTTTTCTTCAACGTCAAAAGGTATTTTCCTGAACTTTTCCTACTATAACGTTACACCTTTCCTTTCTTTATATTTCAACGGTTCGACTTCTGTTCTTAAATTCTTATTGTCAAGCGTTTAGGGTTTTAGATTCGTTTAAACTTCTATTCTCCAGATTGTTAAATTTATTACTTGCCGATTAACTATATTTTCAGGATGGCTGTACCTAGCGATAAGTATTTCTTTGCCACTGTCTCATGCAAAGTGCACAAGATCAGCAGTCTTATTAAGGATAAACTAACTAAGGAACAGCTGCAAATGTTCGATAAAACAATTTTTGGTCCATTGTTGAATGTCAACATGGTCTTCAACGACCAGTTGATCCATCATTTCTTACTGAGGCAGATACCTGAAGACGGTAACGCAGATGGAATCTATTTTTCAGTTTTAGGGAAGAACGTCCGTTTCACCCAAAAGGAATTCAACATCATAACTGGATTGTGGCTAACAAACACAACATTGGAGAAAGATTATGATAACAAGCGCCTACAAAGCCTTCTATTCGGATCAAAAAAGAAGAAACTAATAACATGCTAGGAAATTGAAGAAATTTTCAAGAATTTTGAGTTTACAAATGATGACGATGCTGTGAAGGTCGTCTTGGCTGTCTTTATAGAAACTATAATGGTCGGGAAGGATAAGAAAACACAGTTTGACATGGATATTTTGGGAAGAGTTGATGATGAAGGAGCATTTAAAAGCTTCGATTGGTCAACTTTCTTCTACACTCGTCTGCTCAACAGTTTAAAGACAAGTCTACAAGGTAAAAAAAGAAGCATACGAGCTAAAGAAGACAACAAGTTCCAAAGCAGTGACATACTACAACATCAAAGGCTACGTGCTTGCTTTTTTAGGTGATTTTTATTTGTTTATACACTTTAATTAAATGCAAATTAAACATCAAAGTTTAATATATTTGTTTAAATGTTGTAGGTGTGAGGTTATGAAGTACTCTCAACTGCAAGTGAGCACCTAACCTCAAGAAACAATAAGGGAGTAATCCCTAGGATATTGAAATGGAATTGTACACAAGCTCCATCTTACAAAATGCTGCAGAAGAACATATTCGACAACAAAAATGTAAGTAAAACTTGTCAGCGATCGTTTAATACAATTACACGATCGTTTAATACAATTATATGATCGTTTAATACGATTACATTGCAGACTGTTGTTAAACCTAAACTGAAGCTATCAACCCAAGAGAAAGCTTTCATGGATTGTCGAATTCGAGGGGATGATAACATGCAAATAGAGGACGATGAATCCATTCCAGATATTAACAACAACGATATCAATACTCCTGATCATGCAATGAACAACAAATCATTGGAGCAGTCAGACTTATCTCCACAACTGTCACCACAAAGGAAACAAAGTCAAACAGTGGCTGACCAGTTTGAAATGCATCCAATCACCAACAAGAAACGTTGCTGATCAAAGAAGTCCAATGAAAAAGAACATCAAAGTCATTCAAAATCCTACAAGAAACTGAAGAACGAAATAAAAGAAGTTCGTAAGGATTTATCCACACTGACTTCTATAGTCTGTAGGATGGTTGACACAATCAGAAAGCAGTCATTGGAGCTGTCTGAAATGAAGCAGATGCTCGAGAGATTGGTCCAGATAAAATTTGTTTTTAGAATATATTATATACACGAACATTTATCAAAGTTACACGATCGTTTATCAAAGTTACGCGATCGTTTACTTTTATATACACGATCGTTTAACAATACATTATTTTATAATTTTATTTTCGTTTTTATTTGTTTATTAGAATTAAAATGAAAATCAAGGAAATGATCATACTCATCAGAATGACAATGATGATGATTAGAATAGAGAAGATATGATCACCAGTGACCAACCATATGTTGAAGAACAACATACTGAACATCAAGAGGAAACCCAAAGGTTAACATTTCATTCATTGTTTATTGCTTTATAATATTGAAAATTGCTTACATTCTAAATAAATAACAATTGTATTTTTTTCTTATTCTCATTTTTTCTTTCTCATTTTGTTTAGGAAACATCAAGAGGAATCTGGTAGTGATATAAGCATAGACGGCAGGGATGCAGACTTGCTAATGACTATAAGAGATATATAGGATAATCTAAATCCTCAAAGTCAGAAAGAAAAAGTCCTGCTAGAAATGATTACTACCCTTCCACTTGTGAGCCAACCTCTTGCACTTTGTGAAATGACTCCATTGGATCAAACCGTACAAATTCATGAAGTGCCACCATCAATTTCAATTGTAAATGAAGAATCTCAACAGGTATCTATACACAACAAATTTGTAGTCCTTTGAATTAATAGTTTGATATTTGTCTAATATCATACATTGCAGGAAACAACAAAACAACAGGTTGAGATTCAAAAAAATGATGAAGCAGTTACTTTGGTTGAAAAAGAATCAGTAACGGTGCCTGATGAAGATGAACAACAAAAACCAATAAAGAGAAGAAAGCTACGTAAAATAGTAAATAAAAAGATGCCTGATAAAGATGAACAAGTTAATTCACCCACAACATCTACTAAGATCATATCAGAATCTACAATACCTGTTCCAGATGTCGAAATCAGAGATGTAGATAGATATAATCTCATGTGGCAAGTGGATCCAAAATTATGGAAGACATACTTAGAATGGAAAATATCAAGAAAAACAACTCATGAAGAAAGAAAAGTAGTCTCCACAACTAGAAAGAAATTCTTTTTCAAACAGCTTGAAGAAAACACATGGATACTTGGAGATGTAAGTACGCTTTCCAAATTTCATTTTATATGTAAATAATCACTCGTATTTTCTAAACAATCGCTTCTATTAACTAAATGATCGCTTCTATTAACTAAACGATCACTTTTATTAACTAAAGGACCGTTTATATATATTACACGATCGCTTAGTAAGTAAACGATCACATGTACATTTTCTAAATGATCGTTTATACTCTCCTTTCATTTACTAAACGATCGTTTAATTTTCTTTGTAGACCATGGATTTGCTATTATCCCACTTCCAGGAGAAAATGTTGCATCTCAAGCAACTTTGTAAGCGTACTTTTAGAATAATAGATTCTGCGTTTATAGTATGTTGTTATTCTTTAATTTTTTTGTATAGAAGTTAAACTGCATCATTATATTCTAACTAAATTTTTTTACTTGTTCTTCAAGACTGAAATCAATAAACCAAACTGCATAGTTTGACAACATATTTTGATACTCATCTGGTGACACCAGACAATAAAAAAGCTGAATGGACAGACACAACAACACACTTAAATATATGGGCAGAAAAAGATTTGGAATACTATATCAACACAGCTGTTGGTGATTTCGAAGGAAAACCAGGGTGGGGAGATGTCAACTACATGATTGGCTGCATCAACATAAAAGAACATTGGTTGGCTATTGCAGCTGATATGAGAAAATGCAAGATCTACGTGTTCGACTCAATGCCAAATTATGTTAAGTAGAAACTTGTTGATCAAGCTCTTTAAATGTCTACACGATGCATTGCCTCACTCGCAATTGCAATTGGAGTGAACCTCCATTCAGAAGGATTCAAATATAGCCTTTGGGCAGTACGCAGATCGAAGAACACATTACAGAAAGGGCGTTCACTGGATTGTGGAATTTTCTGTTCTAAATTTATTGAATGCCTTGTAACTGAAGCTAACCATGGTTGTCTAACTGTGCAAGACATGAAACTGTTTAGACAACAGTATGTACTGGAACTTGGGGCGAATAAATACTTTTGGTAAATAAATATATATTTAGTTCTTGTACTTTTGAGTTAATATTTGTATTCGTTTAGATACATATCACAAAACATTCGTGTAGAGAAATACTCATCGCGCACATATCTTTAAGCGATCGTTTAGTAAAGTCTAAACGATCTTCTTAATAAACATAAAAATTATTAAGCGATCGTTTATAGAAACCACACTAATATCTAAAAGAATATTAAGCGATTTCCTAAACGTTCAGGTGAAGAATATTAAACGATTGTATATATGTATCACACTAATGTAAAAGACCGTGCACATATCTTTAAGCGATCGTTTAGTAAAGTCTAAACGATCTTCTTAAAATCATAAAAAATTTTAAGTGATCGTTTACCTACAAGTAGTTTTGCAACATAGAGAATAATCAATACTTGTGATTTATGTACATATTTTGCAACATACATGATATACAACTACTACAAATCTCGCAACAAAATTCAATACATAGGAGTATTGGTCCATAATTGAAATGTCAATTATTTTCTGAAGTACGACATATTTTCTTGACATAATGTATCTAAATCAAAACCAACAACTATGTACTCAAAATACTTAATGGTGAATACGCCACAATCACTATTATTTCGTTGTAGTGGAATGGAGTCGACAATGACAACTGGCCAAGGTTTCTTGTATGTCGATGATCCACCTCTCCTAGCAAAGAGTCCAGTACTATCTAACAAATTTGACACCAACTCTCAAATTGGCAGTAATATGTTTTTCATCTCTTCGACACTTGTAAGTGACAGAAGCGAATCCCATACCTTGACTTGACAACTTACAAAATCCAAGCATAATAGAACCCAATGGTTGGCATGGACATTGGATGGAGAGTAAACATAATCAACACTTGCCTAAGGATCTTGGAAATCCTCTTTTGACCCAACAACATAGTCAACCAACCTATACTCTTCCTTCCAGTCAAACGGGTGATTCTCTTTAATACATTCTTTGTATTAGGGCCACTTCGCAACTAAAAGCCGCTACAAAGAAAAACATACAAACGCAAATATTAGACCGAAAGATAAATATGAAACGAAAATACACACATAAAGTATCGTGACGATTCCAAACCACAAAGATTGTGTCTGCAGTTGTGAAGTTTTGAGCAGAAGGTATCCCGGCTACCTTAATCTTGAAGCGAATGAAAAGAAAAGGTGCATCCAAATGCTAATAGAAACAAAAGTAAGCACTAAATGTGTAGAAGCATAATAATTAAAAAATTATAATGGCATAAGTAATAAGATAATCCCTTACCTCATCCGCCAACCATCGGCGACACATAAACAAGTCTCTGAAAATATCTTCGATTTTTCCCAGAAAGGTTTCACGCACCTCATCATTTGTACGCTTGTCTGTAATCCAAGCTCAAAGTCTATCTAAATCGACGTCAAGTATTTTGTGCATGAGATCATAAAAAATTGGTTCACACTGGGAGGTAGTGGTGGTTGATGTCATAGACCGTTTAGGTAGAGTTGTGAACACTTGCACGCTTCCTACAGGCGGGTCGAACGTGTGGTGTTGAGTGAGAAATGATTCTATCTCTGTGACGTCTGAATCAAAATGAGTACAAAGTTTTTCCCACTGTCCTCAATTTCAACCTCATCGTTAACTACATCTATTGGCTCCTCTAAACCAATCTCAACCTTCTTCTCCAACACGTCAATTGGCTTCTCTAACTCAATATTAAACCTCAACCAAGGAGGGGTACCGACATTGTGAACATCTTCGTCGCCCTATGAAAGCTCATAATGCATTAGTGTGGATACTGATAGAAATTAAATATCAATATTAGCAAGAACATGGAACCAAACCTTCTTTTTAAGTTCAATGTGTTTCGTCCCATTACTTGTGTTATCCTCCTTTGGCATCCTCAACCAATTAGGGGTACCGCCTGTGTCAACATCTTCAGTCTTAGCATTATCCATTTCTTCACTTTCTAGTGTATGATCTACTAAGCTTTCAAACCCCTTGCGGTCTCCTTCGTCACCCTATGGAACCTCAAAATGAATTAGTGTGGATAACAATAGAAAGTAAACATCAAGATTAGCGAGAACATGCAACTTAACGTATGAGTAATTACTAAATATGAAACAACTAACGTTAATACAATTAACAATTTGATTTCTAACCTTTCTTTGAAGTCCAATGTGCTTCAATATGGTTGACATCACGCCCTTCAATTCGTTAATATCTGATTTTATACTAGTAAGTTGCCCTTCAACAACCGTTACTCGATCTTGAAGATTCCGAATAGCCTTTTTCATCTTAGACTTTGACTTCTGTTTCTTACTCTTTTTGAAGTCACCTTCATCATTAACAACTTTTCTTCCTCTTTTTGAACCACCATTCTTCGACTGAACAATGGTAGATGAGCGGAGGTTTTCAAAAAGTTCACCTGAAGCAATTTTCAACTGCTCCTCTTCAGGTGTCATCTCAATGATCGCCTTAATTATCAACTACAAAGAGAAAAGGCTAATATATTTAGGACAGAAATAAGCACAAAATCATGCGATCCTTAAGTTAGTTACAATTTCTTGCTACTTACCATTGGCGAGTCAAACACCTGACTTATAGTTTGGGACTTTGGTGATTGTTGGCACACCCACCTCAGCATTCGTGGTATGACATCATTGTTTACTTTATCTACACCACATCCAATGATGGTTGGTATAGACTCATATGCCCAAACCTATTCCACATTTGACAAACAAGTTTAGGAAGTGCCACAAGATATATATAGATATATAAACAAGTGGTTTCACGATCGTTTAAATATAACTAAACGATCGTTTAAAAACAACTAAACGATCGTTTAACATAACTAAACGATCGTTTAAAATAACTCAACGATCGTTTAAAATAACTAAACGATCGTTTAATTTTAAATGTATGCATAAGTTTTGAAGTAAGAAGTAAGAAGCAGCATACCTGTAATATATGCGAAAATCTACTGATAGTATATTTTTTGTCTTAGTTGATTTCTTCTTTCCCTTGGCATATTGCTTGTCCAAGGCTCTTTTCAAGGCACTTAGCGTGCGTCCAAAAACAATCCCGCCCCAATCATAACTATTAAATGTATTCCAATCATCAGCAATGTTGAAAAACCAATGTCGACTTTGGTTCGCCTATCTTTTCCTAACAAAGATAGCTCTATAAAGTAGACTAAAGCTAATTTCATAATATCATCGTCATCACCCTCGTATTCCAAAAATATATCCTCTAAGTCACTTACATAAATACACTCTTTGTCTTTGAAAAACTTCTCCAATAATCTACTATTCCTAACCAACTGAATAGACTCCTCTTTATGACCCCATAGACTCGTTATGATGTTAAACTCTCTCATACTAAGAGTACAAACAACGCCCCCTAGTAAAAAACTTATATAATCTTTTCCTTCATCTTCCACCTCTCTTAACAATAAGTAGTGGATGAGTGGCCCATTAAAGACAATATTTAGGTTCAAAAAGTGCCCAAACTTTGTTTTTCTAAATAAGGCTAATTGATCAGGTTTAAGTTTGGCTTAATATTAAGTGTTGTCTTTTCTAACTGAGACAAACAACTTACTAAGGCATAAAAATGATGGGAAGGATTAATCTTATACATGGATCCGTCGGTCGATGTCGATGTCATAATTGAAGCCTGAACAAAAAGGAAAAAATTCAGAGTTAAAGATGGGATCCAAAGAAAAAGGAGCAAAATGCAAACTATATTTAACTTCAATTCATTTCACTACCCATTTAACTTTATAAGAACCTAAATCAAACTTTGACTAGACTAATTTCCAGCAAATAAATCGATTCCAAAAAAGCCTAAACCAGATGGATGAAACTCACAACAAATACCTAAACCAAACATTTACAGCAAATAAATTGAAAATGGGTTAGAGATAAAACTCACTGAAATAAGAAAAAACGCTTAAAGTTGATTGAATGGTTCGAAAAGGAGAAGCGACGAAATGCACTGGAGGACCGACGAACGGCAAGCGACGAACAGTTGGAGTATCTTCGAAGAGTAGAGTGGGAAATTTCAAAAGCCAACAAAAGGAGATTTTTTTTTATTTAAGGTGTTCTACGCGAAAGAGAAGGAAAAGCGAACGTGGAAGAGGGAAAGGAAAAGAGAAAGAGAAATTTAATGAAGGGCATTTTTGTCCATTCACACCTAAATTGTCCTAAAACTCTTCATTTTGAAAAGTTATCCCAAAAGTCATTTAACCCTCCTTATTTAACCTATTTTTGGCAATTTCCTAACTTTTAAATTCAACATTTTCAATAGAAAAAAAATCAACTTTGATTTCTACTTTAGGTATCGTCTATTAAATTGTCTAGAGGTGATCAAAATCCTTCTTTTGATTATACCATTTAAAAATTGACATGTAATTATCTTTTATTCCTTAATTACCACTAGATCTTTTGAATGGATAATTTGTTTATGGTCATACCATAAACCAAGTCCATGTTAGCTTAGTAGGAGCTCTAGTGACCTTTGTCCAGGACCCAAAATTAGCACTTAGAGAACAACTCATCTACTTCTCTCTTAAAGACGAGAAGGAACGAATTTCATCTTGTGTAGCTATGTTCTTAGCTCCCTGCTCGATCCTGCATCTAAAATGGTAGGCTTATTAAGTTAGTGACTTAAGCCACTTTCACTTATACGGATTAATGGACAAGTCCTCACATACAAGAGTTCATAACTCGCTCAGAATTGCCATCGAGTCACATGTGGTTATTTTATGAAATATTAATGTCCCTAGTCAATGATGTTACAATGAGATATTAAATTGTTCACAGTTCACTCTTATACAAACTCATTATATAGAAAACTCCAACTTGCATGTCTCCACATAAGCAATTTGGATCATATTGTTTGTAACACCCTACAACATTGGACCAGCTACAAAGTGGGTCGTTTCCATAGAACCCAACTTTAATCCATATACTATATATAGACCTTTTAAGTTACTAGTCGTTTATTACCATGTGGATTGCATGCATATATTTTTTTAACTTTAATTATATATTAACATTTGGTTAACATGTCATGAAGTATCTAGTTAAAACTAATTCAAATTGACATTTATATGATCTACACTCATCATATGGTAATACATTCTTATGTTTAGAATATACTCAAGTACAATGTTTTGAATTTTTAAACTTTTGAAATTTTGTCCTTGAGATTATTTTTTAATTTTAAAAACTATATGAACTTATTGAAATATAAAAAGATTCATGTCCCTCGATAATTCTTCAATAATATATTTGTTACGGTAAATGTTTATAGAATACCAAAAACTAACATGAATGCCTAAGTGTGAAAAAGTGTTAAACTAAATGAAGTTTTTTTTTAACGATTTTGATACAATGGAATGAACATTTTTTAAAAGATAATGAAATGGACACTTATATTTTTATTATTAATATTAAATAATTAATTAATTATACCAAAAATTTGATGATTTTTATGAAAAAAAATGGCTAGTTAAAGAAATATATATATATATATATATAAAATTTCATCGGATGTTTTAGTTTTGGTGTTTTTCTTTATTTTATATATATATATATATATATATATAAAATAAAGAAAAACACCAAAACTAAAACATCCGATGAAATTTTTAAAAATTGTGGGTTGTGTATATGTTTTCAAAATCTTGTTTGTTAGTATATATGTTTATTCTCAAACTCTTTTTACCTTCAATAACTAAGGGTATACATAAGTCTGGTTGGAGAAAAACTATGAACCAACACGAAGTCACCAGATTGGCAAAAACTGAACCCTACGGGTTTAATATACAAGGGTTAACCTAACCCAACTGAACTCAAAAAATTCGAGCTGGATCTGGTTTGGTTGGTAGGTTGACAAAGATACACACGATTGTGTATGTAATATCAACACCATCATGTAGTTCTTTTTCACGATGAAAAAATTATTCAAATCTAAACGATCGTGTTGACCACGCTAAACATCGTGTTAACTAGGTAAGCGATCGTTTATATAATATCCACACGATTGTGTAATTCTTTTTAAACAATGGAAAAAGGGCTTCAAATTTAAATGATCATGTGATCATACTAAACAATCGTGTTGACTAGGTAAATGATCCTTTAGATATGACACGATCGTGTAATTCTTTTTAAATGATGAAAAAAGGGCTTCAAATCTAAACGATCATGTTGACTATGTAAATGATAGTTTAGATTATCCAAACGATCGTGTAGTTCTTTTTAAATGATTGTTTAGATTATTTACATAATTGTCCATGTTATATATTATATGACGAGGTCAGGTTGGGTCAACTCGACCAAAATTTGCCCAACCCAATAACACAACCCACTTTTTTTCCAATTTCTTAACCCAACCCAACCCTTATGGTTTGGATTGGGTAATCTAAGTTGGTCGGATTACCAGGTTTTTTGAATCCCTATTAATAAATATATTATTAATAGGTTAATTTTTATATATATAACAAAACATCAAAATATTTACGACTCGTGTAACAAAATCGAAAAGTCCATGAAGCCGGTAGAAATTTTTCATGAATTTCAGATTTGCCCTTGAAATTGCGGACAATCCATCACTTCTCTTTCTTCTTCTTCTTTCCAATTTATCCATCATCTTCTAGATTTCTTTAGCTTTTTCTTCTTCTATTTTTATTTGTATTCCAGATTTCTTTAGCTCCTCCGTTCATCTTCTCTTGGGTAAATAAAATATAGATTTCTTTCAATATTTTCTTTCTTCTATTTTTAATCATCTTCTTTTTCTTTCTTTCTTTCTTCCTCTTCTTTTTCTTTCTTACAGCTCCTCTTCCAAAATATTAAGATCGTTTAAATATCATTTTAATATAATCCAAATGATTATTTAGATTTGAAACATTTTTTCTATCGTTAAAAAAACTACGATATCGTGTATAATTTACCATGATCGTGTATCATTTTCTACGCAATCACGTATCATGATCGTTTAGAAGAAGAATTACCTAAAGCATTTTTTTCATCGCGAAAAAGAACTACACGATTGTGCATCATTTCCTACACGATCGCATATCATGATCATTTAGAAGAAGAATTACATGTGCGTGTGTGGTCAATTAATCACTTGTGGACTGAGATATTTTTGGTATTTTCCATCGTGGGCCTATGAGATTTTTCCATTTTCAAAATCGTTCTATATAGTATGAATATTTTGCCGGCTTGTTATATTTTTGAAGAAACCCTTATTAATTTGGGAATTATTCATAGATTACGTGTCATTCAAAATCATGTGGATCATTAGGTGAAATTGTTAAATCACTTTGGTAGTCAATACAATTTTGGACCAAAAGAAAAAGAAATTAAATTATGAATTTGGTTGTATTTTTATTTTGGTGTAAAAATTGACGATATATGAGGGAAATTATTGAGTTATAGCAATCTCATTAAAATATTGATAAAAAGAATAATAAAAAAATTTAAGGGAAACTTACATACATGTAATAAAATACCAAAGTATTTACGGCCGTGTAACAAAGCCAAAAAAGTTGGTCATTTTTTAAATATTCGAGGTTTGGCCTTCAATCCTTTTCTCTTCCTTGCAATGAAATTGTTCTTCCTCTTGCGATTTCTTTCATATTCTTCCTCCTGTAATTTCTTTTATCGTCTTTCTTCTTTTCTTATCCTTTTTTTCTCTGTGATTTCTTTCAATAACTTCTTATTTTTCAATTCTTTTTTTTACGTTGTTAAATTTCTTTCTTCTTTTCTTCTTTTTTTTCGTTACAATTTCTTTCCATCATCTTTCTTCTTTTCTGATTTTGCAATTTCTTTCAATGTCTTTTCTTCTTTTTTAATTCTTTTTACATCGTTTAATATTTTCTTCGTCTTTTTTATTTTTTGATTCTTTTTTACGTAGTTTAATCTTTCCATCGTCTTCATTATTTTCTTTTTTTTTTTCGCTATGATTACTTTCCATTATCTTTCTTCTTTTCCTCTTCTTTTTCTACGTCGCTTGAATTTGGATAACTAAATCTAAACGACCGTGTACAAAAAATAGCAAATCTAAAAAATCGTGTATAGAAAATCTTGAAAAAAATCATTAAGATTGAAATAGCCAAATGTAAACGATCGTGTAAAAAAATAAATCATTGATAGACAAATTTAAATGATCATGTATCAAAAGAATTAAAAAAATCATTTAGTCAAATCTAAATGATTGTGTAGACAAATCTAAACGATCATATAATTAAAAATAAACGATTATGTAGTAAAAGAATTTTTAAAAACCATTTAGCCAAATCTAAACGATCGTGTAGCCAAATCTAAACGATTGTATAAAAAAAATAAACGATTGTATAGCAAACGATTGTATAGCAAAAGAATTTTAAAAAATCGTTTAGCTAAATCTAAACGATCGTGTACCAAGATTTGAAAAAAAATCGGGACCCAAATCTAAACGATTAAATCTAAACGATTGTGTAACCAAATTTAAACGTAACCAAATTAAACGATCGTATAACAAAATTAAACGATAGAATTGAAAAAATAAATTATAGCCATATCTAAACGACCATATACCAAACAATAGCCAAATCCAAATCCAAATCTAAACGATCGTATAACCAAATTTAAACGTAACCAAATTAAACGATCGTGTAACAAAATTAGACGATAGAATTGAAAAATAAATTGTAGCCATATCTATCGTGTATCAAACAATATGCAAATCTAAACGATCGCAAATATATTACGCCGTGCATTGTTGACAACGTAGTTGACGAGATATTTTTTGTATTTTACACGGTGGGCCTCTAGGCTTTTTCTATTTTCGGAATTGTTCTATACAGTGTAAATACTTTACTGCTTTTTTATATTTTTCAAAAGACTTCAAAAATTAATATCATAGATATTATCCTTTTAATTGAGAGGTAGAATGATGTATTATAAGGGAAAAATTATAAACATTGATGATTTCATGTCTCATATCTCAAAAAAATAAAATTAAATGAAATAAAAAAGTGTAAGAAAGAAAAAGAGAAGAAGTTGAGTGTAATATGTAGCTTCATGGCTAATTGGATTTTGAGTGTTTCTCGCTTGTTATATTTATATTATATAATTAAAGTAGAATTTTATTAGGCATATTGTAACGACCCAACTCCTTATACTAAGCCGAAGTCTTTACTAATTTAAAAGATAAATAAAATTTATAAAATTAAAATAGAAAAAATAAAACAAAACCTCGAATTTCTCATTAAAATATAAACAAATGTATTTAAAAATAAGTCAAAAAAATAAAATCCTAATTCGGGCCCTATCTAATTTTAAAGAAGTAAAATAACAAATAAAGAATAAAATAAAAATTCAAATACTAAAATTCGAACTATGACATAAAGCGGAAGCAAACGTATCCCTATGGCTCGCCACGGTCACTTCTGGTCATTCGCCAGCTTGTCTTTGCTCTTACCTCTGCCTCTGCCTGAAAAATAGAAATAGAAAGAGTGAGTATAAAAATACTCAGTAAGGGACCCACTACTAGTCACGCTAGGTGCCTGTTAACTTTCTATTAGAGTCTTGAAGAGTGGTACCCCTGAACTGGTACGTTCCCAAACACGTGCAATCTGTGATCCCGTTGAAACAAGCTGGTCTCTGATGAACCCAAAGGAACACCTAAGATGATCGGGCTGTGAGTGATTCCGTCGAATCACTCAAATCATGTCTATGTCAATGTCAATGTCAATGTCAGTCTGGTGGTCCCGTCGGACTACGGCAGTCATAAGTGTGAGCGATCCCATCGGATCTCTCAAATCATGTCTGTGTCAATGTCAATGTCAAACTGGTGATCCCGTTGGACTACACAGTCGTCTAAAAGAGTGGTGATCCCGAAAGACACTCGTGTGGATACGACTCTAATAGGTAAAGCTAACATACACCCTATCCATAGCATGCACATAACATATCATCATCATAACATATCATATCATAACATGTCATACTACAACAAATCATGCCATAACATATCATACCATAACATATCATATCATGTCATCCTCAACCACAAAACTATGTCATTAAGACGTAGGCGATAGCATCAACATACTATCAGCGCTAACCATAAAATCAACCAGTAGACGCATTTACAAAATATCCGCCTCTCTCTCAATAACCTCGAGTCGTGCACTTAGCTACCATTGATACATAACCATATATTAATACATGCAGTCTCTTGAATGTAATTCGAAGGTCTAGTAGTATAATCTCTTGCCTGGAGATTTGCTCGAACGAATTCTAACAGTAAAATCACGCTTTCCAAGCAGTGACGTCCTAAATAGTTAGAAAACACGAATTTACATAACTTAACCATCAAACGACCAAGGACCGAAGATTTCAATCGAAATAACTTACCCGAGGCGAGGTTGCAACGAATAAGCCTTTAGCTAGAGAAATCCCACGCTCCAAATTCACTTGGTCCAAACTGTCCTTTAAGAAAAATAATTTAGTTTAATCCAAAATTAAATTATTTAGGGTCCAAAAACTAAGATTTGTTGGGAATTAACCAAAATCCAAACAAAACTTACCAAAATAGGTAGAAAAGGTAAAAAAAAAAAACATGCTAAGCGGCTCAAAAAGCTTGGTGGCTCGGCTAGGAGGCAAACACGGCTCGTGGCTGGAGGAGCGGCTCGACTGGTTCGATTCACGAAGAAGGGGCGTGGGTCGGGTTGGTTCGCGACGCGGAGCGACTGGAGGCGTGGATCGGACGTGCGTATGAGTCGGAAGTGCACGGCTGGGTAGGCGACCCGTTGACCGACGGAGATGCTTGCTGACGACACCGAGCGACGACTGTGACGTCGAGCCAGCGATTGACGGCTTGCGGCGGGGTGCTGACGGAGACGCGGCAGTTTGGGGAACGATGGAGATGACGTGCTGCTTACGAAGGTGGGGCGACTGCGAATGGATCGGCTACGACGAGTCGAGCGGCGACGATGGCGGCAGATTAAGATTAGTGTTAGGGTTAGGGTTTTCTCTTTTTTTTTTTCCTCTTTTCTCTTCCTTGGTGAAGAAGATGGTGGAGCATTAAATGCTCACATTCCAATACCCTATTTAAATTAAAATAATTCCTTTTATTTTTATTTTTCTTTATTATCTTTCCCCAAAATCTTCACACTCTCTCTCTTCATTTAAAACCCACAAAATCTCCTTCTTTATCTTCCTTTTATTTTTTCCTAAATAAAATCACATATTCTCTCTCCTCAACCAACCAATCATCTTTATCTTATCAAACTATCTTTTCATAATAACTATATTATTTCATAATACAATTATTAATCCTTAAGCCAAAATAATACCTAACATAAATAACCAAAACAAACATAAATTTCAACTTAACAACAATTTGATATTTTTCAAATATCCAATAGACTCAAATCTCCATAAAGTAAAATACTTCAATATTTAAATAACACCCAAAATTTCAAAATTACACTTAAGATAATAGAATTAAATTTCTTAAATTTTGGGGCGTTACACATATGTTATAATTTCAATAGAAATTAATGATATGAGATTGAAATCGTTGGAAATTTGATACAATGATCTTTGATATTTAGACAATAAATTTATATGTATAATTGCATTAGTTGTTAACATAATAAACATAATAATTATTATTCATTATTTACCTAATTTGAAGGGTACTTTTACAAATAAATTATTAATTAATAAATAATAAAAATAAAAGAATTGATCAATAAATTATTAAGGAATCGAATTTGAAGATAATAATCGGACTTAGTTTATTAGGCATACGCTACACTCCCAAAAGATTGAAATGATTAGTATTTAATATAATTATTTTTAATAATTAGGTAATAAATTTATATGATACAATTACAATAATTATCAACACGATAGTAAATTTTATTAGTATATGTTACGATTTCAATAATCATGAGATTGAAAGTTGAGTAGTTAATACAATAATTTTAATATTTGGACCATAAATTTATACGTTACAAACTATACATTAACTATTATAATTGTAAAAAAAAAATAAGAAAACTATATATTGGCCATAATATGAAAATTGACAAACATATAATGTAATCATCAATCTTTAAATCTTCAAAAATAAGGAAATTGACATACAATAGAAGAACTAACAACTTCTGTCATCTTATAAAAGAAATGAAAATGTTAGATTTGAATAATAAACCTTATTTTTGATAAAATTAAAAATTCAAACAAGTAAACTTTTCAATCAGTGGTGGATTAAGAAAATTTATAAGATAAGTTTATTATCTAACTTATCCAATAAATCTTTCTCAATATATGTGAATTTAAAAATTGCATGAAAAAAGAAAAGAAAAAAGAAAGAATAATACATTTTCATGCAATATTGTGAGAGATTGAAAATTTAGAACAAAATTTGTTTTGTGAAACTAATTGCAAAATGCAAGGCTTAACCCACGACTTAATAGTTATGAAGTGTGAGCACAACCACTAAACTACAAACATAATCTACCAAATTACTCCCATCAATTAATTGCAAACATTTTTTTAGAAAGAAACCGATGTTGATTTTTAGAGCTACCTTAGCAGCAAGCAGAGGAAGCACTAAGAATCAACATCAAGCCCAAACTTTATTCATATAAAGCAGGGGCATGCAGAGGAAAAAAACAAAGCAAAGGATGGCTTAAGATATTCCTGTTAAGATCTATAGAGAGCATGCATATTTAAAGCTATTGATCTAGAGGAGTAGCTCATAAACTTCTTTTCTTTTGTAATTTAAGTAGCTGTTTGGTTACAGATAGAATCCCACAGAAAATTCGTCTTTGTGGTATCTCCCTTAAAAATTCTCCTGTTTCTTTCTAGCTAGATAGTCCAGATGAGAGCCACCATGATGTTGAATGAGATGATTCCTTTTTTCGACTCTGTTCTTTGATTGATAATTGAGGAGACGAGGGAGCTGAGGCTGTCAACATTCTCATTTCTTCTTAGATTATCATTAGCTTTCTTCCATAGAAAAGCTGTTGTTTGATAGGAGAGGAAGATGTGGCTGCCCGTCTCTCTATCTTTTTTGCAAAGAACACACCAGTTTGGATTTAGGCAAACTGATTTCAGCCTTTTTTGTATGTTATCGTTGGTTAGCAGCCCATCATTGATTAATGTCCAGAGGAAAACTTTGCATTTTTTGGGAGTTTTTGTTTTTCAGAGGTTTGCTATGGCTTGTGGATCTTGTCGATGAACATATGATGGCGGCTGAATGCAGAGAGAAAATTTCACTGATTTTACAGTGAAATTTTGATAATTGGATAACTTCCAAACTGGCTTATCTCTACCATTTTGATTCAACGAATTAGGAAGGAGAGTTTTAATTTCTCTTCAACGCTCATTTTCCCTGTCATTTAGTTGTCTTCTTGGCTTGAAGTCCCAATCCATTGTGCTTTCGTTCCACATCTCTTTAATGGATCCTTGTTTTGTTCTTGATAGAGCATAGAGCCTAGGGAATCTGGTCTTTAGAGTACCACATTCATTCCAGTTGTGATTCCAGAAAGATAGAGATTCGACATTTTGTATTTTCCAGCTCATGTTTTCATTAAACTATTAGCAATTGTTTGTGATGACTTTCCATGGAGCATTTGCTGTACTGAATATACTCTGGGTAGGCAAATCACCCTAAAAGGATTTTTCGTATTTAACATCAATGAATTTTCTCCAAAGTGCTTGAGGTTCATTGTGATATCTCCAAAGCCATTTGTTAAGTAGAGCGAAGTTTGTTGATTTAACCGGGTTGATGCTTAGGCCTCCTTTTTCCTTTGTGAGAGTAGCTATCTTCCATGCTACCAGAATCATTGATTTCTTTTCTGTCTTTTTGAGCAAGTATTATCATAGTTACCTTTCCACAAAAGTCTCTCCAATGTTTTTCTATTTTTTTGCAACATGTCTTTGGAGCTTTGAAAACAGAGAGTTGGTATATAGGAAGGCTTGTTAGGGAAGAATTGATCATAGTCAGCCTACCACCTTTAGAAATAAGGGCATACTTCCAATTACTCAGTTTTTTGTGTATCTTATTTATAATATTGTCCCAGAAAGAGCTCGTTCTTGATTTGCCCCCAAGAGGCATTCCAAGGTATGAAATATGAAATAATTGAGTGTTTATTGCCAAACTTTTGGCCACCTTGTCAGTTCTTTCCTTCCTTATATTGACAGGAGAAATAGATGTCTTTGTGAGATTTATGTTAAGGCCTCTGGCTGATTCAAAAAGGTGAATGGCAAACTAAAGGTTTCCGATGCTTTCATCATCATCTTGGATAAAGAGGAGAATATCATCTTCAAAGAGTAGATGTGTGAGGTTTATATCTTTGATGATGGTTCCTTTGATCTTATTCAGATTCTCCAGATGTTTCAAAAGGTAGCTGAGGTAGTCCATAGCCAAAACAAAGATAAAAGGAGATATGGGATCACCTTGTCTGATACCTCACTTAGGCTTTATCTTGCCACGGGGTTTCCCATTGATTAAAATGGAGTATTGAACCGTAGTTATATAGTTTTTGGTCCATTGTCTCCATTTTTTAGGTAAACATTTCTTCTTCAGCAGGAAATCTATGAATTTCCAACTGATTCTGTCAAAGGCTTTTTCGATGTCTATTTTGAAAACAAACCCTCTGGTTTTTTGTTTTTCCCACATGTCTATAGTTTCATTGGCTATCAGAATTGCATCAGTGATCTGCCTATCTTTGACAAAGTCCATTTGGTTCTCTGAAATAGTGGTTTGTAAAATTTTTCTGAGTTTTGATGAGAGCACCTTTACTATGATCTTGTATAGGAAGGTAGTTAGGCTTATTGGTTTGTAGTCGGCTGTAAGAATGCTCCTCTCTTTCTTGGCTATAAGAGCAATGTATGTTTCATTTGTGATATTGTTGATCTTGGCGCTTTGTAAAAAATCATGAAAAACTTCCTTTATGTCTATCTTGAAAGTGTTCCAGAATTTTTTAAAAAAATCTATGGTGAAACCGTCTGGTCCAGGAGCTTTGTTGCTTTCAAATGAGAAGATGGAGCTTCTAATTTCTTCCTCAGTAAAATGTGAGATGAGATCATCCGAGGAATTTTTGTCTATGGGATTCTAATCAAGATTGTCAATAAGGTAATTGATTTTATCTTTAAAAGAGTATATGACATTGAAGTGATCTATGAAGGCTTTTTGGATATCATCATTTGAGTTATGACTGTTGCCATTCTTATCGTAGATGCTTGTGATTTGATTTATTCTTCTTCTAACGGTACAAACTTTGTGGAAGAAGCTTGTGTTTTCATCGCCTTCATTGATCTAGATTCCTTTTGCCCTTTAAGCCCAATATTGAGCTTCTTTAATGGAAGCATATAGCAGATCATGCTTTAGGGCTTTTCTTCTGTCTAGGTCTTCTTTTGTGATGGAGTTTTGAGATTATGATGCATCAATCTCTTCAATCTCTGATCTTTATAAAGATATGTCTCGATCTTGAAGGCATTTTTTTGTTGTGTTGCCAGCTTTTGGTCTTTTTGGCAAGATGATTAAGTTTTATCACGAAAGAGAAACCTGGATGGCCTTCTTGTTGACTTTCTTCCCACCAATTTTCTATGTTCCTTTTGAAGCTGTCGTCTTTGATCCAAATATTGTTGAACTTAAAAAGGGAGGGGCCCCATCCGTGAAGAGGGGATTCAAGCACAACAGGGTAGTGGTCAGATGTGATTCTAGTGAGGACTCTACATTGGTGAATTGAGAACCTTTGCTCCCAACTTGGAGAAATGAGAAATCTGTCTAACCTTGAAAGTGCTGGTTGTTCTCTTAAATTGGACCATGTGTAGATACCATTGATCAGGAGGGGGGGGGGGGATCAATGAGCTGGTCATTTTGAATGAAGGAGTTGAACATTTTCATACTGAATTTGGCTGGATTTGGTGAAGAGGTTTTTGTGTTCCATCTGACCACATTGAAATCCCCACCAATGATCTAGTTTGGGCCACAAAGATCAGCTAACTGAGCTAATTCTTCTAAAGTTTGCTTCTTTTCTTTCTGTTTGTAGGACCATAAATAGCAGAGAACCACCAGCTATAACCGTCATGTTCAACAAAATTGACAGAAATCGAGAAGGATCCTTCTATTGTATTAATAACATTGAATTTTAGATCATCCCACATCAAAAGTATACCACCTGATTTACCAAGAGCTTTTTTGGCAAGAAATTTGATACTTATGGAACTTCAGATAGATTTGATGATTCAGACAACTTAGTTTCAGTAAGACAAACAAAGTCAAGAGCATAGTTAGAAATTTCTTTTTTTATTTGCACTCTTTTATGGGAAGAGCTAATCTCTTTTACATTCCAAGTTAGACATTTCATGGAGAACTGTTAGATCCCAAAGGCTCATAGCCTATTTAAACATTGTTTTCATTGTTTAAATTGATCTTGGAACCGCTAGTATTGTTGTCAAAAGCTGGTGTGAGTTTTAGGTTGTTGTCCTTGAGCCAGTTGATGAGTTGTTTCTTGAACATTTCTTCACTGATGTCCCTTTTGCCTATCCATCTTTCATTGTGCTCTTCTTCTTCTTCGCTGTCCATCAAAGTAACTAAACTGTCCCTGATAATCTCTGATTGAGAGGGTGAAATTTGAATTGGAGTCATGATTGGAGATTTCGGGCTTGAGACATGCTCAACTTCCATTTCCTCTAGGAGATGGGAGATATTACCTAGCTCTACTGTCAAATTAATGGCCTTCTCCTTCTTCTCTGCTTCCTCTAGCTATTTAGTACTTAACTCAATTGCCTTGTTGATTATTTTTAACTTTGTAGATCATCCTTGGGCTTTTCTTTTTCTTATGAATGTAGGTGCCTTTAATTGGACTGATTTTCAAAGGCTTTGGAGTTCTGTCTAGGCTTGTGGAGCTATCTTTGAAGGTGGGGCTTTCAATTCAAAGAGGTTTGGCTAGGGAAGTCTCGGGATTGTAGAAGAATGTTTTGTTTTTTGGAGAGGGGAAGCTGACTTTCCTCTTTGGAAATTTTGCCTTCTTTTCTTGGTTATCGTTAAAGACTATAATGCCCTTCCCTTTGGCCATCTTACCCGAAATGACAGATTTGAGTCTTCCATCACTGCCCCTACCACCATCAGAGTTGTCAGAGATTATGATGGCCTAGAAGGTTGAGTCTGGTGAGTTTGAAATTGTCGGACGTTCGTTACTATTTTGGCTGTTCTTATGAGCTTTCTTCGGCTTTTTTTCTCTTTTCTCCAGCGGTGTAGCAACAAATCCCATGAAAGAGTATTTTTCAGCCTCGAAATCAAATTCATTGAATTCTAGGACAACTTGTCTTGTAAAAGAACCATGTATGTTTGCATTTCTTTCTTTGAACCATCTTCCTTCTGGGTAAGAAATAGTTTGGACCATGAAAATGTTACCTTTGCTGTCTGTGATGTTAACCTGAGTTGGAATGAACCATGTATACTTGTATCTGATCTTCAGTCTAACTTCAATAAGGTCTATCTTTCTCATTTTTGATTTTGAGACTTCTATTAACCCTCCACATGCATCCCCAATCTGTTTGTAGGAGCTCATATTCCAGGTTGTCAATGGGAGTCCTCTAAAGCTCGTCCAACCTCCATAGCTTGGAACAAACTTCGGGCAAGTATGGATTTCTTCTGGCCGAACTTCAAATTTAACATAGAACTTACCAACTGTAGTCCAATCTCTGTTACTACAGAGAAGCTTGATTTGTTCCTTTTCTTGTAGTAGGATGATCGCTTTCTCTACATGGAAGGGCTGGTAGGTGAAATCTGATTCTATTTGCTTTGCCAGCTTATCAAAATGTGATCCTAGTCATCACGCAGGTACCTTCTTGTTACAATAACAACTTTGTCCCATTCTATTTGGACTTCATCATAGTAACCAAAATTTGCTTTCTCAGAATCAGACGAGCTCTCATCTCTAGAGCTTTCGAAGGTTAGGACTTCCGCATATGACCTTTTCCTTCAATTTTTCTTTTTAGATTCTGATTCCGATGAGGAGGAGTGACGATCTTCCTTGTTTGCTTGTTTTTTTGGGGAAGAGGAGAAGAGATATTTTTCAGCAGCTTCCTTGTAGTTCAACATGTTGTGAAAAGATCTCTACTCTGTTTATTCAACACTTTCTGGGATTAAAAGACAGCCCTTTCTCCCTTTGCTGTCCACTTTGAAAATCTTAGCTAAAAGCCCTTTTTTGTTCTACCTTCTGCTTAGCCACAGGTAGTGTCATTCTCATCGGTTTTCCATGAAGAACTTGTTGTTCTTTGGGGTGTTGATTAGAGCATAAACAACTCTTTTCAACTAGGAGAGTTCTTTAGGGGTAAGTACAATAAGGTAAGGTTTTCGAGAACTGTATTCCGATAAAACAAACCTCATGTTGCTTGTCTTCTTGTTCAGGTCAAGTATGAACTCATTTTTTTCTATTTGGCAGTATCTAGGAAAGATCATAGAAAGCGACATGGTGGGGCTGAAGTGAAGGAAATTTTAAAAAAAGAAATAGTGGAAAAGGGGATGATGTTTCAGGAGAGTGGAGTAGATGGATAAGAAGGGTAAAGTAAAGGGATGATTGTTGAGAGGAGTTAAAGCTTTGTGGGCGTGGCATTGGTTGAGACTGAACGTGAGAGTAAAGTTTGCCGGCGACCAATAGACAGGTGTTGGGAAGGGGAAGGGGTTCTCTCTCTCTCTTCATTGCTGACCTCCCAATTAATTGCATACATAAAACAATTAATTGTAGTCAATTTCAATTTTATAGTATAAATGTCCATAATTGAATTAATTTTAAGATTAAGTAATTAATGTAATACTAATTATAAACCATTAGCTAGCTCTATTTAAAAAAAAATACAAAGAGTAAGGGTGTAAACGGGGGTTGGGTTAGGTTGGGACATTCCCAACCCAACCCATATTTTCGTGTTGGTTGGGTTGGCAACCTGAATAATCTAAATAGTATTCCCAACTCAATCTAACCCTTGGGTTGGGTTGTCTGGTTGTCCCTAAGTATCAACCAACTTTTTTTTTACCTTATTTTCTTCAATTAATAATAAAAAATATATAATATAAATATATATCTACCCAATCCACATTTTAAACTAATCTAACCCAACTCTTATAATATGGGTTGGGTATGTAGTCCGAGTAGTCAGATTATTCAAATTATTCGTACACCCTTACCAAAGAGTAGAGTATATATTTTTAAATTAAAAAAAAGACATAGATATAATGAATGAAAATATAAGAGGACAAATAGTCTAAAATTGTTTTCTAGGATTCTGACTTTTTATTCATTATAGATAATAGATATTGATTCATACATTATAAATTACTTTGAAACATGATCTACCTGATCTATGTCCTCTATATATGGCTCGAAGTCTCATAAAATAACCTTGAACTTTTTCTCATAATGGGTAACTAATTATTGGATATCTAAAACAATCAACTATTATATCAAATAACTAATTAGATGAAAGATTTGATGGTATAAATTCCAACAATTCAAACAAAAGAAAAAAGTATGTTGAAGTTAGAGAAGTTAGTACGATTGCAAAACCGTGCCATGCTTGGAACAAAAATGAAATGCACATTTATATTAGAAAAATTGCCTCAGATGACAAAATTGCTTTTTAAAAAATAGCCCATAGCACATTTTTTAGAAAATAACCCATAACATATTTTTTTTACATATTACAAATATGACAAGCAATTAGATCTATTAGACGACTATCAGAGGGCTATCAAAAAGTTATTAGAGGACTATCAGAGAGCTATTAGTTTTTAAATTTTCTACTTTTACAATTTAGAAAATGTAGTAACATTAGTCTTATTATCATAAATTTTGTTGCTATTTTTGGTAACGTCATTATATTATTTATGATACTCTCAATGGCAACCAGTTCCGTTAGGAATCAACGAGCACCAAAACGTACTTTAAAACAACGAAGGGAAAGCTACCTTAAGGACACCAATCAGGATTGAGGATTACATAAAAAAATCACAAACAAGAAGATAAAAAATTAAGGCAGAAAGAGAAGAAGCCTCAACTTAATTCTAAAGAAGTTAGTAGAAGAAAAGGATGAGCAGTAGGTAATGTTGTAGCAACACTACCTTTATAATTAATGACATACCCTCACTTTACCCTACCAAATAAATGATATGAGCTTATCCTTTCTTGTGTACTTTCAAAACTAGCAATACTTTCTTAGTGTTTTTCTTTGAACTTTTTATTTGATAATAGAGTTGATTCTTTTGTTTTATTATTTTTTTAAAATAAAGCATATATATACTCTATTTTTTCTCCACACATGTCTATTTATATTCATCTAAAATTAAGTTAAAATTTGAAAGCTTAAAAGGCGGCGGTTCTCAAGATTAATAATTAGAAAATTGGAAGAAATGAAACCTATATTAAAAGCGAAATATCCTTTTCAATTGAATCTATTTTTTTATATTGGAAATGGGATAAAGTGATAGTAAAAAATATTTTCTTTTATTTTTCAAAAAGTAGTTTTTAGTACAACAATTGCTGGGATGTGTGATTGAACATTTAACATCTATGGAAAATGATAAAGCCAAATTACCGTTAAGCTTAAACTTGCTTTGACGCGGAAAGTAATTATCTTTTTTTAAAACTACAAGACCTAAAAGTAAATTAAAACCTTCAAAATAATATAATACATGATACCTCGTGATAGGAAGAAGAGGAACAATTTTCTTTTATTATTCCCATCCTCAGGCTAAAGTCCTCAACATTGGAGGAAAAAGAAACCAAAGAGTTGTGGTTGCCGTAAACGTCGTGGTTAATAGTGTAGAAGCTGCCAATTGTAGCTGCCATCTTTTCTCGTAAGCCTTCTTCAATTCAATCTCCAAGGCCAAGCACACTCCATGAATCACAAAGAACCACATGAATTCCCACGTCGGAATCGCTCTGACGATATAGTAATACAAAAGCTCATGCATAAGCCCCGACACCACAAACACAGTCACCACTGCCACCCACCGTGGCATCCCTACTTTGTAACGAATAGGTTTGTAGATGGTGCTGTGCAAAGTTTCAGATACTATTAGATTCCACCTCCGGCCCCATAAATTTTGAAGTGATGTCGCTAGATATGGCTCGTTGAATGGTTGTCTGACCTCGACGCCGAAAGTTGATCGAACAAAGACATTGGACAAACTCATAACTACGTCTAAGTAGAAATACATGGTAGCACAATTTATCCATGACTTTACATAATTGGGACAAACAAGATCAATATAGCTGTTTCCTAAGATCAAAATGGCAAGTATCACCACTTTGGTTGGCAAGTCTAGATGCAATAACTTTGGAAGTGATTCTTGGTCATGTGGGGTAGTTTTGTTGTGCTTGGTTCTAGTTGGAAAGAAAGCAATGGAAGCAAAAAGAGGGAAGGACAATGGTGGGTTGGAAGCTAGAGGACCCGTATCAAATGTGACAAGAAGTAGCTTGAAGGTGGTAAGCCAGGTGACGAATAAGCCGACACTGCTGGTGAAGAGGATGGAGGAGAAGTAGAGAGGGAGGACGAGGAAGATGGAGAAGACAGGGAGGAGAGAGAGGAGCCGCAGTTTGGCTTTGGAAAACTTCGAAGCTACGAAATAGCAATACAAAGAGGACAAAATGAATATTGGCAACACCATGATGAATCTCATGATTTCGGCAACCATTTTAGATGATTCGCATTTGGTTTCTTTCAATTTCCAGTCTTTTTTGTTTTGTTTATTTATTTAGGCTCTTCTTTGGTGTTGAAAGAAATCTTTTAACACATACTTTTGTCATACATCACACCAGATGTACGTGCGTGTGCCATGTGTGAAGCCCGTGGTCTAATCTTTATTCAACTTCAAACGTAACGTTAATTATATACGTTACCTGAATAGTGTAAAACAACTTTACACTACTACACTAACACCAAAAAAACATGGGTGACAGTTTGTAATTACATAATTCCTGTTGAAACTCGAGAGAAACCTGGTTTAGAAAAATAATTATAAAAAGATGTGCTAAAAAATACAATGAAAATAATTTAAGAAAATATTAACATCAACCTAAATAAAAATTCAAATCTGAACTTTTATGAAAATTACAATGAATTTAAAAACTTGAGAGAGGTAACACAAAGAAAAATTCATAACAACACTCTTGCAAACATAGGCATAAACTTGTAAAATCTACCCTTAAATCACTAAATGTTTTAATTTGTGTCAAAAATATTCTTAAACTTCAAGACATGTTTGGGAGAAGGGTTATAAAGGGGATGGTTGGGTTCGGTAACTCAACCCTTGTTTGCGGGAAGGATATCTTAACCCTAGGTTTACCCCCTCAACCCTTATTCAACTCTAACTTATTCCTTCTTCAACTTTTCCTCAACCATTCCCCAACTCTTCTTCTACTCTTTCTCAACCCTTCCTCAACTCTTCCCTTAACTCTTTCTCAATTCTTTTTTTTTCCTCATTTATAATTTTTAAATTTATGAATTTTGTTAATTTTAATCTTTTTATTTTAAAAACAAAACTTGTTTTTCAGTTATGAATTTGGTACAATTACATTATTAAAATTTTAATTTCTTCCTTTACTCTTGAATTAGGTATTTTATTGTGATTACACAATTAAAATTTTAATTTAATTACATTCAATCAACTTTATGTTTGAATTCATATCAATATATTTATAAAATTAAAATTTTGATATCAATCTCAACCTAATTGTTTTTTTGTTAATTGGCTTAAATATCTAAGAAATGTCAATTCAATAAAAAAAATGGTAAAATTTTAACAAACCTACCATAAATTGATTACAACGATTAGAAAACCATAAAGACTATTTAATTAAACTAAAAATTGGTGGGGCCGTAATTTCCAGTTTGTCTATATTTTCCCATTTTTATAATGTTATTTTGGTTATTAAATTAAGCTTGTTAAATTAACATAACAAATCTTTTGTTATAGAGGAATTTTTTACCCAATAATTATTGCAAAATGACTAAAATAAATATTTTGGAAGTATATAAATCACCGTTAAAAAGAATAAAAATTAAAGTTAATATCTTAAAAGTAGACTAAAATAAATTGAAGAAAAACCTAAAACTAGATTTATTGTAATTTTTCACTAGAAAACAAAACTAGAGTTGGTAAAAGCGTCGATTGTTATTTTCTGTTTACGATAGTTAGTATTTTCAATTGTTATTTGCACTTACTTACATGTTTATGGATTGCATATCACATTAATAAAAACCAATTTATTGAAACGTAACGTATACTTAAAAAATATTGAAAATGAACATTGTAGTTAAATAAATTAAAGAAAATTAGTTTATGAAAACTAGGACCATTTGGTAAATTAAATATACAAAATTCGTGTATTGGATTTAGAATATGAATTTTTTTAAAAAATTATTCACATGTAACGATTACTTTGAAAATGTTGAAAATGAACATCGTATTTAAAGAAATTAAGGAAAATTGTTTTACAAAAACTAGGACGATTTGGTAAATTAAATATATGAAATTTGTATATTGAATTTAGAATATGAATTTAAAAAAATTACTCACACGTAACGATTACTTGAAAAAGGTTGAAAATGAATGTTGTAATTAAATAAAATTAAGGCAAATTGTTTTAGGAAAACTAGGACGATTCACTACTATAGAAATTGGCTTACTTGACGTTAATACAGTGTCAAGTAAACCTTTACTTGACGTTTTTAAAAACGTCAAGTAATCTACTGTCAAGTATAGTCAGATTACTTGACATTAAAAAACCGTCAAGTATACGTTTACTTGACACTGTATTAACGTCAAGTAATCCATTTTATGTAGTACCTTTACTTGAAATTCAAAACACGTCAAGTATTCAATTTACTTGACACTAATAAAACGTCGAGTATACGTTTACTTGACATTGTATTGACGTCAAGTAATCTCCCGTCAAGATCACATACTTGACACTATTTACACGTCAAGTAAAATTGTATAGTTGATACTAAAAAACCATCAAGTAAAATATTATATTTGATTCAAGAAAAATCGTATACTTGACACTTTTTACACGTCAAGAAAAATTGTATAGTTGACACTAAAAAACCATCATGTATTTAACATTATGTATATTGTTTATTAATATATTAAATATACAAATTTTTGATTTTCTGTATTAGGTACATTCCTTTCCAAACAATAGTTAGACAACAAAAAAATGATAAATAAACCAGTAAACCAACAATAATTTTATTCTTCTCCTTAATATTGATCATCAACAATTACAAATAATTCTAATCCAAATATAATCAACTAAAAAATTTCCTAGATGTGGCCTATTCCAAAATCAACAATAATAATAGCTATCCTTATATAACCAAAGACATGTGTTGTATACCAAAACTAAAGTCTATCCCCATACATCTATTGCCTTATATATATAAGTATAATGGCTATGAACAAAACATTTACACAAAAAAAGTTATGAGCATTCTCATATGTTAGCCATTTACAAAATTAAAATCATACGTAAGTGTCTATCATATGTACCGAGCTAAAAATTCAGCCTACTCCACTCGTATTTCATCCACTCCACTATACTTGACATGGATACAAAGTCAAGTAAACTCTCCTTTATACTCGACGCGGAAAAAACTTCAAGTAAAAGCCAACGAAAAAAGTTAAAAAATTTACGTAAAAACTCCGCTTTTTTGAGACTATGCTTGACGTCTTTTCTTTAAATTAGTCAATACTTGACGTTTTTTTTTACTAAAAACGTCAAGTATTGACTAATATTATATATATATATATATATATATATATATATATATATATTATTTGCATGTAATGATTACTTGAAAAAGGTTGAAAATGAACGTCGTATTTAAAGAAATGAAGACAAATTATTTTACGAAAACTAGGATGATTTGATAAATTAAATATACAAAATTTATGTATTGGATTTATAATATGAATTTATATATATAAACTAATTCCATAACACTACCTACATAACCTTTCCCGCAAACACATTTTATCATTAACACTATCATAGCCCTACCCACATAATCCTTCTCCCAAACACATCTTATCATAATACTATCATAACACTTCCTCCATAATCCTTCCCTCAAACGCATCTTATCATAATCCTAGGTTTATCATAACCCTAACCCAAAAAAAATTAAAAAAATAACCTAACTCTTCCCCTAAATGACCCCCAAAAGCTTAAGAATACCCTTTTAAAATAGGTTTTAACAAATAACTCTTATGATTAGTTTTAGATAGAAAACGCTAGTGTGTTGTGTTAGAAATACGTACTCATGAACTTCCAAAAGTTTAAATTAAAATACTCATAAACTTTAAAAACATAATTTTTTTTTCTTATACAATTTTTTAGAAAATAGAACAAAACGTAAAAATATTTATATTGTATAGAACAATTTTGAAAACGAAAAAGCCCAGAAACCCACAACGTGAAATAACAAAAATTCCACACAATTAATCGACCACAAAAACACGCAAAAAGCTTGGTACATGATTGTTTAGATATTGATACACGATCGCTTAAATCTTGTTAAAACGATCTTGGTACATGATCTTGTACTAAATCTAAACGATCTTGATATAAGGTCTTGTACCAAATCTAAACGATCTTGGTACACGGTCTTGTACAAAACCTAAACGATCTTGTACTAAATCTAAAGGAAACAATTGTGTACCAATATCTAAACGATCTTGGTACAAAATTTTGTACCATATCTAAACGATCTTGTGCCAAATCTAAATGATCTTGGTATTTGTACACAATCATTTAGATTTGTAGTAAAAAAAGAAAAGGAAAGAAAGAAGAAGAAGGACACAATATCTGATGACGCCGAATATGAGAGAAGATAAAGGAGGAAGAAATTCAGGAAGAGGAGAAGAAGAAATCGCGAATAAGAAGACGTGAGAATATGAAGAAGGAGAAGTAATAATATGAAGATGTGCGAAAACATTCGGTGTGAAATTTAAAACCAACAAGGACAAATTTGGAATTTATGAAAATACAATGGTGGCTTCATGAGCTTTTATTTTTTGTTACAAGGATCGTAAATATTTGTTGGTTTTGTTCTATATATGTAATTTAACCAAATATTCAATACTATCTTCTCTACGTCTCTTTATTTTTTTCGTCTTTCCCTTCTTTAATACTTTCTTAGTCCTCTAGTACAAGTAGAGCTAAGATCTTGTTGACTTCTTACTCTCCATTTTGTTAGTTATTTGACTATCTAAAAAAAATCAAATTTAACTTACAGGTTTTTTCAAAAATAGAAAAAATTGACAAACAATCTCTTGATTTTTATATGAAGTGTAAATATTTTATCAAATGCATGTTCTATTTTTAACAATTTTCCTTTAATACTAAGATATATGGACTACAATAAAATAAAAGATAATAACGAAGCATCAAAAGATTTTGGGAAACCAATAGTTTTTTGAAAACTGTTAGTGTTTAATTTCAACAATAACCTTAAACTTACCAAACTGTTCAAAATTACCCTTAAATCTAGAAACAATGTCACAAATACCTTTGCTATGAGCATATGAACACAAACAGTTTATACTCGTTTCATATAAAAAAGAATCCTTGAACAAAAATTGTTTATGCTTGTAAACCATCATGCGCTTAAATAAAATAAAAAAAAGAAAGGAGGTATTCCAACTATCTAAAAAGAACCAATTTAAAAATAAATTATATAAACACATTCTTTTCTTCTTAATACTCACCATTTTTTATATGTTTGTCTAATTCTTACACCATCCTTGTCATAATAAAATATACACAAAAATGTCAAATTAAAACATACCTTATTTGAAAACGGCACACTACAAAAAGTGAGGAGATTCCTGACGCACAAAAATGTCGACAGAAGTGGTAAAGACGTCGGAAAATAAATTTTCGATGCAGAACGTAACTTCGGGAAGACTGTCGGAAGAAACGCGTCAGGAGATCGATTACCAATGCATCACCAACAAGCTAATCACTGTATACTGTCATTTCAAAAACTTAAGAATAATAGAAACATATATACGTTCTGCAAAGCTAGGGATCATGTGGTGATCCTTGCTATGCCCGAGTCGTGTCTTCTATTAGCTTTTGCATTCGTTCCACTACTGAAACTAACGCTTTGTGATTTCTTGTATGCTCTTTAATCCGTTACATAGTTTAATCAAGCTTGGCCTATAATTGAAGCTCTATTGTGGACTGCAGATGTCGTGGAACTACTGCACTCGTCGTCTTGTGGGCCTTCGACTTAGGTCCCCAACCAAGGTCTTTTAAGTAGCCCAATCGTCTACCCAACACCGTCTCGCATATCTCATCCCCAAAGAGTGGCTGATTACCCTCTAGGTAGGCTGGGACTGGAGTTCTAGCATTTGATGCTGCCACAAATTTAGAAACTATCTTAGTAAGTAAAAAAATATATTATATAATATTAAAGAAGATAAATAAAAGCAGAAGTGTTGGTTAGATAACTTAAATGCGCATCCTCCGTAGCCTAGGACACGAACGTTCCGTCTCGAACATGTGTTTACCGAAACAACTCCATACGGTCAACCAGCTCCCTTCTTTGCTCAGCGAGCTTGTGCTGTCGTTGTAGAAACGACTTTGACCCACTGCTATGATTGTAAGGCTGCTTCTGTCTAGCAGCCTTGTTCGTTCGTGATTTCTTCTGCATGAAAACAATTATATTGTTTAGAATACATATTAAAAGTTGAAATCATAATTAACCATGACAAAGGGTTCGGTTGCTCACCTGGAATGCACGACGCATGTAACAGTCACAGAGGAAGTGTCAATCCTCATCACGAGACTTGTAAATCATTCAACATACCAAATATATCATCTTCTTCACTAAACTGCCTACTACTAGTTCCTTCATCAAAAGGGTTACTACTAGTTCCTTCCTCAAAGTTTTATGTACCTATAAAACTTAATGACTCTCCGTGATACACCCATTCTTTGTGGTAAGGGATATTCCAATAGTCAGTAGATGCTGTTCATACCTTCTAGTGAGTTCTAATTTAAGTTCATATATCTCTTGCATGGACACCTTATTCGTCCGTATGCATCAAGAGAAACTTGGCAAATTCTAAAAATTGGGTCATACTCTGGCTATACTCAAGGGAAAACTTATTCCTAAGTTTCATCCAACCCTTGTCCATCATTTAAGTCCTTAAAACATAAATAGGTCTGATTAGAAACATATTCCTCTCTCACATCCTAAACTTACTCCCTTGAATATACAATCTCTCAAAATTTTCACTAAAACTAACTTCAAACTATATAAACTACCATAACTGTAGGATAGCAACACAACCTAATTATTAACCATAAACAACTTCAATCTTTGCATCCTACCCATCCCTTCCTACAACGCTACCTTACAAGTTATTCTACTACCACCTCTTCAAACCCTAAAAATACAAAAAATTCAAAACAAAAAAGGCTACTAAAACGATAGGATAGTCATCCTAAATCAACAACAAAGTTATTCAAAACTACTAAAAAATAAACTAATAGAATTGAACTAAAGGCTACCATAACTGCGAAAACGAATTTTATTTAACACATATTACAGAATTTTTAACGCAAAAATAGCCATTACCTCTCTCCCCCCTCAAATTTTCAATCCTAATCTGTCAAATTTTCAATTGAACCTCCCCTTCCCTCTAGTTTTCAACCCACCTCCTTCAAATATTCAATTAAACCTACTCCCCCTCTTCAAATTCAACCCACACATTCAAAATTTCAATTCTCCAAATAAATTTCTCAAATCTTCCCCTTTCAACCCACGTTTAAAATTTCCATTTCAAAAACCAAAATCTATTCCTAAACAATATCCTACAACTAATTCATCATTAAAATCCTAAAACTAATTTTAAAAAACAAAAACCTAAACTATTTAAATAAACCTAACCTAAACTAACATTTTTTAAGACTTGAGATTTTAAACTTACCTCAACTAGGAATGTGCGGCGGCGATGACGGGAGAGGGACGACGACAGGCTCACAGCGGTGATGGTTGGGCGCTTCTCTTCTCTTCGATCATCGGCGAAATCGATCTCTCCTCCGTTTTCTCTCTTTCGTTTTGATTCTGTGTTTCACAGAACTGAAACATCTATTTTATAGGGGAACTCCTGATGCAGCACCAAAACGTCGGAAGATCTCCTTACTCCTGACGCTATTCCTAACGAATAACTAATGTCGTCGGTATCTCACATTACTTGGGAGCTACCATTACTTCCGATGAAGTCCTCGATGCCATGCAGGATGCGTTGGAAATATTTGTCTGACATAATCAATGTTCGAAAATTTTCGACTGATAGTTCCCGACGCGTGAATGTCGCGTCGGGATAAGTCATTATTCCCAATGCCCTACACCCAGATGTTGGAAATGTTGTCCTCTTTCTAGACGTCTCTATCACCGCGTCAGGAAAAGGTCATTCACCTGAAGTGTGAAAAGTGGTGTCGGGATAATGCATATTTCCCTACTTTTGTTCTTCTGACGTCTTTTTCTGCGTCGGGAGAACCTCAATTTCTTGTAGTTGAAGTTTTTGTTATAAACTATCCATACCTCATTTGAAAGAGGTAATTTGTTTTGTTAAAAATGTCATTTTGATCTACATACTTTAAAGTTTGTTCAATTTTAGTTTCTATACTTTTAATTGTCAAATTTTGTTCTTGTACTTTCAATAAACTAGAAACGACGATAAATTAGAACTAAGGAATAAATTTAAATTTTATTCAATAAAGTATAGAGACTAAAACTGGACAATCAAAAGTCTAGAACTATAATTGAACAAATTTTGTAGTGTCAAGCCAAAATAGTACTTTAACTTTTTTTAATGAGATAAATAAAAGGTCAAATAGTTATTGGGAGGGAGAGAAAAATAGAGAGTAAAGAAATGATATGTCATATAAAATGAAGTAGAAAAGAGCTAGAAATGGAAGCCCGAGGTGTGATAAGATTAACGTTGATAAACGATAAAGGCATTGTTTTAGTTTTTTAAGATAAGGGTACTAATGCCACATTTGAAAGGTTGTGGATATTTTTACAAGGAGGTACTAACAGTTTTTCGTTCATATTCTAAAACAGTAAGAGTATTTTAAAGTTTTCTGATGAGGTATACTTTTTAAACAAAATACTAACAATCTCTCTTCAAAACTAAACTAACAATATATAAAGATATATATTTTTTTAACTCTTTAAAAGTAACTTTTAAAAATTTGAATATGTTTTTCTTTAGAAAGAAAAGCAAACTTCAAACTTCTAAAGTCAGAAAATATGGGTATCCTAACATTTATGAACATGTGGTATAATTTAACATAGAAAATGACTGTTAGATACGTGATTAAGACAGAAAATATGGGTGTCCTAACATTTATGAACATGTGGGTCTGTGGCCATTTAGAATGATAGCAACGTTGCATTATTACCCACTGAAAAAAGAAAAAGAAAATTAAAACCCACTACTACGTGGACAGAAGTAGAGGTTAAACATTTATGATCACAGTGCAGTTTGTGGGCATTTATGAAGATGTGGGTACCTAGACATTTAAAATGATACTGAGCATTACCTGCTAAAAGAAACCCCACGCTACTACGTGCACCAAGCGTTAAACATTTGTGATTACGTGGTTTATCGTTAATTGAACCATTTTCTAGTGTTACAATATTATATTAGAGGTGATTACTTAACACTTCATTAAATATTTTATCATTGAAATGCTTTAAATTCATTATTTGGCGCAACTAAAGACATACATAAGTCAGGTTGGACTAAGTTGGAGAAAAAATATAGACCAATTCATAGTATCCGGATTAGCAAAAATGAATCATACCGATTCAAAATGAAAGGATCAACCTAACCCAACACAAGTTGGGTTGGTCCTTTTTTTTTTCTTTATTTCTCCGTAATTTCAATACCACAAATTCAACAAATTCAAAATGTTTAACTTACCAAAGTGTAAGCAGAACAAGGGATGAGGCTCCTTCTTCTTAAACTTTGGGCTACTTCTTCGCAAGACTCTTCCTCTCTTCAACCAATTATGCAAGAGCAACTAAAGCTTCTTCTCCCTACCCTTAGAACATAAGAAAGTCTCCCGAAACTGAGTCGACTGAAGACTACTCTTTCAACAACTTAAACTGAAGAAGCGATTGAAGAAATTTTGACAAGGGGGTGGCGGGGAGGAAGCAGAACTAAGGGTCAACGGTAAGGGTGTAGCATGTAAGGTGACTAGGTTTGGACTGAACTAAGTGGCGGTGGAATTTAGGCAATCGACTTTAGGAAACGGCGAAGTTTTCAAGGGTATGGGAGGCTATTGCTGAACATTGAAGAAAACTGCCGAAAGAGGTTGTGAAGTGTCGGTCGGAAGATTGAACGTTGAAGAGGTTGGGTGTGTCGTGCAAAGAACGCAGTGTCACGCCTTGCTTCTCATGTGACATGATGATGTGACTTGAGCAGCTCTGATGCCTCAAGAGGAAACGCCATAACACATCACTTAAGTTCTTGAATCTTGGCTTTAACGCCTAATTCAACTTAACTCTTTTAATACATAACTTGAAACTCCAGGTTAGGCGATAAGCAATGACACAACGCAACGGAAAATAACAAACAATCTTTTCATTAACTTGACAATACGCGATCCAAATACATTTTACATGCTTTCTTAAGTACATAAATTATAACATAAATATAAATCGCCTTGCACAACTTCGACATGTGGTAGTTCGCCTTTCTTATTCCAACTTGGCCTTAACGCCTAGTTACTGACTAACTTCATTCTTCAGAATGCCTAGCTTCAGATTTCTTTTTCTCGCCTAATACCAGCTCTTCACTTAAATTTTCTTAACAAACTTTCAGACTAACACCTTTTTCTTCTGACCTCTTCTCCTATTTTACATTACTTCAAAATCGGCTTAGTCATCCTTAATTTCCCTTAAGCTTGTTAGCTCTTGTCACGGCCCGCTCCAGTTCATTCTATGCGATGGAATGGGGACTCGTCTGCCTAGACATTCTAAGCAAGATTCTCCGCAAAGTAATGCGTAAAACGACTAGTAAGCAGAATTAAAAGACAATCACAAGAAAATTTAAGTCAAAATGTGGATAGATAAATTGTGGAAATCTCATTGATACTTCAAATATAAGTACATTAGTATGTTTTTCAACATTCATCACAAAACTACAAATTATGACCCAAACATCACTTTTACTTCTCTCACCTAGCTACTATGCTATGCGAGTTAATAGTTACCACAACCAAAATGATGTGATTAGAGAGGTATGGTAGGCGATCAAGGCTACAAATCCAACACTAAATACCTCTTTGCTACATTGGGGGAGGAGGGGGGGGGGGATAAAACAAAAGCATTTAAAAGGTTAAACGAAAACGTCTATTGAGTGGGATCTTTTATCAATCACCTTAAATAATTCAAATTTTCCTTAACGCTTTGAATCCATTTCGTCAAATCACATGGTACGAATAATGTACAATCTCACCAATAAAACATTAAGTTTAAGTCAAACCAAATCTCTTTCGTTAGGCGTTCACAATATCTCAATATCATCAACTATTTTCATAAATCACTTTGAAATCGTAATGACCTAACTTCTTAAACAAAGATGAGGTCATTACTTTAAGGTTCAACCCAAAATAAATCATTTAGACACGAAAGATTATATAAAACAAAATCTGTTTAAAAAATAACACCAAGAAAAAATTAATTCGGGCCCTATTTCAAACAAAATAAAAGTACAAAAGTATTTGGGTTTTAAGACTCAATGAAACATACATTCGTTCTAAAGATGAAACTCATTTCAATCATCAAAACTTAAAAACAATCAAAATGTTATGTGGAAGCATTTTTAAAGATTCCCATATGATGTTCACGAGTCCTTCTTGTCCCTCCCTGATCTACCTCTCGTATTACCTTTACTTCAAAAAGTAAACATGAAAAGGGTGAGTATAAAAATATACCCAGTAAGAGACCCACTACTTGTCCCGCTAGGGGTAAAACTGCTAGGTTCTTATTAGGTGTCTTGCATCATAACAGTCTTGTGATCCCGTAGGATACATGTCAATTAGTCTAGTGATCCCGTTGGATGCACATAATCAGTCTAGTGATTCTGAAGGATGCACAAATCAGTCTAGGGATCTAGAAGGATGCACATATCAGTCTAGTGATCTCGAAGGATGCACCTACCAGTCTAACACTACAAAAAGTGGGAGGGACTCCCGACGCATAAATACATCGGTGAAAGTGGTAAAGACATTGGAAACTGAATTCTCGATGCAGAAAGTGATGTCGGTACGATCATTAGAAGAAACACGTTAGAAGACAAATTCTCGATGCATCACCAACAAGGCATCGGGAATAATCTTCTCTAGATATCACCTTTACCAACGTCTTCAATGCGTCGGCAACAAGTCATCCCCGACGTCCACAGTTTCGACGTCCGCTATGTGTTGGAAATAATGACTCCCGAGTTTGTATATTAACATCATCCATGCGTCAGTAATAACCATTCCTGATGTGACGTTTGGAACATATTTCCGACGTATGTACTGCGTCAGAAAATATTATAAATATGTAATTTTTTATTTTTCCTGAAATATTTTCATGTAAGATTTATTTCCTGAAATATTCGCATTCATTTTCGAATCAATTAAAGAAAATTTAAAATAAATTAGTAAATTACGAAATGCAAACACAAATTTAACAAAAAATTAAATGTTCATAATACAAAGAGGTTAAAAAATGTAGCAACGTTCATAATACAAATAAAAATATTCCTTGTAAAAAAAAAGCATAGAAAGTCGTACTTTATAACGTACGTCTCTTAACGAACTTCGTACGCCATTCTACACCGTAAATTCTACAATGATACAAAATTAACTAAGACTAGTACATATATATGCATATCATCACTGTATACTGTCATTTCAAGAACTTAAGAATAATGGAAACATATATACGTACCTATATTTGCATACTACACATATCATCTTCTTCATCAAACTACCTACTACTAGTTCCTTCATCAAAAGGGTTACTACTAGTTCCTTTCTCAAAGTTTTCTATAGCTCTAGCTAAAGCTTAATGACTCTCCATGATACACTCATTCTGTGTAGTATGAGGATATTTCAATAGTTAGTAGATGTCATTCAACACCCTCTAGTGAGTTCCAATTTAAGTTCATACATCTTTTGTATGGACACCTTATTTGTCCGTAGCATCAACGTGAAACTTGGCAACTTCTAAAAATTGGGTCATTCCCTTTCTATACTCAAGGAAAATTTTATTTCTAAGTTTCATCCAACCCTTGTCCATTGTTTAAGTCCTTAAAACATAAATAGGTTTGATTAGAAACATATTCTTCTCCTCTTACATCCTAAACTTACTCCCCTGTATATATAATCTCTCAAAATTTTCACTAAAACTAACTCAAACTACAGAGACTACCATAACTACAGGATAGCTAGCACAACCTAATTATTAACCATAAACAACTTTAATCTTCACATCCTACCTCCCATTCCAACAATGCTACCTTACAAGCTATCATACTACCACCCTTTCAAACCCTCAGAAATATAAACAAATTCAAAAGAAAAAAAACTACCATAACTGCAGGATAGTGGCATTAGGAGCTCCTCTTACTCCCGATGCCATTTATGACGGCATGCAGGAGGCGTAAAAAATCTCTATCTAATATAATTAATGTTTGAAAATTTCCAACTGAGAGTTCCTAACGCATGCATGGGGCGTTGGGATAAGGTAATTATTCTTGATGTCCTACACCCAGACGTTGAAATATGGTTTTGTTTTCCAATGACTCTATCACGGTGTTGGGAAAAGGTAATAATAAAATAATGTTTTCGCCTTTGCCCGATGTATGAAAAATGGTGTTGAGGGAAGGCGTCTGTCCCGACGTTATTTCTTTTAACGTCTTTTTGTGCATCGGGAAAACCTCGATTTATTGTAGTGTAGTGATTTCAAAGAATGCACAATATGTGGTGATCTCGTAGGACATCGTGTCGGCAAGGTACACTACCACATATCTAAAGCTAACAGTTCCCTCTTAATCCAGTCTAAACAATCCAAGACAGTCACATCAATGCACAATTAAATCTATCCACTCCTTCTCTTCACATAGCCAGTCAAAATAAACATGCTAATGCATATCATAGTACAATCCTTCAATATATTTTAAACTATGCTTAACAGTCAAGTCATCTTAGTCAATACATTCCAACTTCAATATAAGGTCTAGTAGTAGAAATCCCTTACCTTGAGCTTAGCTAAATTCCTTGTTTGAACAAAATCCAAATGAACCAACCAAAACATAATTAAACAGAAAATCAAACACTTTCACAAACAAACTCCTTTATTCAATTCGCTCAGTAGCGACTTCCACAAACTTACCCAAGTAATATAGAATTAAATCCCAACCGAACTTGTGGAAAACTCTAGGAATTTGAGCGCTCTTTCCCCAATGTCAGCTTCAAGGAAAAATCCAACTTTAATACAAAGTAAATTTATTTTAGACCAATCTTTTATTATTTAATGGGTATACCTGACCCCAATTAAAACTCACCAAGGAAAAACACTCAAGTATGGCTTAAAAGAAAATGGCTTAGAAAGATAGTGGCTCGACTTAGATATGGAAAATTTACTCAGGTCTAGGAAGATCGACTTGAGAAGAGCGCATGACTCGGTCTATGTTGAACTCGACTCAACAGCTTACGACCAAGCTTGGATGGAGGAGAACGACTCGCACACGAACAGACGAGCACGGCTAGACCCACGATGTGCTCTCCGATTGGAATAGAAGTTGATGGAGAGGAGATCAGTGGACATTTGGACTTTAACGGAGACGAAGACAGAGACGACTCGAAACGGGTTTAACGATTTTGAACGCGTTTCATCTACGATGGAGATTGGGTTTAGATGGGCTTCGTTAGAGCATGGTCGTAGAATGACGAGCACAACTGATGGTTGGACGACGCTGCTCGATGGCAGAAAATGGACGACAATGTTGAACGGCCGCTAGGGTTGAAAGGAGAAGAAGAAAAGTAGGGAAGATGATAAATAGTTGTAGAGACATGAACTTCAAGGGACACTATTTATTTAAAATAATGATAATAATAATAATATATCTTTCCTTATTTATTATTGTTATTATCTTTTCCTTTTATTTTTCATTTTTAAAGTACAAAAATCAAACTTTTGTTTTCTCTTTCCTCAATAACTTCCATCAAATCAACTTTTTCTCTTCCCAAATATAATTATATAATATACTCCTTAAATAATTATATTATCACAATTCCATAAAAATATATAGATTGATTATATATACCATAATTCCATAAAAATCTGCCATTTTACTTAAAACCACCTATCATACAAGTTAAATTTAAATTTCAATAACACAAAAAATCAAATTCTCTAATTAATTAAATACTTGTCCATCAAATATTTAAATAATTTTAATTCCCACAAAATCAATTCATTCTCAGATAAATAACTAGAAATTTACACCCAACATTTTAGAAATCCTTTTTATTTCGGAAACAGTTTTATAAGAAGGAGAACCACTCACAGTCACAATCAGCTAGCTCTTCCGCCTAGTCTCCTCGACCAAGAATTTTCTTGCACTTCTTTGTAATCCTCACCGGGATCAAGCTCGTTTTGAGTCTTCGAAAGTCTTAGATATTTTCTTAATTATTTCCTAATAAATCTCAAGGTAAAAGGAACTTCAAAATGGTTGGAATTTCTCTATTTATAGGTCTCTCCAGTGAATTTTTCCATGTCAAAATGATTGTCTTTGCCCACGGTGAAAAGTGGTTCAATCTTAGAATGCCACGTGTCTCTATTCATTTCTAATCCTAAATTTGGATTGGGCGGCAAGGACATATCAGTCGTCAACTTTCTGACACAAAAGTCATTTCACTACTTCTTGGTGAAGTAGCTTAAATTGCCTAACTGTTTGCTGCATAACCCTTTGCATAGAGACCTTCCATTGTATAACCCTTCAACGAATCGCAAATTACTCTCATGAGTCTTTTCGCACAGTGTTCTTACCACGGGACCTTTATCACATTGGTAACACCCGATCAGGGCCTCACTGCTCCTGCTTAGAGTAGTACACGTGTAAGCTTAATAATTTTCAAACCATGCTTAACTTAATAATTTTCAAGTACAATTAGGAAAGTTCTCAGAATTTTCCTCACTCTCAACGCCTGACTTTAACTCTTGCGTTGAACCTTAAACCACCCATATAGTCCTTCTTCCCTTCTCCTTCACCTTTCATCGCCTTAACTCAAGCCTAGCATCAAAACACCTAAATCCTCAAAGTCTCTTCCTTCACATTCCTTTACTTAATCTCTTAATATTTCCAAAATGACCTTTCTATTCCGATAGGAGTCTCACATGTGAGATAGGACTGGAATGTTGTGAACTGCTGAATGTAGGAGGTACTAAATGTCTAAGATTTGGCGTTATATATATACGTGTGTGTGTGGGTCGGGTTAGGTCAACTCGACCCCTTACTTGTCCAACCCAGTAACCTAACTCATTTTCTTTTTTCAAATTTCTAACCCTACCCAACCCAATACAAAATTTATCCTAACCCAACCCTTACGGTTGGTCGGGTTACAAATATTTTTAACACCCCTAACAAAAACCAACACATCAACCTATTTAGAATTTGTGTTCAACTTATTTAATTATTTATGATTATTTATGGTTATGATCCTAGGATTTAGAGAGAAATGCAATATATATAAATTCTCTAATCTAGTGGTGCATGTCGTTTGTACTTTGAAAATATTCCCTCTAAAAAAATCTTGTTCCCCTTTTGTTTTATAGCCGTAGTTAACACACGGTTAGTGAATTATTTGTGTGTCGATATCTTTTTATGTTTCTTTTAGTGAACAAGAAATATGATATTTAATGACGCATAAAATTAATCGTTAAAGATATTCTTTTCACGGCAAAATCTTTTTAGCAACTAATATAAATCATCACAATGATTCGTCGAGAAAGCCAAGTCGAAGAATCCATTTTACGATGTATTAAACAGAAAACATCGCAATCTCCGATGAACCCTACAAAGTATCACATGATGCAATATTTGAATGAAAGTTGCAACACGGATATCTACTTAAAAGTCCCAAGATGTGACGTCTACTAATATTAAATAATTTCATTCCTCTCTGCTTTCCTACCATTTCTCTTTGATTTTTTTTTTAGCATCAAAATTAACATTATATATGTGTGTATATAGATATAAATATATAGAATTAGAAAAAGTAGAACCAAATTAACATTAATAACACTCAAAAGAATTACAAAAATAAAACCATTTAACATTAATAACACTTCACAGAATTACAAAAGGCACGTGTACAAGTTTTGTTGTAAAATTGCAAGTTTACAACATAAGATAGAACAGAATAGCCATTTTAGCTATAGCAACATTTACAAAGTAAGTTATCAATTGTGCTATCCTAAAAAAGGTGGGTAGAAAGATGACTATCATTGGTTCACTCTGCCTTCAATAAGTATATGATTTAGTTAATTCTGCACATATACAGATCTGCACATTAGTCATGATGATAACTATTATGTAGTTTCATTGAAAAGAATCACAAAATTTAACCCAATGCTAAATCATGGAACACAACATAATAGATTAAAGGAAGAATGGTTTGTTTTTCTTTTTTTTAACTAAAAGCATTCATGTCTAAGAAAACTGTCATGTATGTTCATAGAGTTGATAACTCCTTCACTTACTCATACATGTTGAGACCAACACTTAATTCATTCATAGAATGAATAAATGATAATTCAAAAGAAAGCAAACTTAGTCGATCCATTAGAGCTAAAAAACTTGGGGAAAAAAACCATAACATGTTAAATTACCGCACTTAAAAATCAAAATATATTTTAGCTAAAGACAAAAAAAAAAAAAAACTTTCTATAACATCAAACCAAGGCCTAAGTATAAAAAATGTCTAATTTACCGTGTCAATATTAAAGACATAACAATCACAATCTCTCATCCCCACCCCAGGATAAAATTAGGTGATTTGCAACAAAAATAGCAAAAAAAAATTTATGATAATAGGATCCATGTCACTACATTATCGAAATTGCAAAAGTTAGCAAATTGAAAAGCCCAACAAAAAATCGTCAATGAGCCTGAAAAGAAAAGAAAAAGTGGCTGACAAGAAGAATGACAAAATTAGAGACTTACTTTGAATAAATAACAAATTTATTTTTAAATTAGCAAAAGAGCAAAACAGAAAATTTTTAAATACAAAATGGGAGAACAATGCCTTAAATGCCCCTATCTAGTGACATGTGTGATTTCTAAATACAATTGTAACAGAATCCACAAATACCCTATAATTAATACAAACTATGCACTCACAAATGAATATTATAATTTTTCCCCCAAAAATAAAATAAACCATCAAATCATCGGTAAGATATCACATCCCATTCAATTTGTGCATGCCACCATTTCACATCCCATTCATTATTTGGAGTTTGGAAGCAATTGAAATCCCTAGCATCTCCTTCTTCACTTTTGAAAACCCTAGCAAATTTCTTTATCTCATCTCCTTTCCTTCGATTAGCATCTCCTTTTCTTCACATCTTCTTCATTCGCGCCGCTATATCTTCTTTGTTCGATTAACATCTCCTTCGTGCCGCCATATTTTTGTTCGCCGTTCGCCGTTCGCCGTTCCTCGCTTTTTGTTCGTCTTTCCTCACTTTTCCGTTTGCGATTGAATCTTTAATGTTGGAGAATGATTTGGCTTCGTCTTGTTGGCATAATTTTAAGGATTCAAAGTAACAGTCTTAATTAAATTAAGGTGTACAATTTGAATTTAAAAAAAATTAAAAATTTTGAATTAAAACCGTGACCTATGGAGTAAAATTAGGGTAGGATACATATCAAATATTATATGTGGCATAATTGTAAGGATTCAAACTAAGAATCTAAAATTAATGTGTATAATTTGTATTTTAAAATATTGTTAAATATTTGAATTAAAACTAATTTTACGATAAATAATATATATATATATATATATATATATATTTATATATATATATGTTCGTCGTAAGGTCCGATTAATATATATATGTACGTTTTTTCATAAATAATTTGAAAAATAAAAAATGCTAAAATTAAGGGATTATCTATTGTATTTGACATAATCTTAGGAATGAAAGTTCATCTAAAATTAATGTATTTATGTAAACTTTTTTATAAATAATTTAGAAAATAAAAAATGTTAAAATTAAGGGATTATCCATTATATTTGGTTAATTCAAATTAAGAATATAAAATTAATGTATTTATGTATGTTTTATTATAAATAATTTAAAAAATAAAAAATGGTAGAATTAATGGATTATACATTATTTTTGACATAATTTTAGGAATTCAAATTACGAATCTAAAACTTATGTATGTTTTTTTCGTAAATAATTTAAAAAATAAAAAATGGTGAAATTAATGGATTATCCATGATCTTTTGCATGATTTTAGGAATTCAATTTTAAATCTAAAATTAATTAATTTATGTATGTCTTTTTGTAAATAGTTTGAAAAATAAAAAAATGGTGAAATTAATGGATAATTCATTATCTTTGGCATAATTTTAGAAATTTAATTTAAGAATCTAAAATTAATGTATTTATGTATGTTTTTCTTGACATAATTTTAGGAATTCAATTTAATAATCTAAAATTAATATGTATAATTTGGATTTTAAAATAGTGTAATAATTTTGAATTAAAACTAAGGGTGGAAAATAATGTTAAAAATAATATTAGAATATAAAATATGTTTTATGTGTTTTTATGTATATTTTTCTTCAATAATTCGAAAAATAAAAAAAAATGCAATCTTTGAAGTTATTTTAGGGAATTTGAATTCAAATTGATGATTTTAGAGGATGATGTAGATTGAAACTGTTATTATTAATTTGTAATATGTATTATTTAATACATTTTTTTTATAAATAAATATGAAATGTACAAATTCGTTAATTACTTGATTTTATATCCTAATAATTAGGGGATGTTGAAACTAATGTCATTTCTTTAGGGATTGTTGGAACAATATAATATTTTTTTTATGTAGTTAAGAATTATCATAAGTGAGTTCTTAAAAATACAATGTATTCGTGATATGTGATATTTTGTTAGATTTTTTGATCTCAACAAATACACTATATTTGTCTATGGACAATTGCTATCCGTGGAAGAGTAAGTTCGGGCCCAAAAAAATGAAAAAATTATTATGGCAGTTAGTTTTGCCATAAATCAAAATAATTTAGCAATTTGCTATTTTTCTTTTTTCTATCCATAAATTTTCTATTTCCACGGTTTTTCCAAAGAAAAAACTACTATCGTTTCAAATTTAATGAGTGCTAATTCATTCTTTTTTGTCTTAATTTGGATAGCCCTCTGATAGTCGTGTGACATATTTAATTACTTTGTGATAGCCCTCTGATACATACATGTTGTTTTAAATTTAGGTAGACCTCTGATAGTTTTTGATATCTGTCTGATAGACCTCTTGTCACATCCCGTTTGGAGCCACTTTATGTGACTAAGAAAACACGTGAATGCCTAGACATTCTACTTGTACCTCCCAATGAGATAACACATAAAACGCCTTGTGAGCGAATCAAATGAACATCAAAATTTAGTGCGAAAGAGTTCAATTGCAAAGCACAAGGATTTCATTGATAGTGGATCAAAAGTATAGTAAACACGAGTACAAGCCTTCTTAGTTCCAAAACAAAAGATGTTTAAAATAACAATCTTGACTACTTTCGCCTAACTTTACATGTTATATGATTTGACAGTGGCCACTACCAAATTGATGCTTTCAAAAGGGCACATCAGGCAATCAAGGTGGAAAATTTGATGTTGGATGTCCTTCGCTACCTAGGGAAGAAAATAAAACAAAATATTTGAAAGGTTAGACGAAGAATGTCTAGTGAGTGGGGTTCTTTATGAATACAAATCAAATGTTGTCTTAAACCATTGAATCATTTTCTCAAAACATGCATTATAAACATCATGCGTCTCAATAAATAATACATTAGGTTCAAAGCAATTCCTTCCAATTGCTTAGGTAGTTACATAGTTCAAGTTCCTTTAGTAACATTCATAAATCACATGGAAAACATTTTTCCTTGTAACTTAAGTTTAAAACTTGTATCGAGTGGAGACACATTTGTTTTATGACCTCATCATCTTATCGCAGAGTCATTCTACACATTAATTATGCCTTTGTACCTCTTTACTTGGCTCAAACATTTACCACACTCTTTTGCCAAGTTGCAGCTATGCGGAGAGGTCTCAACGCATTTAGCAAGTTTACCATCAATTCAAGTTCGCATAATTCGTCTTCCAATATTAGAACACACAACAAGCAAAGAGCAACCCATACCAAATGACACATAAGTATGGGGCATTTTATTTTAGAACATACAGAAAGATAATAGCATCTTATTCCAGATCACACAACAATGATAAGACATCTCACACCAGAACACACAGAAAGTGTGAGGCTTCTCAAGCATAGGGTACAAGGGCATCTCAATTCATCATTTCAATTCACATTAAAACTTATAAATTTTGAAATCCATATCTTTGGAAGCATAGTAGATTTATATTCAAAGTTTCAGGGAAAACATACTAAAAGATTTAAACACATTAGAAATCTCTTTTTTCTTTAAATTTTTTTTAAGGGAGAACCACTCATAAATAAGTTGGCTCCGTTGCCTACTCCTTAGCTCTGAATTGTCTCGTGCTTCCTTACACTTCCTATCAATCTTAAGCTTTTACAAATATCTGAAAATCTTGGAAATTCCTTCAATTCTCTCTCAGACGATCATAAAGTATAAGCAGCTTCAAAATGGTCAAACTTCATCTATTTATAAACCTTTATGGTGGCATTTTGCATGCAAAAATGATAACTTTTACCCAGCGGCGAGGGTGGCCTATTCATAAGGTGCCATGTGTCTCTGCTAAATCCTTATCCTAGATTCAGATTGGGCAGTAAGATCAAATCAATCGCCAACCTATTGACGCAAAAGCTATGCCACCATTTTCGGGTGAAGTGAGCTCATGGTCTAAGAGTTCCTCGCATCAAAGTTTCCAATGCATCCTTCCTTTTATCAAGTAGACTGTCTTTGTCGCATAGGGTGCTGTCGTGTAAGGGTAGATTGCGATCAGAGTCTCACAACTATTACCTCCTTATTGGAATTTCGTCCTTAAAGTTCAGTAAGTCTTATGAAAAAAGTTGCGGGTACTTAGCCTTCATTAGCCTTTCATTTGTCTAAGTGGCTTCTTCAATGCAATGGTTGCTCCACAAAATCTTGACCATGGGAATCACCTTTGTTCTTAATACTTGTTCCTTTCTGTCCAACATGCACAAAGGCCTTTCCTTGTAAGCCATGTTTTCTTACACTTCGGTAGGCTGTTCTTGGTTGACATGCAAGGGATCTGGAACATATTTTCTCAACATGAAAGCATGGAAGATATTATGAATCTTAGACAACTCTGCGGACAATTCTAGTTTATAAGCTATTAGTCCCACGCGTGGTAGAATCTCATAAGGTCTTATGTACCTTGGACTTTGTTTTTCCTTCCTTTCAAACCTGAACACTCCCTTCCACATCGGTAGTTTTAGGAAAACCTTGTCTCAAATTTCGAATTCTAGTACTCTGTGATAATTGTTTGCTTAGTTTTTTGTCTATCGTGAGCAATTTTCAAATTATCCTTAGTTACTTTTATGTTTTCTGTCATCGCCTAGACTTGCTTTGGTCCATAAAATTTTTTCTCGCTGATTGCCTCTTAGAATACTGACATTTTGCATTACCTCTCATATAACGCCTCAAAAGAAATCATCTTAATGCTGGAATGGTAGCTATTGTTGTAAGCATAAACTTGATTAAACACAAATGGTTATCCCAAATCCCCTTGAATTATAGAACATAAGCTTGCAACATGTCTTCCAATTCTTGAATGGTCCTTTTAGGTTGACCATCCATCTGAGGATGAAATGCAGTACTTTAACGCAACTTAGTCTCCAATGTATTTTGCAACTTTGGCCAAAATTAGGAGGTGAAGTGTGAATCTTGGTTCATAACTATAGACATAGGCGTTCCATATTGGCTGACAATTTTGTCAACATATAATTTAGCTAGTTTGTCTAATGGGAAGGTCTGGTTGATGGAGATGAAACATGCCATCTTGGTGAATCTATTCATAATCACCCAAATTCCATCAAAACCATATGTGGTTCTGGGTAACCCAAAAAAGAAATCCATTGTAACATGTTCCCATTTTCACTTAGGACTTGGTAAGGGACATAATAATTCATCAACATTCTGGCGTTGTGGCTTGACTTGTTGACAGATCAAACACTTGGCCACAAACTCAACTATTTCCCTTTGCATACTTGCCACTTGTAGTGGGCTTTTCAAGTCTTGTACATCTTGGTATTGCGGAGGTGCATTGCATTAGCTGAGATGTGTGATTTCTCTAGAAGACTCTCCTTCAACACCTGATTGTTTGGAACGCATAATCTGCAATCCCTTAGCAAAACGTCATCAATTCTAAATGCAAAATATGATCATTTCTCACATCTTACTTCCTCGACCAATTTCCTTAGTGTAGGATCTCCAAATTGTGTCCTAATAACCTCTTCTTTGAAGGTAGGCTTAACCTGAAATCGATCTGCTAAATTCCCAACTGATCTCAAACTCAAGATCGCCTTATAGTCCCTAAACTCTTATAGTAAGGTTATTCTTCCTCCACTTCATACGCTGAAGCATTTTCTACTCAAAGCGTCGCCTACAACATTAGCTTTTCAAGGATGATACGCAATAATGCAGTTAAAATCCTTAATGGTGTAAAACCAAGTATGTTTTCTGGAGAATTTCTCTATCTTCCTAATATGGTACAGATGTTTATTTATAATGGGTGTTTTTCTGTTATGCAAATGTTAACTTAACTATTTTATTTTAGGAATCATGTTAACATGTACTTAGGAATGTTGCTTTGACTATCCTACAATGATAGTCATTGAAAATCTATTTTGTGCGATCCGCTTAGACATATGTTTTAGGAATCGTGTTGACATGTATTTAGGAACCTGATACTTTGTTGTGTTGACTATTTTACAGTTATGGTAGTCATTGCAATGCTATTTTGTTCAATCCACTTAGACATATGCTATAGAAATCATGTTGTTTTGTAATTACTTTGGAGGAGGGGGGCTAAGGGTAAGTTTATGCTAAGTTTCAACTTGATGCAAACTAGAACATTGCTTGGTCTGTAAAGATTGAATCGAAGCTTACATTTGCAACATTTATATACTATGTTTATGTCTATGCTTATGTAGTCAGTGTTTTTTTTTAATCTTTTGCATTCCTTATGGATCTTTTATTAAAAACCTTGGTTGTATGAACTTTGGGTGCTTATTTTGAAAAGTTTATTGGTCTGCTTATTAAGAAGGTGATTTTTGTTTGGCATGTACTTAATGTTTATGCTTATGCTTATGCATTTTCCGTAATGAATGTTGGCTAAGATTCATTTTCTTCAAATTTGCAGGTAGTTGAAGAATCCATGGACCATGGTATTGATCAAGTTCTCATTTATGCGTCAGTTTGATTAGACTAGGTCACACATACATGTAATATTATAGTAAATATATCTTTTGGATTATTGTAAAATCTTTACCGATAATGTAAGTTATATTTTTTTATTATCAATATAAATATCTTTCCAAACATATGTGGGTAATGCTTAAATTTATATTTAATTTTTTTTAAAGAAGAAATATATGACAAAAAAATATGTGTTGGAAAAATGAAGAATAACGACACCAAACATGTGTCGATATATAAGCCTTTATTAAACAGAAACAGTATCGTTAAAGCACATTTCTTGGCAACAATTTTGTGTAACGAAACATTTACGACGACAATATATCAGTGTGTAGTTATATTGAAATGTGACACACTTAAAGCGTCGTTATAAGAGTATTAATGACAATATATTGGTGTCGAGTGATAGATAACGGTGACACGTTTAAATTGTCAATGTAATAGTATTAATGACAATATATTTGTGTTGAGTGACAGATTATGGTGACACATTTAAAGTGTCAATGTAAGGGTATTAATGACAATATATTTGTATCAAAGTATAGATAACGGTGACATATTTAAAGCGTCAATATAAGGTTATTAATGACAATATATTCATATCGAGTAATAGGTAACAGTGACAAATTTGAAGCGTCAATGTAAGAGTATTATTAACATTATATTAGTGTCAAGGTATAGATAACGATGACACATGATTGCGTCAATGTAAGGGTATTGATGACAATATATTGGTGTCGAGTTATAGATAACGATGACATATTTATTGCATCAAGGTAAAGGTATTAATGACACAATTTTGGTGTCATCTAAGCATATTTAATGACACATTTTTTAAACTGTCGTTAAATAGTCTTTCTTGACAGTGGCTTCAATGACGCAAAAGTTATGTCGTTGAAAGTCTTTATGACGCAAAATTTACGTCGTTAAAACCCAAATTTGTAGTAGTGTAGGAGGATTACTTTTTTTTTTTCATCCATTGGAAATCATAGGTGTTTCTTCTCTCCTTATGCAAGGCTCGAGTATCATATTGACATGGTCTTCCCAAAAGTATATGACACACATCCATTTCGAGAACATCACATACAACTTGGTCTTTATAGTTGTTACCAATGGATAATGGAACAAAACATATTTATGAAATCTGAGCTTGTCCTCCTTTCTTCATCCATCCAATCTTATAGGGATTGGAGTGAGTTTTACTTTTGAGATTTAAGGCTGTTACTAGTTTTTTTTAGACAAAGTTCTCATTGCTGCCACTATCAATGATAACATTGCAAATCTTTCCTTGAATCGTGCATCTTGTTTTAAACAGATTATGCCTTTATGGTTGATGTTCTTCTTTTAGAGTGATCAATATTTTCTGTAGAACACAGGATAGACTGTCTCGTTCATCAGACTCAATTAGTTCTGCCTCTTCTTCATATTCTTCATTACTTTCTTGGTTTAATTCTTCTTCACCATCTACTAATGTGACTGTCTTTCGTTGAGGGCAGGAGTTTGAAGGATGGTCGGCTTGTCCACACTTATAGCAAGTTCTTGAGAAAGACCTGTTATAGGGGTTTCTACATTTCTTATTAGCTTCAGTGGTTTCTTTTATGTTGTTTTGATCATCCTTCTTCTCTGGTCCTTTATTTTTTCTGCCATATTAGTTTTGTTGATTGCTTAAGGTGCCAAAGTACTTTTGGATGTAGAAGTTTCCTACAATTCCTTTTCTTGTAAATTTCGATTGATTTTCCACCATTTCTTCTACTGTTTATGTATAAGCTATAGCTTCTGATAGCCATTGAAAACGTTGGACTTTTACTTTCTCCCTTAGGTCCATCTGCAACCCTCAAGTAAATCTACTAATCAAATGCTATTCACTTTCCATCAAGTTAGTCTGAGCTCTCAACTGGTGAAACTCCTCAATGTACTCTACTATTTTTCGTGATCCTTGACAATAATTCTAGTACTATGTATACAGTGTTTATTCATAGTTAGAAGGTAAGAACCTTTGTTTCATTAATTTCTTCATCATTTTTCCCATGATCGAATTTGCTGCCTCCCCTGTTTTTGTCCTTTTTAACTGTTATCTGATCTCAACAGGCTGATGCTCCACCCTTTAGTTTCAAAGCCACCAAATGAACTTTCTTATGCTCAGCTATACCTATATAATTGAAAAAGTTTTCAATATTCTTAATCCAGTCAAGGAAGGTTTCAATATTCCATTTACCATCATATATAGGGAGGTCGATCATTTTATTTTCAAATGCTTCTGCTCTTCATTCTCTGAAAGGTGCAAATTAGCGTCCTATGTTGTTAATGGTATTGTCACTTTCTACTTCTTCACTCGAGGAACTCCAATCTTGATTAAGATCTTGATATTTTGGCCACCGTTCTTCACATCTGTTTCTTCTTCATAACTCGTTTAATCTTCCATCTTGGTGGTTTTCTTGATTTTTGTAGTTTCTCTAAAATTCTGCATCTCTTTTCCTTCGCACTCCTTATTGTCGTAGGTTCGACCATTCTTCTTTCAAATGTAGCTGAATCATCTCATCTAATCTTCTAACTACAACATCCAAGGTCTCTCGAAATCCCCCCAACGAATTCTCAACTGACAACAAGCATCTAGTTAAGGTTCTTGGAGAGAGAACGAGAGTTTCTTCTGCCTCTTGTTGTTCCTCCGCCGCGATGATTAGTCATTGGTCCCAAGTCCGATGAAGCTCTAATAACAAGTTGGTGGGCAACCAAGTATGTTTTCTGAAAAAAATTTCTATCTTCCCAATATGGTAAAGATGTTTATTTATAATGGGTGTTTTATGTTATATAATTGTTAATAGGTTGTAATAACCTTACAATTAATTTGTTTTTTAATTGATTGTAACAACCTTACACTTAGTTATAGCTATGTACCCTACTTAGTTACATCACTTAATAAGTTCCATCCAACGCCTTTGCCTCAAATTTAACTCTTTTTAGTCAAATATGTATTTGAGGCTCTTATGGTCAGCAAAGATGTTGCACTCTTCTAAAAAACGATTATGTCACAAAATCTTTAATACACAGACTATGAGGGCCAATTCTAAGCCGTGTGTTAGGTAGTTGCATTCATGAAATTTCAATTTCTTTCTAGGTGTTGACAATGCGAGAATAGGGGCAGAGGTAAATTTGTGCTTTAGTTCCTAAAAGCACTTCTCGCACTCATTGGTCCATTCAAATCTTGTCGCCTTCTTTATCAGTGTTATTATGGAGATTCCTTTAACAAAGCGCTTAAAATAGCTCGCCATGCCAAGAAAGCTTTGCACTTCATAAACCGTCTTAGGGCGCTTCTAACTCTCAATTGCCTTAATTTTCAGTGAGTCAACCTTTAACCCTATTGGAAAATGATCTAGGGCTGGATGCAGTGGAATCAACATAAAAACAATTTCTCTAACCCTTAGAACTTAAATAGACTACACATTAACAATTAAATCACGAATGTCAAGTAAACGTTGAGTAAACCAATCGCTTTTTAAAACGTCAAGTATAGGTGTAGTTGACACTGTATTAACGTCAAGTAAACCAACTTCTGTAGTAATTGTGTACCAAATCTTGAAAAAAATCATTAAGATTTGGCTACCCAAATCTAAACGGTCACATAACTAAATCTAAATGATCGCATAACTAAATCTAAATGATTGTGTAATCAAATTAAACGATCGTGTACATATCATTTAAAAAACAAATTGTTTAGATTTAGGATCGTGTAACTAGATCTAAACGATTATATAATCAAATTAAACAATCGTGTACAAATAATTTAAAAAGTAAATCTTTAGATTTGACGATCAAATTTAAACAATTGTGTACTAAACAATAGCCAAATATAAACGATCGTGTACCAAATATATTATGTGCATTATTAATGGTATGGTTGATGGGGCATTTTTAGTATTTTCTATGGTGGACCTGTAGGTTTTTTTCATTTTTGAAATTATTCTATATAGTGTAAATATTTTGCCGCTTTGTTATATTTTTGAAAAGACCCTTTTTTTAAAAGCATACATAGCCTATTAATATTTAGTTTGTAGTAAAATTTATTTCTATAGTTTGTCAATGTATGAGTATTTCCTAATTAATTCCCTGTTTAATTAAAAAAATGTTAATACTAGTGAGATCAATATAGTTGATATGTTGACCAAAGTTCATACTTGAATGAAATTCCTCAAATGTCTTCAAGCAATTGGGTTCTTGGAACCTGAAAAGGAGTGACAACATCAAAGCTTGAGAGTCGAGGTCAAAACTTTGCACTACATATCTTTTGCGGTGAAGATTTGTGAAGAGTTAAACCTAAAATAGTTTTCTCAAACATTTTTAAAAGAACAATTGGTTGCAAAAGTTTGTTGTAACTACCTCTTCGCAATTTTTTAGCTTACAATTAGAATAGAACTTACTTGTAATCATTTCCTGAAAATTATCTTAACAAAATTATCTCCCAAAAGCTCAGTGGATGTTGGCTATGTTGGGGATCTTAAACATCGATCAAGGTAATTGTTGTGTCGTGGCGAACCATTGCCCTTGAAAGCAATTTCGTTTTTCGGGGTGCTAATCATGATGTCGGTTGCTCCCCAAGGTTAATTACCAAAAGATTTACATAGACTATGACCTGAAAGTAATTTCTTCGGAAGCGTGCACATAGACTATGTAAGTGATTTACACATGTTAATGTAAATTACCAAAAGAAATATCAGGTAAAAATATGTAAATTACCAAAAGAAATAGTGGGTAAAAAGGTAAATTATCAAAAATATAGGTAATAAAAATACATCTTTTATTCGCGCAAGCGTGGTTACCCGAGCCCGCCCTTCTGCCCAGACAGACGGGTGGAAGCGGTGGCACGTGTGTGGTGACAGAGTTATACTTTCACCACCAACTTAGTTTGATATCCCCTTTGAATCCTTTAGAATATATATCCACTTTCCACTTCAAAGATTTGCAATAGGGGACAATTACTTTAACTTTGGTATTTGGGCCAAAGGCCATAGTCATTTCCAACAATCCCCCACAAATGACTGCAGTAGCAAAGTTACTGGGTAGGCGAAGAAGAATGAGATTTGTTCTTAGCATAGAAGAGATATTAAGCTTAGACACAAATATCCGAAGATTTGAATTGATACGTAGTGAGTAAGGCAACAACCTTTGTTACAGAGAGTGAATTGTATCTTGAACTCCTAGTAACACTAGTTGAGACCCTTACGACACACTCTATCTTTAGTTAAAGTTTTTGTTTCTGCAATGTAGGTTTGTGCCTTTATGGCCATGCACATAGACCGAACCTCAGGTCGACGTGAAAGCTCTAGAAAGAGATCTTTAAACTCCTTCATAGAAGGCGGCCCCACCTTCGCTATCATGTTATATGCTCCATCAAGTTTGTCAAATCACACCACTCAAAAAGAGCTATGGAGACTTCAACATTATCCTTACCAATTATGGACCCACCAAAGGTTTTTGTATCATCCATCAAGTTCATCCAAGGACTGTCTACACAATGGACTATAGACCATCAAGTCTATCGCAATAGACCACCCAATTACCAAGTGCTATGGATTTCCGAAGGCCGTTAGGCTCATGTTCACTGAGGAATCTAGAACCAACTTTCTCATTAGTCTTTTGGTTAAAGGATCGGTCAGGTTCTTCTCAGATCGAACAAATTCTAAGAAAATAGTTTCTTCCTTCAGCAGTTGTTTTACAATTGCATGCTTAAGACGTATATGTCTACTTTTACTATTATAAACGTCGTTCTTGGCAATACATATGGCAACTTGTGAATCACACTGTATAGACACAGGCACAGATGCACCCCACAATGGTACATCTTCTAGTAGGTTTTTGATCCACTCAGCCTCATGTTCTGCCAACTCTAATGCTATAAATTTGGATTCCATCGTGGATCTAGCTATACAAGTCTTTTTTGCAGACTTCCAAAATTTTGCTCCACCCCCAAGTAAAAATACATACCCACTAGTAGAATTAACCTCATCATTGTCTGTGACCCAGTTTGCATTACAATATCTTTCTAGTACAGCAGGAAATTTGTTAAAATGCAAACAGTGATTTAACTTTCCTTTAAGATATCTCAATAGATGTCGTAAAGCATCCCAATGGTATCTATCATGATTATGTGTGTATCTACTCAATCTACAGACAGCACATGCAATATCAGGTCTAGTATAATTCATTAGATACATAATACTACCTATAATCTTTGCATATTCAGGTTGAGAGACACTATCACCTTTATTCTTCTTAAGATGTTTACTGGCATCATAGGGAGTTCTTACTAGAGAAACATCAAAGGAATCAAATTTATTTAGTATGTTCTCACGTAGTGAGATTGACACAGGGACAAACCAGTTTTGTTTTTCCTGATTTTAACACCAAGAATCATTCTACTTCTCCTAGGTCTTTTATTTCAAAGTATGATGAAAGGAACAACTTAGTATCATTTATCAACTCCATGTTTGTTCCAAAAATTAACATGTCATCAACATATAGACATATTAATATGCAATCAGCTCCAAACAACTTTGAATAAACACACGTATTTGAGGAATTTACTTTAAATCTATTGTTTATCAATGAATTATTAAACTTTTCATACCACTGTTTAGGAGCTTACTTGAGACCGTACAAAAATTTTATAAGTTTGCACACTTTATTTTCTTGGCTAGGAATTTTAAACACTTCTGGTTGCGTCATATAAATTTTCTCTTCTAAGTCACCATTTAGAAAGGCAGTTTTTACGTCCATTTGGTGAATAAGAAGACCATTTATGGCAGTTAATGCGATTATCGCCTTGATCGTGGTTATCTTAGTTACAGGGGAATATGTGTCAAAGTAGTCAATACCTTGCTTTTGAGTATACTCTACTACTACTAATCTAGCCTTTGTATCTTTCTATTGACCCATTCGGTTTTGTTTTTCTTTTGAAGATCCACTTGCACCTAATTGGCTTGCTTCCTTTTGGAAGGCCACTAAGTCCCATGTTTGATTCATGACCAGTGAATCCAGTTCACTTTTAATGGTCTCTTTCCACATACTTGACTTTATAGATTTTAGGGCTTCTTGGTAAGTTTTAAGATCCTTATCTATTAAAAACAAGTCTGTGAAATTACAGTCAATTTTATTGTATCTTTCCACTATAAAGGTGCTTAGGAAGTCTAGACCAAAACTTCTCTCAGTTTTCTGTCTTTTACTTCTTCTAGGTTCTAATTCACATCTTAGGTTTGAAGTATTAGCAAGAAACAGGTGTTTCACTAACAATTAAAGGATTTTCAGTATCATGCATACTTCTAGATAGACGGGGAACAGACAGAGATTGCTTTAACGGAAACATATGCTCAAAGAATTTTGCATCCCTAGATTCATTTATAGTTTTATCATCTAAATACATAAATCTATATGCAACACTATTTTGAGCATAACGAATAAATGCACAGTCAAAGATTTTAGACCCTGCCATAAATTTCTTCAATGCAGGAAACAGTACCTTAGCCAAACATTCCCAGACCTTCAAGTATGAGAGATTTGGTGCATGTATTTTCCAGAGTTCATAGGGAGTTTTGTCTAGCCTTTTGTGGGGAACCCTGTTAAGAACAAAACACGCAGACAACATGACTTCCCCCCACATATTATCAGATAGACCAGAGCTTAACAACATGGTATTCATCATTTCTTTAAGAGTTCTATTTTTCCATTCTGCTATGTCATTTTGTCGTGGTGAGTAAGGAGCAAAAAATTCATGAACAATACCATTTGACTCATAAAAATATTTAAAAGTTTTATCACAATACTCACCACCTCTATCTGATCTTAATCTTTTTATCCTTTTTCCTAACTGGTTTTCAGATTTTGCCTTAAATTTTAAAAACATACTACCAACTTCATCTTTTGTTTTTATTAAGTAGATTTTAGTAAATTTAGAAAAATCATCAACAAAAGATATATAGTAATTTATACCACCTCTACTAGTAGTGTTTTTAAAATCAGCCAAAACAGAGTAGATTAATTCTAATAGATCAGTAGTTTTAGACTTGACTAGTTTGAAAGGTTTCTTAGTGAACTTACTTTCTACACAAACAAGACATTTACCAGATTCATGCGATTTAGAAGTATCAATAAGTCTTAAGTCTTTAAGCTTTCTAATTGATGCAAAGTTCACATGTCCTACTCCACCATACAATAAATCAGTAGATTTAACTATGTAGGCCAAACTAGAAGCATTTGAATTCATGGAAACAGTGTTAAGTATAAATAGACCATTGGACATATACCCCTTACTGACAAATTCTCCATTTTTTGTGAGTACAACCTTGTCACCTTCCAGTACAATCTTAAGCTCTACCCGATTCAACAGATTCCCAGGCACCAAGTGCCTACGTAGAAAAGTGACATACAAAACATTACTAAGAGTCAGAGATAGAGTTTTTTGAAGTTAATTTTAAAATAACCTTCCCTTTCCTGATTACTCCTGCAGTGGCTAAGTTTTCCATGAATATGCATTATCCATCTGCAGTATCTTTGTAGTCATGGAGAAGTTCTCGATTTGTGCAAAAGCGTCTCGAGGCTCCAATATCGAGAATCTAGTCAGTCTTGTTTTCTATCAGGTTGACCTCCACAAAAGTTGCTATGACCTACTTGTCTTGTTCTGCAAGATTGGCTTGAGGTTTCTGGTTTGGTCTTCCTTTCCTTTGGTTGCATTGGTATGATTTGTGTCCTTTTCAACATACATAGCAGACTAGTTTCTTCTTCTTGATTCGTCTCTCAGGAGCCTTGAACTGTCTTTTTTCTAAGTTTTTCCCTTTATGTCCTTTTTCTTGCTTGGCCCAGTCTCTGTTTACAACAGAAGATTAAACTAAGTTAGCATTAACTGAATTTAAATTTTTGGAGGCTAACTTATATTTCAGTCTATTGGCTTCTTTTATGCACATGTGACTGATAAGTTCCTGAAGTTTCAAGTCCTTCTTATTGTGCTTAAGGTGATTAAGGTAGTCATTCCATGATGGAGGAAACTTCTCGAGTAGGACATTTGCTTGAAGTATTTCACACATCTTCATGCCTTCAGAAAGAACGTTTGCCACCAGATTTTCGTAATCATGTATTTGTTCCACAATTGGCTTGTCGCCTATCATATAGAACTACAACCATTTTTCAACTACATATTTTTTTTGTCCAGCATCATCTTCTTCATACCAAGATTCCGAGGTGCTCTAGATGTCCTTGGCAGATTTTTGAGCTACGAACAGATCGAACAACGATTCTGACATGTGGTTCAACAGATGCCCGCGAATAGTCTTGTTGTCCTTTTCATATTTCTCAAAATTGATCACTTGGTCCTTCTTTACTTGGTTAACGGCAGTGGCAGAAGGTCCTGTAGAAGATTATGGATCAGAAGGTGCTGGAGTGGCAATTGGCGGATTAGATGGCAGATCGATGGCAAGAATGTAGTTGACTTCTAACTGGTCAAAAAAGATCAACAACTTTTGGGACCATCGAGTGGTTCTAGCTTAGAGAGGTCGGGTAGAGTTTTGTTGTAGATCTTGATCGACATATTTACTTTTAGATTGTTGGGGATCTTGAATATCGATTAAGGTAATTACTATGGCATGACGAACCAGTGCCCTGAAAGCAATTTCAGGTTGACCGGGGTGCTAATTGTGATGTCGGTTTCTTTCCAAGGTTAACACAGCTTCCCAGTATTGACGTGCACTCGTCAGAAAATCAAAAACTTTATGCTTAGAACGTGTGAGGAAGTGAAAATGAGAGGAGGAAGAATGTTTGATGTTTTTGTGTGTTAAAAACCAACAAAGCTCTGTCCAATTTATAGAGGACCAAAGGAGGTGGAGGATGAACGAGACATTTTGGCAAGGTTATACTATCACTACCAACTTATTTTGATATCCCCTTTGAATCCTTGAGAATATATATCCACTTCCCACTTCAAAGATTAGCAATGTGGGACAATTACTTTAACTTTTCTATTTGAGCCAAAGCCCATAGTCATTTCCAACAGGCTAATTTCAAACGAACCACTTTCAAATTTCCGAGTTCTTCATGTTTATCATTTTTTTTATCTACTTATTTTTCATCATCAGCCTGCAAATTATCAAAGAACAAAAGTGAAAGGCATAAGAAAACAGAGAAAGAATCAAAGAGAGTTTACATGAAAGTCTTTTGAAGGAAGAAAGAGTAAAGTGAGAGAGTGAGGAGAAAATAACTTTACCGAATTACATGCAAAAGAAGTTTGTTGAGTAAAGTTTATGGTTTAGGGTTTTACCAGTGGCAAGCCCATACATGTGGCCTTAGGAAAAAAAAAAGTAATATATATATATATATATATATATATATATATATATATATATATATATATATATATATATATATGGAAAAAGGAAAGCTAGTATATGTAAAAGAATACGACTTTGAATAAGAGTAAGCATATCGTTTTATCAAAATTGCTATAAAAAGAATAGAAAAAAGGCGGAAGGATGAAAAAAACGAGGCGGGAGTGAAATTTTTGGTCTGGCGCCCTTCTAACTTATTCATTCATAACCCCCTCTCTCACACATCAAAACTTTTTCCCTCTCTTATGATGAAACATATCAAACGCTTCTTCTTCTTCCATTTCATCACTCTCTCTTCCATTTCCAAACCCTTCTTTTCTTTTTCCATTTTCCGTTGTTGATTCCCTCTTCTCTACCCTTTTCGATGACATTCTTCTCAACGTCTTCTTCAATGCAACTCAGCTCGATTAGCCTATGTTTCCACCAAATTCTTCCTCCATAGTTTGCAACATCTGCTGGAAAACTAAGTGTTCCGACGTCATTTCTTCTCTCGTTGTAGATCTTCTGTTGGCAACTCTGTTCCCATTGGTGGATGGACCTCCATTCACAAGCTAACTATTTATTGTTAGAGGCGACGAAGACTTGTCTGCACTCATGAAAATCCTATATCAATAACAAATTTTCCGTTCCTAATTTTTTTACGTTTCAGTTTTTTGGCAATCGTTGGTTGATTCCTTCTTCGTTCCGATGATTTTATCTTCCTCATTTTCAGCAATGTCAGTTAACACTTCCACAATTTCCCTCTCTTTTCATCGTGTTTGAAAAAGATTGGGATTGTGGGTGTGGCAAATGGCTAGGGAAAATTTTCATTGAGTTAGATTTTGGCAGGTATTCTGTACTTTTTCATTGGTGTTATGGTGCAATGTGCACGAAGACATTAGATCTCTTTTGATTTACTTTACCATTTAACTTTTCTATTTAAAGATTTTGTGTAATGTCAAGATTTTTTCCAATTAGTGTATGAAGAATCGAGATTGATGTTTAAGCAAATTGGTCCATTTCTATGGTTCGATTCACGAAATGTAATTTTGAGTTTGTGTGGCAATTATTCTAAATTAGAACTAGGAGCATCATTATCACGATTACAATTGCTGCTTGTTGATTTCCATTATTTCTTGGTTGCACCCATGAAAGATTTCTTCATCGAAGTGCTTGGTTTGTTTTGTATTGGTTTGTTTTGTATGCAGATTGAAACTGTCAAAATCAACAATGTTTCCCTAGGAGTGTCTGAATGAGATATCAAGGACTTTTTTTCCTTTTCTGGTAACATTGAATATCTTGAAATGCAGAGGTATGTCTATTGATTTTAATTTCTGTTTATGATACATATTCTCTTCGTTCAATTTTAGGCGAACACTAGGTATTTGTTCTCGGGCAGTGAAACTGAACGGTCTCAAACTACTTATGTAACATTTAAGAACGCATCAGGGGCAAAGATTGTCGTTCTTCTATCCGTAAGTTTATAAAAACAATGTATTTACTTTGTAGTAATTATAAATTTTATATCCATTGGCATTTAAGGTTTAATTCTCAAAGATTCCATTATTAGTGAAGCTTTGTGTCAAAGTCGAAATATGGTTTGCAATCTGGTTGTTCAATATTAGAAATGATGATGTTCTCGGCTATTATTAGTGGTCAAAAGACATAACAAAGCCTTGTCCTTAAGGGAGAAGCTGATGCTTTAACCTCATTACGAGGAAAAGATCATTAAGGGCCATGATATCTCTTCTTCAATTTTCTTTAGTTTTACCTTACATCCATATCTTCTACAATTTTCTTTAGTTTTACCTTGCATCTTTTCCACCTTCATAAAACTGCATTGATTTCAACTGATGAATAAATTATTAGAATCATTGTGATAGCCTTAATATCTATATTAGTTGAGTATTGTTGCCATTTTACAATAAAATAATGTATGATCGAGTGGAAAATTTTCCCCTTAATGAGATAACTGGTGTATGGGACATGATCTTTTGTTCAAACTGTAGGAGGTCAAATTTTGGTTTGATTTTTCTTCTACTATTGAAGCGTTTAAGATATATTAGTTGAAATTACATTATACATCAATCAAATTGCCCCTTTTCTCTTTCCCTGAGATGTATTTTTTCGGATTATTTTTTCGTACATATATAAACAGTTATATTTGTGACACATTAAATATTGAGAACGAGCAATACAAGTCACTTGAGTTAGTCAGATTAATGAAACTCAACTTCTTATCAGAGAGCAACTATAGTGGATCTTTCTATCAACATTACTCTGTGTCACGATTATGAGCTCCCTCTCGATTATGATATCATTTTTAGATAAGCATTTGTCTATTGGAGTTCTTTAGAGTTTCTGAAAAGTCCTTAGTTCTTTGCTTTTTTGGTTTCTTTATTGTTTTGGTAGTTTGGCTGCAGTCAATAAGCAAAATAAACTTTTACAATATGCTACAACCATAATTCTTTTTCTAAATATTTTGTAACTTAAAATTGTGTTTCTATTTTTATGTAAATCCAATCAAAATGTGTTTTTGTGGACTCACTTTGCTATGGAGCTCTCCTATTTTGTGTACAACTTACACTTTCAATGAAGAGTGTACTCCATGCTATATTTGTTTCATAATGTATGTATAATCTGCCATGGTTTTGTTACAACAAGGAATGACATGAATAGTTTATGCTACTAGTGAAAGGGTCTGACCATCTTTGCAGCAGAAATGATCAAGAATCATCAAGGTAAATCTCCTCCCGTATTCTTTTGATTTCTATTTCCAATCTTTTCTCTAAACAGGGTCATATTTGATTACTGAAAATATGCATCATATATTTGATGTTAATCAGTTAGTTGATAAGTAGAGCTTCTGTTTATGTTTTTAAGTGTTTGTTGTTCTATTTTTATTTTTATTTTTTTTACTTAGGTTAAGGTTTATTTTGTGCTTTCATTATATGTAGTTAATTAAAGATAGGGGTCCTTAGTTTATAAAAGGTATTATTAAAAAAATAATTAAAACAAGAATTCTCCAAGATTGTATCCAAGAAAATTAGATTTACAACACCATTTTCTTTTACTAATTGGTAGGCAAAAATGAAGAGCAAGAATTTCTCGTGTGGAACTGATGCCAAATGTGTATTTTGAAAATGAGACAAAAATTTCTTTACCTTTGTAGAGAGGGACTAGTAGATAAGGCAAATGCTTTGATTCAAAAGATGAAAGCAAATGACGGTACTCCCAATTGCAATTACTTTTAGCATTGTAGTTCGCTTGCATATATAGATCCTTTCACTTTGATTTTTTGATATGCGTTATTGGAATTTTAGGAGGATCATATTCGTCAATAACACAGTAGCTTGCGTGGAACATATAATTAAGTACGTTCTCTTAGTTATTGAATCTATCTTTATATTCTTCACTCTTCATTGTTTGTCTAACTTAGTTTACCAAATTTGTGATTGATTGTTTATGTAATCAAATGCGCAATTGCATCAAAGTTTGAGCGTTGGATTGATACTTTTGTGTAGTTGGAAGATGAGTTTTTGCGCTCTTCTTATGGTTGTGATGTGGTTTTTTGGGTTTTACTTGGGTTTTTATATATAGATTGTTTAAATGGAAATGAAAAAATCTCTCTTTGTCAAGTGAATGAAAGTATAATTTTGTTACAATGAAATTCTACTTCACTTAATACCAATGGTTGTACTTGGAGTTTGGTACTTGGTGAGTGGAGTCTTTTAGCTAACTATTCTCTGATAATGAATACTTATGGGTATGTTTTTATTTCGTCATGGTAAGGCAATATTGGTATATATTATATTCAAAGACTATTTTTAATGATTTAGTCTTGCAAACCTTTGCATGTTGGTTGTAAAGGACAATATTGGCAAGTTCCTTGTTTTTATATATACATACATATAGCGTTTTTCTAACGCAAAACAAAATGCTATAAAATGTCTTTTATAACGTTTTTCCAATGTCAATGGAATTGTACTAAAGAAATTAAAGAATGAATTATAAATTAGATAAATTATAAACCAAAACAAAACGCTATAAATTAAAGAAAAAGTTGTACTAAAGAATGAAAAGAAATTATAATTAATTTTTAAAAGTATAATAGTTGGGATGGATGGTCATAATATGCGTACCAATGGAATTGAGTTGTGGTAGGTCAAAATTGGTTTTATTTACACCCGTTATTGTTTCATTAATAATAACAATCATTACCATAATAATAATATTACATAGTATAAACTCTATAGGTCATGATAATAAATTTCAATTAACAATGTCTAACATCTTTGTTAATATTACATTTACCTAGAATAGTTGATATATTGACATGAAAGTTTAGTGTTTCTAGAATTTTAATTTCTTCTTTTAATTTTTTTTTTTTTTTTACAATTCTAGAAACACTAAAAAGCAAAAGAATTATCATATTACGCATCTCTCTAAAAACATTAACTACTCTCCATATTTTTAAAAGAGGTTTGATAGAGTTGTATGTTACATAGTTTCTGTTTTGCCCTCATCGTTTCTTGTAAAAATAAACATTGGCCCATTGGCCATTAAAAACTTTATGGGGTATTAGTTCCATCCCTTAATTTATAGTACCAAATGTGAGGCGCGTTTTTCTTTACTTCTAAATATAATGTTTGGTTGGTTTAAATTTTATTTATTTTATTTTGGTTCCTAATCTTTTTAAAACCATCTGTTTTAGGTTTTTAATTTTTTTTTTGATAAATCGTAACAAATTGTTATTAAGAGATTAAAAAAGAATTACATAAAAAGTTTAGACACCAAAATAAGATTTAAATCTATTAATTATTTGAAGTATGTTAGGTAACTATTTTACTTTTATTTTCTTTTTAAAAATTAAGTTTATAAATACTAATTGAGTAACAAATGGTCATGTCATTTACCAAATTAATGACAACACTCTAAATAATTGAATTTAGAATTAATTAGATGTTGACATGTGTTCCAAATTGGAATAGATAACATAAAATTGAAAATTTCCGATGATGTTGACATGTGTGTTTGTATTGATTGTTGAATTAATTCAGTTATTTTATTCCATTTCAATATTAAGGTTTGGACTAAAGTCCAATTGAGTCCAAAAAATAGACTTAATTTACCTTCAATACTAAATAGGTAAAGTTAAAATTCAATTAATTGGGTTAAAAAATCAAGTCAGTAGACCAAAACCAAGCTTAAATCCACAAAGCCTATCAACAAACTCTATAAATAGAAGAGTAATCTTTATTTGTGAGATTGAGAAATTTTAGTCTTTCATAGAGCCTATAGAGAATTGTCTCAACAATCAGAACTTGACTCTAGCTCTAGAAGCTAATCTACATCCACAGAATCAGATGAACAAAAACTAAAAATTAAACCACATTCGCACCAAAATCTATATCAATACAGGTTCAACTCCATGAAACATGCTTCTCCAAAAATCTTGTAAAAGCTAAACACTATTTCTACCTTCAATTTTCTTCTTTTGTTATCTGCATTCTACCAATAACTTAAAAAACAAGTCAAATTTTGAAAACTATAAAAAGTTTTAAAAAAGTTGTTAGTTTTTGAAATTTGGTTAAGAATTCAACAATTATATTTAAAAAAAAAGATGTAAATCATTGCAAGACATATAAAAGAAATATGTTTAATTTAAAAAATAAAAACACAAAAAAAGACGAAATTGTTACTTAGCCTAAGTGACTCTTAGTTTTAGTTTTTTTCTTTTTTTCCTAATTAAAAGAAATTAAGAATATTTGAATGGACTCTATAAAAGAAACGAAGAAAAAAAATTGTTTATAAATACTTAGAAAATCAATCCAAAACGATCTAAACATAACGAAGAATTAGTTATATTTAAGTTTGTACAACTGAAATAGGTAGTTGTCAAATAATAAAAGATTGGGAGACAATTTTGTTTTAAACAAAATATTTATTTTTACTTTTTAGGTAAAGGAAATGAACATGGATTTGGTGTAACATAGGCGGCTACACCTAAACTCATTGCTAACATATTTCTTTCCAAATTAATTTTTACTATAACTATGATCATCAACTCCAAAGGGGAAAGAGAAACTTAAGAGGAGAAATCTTAAATTCAAAATTTCAAATAAAAAAAAATTAAATACTCTTTTTAATTTTCAAATTTTTACTTCATTGTTTTTCTAAAAGAAAGTAAATAATTTAAAGGGGTAAGATGTGTAGATTTTAAAATAAACCTACCACATAGTTATTGAATCAAATTTAATAATTACGTGAATTAAAATCCCCAAATTCTACAGATGAATAATCAACATTAGACCTCTCAGCTACGTCGTGTTTAAACAAACTAATGCATCATTTTTCAAAATTCGGCAAAAGTAGCCTACTTTTTATTCTTATTTTTAAAATTAGTACATTTTTAAAAACTTGTAAACTATTTTTCTTAATCAATCTCCAACGTGATCGACCACGAGATTTTCTAAAATATTAAAATTCTCCGATTTATAGATTGTTTTGGCTTTTCGTCATCTTAATAGACAATTAGAGATTCTACACTTTTTCAAATATTCTCAAATCTTATTTAATATTTTTAATCTGTACAAAAAGAAATTATTCAAATATTCCCAAACCTTCCTCCAAATCTTAATTATTTTTTGCTACTTTTATCAATCTTCCAAATCTTATTCAATGTTTTTTTCTTTCCAAAAAAATTATTCAAACCTTCACAAATCTTTTACCAAAATTTAACTAATTTTTGCTACTTTCATCAATTTTCCTAACTATTTCTTGTAATTACCATTTTTCTTTTCCTAATTTCTTCACTTTCTTTAATCAATTCAATTATCTTATGGAATGACCAAAATATGAAAAAGAGAAAAAGAAGAAAATAGTAGGAGAAACAATATCGTTGATGAGAGGTGGAAGAATTGATTGGACAGAAGCAAGAAAGAAAGGGAGTGACAACGTTTGCTGTGGCTGAGTAATGTGAAAGTAGGTTTTAGGTTGAAGAAGAGAAGAATTAGGAAAAGGAAAAATGGCCGTATTTTACAAGAAATACTTGGAGAAATTGACAAAAATAGCCAAAAAAAAAAAACCCTAAGATTTGGTGGAAGATTTGTAAATGTTTGAATATTTTTTAAAAAAAAAGATAAAAAATAAATAAGATTGGAGAAGATTTGAAAAATTGTAGAATCTCAGTCTAATTGTTTACCGAAATGCACCAAGAAAACCCAAAACGATTGAATAAGTTGAAAAAGTAGTTGTAAATGAATTTCATTCATAATAAATTATACATGCGCGATAGTTTTAAAACTATTATGCTTACTATGTTTATGATAGAAGTACTCTTTGACAATATGATATCACGCACAAACCGTATCACGCAATAACCAATTTTACTATTCCTGATTGCTTAGGAAACTATGGATAAAAAAGAGATATGGATGGCAACTAAAGGAAATGAATCAGTAACTACATCCTATATGATACACATATTTCGTATAGAACCCACTAGAAACTAGAAGAACACGCAGAAGATGAATTACTTGGGTTCATATGGAACACTATGTAAACAAATTCTTTCTCCACAAAAGAATTAACTTTAAACAAATCACATTCTAATTGGTTTAGGATTAAGATGTCAACAAGCGAGAGTTGGATTCCACAACACTAGAGCATTGAAAACTCAAAAACCAAAAATAAATATTTTTCAAAAAAATGATTTAAACATGCTGTTTTCTTTAATTCACCTAACAATTAACTAGTATTTTCTTTTTTTTTTTCTTTTCTTTTTAACGTGATTGCATTAATAATGAAGTTGCAATAAAAGAAAATTAATGACTTTTCAAATAAAAATATAAGCATCGTAACGTAATACTCATTCTATTTAAGCAAGGATCAAATTGAAACATTTAAAACAACAAGTAAAAAAAACCCTCTAGCATTGACTAAATTGCTCTTAAACCACATGGACAAGAACAAACCAATAGCGAAGTTCCTTTAAATAGACATGCATAAAAAAAAAAAAAAAAAAAAAAAAGCAAAGCGTGTGATCATATTTTTTTTTCTTTAGATCGGAGGTTCAATCCATTATTTTTACAATCCTAATTAATTCAAGATAATAATAAATAATAATAAATAGATAGTTACAAATGTAAAGTATATTTGGAATACATTTTCTTAAGTTAAACCAAACACATTCATTGTAATAAATTTGTGAAAGTGAGTTAGAGTTAGTGATGATATTGAAATGTGTTTCATCTCTAGAGATAAAAGAGGTTTAACGTTCCAACTTTACATTCATTGTTGTACCCAAAACATTTTTTACAACATGTTTTAGAAAAATTGATACAACATTTGAAGAGGAGTAAGTGTTTTCTAATAAGAAACAACCAATAAAGTGATAAAATATATATGCCACTAAAAACAAATCAACCCACCAAATAAAAAGAAGCCCCTCTACACAAAGGGGGACTCCAATCCTGTAAAATGAAAGAAGAAGAACAAGAAAACACTTTGTTTTAAAACCTATTCAACCTTCTCTTCAAACAAATCTACAGAAAAGGAGGCAGCTGCAGCATTCAAAAATCACAATCTCAATCTCAACATCATAACCACAATCTCAATCAGAATAATAATGAAAAGATAAAAGAATAAGTGGTGAAAACTAAGACTTACGAAGGATTTTAGGGAGCGGCGGCGTTCTATTGTAGCAGCGATGTTCGAGTGGAAGGGGTGGCGTTCGAATGGTAATAGCGACAGTGAGAGAGAGGAGACGCGAACAGGGACTTTAAGGGAGCGGCGGCATTCGAACCTTCACAGTAGCAACGGTCGACGGCGTTTGAAGACGAATAAGTTAAAGATAGCAGTAGAGGTCGGCAACGTTGAAGGATGAGACAGGAACAGGGACAAAGATGTTCACGGAGAGGGATTTTGTGTTTAAAGAAGGAAAGGGGATGAAGGGTTTTTGGGTGAGGAGATTGATGAAGGGTTTTTGTCCCTTTTCTTTCTTTCTTTTTAATTTTAAAATAAGCTTTATTTTAATAAATTTGAATTAAAAATTTGAATTAATTATTTTAATGCCTTTACACATTATGACAACAAATAATTGTTATGTATTTGTGAAATCCGAAAACACCATTGTTTTCCCGTAAAAAAAGCGCTTTTTGACATTTGATGACATTTATTTCTTCCCCCTTTCAATTTGGGATGGAACAAACTATCATAATAGGCACCTTTTCTTGTAGTGAAAAAATGATGAGTTAAACATTATATGTTTTATGATATTGGACTGATCTGAATATTATTGGGTATCATGGATTGTTGCTATTTTTTCTTATATTTGGAATGTCAAAGACTACAAATCTTAAATCTCATAAACTACAACAATGAGAAAATTAGCTATGATAACTCATCTATAGCATAATTCTCTTATATATTCTAACCTAAGCGCATAATTGACTTCAATGGATGCATTTAGTGCCTAAGCACCTTAAGGTAGAGACAACCTGCATCTATCTTACTTTTAGACATGTTGTAGTTGATTGATTTTGAAATTAATACCATATTGTTGTAGGAATGTCCTTCATATTGTTCAAGTGATTGTATCTTTGGAGTAGAGGTCCATGAGGTTTTGATATGTATTTTTCTTGTCTAATATATTGTGTACATTTCAAGTCATTTTGTTTATACTTCTTGCTTATCTTAAAATGTAAGTACATAAAAATCCTACATTTTGTTTCTATTTCAAGGACATAATTTTACGTGTTGTGTTGGATGGTGAATGTTATGTATGTACTGTGTTCTTACTCTGTCTAGTATTTGGTTCCCTCTTATCTAGTTTATTGTCATCTTATGTATCAAGTTTTGGTTTATTTGATATACATTCATTTGAGCAATCCATTAAAGAAAGGTGTATTAACATATGAGTGGTGGAATGCATCAATAGAAAATATTCATCTTCTAATTTATGTTTCTCTCTTTATAGAACAGAGAAAATGTGTATTCTTATCTATACAGAATTAGAACTGCCCTCTATCATAGTTGGTAGAAGCTTATATTGTAGTCCTATTACTTAAAGTTGTTATATTGCAGTTTTACTACAATCATCATCAAATGTGTATTTGCTGTGTATGAGTTATATTGTGTATGTGTTGTATTGTTGAAGTGAATGTGTTTTGTATCTGTTGTTGGTCCGAATGTGCTGTGTATATTCTTTTCTTGATGTGTATAGTCATACCCTAAAATTTCATTTTCTTTCTTACTAGGGTTTTGCAAGAATCCATTATAGCAATGAAGCCATATTTGTGACAATTGATTGATTTATAGGCTTTTTTGTAGGTTTGGTAGCAAAATTTTGGTTTAAATGTACTTATGTAAATAGCTTGTTGGTAGCAAAACATGTATGTTGATTCCTTCATTGTACAAACCCTTTACCAATAATTGTACAGATATTATATATTAAAGTGTTCATAGTTTCTTTCTATATGAGTGTGTTGTATAATACTTTGTGATTGAATTGGTCTGTATAATGGCAGAGCGGCAAGAAATCATTGTCATAAATTATAAATAATTACATTTATTATCTGTCATAAAAGATAAATAATGACAGTTATTATCTGTCATAAAATATAAATAATGGCAGGTATTATATGTCATAAATTATATATAATGACAGTTATTATCTATCATAAAATATAAATAATAACAATTATTATCTGTCATCAATAAGAGATTCATGACATTTATTTTATGTCATGAAAAACACCTTTCATGACAGTTTTTTGAACTGTCATAAAATACTTTCCATGACTGTTGGAATAATGACTGCAAATAACTATAATGAAATCTTACTATGACAGTGTTTAACTGTCATCATATGCCCTTTTTATAGTATTATTTGCTCACTTGGTAAAAGAAAAAGAAGAAGAAGAAGAAAAACTTGCCTTCACCAGCAAAAACAATAAAAGTTATGGTAGAGAAATAATAGCAGAATTGTGCCTTTAGAAGAATAAGAAAAAAGAACTCTATTAATTCACTTGAAACCCTCAAAAGAATTGGCTTCTACACATGCCCATTTCATCAAACAAGAGCACAAAGACATGAACGACACACTCGACATATTACTCGAAATTGGAGTGTCTTTTACAATGGTAGCCTGTAACGCCCCAAAAATTAAGATAATTTATTGGGCGTTATTTTGAATCCATTTAATGAGAATTATTTGATTTAGGTGGGAATTGAAATTTATTAAATATTTCTTGGATGAATATTTAATTAATTAGAGGTTTTAGCATGTGGTGTTTGTTAAGTTTTTGATTAAATGGTAGGTTAAGAGGATTAAGTAAAGTTGTGGATTTTTAGTGTTGTTGAACTTGAATTTAATTAAATAATTATGGATGTTATTTAATTGTGGGTGGAAAGTTTGTTGGAGATTGAATAATTATATGTATATGTGGAAATATATATATAATTATTATGTTAAAGGAAAAGATAATTATATTTGTTGAAATATAATTATTTAAGGAAAAGATAGTTGTATTTTGGGGAAAGGATATTTATTAAAGGAGAAAAAGTAAAATAATTATATTTTGGGAAAATATAATTATTTGTAAAAGGATAATTAATTACTTTGGAGAAAGATAAACAATAATTAATTATTTGTAAAAGGATAATTACTTTGGAGAAAGATAAACAATAATTAATTATTGTGGAAGATAATTAATTATTTTGGAGCAAGATAAATAATAATTAATTTTTTGTGGAAGATAATTAATTATTTTTGAGAAAGATAAATAATAATTAATTATTGTAGAAGATAATTAATTATTTTGGAAGAAAGGTAAATAATAATTAATTATTGTGGATGATAATTAATTATTCTGCAGAAAGATAAATCTTGATATGGAGTGAAGTTGTTATGGTTGGTTTAAGACAATTCATGTTGTGGAAGTTATAAGTGATTTATTGGAAAAGATTTGATTGATTAAATTAATTGAGGACTTAAGTTAATTTGAGATTTTGGAGGGAAAAGTTAGTTTTTGTGGAATTGTAATTAATTGAGTATATATATATGGATATATATATTTAATTAATAATATGGAAAAGTGAAGTTAATTATATGATGGAATATAATTATATTTGTTTGGAAAAGAAGATAATCCATAAGGAGAGAGATGGTTGATTTGATTGGACAAAAAAGATATATATTTATTTGCAAGAGAGAATAATGGTTTAAATAAATATATATTTATTGTAGATTTTGGTGAGAGAAAAATAATAATAATAAAGAAGTATTATTATTATTACTAATAGTTATAAATGCCTAAGATTAAGGCATTGATTTAGGAAAGATAATGGGAATAAAGATATATGTATATTTTTTGGTATTATATATATATCCTAAAAGGAAAAGGAAAAGAAAATAATAATAATAAATATTATTGTTATTATATATATCCTAAAAGGAAAAGGAAAAGGAAATAATAATTATTATTATTATTGTTATTATTTGGGTCTATAAATAGATTGGAATGCTTAAGTTGGAAAATAAAGGAAAAAGAAAAAGGTTCTTCATCTTCTTCTCTAAGATAACCCTCTGCTGTCGCCGCCTCAGTTGAAGTTAAGATTGGTCTCTTTGGAAGCTTGAGGATTTAAAGTGATGAATTTTTCATCAAGGATAAGAGGATTTTTCAACCTCCATTTGAGTAACCTTGGTAAGCAAATAAAATTAAATTAATATTTTATTAATTTAATTTTGGATCTATTTGAGGTTTCTTTAAAGGTTCAATTGGCTAAACTTTTTAAGATTTAAATCTTGGATTTTTCCCAATCAAGGTTGAATTGGTTTCAACCTCCTCTTTTCAGAAAGTTAATTAATTTGGGAGAATTTTTGGATGTTAGCCAATTGCTAATTTCATTAATTAAGATACTAAGTGTTCCTTTTATGATTAGGATCAAGTTAATTGGAGAATTTTACTGTCAACTAGGGAGTACCTTTGTTTGGCTAAAATCTCCAGGTAAGAGATTCTCCTACTAGACCTTCGAACTGAATTTAAGAGACCGCATGTAATTATGATTATGCATTGATGGTAGCTAAGATGCACAATTTGATGATAATGATTATACTGAGATTATGATGATAGTTGATGTTGATGATGATGACTGAGATTATTATGTTGATGATTGATGATGATAGTTGATGTTGATGATGATGACTGAGATTATTATGTTGATGGTTGATGATGATGACTGATGTTATGTTAAGGACTGATAGATTGATGTTGATGATTGTTAATGCATGATATATTAATCACATGATTAAGGACGTTAAGATTAATACTCATGCCATGTTATGATGTTATGTTATGCTACATGCTATGGATAGGGTGTTCTGTTAACTTTGTCTATTAGAGTCGTACCTGCATGGGTGTCCTTCGGGATCACCACCTATTTAGGACTGTGTGGTTCGACGGGACGCCAGTCTAGCATGTATATAGATATGATTCGAGTGATTCGACGGGGTCCTCGCATCCCGATTGTCTTAGTGTTACCCCCGGGTTCACTACAGACCAGCATGTCCTAGGTGCTCCCCCGGGACACCGAAGACCAGATTTTCGTTCCTACGGGAGCGCATGTTGCACGTGTTCGGGAACGTGCCAGAGATTGGGTACCATTTTCAGGACTCTAATGGGAAGTTAACAGACACCTAGCGGGACTAGTAGTAGGTCCCTTACTGAGTATATGTTTATACTCACTCTTTCTATGTTTAACATTTCAGGCGAAGGTAAAGGTAGAGGAAAGCTGGCGAGCGACAGAGAAGGATCCGTGACATGCCATATGGGGACTCAGTTTTGCTTCCGCGTTTATGTTTCAGTGTTTTAATATTCCGTTTTTAATGAAAATTTAGTCTTCCCTCGTTTTAAAAAGGTGTCTCTTGTCATTGTTCCGTTTCAGTAACGACCTCAGCTTAGTATAAAGAGTTGGGTCGTTACAGTTGGTATCAGAGCGTCAGCTTTTAGGTTCTGTAGACTAACTTACGATGTGAGTCTTTGATTTTGTCCCTATGGCTATTACGGTCCTTCGTCACTCGCCAGGTATGTATTTTATGATACATGATTATGAATATGCACGTGACCTTGCCTGTATTAAACTAGAACTGCATGAATGTTATGATTTAAATGGTGATGGCTTTGGTGGTAAAGTTTTAAGAAAAATGTTGCCACGTAGAGGTGCTCAAAGGGGTGATTAAGTAGGCAAAAGAGTTGGACGTGTTCAGCGTGATGAACTGCTTTGTGGCTGGATATCTAAGACATTAGTTATGTTGGTGGTTTTAAAGGAAACTAAAGGCATGGTTAAGTTCAAGTATATCAAACACATTTGACGGTGTTTAGAATTGAGTTGCTGGAGAAGGAACAAAGTAAACTTTAGTGCATAGTTATTTTGGTGAGATTTCAAGAAATTGTTTTGAGTTTACCATGAAGGATAAGTTACATCTAGTTTAAAGTACAAGTGATGAAATAACGAATTTCTTTAGAATAACTAGTTAAGTTGATGTCATTAAAGAAAGCCAATAGTTGGACAAGAGTTTGAACTTTATCAAACAAGAAAAGAGAAATTAGTGAGTTCTAAAGATTGCTAAATGGTGGAGAATACCTTATTAAGGTTGGAAGTTCGAAGTTGGAAAATAGAACGTAGTTTTTGAAGGTTTATGAATTAAGTTTTACTTGGATAAGTGCAAAGAGAAGAAAAGTATTTGAGAAAAGTAATATTTTGTCAAGTGAAGTAAAGCGTTGCGCAACATGAGAGTTGCACTTAGGAAAATATTATGGGAGAGTTACCAAGTTGACAAGGCTACTTAGGAACAAGAGTATGACAAGGGAGCTCGATACTCGAAATTGTTCAAGGACTAAAACTTTCGAGGACGAAAGTTTCTTAGCGAGGGAAGATTGTAACACCCCATAAATTTAAGGAACTTATTATGGGTGTTACATTAAGTGGAATTAGAAGTTAAGGAATATATTCAGTTGTTTTGTGTTGGATTAATTAAATATATATACATGGGTGTGTATATTTAATTAAAGATTTTGGAAATTGGTAGAATTTGTTATTAATTAAGACGTGAGAGCCAAGTATCCCAAGCTGTTCAAAGATTAGAACTTTCGAGGACGAAAGTTGTTAAAGGAGGGAAGATTGTAACGCCCCAAAAATTAAGATAATTTATTGGGCGTTATTTTGAATCCATTTAATGAGAATTATTTGATTTAGGTGGGAATTGAAATTTATTAAATATTTCTTGGATGAATATTTAATTAATTAGAGGTTTTAGCATGTGGTGTTTGTTAAGTTTTTGATTAAATGGTAGGTTAAGAGGATTAAGTAAAGTTGTGGATTTTTAGTGTTGTTGAACTTGAATTTAATTAAATAATTATGGATGTTATTTAATTGTGGGTGGAAAGTTTGTTGGAGATTGAATAATTATATGTATATGTGGAAATATATATATAATTATTATGTTAAAGGAAAAGATAATTATATTTGTTGAAATATAATTATTTAAGGAAAAGATAGTTGTATTTTGGGGAAAGGATATTTATTAAAGGAGAAAAAGTAAAATAATTATATTTTGGGAAAATATAATTATTTGTAAAAGGATAATTAATTACTTTGGAGAAAGATAAACAATAATTAATTATTTGTAAAAGGATAATTACTTTGGAGAAAGATAAACAATAATTAATTATTGTGGAAGATAATTAATTATTTTGGAGCAAGATAAATAATAATTAATTTTTTGTGGAAGATAATTAATTATTTTTGAGAAAGATAAATAATAATTAATTATTGTAGAAGATAATTAATTATTTTGGAAGAAAGGTAAATAATAATTAATTATTGTGGATGATAATTAATTATTCTGCAGAAAGATAAATCTTGATATGGAGTGAAGTTGTTATGGTTGGTTTAAGACAATTCATGTTGTGGAAGTTATAAGTGATTTATTGGAAAAGATTTGATTGATTAAATTAATTGAGGACTTAAGTTAATTTGAGATTTTGGAGGGAAAAGTTAGTTTTTGTGGAATTGTAATTAATTGAGTATATATATATGGATATATATATTTAATTAATAATATGGAAAAGTGAAGTTAATTATACGATGGAATATAATTATATTTGTTTGGAAAAGAAGATAATCCATAAGGAGAGAGATGGTTGATTTGATTGGACAAAAAAGATATATATTTATTTGCAAGAGAGAATAATGGTTTAAATAAATATATATTTATTGTAGATTTTGGTGAGAGAAAAATAATAATAATAAAGAAGTATTATTATTATTACTAATAGTTATAAATGCCTAAGATTAAGGCATTGATTTAGGAAAGATAATGGGAATAAAGATATATGTATATTTTTTGGTATTATATATATATCCTAAAAGGAAAAGGAAAAGAAAATAATAATAATAAATATTATTGTTATTATATATATCCTAAAAGGAAAAGGAAAAGGAAATAATAATTATTATTATTATTGTTATTATTTGGGTCTATAAATAGATTGGAATGCTTAAGTTGGAAAATAAAGGAAAAAGAAAAAGGTTCTTCATCTTCTTCTCTAAGATAACCCTCTGCTGTCGCCGCCTCAGTTGAAGTTAAGATTGGTCTCTTTGGAAGCTTGAGGATTTAAAGTGATGAATTTTTCATCAAGGATAAGAGGATTTTTCAACCTCCATTTGAGTAACCTTGGTAAGCAAATAAAATTAAATTAATATTTTATTAATTTAATTTTGGATCTATTTGAGGTTTCTTTAAAGGTTCAATTGGCTAAACTTTTTAAGATTTAAATCTTGGATTTTTCCCAATCAAGGTTGAATTGGTTTCAACCTCCTCTTTTCAGAAAGTTAATTAATTTGGGAGAATTTTTGGATGTTAGCCAATTGCTAATTTCATTAATTAAGATACTAAGTGTTCCTTTTATGATTAGGATCAAGTTAATTGGAGAATTTTACTGTCAACTAGGGAGTACCTTTGTTTGGCTAAAATCTCCAGGTAAGAGATTCTCCTACTAGACCTTCGAACTGAATTTAAGAGACCGCATGTAATTATGATTATGCATTGATGGTAGCTAAGATGCACAATTTGATGATAATGATTATACTGAGATTATGATGATAGTTGATGTTGATGATGATGACTGAGATTATTATGTTGATGATTGATGATGATAGTTGATGTTGATGATGATGACTGAGATTATTATGTTGATGGTTGATGATGATGACTGATGTTATGTTAAGGACTGATAGATTGATGTTGATGATTGTTAATGCATGATATATTAATCACATGATTAAGGACGTTAAGATTAATACTCATGCCATGTTATGATGTTATGTTATGCTACATGCTATGGATAGGGTGTTCTGTTAACTTTGTCTATTAGAGTCGTACCTGCATGGGTGTCCTTCGGGATCACCACCTATTTAGGACTGTGTGGTTCGACGGGACGCCAGTCTAGCATGTATATAGATATGATTCGAGTGATTCGACGGGGTCCTCGCATCCCGATTGTCTTAGTGTTACCCCCGGGTTCACTACAGACCAGCATGTCCTAAGTGCTCCCCCGGGACACCGAAGACCAGATTTTCGTTCCTACGGGAGCGCATGTTGCACGTGTTCGGGAACGTGCCAGAGATTGGGTACCATTTTCAGGACTCTAATGGGAAGTTAACAGACACCTAGCGGGACTAGTAGTAGGTCCCTTACTGAGTATATGTTTATACTCACTCTTTCTATGTTTAACATTTCAGGCGAAGGTAAAGGTAGAGGAAAGCTGGCGAGCGACAGAGAAGGATCCGTGACATGCCATATGGGGACTCAGTTTTGCTTCCGCGTTTATGTTTCAGTGTTTTAATATTCCGTTTTTAATGAAAATTTAGTCTTCCCTCGTTTTAAAAAGGTGTCTCTTGTCATTGTTCCGTTTCAGTAACGACCTCAGCTTAGTATAAAGAGTTGGGTCGTTACAGTTGGTATCAGAGCGTCAGCTTTTAGGTTCTGTAGACTAACTTACGATGTGAGTCTTTGATTTTGTCCCTATGGCTATTACGGTCCTTCGTCACTCGCCAGGTATGTATTTTATGATACATGATTATGAATATGCACGTGACCTTGCCTGTATTAAACTAGAACTGCATGAATGTTATGATTTAAATGGTGATGGCTTTGGTGGTAAAGTTTTAAGAAAAATGTTGCCACGTAGAGGTGCTCAAAGGGGTGATTAAGTAGGCAAAAGAGTTGGACGTGTTCAGCGTGATGAACTGCTTTGTGGCTGGATATCTAAGACATTAGTTATGTTGGTGGTTTTAAAGGAAACTAAAGGCATGGTTAAGTTCAAGTATATCAAACACATTTGACGGTGTTTAGAATTGAGTTGCTGGAGAAGGAACAAAGTAAACTTTAGTGCATAGTTATTTTGGTGAGATTTCAAGAAATTGTTTTGAGTTTACCATGAAGGATAAGTTACATCTAGTTTAAAGTACAAGTGATGAAATAACGAATTTCTTTAGAATAACTAGTTAAGTTGATGTCATTAAAGAAAGCCAATAGTTGGACAAGAGTTTGAACTTTATCAAACAAGAAAAGAGAAATTAGTGAGTTCTAAAGATTGCTAAATGGTGGAGAATACCTTATTAAGGTTGGAAGTTCGAAGTTGGAAAATAGAACGTAGTTTTTGAAGGTTTATGAATTAAGTTTTACTTGGATAAGTGCAAAGAGAAGAAAAGTATTTGAGAAAAGTAATATTTTGTCAAGTGAAGTAAAGCGTTGCGCAACATGAGAGTTGCACTTAGGAAAATATTATGGGAGAGTTACCAAGTTGACAAGGCTACTTAGGAACAAGAGTATGACAAGGGAGCTCGATACTCGAAATTGTTCAAGGACTAAAACTTTCGAGGACGAAAGTTTCTTAGCGAGGGAAGATTGTAACACCCCATAAATTTAAGGAACTTATTATGGGTGTTACATTAAGTGGAATTAGAAGTTAAGGAATATATTCAGTTGTTTTGTGTTGGATTAATTAAATATATATACATGGGTGTGTATATTTAATTAAAGATTTTGGAAATTGGTAGAATTTGTTATTAATTAAGACGTGAGAGCCAAGTATCCCAAGCTGTTCAAAGATTAGAACTTTCGAGGACGAAAGTTGTTAAAGGAGGGAAGATTGTAACGCCCCAAAAATTAAGATAATTTATTGGGCGTTATTTTGAATCCATTTAATGAGAATTATTTGATTTAGGTGGGAATTGAAATTTATTAAATATTTCTTGGATGAATATTTAATTAATTAGAGGTTTTAGCATGTGGTGTTTGTTAAGTTTTTGATTAAATGGTAGGTTAAGAGGATTAAGTAAAGTTGTGGATTTTTAGTGTTGTTGAACTTGAATTTAATTAAATAATTATGGATGTTATTTAATTGTGGGTGGAAAGTTTGTTGGAGATTGAATAATTATATGTATATGTGGAAATATATATATAATTATTATGTTAAAGGAAAAGATAATTATATTTGTTGAAATATAATTATTTAAGGAAAAGATAGTTGTATTTTGGGGAAAGGATATTTATTAAAGGAGAAAAAGTAAAATAATTATATTTTGGGAAAATATAATTATTTGTAAAAGGATAATTAATTACTTTGGAGAAAGATAAACAATAATTAATTATTTGTAAAAGGATAATTACTTTGGAGAAAGATAAACAATAATTAATTATTGTGGAAGATAATTAATTATTTTGGAGCAAGATAAATAATAATTAATTTTTTGTGGAAGATAATTAATTATTTTTGAGAAAGATAAATAATAATTAATTATTGTAGAAGATAATTAATTATTTTGGAAGAAAGGTAAATAATAATTAATTATTGTGGATGATAATTAATTATTCTGCAGAAAGATAAATCTTGATATGGAGTGAAGTTGTTATGGTTGGTTTAAGACAATTCATGTTGTGGAAGTTATAAGTGATTTATTGGAAAAGATTTGATTGATTAAATTAATTGAGGACTTAAGTTAATTTGAGATTTTGGAGGGAAAAGTTAGTTTTTGTGGAATTGTAATTAATTGAGTATATATATATGGATATATATATTTAATTAATAATATGGAAAAGTGAAGTTAATTATACGATGGAATATAATTATATTTGTTTGGAAAAGAAGATAATCCATAAGGAGAGAGATGGTTGATTTGATTGGACAAAAAAGATATATATTTATTTGCAAGAGAGAATAATGGTTTAAATAAATATATATTTATTGTAGATTTTGGTGAGAGAAAAATAATAATAATAAAGAAGTATTATTATTATTACTAATAGTTATAAATGCCTAAGATTAAGGCATTGATTTAGGAAAGATAATGGGAATAAAGATATATGTATATTTTTTGGTATTATATATATATCCTAAAAGGAAAAGGAAAAGAAAATAATAATAATAAATATTATTGTTATTATATATATCCTAAAAGGAAAAGGAAAAGGAAATAATAATTATTATTATTATTGTTATTATTTGGGTCTATAAATAGATTGGAATGCTTAAGTTGGAAAATAAAGGAAAAAGAAAAAGGTTCTTCATCTTCTTCTCTAAGATAACCCTCTGCTGTCGCCGCCTCAGTTGAAGTTAAGATTGGTCTCTTTGGAAGCTTGAGGATTTAAAGTGATGAATTTTTCATCAAGGATAAGAGGATTTTTCAACCTCCATTTGAGTAACCTTGGTAAGCAAATAAAATTAAATTAATATTTTATTAATTTAATTTTGGATCTATTTGAGGTTTCTTTAAAGGTTCAATTGGCTAAACTTTTTAAGATTTAAATCTTGGATTTTTCCCAATCAAGGTTGAATTGGTTTCAACCTCCTCTTTTCAGAAAGTTAATTAATTTGGGAGAATTTTTGGATGTTAGCCAATTGCTAATTTCATTAATTAAGATACTAAGTGTTCCTTTTATGATTAGGATCAAGTTAATTGGAGAATTTTACTGTCAACTAGGGAGTACCTTTGTTTGGCTAAAATCTCCAGGTAAGAGATTCTCCTACTAGACCTTCGAACTGAATTTAAGAGACCGCATGTAATTATGATTATGCATTGATGGTAGCTAAGATGCACAATTTGATGATAATGATTATACTGAGATTATGATGATAGTTGATGTTGATGATGATGACTGAGATTATTATGTTGATGATTGATGATGATAGTTGATGTTGATGATGATGACTGAGATTATTATGTTGATGGTTGATGATGATGACTGATGTTATGTTAAGGACTGATAGATTGATGTTGATGATTGTTAATGCATGATATATTAATCACATGATTAAGGACGTTAAGATTAATACTCATGCCATGTTATGATGTTATGTTATGCTACATGCTATGGATAGGGTGTTCTGTTAACTTTGTCTATTAGAGTCGTACCTGCATGGGTGTCCTTCGGGATCACCACCTATTTAGGACTGTGTGGTTCGACGGGACGCCAGTCTAGCATGTATATAGATATGATTCGAGTGATTCGACGGGGTCCTCGCATCCCGATTGTCTTAGTGTTACCCCCGGGTTCACTACAGACCAGCATGTCCTAGGTGCTCCCCCGGGACACCGAAGACCAGATTTTCGTTCCTACGGGAGCGCATGTTGCACGTGTTCGGGAACGTGCCAGAGATTGGGTACCATTTTCAGGACTCTAATGGGAAGTTAACAGACACCTAGCGGGACTAGTAGTAGGTCCCTTACTGAGTATATGTTTATACTCACTCTTTCTATGTTTAACATTTCAGGCGAAGGTAAAGGTAGAGGAAAGCTGGCGAGCGACAGAGAAGGATCCGTGACATGCCATATGGGGACTCAGTTTTGCTTCCGCGTTTATGTTTCAGTGTTTTAATATTCCGTTTTTAATGAAAATTTATTCTTCCCTCGTTTCAAAAAAGTGTCCTTGTCATCGTTTCTTTTTAGTAACGACCTCAGCTTAGTATAAAGAGTTGGGTCGTTACATAGCCTACAAGCATATTTAATAAGACAGCAATATCAGGTCATGACTTCAAATAAATTCCACATATTAACATAAAACAGGAAATCTTTAATGTTCCCAAAGAGAATATTAACATAAATCAGACTACCAAAAGGTTCAAATTAGAACAAAGCTTAAAATGCCAATGTCGTAAATGATAAATCTCAAAGCTTGAAATGCTTTGAAATCAATCTCTCTCATATATCAAGTTCCCAAAGTGTCACCCGAACACCACAACCATCAAGGTTATCATTGCTATTGCTATTTGATGGACTATCAAGTGGATGTTCTTTCTTTTGATGTTTGACTTTCATGTAACATTTTTATCAACCTAAACAAAGAAACTAAGAAACAAACTAAAAAACTACAATATTTATCTTATCTTACTTTTATGTAGAAAAATTGCTCACAAACATCATCTTCTAGTCTTAAACAATAACAAACAAACTAATATTAAAAGCAATAACCTAATTAAGCATCATTAGAAACATACAGTTCATTAGAATAGGAGCATCAGATGCAAACATACAATTACAAGTGAGTTTTTCAAAGTTTCTAATCAAGAATCAAGGATATGAAATTCCAACATATCACAATGTTCGAATATAATCATCGAGTGGATCCCAATTCCAATTAAGACAAATTTATACAAATGCAAATCCAACTCCTAGGGTCAATTTGAGTGGACATTACTGATTTTTTAGTAATAGTAATTAAAATATGTATTAAGTGATCAATTATTGTTCAAACTTGATAGAATTTTGGGATAAGAACATTTTTATTTTGGAGATCTTAAGCCAATCTTAAATAAATAAACAAATAAAAGAATGAGAAAGTTACCAAAGTTAATTGTTTTAAACCACGAAAGTATTAGAAATATTTTTAAATATAGTAAACTATTATAGTCTATTAATGATAGACACTAAAAAAATTTGGTAGCTTGCAATGGTATATGTTTGTAATATATAATATAATCCAAAACTCATGTTTAGATTGAGCGTTTTAGGTTTGTTTTGTAATATTAAATTCAACTTGTTCTAACATTTTTCAATCCAACCTTCTTTATCACTGTTTTCATGCATCACAAGTAGGGGTGTAAACGGGTTGGGTTGGGTTGGGAGATATTCTCAACCCAACCCATAAAATATGGGTTGGGTTGTCGGGTTGGTCTTTTTTTTAATTTCTAAATTCCAAAGTTTATAACCACTGCAATTATATTCAGCAAGCATTCAATCAACAACCGCTGCAATTCAATTATTTTCAGTAAGCATTCAATCAATAACCACTACAATTATTTTCAGCAAGCATTCAATTAACAACCGTAGTTCATATAAATATGTAATTTCCAGCAAGCACCCCAAGGCATCCATCAAGAACTTATATAAATATGTTTCAAAGTACAGCCATTAATTTATATAAAATGTAATTTAAATTTCAAAGTTCAAATACGAAAAACCTGTTACAATGCAGTCGAAATCGAAATCAAAAGATAAAACGAGAAGAGGAGATCGGAAGTCGAACTAAAGACAAAGACAGGTGATGAAGGACAAGATGAAGCATGAGACACTAAGACGAAGGAGAAGATGAAGATTGAAGCATGAGACAAAGGAAGATGGGGACTGAAGTTGAGGAGTCGGACTGAAGCGTGAGATGAAGGAAGACGATTAGCACCGATTAGCGAACTGAAGCTGAACGTCGAACGGGGACTGAAGCTGGGGAATCGAGGACTGAAGTTGAACGGGAACGAGGGAGAAGATGGGGAGTCGGCCATCGGGGACTGAAGCTGAAGTTGAAGTGTTGAACGGCGCAGGTTTGAACTTTGTTTCAGGAGTGAATGAGAAGAAAACCTAAAAATCTGTCTTTTATTAAAAAATAATATAATATAAAATATATATTATATTAATTCGGGTTGGATTGGGTTGACCCAAATTTTTCAACCCCAACCCGAGACCCAACCCAACCCAAAAATTTTAAAATTTTTCAACCCAACCCAACCCATATTTTAAACTAACCCAACCCAACCCATATAATATGGGTTGGGTAGTTTGGATTCTCGGGTTGATCGGGTTGTTTTTACACCCCTAATCACAAGCACATTTAAGTTTTGTCTTCAATTATTCATACTTTCTAACATTCCACTAATTCTAGTAATTTTGATTACATTTAGCTCTACAAATATCTTTCAATATTAACCGATGTCTATTAATGATAGATGATAGCCATTTATCCTCATCTATCATTATTTATCACTATTAATTACTCACTTATAAAGGGTGAGCTCAAATTCAATGCACCAGAGACAATCAACATGAATAGAATCTCGTAATAGTATTAGAAATTATGTAAATGGTTAGTGATTAAATCAATGCAATTAGTCTGTGGAGTTTTAAATGATATTCCTATAACCATATTATGATACAACTTGCTAAGATTTACAGGGTGTAATAAATATATTTCCTTTCCTTTTTTTGTTTTTGTTTATAATAATGGAATAGCTATTAAAAGAATCAAAGAGGACCAACTACCAACTACTCATGACACCACTTTCCAAGACATGATTAATAGATATCCATATTGGGAAGTTAAATTTCCAACCAACCGCTCAAGATCTATATATGATGTGAAGGTGTCTATGTTTTCTTACATATCAGTGTCTAATTAATATTATATTTATGTAAATACGCTGTCATTTGATCATCATTCAAGTTATCTAGGGAAATAAATTTGTATAATATTTTTTCCAAATGTTAAAGAACCCTATAATGGGGGTCTTCTCTCTACAACATATAAAGCAACTTTAGCATTAATTAGGAAGATTTAAGGATAGTTTAAGATAGCACCACACAGTATTTGAAAATAATAAAGCCTCCAATTTTTTGTTTTACCATAAACTTTTTCATGAATTTTAAATGTCTAAAAGAACTTATTAGACACTTTTAAGAAGTTGGAGATAATTGCATATATGAAAATTTAAAGGCCACTCATTACGCATTTTTCCTATTTTAAAAATTTAATAAACACAAATTAATTAATTCGAAAGACTCACATCTAAATTAAACTTGTGATTTAATCCAACAACTTTTTGTAATACAATACTTATTTTAAAAGTATAATTGAAAATTTTGTTTCACACATAAAACTATTGTCAAACATAAAAAAAAAATGTCATCTTCCAAATTCACATATATGGTATCAAAATCAAGACGTAGAAAACAGAAAACTAAAAACAAATTATATCAAACGGGACAAAGAAGTACAAAAAAGAAAAAAAAATCTTCCACCCAACTGTTTGACATATTCCAATGGTTAATCCAACTTTCTTGTTCCTAAAACTTGGAACAAATGAGTCTACAAATTGTTTACGGTGAAGTTGAAAAGGAAGAAAGAGAACAATAATATCTCACACTCAAATTTTCATTCATAAACTCTATATATTGTTCTAAATATAACAACAAAAAACATAAACTAACTTATGTAGATCCGGATCCGATCCATGAAAACCTTAAAATAATTTAGGTAAAAAGAAAGAATGATTCTCATTGTTCAATCACACTAGATTCCTATACTACAATAGCATGGATACTACTCTAATTTATTATAAACCACGTCAACATAGAACAATGTGTGGTCTAATATGGAATATGGTTAAAACATTGTCTAACAAAGTAAAGACTTATAATGTAAATTTTCGTAAAGACTTATAATGTAAATGGAAGGAATGCGTACTACGAGGAGTACTATAAATTTTTTCTATCACACTTGCCACAACGGGCAGTATTTCATCCTCAATAGTTGTGGAAAGAACAACCAATGAGCGGTGACAGCCATAAATGCCATCGTGAGGGGTCCGGTCACTGCCCAATGGAACTTCCATTTCTTCCCCAATGCACTCTTCAACTCTATCTCCAAGGCCACAAACACTCCATGAATAACAAAGAACCATGTGACTTCCCAAGTTGGAACCACTCTGATGATGTAGTAGAACAAAAGCTCATGCATCAACCCCGACACCACAAACACCATGAAGACCGCCATCCATCGTGGGCTCCCGACGTTATAACGAATTGGCTTATAGATTGTGTTGTGCAAAGTTTCAGATACCAATCGATTCCACCTCCGACCCCAAAAATTTTGAAGCGAAGTTGCAAGATACGGCTCGTCAAACGATCGTCTGACCTTGACACCGAAACTCAATCGAACAAAATCATTGGATATACTCATAATCATGTCTAAGTAGAAATACAATATTCCACAATTGAAGATTAAGTTGAGAACGGGATGGACAAGATGAACATGGCTCTTGCACACCACCAATAATGCAAATAAGAAAGCTTTAGCTGGCAAGTTTAGAGGTAACTTGGGTGGTGGTTCTTGGTCAAGTTTTTGAGGTGCAATTGAATCTTTTTTATGATTTTGAACATATGGGGTTGTTTTGATATCCCTGAGTCTAGTCGGTAAGAAAGCGATGGAAGCAAAAAGAGGGAATGACAATGGTGGGTCGGAAGCTAGAGGACCTACATCGAACGAAAATTGAATGAGCTTGAAGGTCGTAAGCCAGGTGACGAATATGGTGATACCACTCGTGAGGACGACGTAGGAAAGGTCGAGCGGGAGGACGGCGAAGAGAGAGAAGATTGGGAGGAGAGAAAGGAGCCTGGGTTTGCCTTTGGGAAGTTTTGAAGCTATGTAATAGCAGTACAATAGAGATACCATGCATACGAGCAACACTTTGATTAATCTAATGACTTCACCATCCATATCCATATTGGAGGGTTGGGGAAATTTTTTAGCTTTTTGTCTTTGCTTTCCAAAAGTTGTGTCTCCATTTTATTTATACTCTCACTTGGAAGGTGAATTCGGAACACATGATATCGACATTTTTATCAAATGCTTTACGTTTTCATTACTTCCAACAAATTAACATTTTTATTAAAACGTAAAAAAAGTTCACTAAACATAAAAAAAAAAAAAAAAAAAAAAAAAACAAAGCTTTTTGTAGATTTGACAAAATAATTTTTAAAAGTTAGGTCCATAATCTAAACTTATTACATTTACAAACATGAAAAAAAAAAAAAAAAAAACCAGCCAAATATGTGGATACACCAAAGATACATACAATACAATTGATATCCTTGGTGCACTATACACTTGATATCCTTCCTTCGTAACACTTAATACACTAAAAAAATATGTTAAATTTGTAAACAAAAAAAAGTGGGATACAATTTAAATATCATATTATTAATTTGTCACCAACTACAATTTTTCAAAAATTAAACAATAAAAAAATTTCAAAAAAAATCACTAATAATCTAAATACAAGGGATATTTTAAAAAATATAACAAACTGATAAAATATTTACACACTATATAAAAAAATTCTGAAAATGAAAAAAAAAATCACAGCCTACAATGGAAAATACCAAAAATGCTCTAGTCAACACATGATTAATTGGTCACACACGCGTGCGAGTAATCTTCTTCAGAACAATCATGTAATACAATCATGATATACGATTGTGTAATCATGTAATACAATAATGATGGCAAACGATCTTGTTGATGATGAAAAATGATCGTGTTGATTGTATTGGTAAGCGATTGTGTAATCCAATGTAAATGACTATTAAAAACTTCAAATGTAACGGTTGTGTTGATCAAACTAAACAATCATGTTAATTACGGCAAGTGATTATTTAGATCATATCAACACGATTGTGTAATTCTTTTTAAATGATGAAAAAAAGGTTATTCAAATTTAAACGATCGTGTTAATAATGGTAAATGATCGTGTTGACAATGGTAACAATTGTTTAGATCATGTAAAAAATGATATTTATTCTTAAATATGAGGAATATGAAGTAGCTTCAAATAATCTTACAAAAGACGATGAAAAGAAAATGTGGAGGAGGAGATGAAGAAATCTGAAAGAGAAAATAAATAAATCGCAATGAAAAAAAAAGATAAGTGATGAATCATTCGCAATATTTTAAACCAAATCTAAAAATTATGAAAATATTTTATAAGCCGGATCATTTTTGGTTTTTTTTTTTTTATATATTTTTTGGTTTTATTACATTTTCGTAAATTATTCTATAAATAATAAAAATGTTAAGTGGTTTAAAAAGTATAAAAGGTTGATTTATCAAATATTTTTACTTCTATAAATTTTCGAGAAATATTTATGATGGCGTATGTTCCATCTACGCTTTTCTTAAATAGGGACCCTGACATGTCAATATAAAATACTGTTGCATTTGTTACAAACAAATTTAGGAAAAGTAAACCGTTTTTACCAAAAATAGTCATCGAAAAAAGAAACCACTTTTTTAAAAATTCTTTTTTTGGTATACTTTGTAATATTATATTTCAGGATGATCCAGGCACTTTACAAGTGTTTCCTTTTTATTGGGTGTCAAACCTCTGGGTCCCTAACATATACTTTATATATAAATAATTGATTTAGGTTCACTTTTGCATACCTAATTCATTCAAATGAAATAATGTATTTGTTATTTTTATTATTGTTCTTAATTTCTAAGCAATAATTATTTCAAAACATTCAAGACTCTTCTCAAATTCACTTCTCCCTTATTGTCCTTTCTCACTCCATCAATGTTGGCGTTACTAATTTCTCTTTAGGAGGGACGCCCCCCCATTACCAACAACAAAATTTATGGAGATCACTTTTTATTTTTATATATATATATATATATATATATATATATATAGAATTTAGGTTGAATTATAAAAACTAACCTCAAAATTATTCAAAAATACACTTTATTCACGTTTTGTTTCAAAAATACTTCTTAATAAGTTTGAAAAGTTTTCTTAATTCAATTAAGAATATTTTTCTTAATTCAATTTTTACTCCAAATTTCTTAGCATCTCCAAAATAAAAACCAAAATTTTAGTTTAAAACCATAGTTTAAATTTACATTGATATGTCGACATTTCTATTGATATTTTCACATTTCAGTAGGTTTGATATCGATGTAAAGAGGTAAATTGATATTTTCATTACATTGTAGAAAAATTCATAAATAACAAGAAATAAACACCAAAATGATATTAATATAATATAATATAAATAATAGACATGTTTACTTATCTAAAAATAATAAAAATATTTATTTACTATTAATTTAAATTTATTTTTACGATTTTTCCATAACTATCTATTAAGATTAAAATTTATTTTATTGAGGCTTCGATATATTCATCGATATCGATATTTTAAATCTTGGTTAAAATATACAATTTAATGAAATCTCACAAAATTCCAAAATAAAAATTTCTTCTTAGAACATAATATAACAATAATTAGTCAAATAAAAACAAATCTCACACCGATACATATATCAGACTATCACTATGAATTAATAGTTAAAAATATTTTCTATTTGATAATTAACTATATGTTAATTGATCTATCAAATAAATTTAAAACTATATTTTCAAATTAAAATTTTGATTGGTGAGGAAATTGGTGTACTATTTGAATCAATAAGAGTACTTTTTAAGTATGTTCAATAATATTTATGAAACTTTATAATATTTAAACAAAACATTAACGGTTTTCATCCAAAACTAACTGTAAGTGATATTTTTTAACCATTTTTTAAACTTTTGAAAATTTAGGGGTATTATTGACATAAATTACAAAATTCCGAAGTACTTTTTATAATTCAACCTATAATTTAAGTATATGTTTAGAATGACCTTTCCCGTACATAAAAACACTTTTCTGCAGGGTGCATTTATTTAGATCAAAATAAGTAAAGTTAACCGCCAGAATTTTAATGTGACTTTCAAGTCTAAGTTTATGTTTATGACAGGAGACTACCAATATTAGTTTGAAACAAACTATTAATTTTAAAAGACAGTCTATAATACAAATATTGACAACAATAGAGATTGAAATTAGGTCTATGGATCAATCATATGATATCTCTCCATATCAACAATCTAAAATCATTTATAACTACTTCAAAAATTAAAGAAAAAAAAAAAAAAAGAAAAATTATGAAACAAATCATTCATAATTAATCGTGTTTTCCTGGATAAGTCATTGAAAGCCTTATCAAAAACACAATGGACTCTTCATCATATTTTTACCTGAACATTGTCTTTTTTCTATTATACTAATAATCTCGGCCGGATTTTAAATTATTATATTATTGTTTTGGATTTAATGATTTTAGAGGCTAATAATATAACCGTAAAGTATTCAAACATTTAGACTAGCCTAAATTATGTGCATAGTTAGTGTGATACTTATAAACCTAATAAAATTATGTGCATATTTTTATATACGTCCAAATTGACCATATAAACATTAAGTTTAATTACTTATACTCCCATTGTGTTAAAATGAAAACATTTCGTTGTCTCACAATTACGTCCTCCACTTTACTTTTCTAACTTTCATTCCTTCTATAATGTCTCGAGTTTAGGAGGGGAAAGTAAATGAATTAAGGTCACATTTAAATGAGATAGATCCTAAAAACATAAAAAATATAGTTAATAAAAGTTTAAAAGAATTGAAAATTATTACTACCTATATCAACAATGTGTATCTTTCTTTTTGATAACTCGATCTTAGGAACTTCAAACTTAATTGTGCTTAGCTTTGAAGAATTGTATGTTGGGTAACCTCTTGGTAATTTTTCAACATGTGTATTGGTTTATGAGGACAACGACTGTAACGCCCCAACAAATTCGATTTTCCCATTTGTTATTAATGTTTAAGTGTGGTTATGGAAAATTCAAATTTGTTGGAAGAACCTTATCATTCTGAATTTTGCGATTTATTAAGGTTTGGGATTTTTATGTTGTTTAGATATTAAGTATTTTTTTATTTGGAATTTAATTGGTGAATTATTGTTAAATGAAGGGTTGGTTGGTTGAAATTTTGATGAGATTTAGTGAAGAGAGAATATTGGTTTTTGTTTTGGTTAAAATAAGGAAAAGAAAAAGGGAAAAGAATAATTTTGCCCAATGATTTGTGTTTAAAAGACCCTTGGGACCCGTGTACCTTAAAACCCATCATCTTCTTCTTGGAAAAAAAAAGAAAAAGCAAACAAACCCTAACCCTAGTAGGAAAAGCCGCCGCCGTCACTCCTCTGCAGACCACCCGAGCAGTCAGCCAATCTTCCAGCCGCGTCGGAGATCCGTCAAAGCCGATCCGCGCATGCCGAGCGTTCACCGCACAGCCCGTCTCTCGCAGCCGTCGCCCGAAGCCGAACCACCCGCGTTACCCTTCGCGATCCGCAGCCGATCCGTTCGTAGCCGCTGCGTAAAATTTCGTCAGCCGCTCCGTGCCCGCGCGCCGCCCCGAGTCGCAAACCGAACCTGCGTCCGCATACCGCTCCGTGCCCGCGCGCCGCCCCGAGTCGCAAATCGAGCCCGCGCGTGCCCAGCCCTCTCCGCGTGCAAGCCGCGCCGCCTGCACTGCAAGCTGAGCCGCGCCTCCCTTCTGTCGCAAGCCGAGCCGCACGCGCACAGTTCGTGCGCCGAGCCGAGCCGAGCCGTGCCTGCGCCAAGCCGAACCGAGTCGGTCCCTGTTCTTTTTCCAGCCGAGCCGCCGAGCCTAGTTTGGCTCTTTTCCACCCAATTTTTGGTAAATTGATTAATTGTTTTGGCTTACCCAGCAAGACTCAATTTTTTGGACACTAAATAATTTGATTTGGATTAAATTAAATTAACTCTTTTAAGGCCACCTTGGACGATTTGACTTGGAGCATGGATTCCTTCAGTAGAGGCTCAAGCATTGCAACCTCGACCTAGGGTAAGTCATTTCAACTGAGTAAGTCATTTCAACTGAGTTTTTGAGCTTTAGTCGTTGGCGACTTAATTATGAATTTTGGCGTTATTAAACAGTTAGGACCTCGTTGCTTGGAAAGCACACTTGTCTTGCGGTTAGGACTCGTCAAGTAAATCTCCAGGTAAGAGATTTCTACTACTAGCTCCATGTTTAGGACTATGAGATCACATACACCTTCAGTTGTGCATGTTAAGGACTAGACTATATGATGCATGTAATTAATGAAAGCATGATGCGAGTGATGACATGGTTACATCATGGCATGATATTGTGATGACAAGAATTGTTATGACTGTACGTCGGTTGTTGAGGTGGAAAGTGAGATGATGATTAATCTGTTATGATTACATGATGATGCTATGTGCATGTATGTTATGGTTAGGGTTCTTGTTAGCTTAGCCTATTAGACTCGTACCTGCATGGGTGTCCTTCGGGATGACCACCTATTTAGGACTGTGTGGTCTGACGGGACGCCAGTCTAGCATGGATATAGATATGACTCGAGTGACTCGACGGGGTCCTCGCATCCCGATTGTCCTAGGCGTCCCCCGGGACACCGAAGACCAGATTTTCGTTCCTACGGGAGCGCATGTTGCACGTGTTCGGGAACGTGCCAGAGATTGGGTACAGTTACAGGACTCTAATAGGAAGCTAACAGGCACGTAGTGGGACTAGTAGTGGGTCCCTTACTGAGTATTTTGTACTCACTCTCTTCATGTCATGTTTTTCAGGTAGAGGCCGAGGTAAGGGCAAAGGCAAGCTGGCGAGCGACCAGAAGTGACCGTGGCGAGCCATAGGGATTTCTGCTTCCGCTTATACTTGTTTTTGACGTTAGTGCCTGAGTTTTATTTTTCTTCACTATTTACTATTTCTTTTCTTTAAAAAGTAGATAGGGCCCGAGTAGGAATTTAGTATTTAATTTTATTTTCGCATATTACTTTGATTGGATTTTCATAAATAAATTTCTCAAAATTTATTCGTTTTTACTAAATTTTATGACTTAAACCACGTGTTTTACATTTAGTAATGACTTCGACTCAGTATAAGGAGTTGGGTTGTTACAGTTGGTATTAGAGCACAGTGTTTTAGGTTCTGTAGACTCACCTACGATGTAAGTCATTGTTTTGTTTTGGTTTTACTTCACCCTATGGCTATACGGTCCTTCGTCAGTCGCCAGGTATGTCTAAAGCCTTGCTAATGTTAAGATTAAAATTTTGCCTGAATAGACTTAGACCTAGAGATAGGAGTGTTAAGTTCTTGTGGTGAAAAGTTTTGTTGGTAAATTTTAGGGAGAATGCCGCCACGTAGAGGTTCACGCCGAGGAGGTGGTAGGGGAGGCAGAGGAGCCGATCGTGGCCAGCCGGAGGAGCAACATGTTGTGCCGCGGTCGACCCTAACGCACCGGTCACGCAGGCGGATCTCGCTGCGATGGAGCAGCGTTATCAGGACCTGCTGCAAGCTGCTCTGGCGCCTTTCCTCGCTACCCAATAGAACCAGGCCACCCTTGTTCAGGCCCAGACTATCATTCCTCAAGCCCCTGTGGAAGCTCAACCCGTGCCAGTTCAACTGTCGACTGAGGCTAAACACTTAAGAGACTTTAGGAAGTACAATCCTAAGACCTTTGACGGATCCATGGACAACCCCACGAAGGCCCAAATGTGGTTGACGTCCATAGAGACTATCTTTCGGTACATGAAGTGCCCAGAAGACCAGAAGGTGCAGTGTGCAGTTTTCTTCTTGGAGGATAAGGGCACCGCCTGGTGGGAGACTGTTGAGAGGATGCTGGGGGGCGACGTCAGCAAGATAACTTGGGAGCAGTTCAAGGAGAACTTCCACGCTAAGTTCTTCTCTGCCAACGTGAAGCACGCCAAGCTTCAAGAATTCCTAAACTTGGAGCAAGGCGACATGACCGTGGAGCAGTACGACGCCGAGTTCGATATGCTATCCCATTTCGCTCCTGATGTGGTAAGGGATGAGGCTGCCAGGACTGAGAAATTCGTTAGAGGTCTCAGACTAGACCTTCAGGGCATCGTTCGAGCCCTCCGACCATCCACTCATGCTGATGCACTACGCATAGCACTGGATTTGAGCTTGCATGAGAGAGCTGATTCGTCTAAGGCTGTCGGCAGAGAGTCAGCCTTGGGACAGAAGAGAAAGGTGGAGACGCAGCCTGACGTGATACCGCATCGAACTCTAAGGTTAGGAGGTGTCTTTCAGAGACACCGACGGGAGCTTGCAGCAGCCGGGAGGACTCTGAGAGAGCTACCCGCTTGTACTACCTGTGGGAGAGTCCATGGAGGTCGTTGCTTGGCTGGGAGTGGAGTCTGCTTCAGGTGCAGACAGCCGAAGCACACTGCTGATGCGTGTCCTCTGAAACCCTTTGAGACGACACCGCACCAGCCTTTTGCTTCCCAGCAGGGGAGAGTTTTTGCCACTACCCGACAGGAGGCCGAGCGAGCTGGTACAGTTGTGACAGGTACGCTCCCAATCTTGGGGCATTATGCTTTTGTACTATTTGACTCTGGGTCATCCCACTCGTTTATATCCTCTGTTTTCGTTCAGCATGTGGGTTTAGAGGTAGAACCTTTGGGTAGTGTTTTGTCTGTTTCTACTCCATCTGGGGAGGTCCTGTTGTCCAAAGAAAAAATAAAGGCATGTCGGGTAGAGATAGCAAATCATATGATAGTGACCTTACTAGTGTTAGACATGCAGGATTTTGACGTGATTTTAGGCATGGATTGACTGTCAGCTAACCATGCAAATATAGACTGTTTTGGTAAGGAAGTTGTCTTTAACCCTCCCTCCGAGGCTAGTTTCAAATTTAGGGGGGCAGGCATGGTATGTATACCCAAGGTCATCTCAGCCATGAAGGCTAGTAAACTACTCAGCCAGGGTACTTGGGGCATCTTGGCAAGCGTAGTAGTTATTAGAGAGCCAGAAGTTTCCCTATCTTCCGAACCAGTGGTAAGGGAGTACCCTGATGTTTTTCCCGACGAGCTCCCTGGACTTCCGCCTCCCAAAGAGGTAGACTTCGCCATCGAGTTAGAACCGGGCACTGCTCTTATTTCGAGGGCACCTTACAGAATGGCTCCGGCCGAGCTAAAGGAGCTGAAGGTCCAGTTGTGGGAGTTGCTGGACAAGGGTTTCATCCGGCCCAGTGTGTCACCTTGGGGAGCCCCAGTGTTGTTCGTGAAGAAGAAGGATGGGTTGATGCGCCTTTGCATTGACTACCGAGAGCTGAACAAGATGACAGTTAAAAACCGCTACCTCTTGCCCAGGATTGATGACTTGTTCGATCAGTTGCAGGGAGCCACTATCTTTTCCAAGATCGACCTGCGATCAGGCTATCACCAGTTGAGGATCAGGGACAGTGACATTCCCAAGACGGCCTTTCGTTCAAGATACGGACATTACGAGTTCATTGTGATGTCTTTCGGCTTGACTAATGCCCCTGCGGTGTTCATGGACTTGATGAACAGGGTGTTTAAGGACTTCCTAGACTCGTTCGTCATAGTCTTCATTGATGACATCTTGATTTACTCCAAAACTGAGGCTGAGCATGAGGAGCACTTGCACCAGGTTTTGGAGACTCTTCGAGCCAACAAGCTGTATGCCAAGTTCTCCAAGTGTGAGTTCTGGTTAAAGAAGGTGACGTTCCTTGGCCATGTGGTTTCCAGTGAGGGAGTTTCTGTGGATCCAGCAAAGATCGAAGCCGTGACCAACTGGCCTCGACCGTCCACAGTTAGTGAGATTCAAAGTTTTCTGGGCTTGGCAGGTTACTACAGGAGGTTCGTGGAAGACTTCTCACGTATAGCCAGCCCGTTGACCCAGTTGACTAGGAAAGGAACCCCTTTTGTCTGGAGCCCAGCATGCGAGAGTAGCTTCCAGGAGTTTAAGCAGAAGCTGGTGACTGCACCAGTCCTGACAGTGCCCGATGGGTCGGGAAGCTTTGTGATCTATAGTGATGCCTCCAAGAAGGGACTGGGCTGTGTTCTGATGCAGCAAGGTAAGGTAGTTGCTTATGCCTCCCGTCAGTTGAAGAGTCATGAGCAGAACTACCCTACCCACGACTTAGAGTTGGCAGCTGTAGTCTTTGCACTGAAGATATGGAAGCACTACCTGTACGGTGAGAAGATACAGATTTACACTGACCATAAGAGCCTGAAGTACTACTTCACCCAGAAGAAGTTGAACATGAGGCAGAGGAGGTGGCTCGAATTGGTAAAAGACTATGACTGCGAGATTCTGTACCACCCAGGTAAAGCAAATGTAGTGGCTGACGCACTGAGTAGGAAGGTTGCACATTCAGCAGCGCTGATCACCAAGCAAACCCCCTTACTCAGAGATTTTGAGAGAGCTGAGATTGCAGTCTCAGTAGGAGAGGTTACCTCACAGTTGGCTCAATTGTCAGTTTAGCCAACCTTGAGGCAAAAGATTATCGTTGCTCAGCTGAATGATCCTTACTTGGTCGAGAAGCGTTGTTTGGTAGAGACAGGGCAAGGTGAGGACTTCTCCATATCCTCTAACGATGGTCTTATGTTTGAGGGATGCCTGTGTGTGCCGGAAGACAGCGCAGTCAAGACAGAGCTTTTGACTGAGGCTCACAGTTCCCCGTTTACCATGCACCCTGGAAGTACGAAGATGTACCAGGACTTAAGGAGTGTCTATTGGTGGAGGAACATGAAGAGGGAAGTGGCAGACTTTGTTAGTAGGTGCTTGGTGTGCCAGCAGGTGAAGGCACCTAGACAGCGTTCAGCCGGGTTGTTGCAACCCTTGAGTGTGCCAGGGTGGAAGTGGGAGAGTGTGTCGATGGATTTTATTACGGGACTGCCCAAAACCCTAAAGGGCTATACAGTGATCTAGGTTGTTGTCGACAGACTCACGAAGTCGGCCCATTTTGTGCCAGGGATATCCACTTACATTGCCAGTAAGTGGGGGCAGTTATATATGACGGAGATAGTGACACTGCATGGAGTGCCCATATCCATCATTTCAGACAGAGATGCTCGTTTCACATCGAAATTCTAGAAAGGACTTCAACTTGCGTTAGACACGAGGTTAGACTTCAATACGGCCTTCCACCCTCAGACTGATGGTCAGACAGAGAGATTAAACCAGGTTTTGGAAGATATGCTGCAGGCCTGCGTGCTAGAGTTTTTAGGAAGTTGGGACTCCCATCTGCATCTGATGGATTTCGCCTATAATAACAGCTACCAGGCTACTATCGGTATGGCACCGTTTGAGGCTCTGTATGGTAAGTGTTGTAGATCCCCCGTCTGCTGGGGCGAGGTTGGTGAACAAAGGATGTTAGGCGCAGAGTTAGTGCAGACCACCAATGCAGCCATACAGAAGATCCGAGCTCGTATGCAGACAGCACAAAGCAGACAAAAGAGTTATGCTGATGTACGACGTAAGGATCTTGAGTTTGAGTGGGAGACATTGTCTTTCTGAAGGTAGCACCGATGAAGGGTATTCTGAGATTCGAGAAGAAGGGGAAGCTAAGTCTACCCTTCGTAGGGCCGTTTGAGATTTTGGAGCGGATTGGCCCCGTGGCTTATCGCTTGGCGTTGCCCCCATCTCTTTCTGCAGTGCATGATGTATTCCATGTCTCCATGCTGAGGAGGTACGTTGCAGACCCGACACATGTGGTGGACTTCGAGCCACTATAGATCAGTGAGAACCTGAGCTACGAGGAGCAACCTGTCGAGATCTTGGCAAGGGAAGTCAAGAAGCTTCGTAGTCGAGAAATTTCACTGTTCAAAGTTCTCTGGCGGAACAAAGGAGTTGAAGAGGCCACGTGGGAGAGAGAAGAGGACATGCGAGCCCTGTACCCCGAGCTGTTCGAGGATTAAAGCTTTCGAGGACGAAAGCTTTCTAAGGAGGGAAGATTGTAACGCCCCAACAAATTCGATTTTTCCATTTGTTATTAATGTTTAAGAATGGTTATGGAAAATTCAAATCTGTTGGAAGAATCTTATCATTCTGAATTTTGCGATTTATTAAGGTTTGGGATTTTTATGTTGTTTAGATATTAAGTATTTTTTTATTTGGAATTTAATTGGTGAATTATTGTTAAATGAAGGGTTGGTTGGTTGAAATTTTGATGAGATTTAGTGAAGAGAGAATATTGGTTTTTGTTTTGGTTAAAATAAGGAAAAGAAAAAGGGAAAAGAATAATTTTGCCCAATGATTTGTGTTTAAAAGACCCTTGGGACCTGTGTACCTTAAAACCCATCATCTTCTTCTTGGAAAAAAAAAGAAAAAGCAAACAAACCCTAACCCTAGTAGGAAAAGCCACCGCCGCCGCGGCTCCTCTGCAGACCACCCGAGCCGTCAACCAATCTTCCAGCCGCGTCGGAGATCCGTCCAAGCCGATCCGCGCACGCCGAGCGTCCGCCGCACAGCCCGTCTCTCGCAGCCGTCGCCCGAAGCCGAACCACCCGCGTTACCCTTCGCGATCTGCAGCCGATCCGTTCGTAGCCGCCGCGTAAAACTTCGTCAGCTGCTCCGTGCCCGCGCGCCGCCCCGAGTCGCAAATCGAGCCCGCGCGTGCCTAGCCCTCTCCGCGTGCAAGCCGCGCCGCCTGTACTGCAAGTTGAGCCGCGCCTCCTTTCTGTCGCAAGCCGAGCCGCACGCGCACAATTCGTGCGCCGAGCCGCGCCAAGCCGAGCCGAGCTGGTCCCTGTTCTTTTTCCAGCCGAGCCGCCAAGCGTAGTTTGGCTCTTTTCCACCCAATTTTTGGTAAATTGATTTATTGTTTTGGCTTACCCAGCAATACTCAATCTTTGGACACTAAATAATTTAATTTGGATTAAATTAAATTAACTCTTTTAAGGCCACCTTGGACGATTTGACTTGGAGCGTGGATTCCTTCAGTTGGGGCTCAAGCATTGCAACCTCGACCTAGGGTAAGTCATTTCAACTGAGTTTTTGAGCTTTAGTCGTTGGTGACTTAATTATGAATTTTGGCGTTATTAAACAGTTAGGACCTCGTTGCTTGGAAAGCACACTTGTCTTGCGGTTAGGACTCGTCAAGTAAATCTCCAGGTAAGAGATTTCTACTACTAGCTCCATGTTTAGGACTATGAGATCACATACACCTTCAGTTGTGCATGTTAAGGACTAGACTGTATGATGCATGTAATTAATGAGAGCATGATGCGAGTGATGACATGGTTACATCATGGCATGATATTGTGATGACGAGAATTGTTATGACTGTACGTCGGTTGTTGAGGTGGAAAGTGAGATGATGATTAATCTGTTATGATTACATGATGATGCTACGTGCATGTATGTTATGGTTAGGGTTCTTGTTAGCTTAGCCTATTAGAGTCGTACCTGCATGGGTGTCCTTCGGGATCACCACCTATTTAGGACTGTGTGGTCTAACGGGACGCCAGTCTAACATGGATATAGATATGACTCGAGTGACTCGACGGATCCTCGCATCCCGATTGTCCTAGGCGTCCCCCGGGACATCGAAGACCAGATTTTCGTTCCTACGGGAGCGCATGTTGCACGTGTTCGGAAACGTGCCAGAGATTGGGTACAATTACAGGACTCTAATAGGAAGCTAACAGGCACCTAGTGAGACTAGTAGTGGGTCCCTTACTGAGTATGTTGTACTCACTCTCTTCATGTCATGTTTTTCAGGTAGAGGCCGAGGTAAGGGCAAAGGCAAGCTGGCGAGCGACCAGAAGTGACCGTGGCGAGCCATAGGGATTTCTGCTTCCGCTTATACTTGTTTTTGACGTTAGTGCCTGAGTTTTATTTTTCTTCACTATTTACTATTTCTTTTCTTTAAAAAGTAGATAGGGCCCGAGTAGGACTTTAGTATTTAATTTTATTTTCATATATTACTTTGATTGGATTTTCATAAATAAATTTCTCAAATTTTATTCGTTTTTACTAAATTTTATGACTTAAACCACGTGTTTTACATTTAGTAATGACTTCGACTCAGTATAAGGAGTTGGGTTGTTACAGTGACTCTCACTCTTACAAGTCTTATAAAACAAAAAAGGATGACACAGTCATGTCGCAAGGATTGTCAGTTACTCAATATGAATTCGAATCTTGGATGTGAAGTGTTGCTTCTCCTGTGTCACATTAAACACCTTAAAATTGCATAACACACACGAAATACACTGAAATGTGAAAAAGAAATACAAGTTCACCTCACAATAAAAAGGAATAGCTGCAAATGAAGCAATTAGATTCAAAGAAAGTGGAGACATCCTATGCAAAGAGTTTGGGCAATATCAAACCATTAAATAGTCAATTTTACATTATAACACCATTGACGTTTTAAAAAATGACTATTTCTTTTTATTTGATGACCTAGATAACTTAACATTAATCTTAAACTAACTATGAACTCTTGTTCGCATGAGATTATCTTTAGATCTGCATAGGTGAGGACAACTCATTATCGCTAACCTAATAAACCTCCAACTTCAGGTGTAAGACTAGGTAGATATAGTTTGGGACATAGGGTGCAAGATATAATTACTCCTATTTGTTATAGGGATGGTAGATAGGTTGTTCCCTTATACACTTAATCTAGGTCTTGAACAAGGGCCTCACCCTTTCATTGGCCCAAGAAGGATTCGATTTATAGGTTGAATCTTAAACCAGTTGTTCATTAAAGGATCAATGATACTTAAGAAACAAGAAGTAATCTTAGGGGTAAAGCGATAATTAAATTGACTCAACTAAGATTATGAATAACCTTTGATAGGTTAACTTACTAACTATGGTCAAATCAAGTGGACACAAATATATCTATACTGAGGAGAGTGCAACTACAACATTTTAGTGAAATGACCCGTTAGTTAATAAATGTTGATTAGCTCGGTCTAAAAGAGCTTAGCTAGTTAATCTTTGATCGTTGGAGTCTATGATCTATAGGTCAATTAGGTTCCTCTATTAGCTCATTATGGTAATAAATTTCAGAACAAGGTGGTTGAAAATTCGAATAGTTCTAATTAATTTCCATTAGTGATATTTGATATAAATTAACGAATTTTTTTAGAGATAAGTGATATTTAAATAAGGCTTTAATATTGAAAAATTTGAATAGAGATTCGAATCAGATCTATTGGATTGGATTGATGGATATTTGATTTAATATTACTGTATTATTATTAATTAGATTAGATTAGATTAGATTAATTAATATTAAACAATAAAACAATTAAATATTAAAAATCAGGTTTTTTTTTAAATAATATAAATTGTCAACTTCAAAAAGTTGCTTTTGACTCTCCTACTTTGTATGAAATCTTAATTGCACCTCCGATCTCCACCAAAACCAATGTCAACTAAGTGTCATTTCTATGTGAATTGGTTTTGCATATATGCTCTTCACTTAATTGAGCAATTGGAGGATTAGAATTAAAAAAACTCAGACAAAAGTGTGAAAAGTTGATACATTTCGTTTTCTCTGAAAAAGCACAACGTTTGAGAAAATTCTAGTAGTGATCTATCGCTTGGAACCAACAAAAATGATCGAGAATCGAAGACGAATTTCAAACTTCAAGTAAGTATTCTTGAATCTAAATATTTGATTAATTTTCAAATTTATACTAAATTAAATGAAATTAGAGTGTTCGGTCGCCATCCTCCCTTGCTGCTATGGTTGTTTATCCTTGATGGGTGGATTACATAGAATTCATCCCTCGATCAAATTTTATTATAATTACATTACGTTTGGTTATGATCGCAAAACGTAGGGTTTAGAAACGTTTGCAGGGTTCTTCAAAAATGGGTAATTGCAAAGATATATATATATATATAAAGGAGATTTCGAAACTTGTCTTGTCTCTTCGTTAGAATAGAAGTGTTAGATGGAATAATAAACTGATGTGTCATTTCAATAATTGTGTATCTATTTGTTTTAAATTTTAAAGTTAATAAAAGGCCTTATAGGTCTTGAAAAGCTTTAATGCCCAACGGTGGAGTATCAATTATGAGGTCAATTATATAAAACATCTTTAAATATTTGAGGGGCACTTGCCAGTATAGGAATAAATTAATAATAAAATAACAACTAAATATATCATAATCTCTCTCTCTATATTTATATCTAAAATGATGGAAATAAAGAAACTTTGAAGTTCCATTTTATTCTCTCTTTATAATTCTCCTCTTTAGTTTTGCATTAGTGGCAATTTTGTCATTCACATATATTTGATGTTTGTGGTCATTTTTATATTTAATAGAATAGAAGTTACATTTTGTTAACTTTTTGTCTCTTTATTATAACTTTTCTTAAAATTTTAAAATATTTTCCATAATTAATTATGTCATTTAAATTTATCTAAATCCATTCATATTCTTCTCTCAGCTCCCTTGATCTTCCATCTCCTAACTATTTACATTTCTTTATCTCATATTAATTCTTTTGTACCTCTTACCATCTTTTAAATTCTTTATTTTCAAATTTTTTGGTATAAATATCCCATTCTTTTCATTCATGTTCAAAAGTCACAACAAAATGCTAAGAGTAAGTAAGAAATCAAATCATGTTTTTCTATTATTTTCTAATTTTTTTATTTTGTTGCCTATTTTTTTATATAGAAATATGTCTGTGTATATTCCTTCATTTATAGGTATTTTTTTAGTACATAATAAAAGTTGGGGAAACTTGAACCACCAACTTCGTGGTTGGCATGTATATGTTTATGCTCTTTATGTTTAAGTCATGTAATATTGAAAATATTTTTTAATGTGACAGTGAGAATCTTGCTCATGTTTTTTTTTTCCTTCATTTATTTATTTTATTAAAACTATTTTATTAATGAAATGATTGAGTGACTTGTACTTGATTTTGTTAAAACAATGTAAATATTGTGGAAATTTATAAAGTATACATAAAGGTAATAAAATATGTAAAACAAGAAATATTAAAGTCTTGAAATTTCATAATTTCAAAAGAAATATGATATTGGCGGAGGATTTTACCCTTTCATAACTCTTTTTTTAGTCTTGCCTTTTAGTGGCAATTTTCTCATTTACATAGATTTAATGTTTGTGGTCATTTTCACATTCAATAAAATAGAAAGTTATACATTGTTAACTTTTCATCTCCTTATATATATAAAAAAAGGTTTTGATTCCATAATCGATATTAGTTCTATGTTATCAGGGTCATAATTGTAACTTTTTCCCATCTTCCACAACGTAACTGATATTACATAATGCTAGACGTTATTATACAACTAACAACTTTTCTATCTCCTACTTTATTTGGATATATATAGATTAGATGGTTAAGTTTACAATGTAAGATGTTAAGAAATGGAATTTGAATGGTGCAAACAAATCAAATTCAACATTCTATCAATCGGAAAACAAAGAGACAAAGGAGAAGAAGCTAATGAATTTGAAGAATATTGAAATGATTGTTTCAATTGTATAAAGTTAAATTACAATTATAATTTTTTCTTGTGTGATTCTCATGTGCATCGCACGTGTTGTTTACTAGTCTCTTCAAAATTGTCATCTTGACTTTCGACTCTCTTTTGATTTTATTTTTATTATTTAGAAAAGTTGCCCTATCAAAATTAAAATTCCATTATTTGAAAGGACTAAAGTTAAACATGATTCAAATTCTAGGGATAATAGTGTTAGATTTTGAAACATAAGAGGCCAAATATAAACTAGAGGTAAATTTTCATAAATATAACAAACTACTAAAATATTTACGACCCGTGTAACAAAGCCCATATAGTTAGCCATTTTTTTATATTTCAGTTTTGCCTTTTCATCCTTCTTCTCCCCTTCGCTGCGATTTTTTCTATCATCTTTCTTCCTTTCATTTTTCTTTTGCTGTGATTTTTTTCCATCGTTTTTCTTCATTTTCTCTTCTTTTTTTACATCATTTAGATTTGGATAACCAAATCTGATTTCTTTATATCGTTTTTCTTCTTTTTTCTTTTTTTTTTTCGTTGCAGTTTCTTTCCATCGTCTTTCTTCTTTTTCTCATCTTTTTTTTTACGTCGTTTAGATTAGAGTAACAAAATTTAAAAGATCGTGTATAAAGAATCTTGAAAAAAATCGTTTAGATTGAAGTAGCCAAATCTAAACGATCGTATACAAAAAGAATTATAAAAATTGTTTAGCCAAATCTAAACGATCCTGTAACTAAATCTAAACGATCGTGTAATCAAATTAAACGATAGAATTGAAAGAATAAATCGTTTAGATTTGACTATCCAAATCTAAATGACCAAATCTAAACGATCATGTGCCAAACATTAGTCAAATCTAAACGATCGTGTACCAAATATATTACGCGCGTTGTTGACGGGACATTTTTGGTATTTTCCATTGTGAGCCTGTGGGTTTTTTTTCATTTTCATAATTGTTATATACGGTGTAAATATTTTTTCGCTTTGTTATATTTTTTAAAAGACCCCTAGACTAAACCCTGTTGAAATTTATGTCCTAAAACTCGTACTTTGTTATTTGATTCAATAAAATTTATTATTGAATTCTATAATCTTAAAACCAATAAATTAAGGTCCCGAGGCTATTTTATTGAGTTTGTCAATACACTTGAACTTTATGTAGAGACATAAACATGGATTAAGTTCGAGTTAATAGCCCAAATAGTCTATAGTGTATGAATAAGGTTGGGCACCTTATTCTGGAAAAACACTATGGATGCGGCCTGCTCCGTAGTTAGTACAAACGATGTAATCCTGAATCGTTCATGTAGAGACATGAGAGTGGGGGCATCCTATGTAAATGGTTTGCATAAGACTGGAACCACGAAATAATCACTTTTAGTTATAACACCGTAAACTATAAATTGACTATTTCAATTATGATGACCTAGGTAACTTCATCTTAATCCTAAGCTAACTATGAACTTCTGTTCATTCGGTAGTATCCTTAGATTTGCATAGGTGAGGGCAGCTCATCATCGCTGGCCCAATAAGCCTCCCATTTCAAGGATAAGACCGAATGGATAGCTATGAACATAGGGTGCAAGACGAAATTCACTCCTACTCACTTCTAGGATAGTAGATAGGTTGTTCCCTTAAGGACTGAATCCAAGTCTTGAATAAGGGGCCCCACCTTTTTATTGGCCCGAAAAGGACTCAAGTTCATAGGTTATACCTTAAACCAATTGTTCAATAGTGGATCAGTGGGTCTTAAGAAGCAAGATGTGATCTCGGGGTAAAATGGTATTTTGACCCAGCCAAGATTACGAACAATCTGTGAAGGATCAACTTACTCATTATGGTTATATCAGGTGGACAGAAATATATCTATAGTGAGGGAAGTGCAACTAAGAGTTTTTAGTGGAATGACTTTTTAGTTAACGAATGTTAATTAAGCTTGGTCTAAAAGAGTTTAGCCAATTAATCTCGAATAGTTGGAGCCCATGATCTATAGGTCCATTAGGTTCCCCTACTAGCTCATATGGATTAACTAAGAACAATATGTTGAAGTAACTCAAATTGTTTGAATTAGGAAAAGAGTGAGAAACCGACAAGTAAATACCATATCTTCCAAAATTAGATTTAGGTCGATATCTTGTAAAAATAGGTTACAAGAGGCACACCTGATTCGATCTTGTTAACAAATCAGATAAGATGACTAAGGAATGGAATTTTTTAAGTTGACGGTTTACGGAACACCTCCTAACTGGAGATCGTAATCAGTTCTTGGGCCTAGTTAACCTAATTTTATGAGCATGCGTGAGAGATGTAAGGTAATAAAATTTGTTTATCACCTAGACATCGTAGGTTAAATCCAGTATAAATGTTATGCTTGGATATTTTACCTAGATTTAGGATTTGTTTAAGTTATCCTAAATTAAATCCTGAATAATTTACCCAAAAATCTTTATAGAACACTTCAGCTGGAGAAAAGTATCCACTACAAGAAAATGGCCCATTCCCGACGCCGAAAATCACGTCGGCATAAAAAACGTCGGGAATAAGGGCTTTCCCGACGCCATCAATAACGCGTCGGGAGATGCGTCGGGAAAACAATCTTTCCCGACGCACCACGAAGGCGTCGGCAACAATACGTCGGGAAAAGGGACTTTTCCCGACGCCGTGCACAGTGCGTCGGGAGAGGCGTCGGGAATAGGGGTTTTTCCCGACGCCACGTAAAACGTCGGGAAAAGGGGTTTAATGAGCGTCGGGAATTCCCCTTTTCCCGACGCATTTTGGGGGATTTCCCGACGCCTCGTGACTGCGTCGGGAAATCCCCTTTAAATTCATTTCGGTTCTGTGAATACAGAACCGAAGCCGAGAGGAGAGGAGAAAAAGAAAGGAGAAGAAGAAGAAGTCGCCTTGCCGCCGTTGTTTCCTTTTGTTCCGCCGCCGTCCGTCGCCGACCGCCCTCGCCGTTGTTCCTCGTCGCCGTCTGCCACGTTAGGTAAGTGAAATATGTAAATTTATTTGATTTAAGTTTATGTTTTAGGGTTTTTTTTTGATAAAAATTAGTTTAGGGTTATTTTTTATGAAAATTAGTTTAGGATTTTCTTTTGGAATAGATTTTTGTTTGTTAAATGTATTTTTGTATAGAGTGTGTGTAATTTGTAGTTGAATTGAAATTTGAAATTTGAATGGTTTAGGATTTTTGTTTTAGAAAATTGAATAAAATTGAATGGGGGTTGAATTGGGGGAGAGGTTTATTGTTAAATTGAAAATTGAATTGGGAGGGGGGTTTATATTTGAATTGAAAATTGAAAATTGAAAATTGAAATTGGGGGGGGGGGGAGGGGAATTTAGTTGAATGGAAAATTGAAATTGGAGAGGGGGGGGGGAGTGGAGTTAATAGTTAAATTTAAAATTGAATTAGAGGGAGGGGGTTTAAGTTAAATTGAAAATTGAGATTGGGGGGGGGGGGAGGGGAATTTATAGTTGAATGGAAAATTGAAATTGGAGAGGGGGGGGGGGGAGTGGAGTTAATAGTTAAATTTAAAATTGAATTGGAGGGAGGGGGTTTAAGTTAAATTGAAAATTGAGATTGGGGGGGGGGGGGGGAGGGGAATTTATAGTTGAATGAAAAATTGAAATTTGAAGGGGGGGGGGGGGGAGTTAATAGTTAAATTGAATTGGGAATGTAATATGTGTGTTAAGATTTGTTTTTGCTATCCTGCAGTTATGGTAGCATTTTTTGTTTTGAATTTGTTTATGTTTGGGATGGCTATCCTGCAGTTATGGTAGCCTTTTTTGTTTTGAATTTGTTTATGTTTGGGATGGCTATCCTGCAGTTATGGTAGCCTTTTTTGTTTTGAATTTGTTTATGTTTGGGATGGCTATCCTGCAGTTATGGTAGCCTTTTTTGTTTTGAATTTGCTGGTATCAAGGGGTGGTAGTTAGGATAGCTTGAAGTATTTTGTTGTTAATAATTAGGTTGTGTTGGCTATCCTGCAGTTATGGTAGCCTTTGTAGTTTGGAGGGGTTTGTAGGATGTGAAGATATTTTGAAGTATTGTGTTGTTAATAATTAGGTTGTGTTGGCTATCCTGCAGTTATGGATAAGGGTTGGATGAAACTTAGAAATAAGTTATCCCTTGAGTATAGACATGGAGTGACCCAATTTTTAGAATTTGCCAAATTTCACGTTGATGCTTACGGACGATTGAGGTGTCCATGCAAGAGATGTTTGAATTTAAATTGGAGCTCATTAGAGGGTGTGGAAAGACATCTGCTGACTATAGGAATATCCCCCTACTACACAGAATGGGTGTATCATGGAGAGTCATTAAGCTATAGAGGTACAGAAAACTTTGAGGAAGGAACTAGTAGTAATCCTTTTAATGAAGGAACTAGTAGTACACAATTTAATGAAGAAGGTGATATCTTTGGTATGCTAAATGATTTACAAGCCCCTATAGAACATGAAGAGGAAATAGAGGAATTTCGTTTGGAAGATGAAATGGCGATGAATGTTGGGGTAAATATAGATGAAGATACAACAAATAATATATTTCAGGACTTATTGAATCAAGCATGTAATGAGTTGTACCCCGGTTGTTCTGAATTTTCGTCGTTGAATTTTTTGGTTAAGTTGATGCATGTGAAAGTTCTAAATGGTTGGAGTAACAAGTCGTTCGACATGTTGTTAGAACTTTTAAGAGCAGCGTTTCCAATGTGTAATAGTACTATTCCTAGTTCATTTTATGAAGCAAAACGAAAACTTCGTGACTTGGGCTTGGGATACGAGACTATTCACGCGTGCAAGTATGATTGTGTATTGTATTGGAAAGAGTTTGCTGATTTGCAACATTGTCCTACATGTGGCGAGGCTAGGTACAAGGTTAATGATAATAGAGGGAAAAAAATTCCGCATAAGGTATTGCGCCACTTTCCTTTAGTACCTAGATTACAGCGCTTGTTTGTATCGCAGGAAGGGTCTGCTGACATGAGATGGCATAGGGACAAACGTGTTGAAACAGATGATGTCTTGAGACATCCAGCTGATGCAGAGGGGTGGAAGCACTTTGATTCTGAATTTCCTGATTTTGCTTCTGATCCACGAAACGTGCGTTTGGGCTTGGCTTCAGATGGGTTTAACCCATTTGGTCAAATGAGTACCTCGTACAGTATGTGGCCTGTTGTGTTACTTCCTTACAATTTGCCACCATGGAAATGCATGAAAGAGACAAATTTCTTTATGTCATTGCTCATACCCGGTCCTAAATCTCCTGGTAGGGAAATTGATGTGTATCTCCAACCATTGATTGAGGAATTGAAAGACTTATGGACTTTTGGGGTGCGTACGTATGACTCTCTTACAGGTCAGTTCTTTCAGCTATACGCAGCCTTGTTGTGGACGATTAATGACTTCCCGGCGTATGGTGACCTATCAGGGTGGAGTACGAAGGGGTATCAGGCATGTCCTATATGCATGAGTGATAGATCGTCCTTCGGGATACGAGGTAGAATATCTTTCATGGGACATAGACGCTATCTTCCACAGAATCACGTGTGGCGTAGAAGTAGGCTACACGATGGAAAGGTAGAGCGTAAGGCTCCTCCTGTGGTGATGAATGGGTATGAAATATTAGAACAACTAGATCAGTTGGAATTTCCAGTTATGAGTAAACATCCTTCAATACAGGATAAGAAAAGAAAGAGAGCTCTTAATTGGACGAAGAAAAGTATTTTTTTCAATCTTCCTTATTGGTCGAGACTTTTGTTACGTCACAAACTTGATGTAATGCACATTGAGAAGAATGTTTGTGACAATTTGATTGGTACGTTATTGAACATCGAAGGGAAAACGAAGGATACCACGAATGCTAGGTTGGACTTACAAGATCTGAAGATAAGAAAGGATTTACATCTTGTAGAAGTGGGTAACCGATTGGTGAAGCCACATGCGAGCTACACGTTGACTACCTGTGAACGAGTAGAGTTTTGTAAGTTTCTGAAATCAGTTAAGTTTCCCGATGGATTTGTTTCCAATATATCGAGATGTGTGCATGAAAGAGAGGGGAAAATATCAGGACTAAAAACGCATGATTGCCATGTTTTATTACATCGACTGCTACCAATTGGTATTCGAGCATTCTTACCGAAGAACGTATACACTGCTATAACCGAATTATGTAATTTTTTCCGTGACTTGTGCGCCCGAACGATAAGAGTAAGTGATCTAGACAGATTGCAAGCAGATATCATAATCATACTTTGTAAGTTGGAAAGAATATTTCCACCTGCCTTTTTTAGCGTTATGGTGCACCTTGCCGTTCACTTACCATATGAAACGAAGATTACTGGTCCGGTTTCTTATAGTTGGATGTATCCGATCGAAAGGAGTCTACGAACGTTAAAGCAGTATGTTAGAAACAAAGCACGTCCTGAGGGGTCAATTGCAGAAGGCTATATCATGAATGAATCTAGTACCTTTTGTTCACGTTACCTACGTGGTATAGAGACTCGATTCACAAGAGATGAGCGAAATGATGATACCATTGTAGAGAACGAGGTAATTGGTGATTTTGAAATTTTCAAGCAGAAAGTACGACCCTTAGGTGCATCAAGTGTTCGTGCTATATCAGAGGAAGAGAAACGACTCTTCCATTGGTACATACTGAATAATGCTGACGAAATAACAGAGTATCGCAAGTAAGCATATTCATCATCTTTGTAATTTTTAAATATTTGTTATATATTGTTCTTACAGAAATTAAACTCATCTCTATTAGGAAACATTTGAGGCTCCAACGTCGACATGCTCAAACTTCTATGGATTTGTATAAAATACATGAACGAGCATTCCCTGAATGGTTTCGAGCACAGGTGTTAGAACTGCGTCAGTCTGCAAACCTATCTGATGATTTCTTCTCACTAGCGATGGGACCATCCTTTGACGTTCGTTGTTACAATGGATGCATCGTTGGTGGTGTAAGATTTCACACTATTGAACTTGATTCTCGACGTACTACTCAAAATAGTGGAATAATGGTCATTGGTGAAAGCGATGCAAGTGGAACTGGAGACAATAATTTCTACGGTGTTCTGGACGAAGTGTTGCACGTACAATATCCGTTGGGAAGAAATGTATGGCTATTTAAGTGTCGGTGGTATGACACGGACGTAAACAAAAGTCAAAGAACGACACACATTGAAGTAGGGTACAAATCTCTCAACACATCCCGATTTTGGTACGCGGAGGAACCTGTAATTCTTGCAACTCAAGCACATCAAGTTTTTTATGTAGATGATCCAAAAAATGGTATCAATTGGAAAGTTGTGCAAGTCATCCAAAATAAGCGTATTTGGGACGTGCCAGAAGTGGAGGATGTTCAGAATGACCATATTAATATAGTAGAAGTTGTTGTAAGCCACCAAGTGGATGACCACATCGAGGATGACACTCTATGCAGAAATGACGTTGATCCCACAATCGTTGAAAGACCGGTTGTGCGTCATGTCACTGACGACTTCATCGACGATGTGGATGAACACTTGTCACATGCAAGCGATGAGGAATTATAGTGACAAATTAAACCACGTATGCACATATTTATATCTAGTTTATATATTTTGATTCTAGCTATGTGTTTGTATTTGGTTATTGAATGTTTGTTTTTTATATGTCCATAGTCATTATGTCATATCGACGATCAAGTTTTATGGAGACGGACGATATGTTCCTCCAGTTTGAGGAGGATTTAGATAACATTGCGGGAGGGTCGTCATCTGTGGGCGACAATACGGGTGAGTCTAAGAATTTTATTCATTTTTAACTTACAAATATTTCATGTAGGGGTTCCTAACTTTATATCTTATTGTCTATTTATTGAGCAGGGTCTTCTTCTCAACAAACGACCCCGACTCCTAGGAGACGTGCGCAGTCTCGACTCTTGGAGTTAGAGCGCCACGTTGCAATAAATGGGCGCATTCCGATGACGATCGCCCCTGGAGCGGAGAAGCCTATTTCTCCACACGCCGTTCGCTTCAGCCAAGCGATAGGCGTGTGCGTGCGAAAGACATTTCCCGTCCGCTGTCTTAAGTGGACGGACGTTGGGAGAGAATACATTGAGGTCGTCAAGGGCGACCTCCAGGTAATTAAATGCACTACACATTTATATATGATTTCATTTGAAACATATCTAACTTTAACCAATCTAATGTGTTATGTTTGTAATGTGCAGCGATTCTTTGTGCTTGATTTCAACGATCAAGCAATGAACAGGTTTGTTGAGCATCAGATGCTCACGACCTTTAAAGAGTTCCGGGCCGACTGTCATAAACATTTCAAAAAGTACAGCGACCCGGAGGAGGCTCGTGCCAACCCACCAAACGCATTGGTTGGACGTGATGAGGATTGGCACTTCCTCTGCGACCATTATATCAGCCGTGCATTCCAGGTATTTGTCATGATTAATTATGATAACAAGTTTTTATATGTATAAGAAATAAACAATATAATTGTTTTAATGCAGGAGCAATCACGGACAAACAAGGCTGCTCGACAGAAGCAGCCTTACAATCATAGTAGCGGGTCGAAGTCGTTTCTACAACGACAGTATGAGCTCGCTGAAAGAAGAGGGCAGCCGGTCGATCGTGTGGAATTGTTCCGGGAAACACACGTTCGAGCTGGGACATTCGTGTCGCAGGCCGCCGAGGATGCGCATGTAAGTTATACCCTTATTAATTATCCACTTTTATTATATATTTTAGCGCGTTACCTAACATAATTTTTAAATTTGTTGCAGAATCAAATGCTGGAACTCCAATCCCAGCCTACCCCAGAGGGTAGTCAGCCACTCTCTGAGGATGAGATATGCGATCAGGTGTTGGGTCGACGACCAGGCTACTCAAAAGGCCTTGGTTGGGGACCCAAGCCGAAGGCCCGCAGAACGGCAAGTGCAAGCAGTTCGTCGACATCTTGTTCGCAGTCCACACAAAAAGAGATTGAATTACAAGCTAAACTTCATGAAGCTTTGGAACGGATTGAAGTACAAGATAGAAATCACCAAGCATTAGCTTCACAAGTGGAAGCTATGAAAAAGATGATTGAAGACCTAACTCGTGCACAACAGGGACCACCACATGATCCCTAGCCCTGCGGTACGTCGTATATGTCTCTATTATTCTTAAGTTTTTGCAATATATAATTATGTATTAAACTTAGTTATTTTTATACCATTTTTAGGACCGAAGGTGTAGAATGACGCGCATACGCACCTCGTTGGGAGATTGGGTCTTATGTTTATGTTTTTTGTATATTGAAAACTATATTTTCTTGTAATCAACTTATTCGTATTATTAATTTTAATTCTATGTTTTAATTTGTGTTTGTATATTTATTAATTTAATCCAAAACGTCGCCAAATTTTTTTGAGCAATCCGAACATCATTGTGAATGTTTGAGCAAAATATTATAAGGAAAAAAGTAAAAATAAAATATTTAAAAAAATATATAAAAAATATTTCCCGACGTTCATTACGTCGGGAAAAAAAACGTCGGAAAATAGGCTTTCCCGACGCCGTGAGATGCGTCGGCATAAACGGCGTCGGGAATAAGGTTTTCCCGACGCCGGCTTTCCCGACGCATCCCACGGCGTCGGGAAAGCCTTTCCCGACGCCGTACCAATTCGGCGTCGGGAAAGCCTCTCGCGACGCATTTCCCCCGACGTTCTTCCCGACGTCGTTTTGTACGTCGGGATATCCTTTCCCGACGTTCTTTGCATTTTCGCCGACGTATTTGTGCGTCGGGAGTACCCACATCTCTTGTAGTGATCGTACTTTTAGCTCTAGCGTCCCTAAGAGTTCACACCGTGAGGTTTATGCAGGGCTTTGGGCCGTGCATAGGAGCGAACTCCCTTCGGAGAGTGTTTGCATGAGCTATGAACAAGGTGAATGGGGGAAGTAGTTCATAGTAAGTGGGTGAGGGATATATGACAATACATCCCACGGTCTCTTCCATTGGGTCGCACCGTGAGATTCCTATAATGCGCCTGCTTGTCTGCCCTGGAGCGACGTGCCTTTTGGAGGGCTGTATTATAGGATTCGAAACACCACGAATTCCATATTTTGGATAGGGTCTCTTAGATAAGTTTTCATATTGTCTTTCCACTTTCTGGAGCATAATGATTCTCATCTCTGAGGACCGAAAATGGAGGGTTACACTTACAAGAATTACTAAAATAGTTAGTATATTCTTGATCGAAGTAAACGGTAACTAAGTGCTAAGTAAATATAAGATATTTTTGAGTTAGCATTTGGTCAAGATTGTCTTGATTCAAAGGACGAGTAATCGGCTACCCCTCGGTAGAGGTTGTTCTGAACCTTTGAAATATCGTTGCAAAACATAATAAATGGTATATTATTAAAAGTTTTGCTAAAAAGATTGGTTTATTTAGATTATAGTTGCTAAACAAAGTATGTTTTTTTTTCAGCATGAGTAGGTCGATAGTTCAATTGTTAGCTTCCGAAAAACTTAACGGCGATAACTATGCGGCATGGAAATCAAATCTTAACACAATACTAGTAGTTGATGATTTAAGATTTGTCTTAACTGAGGAATGTCCTCAAACCCCTACCTCAAATGCAAACCGAACTAGTCGGGAAGCCTTCAATTGATGGATAAAATCAAATGAGAAAGGCCGTGTCTACATCCTTGCTAGCATGTCTGATGTTTTAGCAAAGAAACATGAATCCTTAGCCACGACTAAAGAGATAATGGATTCATTAAAAGGAATGTTTGGGCAACCAGAATGGTCTCTAAGACACGAGGTAATTAAATACATTTACATTAAGTGAATGAAGGAGGGGACCTCTGTTAGAGAACATGTCTTGGACATGCTATGGTGGTGCCATCGATGAGTCTAATCAGGTTAGCTTTATCTTAAAGTCTCTTTCGAAGAGCTTCATACCAGTTCAAACAAATGCGTCCTTGAACAAGATAAAGTTTAATCTGACATGTAACGCCCAAAAAAAAAAATTCGAGGTGAGTTTAACATTTTTATGTTAATTTTCGGGAATTTAAAATTTTTGACGTTAAATTTTGTTTGCTTTAGAAGAGAAAAGAAAAAGAAAATGAAGGGTATGAATTTTTAATAATATAATATGATATAAAATAATAATATAATAATATAATATAAATTATATTATTATTATTAATTTAAATATATATATATATTATTTGTTTTTTTAAAACCCTAAAAACTCATCTCTCGCGTGTCGCCCACCCGTTTCTTTTCTTCTTCTTCTTCTCCTCTCGACAGCCGGTCGCCGTCCCCTACAATCTCCATTCCTCTTCTGTTCAAGCACGTCGGCGACCTCCTTGCGTCACTACCAGTCGTCGATCGCCCCTGCTTTAGCCGTCTACCACACTGCAAGTCGCACACCACAGATCCTAAGCCGCTGCCGCCTCCAATCATCTCTCCTCCTCCTTTCCGTCGCCAATCACCTCCAACATTTTCTTCTCCGTCTCTAGTCAGCATAGTCGCGACAGCCACTAAGACACGAAGCTAAATCTGCTGCCACTTTTGTCTCTGCCTCGTACGCCGTCAGTCGCGCAATAGTGACGCGAAAACAACCTGCAACGGCCACCTCCGACCGCTCTTCTTCTTCGTTCCATGCGTACGGCCAACCGTCGGTCGTCTCTGCCTCGATCGTGCAGTGTCGGTCGTCGTGCGTCTTGTCATCGACAAAGGTAACCAGGCAAGTCTTCTTCGTCGCCACCGTCGTGTGCTCGCTGCCATGTGGAAACCAAATCGGCTCCTCCAAGTCGGCTCAATTGAGCCGAGCTAGCCGAGCCACCAGTCGTACTTGAATCAAGCCGAGCCGCGAGTGAGCCGAACCAAGTCGAACCAAGCCACGAGCCACGCGCGAGCCAAACCGAGTCGAACCAAGCCGTGAGCCGCGAGCGAGCCGAACCAAGCCGTCGAGCTAAGCCGAGTCGAGCTGCCAGTCGAGAACTAAGTCGAGCCGAGCCACGAGCCAAGCCGCGAGTCGAGCCGAGCCATTTTTCCAAGCCAATCTCTCTGTTTACCGAGTTGCGTAAGTCGTTTCTATCTGTGCTGAGTCCTAGTGAGTTTTGGTAAGGACAATGTAAGGAATTCCTAACGTTTTCTATAGTCAATGCAGGTTTAAATATCAGATTAAAAGGTTGAACTTATTGGTTGGTTAACTGTTGATCCCCTGTAGGTGTTAGAGAGGTGATGCTCGGGTTCTGAGGCTTTACGGCAAGCACAGTGGAAGCCAACTCTCCTCTACTTGGGTAAGTCGGTAGATGTTGCTTTAGAACGTTTCATAATGTGGATTTTGGTGATGTCATTGTTGAACCCTTATGTTTGTGTTTAGGTGGATTCGTGTGGGCGTCGAATCGAACAAGGATCTTAGCTACATTTCAGGTAAGGGATTTCTTACTACTGGACCTCTGACTAAAACTGGAAACATAGTAACCCACATGGGAATTATACGATAGCAACTGTACTGAATTGATTGAGGCATGTTTGCTTAGAAAACATCTCTAATATGTACTCTTGATTGATTAAAGGTGATGTGATCGTTAATTGTAGTTTATGTACTTATATACGTTATTGAGTTGTTTCTGCGGATAGGCACCGATGCCCAGATGTTCTGTGTATTGTAGTTATGTGGATGGACTGTGCTGTTAACTGGAATAGTAATGTCGATGGATTATGAAAATCTTAATGTTATGTAAAGTTGAAGTCTGTTGTCGGGACACTGGTTGTGGAGTTATGTCGTGAAGGGACTAACAGTTCGGAAACCTCTTGTGTAGGTTGTGTATACGCCGTTGAACTGTGCTATAGACTGAATGCAACTGTCATGCATAATATGGATGTTATGCATAACATAGATTACCTGCAGATGTGCTAGAGTTTGAACTGAGACGAAGTACCGTCAGATGAATTTACAAAGTGATGATTTGACTAGTTGATTGGATTTAAGGAAATGTCACGATGATGTGTGAATTAGATATACATATAGCGACTGAGAAGATAGTTGATTAGAGCTAAACTATCTGACTGACTAAGCTTATAACTGAACCGTTAACCTGAACGTTATTGTGATGTGACTGTTGTAGACGGTTTGGTATGGACTGTGGGGTAATGGTTAGCTTTATCTATGAGGTAGCGTACCTTACAGACACGGTGTCCTTCGGGATTCTTCGACTGATATGTGTATCCTTCGGGATCACTAGACTGATATATGTTTTCTTTCGGGATCACGATACTGATATGTGCATCCTTTGGGATCACTAGATTTATTTGTGCATCCTTCGGGATCACGAGACTGATATGTGCATCTGATGGGATCACTAGACTGATTGATGTGTGCATTCTACGAAACCACTAGACTGTTTATGTAGGTTACCCCTTAATAGGAAGCTAATTGTTATTACCCTAACGGGTCAAGTAGTGGGTCCCTTACTGAGTATATTCTTATACTCACCTTGTTCTCTTTAACTTTTCAAGTAAGGGTATGGCGAGAGGCAAGAAGGATGCGTGAAGGCCATATGGACGCGTTTAGTTTCTTTATGCTTCCGCTGACGTATTAGTTAATTTCTATTCCTTTCAAGAATTAAATGGAGTCTTGGTTAGAACATTTGATTGGTCATTTTTGTTTTGATGGTTTTGTGAACTGTATTTTGGAACTTTCGAAAATGTGATTTAAAATAGGGCCCGAAACTGTTTTTGTGACATTGTGAACATTTTTAATGAATCGTAAACAGTCTTTTTATGAGATTGTGTGTTTTACAGTCGAGTCTTAGCAGTACGTAGTGACCTCAAATTAGTCCGGAAAGTTGGGTCGTTACATGACAATCCTTCTAAATGAGCTCTAACATGCATTTACAGAATCTTACCAAAGGTAAAGAAAAAGAAATAGAAGCAAATGTTGCTACTACAAAAGAAAATTTTTCAAGAGGATCGTCCTCTAAACCTAAAGCTGGATCCTCAAAACCTAATCATAAGATAGAAAAGAAGGAAAATGGGAAGACTCCCAAACAGAACAAGGTTAAGAAGACTACAGAAAAAGGTAAATGTTACCACTGTGGTGAAAATAGGCATTGGTTGAGAAACTACCCAAAATACCTTGCTCAGAAAAAAGTAGAGAAAGAAGCACAAGGTAAATATGATTTACTTGTTCTTGAAACATGTTTAGTGAAAAACGAAAATTCTACCTGGATATTAGATTCAGGAGCCACTAATCATATTTGTTTCTCATTTCAAGAAAATAGTTCTTGGAAAAGGCTTTCTGAGGGCAAGATCACTCTCAAAGTTGAAACTGGAGAAATAGTCTCAGCTAAAGTAGTAGGAGACTTGAAGTTGTTTTTTAATTATAGATATATCATGCTAAAAAATGTCTTGTATGCACCTCAGTTGAAGAGAAATTTAATATCTATCTCTTGTATGTTAAAACATACGTACAAAATATCTTTTGAAATTAATGAAGCGTTCATTTTCCGAAAAGGTATTCATGTTTGTTCTGCTATACTTGAAGACAACTTATAAGTTAAGACCAACACGAGCAAATTTTGTCTTAAATACTGAAATGTTTAGAACAACTGAAACTCAGAATAAATGACAAAAAGTTTCTTCCAATGCCTTCTTATGGCACTTTAGACTTGGTCACATAAATCTCAATAGGATTGGTTGATTAGTTAAGAGTGGACTTCTAAGTCAGTTAGAAGATAACTCTTTACCTCCATGTGATTCCTGTCTTGAAGGAAAAATGAACAAAAGATCTTTTGTTGGAAAAGGTCTTAGAGCAAAAATACCTTTGAAGCTCGTACATTCGGACCTTTGTGGACCAATGAATGTCAAAGCTCGGGGAGGATACAAATATTTCATTAGTTCTATTGATGATTATTCAAGGTATGATCATTCTTACCTATTTCAGAATAAGTCTAATTCTTTTAAAAAGTTCAAAGAATATAAGGCTGAAGTTGAAAATGAATCAGATAAAACAATAAAGACACTTTGATCATATCAAGGTGGAGAGTATATGGACTTGCAATTTCAAGACTATTTGATATAACATGGAATCTAATCACAACTCTCTGCACCTAGTACAGATCAGCAGAACAGTGTATCAGAAAGAAGAAACCGAACTTTGTTAAACATGGTTCGCTTTATGATGAGTTTTGTTCAATTGCCAGATTCTTTTTGGGATATGCTTTAGAAACAGCTATCTATATTTTAAATAACGTTCCGTCTAAAAGTGTTTCTGAAACATCTTTGTCATTTTGGTTGCTAGTTTGCCATCTTTGATGCTACTTTGTTACTTTGTCAGGTTGTCACTTGTCTTTGTTTCCTATTTCAGATTATACATGTGATCTCGAACATCATTTTTTTTTTAGATTGGAAGAAGATTTTGAGATTACTTATTTTGGTGTAACACATCTCACTTATTTTGGGTTAGGGTATATTTTGGTTAGGTGAATGACATCTTTTTTTGGTATAGGAGACTTGTGAAAAGTTAGAATGACAAACCTTAGCTTAGTGAAAGATGTATGTAAGATTTGTGAAACTTAGCAATCCTCACATGTATACATACTACTAATGTTACATTGTTGAATTGAGTATTAGTTTTATTTTCAATATAAAATTTTGTTTTGTTATATTTGTTCCTTAATTGATTTAATTGTCGATTAATTATTGTTCGTGCATAATTAGGTATTATTTTAAAAAAAATTCTTATTTAGTAATTACAATTCATATATTTTTTACCTCATTTTTGAAAACATTTATATCGACAAAACATGTATTTTCGTTGGGACAACTTATTTTCCAACATAACATTTTTCGTCGGTAAAAATGCATTATACCGACGAAATTGCATTTTGTCGGCAAAACTTGTTTGCCAAGAAATTGTATTTCGTCGATAAAACTTGTATGCCAACAGAACAACATACGTTGGAGAAAAGGTACTTATGCCAACAAAATTCAATTTCGTCCGCAAGAACTTATCCCGACATGGATACGGCGACGTTCTTGCCAATGTATTCTTTTTGCGTCGGCATAACTTAGGGTGACGTTTTTTTGGAATTTGGCCGCTTTTTTTCTTTGATAAAAGTGAAAATTCTTGTAATGTTTGGTTATCATGGGGTTTCGAGGTTGAAAGAGGTTGTGACCGAAGATCCGGGAACCTGAGCCTAGGTGAGGATGTGGATGAAGGATTGTGATGTGGCTTCGGGCCTAGCTTAACTCATGGTGGATGGCTTTATGTACATACATAACTTGAAACCAAATTAAAGAATGTTTTTCATTAACTCTATGCAATTGTAAATTTTTCTATTTAGTTATTCTACCAAAGTATGAAAATAAAGTGCGTGCAACTTTTGTCGAACATAGTAAAGTTTCCAGATTTGATCAAATCAAATTATAAAATTAATAACAAATGTACCTTAGCAAACAATTTCATAACTCACCTATATTGCGTACTTGATTATCAAATGTTTAAAATCAACTTCTTTCAACTTTTTGTTTCAATTCAAGAAAGATGAATGATGGTGATGAGAAGATCAATGATGGATACACCAAATACATACATATACGACAAAAACACCAAAAATAAAACACTCACTATATTTGAACAAATAAATTCTAAATACCTAAAAAGTTATGGAGAAAATTCTAGCAGGTCTTTAACAGAATCAATATCAATTTCTACAAATCTTTCAAAGTAGGAGAGACTTGTGTTGATAGCGTGTTATAAAATAAGAACAAAGAAAGAACATAAATAGAAGAATAGAAACAACACAAAAGAAAAGAATAGAGAAGAGAGGAAGTAGAGAAGATAATTGAACTCAATTGTGGTGTGTCTCTACAAATGATCTCTACAACCTCTATTTATAGGGTTGTGAGAATAATGGTTACAAAACCAAATATAAATAGGGGGAGAAGAAAGTTATGGGAATTATGGAGGTTAGTGGATGAATTTGTAACCTAAGGAGGTTATGGACATCTAATAATATTTAACTTTAATGTAGAATATTTATAATATGAAGAAGTATATAAAATATATTTGCTGCTACACATATGAGGGTAAAATTGTAATTATAAAAAGAAATAATAATAGGGTTTAAAATTCTTGTTATATTTGCCTGGGAAGTCATTCCTGTATTCAAAAATACCCTAATACTTTATTTTTTTGTTACCCTTGGTGATTTCTTAATCTTTTACTTGTTTAAAAAATATTTTTCAACTTTAAATTTTTATCGATATACTAAAACTAAAAAACTAATAATAAATAATACGGGCTAAATAGCCTAAATGGTGGATCCAAAAATTATGATATGTGAACACACCATAAATAAGTTTAGATTATAAGTATAGGCTTTGGAGTTATAGATTAGTGTCTATACTATAGTTAATAAAATTTTAAAAGGCAATAGATCCCCAATTTTGTATTCAATAAAGGCTTATAAACAATTGGAAAAAAAACTTTTTGGTCTTTGAGATTTGAGAATAGGTGCATTTGGTCCCAAATGTTTCAAATGGGTCAATTTAGTTCTCAAGTTTTTAAAAATAGATTTAAAAGGTCCCTCTAATAATAAATTTATTAAATATAATTGATCAAATGTTGACCTGATGTGATGACTTAAAAAACAATATATCTTTTGTTTTCTTCTTCTCATAATTGTTCACACGAGGTTTCTGAAAAAACGTGTTTCATGGAGTTGAACTTGTGTTTCGTAGAGTTGAACTTTTGTTGATGTATTTATGTGTTGATTTGATGCGATATGGTTATTCTCTCTCGGTTAAATGTGTATGCTTGCTTTATGCAAGTAGGGCGCTTGGCGTTCTTTTGGAGTCTTGGAAGAATATTTGTATCTGAAAAGAACTTGAGCTTCAAGGAGCAATTTTTTTGTTGTTGGGAGAATTCTCACTAGGCTCTCTAGAGTAGAAATTTCCGCTTCTAGAATTCTCTATTTATAGAGTCTTTTGATGGAAGTAGAAATTTCCGCTTCTAGAATTCTCTATTTATAGAGTCTTTTGATGGACTGTATGAGCTTGAGCTTGGTTGGTTCATGGATCAGACCTTAGGGTTCAACCATATGGATCTATCTTATTTAACACTTGGGTTAAATTAAGTCTTAATTTTGGGCTCAATTGAACTTTATAGCCAAAATAAAAAAAATTTAATTGGATCAAAATGACCTTGATCCAATTGTCATGATGAAAATCCTTGTAAAAAATGACCAAATTTATGTCTTCAATTTTAATTTGGAACACATGTCAACTTTCAATGAGTCCCAAATTCAATATTTTATATTTTTGTCCTTAATTTAATAAATGACGTGACAATTTTTGATTTGTCAAAAATTTCTCATTCAACCATCATTTCTCCTCTTTCTCCCCCAAATCTGAAAATTTTAGATGGAATGCAAATCTAGAAATCATAGGACCCATGATTAATATTTGGAATAGAAAATTGTTGCATTTGTGGGTACTTTGAATGTGGTACCATATAAAAAGTTAGGGTAATATGACGAGATATGTTGGAAACAAATGTCGATTATTGTTGTGTTGTGACAAACCACTACCTTGAAAGCAAAATTTGGTGCGACATTGGTTCAAAATCGCATATGCCGGTTGCTCCCCAAGATTAACTCAACTTCCTAATTCAAGGCATGTACTTGCAAGTGTAAGGAATGGAATTAGAGGAAAAATTACTCCGGGAAAGAAATTAGGGTTTTTTGGCAAGAAGAAAAATTGCACACACCCAAAATCTTTTCTTTTAAAAAAAATATATAAAAAGAATAATGGTTTAGAACAATAAAATGTATTAAATAATAACTATTATTAATTCCAAATCATATAATAATTATAAATCAGTAAAATGATAGTTATTTCCAACAATCCCCCACGAATGACTACAATTTGCATTCCAAGTAAATAGTAATAAAGCATTTTTTCTTAGCTAAGAAAGAAACGGTATAAACTTAAACATCAATATCTTTCGAGTTGAATTGATGCATAATGAGTTGGGGAAATAATGTAATTAGAGAAAGTAAGTTACCTTTTGAACTTTCGATAACTACGATTGAAACCCCCACCACATGTTTTACTTCTTAAATTTCATTGGTTCTGCAATAAAGTCTATCATAATAGACCACTTAAAACTGTGGTATTTAAGGCCATGCACATCTAGTCCATATCAAGACCAACTTCATCAAATCTATCAAAGACAAACCACTCAAAACTAAGCTAGGAAGATTTTACAGTTATCCATCAAGTCCATACCAGGACCATCCAAAATAGCACTAATGGAAATTTTCAAAGGTTTAAGGATTACTCGCTCGTGGATATGGACCATCAAGTCTACTACAGTAGACTATCAAGAAAAGGGCTATGGACCATCAAGTTTATCGCAATAGACCGCCTAAAAAAAGACTAATGGGCGATCGAGTCTATCGCAATCGACCACTCAAATAAAGGCTATGAACCATCAAGTCTAATTTAATCAGCTGTTTGTCGCTCATGTTAATAAACAGAGCTCTAATTGCTTCAAAATTACTATAAAACCTAAAGCAATAATCTATTTCCAATTCCAAATCTCTACCAAAACACAATTAAACAAAATCCAAATTCCATTACCAATTTACCTCAAGTTCTTCTTCAGTTGAATAAAAAATCAAATCTTTAGGTTTTTTCAGGATTTTCCCCCCTTTGGATTCACCCACCCTACAAACAACGATAACATCAATATCTAGAAAAATTCCAATCAATATTCTCCAAAAACAAAAAACAAATCGATCAAAACCAATTGAGAATTTTCAGAACAGCCTTTTGAGATCAAGATCGAGATTAGAATGATCCAAAACGTGCAACAATGTCGTTATAGACCACTGCCTTTTGCTTTAAAATTGTTAGAAACAAATGTCTATTCCTCCTCCTCCAAAGTCATTACAAAATAACATGATTCCTATAACATATGTCTAAACGAATCGAACAAAATAACTTTTCAGTGATTACCATAATTGCAGGATAGTCAATGCAACAAAGTATCAAGTTCCTAAGTACATGTCAACACGATTTCTAAAACATATGTCTAAGCAGATCGCATAAAATAGCTTTTTCAATGGCTACCACTATAGGATAGTCAAAGCAACATTCCTAAGTACATGTAAACATGATTCTCAAAACAAAATAGTTAAGTTATGGTTGCAAAACATAAAGCACACTACCTCTTTCTTCTACTAAATTCCCACCCCTCATATGTTTTGCCCATAATATCACTATGCTTCAGACATTATCCATCTGGAAGAAAAAGGAAGAACAAAATAGTTAAGTTACAGTTACAAAACATAAAGCACACTTACCTCTTTAAAATCTCCACCCTTACTTCTTGATTACCCTCCACAGAGGCTTCTTCATTCTTGTAAGTTCGGAATCCCTAATAATGAATAGCAAACTACGTAAGTTATACAATTATTGTTTCATAGGCAACATATTAACACATTATTTGATCCCAAACGACGTTAATGATAAATTAAGTTAACATCATTCTCAAAGTTATTCCAAGAACAAAAATTGCAACCAATGTTATGAGAAAACAATAAACAATGTAACAAATAACAAACACTCTAAGAAGGTGACTCCAAAAATCTAAATAATATAGAAAATACAATTGCAAAATAAGTAAGTTTCAAAACTTTCTTACCATGAGGATTGGGAATTGTTGCTATCGAAGACCTCTTGTAGTTCCTCTTCTATCAAATTGAACCCAAAAAATTGAGTAGACAATATATTGTCCTTGTTTTTCCCTAGGAACCATAGCACAAGAAAACATCATCATTGACATACAAGACATAAGCAAATCTTTAATGGCTTAAATTGAGAAGTCCTAGTTTGTATCTTATCCTCTTATAGTTTTTAATTTAGTCTATCACTATTCGTAAATGTTAAAATTAGATGATAATGAAACTTACATAGCATGATACTTCATGGATTTTCAGAAGTTTGAAAAAGCAAAAAATGTCATCTATGTGAGGAAAAATGAAATTTTTTAACCAATTGAAATATGTAATATACCAACTGTAAGCCAAGAACAAAAAAAAAAAAAAAAAAAAAAATCGGGTAAGGAACTCACCAATTTAACTTGCAAAAAAAAACCAAAAAGATTTACCCTTACTTTTTACCGTAGCTTGGTGACAAGTTAGGATGTCGGACCCAAGGGAATGGTTGCTAATAAAAATTCTTGAAACCAAAGCTTGAAAGGAAAGTGGTTAGTAGAAAAAGGAAAACATGAAAGAATATGTAGGAAATATCAAGATAATTTGTATCAAGAATCAAAACAAGTTATTTTCTAGATGCAAATTTAATTCACAAACAAAAAGTAGAAAAAGAGGAAATAAACTCTCAAACAAATTGAATAACCCATTGCCCTCTTACCTCTTAGAAGATTACCTTTCTATTGGGTAAAAAAAGATTGCTGAAGTTTTTGGGAGAAAAATAGCAGAATTAAGAGAGAAGAGTAAAGAAGATTGCTAGAGTTTTTGGGTGAAAAATGGAAAAATGGAGAGGGAAGAGTCCTTGCAAAATGGAGAGGAAGAGTTCTGGTGAAAATTGGAGTTGAGTTGATGAATTTTGAAAGGAAAGCAGTTAGTAGAAAAGGAAAACATAAAAGAATATGTAGAGAATGTCAAGAGAATTTGTAACAAGAATAAAAACAAGTTGTTTTTTAGATGCAAATTCTCTCAAACAAATTGAATACCCATTGACCTCTTACCTCTGTCGTGACGTGATCGCGATGCAGAGGGAACGATATCGCCGATTATTTAATCTTAATAAATAGTAAATTCGGAGTCGCCACCAACCATAAGGTGTTGATTGGTCAAAATAAAAAAACATTGGTCTACGTAAATTCAGAGTTAAGGTTCGGGAGTCAGTTGTGTGTAGGGAAGGTGTTAGCACCCTTAAAAATGATTACCAAAATTTATCTTTTAAACTAAATTACGAGCTTCACAAAACTAAGTTTTTTATTTGATTTTTTAAAATATCCCATGGTTATCAATTCACATCTAAGAAAAAAGATGGGTGGCATGAGAGGTATTAAAAAAAAATGATTTTTTTTTGTTTCCAAAGATGATTTTTTTTATTCACCTTAAGAATATTAAAATATCGAACTTTGATATTTTGATCTCTATTATAAGCGTTTAATGGGAAATTTTATGCATCTAAAGAATTAATAAATTCTAAAGAAAACACTACTGAATCTCATTTTAAAATATAAAATTGTTGATATATTTTTTTATAAACAATTTATTAATTAAATTTTTAAAATGAGAAATTTTATGTATTTATGAAATTTAAATCATAAAATCCATGAATGAACAGTTCTTTCTTTCCTGTCTCAAATTTTTATATCCATATGGCAAAAAATAAAAAATCATACATTTTATAATTATGGAAATTAAAAAATAAATAATAATAATAATATTAGCAAAACAATGTGAAATATGACAAATACAGGTTGAAAAATAATACATATTGACATAAAAACAGTTGATAAATGATGTGACAAATAATACAGCAAACAATAGAGGTTGTAAAATGAATACAAAATAATATGTAGGTTGAAAAATAATATAGGTTTGGAAAATAAATACAAAGTATAATATTCAAGTTGTAAAAATAAAAACTATTTTGTCTTTCACAAGTCTAATTAATTAATTTCAAACATCCAACATATTTAATACACAGTAAACATAAAAATTAACAATAGCCAAAATTAAACCCTAAATCTAACAAATTTAAATCAATTGGCTTAAACATGACAAATCTAAAGAACAACATCAAATGGCTTAAATCTAACAAATTTGGAACACATTGAAATCAATTAACCTAAATCTGCTAAATTTGAAGCAACCATAAACTCAATTAGCCTAGACCTAACAAAATTCTAACAAATTTGAAGCACATTGAAATCAATTGGTGCTAAATTTGAAGCAGTAAACCCAATTGGCCTAACTTTGACATGCCTAACCCTAACAAAATTAAACAAAATTAAAATCATCTTAAAATCAATTAAACAAATTTCACAAAAACAAATTTTAAAAAAAATACATCGTTATAATTGATCACAGTCTCAAAAGGGAAAGGAAAGAGAGGAAATTATTTTTTTTAAAAAAAGTTACCTTTGAAGACCAATTTAACACAACAGTTAATTTCCTTGGCTTTTTCAACCCTTCCTATTTATCCCAATGTAATGTACCCTCTCAAAAAGAAATTCTTCTTTGTTTTATTAGGGCAGTAACAAAAACTTTTACTCAAATTCAACTTTCAAAATAAAATAAAAATAAAGCAAATAAATAAAAATAATAATAATAAACAAATAAAGGACAAAATATCATATCTACGACCTCTTGGAAGATTACAAAAAGATTGCAACAGTTTTTGGGAGAAACATGGTAGAATGGAGAGGTAAGAGTAAAAAAGATTGCTAAAGTTTTTTGGAAGAAAAATGACAGAATGTAGAGGGAAGAGTTTTGACAAAATGAAACTTAGAAAGAATTTTTTGATGAAAATTGGAGTTGGATTGATGAATTTTGAAAGGAAAGTGGTTAATAGAAAAAAAAAAACATAAAAGAATACGTAGGAAATATCAACAGAATTTGTAAGAAGAATCAAAACAAGTTGTTTCTTAGATGCAAATTTAATTCAAAAATAAAAAGTAGAAATAAAGGCAAGAAACTCTTAAACATTTATATCCATTGCCCTCTTATCTCTTAGAAGATTACCCTTCCATTGGATCCAAAAAGATTGCCGAAGTTTTTGAGAGAAAAATGGCAGAATGAAGAGGGAAGAGTTGTGGCAAAATGAAATTTGGAGATAATTTTGATGAAAATTGGAGTTGGATTGATGAATTTTGAAAAGAAAGTGGTTAGTAGAAAAAGTAAAACATAAAAGAGCAGTGAATATCAAGAGAATTTGTAACAAGAATCAAAACAAGTTTTTTATATGCAAATTTAATTGACAAACAAAAAGTAGAAATAAATGAAAGAAACTCTCAAACAAATAGAATACTCATAGTCCTAAGATTATCCCTCAATTGGATAAAAAAATGACTACCGGAGTTTTTGAAAGAAAAATAACAAAATGGAGAGAGACGAGTAAAGAAGGCTGCTAGAGGTTTTGGGAGAAAAATAGTAGAATGGAGAGGGAAGAGTTCTGCCAAAATGAAATTTAGATAGAATTTTGGTGAAAATTGGAGTTGGATTGATGAACTGATGAGAAATTAGAATAAAAATACGTATTTATAGAAAAGAAATCAAAATAACCGTCAAAGAGGTTCGAAACCATGATCTGGAGCTCACATGCATGAAAATGAAGAAAAAACGGGGGATTTCAAGAAAGTTGATAATTATTTACGAAATTAACACCAGAAATATATGAGAAAAACTTATTTGCATCTGTTGAAATTCGAACTTGGGATGTTTGGGGCACGCAGATGAGGAGACGATGACACGTGGCTGCAACAAAGAGCCAAACCATGAAGAAAAGCGTGCGTGAGGAGATTCAAAAAATTTCGAAATTCATCTTCTCCGGGTGAATTTCGAACATTTGACCTTGGAGTGACGCACGTGGTTTTGACGTCGACACATGTCAAGAATTCCAATTTATTTACCAAAATGCCTTAATCTTCTAATTACCCGTTTTTTTCTCTCGTTTGGACTCTGTTTTTGTTGATTTTTATTGCGTTAGCTTTGTAATGGAGTCTATTATAATATTCTGCATAAAAATATAAGAAAAGTGAATATATGCATGCTGTAGTTGAAAAATTAATATTCAAGAAACCATTATTAATTTGACGAACAAACTTTTTTGTTGATTTTTGTTGCCTTAGCTTCATAACGGAGTATAGTTTATTAATCTGCAGAAAAAATATCAAAATAACGAGTATAAACATACTGTGGAACATAAAATAGACAGATAACTATGAGTCAAATATTACCCCATTATGTACTAAGGAAGGCGAAGAGTTATAGAGAGTAAAAGATTGGTTAGGAAAATTACGAAGAAAGGGAAAATTTTGTTAAATTCTCGAATAAGTATCTTTTTTATTATAAATTTTTTTAATGACACACAAATTATGTTTTTAATTAATGACATGAAAAGTGTGTCATGAAAAATTAAATTGTGTCAATAAAATTGTGTGGAGAAATAATCCATATATTTATTTTCAACGACACAATTTATCTCAACCCACCTATTTTTTATTTTTACGATACAATGTCTTGATTAGTAGTGTTATTAAAACTCATTTTTCTAGTAGTGTGATTTATTATTGTTGGTGTTGTCATTAAGTGGCAGATTAGTCTCATGAGAGGCATCATTTTGAGCTTGATATGGAACTGTTTTAGTGGACATTTCTTCACCTTGAGATCGAGGAGATTTTTCATTTGAAACTGCTTCATTTGGCATTTTCTCACTTAAAATCAGACAATCAGGATTGATTTCGAACATAGCAAATGACATTGGTAACACAAAATTGGAAAGGGACCAACCTGTTGCAAGCTCAAAGACAAGTTGTGAAAGGGTGGAAATACCGATCCATTGAATGTAAGCATTTTTTGAAATGAAGAACTTATGCTTTTCAGCATCATACAATTTATGAGCCTTCATTTATCGGGAAAAGCGTAAGTTCTTCACGTGACAAAAAATTTAAAGTTATTAGTCAAAGACAATTAAACCAAAGCTCAAACAAAGAAGTTATAGCAGTAACAAGTTTAGTCTCTAGTTGATGACGTGCAAAAAAAATTTCTCATCAAAGTAGACCACACTTGGAAGGTGCCAGTTAGAGCAATTGAAGAATAACATATGGTGGTGAGCTTTTGATTAGTTGTACAAAAGAAAATGAACTCTTAGAAAAATGAATTTAATATTATTTTATATTTATGTCTAATCCCTATTTTTTGACACATAGTGCACCTTTACACGCTCGAAAAAGACTCTTGAAGTTTGTAGTTTTAAATACTTGACATTTTTTTGAAAAGAGAAGTCAAGTAATTGGTGATTTTAAAGAAAAGACGTCAAGAATTTTTATAAAAAAAGCGAAGGTCGAAGATTTTTTGACAAATTTTGACGCTGATACACTCTTGGCATTTTAAAAATGTCAAGTTTAATTTGTTTAATCTTGTCAATGTTTTAAATGTCAAGAATATTAAAAGAGAAATTGTCAAAAATAGGTTAAAAAAGGAGGATTAAATGACTTTTTGGGATAACTTTTCAAAATGAAGAGTTTTAGGACAATTTAAGTATGAATGAACAAAAATGTCCTTCATTAAATTTCTCTTTCTCTTTTCCTTTCCCTCGTCCACGTTCTCTTTTCCTTCTCTCTACAATCGCTTTCCCTTCTCTCTACAATCGCTTTCCCTTCTCTTTCGCGTAGAGTTCCATTTCCCTTCTTTATCGCGTAGAACACCTGAAGTAAAAAAAAAAAATCACTGTGGTCCGTTACTCTTCTCCAGTGCCATTCAAAGATACTCCGGCTATTCGTCGCTTGATGTTCGTCACTTGCTGTTCGTCGCTTGCCGTTCGTCGGTCGTCCAGTGCATTTCGTCGCTCCTCCTTTTCGAACCATTCAATCAACTTTGAGTGTTTTCTCTTATTTCGGTGAGTTTCATCTCTAACCCATTTTCAATTTATTTGCTGTAAATGTTTGGTTTAGGTATTTGTTACTAGTTTCATCCGTAAATGTCTGGTTTTTGGTATTTGTTGCTAGTTTCATCCGTAAATTAGTTTAGTCAAAGTTTGGTTTAGGTTCTTAGAAAGTTCAATGGATAGTGAAAAATGAATTGAACTAGAAGATTTAGTTGGGTCAAATAGAGGAGGAGTAAGCAATAGGAATAGAAGGAATAGAGTTTTTTTTTTTTTTTTTTTTTTTTATCTACATTGCTTTCTATCTATTCTGTATTATCTTATATTGTGAGCAATTTTTCATGCTGCTGCTATGGATGCTTCTCAAACCACTCTAGCTTCTATCTATTCTGTATTATCTTATATTGTGAGCATTAGTTTGAATTGTTTTTATGCATGTTTAGTAAGTCTCTTAGGCCCTCATGGTTTATCTCGCACGTATCTCGCACGTATCTCGCACCTTCCAAACTTTCACTATTTATTTCAAAATCAAATTGGTACACCTCCTAATCCATTTAGAGCGATTCTTTGCATGTTTAGTAAGTCTCCTAGGTCCTCATGCTTTATCTTGCATGTATCTCGCACGTTCCAAACTTTCACTATTTATTTCAAAATCAAATTGGTATACCTCCTAATCCATTTAGAGTGATTTTTTGTATGTTTAGTAAGTCTCTTAGGCCTTCATGCTTTATCTCGCACGTTCTAAACTTTCACTATTTATTTCAAAATCAAATTGGTACACCTCTTAATCTATTTAGAGCGATTCTTTGCATGTTTAGTAAGTCTGTTAGGCCCTCATGCTTTATCTCGCACGTATCTCACACGTATCTCGCACGCATCTCACACGTTTACAGTGTACACCTCCTAATCCATTTAGAGTTATTCTTTGCACGTTTAGTAAGTCTCTTAGGTCCTCATGCTTTATCTCGCACGTATCTCGCACACATCTCGCAGTTATTTTTGTTATTTCTTTGCATCTCGTAAACATCTCGCAGGCATCTCGTAGGTTCTTAAGTTCAAATCAATTTTTGCAGGAACTAAAAAACTTAAGGTAGTTTAAGGATGTCACATGTTCAGATTTTAGTGCGTTACGGTGGTGCATAGGATGAGGGACGAGGAAAATATGAAGGAGGTGTGTTAAAAGGCATTTTTGTCAGTAAAGAAATAACACACAAAGATTTACATGATGAATTATATGACCTTGCAGAAGTTGACCCTACAAAGTTCGACATAAAGATAAGATGTATATATGAGATGGGAAAAAAGAAGCTCCTCCATTTGAGTTAAGCAATGACCGTGATTTGAAGTTTTATATTCTTAGTGAAAATCCATTGGAGGTCCCCCTATACGTATCATTTGAGCCTACAAGCAATCAAAGCAAGAAAGTGTTAAACAAAGATTACAATTCAGTATCTGGGAGCAACCAAGTTCAAAATTTAAACCCTCATCCTCCAATTGGAATGGATACATTAGATGAGAATGAAGTTGATATTAGTGAAGTTCAAGTTGGCTTGTGTGATAACATGATAGGGACCAATTCGGCTATATGGGGAATCATATGAGTCACATGATTCAAAAGATGATACTTTTACATGGGAGTCAGTTGAGTTGAAAAATGAATTGTTTGACATCCCACAACAAAGAGATGCTCCTACAAAAGATTGCAACGAAAAAGGTAAAGTTCACTACAGCTCCTCTTGTCGAAAGTTGAAGATAAAAAGAAGTGGTTTGTCCGAAGAAAGCTCTACAAGTGAAGAGCTGGATGTAGGGAAAATATTTTTTTGCAAGAGAGATTTGTCAATGAGATTAAGTGTGTTGGCAATGAATTTTTTTTTTCAGTTTGTAGTAAAAAAGTCTACAAAAGAGGTTCTTTTTGTTAGATGCATCGACAACAAGATTGGTTGGAGATTGCGAGCGGTGAGATTGAAGGATTCAAATATATTCAAGATTAAAAAGTATGTCAAAGTTCATTCGTGTTCTCTTGAGTTTTTGAATCGTGACCATAGGCAAGCAAAATCTTGGGTTGTTGGAGAATTAATAAAGTCCAAATTCAAGGGAGCAAGTCGCCTATACAAACCACGTGATATCATAGAAGACATGAGGCAAGACTATGACATAAATATGAGTTATGAAAAAGCATGGCGTGCAAGAGAAAATGCATATGAATGAGTGCTAAGGTCTCCTGAAGAGTCATATAATCTTTTGCGTAGATATGGTGAAGCACTCAAACTTACAAATCCAGGTACAATATTTCACATGGAACTCGAAGATGATCGTTTCTTCATATATCTTTTTATGGTTGTTGGTCCATATGTCAGAGGATTCTTAAATTGCATTGGACCGGTCATAGTCATGGATGGAACATTTCTTAAGAACAAATATCGGGGTCAGTTGATAGTAGCCGTTTGCTTAGATGGTAACAATCAGATTTATCCTCTAGCCTTTGGAGTAGTTGATAGAGAAAGAGATGACTCAATACAGTAGTTCTTGGAAAAATTGAAAGGTGCAATAGGGGAGGTGCCTAATCTAGGCTTCATGACCGATCGGAAAACATGCTTCTCCAAGGGTATTTCATCAGTTTTCCCCTCTGCATTCCACGACCTTTGTGTCCAACATTTGACTCAAAATTTTCATGATAAATATAAGAATGACACGGTTGTTACTTTATTTTACAATGCATCGAGAACATATCGTGAATCAACGTTTCTAGAAGTGTGAAGACATCTTCTTGCATTTCCTAATGGTTCAGGGAAATATTTAAATGATATTGGAATAGCACGGTGGTCTCGTGTTCACTGCCCAGGAAGACGATATAACATGATGACAACAAATATAACAGAGTCCATGAATTCTAGTAGAAAGAACCTAGAGATTTGCCTATTGCTTCATTCCTTGAACATGTTCAAGCTTTGCTACAACGTTGGTTTTGGGAGCATCGAGAAGAAGGCATTAAAGTGACGTCTATATTGACTAAATGGGTAGAGTTAGTTCTTCAAAAGAAACAAGAACGAGCTTTGACAATGAAGGTCAACCCAATTGACCGTTACCAATTTCATGTCAAAGATTTAGATAAGGAGGAGGTCGTAAATCTTCAGACTAAAGAGTGCACTTGCAAGGAGTTTCAAGCTGAGCAACTACCATGCTCACATGCCATTGCTGCACACGGGATCGCAATATAAATGTTTGTAGTTTATGTGCTAATTATTACACTAATGAATGTTTGTTGGTCGCATACGCGGAGGCCGTCTACCCAGTTGGGAATCAGTCAGATTGGAAGACAAGTGAAGACTACGTACATATGACTGTTTTACCTCTGAAAGTAGTCAAAAGAGTTGGTCGACTGAAGAAAAAGAGGATTCCAAGTGTTGGTGAAGCTCCGAAATTACACAAATGTGGTCGGTGTAAACAAATAGGTCACAACAGATTAACGTGTACCAATCCAATTTCATATACCGAGAAGTCGAGCATAGGAGATTAGAAATTTCTCTACCGATGTACTAATTATTAAATTAAAGAATTTTTTTCTTAATGATGTCTCTGAACATTCTTACTTTATGTGCTTCTAGATAAATGAAGAAGACGAAAATAACAACTGGCTTATTCATTTAGGAACACTAAAAACTGGTTTCACGATCATTTAAATATAACTAAATGATCGTTTAAAAACAACTAAACGATCGTTTAAAAACAACTAAACGATCGTTTAAAAACAACTAAACGATCGTTTAAAAACAACCAAACGATCGTTTAAAAACAACTAAATGATCATTTAACGTAACTAAATCATCGTTTAAAATAACGAAATGATAGTTTAATTTTATTAAATGATCGATTTTATATTTCACACGACTGTTCGTTTAGTTTGTAATTCTTTAATTTATATATTTTTTAATTCCTTGCTACTCAGTTGCTTTATTTTATATATTTTTTAATTATTTGCTACATAGTTGCTTTCATGATCGTATATACATATTTAAAAGATCGTTTTGAAATAATTACACGATTGTTTAAAATAACGAAATGATCGTTTAATTTTATTAAATGATCGTTTTTATATTTCTCACGACTGTTCGTTTTGTTTGTAATTCTTTAATTTATATATTTTTTAATTCTTTGCTACTCAGTTGCTTTATTTTATGTATTTTTTAATTATTTGCTACACAGCTGCTTTCGTGAACGTATATACATATTTAAAAGATTGTTTTAAAATAATTACATGATCGCTTATATATACATATATATTAAACACCCAAGAATGCGATTCAACATTTTAAAGAAAGTACGCGAATTTACAATATTGCCCCTTTGGTAAAACAACCAATATATACGTTCTGCCTTCTTCGTTTTCCATCACTTTGCAATACACAACCGCACTGATCACTCAGTCCATTTTTGTCTTCAACGTCAAAAGTTATTTCCCTAAATTTTTCCTACTATAACGTTACACTTTTCCTTTCTTTATATTTCAAACGTTTTGACTTATGTCTTGAAAAACTATCATTCTGTTCTTAAATTCTTATTGTCAAGCGTTTAGGATTTCTGATTCGTTTAAACTTTTAATCTCCAGATTGTTAAATTTAGTACTTGCTTATTAACTATATTTTCAAGATGGCTATACCAAGCGGGAAGTATTTTCCTACCACTGTCTCATGCCAAGTGCACAAGATCGATAGTCTTATTAAGGATAAATTGACCAAGGAACAGCTGCAAATGTTCGAGAAAATAATTTTTGGTCCATTGCTGAATGTCAACATGGTCTTCAATGGCCAGTTGATCCATCATTTCTTGTTGAGGCAGATACCTGAAGACAGCAACGCAGATGGAATATGTTTTTTAGTTTTGGGGAAGAATGTCTGTTTCACCCAAAAGGAATTCAACATCATAACTGGATTATGGCCAACAAACATAACATTGGAGAAAGATTACGATAACAAGTGCCTACAAAGCCTTCTATTCGGATCAGAAAACAAGAAAGTAATAACATGCTTGGAAATTGAGAAAATTTTCAAGAATTTTGAGTTTCCAAATGATGACGATGCTATGAAGGTCGCCTTGGCTGTCTTTATAGAAACTGTGATGGTCGGGAAGGATAAGCAAACACAGTTTGACATGGATATTTTGGGAAGAGTTGATGATGAAGAAGCATTTAAAAGCTTCGATTGGTCAACTTTCTTCTACACTCGTCTGCTCAACAGTTTAAAGACAAGTCTACAAGGGAAAAAGAAGCATACGAGCTAAAGAAGACAACAAGTTCCAAAGCACTGACATACTACAACATCAAAGGCTACGTGCTTGCTTTTCAGGTGATTTTTATTTGTTTATACACTTTAATTAAATGCAAATTAAACATCAAAGTTTAACATATTTGTTTAAATGTTGTAGGTGTGGGCTTATGAAGTACTATCAACTGCAAGTGAACACCTGGCCACAAGAAACAGTAAGGGATTAATCCCTAGGATATTGAGATGAAATTGTACACAAGCTCCATCTTATAAAATGCAGCAGAAGAACATATTCGACAACAAAAATGTAAGTAAAACTTGTCAGCGATCGTTTAACACAATTACATGATCGTTTAATACAATTACACGATCGTTTAATACAATTACACAATCGTTTAATACAATTACACGATCGTTTAATACGATTAAATTTCAGACTGTTGTTAAACATAAGCTAAAGTTGTCAACCCAAGAGAAAGCTTTCATGGCGAATCAAATTCGAAGGGATGATAACATGCAAATGGAGGACAATGAATCCATTTCAGATATTAACAACAATGATACCAATACTCTTGATCATGCAATGAACAACAAATCATTGGAGCAATCAGACTCATCTCCACAACTGTCACCACAAAGGAAACAAAGTCAAACAGTGGCTGACCAGTCTGAAATGCATCCAACCACCAACAAGAAACGTTGCATATCAAAGAAGTCCAATGACAAAGAACAACAAAGTCATTCAAAATTCTACAAGAAACTGAAGAATGAAATAAAAGAAGTTCGTAAGGATTTATCCACACTAAATTCTATAGTCTGTATGATGGATGACACAATCAGAAAGCAGTCATTGGAGTTGTCTGAAATGAAGCAGATGCTCGAGAGATTGGTCAGGTAAAATTTGTTTTCAGAAAGTATTTCGTTTATCAGTTGTTTAAATAAACGATCGTTTAACTAACATATCCGATCTCCTATCACATTTCACGATCGTTTATCAAAGTTACACGATCGTTTACTTTTATATACACGATCGTTTATCAATACATTATTTTTTAATTTTATTTTTGTTTTTATTTGTTTATTAGAATCAAAATAAAAATCAAAGGAATGATCATACTGATCAGAATGACAATGATGATGATCAAAATAGAGAAGATATGATCACCAGTGACCAACCATATGTTGAAGAACAACATACTGAAGAACAACATACTGAACATCAAGAGGAAACCCAAAGGTTAATATTTCATTCATTGTTTACTGCTTTACAATGTTGAAAATTGCTTACATTCTAAATACGTAACAGTTCTATTTTTTTTATTCATATTTTTTTTCTCATTTTGTTTAGGGAACATCAAGAGGAATCTGGTAGTGATATAAGCATAGACGGCAGGGATGCAGACTTGCTAATGACTATAAGAGATATATCGGATAATCTAAATGCTTAAAGTCATAAAGAAAAAGACCTACCAGAAATGATTACTACCCTTCCACTTGTGAGCCAACCTCTTCCACTTTGTGAAATGGCTCTAATTGTAAATGAAGAATCTCAACTGGTATGTGTACACAACAAATTTGTAGTCCTTTGAATTAATAGTTTGTAACTTGTCTAATATCATACATTGCAGGAAACAACAAAACAACAGGTTGAGATTAAAAAAAAAATAATGAAGCAGTTACTTTGATTGAAAAAGAACCAGTAACGGTGTCTGATGAAGATGAACAACAAAAACCAATAAAGAGAAGAAAGCTATGTAAAATAGCAAATAAAAAGGTGTCTGATGAAGATGAACAAGTTAATCCACCCTCAACATCTACTGAGATCATATCAGAATCTACAATACCTGTCCCAGATGTCGAAATCAGAGATGTAGATAGATATAATCCCATGTAGCTAGTGGATCCAAAATTATGGAAGATATACTTAGAATGGAAAAGATCAAGAAAAACAACTCACGAAGAAAGGAAAGTAGTCTCCACAACTAGAAAGAAAGATTTTTTCAAACAATTTAAAGAAAACACATGGATACATGGAGATGTAAGTACTCTTTCCAAATTTCATTTTATATGTAAACGATCACTCGTATTTTCTAAACGATCGCTTCTATTAACTAAACGATCATTTATATATTTTATATGTAAACGATCGCTTAGTAAGTAAACGATCAGTTGTATTTTCTAAACGATCGCTTATACTCTCATTTCATTCACTAAAGGATCGTTTAATTTTCTTTGTAGACCATGGATTTGCTATTATCCCACTTGCAAAAGAAAATGTTGCATGTCAAGCACTTTGCAAGCGTACTTTTAGAATAATAGATTCTGCATTTATAGTAAGTTGTTATTCTTTAATTTTTTTGTATAGAAGTTAAACCGCATCATTATATTCTGACTAAATTTTTTGACTTGTTCTTCAAGACTGGAATCAATAAACTAGACTACATAGTTTGACAACATCTTTTTGATACTCATCTGGTGACACCAGACAATAAAAAAGTTGAATGGACAGACACAACAACTCACTTAAATATATGGGCAGAACAAGATTTGGAATACTATTTCAACACAACTGTTGGTGATTTCGAAGAAAACCAGGGTAGGGAGATGTCAACTCCTACAAATCTCACAACAAAATTCAATACATAGGAGTGTTGGTCCATAATTGAAATGCCAATTGTTTTCTGAAGTACGACATGTTTTCTTGACATAACGTATCTAAATCTAAACCAGCAGCTATATACTCAAAATACTTAATGGTGAATACGCCAAAATCACTCTTATTTCGTTGTAGTGGAATGACAACTGACCAAGGTTCCTTGTATGTCGATGATCCACCTCTCCTAGCAAAGAATCCAGTACTATCTAACAAATTTAGCACCAACTCTCGAATCGGCAGTAATATGTTTCTCATCTCTTCGGCACTTGTAAGTGACGGAAGCAAATCTCATACCTTAACTTGACAACTTACCAAATCCAAGCATAATAGAACCCAATGGTTGACATGGACATTGAATGGAGAGTAAACTTAATCAACACTTGCCCAAGGATCTTGGAAGTCTTTTTTCGACCCGACAACATAGTCAACCAACCTATACTCTTCCTTTCAGTCAAACGGACAATTCTCTTTAATACATTCTTTGTATTGGGGCCACTTCGCAACTAAAAGCCGTTGCAAAGAAAAATATACAAACGCAAATATAAGACCGAAAGACATATATCAAACACAAATACATCAATAAAGTAACGTGACGATTCCAAACCATAAAGATTGTGTCTGCTGTTGTGAAGTTTAGAGCAGAAGGTATTCCGACTGCCTTAATCTTGAAGCGAACGAAAAGAAAAAGTGCATCCAAATGCGAATAGAAACAAAAGTAAGCACTAAATGTATAGAACCATAACAATAAAAAAATTATAGTGACATAAATAATAAGATAATCCCTTACCCCATCCGCTAACCATCGGCAACACATAAACAAGTCTCTAAAAAATATCTTCGATTTTTTCCCATAAAAGGTTTCATGCACCTCATCGTTTGTACACTTGTCTGTAATCTAAGCTCGAAGTCTATCTAAATCGATGTCAAGTATTTTATGCATGAGATCATAAACAATTGGTTCACACTGGGAGGTAGTGGTGGTTGATGTCGTAGACCTTTTAGGTAGAGTTATGAATGGGGTTGATAGGTAAACACTTGCACGCTTCCTACGGGCGGGCCGAACGTGTGGTCGTTGAGTGGGAAATGGTTCTATCTCTGTGACGTCTAAATCAAAATAAGTATGAAGTTTTTTCCCAGTGTCCTCAATTTCAACCTCATCGTCAACGATATCTATTGGCTCCTTTAAATCAATCTCAACCTTCTTCTCCAACACGTCGATTGGCTTCTCTAACTCAATATTAAACCTCAACCAAGGAGGGGTACCAACGGTGTGAACATCTTTGGTCTTAGCATTATCCACTTCTTCACTTTCTGGTGTATGATCTACTAAGCCTTCAAACCCCTTGCGGTCTCCTTCGTCATCCTATGGAACCTCAAAGTGAATTAGTGTGGATAACAATAGAAAGTAAACATCAAGATTAGCGAGAACATGCAACTTAACGTATGAGTAATTACCAAATATGAAACAATTAACAGTTTGATTCCTAACCTTTCTTTGAAGTCCAATGTGCTTCAATATGGTTGACATCATGCCGTTCAATTCGTCAATATCTGACTTTATACTAGTAAGTTTCCCTTCAACAACCGTTACTCGATCTTGGAGATTCCAAATAGCCTTTTTCATCTTAGACTTCAACTTCTGTTTCTTACTCTTTTTGAAGTCACCTTCATCATTACCAACTTCTCTTCCTATTTTTGAACCACCATTCTTCGATTGAACAAGAGTAGAGGTTTTCAAAAAGTTCACCTGAAGCAATTTTCAACTGCTCCTCTTCAGGTGTCATCTCAATGACCTCCTTAATTATCAACTACAAAGAGAAAAGGAAAATGTATTTTGGACAAAGAAATAAGCACAAAATCAAGCGATCCTTAAGTTAGTTACAATTGCTTGCTACTTACCATTGACGAGTCAAACACCTGGCTTATAGTTTGGGACTTTGGTGATTGTTGGCACACCCACCTCAGCATTCGTGGTATGGCATCATCGTTTACTTTATCTACACCACATCCAATAATGGTTGGTATAGACTCATATGCCCAAACCTATTCCACATTTGACAAACAAGTTTAGGAAGTGCCACAAGATATATATAGATATATAAAAAAGGAGTTTCACGATCGTTTAAATATAATTAAACGATCGTTTAAAAACAACTAAACGATCATTTAAGATAACTAAACGATCGTTTAAATTAACTAAACGATCGTTTAAATTAACTAAACAATCATTTAAAATAACTAAACGATTGTTTAATTTTAAATGTATGCATAAGTTTTGCAGTAAGAAGTAAGAAGTAGCATACCTGTAATGCATGCGAAAATCCATTGATAGTATATTTTTTTGTCTGAGTTGATTTCTTCTTTCCCTTGGCATATTGCTTGTTCAAGGCTCTTTTTAAGGCACTTAGCGTGCGTCTAAAAACAATCCTGCCCCAATCATAATTATTAAATGTATTCCAATCATCAGCAATCTTGAAAAAACCAATGTCGACTTTGGTTCGCCTATCTTTTCCTAACAAAGATAGCTCTATAAAGTAGACTAAAGTTAATTTCACAATGTCATCGTCATCACCCTCGTATTCCAAAAATTTATCCTCTAAGTCGCTTACACAAATACACTCCTTGTCTTTGAAAAACTTCTCCAATAATATAGTATTCCCAACCAACTGAATAGACTCCTCTTTAGGACCCCATAGACCCATTATGATGTTAAACTCTCTCCTACCAAAAGTACAAACAACGCCCCCTAGTAAGAAACTCATATAATCCTTTCCTTCATCTTTCACCTCCCTTAACAATAAGTAGTGGATGAGTGACCCATTAAAGACAATATTTAGGTCCCAAAAGTGACCAAACTTTGTTTCCCTAAATAAGGCTAATTGATCGGGTTTGAGTTTGGCCTTAATATTATGTGTTGTCTTTTCTAAATGAGATAAACAACTTACCAAGACATAAAAATGATGGAAAAGATTAATCTTGTACATGGCTAAGATTAATCTTGTACATGGCTCCGTCAGTCGATGTCGATGTCATAATTGAAGCCTGAACAAAAATGAACAAATTCAGAGTTAAAGAAGGGATCCAAAGAAAAAGGAGTAAAATGGCAACTATATTTAGCTTCAATTCATTTCACTACCCATTTAACTTTCTAAGAACCTAAACCAAACTTTGACTAAACTAATTTCCAGCAAATAAGTCAATTCCAAAAAAGCCTAAACCAGACGGATGAAACTTACAACAAATACCTAAACCAAACATTTACAGCAAATAAATTGGAAATGGGTTAGAGATAAAACTCACTGAAATAAGAGAAAACGCTCAAAGTTGATTGAATGGTTCGAAAAGGAGAAGCGACGAAATGCACTGGAGGACTGACAAACGGCAAGCGACGAACAGTCGGAGCATCTTCGAAGAGCAGAGCGGGAAATTTCAAAAGCCAACAAAAGGAGATTTTTTTTTACTTCGGTGTTCTACGCGAAAGAGAAGGGAAAGCGATTGTGGAGAGAAGGGAAAACGAACATGAAGAGGGAAAGGAAAAGAGAAAGAGAAATTTAACGAAGGACATTTTTGTCCATTCACACCTAGATTGTCCTAAAACTCTTCATTTTGAAAAGTTATCCTAAAAGTCATTTTACCCTTTTTTTAACATATTTTTAGCAATTTCTCAATATTAAATAGATAAAATTTACTTTTATTTATGTCTTGCCGTTTAAAAGAGAAAAATTTAAACAAATTAATAAGGATAAGGTTGGTTTATAATTCAGATTTTATTTCATATTTTTCAAATTTACCAAGTTCGATAAATATATATATCGCAAACAACTTGAATTCTGTTTCTGAAAATTGTATTCAAATTACATGATTCAAATAGTGTAAATTCTAGTCATTATATCAAGAATTTGAGTTTTTTAAAATTTAAAATGTAGAATTATGTTTCATATAGATAAAAACATTTTAAAATATAGTATGTCATTTTATAAAGATAATTCAATCTTTTTAAAAAGAATTAGAATATGCATTATGTAGGAATTTATTATAAATTAGGTTAAATTCTTTAAAATATAGAAGCTTGTTCCTATTTGGTCATGTGATGCAATTCATATATATATTGTCCCAATAGTCAGTTAAATCCTATTAACTAATTACCACAACACCTGAATTTTAACTTCTTCCAAAACCGTAGAGACAAAAATTTCAATTTATCTTTAATTGTATAATATTACAAAATAAAAATTATAACACTTTCATAACATAATTAAAATTATATTCATAAATAAATCAATAAACTATTATGGTAACAGAACTAATTTCCAAGTTCTTAAATTAAAATCTAATTTTATTTTATTTTAATTTGTTTTGGAATTGTCTACCAAAGGAGCAATAGTTAACAATTGTAGAACCACACGTAAATTTGAAAAATAAGTTTGCCAATGCAACAAATAATTGAAAGCACATTATATTTAATGGTTCAAGCTTCTATTTTCATAGCGTTGTTACCAACTAGTTCTTAAGCTCTTTTTAATGTAGTATTTTGGAATAAACTTAAAATGAGTTTCCACACGAACTCTTCCACCATCTTTAATTCCTTAAGAAGTACAGCAAAAATATCTGCTCTCATTAGTTGCGGAAAAAACAACCATGAAGCAGTGACAACCATGAACGACAGCGTTAACAGCCATGCCACCACCGCAGGCGGCTGCCATCGTCCTCCTACAACCCTCTTCAACTCAAATTCCAATACCACACACACCCCGTGAAGAACAAAGAACCATGTGACCTCCCAAGTTGGCACTTCTCTACTAATGTAATACACCAATTGCTCATGCATCACTCCTGAAGCGACAAACACAGCCATCACCCCCGTTCCTGCCGCCCACCTCTTCCCCACTACACCATCCACTGCTGCTCGAACCGGCCTGTAAATGCCATAACGCAAAGTATTTGACACCAACAAATTCCACCTCCTGCCCCAAAAATCTTGGAGAGATGTTGCCAAGTAAGGCTCATTCGACGGTGGTTCAAGCACAACACCATCGAATGCCGATCCAACAATAGCACTCGACACTCCAAGAAGAAAATCGACGAAGAGATATAGCGTCAAACAGTAGAAACAAATCTTCACATTTGGCCGAAGCTGGTCAATGTGGTCATTGGCGGCGATCAAGATGGCAAAAAGCAAGATTTTGGTGGGCAACTTGGGATTTACATATTTTTCGGGATATTTATAATTTGGGTCTATTTCTTTCGGCTTTATTTTGATTGGAAGACAAGCAACTGAAGCAAAGAGAGGGAATGTCAATGGTGGGTCGGAAACAAGAGGACCTAAGTTGAATGAAAATAGAAGAAGTTTGAAGGTTGTGAGCCAAGTGATGAAGAAGGCGATGGTACCGGTGAGGAAGACGGAGGAGAGAGAGAGGGGAAGAAGGGCGAAGAGAAAGAAAACAGGGAAGAGAGAGATGAGCCTAAATTTTCCTTTGGGAAGCTTTGAAGATATGAAATATGAGTATAATAGAGACACCATGATTGTGAGGGAGACTTTCATGAATCTCTTGAGTTCTCCATCCACGACAACCATATTTGCTTTTGCTTTTCTAAAGTTTCAATGCATGATATATATAGAGAGCAAACGCATTCTTAAGATGTACTTACATTTTCATGATCACACTCTAATTACGTCTAAACAGAAACTAAAGATAGATATCCTGTAGCAGCCTGTATATCAATTGAAATTGATCTACCAAAAGTTTACCTGTAAATGCCACTGCTGCTCGAACTGACCTGTATATCAATTTCAATTTGAGACATGTAAACTTTTTAATTAATTTCAAATTTAATTATTTGTATTTTGGTCACTAATTTGATAAATGACGTAAAATTTATGATTGGTAAAAAATTTATTGTTTAACATATGCACCTATTTTTCTTAGCATACGCATACATAAAAAGCTTACGATCTATCAATTGTTTTTAGGATATTAATTTCTTACTTCTCATCTCAACATTACTTCTATCAATATAATCGTATATTTTTTCGTTTACTTAGGTTTAATAAGAAAGGAAGGTTTCTCAAAATAGAAATTATTATTCTACACAGAAATTATTTTAAATAATAAAATCGATAAAAATATATTCAAATATAGCGAAATGAGAATGATAAAATGAAAACTTATTGTGATTTCCTATATAAATAGGTTGGTTAGGTTGCTACCATTCACATAGAGTCGGCCTAATTTTTCTCTTTCTGGTTCAAAGTAATTTTCAAGAGAAACCCCATTTGTCTCATTTTCAAAATCTAATTAATTCCACTTTACTCTCCTTTAATTATTTTGGATTAGGTTTATGTGTCCATTTGGTCTAAAGAAAATCTATTCTTATTCATAGTTCCACAAATGTTTTTTTTTTCTAAAGTAGAATGCACTCCTATTTAATTTTATACTGGATTTAAACTTTGGATACAAAATGAATAAGCATATCATGTGGTGCTATATTCCATTAAACTTTGTTCGCATTTGACATACTTTTTCCTTTTAAGGCATTGATTTGCATTTAAAGAGAGACTTTACAGGTCGGTAATGTCCGTGGTTATGCAGTAGAATAAATTAATATTATATCTAAATGTGAGGAATCATGAGAACATGAAAGTATAGTTATAAAAGACTTTAAACAATTGAAAGTTACTATCTATACAAACCAGATGCAATTTCTTTTCGAATGTTTCAATCATAAGAACTTTAAAATTAAGCATGTCTAACTTGTTTGGATGACCTTTCTTAAAAATTTCTTTAGAAGCAATGTGTAAGGTCAAAATATTAAACCCTAGTTCGTTGGTTTAATTTTGTTAGGTTGTGTGGACAATATTCACTATTAGAAGTAGTTTAAAATAAATATTACCAAAATTGTAGGAGAATTTTAGAGCCAACAGGGTATCAAATCAAGAATTTGATTTGAAGAAAAGTCACAAAACATAACTTATGGAAAACAAGCCACCATGAAACTCTATGAAAACAAAAATTACAATCTCTCTAAATATGCGTGGAATAGTTTGTAGACTACTTCTTTCTTTCTTTAGCATCAATAATGAATGGTTAAACCATCTATCTTTATAATAATAATAATAATAATAATAATAATTAGTTCCTTTTCCACCAAGAAATTCTTGGATGTGAGCTCACATTTCTAATTAATTCTGAGTATTAAAACACAGATTGATGTCAATCGAAAGCTCTCTATTTATTTGATTTTGTGTTACATTGTGTTAATTTTGATATTTGTTCATCAATCCGAATATTTACTCAATTACAATAGTTGGTATACATATTTGTTCAATAAATGCATCACAATATTACAATTTGTCGGCCTACTTCTTTTGCTCTTTCTTCTTTGTTTTTCTTCATTTTAAAACAAAGACATGTGATCCTTTTGACTACAAGAAAATATAATTAATGCCTTGATCATCCAGATTGAATGTTTTTCTAAAAATACATTTAATTCTTTTAAAAAATATAAGTTTAAAATCTAAACACTTAAATGTTTGATTTGACCTCTTTATAAATATTGATATGCAAAATTATATAGTTTGGTTTGTACTATATTAATAATGTTTATACTTACGTCAAATTACTATAAAAAAACTATTTAACATTATGAACTAATTTCATAAATAAATACACATATTTTAAATCTTTTTTTTAAATATATTTTAAAATCAATCGAACGATATCTAGAAATTATTAATTTTTTAGTTTCTTCAAACTAAACATTAATTTCATTTTTTTGTATTACTTTTTTTTGACAATTCAATTTTAGAAGTACAAATATCTTGAAATGTAAATACATAACTATAAAAAAAAAATATGATTTCCAACAACAAAATATAAATAAGATAATAATTTTTTCGAGACAATGTAATATTAATTAGGCAAAAAGATGTGCAATTCAATCATGTTCTTCATTCATCTTTATTTCACGAACCAAACGATCGTGTTTTCCATTGGCGTTATCATGATTTCTTTCATTGATGTTAAGGCGAAGTAGATTTGGCTTAGAGAGGAATAGTTGCAAATCCCTATATTTAAATGTATATGAACACACATTAAAAAAATATTCAAAGTATTTAAAGATAAAAAAGAAAGACGGAGTGAAAAATATATAATAAAAAGGAATAGAAAAAATAGAGGAAGAAAAATAAATATTTGGAGGAGATTTCTAATTAAACACCAAATAAATATTTATTGTAAAATTTGGTTGAATGTGATTTTTCTAAAATGATTTATTTCATAATCTCATTTTTCTAAGAATTATTTCAAACTAGCGTCAAACACCTCCATTTAGCTTAAAATGAATTATTTTAAAAATTAAACACTTCAAATATCAATCAAAACACAGCCTTACTTTAATTTAACTGGCCTACTTTTTTTCTTTACCAATTCTTCATTTATCTTGTGTCAACCAATGAAAAAAGGACATTCTTTTTTTCATATTGCCCAATTAATAAATATGGTCGGATGGTTGGATAGTCCCAACCTTGGCATTGGTAGCCTCATTCTAAGTCGTCTCAAACTCAACTTGGACTCTTCGACACATTGGCTTCTTTTGATTTTGATCACATAGAGATGTAATGTACACACTTGACCTTATCATGACAACAACAGTAAATTTGTAGTTTAGAAAAAAGAGAACATGTAAACAAAAATAAGAAAAGACCATATACATATATATATATAGGTTAATTATAGAAGATTTGATCCATAGTTTGCCTTAACTCTATTAGAATTAGGACATAAGTCTATCCAATATAGGCTAGGATCAAATCTTACTCTTTATATTTTATTCTACCTTATATTATATTATTTAGATTTTTTTAGCTTTATTTTACTGGGCCAAAATCTACTCCAAACATGGTGAGCCCCTCATTGTTGAGGTAGAGGTTTAGAGTATTACATTTTTATTTTTATTTTTGGCGTTGAAATCTGAATTTTGTTTAGAAAATATGGATGGAGAGTTTTTCTCTTGGGTGTTTTTAAAAATATAATAAAGTGATAATGTAATGCCCCGAATAAGTACTTTTAAGTTTAATTATCCTAAGTTAAATATTGACAATTATTAAAATTATGTTTGGGTGTTATAGGATTTAATTGTGGAAATTCTTAATTAGATATTTTGGGAAAATATCTAATTAAATAAATTTGGAATTAATGATTGATTTGGTTTGTTTCTTTTAAGTAGTTTGTGTTGGGAGATTTGTATTTGAGAGAATTTTGAATAATTATATATAAGAGTATATAATTATTTGGATTTATGGTTAAAATAATTGTATTATGAAAATAATATAATTATTTGAGATTGGTTTATTTATTTTGGAAGGATTAAGTAATGTGATTTGTTGAGGAGGGAGAAGTATTAATTTTACTTTGGAAAAAGTTAAAAACAAGATAAAAAGAAGATTTTGTGGGTTTTTAATTGAAGAGAGAGAAATAAAAATAAAAATAATATTAGTATTATTATTTTTATTTAATAAGGCATGGGGAGTTGTGCACTTCATCCCTTCCAATTCGTGAAACCCTAAGCTCAAAAAGGAGAAAACCCTAGTCGCTAGTCAATTCGTCTCCACCCATCTTCGACTGTTGGCTGTCGCGTCCCTCGATTGACGACTGTCGCGCAAGCCTACTGATCCATGCAAGCCGTTCGTCCCAAGCGCGTCAGCCATCCGTCTCCTCTCTATCGCAAGCGTCACTGTGCCGTCGACGAGTCGTTTCGTCCTGTCACTGCTCAGGTGTTTATTCGTCGTTGTCCCGAGTTTCATTTCGTCTCCTCCGTCGTCAGTTATCGCAGCCGATCGTCTCCCGCCACGTTGTTCTGTCCGAGCCGAACCGTCAGCGAGCCACTTCTAGACGTATTTTCATCTGAGTTGTGCGTGTGTGTGCGAGCCGTGTCCTTCAGCCGCCCGAGTCGAGTTCAACTTGAGCCGTCCTTTCTCTTCAGCTGCACGCCAGCCGCATCTGAGCTGCTTCAAGCCTTAGCCCAGACCGAGTCAAGTAGTCTAGCCATTTTAAGCCACCAAGCTTATTTTTGGCCTTTTCACCTTTTTTTTTTGTAAGTTTTTGGTAAGTGGATTGGATTTTGGTTAATTCTCAAGAAAGTTTTGGTTGGACCCTAAATAATTTTATTTTGGATTAAATGGAATTATTTTTCTTAAAGGATTGGAAGTTGAGCTGTGGAATTTTTTCAACTAAGGGTAAATTGAATTCAACCTCAACTTGGGGTAAGTCGAATCACTTGAATTTTTTATCCTTAAGCAACTGTTAATTAAATTATTAAACTTAGTTATTTACCCTTATTGTTTAGGATTTTACTTGGGAAGTTTGACCTTGCTGTCATGATTAAATTTGGTTTAAGTTAATCTCCAGGTAAGAGATTCTCCTACTAGACCTTTAAATTGAAGTATGAGCTTGCGTGTAACTTTTTCCATTATGCATTAAAGTAGCTAATATGCATAATGTGTATATGATTTATGATGATCGGTAGTCATTACTAGTCTATACTTATGATGACAATTAGTTTTAACTGAGTTATGTCGATGATGACTATTGATGTTGATGATATGCATGAATTATTAATCTCATAATTAAGAATGTTATGGTTAATATTCATGCCATGTTTATGATGTTATTTTATGATACATGCTATGGATAGGTTGTATTGTTAGTTTTATCTATTAAAGTCGTACCCACATGAGTGTCCCTCGGGATCACCATCCTTTTTATGACTGTGTAGTCCGACGGGATGACCAGTCTAGTATGAGATGATATGTTACGAGTGACTTGACGGGGTCACTCACAGTTCGATTGTCTTAGTGTTTTTTTTAGATTCACTAAAGACCAGTTTGTCCTAGGTGTTCCTTGTGTTCACCGAAAACCAGTTTTGTCCTAGATGTTCCTTTAAGTTCACTGAAGACCAGAGATGTTCCTACGGGATCACAGATTGTGCATGTTCGGGAACGTGCCAGTTAAGGGTACCACTTTACAGGCCTCTAATAAAAAGTTAACAGTCACCTAATGAGACTAGTAGTAGGTCTCTTGAGTATATTTTTATACTTACTTTTTAATGTTTAATTTTTCAAGTAAATGTAGAGGTAAGAGCAGAGGAAAGCTGGCGAATGACAAGAAGTGACCATAGCGTGCCATATGGGAACACTTTTGCTTCCGCCTTATGTTATTAAATTTTGATTTTAATATTTATGCACTTTTATTTATTTCTCTTTTAAAACTAGATAGGGCCCGAGCTAGGAACTTACTTTTAGATTTATTTATACTTACTTTAGTTTATTTATAATTTTAATGAATATTTGAGATTTTAATTATGAAAATTTCATATTTTCTATTTTAATTAAGAAATTTTATTTTAATTTGAGTAGTAACGATCTCAGCTTAGTATAAAAAGTTGGGTCGTTATAGACAAAATATTACATGTATAGAACAATTTCTAAAATGAAAAAAGCTCACAGGCCCATAATAGAAATACCAAAAATGCCTCGTCAACCACACCGTCAACAACGAGCGTAATATATTTAGTAAATGATAGTTTAGTGTAACGACCCAACTCCTTGTACTAAGTTGAGGTCATTACTAATTAAAAGATAAATAAAATTTCTTAAATTAAAAATAGAAAATAAAACAAAATCTCAAATTAGTCATTAAAATCATAAACAAATGTATGTAGAGATAAATTTAAATAAAATCCTAACTCGGGTCCTATCTAGTTTTAAAAGGAGAAAGTTAATAAAAACAAATGTTGAAATCTGAACAAATAACATAAGGTGAAAGCAAAAGTATTCCCTATGGCTCGCCACAGTCACTTCTTGTCATTCGCCAGCATCCCTCTGTTCTTACCTCTACCTCTTCCTTTAAAATTAAACGAGAAAGAGTGAGTATAAAAATATACATAGTAAGGGACCCACTACTAGTCCCGCTAAATGCCTGTTAACTTCCTATTAGAGTCCTGTAAAGTAATACCCCTAAACTGGTATGTGTCCGAATACGTGCAATCTGTGATCCCATAGGAACATCTCTAGTCTTCGGTGAACCCAAAGGAACACCTAGGACAAACTGGTCTTTAATATACCCGAGGGAAATACTAAGACAATCAGGCTGTGAGTGACCTCGTCGAATCACTCACAATCATGTCTATGTCATACTAGACTAGTGATCCCGTCGGACTACACAATCATAAAAAGGTGGTGATCCCGAGGGACAACCATGTGGGTACAACTCTAATAGCAAAAGCTAACAGCACAACCTATCCATACCATGTAACATAACATACATCATCATAAACATGACATAAGTATCGATCATAACATTCTTAATCAAATATCGTCATCAAGAACATAACGCAATCGTCATCATCAATATACTATCGGTTATAAATATAATATCAGTCATCATCATCAATCATCCATATAATGACAATCATTTTTGCTACCATCAATGCATAATCATAATTACATGCAGTCTCTTAAATTCAATCCGAAGGTCTAGTGGGAGAATTTCTTACTTGGAGATTAGTTAAAACCAAAATTATCCTAATCGTCACGGTCAAGCTTTCCAACAGTAAAGTCTTATTCAACAAGGAAACCCAATAATTAAAGTAAATAAATCAATTAACAGTTGCTTAAGGATTAAAAATTCCAATTATTTCAACTTACCCAAAGTTGAGGTCGAATCCAATTTACCTATAGTTTAGGAAAATTCTATAGCTTAGACTTCCAGTTAAAATCTAACCAATTTAATCCAAAATTAAATTAGCTAGGGTCCAAAAATATTAATTAGAGTCCAAAATTAATATTTGTTGGGTATGCCAAAACCTAATCAAACTTAACAAGACTTACCAAAAATAGGTCAAATAGGGTTAAAAACAAGCTTGGCAGCTCAAATGACTTGGCTAGAGGGGTAAAATTGGCTAGCAGCTCGACTGAGGGAAGGAACCCAGCTAGTCGGCTCACAAGTGAAGGGCGGCTCGATAGCTTATGTAGGCTCGGCTCGCTGAGGCTGGAAGTGGCTTGTTTGTCAGTCGCTCGGGTCGGGGCAGCTCAACTGGAGTTGCACGCGGTTTGGGCAATTATGAATCTGACGACCCGTGACCGGTGAAGCTTGTCAACAACTGCTGGGCGGAGCGACGCGGTGGACGACGAAGGAGACACAGAGAAGAGCACAGCTAACGGAACGACGACATGCGTGATGCTTGAATCGCGACTTCACGTACGCGGCTTGCAGAAACGGTCGGCTAACGTCACGACTGACGAAACGCAAACGGCGATGATGGAGGAGATTAAACGGAGACTGCTGTTTGACAGAGGAAATGCGACGATGCGGGGTGTCACAATCGTAACCTTTCAAACACGATTGTGTGGCACTTGTTCTGCTCGGTCAACAAGTCAGCCATTCAATATTCGAAATCTGCAGACGAACTTGCGGTATGATGTAGCCTCCCTCCACGTTCTCAGGAAAATGTTTTTATGAAACAGGAGAAAGAAAGTAAATTGTTGGAAACATCATAAAAGAAAGCATTGAAGACTGTCAATTGCAAAGAAAATAGCTTAGATTGCAAAGAGTGAGACAAGACTTGGGCGGGGGTTCAAGTAGTATGCTACCCCCTATAGTACATATTGAGATTTTTGGTCTTAGCAGGCTTGCATACGAAAAAGCCGAAATGTTACATTGTGACTCAGCGACGAAAACGAAAGAAATAAACTAATCTACTTATAAGACGTAAAGACGAAGCGATTTAAGCGTATTCAGACATACGGCCATAGGTAAACAACACCTTGGACAAGTATGCCCGTGACATTCTCCCCCACCTAAATGGTTAACATCCTTGTCAACCGGCGAAGCTGGAGCTTTTCAATCTTCTGCTTCCACGCTTCAAGATCTTCGACATGTTCTTCGCTTGTTACCTCCACGAGGGGGTTCTTCCACTTCACGAGGAATTTATGTATCTCCCTCGTGAACCTTCTACCTGCCCTATCTCCCTCGTGAACCTTCTACATGCCCTTACTCTGACAGCAGGGACTTCCTTGACTTCTCTATCTTCTTCCTGTTCTAGGTTGATAGATAATCGTATGGTGTTGTTGCACCGTTGATCGGTAGCTTGGTCATCCACTCTAACTCAAGGGGGCATCGCTTTTGATCCACCCTCTTCTCCATCGACCTTGAAGCTTCTTTTAGACACACTCGGGCGATATCAACCATCTGCTCCCATTCCTTTTCAACTCTGTGAATTTGAGGGTTGTTCCCTACATAAGGGTCATTAGTGAGCGGCGACAATACATAATGCCTACTACCTTTAATCTAAAACTGACTTCTCTTGATCAGCGAATCTGTATGAGCACTGTGATTGAATTGGGCTGCATTCAGCAACTGAACCCAATTCTTTTGTCTGTCATCAACAAAATGATGCATATATTCTCTGAGCATACAGTTGAATTGCTCGGTGTCAACTTTTGGAGGCTTGCTCACATCGGCGACCCCAAAACTTCGCCCCTCAATCGTGTCTTGCTTCAGACCATTGAAGGCAGCCTAACACTCGAGGTTCTCACCCCACTGAATGTCTTCTTCTTTCAAAAACTCAATCTGGTGAAACTCCACCACATGACCCAGCACATTTATCTGGCTCCGCACAGAACAACACTTTCCTCCCTTGGCATCAGTAAGACTAAATGGTACCACGAGGAACTCATATGCTCTAAGTCTAGTGACACAAGTTGTCTCGAGTCCCTTTGCCTCTGTTGCTTTTACTCGATAGTACCTCGATCAAATGTCTGACTTCGGGAAATATTTCACCCCACGTGAGCGGTCAAACAGGTTGAGGAGTATAGGAAATGGATATTTGCGGTTAGCTGTGAGCTTATTCAGGATACGACGTTTGATACACCGTTGTGGGTTTCTGTCCTTCTTCTTTAGGGAAAGGATCGAGACTCTATACGGAGCTTGTATATGTCTACTAGATCCTGTAATGAATAACTTCTTCGATGGTTTCCGAAGTTCGGCTAACTCCGGCGGTGCTATGCGATAAGCATTCTTCGCAGATGCTTTTGTCTATGGCCGCAATTCTATCCCATGGTCAATCGTCCTTCGCATCGACAAGGATTTGGGCCAACTATTTGACATCACACCATGGCACTTCTTTGCGACACACATAGTGCCTTTGGGGACTGTCTCCCCTATTTTTTCCAACGCCCAAAGCAGGATCGTCGTGGATGGTGGTTCCTCTTGAACAGGATTCTTGTCTAGTTACATGCCTATATCATTTTAAACCCGTTAGACTGACGAATATCTGCTTGCACTACAGTGAGGAAAGATCTAGTAATCACTAGACATTTGGCTGAGAGCATTGGTATGACTTGATGTTCAAGGAGGAACTCCATTCCCAATACTACATCGAAGTCGTGCATCTTTACAACCACAAAGTCTACAGGACCTTTCCATCCTCCCAACTTTATCATCATTTATTTCACTAGTCCGACGATTGGTAGGGCAACGAAATTCACGACCTTCATTCTTCCTGAATCCTTCTCCCAACGGAGCCTTAGACGTACGAATTTTGCCTCTGTTATAAAGTTGTGAGTTGCACCGGAATCAACCATAGTGCTTTTAGTATGTTTTTGGTTGATCCAGGTGTCAACATACAATAATCCTCTTTCCGCTGATACACTTCTCTCCTTTGCTTTTTCCTGAAGAGACGACAAATATTTTAAGGCCCCTATTCTAAGCTTTTCGCCCACTTCTATCTGGTTGACTTCACCTTCGGCTTGATTCAACTTATCATCTGAATCTGGGATTAATGAGGCCTGAAAAGCATGGAAGTCGACTTTATTCAGATATTCTCTTGCCAGATGTGGCCCCTCACATATGAAACAACTGAGGGGACGCTTGGGTGGGCTTCGATTATTTGGCCTTCGCCATGTGTTCTCTGTGTTTGATTGGTAAGGCCTGCAATCTTTACCAGAACGTTTGTCTCCCCCGATAGCTTTGGGACAACTCAGGCGACTATTTTTATTCCTTTTGGGTGAGGAACTTTGGTGACGTCTCACATCTTGAGAGTCACTGATGAGATCAAACAACCGTTCGGCTGTTACATACGTTGACGTGAGGTCTTGGTCCACGGTTTCAGCGCTTCGACAAAATAGAAAACTTTGTCTTTCTCTTACATATCGTGAATGTCTAACATAAGGCTCGTAAACTGTTTCACGTACTCCCGAATACTATCAGCGTGTTTCAGCTCACGCAACTTTCGACGAACCAAAATCTCAACATTTTCAGGGAAGAATTGTAAGCGGAGTTCTTTCTTCAAGGCATCCCAAGTATCTATCGTACAACGTCCTTCTTGCATGTCCACATATCGGGACCTCCACCATAACTTGGCATCCTCACACAGATGCATCGTTGTCAGTGTAACTTTGGCTTCCTCTGTAACCGTGTTCGTGGCCCTGAAGTACTGTCCGAGGTCAAAAATATAGTTCTCTAGGGCCTTTGCATCTCTTGCTCCACAGAAGGGCTTTGGTTCCGAAATCTTTACTCTACTAACCGGAATTGTTCCTCCAGTTGGAGCTTAGTTTGCTATTGCTCGCACTGTGAGATTCAGTCTTGCGTTCACATCTGCGATTTCATTTCTGATGACATTGAGGGTAGCACAAAAATCCTCCGACATGTCGTTTGTCATCTCTAAGAGTGTCTTATGGGAGCTATCTGGCTCATTGACACGTTCTGCCATGTGGGCAACAAAGGCCGACGAATTGTCCCCATATTCGTAGTTAACAGTTCTTCTAATGTTTCCTTCTAGAGTGTCGACTCTTGCCAACAACTCTTTATTGGTAATCCTTCGACACAGCCAGCTACCGCATCGATCGTGTTAGTTTTCTCAGCAATCTCTTTGAGACGAGACTTCAAGAAGCGGATGTAATCGGGAACTTCAGCTAGGTAGAGCATCTACTTCTCCAGCTCTACCAGTCGGCCTCTCTGAGCCTTGTCCGATGGATTCGCCGATGACATATTTCGGTCTTATTATCAACTAGCCGATTTGACTCTAATACCACTTGTCACAATCGTAACCTTTCAAACACGATTGTGCGGCACTGTTCTGCTCGGTCAACAAGTCAGCCGTTCAATATTCGAAATCTGCGAACAAACTCGTGGTATGATGTAGCCTCCCTTCACGTTCTCAGGAAAATGTTTGTATAAAATGGGAGAGAGAAAGTAAATTGTTGGAAACATCATAAAAGAAAGCATTGAAGACTGTCAATTGCAAGGAAAATAGCTTAGATTGCAAATAGTGCGACAAGGCTTGGGCGGGGGTTCAAGTAGTGTGCTACCCCTATAGTACATATTGAGATTTTTGGCCTTGGCAGACTTGCATATGAAAAAGCCTAAATGTCACACTGTAGCTCGGCGACACGAAAACGAAAGAAATAAACTATACTACTTATAAGACGTAAAGACAAAGCGATTTAGGGGTATTTGGGCATACGACCATAGGTAAACAACACATTGGACAAGTATGCCCGTGACACGGGGCGAAGGTGAGCAGCGACTCAAGGGGATGGCTAGGGTTTTGCTATGTGAAGCTAGGTTTTTTTTTTCGATGAAGGAGATGACACAACTCCCCATGCCAAATTTAAACAAAATATTATTATTATTATTATTATTATTATTATTATTATTATTATTATTATTATTATTATTATTATTATTATTATTATTATTATTATTATTTTATTTTTAACTTATCCTTATTCTTTTTCTTATTTCCACAAATAACCAACCATATTTTCTCTCACTTCATTTAAAACCTATTAAATTCCCCTTTTAAATAAAATATTCTCTCTTTTTCCAATCACATCACTTTATCTTCCCAAAATATAATTAATAACCTTAAATAATTACATTATCTTTATAATATAATTATTTTCTCCTCAATTCAATTAATTATATACCCAACACATAATTAATTAAAATTATTTCAAAGAATAACATATACTCTTAAATAATTATGTTATCCTTATAATATAATTATTTTAACTTCACAATCAATTAATTATACACTCAAATGTACAATTAATCAAATTTTCACAAATACAACAATTGGATATTTTTCTAAAATATCTAATAAGTTCCAATATCTACCAATTAAATATTTCAACAAATAAATAACACCAAAAAATTCAAAAATTAAACTTAAGATAATTACAAATAAATTACCTTAAATTTGGGGCGTTACATTTAGAATTGACTATTGTTTGGTACACAATCGTTTAGATTTGGCTACCCAAATGTAAACAATTTTTTTTCCAGAATTCTTTAGTACACTATTGTTTAGATTTGGCTACACAATTATTTATTTTTGACTAAATGATTTTTTTCAAGATGATCGTTTAGATTTGGTTACCCAAATCTAAATGATTATTCTTTTTAAGATTCTTTAGTACACGATTGTTTAGATTTGGCTAGACGATTTTTTTCAAGACGATATTTAGATTTGTCTGTACGATCGTTTTTCTTTGTACACCATCTTTTATTTTCGTTTGTACACTATCATTTTAGATTTGGATAGTCAAATCTAAACGATATTTTAAGATTCTTTGGTATATGATCGTTTAGATTTTGCTATTTTTTTGTACATGATCGTTTATAGATTTGGGTAACCAAATCTAAATGACGTTTTGTTCAAGATTTTTTATATTTACTACACAATCTTGAACAACCAAATAACAGTTTGAAAAAAAATATAAAAAATCCTTTATATTTGATACACGATCTTGAACCAAATAATAGTTTAAAAAAAAGAGAAAAAGAAGAAAGACAATGGAAAAAAAATCACACAGTTAGAGGAGAATAAAGACAATAAAGGGATGGGCAAACCTGGAATATTTAAAAAAATGACCAACTTCATGGACTTTTTCATTTTGTTATACAGGCCATAAATATTTTACCCGTTCGTTATATTTATGAAAATTTCTCATTTCTTTTATTGGATTAAAATAAGACCTAATTTTATAGGCACCACAAATTTGTAAAGAATTAGAAGCCAAGTGATTATTTACCTAAGTTGTTTTTATGTAAATTTCACGTGCTACCTAGTCGACGTCTAAATTTTGATAATATATGCGATTTTAGTGATATCTTTTGATATGGAATAAATAATCATGAGGATTTAGATTTTATATATAATATTTTGAGCGCAATATAATTTGGAAAATTGGATCAGATGGCAAAAAAATTTAGAAAAAAACAGCTCATAACACCTCTATTTTGCATGTTACAAATATGACAAATATGACAAGTAATTACATATATCAGATGACTATCATTTAGATTTTTTCATTTAGATTTGGATAGCCAAATCTAAATGATTACATATAGCCAAATCTAAACGATTATTTTTTAATTTTCTTTATACGATAGTTTGATTTGGTTATATGATTGTTTAATTTGGTTAAACAATCACTACAAGAAATCTGGCCTTTAATGTCACTTGGCGACCGACATCTTTGCGAGCGTTATTAGAGGCCTTTAATGTCGGTTGGGCTTTAATGTCGGTTATAAACCGACATTAAAGGCCTTCAATGTCGGTTATAAACCGACATCTTTGAAGGTGTTATTGAAGGCCTTTAATGTCGGTTCATCTTTAATGGCGGTGGATAACCGACATTAAAGATGTCTTTAATTTTTTTAAACTGATAGTAAAGCTGTCTTTAATGTCGTTTTTAAACCAACATTAAAGACACATTTAATGTTGTTTTTAAACCGCGTTAAAGACACATTTAATGTCGTATTTATAATAGTTTTTATGACAGCAAAACCGATATTATTTGAGTCCAATTACGTCCGGAAATGTTCGTCATCGTATATTGTAAAAAGTAAAAAAATGGCTTGTACACTAGCTATAATGCCTACTACTTAATGCCTTATAACTAGTTCACCTGCAATGCACACAATAATACCTAAAATTTCAGCATACACTTCCATATAGAACTACAACAAATACACATCATCCAACACCTACATATAATCACATATCAATAAACACAACTATATTCAACACTATAAGTCCAACTACTCCAAATCCTCCAATATATCCACTTATATATATAATCACACATATCAAACAACATTTCCTGCCATCCATGGCAAACCAATAATAAACACCTAAAGTATATATACAAACTATCTAACAAACAACAATTAGTACGGGACCACCTGCCCTTCAAAAAACTATAGGACTGCCCGTCCCTACAAAAACTTAACTCGACCAACTACTAACCTAACTACAAAAATCAACTACTAACCTAACTACAAAAAGCAACTACTAACTTAACTCGACCAAAAAACACATTTAAAAGCTTACACAAATTTGCTAACAAAAGCTGCCCATTCAGTTCGAATCTCGTCAATCTCCTCTTGCCTATATGCATTTTTGGTATTGAACTACACACAAAGAGAAAGATATGGAAAGTATGAGTTTAGATCATAAATTGTAATATGTAAAAAGTTAAACTAGAAACTTACAAGGCTAGTAATAGAAGTACTAGAATTATGCACTATCTCATGTATGTACTTTTGCACGTAGTACCCACACCCTACAGAATCCAATTGACGAGGACACTGCATGTATATAAATTGAATACAAATTAATCTTATGTTTCATAAAAAATAATTACGTGTAAATGCAAATTACCTTTACAGATCTCCATTTTGGAGTTGATCGATAGCGTTGTAGATCGTGTTTCGCTTGCTATGTCAGAAGGCAATAAAGTTAAATAAGAAGTAATAAAGTGAATACACTTACACATTTATGATTCCATGAATGTCTCCATTGACTTTACTCCGAAGAGAGTTCAAAACATAAACGCAATTTTCACGAAGATCGATAACATGCAACATCCAATGAAAACTACAATAAACAACATCTTCAATGTGAGTACACATTTAAGCTCAATGGAAATTTATTAATGTGTTTCTCTTCTTTATTTACCCGGTATTATATGGAATTAGCACTTTCTGTTCCAAGTTAACTGCTTCTAGCTGGTTGGCTAAATTTCTGGATTGAAGATCACGATCTTTGATATGTGACGATATTTTTGATTGGTCAATGACAAAAAAATTCCTTGCACAGTCACATTTAACCCAAAGACATCTAAGTAAAAGCAACCATAGTTAAAATATCAGCAAACTAACTACAACAGTGGTATTGGAGATAAAGATGAGTATAAGTTGTCTTATACTTACGTAATATACGCTAGTATACACATATAGCCGATTTCAACCATGCCGCAGTAATGCAACAAATCTTCACGAGCTAAATAAACAAATTTGTCACTTCCAAATATTAGCTCGTTCATTGGGATGTGAATCATGTCTACATCCTTCATGTTGTTCACGACATGTCTATTTAAAAGCTTAATAATCCCGTTAATGTCAGTATAATTTGAAGAGTATACGACATCCTTCCTAGTTGAATGCTCCTATCACAACCAAGGTTCTAAATTCAAAATACATATACAAATAAAATCAAAACTTAAATAGTAAAAAAAGATACACACTTGTTTGTCATTGATCGTAGAAACAAGTCGACGAGGTCATTCTATAATGTTACCCAATGCTTGATTTAAAGTCTCTATCTTTCCCTTCACTGGATTGGGTATAGTCAAATTTTCTCCCGTAACCACGTCTACTAGAACTTTAACATTGGGACATCCAATGTTATCCTCAACTAGCGTGGCTACTGCAACAATATTATTAATGGATTCTATAGACAATTGGCATGGTTTTTCCTTTACAAATATTAAAAGCATAGTTAAGAACAATTGATCCTATATCGTTAAAAAACTAAAAGTGACAACAAAGTCAATTACCTCCACTCCTTTATTGGTAGGTGTGTCCTCATCGGCATCAAGATCTATATTAATACTTCCAATGGATGACCTCGAGTGATTACTTCTCTTCTTGTCACTTTTGCATCTCGAGTCATCCTCTTCTTTATGACACATTTTCTCATTCCCTTTTACTGTGTTGAAATATTGTGATTGAGAGACAAGACTACCCACGCCTCTTACATGTCTACAGTGCTCCTTGGAACCCAATGCTCAGTCAAGATGTCCTCATTTTTATTTGTTGCAACTAATTCATCCTATAAAATAATACAAGTATTTTCATCATCAATTAGGTTAACAAAAGATTATGTATTGTAATCATAAGTATACTTACAATCCGAGAGGCACAATCTCGAGTAGCATCATCAAAATAATCATTATTTCTTCCTTTCCGTGCTTCTTTCCAAAGAGTTGAACGATAGGAAACATCATGCGTTATTTTCTACAACAAAAGATAGATATTTAATTAACAACAACCTATTAAGATAAATTCTTCAATTTAATTAGAAATACTCACTAGTTCATCGGCAAGATTAGCATATCCCTTACGTGACATGTGGTGATTGTATACGCATTTCGACCTTCTTTCCCTTTGAATACGACTATAATCCTGTACAACGTATTAGTTTGTAGGTAGATATCAAAACAAAATTAAAGTGAAAATGTAAACTTATTTACCTCCCATTCTTCACTTAGTCTAGCATCCACAAACGATTCCCAATCTTCTTGATTTATATGAGAATAGATTTTAGGAGAAAATTGCAAGAGTGATAGTTGATCCTTAGACGAAAGTATATACTTCTGAGTTAACGTGGTCTTGAACGTTCGAAACTTTCTTGATGAAGACATAAGTATAGAATGTTTAGCATTGGGTTGTAAATCGAACGACATCTACACAAAAAAAAAAAAAAAAAGCTTAGTTAAACATAGAGTGTAAAGCAAACTACATTATATGAAAAACATGATAATAGAACTCATACCGATATACAATCATAGATTTTATCTTTTAGCTCATTCGGAACTTCTTTCCAAGAGTTGTATGTGATAGGAATTTGTTGTCGAACGCACACACCAATGTAACTTTGCATTTTCTTATACGTGGCTCCAACAGGTTGCCTGTGTTCATTAAATTGAATGGACAACTTTTGCTCAGAATTTCTCACTAAGGCCAACTCAGACATAGTAGTTGGCCCACGTGGAACAAATGATTTCTTTCTTACTTCTGGAAGCATTTCTCTTTCATCCTCACTGCTATCCTCCATCTATGAATCTGCAAAAAACGGAAATACATTAGTAAGCAAAGTCAACATACATAAGCATAACAATTATGTTACGAACTTAAACATAAATACATTATAAAGCAAAGTCATGGCATACCATAAATATAGCAGTTATATTACGAACTTTAAACATAAATACATTATAAAGCAAAGTAATAAGATACCATAAGCATATCAATTATATTACGAACACTAAACATAAATACATTATAAAGCAAAGTAATGACATACCCTTTTCTACCCATCTACCCTCACAATCATGTCTAATATAAGTTGAATTTGTATCATCAGTCTCATTAGGTGTATCAACATTGTGCATCCTCTTAATGGTTTCATAACTCTTGAAGCATATTTCCTATTTCATCTTCAAAGAAATCTTCTTCAATAGTTCTTTGTGGAGATATTAAAACCACCGACCATTCAGGATTTGCAGAATCTTGGACATAGAATACTTGTTTTGCTTGAGTGGCTAAAATAAATGAGTCTGATTTATGTCTAATACGTTTGAGATCGACGATGGTAAACCCAAGCTCGTCCACTTTAACTCCACTTCTATTGTCAACCCAATCACACTTAAATAAAATAAAAGATAATTGATGGTAATAAATCTCCCATATCTCTCGTATTACACCATAAAACATCATATCTAACATGACAAGGTTTTTGTCCTTAGAACTAGAGACTTGCATCGTAGTAGTGGTTATACTAACTCCACTATTTTAAACTCTCCTAATATCATCACGCCTTTTTGTGTGATAGTAATAACCATTAATTATGTAACCAGAATAAGTGGCCACATCTGGAGAAGGTCCGTGAGCTATCCATCTTAAAGAAGGCGTGATGAAATTTTTAGGTACTTTGAGAGCAAGTGCAACCTACACAATATATTGGATTTAGTTAGATTAGAAACAAACATAAAAGAGTACGATTATAGTGATTACCCGTGTGGACAGCCACCGACTGAATGAGCGATTATGCTATTCTTGAATCCACTTTTTACTTCGAGCTTTACCAGAGTTAAGCTTACGCAAACTCTCCATATGTTGCCTGTCATAAATGACAAGTTATTAAGTAATTACATAACCAACTTATATAGAATGAGAATAGATAGGATTTAGCACGTACTCAACGTATGGTAGAACATCATTTACATTCTGAATGACATAAAGATGAGCTTGATCTAACTGCTCCTTACTCGGTCTGATAAAAGAAGAAGCTGATAATGCTCTATCCACGTTTGAATTCTTTTTTATTACAGACGAGTTAAGTCCAATAAAACTAACTCCAACAATAAATTCAGAACACAACTCTATAGCCTCTTCAGCAATATAATTTTCTACCATACATCCTTCTGGTTGATTTCTATTTCGCACATAAGTTTTTAGGAGTTTCATATATCGTTCAAAAGGATACATCCACCTTAGATGAACAGGTCCACAAAACTAAATTTCTCTTACGAGATGCACTACAAGGTGTACCATTATAGTGAAAAATGATGGTGGAAAATACTTCTCCAATAGACATAAAGTGACAACTATATCTTCTTGCATTCCTTTCAATTGTGATGTATCAATTGTCTTCTTACATATAGCACTAAAGAAGAAGCATAACCGAATAATTGCAGGTCTTACATCTTTCGGTAGAATACCACGAATTGCCACAGGTAGCAATTGTTGCATAAGAACATGATGGTCCTGCAACTTAAGTCCATACAGTTTCAAATCTGTGAGTGACATTAAACTTTGAATGTTGGATGAATAGCCTTCTGGTACTTTCAGTTCAGATAGTGTCTTACAAAAACTCAACTTCTCTGCTCGAGATAATGTATAACATGCCGGGGGTAAAAATATATTTTTCTCCCTTACTTGAGGGGCTAGCTCTGATCTAATGTTCAATTCAACCAAATCTAATAGACTTTTTACTCCATCTTTGGTTTTACTGAGAATATCAAGCAATGTGCCAATGAGATTTGCACAGACATTCTTTTCAATGTGCATCACGTCTAAACAATGTCGCACATCAAGAAACTTCCAATATTCTAATTAAAAAAAATAGATTTCTTCTTCCAATAAGTTCCTGAAGAACTCATTTCACTGTTCTTTTCGTTGATAGTTCTCTTACCAAAATGAGTGTTTGTACTTGTTTGTACGAAAATTTCTTCCCCACTCAATGGTTCGGGAGCCAATTCTAATTCTTGTGCACCATTGAAAACTTTCTTTTGTTTCCTATATGGATGATGACGTGGTAGAAACTTGCGATGCCCGATATATACCATCTTCCTTCCTTTTGGAAAATAAATGGATGAAGTTTTCTCCCTACAAATTGGACATGCATGATATCCTTTGACTGTACAACCACACAAGTTGCCATACGCAGGAAAATCATTAATGGTCCATAATAAAATAGCTTTTAGCCTGAAACATTGATCTTGATATGCATCATAACATTCCACCCCATCATGCCAAAGTATTTTCAAATCATCAACTAACGAAGCTAAATAAACATCTATTTCATTTCTCGGTTGTTTGGGACCAGATATTAGTGCGGTCAACATCAAAATTTTTTGCTTCATACACAACCATGGAGGTAAGTTATATGTCACTAACATAACTGGCCAACAACTATATCTACTGCTAAGATCTCCATGCGGATTTACCCCATCTGTGGAAAGAGCAAGACGTAGATTTCTAGGTTCTGACCCAAACTCTGGCTATAAATTGTCTATTTTTTCCATGATAATGCATCTTTTGGATGTTGTAATAGATCATTCACTTCTCTTTTTCTGGCTTGCCAAGTCAATAATTTTGATGTTTCTTTGCTTCGAAACATTCTTTCAAATCTTGGAATTGGGGAGAAATACCACATGACTTTCACTGAAACATTTTTAACCTCCTTCTTTGAATTTTTAGGAATCTTCCATCTTGACATACCACAAGAGGGGCATACATTTGCATCAGACAGTTCTTTCCTAAACAAGCAACAATCATTCCTACAGGCATAAATCTTCTCATACTTCATTCCAAGAGTACACAAAATCTTTTTTGCTTCATAAGTAGAAGTAGGGCATTCGTTGGGAGTAGGTAAGATGTCACAAATTAATTGTAACAACTCAGTGAAACTCTTATCACTCCATCCAAATTTAGCTTTCAAATTATATAACTCTATCAATGTAGATATTTTGGTTAAATTCGTACAATTAGGATATAATGGTTTCTTGGCATCATCTACTAGTTCCTCAAAATTTTTCGACTTGTCATTAAAATAATTATGTGCAACCTCAAACATTCCAATTGTGTCATCAACATCATCCTCGTCAATTTCTTCTTTTACACCACTAAAGACACTTTCATTGTTTCTCTTTATTGGTAGTGATTCACCATGAAAAATCCATTCTTGATAACTCTGATCGATGCCGTTAAAAAACAAGTGATCTCTAATTGTATTCACATATAAAGTTTTTCCATTCACGCACTTTAAACAAGGACAGGCCATGACATTCGATGTCTTTGAATGCTTCAACCCATTTTTAATAAACATCTCAATCCCATAAACATACTCAGATGACGTTCTATTCTTTTTCATCCACGACTTATCCATATTATATAAGATGCAATTTAATCTGCAAAAAAAAATCGAGAAAACAACGAAATTAAGTGAACTTAAACTGAACCCACATTCCAAAAACTAACAAGTTCTATATAACCCAAACCAAAAGCCTCTATATTATACACTCAAACAACTACAAAACTCACAATTGTATCACTCAATCAACTAATAAGCAAATCTCAAATTAAAACCATCCACAAAGCCTCTATAAATTTGCTTCTTTTATATGTTTAGCTTTTGGTTTAACTTCATTCAAAATGCAATAAGTCATGCAATTATATAGAATAGTATGGAAATAAAAAGAGTATATGAATGAAAACTCAACTATGGGATCGATACAATATAGTGCATAAGGTCTGAGACAATATATATAACAACTTCATGGAACCACACCCCACCACTTGCCATGCACACATGATAATAAATCGCTAAAAACACTAAAAAAAACACTACACAAAACCAATGAATTCTATCCAACGAATTAGGAAACAAAACCTAAAAACATTAAAAAAAAGCTTTATAACAAACATGAGCATTACACAAAACCAAAAGAAAAACTTACATTTCACTTTATTTGTCTACCAACACGAAAACCACAAAGAAAAATCTTGTGATTTTTCTTCCTTGATAGCCAAACAGAAACTTCCCCAAAAACCGCTTCACACTCTAACAGAGGAAAATTTTGAAGGAATTAAATCAACTAACAATTCAATGATGTGAAGAAGAAATTAGAACAAAAAAAAACATAACAAAAAGATCTGTAGGAATTAAATCAACGAACAATTCAATGATGTGAAGAAGAAATAGAAAATAAAAAGGTTCTTCTAAAACTTATCAAACTAATTTATTTGTATATTGCATTGTAGGAATATGTATCAGGAGAATGAAGACATTTTGTTCCTTTTCAAAAAAAACTTATACTAAGAATCACTAATTGGTAACAAGTTTAATTAGCATTCGTCAATGCTCTAAATCTTTGATTTTTGTTTGATTCTTTATCCTCAATTTATACTTAAAGAAAACCTAAACATCATTTTCAATATGATTTATAAAAAAGAAATCAATTTTAAATATTGAAAGCTAAATAACTTTTAAACTTTAATTAACAAAACATAAACCAAATTTGAGTTAAAGTTATGAACAATATTATTATTAACAGACATGGAATCAAAATACGACCTTAAGACTCTTTAACGAATGAAATTGGAATAGAGAAAAGGGGTAATATGGTCTTTTTGCTAAAATTACTATTCTAAAACTCAAAAAGAAAGAAAAAAGAAAAAAAATAAGACTTGATTCATCCCACGACGTCGTTTATGGTATTTTGGCTTTGGCATGCCTTTTCCTGTTTTCTAAACACTCCAATAACTTTTATTTTCTTTTAAGAACTTAAATTAGTTATGGGATGGAATGGATGGATATCCAACCTTTTATGTTCTAAATAAGTAGTCATATCAAATCACTTTGTAATGGTTTTAAACTTTTCACAAATATCTCTCATGAGAAGGAAAGATAATAATATAATTTACTGTTCAATCGTTTTTTCATATTTTGCATCCTATTTAAACGGATTCCTCATGTGATAATAAGAACTTTTAATCTTCACTTCAAAAAATAACTTGGGGGGAAATTTTCAATAGAATAGACCCAATTCTGTAGAAAAATATATTGTTGTAGTATGTACTCCAAAAAATACTAAATGGTTAACAAATAAGCACATAGTTTTCTGGTAATAGTTTTCTGGTAACAGTCAACGATTATGTTATAAATAATCATGAACATAAATAACTTTGACAATATATGAACCATAATCAGCTTTTTTTCACTCCACACCATCTCTTGCAGTTGTATCAGTTCGAAACCAAATAAAATTATTTGCACATCACAAATGCAATGGTAAACAAAAAAGAAGCATAAGATCTACCAAATTATCTTGTCAAGTAAAGAACAGAATACAATTAACAAAGAAATCGTTGAATAACTACATAAAATATAGAGACTTCCACAATTAGAAAAAGTAATTAACAAAGTTAATGGATATACATATTCACGCAATAGATGACATTATAAAACCAACTACCTCGTCGTAGAAGAGGTTGTATCTAACAGTGTAGAAGCAAAGCTCTTACACATGCAATATATAAAATGAAATGTATTCCCCAACTAATTTGATCCTAACTAAAAGTCCTCTCCTTATAAGAGTGATATTAAAATCCTCACCATCCCATTGCAATGCAATATACAAATAAACAAAAATAAAAGAATAATAAAGAAAAGAAAGAGTAAAGATATAACTATAAGTACAATAAAATGCTAACTAATAGATGACTATATAATGGGAAATCCCAAAAATTAGGAAAAAATGGACCCATTTTGAAAGAGAGAAAAATGGTGAATGAAATGAAATGGCAGAATTTGAAAGGGTATTGAAAATTGTAAGCTTTGCTTTGTGGGACTGAAATAAAAAAACAAAGTCAGACCTCCATGATTCCATTATATTATACCTCTCTCTCCATTCCAATTCCTACAATTGTTCAACAAAATTCAAAAACACTCTCTACATACATAATAGACGGCGACAGCTCTTGCAGGCATAAATGGATAGGCAACACAACAGAGGCCTCTCAGAAAAGCCATTTTTTTGGGATTTTGTAACGTTGAGTCAGTTCTTTTACAGAGAAACTGAGAAATTAAAGATAACCCAACAAATACTAAAATACTGAAACAACTCATGTTGAATTTTGAACAAAACCCAAACTCAGTCCTCATCACAATGAAATAACCAAACCACTAAATACAAGATAGTAAGATAACAACATAGCTGCAAATTAATGAAAATCATGTCAAGAGATACTCAAATACTGAAACAACAAGTGTTGAATTTTGAGATTGATGGGTGGTTTGCAGTCTAAATGGAAGTCAACAAAAATTGCAGCTTAAACCCCAAATTAAAAAAATCGTGACCACCTGAAATAAGATGGAAATTACCGTTGCTGTGAAGCTTCTGCTGCCACCATCGGAGTTAGATGTTAGCGTCGAGTAGGGACACCGTCACCGAATGCTTTTGTAGTTTGAATAGCACAGTGAAGGTTATTCGGAGAAGAAATGGGCATCGGAGAAGAAATGGGCATCAAAGAAGAAATGGGCGGATTCCATTTCGAGAGGAAAAAGGGTTTGCGAGCGGAGAAGATTGAAAGAGTAAAGTAAGAGAGAGAATTTGTTGTTTTTTTTACAAAATAAAATTATTAAAATAAAAATTTAAATGGACTTTTAATGTCCGTTTAAAACCAACATTAAAGCTTGTTATTTTTTACAAAATAAAATTATTAAAATTAAAATTTAAATGGACCTTTAATGTCGGTTTTCAAAATGGCGGACCTTTAATGCCGGTTTAAAACCGACATTAAAGCTTACTCTTTAATGTCGGTGGAAAACCGACATTAAACATCCCCCTTTTCAAAACCGACATTAATGCTCATTTTTTATTTTTCCCAACCGACATTAAAGCCTAGATTTCTTCTACTAAATTGTTTAGATTTGGTTACACAATCGTTTAGATTTTGGTATGCAAATCTAAACGATTTTCTTTTCAAGATTTGGTACACGATCGTTTAAATTTGGCTAAACGATTTTTTTCAAGTTTCTTTTGGTACACGATCGTTTATTTTCTCAAGATTATTCGGTACACGATTGTTTAGATTTGTCTACACGATCATTTATTTTTTTGTACACGATCTTTTACAACGATTTTTTTTAAGTTTTTTTATATTTAGTACACGATCTTGAACAATCAAATAAAAGTTTGGAAAAATTAGATCCTTTATATTTGATACATGATCTTGAACCAAATAACAGTTTGGAAAAAAAAAGAGGAAAAGAATAAAGATGATGAAAAGAAAAAAAATCAAATCGTAGACGAAGAGGAGAAGAAAGACGATTAAAAAATGGTTAACTTCATGGGCTTTGTCACATAAACCGTAAATATTTTACCGATTTGTTATAATTATGAAAATTTCCCTTATAAATATGTATGTAATATTTTTTCTAATTTATTTAGGGTGTCTAGCTAAGTTTAAGTTGTGCTCTCTATGTAATATGTACTATAGATAAATTTAGGTCAAATTTAAATAATGAGACATAAAGTCATGTTTAACTCCATAACCCTAACTTAATCAAGCTATATATTTTTCATATGCATCCTCCATTAATTTTGACCAAACCCGTTCGGCTTTGTCTAACCTTCTCTATTTAGCTCTTTAACCCTAACTTAATCAAGCTACATATTTTCCATGTGCATCCTCCATTAATCTTACACTACTACAAAACTGAGTTTACTTGACGCTTTTTAACTGTCAAGTATTTGTTTACTTAACGCTTTTCAATGTGTCGACTAATCTAGTATCAAGAATAAGGGAGGTTTACTTGACAGTTTCTAAGTGTCAAGTAAATTATACTTGACATTGAAAAAACGTCAAGTATATAATTATACTTGACAGTTTTTATGCGTCAACTAATCCAGTATCGAGAATAATGGAGTTTTATTTTTGATAGGTTTTACATGTCAAGTGAAATTATACTTGACAGTTTATAGGTATCAAGTACTTGTTCAAATAAAAAATTATATATTTTAAAATATCCATATATCTTATATTCACATGTTTTGAAGTCCATACACATCAATTAAAAAATTGAATCAACTCAAACTTTCAATCAAAAGAACTAACAAATTGCATATATATCCTTGAATATGCATATAGTTGGTCATTACATACTTACAACTTATGAACATCGTTCTTATTCATATTACAAAACAAGTTATGATCATCATTCTTAATCATAAAACACAAAGTATATGTAATAATAAGAAACAAAGACATCACCCTCCTCCAAGCCCCACACTCTTAGATAACTCCAAACTCAAAGTCTCACGATTGTTATCATCAACTCCTTGAAATCTACAAACAAAATGAGAACAACATTAAAACTAAGAACTCTAACTTTTAAGTATAAGACCTTTGACACTAGAATTATGTCCTTGAAATAGACACAAAATGTAGGATCTCTATGAAGTATTGGACGCTTACAACATACTTTAAGAATTAGTCGATGGTTGCTCACATAGCTATCAAAAGAATAAGAGAGAACACATGGGATGTCATAGTTACTACCTAGAAAGTATCATTGATGATACTAAAAAAAACAACTAAGGTACCGATTACCTAGGAAAGCCAAACACCAGCTAAAGCTAACAAACCAAACAACGAAAAACAACTAATTGAAAACAAACAAAACTAACAGACAGGGCTGTAAAAGCAAGTAAATATAACAAACGCTAAAACACTTAAAAGCCCAGAAAGCCGCTACATCAAACAACATAAGCTATATTTTTTGGATAAGAGTAACATCATAAGACATGAATGAATAAACAAATTAGTAACAACATTAATTAGGAAAAAGGTATGAAAAAGATATTTCAGCCAACATTTCATAAAACTCAGTAGCTTCTTGAGTAAAATTAATCTGCAAGACTGCAAAATTAGGAAAAAATGTATAAAAGATACCTATTGCAAGTATTCTTCAATACTTATTGCTTCAGCAGGCGTCCTAAAATGTAGTCTTCAAAAGAAGAAAAACACACAAACATAAAAGATTAGAAAGCAATAGCATATCAGAATAAAACTTTACACTGTAAATTAGATCAGGGCTGCAAATATATACACAACTTTACAAGAAAAAAATAATCTTGACCATATAGGGAAAAGCCAATGTTCATTTTTTAGTCATATGTGTAGCCCGTTAAGCCATATGAATGCCAGTTCTGATAAGCATCAATAAATGGGAAAGCAATGATAATGAAAGCCAATCTTTTACTTCGTGTAATAACAAACAAAATATCCTACACCTACCAAGTAAAGAGTCTCGATGATATAGTCCAGCATGCAACTGAGCGACGAAAATAACCAGAGGAACTAAATTTGCTTGTTTCCGGTAAATAGTAAATATCAACTGTTCCAATACCGTGTTGAAAGCCTACATCGGTATGCTATGAGCATGCAGCTTATTACTTCTGTTATATAAATTTTTCTTTTTTATCAAAAGGTTACCGTTGATTCCGTTCATTGCACCTACAACAACTTAATGACCAGCAACATCGTATACATGACAAGTCGTTGTCGCTGGACCAAAAACCCTATCTGAAACATGCAAAAAATACCCATTTGAAAGAAGAATAGCAAATTCATTGATACACGGGTCCGAGGAACAATTAAGCAGCCACTAAATAACACAATTATGTCAAAAAAATGATAGAATACTCAAAAAGTTCTAGAACAACTTTTCGAAAGCTTAAATCACAATGCAATTCAAAAAGAAAAGGTACTTGCAACTTTTTGGCTAAAAAAGAAAAAGTTATGGAGACAACAGTTGACTACGCAAGATAAAAATGAATTCAAGATCCAGAACAACTTGATGGTAACCAATTCAAGCAAAGTGTGACCAAAAATTGAAAAGGAGTTCAAACGAACCAAATCCATAAGCAATGGATGAGTTGAATTCGTTCCTCACTGTATATTCTCTGTCCGCATACCAAGCTATCTCGTCTCCTTTATTAAGCTCTCTAACACTGGTCCAAATCAAAAACAAGAAGAGAAAATAAATAGAATAAGCTTCCAAGTACCATCACTAGCTCGAAGACGAGAAACTTATCAGCCTCCGCCAAAATCGGTCCACCATTTCTTCAAAGAATCGAGTAAAAAAAAAAAGCAAATAATACCTCAAAAGTCTAAACCTAACCGTGACCGTCACATTTTCTTTAGCCTTCATGACATCAAAACGGTCAAGTTGAGGAGTGGAAGGGCTCAAGTTACAACTAGCAGTTGTCATCGGAGAAACCGAAACCTTCGACGGAGGTCTCGAAGACGCTGTTGAAGAAGGAGTTGTAGGTCGTCCGTTCGGCCTGGAGGCCGACGACAACCCCAGAGACTTCCGTGAGCAGAATGGAAAGATGGTAGAAGGTCTTTGGGACCTAGAAAGGCTCGTGGAGGATGCCATTTAGGGAGTAAAAACAAGTAAGGAAGATCATTCGTGGTGTGAGATCGTTCGATGACCGGCCGTCTGAAGGGATCGTTCGCGCAATCATGGCCAAGAAGGGGAGCGTGCGAATTGGAGAAAATGGGGGAAGAGGAAAGGTTTGGGGGAAAAATGATAGGGTTTTTCTTTTAGAAATTGGGAACAAAAGAAAATTTGGGAAAAAATAGGGAAAAGTTTTTTATTAGAAATTGGGGAACAAAAGGGAACTTTGGAGAAAAAAAGAGGGAAAAGTTTTTTTTAGAATATGGAGAAAATATATATTATTTGACATTTAAAAATGTTAAGTAATTAAATCTAATCTTGACGCTTTTAATCTATCAAGTATTTAAAAATAAAAAATAAAAAACTGTCAAGTATTTCCAGTTTTCTAGTAGTGTTAACCTGGCCCATTCGACTTTGTCTAACCTTCTTTGTTCTTGTTTGACTATCTATCACATAATGACTACTTAACTAAATTATTTATCTAATAAATACTACACAGAACGTCAACATTTCATTTATGATTTATGTGTGCACCAAATTTGAAATTTGTAATTCAACTTTATAAACATCACATAGACCATAACTCATCTAGTGTGGCCGACTACATAAAATTGCCCTAATTGATTCGACTAATTTGATTAAAAATCCAAATTGTTAGTTTCTTGATAGTAGATAAATATATTTGTTTTAGTTTCCTAATTTGTCTCTTGGACTGTTGTTGTGGTTGTACCATAAATTGTTTTAGAGTGATCACATCTTAGCTGATGTCATATTTATTGTAGTTCTCTCGTAGAATATTTCTTTTAAAAAATTTGGTTGTCCCATAGATTTTATTTATCGGCATGTTTTCCTTTTCTCGAGCATTTTCAAATCATTGTTAGGATATTTCTTCATTTGCTCTGAGAAGCTTCCTTTGCTAGGGTTGTCACAAATGTTGTTCTCTTTGTTTGTTCATTGAAACCTTAAGAAGAATTTTGTGTTTGTAGCATATGACTTTCTTTGAGTGCGGTGACAAAGCTTTTTTAGTAATTTGTTGGAGAGTGCATTGATTCCAAAATATACTCACTATAACAAATTAGACTTTCTATTACTGATAACTTCTCAAAAGAGTTATCTTTCTCTACCTAAATCATGCAAATTCTGAGTATCTAATGGTTTGTCTCGATGTATTGACAGGTAAATAAGCAAATGATACTTTTGGCCAACAAAGGATGCTTTCAATGTAACAAAGAGGTTAACAAGAATCCATATCAATAATACATAGCTTACCTCAAGCATAAGTAGGTAAGCGTCGCGGGTGCTTGCTCCCTGCATTTACCAGAGGGTTTTCATTGAGGTAAAGCAATGCAACACTCTCCTACGGCTCCGTAGCGCTCTTGGGGTTTCAAATCATAGGCTTTGCGCTAGCGTAAGTGTCATGAGCATGCTTGTCTAGAGTGTTGTTTGTCAGGCGCATGCCCAAACACCTTAAAAAATCACCTTATCTTTATATCTTGTACTTAGCTTAGTTTATGGCTTTCCTTTTAATGTCGTTGACCTTGGGTGTGACATTTTTCACTTTTCATATGCAAGTTTGTCAAAGCTAAAAAAGTTTAAAATGTATATATGGGAGATCCATTAGTTGAATCCCCGACCAAGCCTTCTCGTACTCTTTGCAATCTAAGCTTTCTTTGCAATTGAGAGTCTTCAATGTTTTCTTTAATAATGTATTCAATGCTTTTCCTCCTCTCTCACATTTTATAAAACAAATTTCTCAAAAACATAAAGGGAGGCTACATCATATTGTGAGTTTGCCTACGACTTTTGAATTTAGTTCGGTTGACTTGTTGTGAGGCCCTAATATGGAGAAAGGGAGTCATTTTAAAGAGGAACCTTGCTAGAAAGTTATTTCGGATAAGTATAAGCATGATACATCCTATGAGGAAGGATGCGAGAGGAGAAAAGGCAACGCGAAGAGAAATGTTTAAGTCTAAAGTTCTATCGTGTTGGGTTGGTTGCATGGTGCGGTGAATCGATAAGGTGACATGTGTTCACCGTAGGAGAATATGTATCTCTCATATGGAATACCAGTTCTTTGTGATAATTATTATGGAACTTGTCCCACTTTCTATTTGTTTTTCTTACAAATACTTTACTTTGTATTCTGCATGTTCAACATTCTCTAAATGTCTAACTAGTTCTCACGATTTGAAATATAAGTTTATTTTGATTGGATTGTTTCTTTTCACATAAGTCAATCATTTATGTGTTGTCGATCATGACATTGTTCAATATGTCTAAGTATATATTACTTATTTTCATAAATAATATCGTGAGCAACATTGTATGCAAAAATGTTGTCAAGTTATTTAAGTATGATTCCATTTCCTGTCATGGCATATAATTTTATCGAGATCTCTTTACTATTCGTATTTACTTTAAGATTCTTATGAGTACTCATATTCATGATTTTTTCTAGAATATCCATATTCTTAACTGAGCATTAATTGACTATTTCTTCTTTAAGGATCTTTCTCTTTGGAACTCACATTTGCCTATCACGCTTCAAACGTGTTGTATTGACAACTTGTTGCAGTAGGATATCATTCTTATATGGTATCTTTGTAATCACTCTAACCCAGTCACTTTCTTACAATTATAAATGTTTTGTAAATACATCTACATTTGATTTGAAATCATTTTATTTCAAATGAGATATCTTTTGAACTTCTAGTTTGAAGTGTGTATGATGATCAAAATGAGACAATACTTATGCATTTCATTCAATTTACTTTTCCGACGTTTTCTTAATTTCTCCCCCCTAATGTTGGAAAATTTGTCTCATTAATGAGAACTAGAAAATTGCATAGTAAATATATCATCCATCAAGAGTTTAATTATTCCATCATCTTAATTATGATCTCATACAAACATAAGCTACAAGACGTTCATTCACTTATCTCAATCAATTATAAAATGTTTGGGATGCAAACTTACTAGCATTCTTAAATCAAAATAATAAGTATATCTATGACCATCAATAGGATGCGCCAACAAGAATTAATAAACCATGAATTTCTTCCAAAAGCATGAGAGTTTCAATTTCAATTTTCGCTAGTGAGAGTTTGATAATTAGCCTCTTGAGAACAAGAGACCCTTGACAATTTATTACATAAAAGAATCTTCTAGTTCTTCAATGGATGTCAATATATATTTCCAATCATACATTAATTTCATTATTGACCCAAAATGACTCTCATATCAAATAAAATTATATTTGGATCAATGAACTTCAGGTTCATTATTGCATATATATCTATTACACGAATGTGTGTGTAATATAATTGAGAAGTAAAAGTAGACAAATTTTCTATATATCTACCTGCAAAAGATTATATAGAATATATGCATATCATATATTATTCTTATAATCAATCTCTCTAGATATGATAATTGATTACACCATATACCTTTCCAATTTACTAAACTTCTTTTTGATAGATTTATAAAGATAGTAAAGTATCTCAAGACTCTCAAGACTATCAAATCTTGAAGATGTATTATTTAGTTTTAAGTATAATATGCATAGATGTACTATATACAACACATAAATATCAACTATTCTTATTCTCTCCAAGAGATTAAAAGGAAATCCAAATATTTCATCCATACATAAATGGGTAAAAAGAATGATCATCTCTTCAAGAGCTTGTAAGTAATCTGTGATATCCAAATAATATCATATTTATAAGGTTAAAATAAAAACTATGATCTCTTCGAGAGATATAAATAATTTATCAAAATTTGCTTTCATACATTGCTTTCATTTTCATCGTTAATGATTTTATTTTTTTTAAATAGACTCTTAATGTACATCACGTACAAGATTATTGTATCTTTTCCAAACATATTTGGAAAATAAAATTCTCATATGGTTCTAATCAAATAAACTCTTCTTCTCTATTAACATATTTTCGATCTTACTAAATATTGTAACATTCGCTTCATAAAATGCTATTAAATTATTTGATCAAAATTTACCATTTTTTTCTATAAAAACATATGCTCAATATATAATATAATGTTTCAAACTTTCTTTCTCAAATTGTTATTGTAAGAGCAAAGATGTTTTGATATGTGCAACTACTGATGCACGACAAAAACAATGAGCCCTAACTGATTTATGCAACTTCAGGTGCATTAAATCAACATTGGGTTTAAGAAGTAATTAATTATTAAACATAAATTTCATAAACTTTGTCATACATATAAATTTGTAAGACTCACAAAGTTCACATAAGAATAATTTAAATATTCAACAATCAAATATGATTCGATATAAGCATGATAAACAAGTAAAGTTAAAGATAATATTGAATACTTATTCTCATATTTGAAAAATAAAAGAAATATTATCACAATTTTTGTTAAGAAGAATGCAATTCGATTAAGGAAACAAATATTCCAACTTTACTTTCTATATATATAACAAGCATATTTAAAGATAAAGAAAATATAAACTTATTAGAAAACGTCTCAATCAAATATTTCAAATATAAGAATTATATTTAAAAATAAGGCATGATTTACCACCTTAATCTAAATAACATAGAACATTTATAGCATACATCTAAAATGATATAGCATATTTGACAAATCTATAAGATTTAACCAAAAAATTAAAGTCAAGCAATACTTGATATTCAATATCTTTTCTATTTTGGATCACTCAAAATAAGATTATTTAAGTTTCTCAAACATAAATTTTATTTCTTAACAAATACAAAAATTTTCTATGGTCTAAAATAATAACCACACATATATATACATATACTTCAAATAGAATTTAAGTTTGAATATATACTTATCCAACACCTATGTCATGATATACATATCTCATGCACCCAAAATTTAACATCACAAAGTTTTACCATGAAATGTCATACATAACTTGGAACCAACAATCAAAGATTGTTTTTCATTAACTCTATGCAATTGCAAATTTTTTCTATTTAGTCATTCTACCAAAGTATGAGGATAAAGTACATGAAACTTTTGTCAAACATATAAAAATATGAGTAAAGTTTATCGATTCGATCAAATCAAATTGTAAAACTAGTAACAAATGTACCTTAACAAACAATTATACAATTAACATATATTGCATACTTAGTTATCAAATGTTTAAATTCATCTTCTTTCAACTTTATGTTTAAATTCAAGAAATTTGAATGATGGTGATGAGAAGATCAATGATGAATCCACCAAATACATACATATACGACAAAATCATCAAAATCGAAACACTCGCCATATTTGAACGAAATTCTAAATACCTAAAAATTATTAAGAAAGTTCTAGCAGATCTTTAACATGAATCAAAGTCAATTTCTATAAAGCCTTCAAAGTAGTAAAGACTCGTGTTGATGACGTGTTATAAAATAAAGAACAAAGAAACAACCAAAGAGAAAAAGAAAAGAGAAAGATAGAGAAAAGAGGAAGAAAGGAAGACAATTGAACTCAATTGTGGTGTGTATATAAATGATCTTTACAACCTCTATTTATAGGGTTGTAAGAATAATTGTTACAAAACCAAATATAAATAGAGGACAAGAAAATTATGAAAATTGATGGAGAAGTTAGTGAATGAATTTGTAGCCAAAGAAGGTTATGAACATATAATGATATTTAACTTTAATGTAGAATATTCATAATAAAATCTACAAAACTAAAACGCAAAACTCAAATTTTATAGATAAATTTGTATAACATTTTGAAACTCAAGAGTTACATTCTTTTTTTCAAACTTTTAACATAGCAAAAGTACCAAAGCTGAAGTTCATACTAGTTTAATTATGTCAATTATTTTTTTGTATGGAAGTTGAAAAGGGAAAGAATTGATTTCAATCTACAACTACCTAGTTCTATGGTTAGATGGGTTTATTTACTCAACAAGATTGACAAATGACTTTACCATAAGATATTTAATGAGTGTACGTAATAATTATTATTTCATGCCTAAACTTTGCATGTTTAGTACATCAAGACTTTATACTAAAACTACCCATTAAATTTTCTCTATATAAAGCTACACCATCGTAACGATGGCCCATAAACTTGTATTTAAAGAAGAAAAGACATGTGACACATGTACAAACTCTATTCAAACAGAAAGTAATTAATATATTTTGTCATCTTATTTAAGAAACATTGATCGTGTCTAGTCACTAAAGGTCCGTCGAAAAAAATTCCTAATGAGAGCACTTCTTTACTCTATTATATGTAATTATGTCATTCACATGTGTTTTTAAAAATAAAGTAGAGTTTAACATTAACTTTGAGTAAATATTAGGATGGTTTTAAAAAATACCAAGATATTGAAACTATTTAGGTAATATGGAAAAATTCATAAAACTTTTCGTATCTCGTTTAAAATTTTTGATATATTCTATAAATAGTTTTATTTTTTATGTTAATCATACAAGTTTTCCAAAATAATTATTTATGAACAAAAATTTACATTGTAAATGAAGAAAATATGATATTAACGAGTGTATTAGAAATTTTGTTGACTTTTAAGCTTGTTTAATAATCCTTTGTTCTTTTTTATAATTATAAATTTATTTTTTCTTAAATTCTTACTATTGTTTTCATTTTAATTTTCTAGATAAAGAAAAAATTGAATTATTTCGTAAAATTAAAAAACAAAACTATTCTTTTAATTTTAATTAAATTTTGCGGCCAAAGAGTTTTTCTTTTTTTCTTTTTTAAGTTTTCGAAATATTAATAGAAAGTTCATATATAACAAAGTTGTAACAGATGAATTTAAATATGAGAAGTTTTTTTTTTTAGAAACAAAAAGTTTCATTTCAAGTTGTCCTCCATTTGATTTGAGCTTGCAAAAAAAATAAAATGACGCCCAACAAATTGGTATGAGAGTGAATCTTGATTTTCAAGATTTTGAACATTTGAGGATTAAAAATCATAGCAAACCTAAGAATGGCAGTGGCAATAATAGAAATTGAGAAGTTCGATGGAAAGGGAGATTTTGCTTTATGGAAGGTAAAAATAAAAGTTTTGCTAGATCAGCAAAAGGCTCACAAAGTCCTTTTAGATCCTTCAAAACTTCCGACGACACTCACAACATCACAAAAGGAAGAAATTGAGTTAAATGCCTATGGTGCACTAATCCTAAACCTCAGTGACAGTATTATAAGAAAAGTAACAGAAGAAGATACAACATACAAAATTTAAAAGAAATTAGAAAGTCTATATGCTACTAAAGATCTCCCTATAAAATGTACCTAAGGGATAAATTCTTTACATACAAGATGGATCCTTCAAAAGCATTGACTGACAACATATAAAATTTCAGAATTTAAAAGTTTTTGGGACAAACTATTGATGAAAACGAAGCCTATGTTCTCCTAAATTCTCTACCCGAAGCTTACAAAGAGGTAAAAAATGCGCTCAAATATAGAAGAAACTTAATAAAAACAGATGCAATTATATCAGTCCATAAAACAAGAGAATTAGAAATTAAGTCATCATAAAAGGAACATCACAATGGAGATGTATTTCTCAAACACAAACCTCAATCTAATCAATGGAAAATCAGTAGGAAACTTCTTTTAAATGATGAAAACAAGGCAAAACAGAAGAAGAAATGTAAATATTGCAAGATGAAGGGGCATCTAATCAAAGATTGCTTTTTCTTAAGAAAAAGAATCAAGAAAAATAAAAAGATTCAAAATGAAAGCAACCCGAATCAATTATCAAATTTATCAAAGTTTGGGCCAATTCTTTGCAAATTCTCTCTCAAGGTTAATAAAATTTTGCCTCAAATTCTTCCATGAAATGTCTCCTTTCTTTGAATTTCTTCTTGAACCTACTTTGAGAATGATGAAGAACTAAGGTACTTTTCTTTGGAAATCGTAGTTCTAGCAATTCTTTCTTGAGAATATTGTCTAAATGCTTTCTAATTCAATTTTTAGTTGTATTCCAATCTTGTTTTTATAATTAATTCTTGTTTGATTGGTTTGATCATCCATAATTGGTGAATTTACTTTAATTTCTAATGGCGCTAACCATGATTTTTAAAGCAAGGTTGACTGAATGTTGTTGGTTTGATCTTAAGCATGTCTTCCTTTGATCTTATCTCTTATTTTTAATTAAAGTTTCAACTAATTAATCATTCTTAAGAGATCTTCCTTATTCTTGAGTGTCATAACATTGAAACCTAGAAACAAAATGCAAATTCTAAAAATTTCATGGAAATTAGATGGCTAAAATGGACAAGACGCACAGATCGGTGAAGGATGAAGGCTAGTTAATGGCGATGTTGCACGGCAGAACAATGAAGGAGACGCGACAGAGACGATTCGATTTGAAGAAGCTCGTCTTGGATGGGAATGGATGGGCGTCGATGGCTTGTGTGACAGTCGAACAGAGAGAGGGATGGAGACCTACTGATGCGCGCGGACGGTGGAGCGAGCAAGGACAGCGGCTAGGATTTTGTGGAAGAGCAAGCTAGGGTTTCTAGGGTTTTCTTTGAGGAAGAAGATGAATAGTGTCACACATCCCGAGGTCTCCTTAAGAAAAAATAACTCCTCTTTTTCCTTAGAGGTCTCAAAATAACCAACACCTTCTCTCTTTATTTAATACAAATCAAATCTTCTTTTTCTATTCTCCCCAAAATAATATATAAAACCTAATAATTATACTATTCCATAAATATAATTATTTCTATTCTTCAATAACTTAAATAATTATATATACACATATATATAACTATCTAAAATTCTCTAAACTTCACCAATATAAATCAACCAATATCAAACAATTTAAATCAAAGATTTACAACACCAAAAAATTCTAAATTTCCAAACTAATTAAATATTCTCCTAACAATATTTAGTTCTAATTTCCACAGTAACAAACAATTCCAACAATCATAATTTAAACCAAGATAAAAATAAAATTACCTAACTCTTGAGGCGTTACAAATGATTTCTAATTTCAATTTTTAGTTGTATTCCAATCTAGTTTTTATAATTAATTCTTTTTTGATTGGCTTGATCATCCATGATCGGTGAATTTACTTTAATTTCTAATGGTACTAAGCATGATTTTTCATGCACGGTTGATTGAATGTTATTGGTTTGATCTTAAGCATGTCTTCCTTTAATCTTATCTCTAATTTTCAATTAGAGTTTCAACTAATTAATCATTCTCGAGAGATCTTCCTTATTCTTGAGTGTCATAACATTGAAACCTAGAAATTGAATGCAAATTCTAAAAATTGCATGAAAATTAGATGGCTAAGATGAAAATGATTTTTTTGAATTTAGTATGAATATATTAGATATGATTCTTGATTCATTAACAAAGGTTAATTAATTTCCTTGAACTAATTAGTTGTGGATTGAATTAGATTTGAACAAATTTATTTGTTGTATGATAGAAAGATCACTAGAATGAACCATTCCCATTTTAACTTTGTTGATAGAGGCCTATTTTCTTTCTTGTGCCCTATTATTCTAAAACTACAAAATCATTTACTTGCTTTACTCTACTTTTCTGCTTTGTCGCAACAAAATCCCCCCATTATATGCTAGAATATAATTCTTGTGTATTTGATCCAAGATTTGCATACCAATACATTGATTCTCTTGAGTTCGACCATAAGCTTCCACTTTACCTATATTTGTGTTTAGTATTTTGTATGTATAAGTTTGAGTTATAAATATTTTTGTTAATTTTGATCTAGGAATTCTTGAACCCTATTGATTACATATCTTTTCTTAAAAAGACATTCCTAATTTTTCAAGTTTACTTCAAGTGTACAAATTAATTGAAATATGTAGCTTTTTTCCTTCACTGAGATTTTTTTCTCATTGAGACTTTCCTAATAAGATTTTAACGAGATATATGTCATATATGTAATGAACAATCCAACGGGAATATTATATAAATTATTAAATAGATGCTTATTATGCTTAAAGTCAAAATATCATGTGTCATTTCATTCACATCTCATCTACATTGTCATGCGTCTTGAAGATACTTGATTTTAGTGTTCATGTAATCCACTACATGCTTGTCAAATTGCTTATAAATATTGGTATTTGGTGGGTCTTTAAGGTATACACATATGGGTGAAATTCCAAGGAAGTTGGATGTAACGACCCAACTCTTTATACTAAGCTGAGGTCATTACTAAAAAGAAGACTAAATTTTCTTTTTTTTTTAAACGAGAGAAGACTAAATTTTCATTAAAAACGGAATATTAAAACACTGAAACATAAACGCGGAAGCAAAACTGAGTCCTCATATTGCATGTCACGGATCCTTCTCTGTCGCTCGTCAGCTTTCCTCTACCTTTACCTTCGCCTAAAATGTTAAACATAGAAAGAGTGAGTATAAACATATACTCAGCAAGAGACCTACTACTAGTCCCGCTAGGTGTCTGTTAACTTCCCATTAGAGTCCTGAAAAAGGTACCCAATAACTGGCACGTTCCCGAACACGTGCAACATTCGCTCCCGTAGGAACAGAATCTGGTCTTCGGCGTCCCGAGGGAGCACCTAGAACATACTGGTCTGTAGCGAACCCAGAGGAAACACTAAGACAATCGGGTTGCGAGGATCCCGTCGAATCACTCGAATCATATCTATATCCATGCTAGACTGGCGGTCCCGTCGGACTACGCAGTCCTAAATAGGTGGTGATCTCGAAGGACACCCATGCAGGTACGACTCTAATAGACAAAGTTAACAGAACACCCTATCCATAGCATGTAGCACAACATAACATCATAACATGACATGAATATTAATCTTAACGTCCTTAATCATGTGATTAATATATCATGCATCAATAATCATCAACAGTCATCAACAACATACTACCGGTCATTAACATAACATCAGTCATCATCATCAATCATCAAGTTATGCATTTTAGCTACCATCAATGCATAATCATAATTACATGTGGTCTCTTAAATTCAGTTCGAAGGTCTAGTAGGAGAATCTCTTAACTTGAGATTTTAGCCAAACAAGGTACTCTCTAGTTGACAGTAAAAATTCTCCAATTAACTTGATCCTAATCATAAAAGGAAAACTCAATATCTTAATTAATGAAATTAGCAATTAGCTAATTCTCCCAAATTAATTAACTTCTCAAACAAAAGGGTTTGAAACCAATTCAACCTTGATTGGGAAAGTCCAAGATTTAGATCTTAAAAAGTTTAACCAATTGAACCTTTAAAGAAACCCCAAATAGATCCAAAATTAAATTAATAAAATATTAATTTAATTTTATTGACTTACCAAGGTTACTCAGATGAAGGTTGAAAAATTCTCTTATCTTTGATGGAAAAAATTAATCACTTTAAATCCTCAAGCTTCCAAAGAAATCAATGCTAATTTCAACTGATGAGGCGGCGACAACAAAGGGTTGTCTTAGAGAAGAAGATAAATAACCTTTTTTTTTTTCCTTTACTTTCTAAATTAAGCATTCCAATGCTATTTATAGACCCAAATAATAACAATAATATTTATTATTATTATTTCCTTTTCCTTTTTCTTTTAGGATATATATATATATATATATATATACATATATCTTTATTCACATTATCTTTCCTAAATAAATGCCTTAAATGCACAAAATCTTAGTCATCTATAACTATTAATAATAATAATAATACTTCTTTATTATTATTATTTTCTCTCACCAAAATCTACAATAAACATATATATTTATTTAAACCATTATTCTCTCTTATAACTAAATATATATATTTTTCGTCCAATCAAATTAACCATCTGTCTTCTCATGGATTATCTTCTTTTTCAAACAAATATAATTATATTCTATAATATAATTATCTACAATTTTCCAAATTATTAATTGAATATATATATCCATATATATACTCAATTAAATCCAATTCCACCAAAACCAACTTTTCCCTCCAAAAACTCAAATTAACTTGAATTCTCAACTAATTTAATCAATAAAATCTTTTTCAATAAACCACTTATAACTTCCAACATGAATTATCTTAACCCAACCATAACAACTCCACTTTAGAATTAATATTTATCTTTCTGCAGAATAATTAATTATCTTCCACAATAATTAATTATTATTTATCTTTCTTCAAAATAATTAATTATCTTCCACAATAATTAATTATTATTTATCTTTCTCCAAAAATGATTAATTATCTTCCACAATAATTAATTATTATTTATCTTTCTCCAAAAATAATTATCTTTTCCTTAAATAATTATATTTCAACAAATATCTTTTCCTTTCACATAATAATTATATATATATATTTCCACATATACATATAATTATTAAATTTCCAATAAACTTTTCACCTCACAATTTAATTAAATAACATCCATAATTATTTAATTAAATTCAACTTCAACAACACTAAAAACCTACAACTTTACTTAATCCTCTTAACCTACCATTTAATCAAAAACTCAACAAACACTACATGCCAAAACCTTTAATTAATTAAATATTCATCCAATAAATATTTAATTAATTTCAATTCACACATAAACAAATAATTCTCATTAAATGAATTCAAAATAATGCCCAATAAATTATCTTAATTTTTTGGGCGTTACATTGGAGAGAGTGAAGGTATTAGAAGATTTTTTTCTACTTTTATAATTTCTTATTTTCTTATTTATTTTATAGAAAGTTTGATAAATTTTGTTCTATTTTATTATTTTTTAAAATGCTCCTTTTCTTTTCACGTTTCTTATAATTAATTTATCCAATTAAAAACACTTAATTAATTAGTTAATCTACTAAAAATTATACGATTTTACCAAAATTAATTTCATAAAACTAACACAAACATAATTTGTTTCTTCCGAATTCTAATAGCATTCTCATGTCCAAACACAATGTTTTTGTTTTTAACCATGTTATTCTCCACCACACTTTTGTTGGAAAAAACAAATGTTGATCATCATTGTGCCGTGTCGAACCACTGTCTTGAAAGTAAAATTTGGCGCGACATCGATGCTGAATCGCATATGTCGGTTGCTCCCCAAGATTAATACCATCCAAACTAAAGCATGCACTCGCAAGAGTTAGGAATGGAATCAAAAGGAAAATGCTCAGAGAAAGCAATAGGGTTTTGTTTATATCAAAGGAAATTAATGTAACGCCCCAACAATTTGGAATTTAATTTATTATCTTAAGTGGAGTTATTGAAATTTTGGGTGTTTTGAATTAAATGATTTATGAACATTTGATTTTTAGACATCAAGAAAATATCTAAGGGTGATATTTATTTGGAAAAAGATTAAGGTGATTGGGTGATTTTGATATTTTTTATGGAGATTGTTGGGCTTAAATAAGAAAGAGATTAAGTGAATTTAATTGATTAAATTAGGGAAAGAGAAAAGAAGAATAATATTAAGCCTATTATTATTATTATTATTTTCTCTTTAAAAAGGACCATTGGGACCCGTGCAAGCCATCATCACCTTCTTTGAGAAAGAAAAAAAGAAAAAAAAATCCCTTCTTGTTGAAACCCTAGGCTGTCGTCGCCGTCGACCGCCGCTGTCAGCCGCCGTAACCCATCCGAGCCTCCACAAGCAGCCCCCACTCGCCACGTCTCTGTCGCTCGCCCGATCCGCGTTGCCAACCGACCACTCTCCATAGATCGAAAACCTGACCCACCCAGCCGATCGTGCAGCCGAGCGAAACGCCCGTCGACCGCGTTTCCAGCCGTCCGTCTTCGTCGTCGCCCGAACCCGAAAACGCGACCCGCGCGTCCGCGAGTCCCCTACCGCATGAAGTCGACCCGACCCGCACCTCTTCCTCGCGACCCGAGCAGCACCCATTCACGTCGAGCCGCACGCGCGCCGCACCTGCACCGTAGTCGGGCCGCGCGCCTTCTGCCGCAAGCTACGCCTGCATCCCAACCCAGCCGCTTCACCTTCAGCCGAGCCACCTCGGTTTTCTCCTCTTCAGTCAAGCGAGTTGAGCCGTCAAGCTCCTTTTAACCCTATTTTGACCCATATTTTCGGTAAGCCTCGGTAGGTTTGATTTTGGTTTTAGTTTATCGAGCTAACGTCATTTTGACCTAACTAAGTTGGTTGTTGGATTAAATTGACTTAGTTAATTGGAAGCCGAGCTGGGGATTTGTCCAACTAAGTCCAAACCGGGTCCGACCTTGATCTTGTGTAAGTCTCTTCAAGTGGTTTTTTGGACCTAAATTATTTGAGGGTTAAATTATTAAATTGTGGTTTTCTGACCATTTAGGACTTTCGCCGCTTTGGGAGCGTGTTGTTTTTACTGCTAGAACTTGTTGAGTAACCTCCAGGTAAGGGATTCTCCTACTAGACCTCCGAATTACATTACAAAGACCGCATGTATGAATATATGGTTACGCACGATTGATAGCTAAGTATATAACTCGAGGTTTTGGAAGAGAGACTGATATTAAAATTGTGCTTACCGGTTGACTCTATGGTTAGTGTGATTAGTGCATCCACGCTATCGCCTTCGCCCTATTGATATAGTTTTTTTGGTTGAGAATGGCGTGATATAATATGTTATGGTTTGATATGTTATAGCATGATTTGACGTAATTATGACATGTTATGATTTTACTATGATGTGAATTGATGAGATGTTGTGTGCATGTTATGGGTAGGGTGTATGTTAGCTTCTTATTAGAGTCGTACCCACATGGGTGTCCTTCAGGATCACCACTATTATGACACGGACATGATGGAGAGATCCAACGGGGTCGCTCACACTTATGACTGCGTAGTCTGACGGGATTACCAGTCTGACATTGACATTGACATGACATGAGTGATCCGACGGGACCACTCACAGCCCGATTGTCTAGGTGTTCCCTTGGGAATCACCAAAGATCAGCTTGTTCTTACAGGGGCACAGATTGCACGTGTTCGAGGACGTGCCAGTTTAGGGGTACCACTTTTCAGGACTCTAATAGAAAGTTAACAGACATCTAGTGGGACTAGTAGTGGGTCCCTTACTGAGTATTTTTATGCTCACCCTTTCCATTTTCATTTTTCAGGCAGAGGTAGAGGCAAGAACAAGGGCAAACTGGCGAGTGACCAGAAGTGATCGTGGTGGGCCATAAGGATATGCTTGCTTCCGCTTATGCCAAAATTCGAATTTTAGTATTGCATTTTCAATTCATTCTTTATTGGTTATTTTATTTCTTTAAAACTAGATAGGGCCCGAGTTAGGACTTTATTTTATACTTATTTCCTATTTCCCTTGATTATGTTTTTCTTTTTATGAAAATTTGAGGTTTTGTCTTATTCTAATTTTTTTAAAACTTTACAAATTTATTTACCCTTTTAAAAAGTAACGACTTCGACTTAGTATAAGGAGTTGGGTCGTTACAATTAAAAATCACTTACCCAAAAACTTTTCTTTATATATATATATATATATATATATATATATATATATATATATATATATATATATATATATATATATATATAAGAATAATGGTTATTGAGTTGTAAAATATATTAAATAATAAAAATTATTAATTTTCAACTCTTATAAAATAGTACAATGATAATCATTCCCGACAATATATCACCATGAATGGCTACCATTGCAATCCAGTTAAAATAGTAATAAAGAATTTTCTTTGAGCAAAGAAATAAGTAGTATAAACTTAAACATCAATATATCTTTCGATTTGAATTGATGCATAGTGAGGTGGGGCAACAATCCAATTAAAGAAAGTTACCTTTTAAACTTTCAATAACTACGGTTGAGACCCGCACAACACGTTTTACTTCTTAATTTTCCATCAATTTCGCAATAAAGTCTATCACAATAGACATCTCATAATTGTGCTATTTAGCCACATAGAACCTCAGGTCAACATGAAAGCTATAGAAAAAAATCCTTAAACTTTTTCATAGAAGGCAGTCATACCTTCACAACTACGTTTATTGTTGCATAAAGTATATCACAATAAACCACTCAAAACTGAGTTATGAAGACTTCACAACTAGTCCATATTAAGACCAACTTCATCAAGTCTGTAAAAGACAAACCACTTAAAACTGAGCTATGAAGATTTTACAGTTATCCATCAAGTCCATACCAGGACCACCCCAAAGAAGAGCTATAGAAATTTTTAAGGTTTTAGTTTCATTCATTAAATCCATTTTAAGGACTATCCACACGTGGCTATGGACCATCAAGTCTACCACATCAAGTCCACCCATAAAAGGGCTATGGACCATCAAGTCTGTCGCTATAGACCACCCAAATAAAGGGCTATGGACCATCAAATGTTTGAGTTTCATACTTGTTGAAAATCCTATTATTACTCTCTTCTTGTTAGGCCTTTGGAGAGATGATCTACAAATTTCCTCAGACCTCACATACTTCAAGAAGATAATTTTTTCATTCAACTATCATGTCACTAACTCCATGTTTAAAATGAATATATCTTCTTTTGCCATAACACACAATTCTTGGCAATACCTATGATAGCGTATGAATCTCAATAAAGATATACTAGTATAGAGGCCCTCCACAATGGCACATATCCCATTAGGCTTCTATGTTATTCATACTAATGTCCCCATACAATGGTACATTTCTTATATTAAGAACACATATCCAATAGTAAAGCTTACTTCGTCATTCTAAGTTACTCGGTTTACATACACTACCTATTTAGTGTGGTAGACAATTATTACAGTGCAAACTAAAATCTATTGTAACCTTAAGATATCTTAATAAATGACGATGAGCAATAAAATCATCTTAATCAGAATTATGTGTATATAAATACTCAATCTTCTACTCATAATATATGCAACAACATATCTTGTACAATTTATAGAAAACGTAATACTTCCTATAATCTTTGCATATTCAGATTGAGAAATACTATCTCATTTATTTTTCATAAGGCTCATTACTAGCATCATAAGAGCACCATCAAACTATTAAAATCTCTTTAATAGTATTCAATGTGATTGACATAAATCAAAACATTCTCAATAATACTAAGCTCATCACATTAGTCTCACATAAATCTTTCATGACTTCAAGATGTAATAACTTGGTATCATTACTAACATTTATGTTTGTATCATATAAATCTTTCACATCAACATACAAACATATAATCACACAATAAACTTCAAACAACTTTTAGCAAACACATATATCAACAATTCACTACTCGGGACATTGTTTACAGTGTTGTTAAGATTTTTTCCTCATCAAACTTTCAGGGACTAGTTTAAGACCATAAAGAAATTTGACTATACCAAGCTACCATTAAGGAATATCATCTTTACAGACACTTCATGTATTAGAAAACCACATACAGCTACAAAAGCTTTTGAGGCTCTAGCTAATTTAGTCATACGAGAACAAGAATAATCAAAAAATTCTAAATTCCACGTTTGATTCAAAATAATTTTTTTTTCATAAGTTGCACCTATGTACTTATGATCAATTCCTTATTGAATGTGTGACTTTGGTCACATTCCCAATGATCCTACCCTCGAACAAAGTTCCAACTGAACCTCCTCTAAAATAGACATCCATCCATTTAACTTTTATCTAGGCTAACTCCTCTCTAGAGCATATTGCCTATTCAATAGAGCTCAACCATAGATTATACTGTCGCTACTTTTAAAGTTCCACTACACCTTTGTTCAACCTAGGATTATATCAATAAGGCTAAACCAAGAATAACATGACTCTGATACCACTTTAATTTAGAGACACCTTAGGGTATAAGTCCCCATGCCTTATAAGCTATCACATATTCAATAGTTTAGACAATATCTTAAACTTTCATAAGATCCTATGAGATTCATAAAAAATGAATTTGCATATTTTCATACTACTAGAAACTTTAGTTGTATGCAAATAATGTTGTACGACCAAACTTGACAATTCATGATGCAAGTCATGTATATACTTTGTCAAATATAACATACACAAAGTATTATTTCTACCCATGCTAACATGCTAATAGACGTGCTCAACTAGATCCCAATAGCGTCTCAATATTCACAAACTTATTTATCAATTATAGATGTAAATCTATATACAACACTATTATGAGCATAATCAATAGACATAGTCAAAGATTTTCAATCAAACTATAGATTTTTTGAACGCAATGTAACGCCCCCAAAATTAAGATAATTTTGGAGTTAATTATCTTAATTTTATGTAACGTCACAAATTTCGAGGTAAATTTTATCATTTTTATGTTAACTTTTGGGGATTTAAAATTTTTTGGGTGATAAAATTTATTAGATTTGGAAGAGAAAAGAAAGAGAAAAGAAAGAGAAAAAGGAGGGGCATAATTTTTTTTATAATATAATAATAATATAATCTAATTTATTTTTATTATTTTTATTATTATTATTATTATATTTATTATTATTATTATTTAATATATTCAAATTTTTTTCAAACCTAAATTTTCTTCTTCCTTCCGCGCGCCCCCCTCCGATTCCTCCTTCTTCTTCCTTCACTGACAGACACCATCTGCCCCACCTCCTTAATCTCCTTCTTTCGTCCTCTTCTGAGCAGTCACCGCCGCCTCCTCTCCTCTCCCTTTTCGTTCAACGCTGGCGTACAGAGTTCGCCGCAACCACCATTTTCGACCCTCTCCCCTCTTTCTTTCCGTTCAACGTCGACCAGCAGGCGTGCATCTCCCGTTCTCCTACGATCGATGGCTTCGACCAAACGTGGTCGTCGAGGCCTCGGCAAGCCAGACCCAAACTTCCCTTGCCTTTCCTCCGCACGACGTCGGGTCTGGACTGCCGCCACACTCCAACCTTTCTTTTTCTTCTTCTTCGAGCCACAGATCTGGAGTCGTCAACATCTCCGGCGGCGTTTCCATCGCAGCCATGTGCGAGCCACTTCCTTCCACCGCATCGTTTCGCCAAACAGCCGTCGACAGGCCCCCTCAACGATCATGGACCTCCAGTTTTGCAAGCACCTATGTGGAGCCAAGTTGAGCCGATCCGCGAATCGAGTCGAGCTGAGTTGCGAGTTGAACCGAGCTGAGTCAAGTCACGAGTTGAGCCGAGCCGCGAGCTAAGAAGAGCCAGGAACCGAGTCGAACCAAGCTGACTCGAGCCGAGCTGTGAGCCGACCCAAGCCGAGCCGTCTCTCAAGCCAAGCTGATTTGCCTAGCCAAACTCCCTTTTCACCGAGTCGCGTAAGCCGTTTCCATCCGTGCTGAGTTCCGGTGAGTTTTAGTAAGGACAATATAAGGAGTTCCTAACGTTTTCTATAGCCAATGCGAGTTTAAATATCAAATTAAAATGTTGAACTTATTGGTTGAGTTAACTTTTGATCCTTTGAAGGTATTAGAGAGGTGAGCTCGAGTTTTAGGGTTTTACGGCAAGTGTAGTTGGAGCCAACTCTCCTTTACTTGGGTAAGTCGGTAGATGTTTCTTTGGAGCGTTTTGTAATGTGGATTTTGGTGATGTTATCGTTTAAACCCTTATGTTTGTGTTTAGGTGGATTCGTTTGGACGTTGAATCAAACAAGGATTGTAGCTAAACTTCAGGTAAGGGACTTCTATTATTGGACTCAATTTTAGATTGGCTCGTATTGACTGATATGAGAATTATAATATAATGACTGTACTGTTCAACTGTTTGTATAAACCAAAAAGTATTGCCAAGTTATGCTTTCGACTGAGTATAAACATCATAACTGCTATGTGTAGTCTAGTTATAATGATGGGTTGTGCCGTCGATTGAGTTTAGATGTTTGGACCTTTATAAGTGGTTTATATATATATCATCATATATATTGATGGGTTATACGATTGGCAGAGTATAAATGACTTGGTTGTTATATACAGTTTATACATACTGATGGGTTGTATTGTTAATGGAGTAGTGATGTTTAAGCGGTTATGTGTAGTCTGTGCATACGGTCAAGCTATGTTGTTGATGGAGTATGGGTTCTGGACTATAGTGTGTAGTTATATATACTAATGAACTGTGTTGCAGACTGAACATAGGCGTGATGCATAGTTTACTTATCCTTCGAGTTAAGCTGTTAAGGGAATATGTAGTAACTCAAATGAGGGTTGTACAATAGTGACTGCACTTAATTGACCGATGCACGTATGCTTAGAAACATCACTAGTATGCACTTGGTGACATGATGGTTAGCTGTAACTTATATTAGGTGCGTCGCCTCCACCATTCGAAGTCGTGTCGTCCACCGTAGCCGAACTGTTCATGATCGCCATCCATCACGTGAAGCTCCGTGGCACCGTACCACCGAGTAGCAGCCATCGTCGATCGTCAGCCGAACGTCTCCAGTCGTTCGCGATTGCCTAGCCACCTTCATTGAGCCAACCGAGTCATCGTTAGGTGTCAGCCGCAAGCAACCCGAGCCGCTTCGCCCTCAACCCGACCCGTGTGAGTTCCGCCCGCGCCAGCTACCAGCGTGGGGGTCCAAGCTGCACGCAGTCTCAGCTGAATCGTGCCTCCCCTCTGCGAGTCGCGCCTGCCTCCCAGCTGAGCCGCCAAGCTTTTTTTTAGCTACAAGCCTGTTTTGGGTCCTTTTCACCTATTTTGGTAAGTTTTAATTGGGTTCTTGGAATACCCAACTAAGTTTAATTTTTGGACCTAAATAATTTAATTTTTGGATTAAATTAAATTATTATTATCCTAAAGGATCGGTTCGACCAATTGGAGTTTGGGCTGTAGAACTCCTTCTAGCTAAAGGAAATTGTTCCAATCTTGATATTAGGTAAGCTGATCCAACTGGAGTTTTTGGACCTTTAATTCCTTAGGGGTCAAGTTATTAATTAGTGTTTTCTAACTATTTAGGACTTCGCTACTTGGAAAGCGTGTTTTGCTCTTAAAATTCGACCAAGCTAATCTTCAGGTAAGAGATTCTACTACTAGACCCTCGAGTTTAATTTAAAGAGACCGTATGTATGAATGGTTATGTATTGATGATGGCTAGCTACAGAACTTGAGGTTATAGATAGAAACTGATATTGTAAATGTGACTGTTGAATGACTTTGTGGTTAAAGCTGATAATGCACTGATGTTATCACCTACGTTTTAATGATACAGTATTGTGATTAAGGATGATATGACATGATATGATATGATAGGATAGGATAGGATATGTATGGTATGACATGTTATGGCATGATGTGTTATGATATGATTTGATGATGTGTTATGTGCATGTTGTGGATAGGGTGTATGTTAGCTTTACCAATTAGAGTCATACCCATATGAGTGTCCTTCGAGATCACCACTCGTTTTTATGACTGTGTAGTCCGATGGGATCACCGATCTGACATTGACATTAACATAGACATGATTTGAGAGATCCAACAGGATCGCTCACACTTATGACTGCGTAGTCCGACGGGACCACCAGTCTGACATTGACATTGACATAGACATGATTTGAGTGATTCGACGGGATCACTCATAGCCCGATCATCTTAGGTGTTCCTTTGGATTCACTAAAGACCAGCTTGTTCCTAAGGGATCACAGATTGCACGTGTTTGGGAACGTGCCAATTTAGGGGTACACCTCTTCAGGACTCTAATAGGAAGTTAACAGGCACCTAGCAGGACTAGTAGTGGGTCCCTTACTGAGTATATTTTTATACTCACTCTTTCTATTTTTCAGATAGAGGTAGAGGTAAGAGCAAAGGCAAGCTGGCGAATGACCAGAAGTGACCGTGGCAAGCCATAGGGACACGTTTGCTTCCGCTTACGTCATGTGTCAGATTTCAGTGTCGATATTCTTTTCATTTTATTTTATTCTATTTATTTCTGTGTTTTTCCCTTTAAAACTAGTGGGGCCCGAGATAGAAATTCTGTTTTAATTTATTTCCGTACATTCTATTTATAATTTTGACGACAATTTGCAGTTTTGGTTTATTTTCTATTTACTTTAAGTAAATTTTAATTCTTTTCTTTTAAAGTAAAGTACACAACTTAGTATAAGAGGTTGGGTCTTTACAAAGATAATTAATTATTTTGGAGAAAGATAAATAATAATTAATCATTGTGGAAGATAATTAATTATTTTGGAGAAAGATAAACAATAATTAATTATTGTGGAAGATAATTAATTATTTTGGAGAAAGATAAATAATAATTGATTATTGTGGAAGATAATTAATTATTTTAGAGAAAGATAAATAATAATTAATTATTGTGAAAGATAATTAATTATTTTAGAGAAAGATAAATAATAATTAATTATTGTGGAGTTGTTATGGTTGGGTTAAGATAATTGTGTTGGAAGTCATAAGTGATTTATTGGAAATTTTTTATCAATTAAATTAATTGAGGATTTAAGTTAATTTGAGATTTTGGAGTGAAAATTTGGTTTTGGTGGAATTGGATTTAATTGAGTATATATATATATATATATATATAATTAATAGTTTGGAAAAGTGAAGTTAATTATATGATGGAATATAATTATATTTGTTTGGAAAATAAGATAATCAATGAAAAGAGAGATGATTGATTTGAATGAACGAAAAAAAAAATATTTATTTAGAAGAGAGAATGATGGTTTAAATAAATATATATGTTTATTATAGATTTTGGTTAGAGAAAAATAATAATAATAAAGAAGTATTATTATTATTATTATTAGTTATAAATGCCTAAAATTTTGTGCATTTAAGAAATTTATTGAGTAAAGATAATGAGAATAAAGATATATGTATATTTTTAGTATTATATATATATCCTAAAAAAAAGGAAAGAATAATAATAAATATTATTGTTATTATTTGAGTCTATAAATAGCATTGGAATGCATAAGTTAGAAAGAAAATGAAAAAGAAAAAAGTTCTTCATATTCTACTTTAAGATAACCTTGTCGCCATCTCACCAGTTTTTAGTTGTAATTGGTCTCTTTAGAAAGTTTGAGGATTTAAAGTGATGAATTTTCCCATAAAGGATAAGAGAATTTATTAACTCCCATTTGAGTAACCTCGGTAAGCTAAGATAATTAAATTAATAATTTATTAATTTAATTTTGGACATTTTTTGAGTTTCTTTAAAGGTTCAATTGGGTAATTCTTGAAGATTTAATCTTGGATTTTTCCTTGAATTGGTTTCAACCCCATTTTTAGAAAGTTAATTAATTTGAGAGAATTTTTGGATGTTAGCCAATTGCTAATTTTCATTAATTAAGATACTGAAATTTCCTTTTATGATTAGGATCAAATTAATTGTAGAATTTTTACTGTCAGGTAGAGAGTACTTTGTTTGGCTAAAATCTTAAGGTAAGAGATTCTCCTACTAGACCTTCGAACTGAATTTAAGAGACTGCATGTAATTATGATTATGCATTGATGGTAGCTAAAATGCATAGCTTGATGCTATTGATGATGATTGTCATTATATTGATGATTGATAGTGATGACTGATATTATGTTTATGACAGATAGTATGTTGATGATGATGACTGATATTATGTTGATGACTGTTGATGTTGACATGTATGTTAAGAGTCGTACCCACATGGGTGTCCCTCGGGATCACCACCTTTTTTATGCTATCCAAACATGTATTCATCAGGTATGTATCAGATATCAAAGATTAAAACCGGTCAGAGAAATATCAACAATTCAAAGTTGAAACATCATCAATAGGCTTGAAATCTAAACTTTGATTTCTATATGAAGAATCGTTGTTTGACATTATTCAAATATTAATAAATCATCAAAATATCATCACTTAGAGAGAAAATTTTTCATCTTTGATTGATCAACAATCACAAAATAACCCACATGCACATTCGACAATCAAACTATAAAATATCAAATCAAAGTTTTGACTCAATATACGTTGGCTTATCTTTTGTAAGTCATGGCAACATGCCATTTTGAAAATAAGTGCATAATATTTGGGTTTTCTTAATTTATTTTTAAATTCACAACGAAAGATTCATCTGAAATAATAGCTATTATCAATCTAAAAATAAAGATTCAATAATTTTCTTCCAAACTTCTTTCACACAAACTATTTAACCATCACAAATAGGATGGACTAACAAATCTAGAATTGATTTTAATTTAGGAAATCAATTTCTTTCCATTTTAATTTATTAAATTTTACTTAGAATGACTCCTTGTTTTAGATTGAATCATAATAAAATCCATATCAAGACTTTCTTCAATCAACACAGATATTGAAACTACTATGATATTAAAATTGAAATTAATACCTTGCAGTCTCAAAGAAGCCTGTTTCTTGTTCTCAAACTTGCACAGCAACCACGAAGATGCCTCATAAACCGAAACCTTCTCTTTCGTAACCATGAAAACCTTATCCCCACCAACATCAAAATTCAGCAAACTAGCCTCTTTCCTTGTTGAAAGTTAAACATGTTTTAAATAAATAAGTTATATGTGAGTTAATGTATGTAAGTTAGAGAAGGATGTGAGTTAAAATGTTAGAGTTAATTTAGTAAGAGTTTCACCTTAGTTAAATGTAGGATTTAATTTGTTGTATTTAATTGTGATATGAGTTATTCTTATGACAATCCTATAAATAGGATTGAAATATTGCAATCTAAATTATCCAAGTGTGAGTTGAATACACACAACAAGTCTTCCAAAAAGTTTTTGTTTTCTATCAAATATTCTATTTGGTGATTATTTATTTGGGGTGTTCATCAAATGCTTCCAACAAAGTGGTATCAGAGCTTGAGTTTGGAGTAAAAAAATTGGTTTTGCAAATCGCAAACAACAATTTAGTTCCCTTCCAAGTACCTCGACTTACGAAAGAAAATTATAGTAGTTGGTGTATTCGAATGAAAGCTCTACTTGGTTCACAAGATGTGTGGGACATTGTTACTAATGGTTATGAAGAACCAGAAAGTGATGCAACTTTGAATCAAGCTCAACGGGAAGCTTTACAAAATACAAGAAAAAAGATCAAAAGGCTCTCACCATCATTCATCAAGCCATTGATGATAACAAATTTAAGAAAATTTCTGGAGCAACTACTGCATATCAAGCATGACAAATTTTGGAGAATACGTATAAAGGAGTAGATCGAGTCAAGAAGGTTCGCCTTCAAAAATTGAGAGGTAATTATGAATCACGACATATGAAGGAGTCTGAATTAGTTTCAGATTATATTTTAAGATTGCTAGCAGTAGTAAATGAAATGAAAAGATTTGGTGAGACAATAAGCGATGAGCAAGTAGTAGAAAAGATACTTCGCTCATTGGATGAAAAATTTAATTTCATCGTTGTAGCTATTGAAGAATTAAAGGATTTGAGTACAATGTCCATTGATCAACTTATGGGTTCTTTACAAGCCCATGAAGAGAAGCTTCTTAAAAAGAACAAGCAGATGACTGAGCAACTTTTTCAGTCAAAGTTGAAATTAAAAGACAAGGAAGACAACCTAGAAAAAGGAAATCGAGGTCGAAGACGTGGTGGTTATCGTGGACGGGGTGATTTCAAAGATCGAGGTCGAGGAAGCTACGGTCAAAGGAAATTTGATGAGAGTAATTCAAACTCAAATTCATCAAGAGGTAGAGGAAGACAACATTATTCGAGGTCAAGTGGGGAAAGATCAAATAATGACAGGAGGTATGACAAAAGACAGGTTGAATGTTCTAATTGTCATAAATTCTGCCATTATTCTTTGGAATGCAGAAATAGAGTTGAAGAAAATGCAAATTATGCTGAGAAAGATGAAGAAAGCGGTGATTCCTTATTGTTTCTAGCATTCAAAGGTGCGGAAACATGTGAAAACAGTGCATGGTATCTCGATAGTGGTGCAAGCAATCACATGTGTAGAAGTAAATCAATGTTCGTGGAACTTGATGAATCTGTTGGTGGAGATATCGTATTTGGTGATGCCACGAAAATTCCAGTTAAAGGAAAAGGTAAAATTTTGATCAATTTGAAGAATGGGAAGCATGAGTTTATCTCTAATGTTTATTATGTGCCTAATATAAAGAACAACATTTTGAGTTTGAGGCAACTCTTAGAGAAAGGCTATAATATTTTGATGAAGGATTATAGTCTTTTGATAAGAGATAATCATGACAAAATTATTGCTAAAGTGCAAATGACGAAAAATAGAATGTTTTTATTAAACATTCAAACTGATGTTGCTAAATGTTTAAAGTCATGTTTGAAAGATCCCAATTGGATTAGGCACTTGAGATTTGGGCATTTGAACTTTGATGGCTTAAGATTATTAGCCAGGAAGAACATGGTGAAAGGGGTGTCATATGTCAAACATCCAGATCAACTTTGTGAAGGTTGTCTCATGGCAAACAATCAAGGAAGAGTTTTCCACAAGAATCATCTTCGAGAGTAAGGAGACCACTGGAGTTAGTTCACACGGATCTTTGTGGACCGATCAAACCAAGTTCTTTTGGTAAGAATAATTATTTCTTATTATTTATTGATGATTTCAGCCGAAAAACTTGGGTTTACTTTGTCAATGAGAAATCAGAAGTATTTGGCATGTTCAAGAGGTTTAAATCTCTTGTTGAAAAAAAAAAGTGGTTATTACATTAAAGCTTTGAGATCAGACAGGGGAGGTGAATTCACTTCAAATGAATTCAAAACGTTTTTGCGTAGAAAATAGAATCAGTCGACCTATGTCAGTTCCATTTACTCCTCAACAAAATGGTGTTGTTGAAAGGAAGAACCGACCAATACTTAACATGGCTCGAAGCATGTTGAAGTGCAAGAAGATGCCAAAAGAATTTTAGGCGCAAGCTATTGAGTGTGCAGTGTACTTGTCAAATCGTTCTCCTACTTGTCAAATTTTGGTAGTTTGTTTGTACGTGGATAACTTAATTTTTACAGGAAATTGTGCAAGTATGTTTGAAGATCTCAAGAAGGCGATGACTCAAGAATTTAAAATGACAGATATAGGGCTAATGTCATATTATCTTGGCATTGAAGTGAAGCAGTCAGAGGAAGGAATTTTCATCTCTCAAGAACGATATACTAGAGAAATTCTAGAGAAGTTCAATATGATGAATTCTAAGCCTGTCGCAACTCCAATTGAAACTGGGACCAAACTGTCCAAACATGAAGAAGGAGATGATGTTGATCCTTCATATTTCAAAAGTTTGGTTGGGAGTTTAAGATATTTGACTTGCACACGACCAGATATTCTTTTCAGCGTTGGATTGGTGAGTCGATTTATGGAATCTCCTACAACTACTCATTTGAAAGTGACAAAGAGAATTCTTCGTTACCTCAAAGGTACGCTTGACTATAGGTTGTTTTATTCTTCATCTAAAGAATTCAAGCTTGAAGGCTATTGTGATAGACTGGGCTGGAGATACTAGTGATCGAAAGAGCACTAGTGGGTATGTTTTCTTCATTGGGAATACTGCATTTACATGGAGTTCTAAGAAGTAACCTATTGTGACATTATCCACTTGTGAGGCAGAATACGTTGCTGCAGCTCATGTATTTGTCATGCAGTTTGGTTAAGAAATTTGTTAAAAGACAGTTGGAATTTTGCAAGAAGATCCAACTGTGATTCATGTAGACAATAAGTCAACAATTGCTTTAGCAAAGAATCCTGTGTTCCATGATCGTAGCAAACACATTGATACAAGATTTCACTTCATTAGAGATTGCATTTCAAGGAAGGAAGTTCAAGTTGAATATGTGAAGACTGAAGATTAAATTGCAGATATTTTTACAAAGTCACTCAAAGTTAATATGCTTAACAACTTAAGAACTTTGCTTGGAGTTTTTCAAAAAAAAAAAACATGTTTAAGGGAGGATGTTGAAAATTAAACATGTTTTAAATAGATAAGTTATATGTGAGTTAATGTATGTAAGTTAGAGAAGGATGTGAGTTAAAAATGTTAGAGTTAATTTAGTAAGAGTTTCACCTTAGTTAAATGTAGGATTTAATTTGTTGTATTTAATTGTGATATGAGTTATTCTTATGACAATCCTATAAATAGGATTGAAATGTTGCAATCTAAATTATCCAAGTGTGAGTTGAATACACACAACAAGTCTTCCAAAAAGCTTTTGTTTTCTATCAAATATTCTATTTGGTGATTATTTATTTGGGGTGTTCATCAAACGCTTCCAACATTCCTACCCCGGAAACAACTCACAAACGGGGTAATAGGCCGCAAATTGATGATATTGAAAATTTCAGCTTTCACGTGAGATCATACTCTTTGGACTTCTCAACAAATGATTGCTTCTCTCGTTTGATTACAAGTAGGAGTTTGATATATTCAAATAATCAAAAACCTTATATTTAGATGGTAACTCTTTTGCAAGAACCCTAGTGGGATCCATAGCTACCTCTTTTAATCTTAAAAGATCAAGCACCTCAAAATTCATAAAAGGCCCTGCATTAGACTCTAATATTTTCATGGAGAAAAAGCTTCAAGATTTGGCCGGCAGGAAGACAATTATGATAAAATAAAAAATAAAAAAGGAAGGCTGACGAAAATTGATTTACCCTCAAATCGCCGTAAAGTGATACTGCCTTGTCTTGGCTTCAGACCGAAACAACCAGCTGATCTTTCTTCTTTTTTCTTTCTCAATTCCCGGTCGATCTGTTTCTTTCCATCGCTCCCCACCGACATGAAAATCCCCATGTCATCGTCAATTTCCTTTCTTTTCTCTCTTTCTTTTAAACCATTTTTTTCCTTCTTTCCAAATGGGATCCACATTTCAAAAGGAATTTTGCTTTCAAATTGTTAGAAAAACAAATGTTGATCATCGTTGTGTCGTGTCGAACCACTACCTTGAAAGCGACCTTGGTGCTGAATGATATATGTCGATTGCTCCGCGAAAGTTAAAAATGGAATCAAAAGAAAAATGCTTTGAGAAAACAATTAGGATTTTATTTTTGTATAAGGAAAAAAAACTATTCACCTAGGAACTTTTCTTTAAATATATATATATATATATATATATATATATGGTTTTTTTAGTTATAAAATATATTAAATAATAACCGTTATTAATTTTCAATTCTTATAAAATAATATAATGATAGACATTCTCAACGAATTTATTCCAAGTATCTATAAAATTTAAAAACAAATTATCCACTAATGTCCTATTTAAATGTGATATCACATTTACAAACTCCAAAAAAGACAGAAAAATCTACAAATATTTTCTTGAAATCACCGGAGGTATTTAATGTCACAACTAAAAAACAACTTTTCTTAACTGCAAAGACGTGGGATTATTTCAGGACTATCTAGCTTTGTAGGATTTACACCTTCAACCATCACCGACAATTGAATAAAATACCTAAATAAATTTACCCTTTAAGAAGTGGGCCATAGCATAATACTCCCCAATCGCCTTGTCGACAACACCATTTCGAATCAATTGAGGGAGCATCAGCCACCGTGCCGTCGCCATCAGGAAAACCAAAGAAATGGGCCCAGACACCATCGGGTGGATATTCCAGAGCCCAGCCACGGCGGCCTTAGCGGCAACCTCCGCGGCCATGCAGAAGCCGTGAAGAACAAAGAAACAAGTGACTTCCCATGTGGGAGGGGCACGTGTGAAGTAATAAAAGATGAGCTCGTGCATCAACCCCGAGACAACGAACGTAGCTACCATACCCAGAAATTGGGCCCACCTACGCCCAAAAGCGCGGGATGTTATGATACGGGTGGGGTCGTATACGGCCGGCCGTAGAATACTCGGAACCATGAGGTTCCATCGACGGCTCCAGAAATCCTGAAGCGAAGTGGACAGATAGGGTTCGTCGAACTGTGGTTCGAACGGAGCTCCGAAGATGGCCTTCCCCGGAAGAGAACACACAGCCAGCACGATCTCGATACCGAAGTACAAATGGAGAAAATAAAGAACGGAAACGATCGCCGGATCCATACGATTCCGGTAATCGTAGAGCCTAACGACAATCGCTAGAAGCAAGACCTTTAAACAAAGAACGATCGGATTTCCGTTTCTACGGATCTCGGATTTGTGGCTGCTGATCTTGATGGGAAGGCAGAGCGTGGCCGCGAAGTGGAGAAAGCTCGGGAGCGGGGAGGAGAAGAGAGGACCAAGATCGAAGGCAAAGAGAAGGAGTTTGAAATTGCCGAGCCAAGAGAGGAAGAAGGCAGTGGGACCGCAGAGATGGAAGGAGCGGAGATTGAGAGGGAGGAGGAGGAAGATGAAGAGAACGGGGAAGAGAGCGAGGAGCCTTGGGATTCCCTTAGGGATCTTGGAAGCGAAATAGTAGGAGTAAGCAATGAGAGGAATGGCAATAGTCCATACCTCGGCTAGCCTGTAGAATTCGCCGTCGTTCATTTGGTTACCGGCAGAGTTTGGGGGTAGTGTTGAATGGTAAACGGTCATTTTAGTTGAGATTTGGGTTTCTGCATATTTAATAAGAGGAAAGATGGATGGGATGAATATCAAATCAAATTCAAACTAATATTATATTATATTTTGTCAAAATATATATATGGAATACAGTAGATCTGGTTTGATTTGATTTTCTTAATCTCTTTGATTAAGTGTTGACCAACTTATTTTATATATATATATATATATTTTTGGTTGAGTATTGACTATTTTTTTTAGGACCAACAAAATTTTCGTTTGGTTCTCTTGGCTTAATATTGAAAATTTAGTAAATACAACAAAATATCAAATTATTTACGGTTCGTAGAACAAAACCCATATAGTTATTTTTTAAATATTTCATGTTTGTCCTTCCATCTTTCTTTTGTGATTCCCCTTTCTCTTCCATCTTTCTTTTGTGATTCGCCTTTCTCCTACTATTTCGTCTGCGATTTCGTCTTTCTTTTTTTCTGCAATTTCTTTATATCATCTTTTTTATTTTTCAATTCTTTATTTTACGTCGTTTAATCTTTTCATCGTTTTTCTTCTTTTTCTCTTTTTTTTTTCGTTTTTCCATCATCTCTCTACTTTTCCTATTCCTTTTTTTTTTCGCTAAGATTTCTTTCCATCGTCTTTTTTTTACGTCGTGTACAAAAAATAGCAAAATCTAAAAGATCGTGTATAAAGAATCTTAAAAAAAAAACTCATTTAGATTGGAGTAGCCAAATGTAAACAATCGTGTAAAAAAAAATAAAAGATCGTGTCTAAAGAATTTTGAAAAAAAAAATCATTTAAATTAGAATAGCAAAATGTAAATGATCGTGTAAAAAAAATAAAAAATTGTGTATAAAAAATCTAAAAATAATCATTTAGATTGAAGTATCAAAATGTAAACGATCGTTTAAAAAATAGTAAACAAATAAAAGATCGTGTATAAAGAATCTTGAAAAAAATTATTTGAATTGGAGTAGCCAAATGTAAACTATCGTGTAAAAAAAGTAAACGATCGTGTAAAAAGAGTAAACAATCGTATAAAGAAATCTAAACGATCGTGTACCAAAAGAATTAAAAAAATCGTGTACCAAATTTTGAAAAAAAAAATCATTTAAATTTGGGTCCCCAAATCTAAACGATCAAACCTTGACCCAAATCTAAACGATCAAATCTAAACGATCGTGTAACCAAATTAAACGATTGTGTAACAAAATTAAACAATGGAATTGAAAAAATAAATTGTAGTCATATCTAAACGATCAGATATAAATTGTAATCATATTTAAATGATCATGTATAAATTGTAGTCATATCTAAACGATCACATATAAATTGTAATCATATTTAAATGATCGTGTATAAATTGTAGTCATATCTAAACAATCGCATATAAATTGTAGTTATATCTAAACGATCGTGTATAAATTGTAGTCATATCTAAACGACCGCAAATATATTACGTGTGCGTTATTGACGACGTGGTTGATTGTGTATTTTTGGTATTTTACACGATAGGTCTCTAGGCTTTTTTCGTTTTTGGAATTGTTCTATAGAGTGTAAATATTTTACCGCTTTTTTATATTTTTGAAAAGACTTTTTTTTTTCTTTTTCTTTTTTAACTGAAAATCGTTTATAAATTTTTTATAAAAATTTAATACTTCTTTACCTTTCCCTTTCCTAATGAAAAAGATGTATCGCACTCACATTTCTTTGTCTTTTTATTTTTAATAATTAAAAAAGATGAGTTTTTAATAATTAAAAAAGATTATCATCATTGTTCCTTAACTAATCTAACTTTGTCGACGTTTAGAACAATGAGTAACTTACAATAGTCTGAGTATTATAATAATCTGGGAATTACAATAGTCTCCGTTTGCGATGTAGACTACTATAATCTGTGTTATTATAACATGTTTTTGGGGTGTAAACTATTATAGTCTATGTTATTATAAGTTGTGTTTGAGATGAAGATTATTATAATTTATGTTAATAAAAGCCGTGTTTGGAGTGAATACTAGTATAATCTGGATGTTTTACTATTCTTTTTTTGTCTACATAAATAATGTACATGAAAAAAAACATTTTTCTTTGATTGATTTTTTAAAAATAATTATGATGTTCATTTAATAAATTTAGCTTCAAACTAGATTTTTACTACTCGTTTTTGCGATACATATATATGATAAATGAAAAACACATAAATCCTAAATTTATATTATTAAATCTTCTTAATTAGGATCCTCATTTGATAAATTTAACCTTAATCTCCACGAAGTAATTTCCTCGTATCTTTAGATTATTGGCTTCTCTTTCTTCTTAGTTATTACTTGTGATTTCTTCTCTTCCAGATTTCTTCTCTTCCAGATTTCTTCATCTACTCTTCCACATTTTCTTTCTTTTTTTTTTTATAAAAAAGATGATTTACTCTTTTGTTTAAATCTCATATTTATTCTTCACCATTTTCAACAAGATTCTTTTGAAGCTACGTCATCTTCCTCTTCCTCATATTCAAGAATATCAAGACCATTTAAATATCATTTTGACATGATCTAAATGATCATTTATCATTTTCAACATGGTTGTTTACCATTGTCAACCGATTGTTTAAATTTGAAACATTTTTCCCATCGTTTAAAAAGAATTACACGGTTGTGTTGAATAATTTAAAAAATTGCTTATCATAGTCAACATGATCGTTTAGCATGGTTAACACGAATGTTTAGATTTGACGTCCTTTTTCCATTGTTTAAAAAGAACTACATGATCGCGTGGATATGATCTAAACGATCGTTTACCATGGTCAACACGATCATTTAAAATTGAAGTCTTTTTTTATCGTCAAAAAGGACTACGCGATTCTGTATCATGACCTAAATGATTGTAGATTATTTTGTTTAGATTGTAGTACATGATCATTTAGAAGAAAATTACTCACGCGCGCTTCTAGCCAATTAATCTCATGTTGACTAGGATATTTTTGGTTTTCCATTATGGGTCTGTAGGTTTTTTCCGTTGTCAAAATTGTTCTATAGAGTGTAAATATTTTAGTTGTTTGTTATATTTTTGAAAAAAACCCCTTTAAATTAATCTTTCATTCTTTTTCCTTATGTCTCTAAATATTTAGCCATATTTAAAATAAAATTAAAAAACAAACAACTTCTAATTAATTCATTCTACTTTCTTAGACATGAAAACTAAATAACAAATTGATTTAGCACTTTTGATAAAAATAAAAATAAAAATGCTTCCTTTAAAAGCATTCCCACATACATCCAAATAGAAAAATTGACAAAACTAACATCATTTTGATTTTATATTTCAAAAATAGCACGGTCGAGATCGAACCGAGATCTATAAAACATTTAGAAGTATGTTTTAGATCTTGGCGCGAGAAATGTATTATGTGAACTCAGTATGTATAACTCGGGGCATCTCGAGCCAACTATGACCCGAGATATGCATTATGTGAATTTGTAATATTAAAACTAAAGGCATCTCGGTGTAGGACCAGAGGCATCTCGGTGTCGGACCACCGAGTTGAAAAATATAAATGTTTTAAAGATGCGTCTTAGGGATATCTTGGTGCTTGTTTGACCGAAATGAAAGAGAGAAAGGTTTCAAAGGATCTCATGCCATCTCAAGGTTGTGTTCGACAGGACTGGAAGTAGAAAAGTAAATTTCAGGACTTTTGAGCAATCTCAAGGCCTTGTCCAACCGAGTTTGAAAGCATATAGCAAAAATTAAAGAGCACTCGAACCATTTCGGGGCGTAACAGCATCTCGGGACAATAATGGCACGAGAAATTCCTTCTGTGAATTCTTTATTTAAAACTCGTGACATCTCAAAGAAATAGTCGAAGGGAGCAAGATGATGCGTAGTTTCAAAAACTGGGGATAAGAAAGGTTTGAACTAAAAGGGTATTCATTGTTATGCTAAGTTAAAAAATATATAACTTAATGTGATGATTTGTGAAGGTACTTGTTCAATAAATGTAATGAATAGATCAAAAAAGAATGCAAGGCATGCAATTATTGCATGAAGAAAAATAATCACCATCAGCCATTTTCATTCTGGTTCTCTAACATCCAAGCTTTGTTTTGCCTTCCTAAGTATTTGCTAAAAACTGAAAAACTCTAATGGTTATGGCTTCTACTAACAGACTCAGATTCATTTGAAGGTAAGGAAGAAGATGAACTCAACGACCTAAATCTCCCAAAGAAGGAAAATATGTTACGAAATGTTCGTCCAATTCCACGAGTCTCTCCTCCCCTACTTCTTATTAAAGCTCACGTAAACCCTTCTTGAAACTTCATTCGCATTGAACCCACCATCCATTTCAGTGTACACAACTAGTGGGTCTCTCTCCCCCGCCAATCCTCCGCCAGAGAATTGTCCAACAAAAAACCCACCACTGAGGAGCCTCCTTGATTGTTAACCCTATGAGTTCTTTGTCAATAACCCAATTTGAAATGAAAGAGAGAAGGAAAATCGAAGAGAGAGGGGAAGTTAGATAGTGCAAGAGGGGTAGTTGAACAATATGGGAGGGGAATTAGATAACCCTAAGGACTGACAATAAAAATGGCAAAATAGGACGTTTACTTTAGATAAATGTCAAATTTATTTTAAAATTGACAAAATAGCAAAACAGAAAAATTTGAAAAAAAATTGCTGAAACAATGTTATAAATGCCCCTACCTAAGTGACAAACTTTATTTCTAAATACAATTGTTCAATAAACCCCAAATACCCTATAATTAAAATCAAACTCCCAACACACAATTAACACCTATCACCATCAATGCTCCATATTATTTTTACAGTCGTTTCATATTTTCTTCAAATCATGTGTGTCAGGCATTCAAACGATTGGAGTCAGCTTCGTCTCCATCAAACTCTTCAAAGTCTTCATACATTTGCCGTAAATCAAGGGGTTTTCTTCTTGTTGGCTCCTCCGACTGGAGACTCACGTGTCGAACAACCCATTGCAAATCCCAAGAAGAGCCGAATTAAATGTTATCATATTTTATTTCATGCACAGGTTTGATAATCTCCTTCAACTCAAAGTTTTCATACATTTCATGCAAAACCCACGGCCAACGTCTAAGGTCGTCAAACGTTGCTCGAAAAAGTCTGTCGTCACTTATGTTGAAACCCCAACGTCTTCCTCTCCATCAGCGACACTTTTTTCCTCTTTTGTTTGAAAGAAAAACTTTCTCTCTCTCACTGTGTTTGTCTCTTGCGTTGGTTGCACCCTCTCTCTCAATCTTCTTCTTTTCTTTTCTCAAATAAAACCTAAAAGAAAAATATTCAAATAATTGTAAAAATGCCATTGAAGCATAATTACAATTCTAAAATTTAAATTCAAATTGTTATTAAAAATATATATTATGTATTATTTAATAAATTGTTTAAAATATAAAAACTAAAAATATTGTATATTTGGTATTATTTTATGGGAGTATCTAAAATTTAAACTCAAATTGTTATTAAAAATAAATATTATGTATTATTTAATAAATTATTTAAAATATAAAGCTAAAAATCTTGTATATATATTTGCCATTATTTTAGTGGAGTATCTAAAATTTAAACTCAACTTGTTATTAAAAATAAATATTATGTATTATTTAATAAATTGTTAGTAAATTGTTTAAAATATAAAGCTGCAATCTTGTCTAACAAAATAGCAAATTTAGTTAAGATTTACCAAATTTGAATGTCTTTTGAAAAATACACTATCTTCGTTCTATTTTCAATATCCGATCTCATTTTTGAGCTATTCAAATACATTGTGTTTGGAATATATGGATTATCTTATACCCAAGGGAATGATACTATATCTTGATGACCAAATCTTTTACTTTCTGTGTGTCTCAAATCTGATGTTTATAACATGATTCATACTCGACATATACTATGTCTTGATAATCGTAATTCTATTGGTTATTATAAAGTTCGGTTAGTTAAACAACCGTAATTATGATTCAATGACACTATTTAGAAAATTGTTCTTATTCTTGGTTTTGTAACAAATCCATCTTAACGTTAAGTTTTTTGGATTGAAAAAGTATATGATTATATTAGCAAATAAATATTAATTTTTGAATATGTGATCATGATATATAACGAATAGCTTATCACATTATTTAAAAGCAAAAATTACAATGTAATTGTGTCAGCAACATATGCTATACATTCTGTCAAATACTATGGATCTAATATGGAAAAAATGATATTGTCATGTAATGTGTACAAATACACTGTAACTCTATAGAAAATAAACACAATCAAACCTGGCCAATTCGATTTTATTAAATTAGAAAAAAAATTAAACAATAAAACAAATGGAACAAATTATATATATTCAAATTTATACTTTCCTTATATTTTCCAAACAAATATTTTAAAGTAGGTTAATGAAATATATTTATTTACCAACCACAAAAATATTTTTAAGGAGCCGAATGAAATATTTTGGATTAAATCAAACTTATTCATTTTTTGTTAATAAATAAATAAATTTGAAGATGATCAAAATAAATTAAAACTAATAAAATATTGGGGTCTTTTAAAAAATAGAACAAAGAGGCAAAATATTTACACTGTATAGAACAATTCTGATAACGGAAAATGCCCACAGGCCCACCGTATAAAATACCAAAAATGCTTCGTCAACTACGCCATCAATAACGCGCGTGTAATATATTTGCAATCGTTTAGATATGGTTCAATATATACGCGATCGTTTAGATATGGTTCAATACATACGTGATCGTTTAGATATGGTTCAATACATACGCGATTGTTTAGATACGATTCAATATATACGCGATCGTTTAAATATGGCTACAAGGCGATCGTTTAGATATGACTATAATTTATACGTGATCGTTTAGATATGGCTATAAGGCGATCATTTAGATATGGCTATAATTTATACGCGATCGTCTAGATATGACTACAATGCGATCGTTTAGATATGACTATAATTTATACACGATCGTTTAGATATGGCTACAATTTATACTCGATCGGTTAGATATGGCTACAACACGATCGTTTAGATATGGCTACAATTTATACGCGATCGTTTAGATATGGTTCAATACATATGCGATCGCTTAGATACGATTCAATATATACACGATCGTTTAAATATGACTACAGGGCGATTGTTTAGATATGACTATAATTTATACGCGATCATTTAGATATGGATACAATTCATATGTGATCGTTTAGATATGGTTCAATTCATATGCGATCGTTTAGATATGGTTCAATATATATGCGATCGTTTAGATATGGCTACAATTTATCTTTTTAATTCCATCGTTTAATTTTGTTACACGATCGTTTAGATTTGGGAACACAAATCTAAATGATTTTTAAAAAACAATTTGGTACACGATTTTTTAAATTCTCTTGGTACACGATCGTTTAGATTTCTTTACAGGATCGTTTAGATTTCTTTACACGATCGTTTAGATTTATTTACACGATTGTTTACTTTTTTTACACAATCGTTTACATTTGGCTACTCCAATCAAAATGATTTTTTTTCAAGATTTTTTATATATGATCTTTTATTTTTTTTACACGATCGTTTACTTTTTTAAACGATCGTTTACATTTAGCTACTTCAATCTAAATGATTTTTTTCAAGATTCTTTATACAGATTTTGCTATTTTGTTGTACACAGCCTTTTACACAGTCGTTTACTTTTGGTTACCCAAATGTAAACGCGTAAAAGAAAAGAAATGAAGAAAGACGATGAAAAGATTAAACGACGTAAAAAAGAAACAGAAAAGAAGAATATGTAAATCTTAAACGATGTAAAAAAAGAATATAAAAAAGAAAGACGGTTGAAAGAAATTGCAAAATCAGAAAAGAAGAAATACGATGGAAAGAAATCGCAAAAAAAAAAAAGAAGAGGAAAAGAAGAAATGCGATGAAAGAAATCGAAGAGGAAGACGATGAAAGAAATCGGAGAGAAATCACGAGGAAGAGAAGGGCAAACTTGGAATATTTAAAAAATGACTAACTTTATTGGCTTTGTTACACGGACCGTAAATAGTTTGGTATTTTGTTACATTTATGTAAGTTTCCCTAAAATATTTTCCTATATCAAACTAAATGGTTGTTATGAAAAAATACCAAAGCTAATAAATTTTAAATTTGCACATTTCTCTCAAGTTTGTTATAAAAAAAAGTAACTAATAAATTTTAAATTCAAATTGTTATTAAAATTTTGTATTCTGTATTATTTAATAAATTTTTATAAATATTTTGAAAAATAAGTTGTTAAATTTTAAATTATAACAATTTGAATTTTAAATTTTAAATTATAACAACTTGAATTTTAAATTGTAAATTATAACAATTTGAATTTTAAATGGTAAATTATAACAATTTAAATTTTAAATTTTAAAATTTTAAATTCAAATTGATTTTAAGAATTTATCTGTGCCACTATTTTAGGAATATTATGTAAGATTTAAATTCAAATTAATGAGTTTAGGAGATGATATAAAATCTAAATTCAAATTGTTATTAAAAATATGTATTATGTATTTTTTTAATAAAGTTTTGATAAATATTATGAAATATAAAGAATCTAAACCTATTGAATTTTTATTTGCCATTATTTTATGGGTATTATCTAAAATTTGAATTCAAATTGTTATTAAAAATATCTATTATGAATTATAGAAATAAATTGTTAATTCATTGATTTAAATCCTAAGAATATGAAAATCTGGTAGAAATTACATCCATATTTTTAGGGATATTCATAAAATCTTCTCCAAAAAGAAAATATCATGTTTAGTTAAGATTTACCAAAACTAAATGTTGTTTACAAATGTATTCGTGATTTGTGATATTCTGCCTCATATTTTGACTTATTGAAATACGCTTGTATCTGTATGAGAAGAATTGTCCTTTATAAAGGGGTATAATCGGACAAAAAAAGTAAAAAAATTCTCCAACAGTCGATTTTGCTATAAGTCAAATTATTTCTAGGATTTGCTATTTTTCAGTTTGCTATCCATTATTTTTCTATTTTTACGGTTTTCTCTAACCCTAATCCCCAATTATGTTAATTTGGGGGCCAAACGTGGAATGGGCTACTCACTCTAAAACCCACCCCAAAAAGGCCATAAAAAACATCACAAAGAATAACAATTTTTTCAATCTTTTTTCTAAAATATGTTCATATTCATGCTATGATTTAATATTTTTCATTCATTTAAAAATAAAAATAATCAATGAATCCTACAACTCAAATGTCATTGAATTCGAGCTAGTTGTCATCATCGACTTTGAAATATTATTTCATTATCTTGATCAAGTAATAGACATCTCTCTATTATTGATCTCGAAATTTCAAATTTCTACGCACAAATGTTATAAAAAATGTCGATTATATAGTTTGTTTTTTTTAGTTGATCCAAATGAAAAATAGCCACTACAAGAAAAATTGGCTACCTTGACACCTTAATATAGCCCACTTGAGAGGAGAGAAATAAAAACAGTCATAGATGTCAAAATGCATGTTTTTTTTGGTAAAAAGCAGAGATTTTTGGATTTTCTCTAATTTAGTAGTTTTAAGTATCATCAATTTATGACAATTTTTAAAGGGACATATGCACTAATGGAAAAATGTAAAATGAAAATTGTGTCCATGACCCAACATTTTGAAATTTGCAGGAATGGAAAATTAAACAAGCTCAGCCCAATTGAAATTTTCGGATCACCTTAATGCCCATATAGTTAAAAATGTGAAACTGCATGTGATTACTATCTGATTGTTATCGGATTGTCATCTGATTACCGCTAATTATCAGTAATATCGATTGTTGTCTGATTGTTATTTGATGTTCATTGTTATCTGATTGTTAATTAATTGCAAATGATACTGATTATTATCTAGTGACCTTACATTTTTTTTTTTTTATAATTACTAAGTAGAATTTGATAATCATCTCATTACCTTCTAGATTTTGTCAATTATTATGTAGTTTATGATTACCATGATATGTGAAGCCTGTGTTTTGGTGTAAAGGAGTTGAAAATAAGAAAGTTGTAAAAATAACAAAGTATTAGGCGTTTTGAGGAGGAGTATGCGCTCTAGTTAAATGACGAGAGGAAGGGTAATATGTGTTTTGAGCTAGGCAAGTAATAGCCAGGCAAGGAAAGAAAGTTGATAAAGGAAGGCAGCAACAAACACTTAACCAATTATCAAGTGATGTGCTAGGCAAGGAGGAGTCGGTTAGGTGTTAAATATAAATGATTAGTTAGCTAAACATATGAAGCATGGATTTTATGCATGTACTTGTATTCCCAAAAAGATTTTCCTAAAATGTCTCCCACTAAGCATTAGGCTTATATTTTAAGTTTTTCTTTCCCAGATAAGCGAAGTGAAGAGGCTGCTTAGAGGAGGCGAGCTGTTGCATGATAAGAGTTGTTGCTAGGCGTTGAAGTTTAGGACTTTAGCTTTAGTTTCTATTACAGTATTGTCTTGTAATTGTACCAAGTCTGCTTAAAGAGATGAATAAATTTGGTAAGTTCTTTCAAGCATAAAAGTGTTACTCTCACTACAACAAATCGAGGTTCTTCTAACGCAGAAAAAGATGTCGGAAGAACAAATGTTAGGAAATACACATTATCCCGATGCCACTTATCACACGTCAGGAAAGAGAACATCATTTCTAACGTCTCTAGGTGTAGGCGTTGGGAATAATAACTTATCCCGACACGACATGCACGCGTTGGAAACTATCAGTAAAAAATGTTCAAACATTAATTGTGTCAGATAGATATTCCCAACGCATCCTGCATGGTGTCGGGGACGTTGTCAGGAGTAAGGGGAGCTCCCGACACTATTTTTGGTTCGTCAAAAATGGAGTCGGGAATAATGAGAGATTCCGTTAGTGATTCATCGAGAACAGCGTCGAGAGTAAAGGGATCTCCCAATATTTTTGTGCTGCGTCGGGAGCCCCCCTATAAAATAGATGTTTCAGTTCTGTGAAACACAAAATCTGAAACAAAAGAGAAAAAGGAAGAGAGATTGATTCCTCTGGCAAAACGAAGAGAAGAGAAACGCCCAGCCCTCGCCACTGTAGCCCTCACTGCGTGAGCCTGCTGTCGTCCCTCTCCCGCCATCTGTCACCTCAAATCCCTATTTAAGGTAAGTTTAAAATCCTAAATGTTTAAAAATATTAGTTTAGGTTAGGTTTATTTAAATAGTTTAGGTTTTTGTGTTTTAAAATTTGTTTTAGGATTTTTATGATGAATTAGTTTTAGGAATAGATTTTGGTTTTTGAAATAGGAATTTTGAATGTTGGTTGAAAGGGGGGGGGGTATTTGAGAAATTGATATGGAGAATTGAATTTTTGAATCTGTGGGTTGAATTTGAATCTGTGGGTTGAATTTGAAGAGTGAGAGTGGGGATAATTGAATATTTGAAGGGGGTAGGTTGAAAATTAGAGGGGAAGGGGGTTGAATTGGAAATTTGAGGTGGGAGGGGGGTTGAATTGAAAATTTGAAGGGGTTGAATTGAAATTTTGAAGGGTGAGGGTTTGAATTGAAAATTTGAGGGATTAAGGTTGAAATTTTAAGAGGGAAGGGGGGGCAATGACTATATTATTGTGTTAAAAATTATGTAATATGTGTTAAGATTCGTTTTGGCTATCCTGTAGTTATGGTATTTCTTAGTTCAATTCTAATAGTTTATTTTCTAGTCGTTTTAAATAACATTGTTGTTTATTTGGGATAACTATCTTGCAATTATGGTAGCCTTTTCTGTTTTGAATTTGTTTGTATTTTTTAGGGTTTGAAGGAGTGGTAGTAGGATAGCTTATATGGTAGTGTTATTGAAAGGGGTGGGTAAGATGTGAAGATTGAAGTTGTTTGTGGTTAATAATTAGGTTGTGTTGGCTATCCTGCAATTATGGAAGCCTTTGTAGTTTGAAGTTAGTTTCAGTGAAAACTTTGAGAGATTGTATATTCAGGAGAGTAAGTCTAGGATGTGAGAGGAGAGGAATATGTTTCTAATCAAACCTATTTATGTTTTAGAGACTTAAACGATGGACAAAGGTTTGATGAAACTTTGGAATAAGTTTTCTCTTGAGTATAGAGATGGAGTGACCTAACTTTTAGAATTTTCCAAGTTTCACGTTGATGCCTATGAACGAATAAGGTTTCCATGCAAGAGATGTATGACTTAAATTGGAACTCACTAGAGGGTGTGGAATGACATCTACTGACTATTGGAATATCCCTCTACTACACAGAATGAGTGTATCATGGAGAGTCATTAAGGTTTAGAGGTACAAAAAACTTTGAGGAAGGAACTAGTAGTAACTCTTTTGATGAAGGAACTAGTAGAAGGCAGTTTACTGAAGAAGATGATATGTTTGGTATGTTGAACGATTTACAAGCCTCAATTGAACAGGAAGAGGAAATGGAGGAACGTCGTTTGGAAGATGAAATGTCGAGGAATATTGAGATAGATATAGATGAAGATACAACAAACATATTTCAAGACTTAATGAATAAAGCACGTGATGAGTTGTACCTCGATTGTTCTGAATTTTCATCCTTGAATTTTTTAGTTAAGTTGATGCATGTGAAGGTTCTAAATGGTTAAAGTAATAAGTCGTTCGACATGTTGTTAGAACTCTTAAGAGCAGCGTTTCCAATGTGTAGTAGTACTATCCCTAGTTCATTTTATAAAGCCAAATGAAAACTTCGTGACTTGGCCTTGGGATACGAGACTATTCACGTGTGCAAGTATAACTGTGTATTGTACTGGAAAGAGTTTCTAATTTGCAACATTGTTCTACCTGTGGCGAGGCTTGATACAAGGTTAATCATAATAGAGGAAAAAAATTTTGCATAAGGTATTGCACCACTCTCCTTTGGTACCGAGATTACAGCGCTTATTTGTACGCAGGAAGGGACCGCTGACATGAGATGTCATAGGGATAAATATGTTGAAACAGATGATGTACTGAGACATCCAGCTGATACAAAGGGATGGAAGCACTTTCATTATGAATTTTCTGATTTTATTTCTGATCCACGGAATGTGTGTTTGGGGTTGGCTTCAGATGGGTTTAACCCATTTGGTCAAATGAGTACCTCGTACAGTATGAGACCTGTTGTGTTACTTCCTTACAATTTGCCACCATGAAAATGCATGAAAGAGACAATTTCTTCATGTCACTGCTCATACCCGATCCTAGATCTCCTGGTAGGAAAATCGATGTGTATCTTCAACCATTAATTAAGGACTGAAAGAGTTATGGACTTTTAGGGTGCGTACGAGTGACTCTCTTACAGGTCAGTTCTTTCAGCTACATGCAACCTTGTTGTGGATGATTAATGACTTCCCGACATATGGTGACCTATCAGAGTGGAGTACAAAGGGGTATCAGGCATGTCCCATATGTATGGATGATAGATCGTCATTCGGGATACAAGGTAGAATATTCTTCATTGAATATAGACGCTATCTTTCATAGAACCACGTGTGACATAGAAATAGGCTACTCGATGGAAAGTTAGAGCGTAAGGCTCCTCCAGTAGTGATGAATAGACACTAAATCTTAGAACAACTAAATCAGTTGGAGTTTCCATTTATGAGTAAATATCCTAAAATAAAGGATAAAAAAGAAAGAGAGCTCTTAATTGGACAAAGAGAAGTAATTTTTCAAATTTCCTTATTGGTAAAGACTACTTTTACGTCACAAACTTGATGTAATGCGCATTAAGAAGAATTTTTGTAACAATTTGGTTGGTACGTTGTTGAATATCGAAGGGGAAACCAAAGATACCATGAATACTCGATTGGGACCTATAAGACCTGAAGATAATAAAGGATTTACGTCTTATAGAAGTTGGTAACTGATTGGTCAAGCCATACGCGAGCTACACATTGACTAGCAGTGAACAAGTTGAGTTTTGCAAGTTCCTGAAATCAGTTAAGTTTTCCGATGGATTTGTTTCTAATATATCGCGATATATGCATGAAAGAGATGGAAAAATATGAAGACTCAAAATGCACGATTATCATGTTTATTACATCGACTACTACCTATTGGTAGTTAAGCATTCGTACTGAAAAACGTGTACACTGCTATTATCGAATTATGTAATTTTTTTCAAGACTTGTGAACCAGAACGATAAGAGTAAGTGATTTTGAAAGATTGCAAGCATACATCATAATCACATTTTGTAAGTTGGAAAGAATATTTTCACCAGTCTTCTTTAGCGTTATGGTACATCTAACCATTCAGTTACCATATAAAACCAAGGTTACTGGTTCAGTTTCTTACAGTTGGATGTATCCCATTGGAAGAAGTCTACGCACTTTAAAATAGTATGTTAAAAATAAAGCATGTCCTGAGGGGTCAATTGCAGAAGCGTCTGGATGAATAAATCGAGCACCTTTTGTTCATGTTACCTAAGTGGTATAGAGACTTGATTCACAAGAGATGAACGAATGATGATACCATTGTAGAGGACGAGGTAATTAGTGAGTTTGAAATTTTCAAGCAGAAAATACGACCCTTAGGTACATCAAGTCTTCGTACTATATCACAGGAAGAGAAATGCCACTTCCATTGGTACATACTCAACAATGTAGACAAAATATCGGAGTATCACAATTAAGTATTCTTTATCTTTGTAATTCTTAGGTATAGTTGTTGAGTATTTGTTATACATTGTTGTTACACAAATTAAACTCATAATCATCCCCATCAAGAAATATTTGAAGCTAATACGTCGATATACTCAAAATGCTATGAATTTGTATAAAAGACATCAACGGGGATTCCCTGAATGGTTTCTAGCACAGTTATATAGCAAGTTTGTGTGACATATATGTACCAACGTATTTAAGCACGTGAATGTGTAAAATCGTTGTCACATTGATTTCAGGTTATAGAACTGCTTGAGTCTAAAAATATATCTCACGATTTCTTCTCACTTGCGATGGGACCATCATTTGACATTCGTTATTACAATGGATGCATCATAGGTGGGCTGAGATTCCACACGTCGAAACTTGATTCCCGATGCACTACTAAAACAGTAGACTAATGGTCATTGGTGAAAGCGATGCAAGTGGAAATGGCAACAATAGTTTCTATGGTATTTTGGACTAAGTATTGCACATTCAGTATTCGTTGGGAAGAAACGGCTGGCTATTTAAGTGTCGGTGGTATGACACGGACATCAACAAAAGTCAAAGAACACACATTGAACTAGGACACAAATCTCTCAACACGTCCCGTTTTTTGTTCACCGAGGAACCTGTAATTCTTACGACGTAAGCACATCAATTTTTTTACCTAGATGACCTAAAAAATGGTAGCAATTGGAAAGTTTTGCAAGTTGTCTAGAATAAGTGCATATGGGACGTGCCAGAAGTGGATGATGTTGAGAAAAAGTACCTTAATGTACTAAAAATCGTTGTCAGCCATCAAATGGATGAGCACATCGAGGATGACACTCTATGCAGAACTAACGTTGATCCCACAATCGTTGAAAGATCGGTTGTGCTTCATGTCATTGACGACTTCACCAACAATGTGGATGAACACTTGTCACATGCAAGCATAACAAGCGATGACGGCGAATTATAGTGACAAACCACGTACCCACATATTTATGTAGTTTATATATTTCAATTCTAGCTATATGTTTGTATTTGCTTATTGAATGTTTGTTTTCTATGTCTACAGGCACTACGTCGTCATTCTTCCGCACTGATTTTCTTGAGATGGATGCCATGTTCTTTGATTTTGTAAAGGATCTAGATAACCTTACAGGAGGGTTGTAATCAGTGGACAACAATTCAGGTGAGTCTAATAATGGTACATTTTAACTTATGATTATTTCAAGTTATTTTTCTAACATTATATGTTCTTATAATTTATTAAGTAGGTACTTTTCAATCATTTGCGACTCTGACTCTTAGAAGATGTGCGCAGTCTCAACTCTTAAAGTTGGAGTGCTACATTATAGCCAATGGGCAGGTTTCGATGACGATCGCCCCTAACACGGAGAAGCCTATTTCCCTACATGTCATTCGCTTCAGTCAAGCGATAGGCATGTGTGTGCAAAAGACATTTCCTGTCTGTTGCCTTAAGTGTCGAACGTAGGCAAAGAATACATCGATGTCGTGAAGGGCAACCTCTAGGTAAGTCCACTACACATTTATGATTTCATTTGAAACATATTTAAGTTAACCAAGTTAATGTGTTGTTTTTGTAATGTGTAGCAGTTTTTTGTTTTTGATTTCAATGATCAAGCAATGAATAGGTTCGTTGAGCATCAGATGCTCAGCACTTTTAAAGAGTTTTTAGGCGATTGTCACAGGCACTTCAAAAAGTACAATGACCTCGAGGAAGCTCGTGCCAACCCACCACACCTATTAGTGGGACATGATGAGGATTTTGGTACTTCCTCTATGACCACTACATGAGTCGTGCATTCCAGGTGAGAAACTGAACCCTTTGTCATGGTTAATTATGATTTCAACTTTTAATATGTATAAGAAATAAACAATATTATTATTTTCATGTAGGAGCAATCACAGATGAAAAAGGCTGCTAGACAAAAGCAGCCTTATAATCATAACAACGGGTTGAAGTCGTTTCTCCAATGACAACATGAGCTCACCAAGCAAAGAGGAGATTCGATCGACCATGTGGAGTTGTTTCGACAAACACACGTTTTAGACGAGATGTTCGTGTCCCAGGCTACGGAGGATGCGCATTTAAGTTATCCAACAAACACTTCTACTCTTATTTGTCCTCTTTAATATATAATATATTTTTTACTTACTAAGATAGTTTCTAAATTTATTGCAGCATCAAATGCTAGAACTCTAGTCCCAGCCTACCCCAGAGGGTAGTTAGCCATTATCTGGGATGAGATATACGAGATAGTGTTGGGTAAACGACCAGGCTACTCAAATGGCCTTGGTTGTGGACCAAAGCTGAAGCCCTGCAAGACGACTAGAGCGAGCAGTTCCACAACGTCATGTCCACTGTCCACAGTAAAGCTTCAATTATAAGCTAAGTTTGATCAAGCTATGCAACAGATTGAAGAACAGACAAGAAATCAAGAAGCGTTAGTTCCAGAAATGGATCGAATGCTGAAGATGATAGAAGACATGACTCGGGCACAACAAGGACCACCACATGATCCCTAGCTTTGTAATTCATATATATGTTTTCATTATTCTTTAGTTTTCGAAATGACAGTATACAGTGATCATGATATTATATATATGTACTAAACTTAGCCACTTTTGTATCATTGTAGGACTCATGATGTATAATGATATACGAGGCTTGTTAGGAGACATACGATTTTCTTTGCGCTTTTTTTTAACGAGGAATATTTTTTATTTGTATTATGAATATTGTTACATTTTTTTAACTTATTTATATTATGAACATTAAATTTTTTATTGAATTTGTGTTTGTATTTCGTAATTTACTAATATTTTGAATTTTCTTTAATTAAATCGAAAAATGAATGTGAATATTTCAAGAAATAGAGACTCGATTGAAAAACAATACAGGAAAATATTTCAGGAAAAAAATAAAAATTACATATTTAAAATATAGAAATTACATATTAAAAATATATTCTGACGCAGTACGAACGTAGGGAATATCCTGCAAATGTCACGTCGGGGTAGTTATTCTCGACGTATGGATAACGTTGGATATAAACACATCGGGGGTAGTTATTCCTGACGCATAGATGACGTCGAAACTGTGGATGTCGAGGATTACTTAGTGCTGACGCATCAAAGACATCAGTAAAAAAGACATCGAGAGAAGGTTATTTTCAACGCCTTGTTGGTGATGCATCAAGAATCAGTCTCCTGACGCATTTCTTTCAACGGTCTTTCCAATGTTCCTTCTGCGACGGGAATTCGTTTCCAGACGTCTTTACCTCTTCCGCCAATGTTTTTATGCGTCAAGAGTCTCCCCACTTCTTGTAGTGTCTTTCATAACATAGAGCATATTTTTTTTAGTAAAAGTTCAAGTTTTAAGAGTGGGCTTTCTGACGCTTCACTTAGAAGCATTGGAATCGCCCGAGTCGCATTCACTCCCAAAACGCATAGGTCTCATTCTAGATGGGGGCATGATATGATAGGAATACTTCGACCCTTTAGATGTAGATTTTGTTGTGCAACTGACCGATTTTAACCTAAATGTAGCTATTAATAGAATTTTTTTACTTGAACAACTATCCTTTCCCTTCAGTTTTCAGCTCTGTCTTTGGAGCTTGCAAGAGAGCTTTGACAACTGTCATTCTCTTTTCTTTTTTATTGGAGTAAGCGCAAGAGCATTTTTTGCAAGAGCACTTTTTGTTTCTTCTATTAGTATCTTTTCTATCTTGGAAGCACTCGAGTGCCTCCATTCTATCTTTGCCTTCTTGAGATCAATCTCACAATCCCCTTAAAGCATAATCAGTCCCAAACTACTAAAGCAATCTTTCGGGACTCTGGTCTATTTCTCTACCATAGAGAGCTTTACTGCCTGCCTTTCAGACTTCTTTCTTGATCCAACTTCATGACTCTTTGAGACCTACTTACTGCTTGTGCTTGGCTTAGGATATCCTACTTTCTTCAAATTTTTCTACTCAAGTGAAGAAAGAAGTGTGGTTGTGGATTGAAACTCTCGTACGATACTTGTTCGTCACAGCTACTAGAATTGGCTACTATTAAATAAGTGTTGACTTAAGTCCCTTTGATGGGGCTCAGCTCCTGAAATGTATGTGAGCTACCTTCCTAAGAACTTAAAGCCCTCTATCTCTAAATAGAAAAAAAAAAAAAAAAAAAAAAGCCTTGCCAACAATAATAAGTGGCTCTTATTAGAGAAACAACTTCGTTCTTTGACTTCTTTGCTCAGTCAAGCTTCCTTGTTCCTTAGTGCAATCTCAGTCCATAGTTTGAGACTCTGTTCCAACTAGCCTACCTAGTATATATTCACAGTTGACATGACTCCATACCGACACCCTTTCCCTTTGTGGAAGGCTAAGTTACTCCATAAAGTTAACGTACTTATCTTCGTACTTTCTTTTTTTATGTATCATATTGTAGGACTTCATCAAGCTTTCATCCCTTCACCTTTATACAGCTTGGCTTCCTTATCACCCATGCCTTGGTCTAGAGTCTATGTAGTCGTCAAACTTCCCAATAAAAGGCCTATGATATAGTGGTGGACCTTATGAATGCCTCCTTTCAAACTTTTCTAAGAAGCCCTTTACAAGTATAAGGAAGAGAGGGTTGATCACCTTTCAACTTAGCTACTTAATACTCAATTCTAAAATAAAGAAAAACGACATTCTGAGTTGCAAGGAGGCAAAAAAAATTGAAAGGAGGCAATACGAGTCGACTACAAGAAGCAAAGTTTTATAGACTCAACAAGCCACTTATAGAATATCGACTACTAAGGAAAGACTTTCCACTTCATTGAAAATGGGAAGGCTTGATGTAATTGAGCTCGCTAGATAGGGAGAGAAGCGACCCTGTAATGTTGACAAGGTTAGAATATGCTCGACTGTGAAAAAGTAAAATAGTATGATTTTTTCTTTAGTTGTTACTTTAGTTAATAACTAGTGGAATAGCTAAGGGAACAATAAGAAAAATAACACAAAATCTTTGTTAACCCAGTTCGGTGAAAATCTACCTATGTATGGGGAGCTTATAGCTCAAATAAGTAGATTTTACTAAGATTCAAACGAGTATAATACTTTCAACAATCTAGAAATCACTCCCCATATAACTATTACTTTTTTTAGTTATTTTCTGTAAATTAAAAATAATCAAACTACCCTTGAATTGTATTTGAATCTAATTAAGATAAACAGAATCCCCTAAAGAATTGACTTTATATCAACTTACTTAATGTCCTTTAAATCTTTTATCACGGATACACTTTGAACCATCAATGAAGATATCAAACAATCTTCATGTACTGTCTAAAAAGGTAATGACTTACTTTCGTAAAGATTCTTCATAAACTTGGAGCTTGAGAGACGTCTTTGAAGAATACCTTGAAGAGTGAAGAACCTCTCCTTTTATAATGAGAAGAAAGATAGACACGGACAAGGAAAAAGAAACCAGTTAGAGCTTTACCGGTTATTTGAAGAAAGATATTATCAGTAATTTTAAATCTTTCCAATGAAGCAAGGAATATATCTTTTTCCTTTTAGAAAGAGAAAATGTATCAATAAAATCCCTGAAAATAAGACATATTTGACAAAAACATAGCAGACTATAAAGGAAGGGGGAGGGGGGATGCCACGATTGGTTTGTACGTCTTTCTTTAGTTAAGAGATTTTTGAGTTGAGCATACCTCTTTGAGTAACTTACCATAAATCTTCAGTAATAGTTCACGAGCTCTAAATATGATCTTAGCTCACTCACCTTTTCATAGGTACTTGTCACTCCTCGATGACTCAAATTCTCATCCAATACCCTAGGAATAGGATCTCTATCTTTACATAAAGGTGATTCTTCCTTAATACCTTAAGGTTCGAAGTGGCTAACGTGGTCATTGAACGAATAGCTATAGCCCATGATCAAAGTATATCACCAGTTGTCTAAGTACCGGTTAGAATAGCTCATTATGGAATGTGCAGAACATGGCAAGGGCATTGGTGAGTCCAAAAGGCATAACCGAATTGTATTACTTTCTTTAATAGCTTTATAATTGATCTCATCTTTGATATTTAATAATTTAGTCATTTTACCGAGATAAATAGATTTATTATGATTATCATTGACATTGATGGATTGATTTGAATTCTATAAAATGACTGTTGTGTTGTTACTATGTCTTGCACGAACCAAATGAAGTGGTGAAGCTACCAAGCAAGTGATTGGCGCTTGGTTATCGTTTTACACTTAGTTTCTTTGTAAAAATATCACCAAGGTTTTTCAACTAATTTTCTTGTATATTGTCCCTTTAGGCACATTCCATAGTTTTCTTGTACTTTGTAAAAACATTATCTAAGTTATTATTTATGAAACTTTCTTATTTATATTTGTGCCTACTTTTTGTGTTAAAGAAGAACTAGTTGAATGGTGGAAATCATGTATAATAACATAAATCATTTGCCATGGTTCAAATATTCTTAAAGATAAAATGACATGATTTTCATATTCTTGACAGGAAAAATATGATATAGTATTTTTTGTTGTTTTACATTCTTTAATTTTTTTTTTGTCAACACACATAATGCTAAAGAAAAAACACAATTGTGAGAGAATCAATGACAATAATTATATGATGATATATTTGACAATGACATTTTATGATTATCGATAATTATTCTTTTTTTACACTTATTTTCGATAATGAGAAGACCAATTATAACATTTTTTTTTTTACAATTGTCATCAATAATTCTATCTTTATAGGTGATACAGTGACTATAAATAAATGTTACGAATTAGAAATCTGACATATTTTAAATGTCACATGTAACGGCCCAACTCCTTATACTAAGTCGAAGCATTACTAAATGTAAATAACAGAAATAAAGTTATAAGGTTTGACTAAAACGAACAAAACCTCAAAATTTTATTTATTTAAAACCAAATCAGAAGTAATGTGCGAAATGTAAACCAATATTAAAATCCTACTCAGGCCCTATCTACTTTTAAAGAAACGAAATAACAAATAAAGAATAATAAAAAAATCAAATACTAAAAGTTTAAACTGGGGTGTAAAGCGAAAGCAGAGATCCATATGGCTCGCCACGGTCACTTCTGGTCGCTCGCCAGCTTGCCCTTGCCCTTACCTCTGCCCCTACCTGAAAAATATGAAATGGAAAGAGCGAGTATAAAATACTCAGTAAGGGACCCACTACTAGTCCCACTATGTGCCTGTTAACTTCCTATTAGAGTCCTAAAAATGGTACCCAAGAACTGACACGTTCCCGAACACGTGCAACATGTGATCCTGTAGGAACAAAATCTGGTCTTCGGTGACCCAAAGGAACACCTAGGACAATCTAGTCTGTAGCGTGTCCGGAGGAAGCGCTAAGATAATCGGGCTGCGAGGATCCCGTCGAATCGCTCGAATCATATCTGTATCCATGCTAGACTGGCGGTCCCGTCGGACTACACAGTCCTAAATAGGTGGTGATCCCGAAGGACACCCATGCAGGCACGACGCTAATAGGGTAAGCTAACATGCACCTTAACCACAACATACATATAGCATAGCATCATCATGTAATCATATCACGGCTAATCATCATATCACATCTCATCACAATGTCCAAACATAAAGCCATAACAAGCCACATCATCACATTATACCATGTCATCATATCAAGTCACATCATCAGTCACATCATACCCTCATTAATTGACATATCGTTATAAGTCTAGTCCTCAACGTGCATAACTAAGAATGTGTGCGGTCTCATGATTCTAGTCGTAGAGATAGTAGTAGAAATCTCTTACCTGGAGATTTGCTCAACGAGTCCTAACAGCAAGAAAACGCGCTTTCCAAACCGCTGGGTCCTAAATGGTTAGAAAAACCGGTCTTCATAACTTGAGCATTAAATGACCAAGGACGTAAGAACTCAGTTAAAATACTCACCTGAGGTCGGGGTTACAACGAGGTGGTCCTTAACTGGAGAAGTCTTTCACTCTACAATTCAATTGGTCCAAGCTACCTTTTTAAGAGAGATAAATCAGTTTAATCCAAATAATTTATTTAGGTTCAAAAATCTTAAGTCCTTGCTGGGTGTGCCAAAAACCCAATTAACTTACCAAAATTGGAACCCTAATTTAAATGATCTTAATGTCTCGTTTTTGTAAGTTTTATAAAAGTATGTTTTCTTATTATGCCTTATTGCTTCAAAACGAATAGAAAAATCTACTTTCTCACGTATCATGTTTTCTAGAACTATTGTACAAAAGTTTCGATGTATAATTTTATTTACCTCAAGTTTGCATTGTTATAAAAAGTTTTAGTATCTTACTACTAAAAGTATAAAGATTTTCATTTATTTTGATGTTATTATGAACACGTTATTTTCTTTTATTGTTCCCCAGATAGCAATTAAGGTTCCGACTGACCTATGAGAGTTAAAGACATACCAGCAATTGTATTTATGTTACGAAGCAATTGCATGTTACATTAGTATTAACATTTGATTTTATACATTAAAGGGAATGACTAGCATGATTTTGAGATCTTTAAAGTGATAAATTGCACTTTTTCGTTAGTTTTAGTTTTATCCTGGTGGGTGATTTTGTAGCGCAATTCATAATAGCGTACAATGGAAAGTACTCTTGGTAGTAGAGTTGTTCTTTTTTGTATACCACTAGGAAGTGTAAGAATTTTCTTTTTATGTGTATTGGTTTATCAAAGTTTTAGGAAAAACTCTACCAAAATTTTTATATAATTTTATAAACACTAGTAGAAAAAGGGTCTACAATGACAGTTAAACGTTGTCATTAAAGGTTTTCGTAACAGTTTTTTGGAGTCATTGGTGCGGCAGTCATGGAAAGTGTTTTATGACAGATTATAACTGTCAATATTTAGTTTCGATGACAGTTAATAACTATCACAGTTTACATTTTATGACAGATTGTAACTGTCATTATTAATTTTCGATGACAATTAATAACTATCATTGTTTATTTTTATGACAGCTTATAACTATCATAGTTTACATTTTATGACGGAAGATAACTGTCATTGTTAAGATTCTATGACTGATATTAAATGTCATTATTTATCATTTATATGACTTTTTAACTGTCATAATTTTACTTACCATGACTTTAATTAAATGTCAATAAAACTTCTTCGATGACAGTTTTATTTTTCAATTTAAATGTCATATTTCTGTTTTTAGTAATGGAAAGTATTTTTAAATTTGAATCTTGTATTTCTTGTCGCCCTGCCATTACACATACTATTACAAACATATGGAAAAACGGTGAACGCTTTTATAGGCCTAACACACTTTGTAATATTGTTTTAATTGTTCGTACAAATATGTTTTGATACCAACAAAGTATTTAAATAACCACATTTAAACAAAAAAAAATTCCTACCAAACCTACAAAAAAGCCTATACATCAATGAATTGGCGTAAATATGGCTTCATTGCTCCAATGGATTGTGGCAAAACCTAATAAGATAATTAAAGGAAAAAAAAATGATTGAACAAAACAACACATTCACCCAAATAAACACATCACATTGACTTCATGACGAACAACACACTTACAACATAGAGCACATACACACTTCAAGAATAATAACTTCTAAGCTTAGCTAAATTCATACCACAAACTAAGATAAATTACATACACACTTCAACAACACTTCATAATCAACAACACACTTTAACAACACTTCATAATCAACAACACACTTTAACAACACTTCATAATCAACAACACACTTCAACAACACTTCATGATGAACAACACACTTCAACAACACTATTTTATCAACAACACACTTCAACAACACTTCATAATCAACAACACACATCAACAACACACTTCAACAACACTTTTATATCAACACTTCATGATCAACAACACACTTCAACAACACTTTTATATCAACAACACTTTTTTATCAACACTTTAAGATTATAAATTTATTAGTCACATTTTAAGTTTAGCATGATAACTTGGACAAGTGTGCGACAAAACAGAAAGAATTGATGTTTACAAAAGAACTGAACACCTCATGTCAAAAGCACCTCAGCAGCAGCAGATAAAAAGAGAAAGGAAAAATAAAATAAAATGAAAAAGATTATAAATTCTACTCCTTCCCACAAAGGGGTGTTGGCTACGGCCACACATATATTAGTTTTTCTATTTTCTTTATGGAAAAGAAGCTGAAAATATTGATAATAATAATTTTTAGAAAACTGCAGCAACTCCACAATTGAATTTTCCCAAAACAAAAAGATACATTGCATTAGAATAATTTTTTATTATTTTGTTAACGAATTTTTTCAAAAATATAACAAAACGAGAGAATATTTACATTATATAAAACAATTTTGAAAACAGAAAAGTCTACAAGCCCATAATAAAAATTACCAAAAATACTCCGTCAACAACACGCATAATATATTTGGTATACCATCGTTTATATTTAGCTATTGTTTGATACACAATCATTTAGATTTGATCGATTAAATTTGGGTAACCAAATCTAAACAATTGTTTTTTCAAAATTCTTTGTACACCATCGTTTAGATTTGGTTAGATTTGGGGTAACCAAATCTAAACAATTGTTTTTTCACGATCTTTTTTCAACCAACATCAAATCTCGAAAAGCGACATTAAACCTCTGTTTATCGATCTTTTCGAAAAGCAACATTAAATCCACGTACCAATAAACGGGCTTTTGGTACACGATCTTGAACCAAATAACAATTTGAAAAAAAGAAAAAGAGGAAGAGAAGAAAGACGATGAAAAGAAAAAAAATCAGAGAAGGGGAAGAGAAGAAAGACAGTAAAAAAGAAGAACAAACCTGGAATATTTAAATAAAATGGTCACCTTCATAGAATTTTTCATTTTATTACATAAGCTATAAATATTTTACCAGTTTGTTATATTTATGTAAATTTCTCTTTTGTTAAATCTTTTAATTTGAAAAGCTAAAAGTTGACTATGATAGTAATTTTTTATTAAGATTTATAAATAGAATAAATTAAACTAAACTAAATTTTTTACCCTAAATTCTAATATCTCATGGAAGTAATCATACAACAAAATAAGATTTCATAAGACAAAATGGAATTTTTTCTATCACCATAGGAAAAAATGATCTATGATAACTGCAAAAAAAACACTATAATAGATCTTCGTTTTATGCAAAGTTTTGACAACCAAAGCTACTTAAAGTACGAGGATTCTTACAATGTTTTTAAAACGTTGTACAATATCCAACCTTTTTATAGCATTTAGGTACACGCTATGAATTGCTTAACTTTTACATTGTGCAAACTTAGAAAACTATAAGATGACATTACGAAAAAGCTACAAAATATATTTTATAGTTAAAATATAAGGTTCTTTTTAGTCTATTATAGCATTTATTTGTAGCATTAATTATTTATTGAATAGATGTTATAACAAACCTTCAATGTTCAAAAAGGTTTATTTTTCTTCCTTTTATAATTTTTTTATAGCTCTAATGAATACTATTGTACAGCTTTTATACCTTCTTGAATATGTTCATATTTCACATAATCAAATGGGGTCTTTTTAAAAATATAACAAATCGATAAAATATTTACATCATATAAAACAATTTTAAAACGGAAAAAGCCAATGGGTCCAAAATGAAAAATCCAAAAAATGCCCCATTCAACGAGCAAGATTCATCGACCATACACACGCGTGTGTAATTGTCTTCTAAATAATCATGATACATGATCGTGTAGATAATGATACACGCGGTTGTGTAGGTAGTATCAACACACAATCGTGTAGTTTTTTTAACGAATGGAAAAATAGCTTCAAATCTATATAAGAAAATAAATGTCAGAATGTTAAACTCTAGTAACTTGCTGTGTCGTGACAAACCACTGTCCTAAAAGCAACTTCGACCAACCGTGGTGCTAATTGTGATGTTGGTTGCTCCCCAAGGTTAACACATCTTCCCAGTTTAGACATGCACCCAAAGAAACAAGGAATAGAAACAAAACGGTAAGCTCAGAACATTAAAGCAAAAAGAGTAGAGAACGTGGAGCGAAGAATGGAAGAAGAGAGAATTTGGAATGAAAAATGATTTTTGTGTGTTGATTCCAAATGAAATGCCTAGAATCTATAGAGAATCAAGGATGGGATGATGTGGCCGAGAGCAATTGTCGAAAAAGCAAGGTTGAGAGCAATTGTTGGAATATGTGTAGGTAGTATCAACACACAATCGTGTAGTTTTTTTAACGAATGGAAAAATAGCTTCAAATCTATATAAGAAAATAAATGTCAGAATGTTAAACTCTAGTAACTTGCTATGTCGTGACAAACCACTGTCCTAAAAGCAACTTCGACCAACCGTGGTGCTAATTGTGATGTTGGTTGCTCCCCAAGGTTAACACATCTTCCCAGTTTAGACATGCACCCAAAGAAACAAGGAATAGAAACAAAACGGTAAGCTCAGAACATTAAAGCAAAAAGAGTAGAGAACGTGGAGCGAAGAATGGAAGAAGAGAGAATTTGGAATGAAAAATGATTTATGTGTGTTGATTCCAAATGAAATGCCTAGAATCTATAGAGAATCAAGGATGGGATGATGTGGCCGAGAGCAATTGTCGAAAAAGCAAGGTTGAGAGCAATTGTTGGAATAGTAAGATCGGTAAGTACGTATGCACGTTGAACAATAGAACTGGGCGGCCAACGACTGTGTAAGTGCGGTTACCAAACATAAACATACCTGCCCGTCCAGTCAACGGATGGCGGCAGCGATGCATGGGGTGACAGGGTTATACTATCACAACAAACACAATTTGAACTTCCCTTTGATTGCTTAGATGTATATACTCACTTACCACTTCAAAGACTATCAATGTGGGATAATTTATCTTCATTTTGCTAATGGATCAAAGCCCACATGTCATTTCTAACAATCCCCCACAAATGACTGTAGCAGCAAGGTTACTGTGTAGCCAAAGGAGAATGAGATTTCACTAAATTTGTTATGAACGTAGATGGGACATTAAGCTTAAACATCAATATCCGAAGATTTGAATTGATGCGTAGTGAAGTAAGGCAACAACCTTGTTAGAGAGAGTGAATTGTATCTTGAACTTCCCATAACACTGGTTGAGACCCTTACGACATGCATTATCCCTACTTAAGGTTTTGTTTCTACAATATAGATTTGCCTTCATGGCCATGCACATAGAATGAACCTCGAATCATCGCGAAAGCTTTAGAAAAAGACCTTTAAACTCTTTCATAAAAGGCGGTCCCACCTTCACTATCATGTTATATGCTTCATCAAGTTTGCCAAACCAAACCACTCAAAAAGAGCTATGGAGACTTCATCATTATCCATACCAAACTATGGACCACTCAAAGGTTTTTGTATCATCCATCAAGTCCATTTAAGGACAATCCACACATTAGGCTATGGACCATCAAGTCTATCGCAACAGAACCCCAATAAGAGGATATGGAACATTAAATCTATCGCAACAGATCATCCAATAAGGGGCTATGGACCATCAAGTCTATCACAATAGACCATCCAATAACAAGTGCTATGGATCGTCGAACTTACATCTTTACTGAGGAATCTACAACCACTTTCCTTGTTAGTCCTTTGCATAAAGGATCAGCCAGGTTCTTCTCAGATCAAACAAACTCTAAGGAAGTAGTTCCTTCATTTAGCAGTTGTTTCACAACTTCATGCCTAAGATATTTATGTCTTCTTTTGCCATTATAGACACTATTCTTGGCAATACCTACAGCAGCTTGTGAATCATAGTGTATGGATCTAGGCACAAATGCCCCCCACAATGGTAAATCTCTTAGTAGGCTTTTAATATACTCAGCATCTTGTCCCGCCAACTCTAATGCTATACACTCAAATTCCATAGTAGATCTAGCTATGCAAGTCTATTTTGCATACTTTTAAGATATTGCTCCAACCCCGAGCAAAAATACATACCCACTAGTACAGTTAACCTCATCATTATCTGTGACCTAGTTTGCATCATAATATCCTTCTAGTACGACAGGAAATTTGTTAAAGTGCAAACAGTAATTTATTATCCCTTTAAGATATCACAACAGATGACGTAAAGCATCTCAGTAGTATCTATCAAGATTGTGTGTATATCTACTTAATCTACTGATAGCATATGCAATATCAGGTCTAGTGTAGTTCATTAAATACATAACACTATCTATGATCTTTGCATATTCAAGTTGAAACACACTATCTCCTTTATTCTTCTTAAGTTGTTTACTGGCATCATAGGAAGTTCTTATTGGAGAAACATCAAAGGAATCAAATTTCTTTAGTATTTTCTCTACGTAGTGAGACTGACACAGGGATAAACCATTTTTATTTTTCCTGATTTTAACACCAAGAATCATGTCTGCTTCTCCTAGGTCTTTCATTTCAAAGTGTGATGAAAGAAACAACTTGGTATCATTTATCAATTTCATATTTGTTCCAAAGATTAACATGTCATCAAATATAGACACATTAATATGCAATCAGCTCTAAACAACTTTGAATAAACACATGTGTATGAGGAATTTACTTATCAAAGTGTTATTAAATTTTTCATACCACTGTTTAGGAGCTTGCTTAAGATCATAGAGAGATTTTTTAAGTTTACAGACTTTATTTTCTTGGCCAGGAATTTTAAACCCTTTTGGTTGTGTCATATAAATCTTTTCTTCTAAATCACCATTTAGAAAAGCAGTTTTTACGTCTACCTGGTGAATAAGAAGACTATATAGTAAAACAATTTGTTCTCCCTTGTTCTTCCTCATTGGTAGATTACAATTGGTGTTCGAAATTGGTAAGAGCGTTCTCATCATCTTTTTAAGTTTTATTTATTGCTTTGTTTTTTCCTTGGTTTTGTAATGGTTGTATGCATTATACATCCACAAATTCTTCTCTTTTATATTTATTAATCTTGATTTTAAGATATCAATGATACATTAATTGCAATATAAAATATAATAGTTGTTGATCGAATAATTTAACTTCATTTGTGAGTATTCTACTTTTTTTGGATGTGAATTTGGAGTTGAATTTGATTTCTAATTATTCTGCTTTAGTTTTTCTTTGTAACAGTTTTGTATAACAATGTTATGATGTTATATTATATGTATTAGTTAATTGATATATTTGTTACCTAATTTTCATTTTTTCAAATTTTATGTAGTTCATTGTAGTATTATTAAGTATATATACGATATAGATCAACGTATCATTATCAAGTATATCAACAATATATGAGTAAAGTATATCAACAATATATGAGTAAAATATATCAACATATCAGTAAAATGAATCATTATCAAGTATATCAATCATATTACAAGTGTATATCAACGAGTATCAAGTGTATCAATAGGACGTCAAACATATCAAGTGCATTTAATCAATCGAGTGTATCAAATGTATCAATGGGTAGACTATATCAAAGAACATCATGGTGCATCAAGTGTATCAAAATCCAAAAGGAATCAAGAAGAAGTATCAAATATATATCAAATATATCAAAAAGTATCAGATGTATCAAATATATCTCAAGTATATCAAATATATATCAATAACGAGGACATTTGTAACATTTAACATCTTATATATAAGAGTTGAACTTCGTTTTTTCCATCAATAAATACGTGTAACATAGACTTAATTATTATAAATTGTTTTTCCTTTTTTACAAATATCTCTTGTAAATGCATTTTTAAATTTTATAGTGAGTATTTAATAAATAAAAGAATTAAAATAAAAAATAAACATGTTAGTAGAGACTAAATTAAAAATTTATTTAAAATACATAAGCTAGAATTAGACATTTCAACAAAAAGAAACTAAAACTGAATTTTGAACATGTATGGACTGGAATAATATTCTTATTTTTAGACGTGAACAAAATGGTAGAAGGAAGATTGAGCAGATTTTGAGATGAACAATCTTTTACTTGAAATAGTAGCATACTTACAAGGATAAATTTGCTACTTACATATACAAAATCATTCTACAGCTTATCCACCAGTAATGTAGTTTGGTTAGCCAAAAAATGCTTTACAATTCCAGTTGGGCCAAGCAAAAGCTAAGAGTATTGTACTACTCATTAAGCCAACCAGCTGAATTTTGGTTCGAATATGGGTATTGCGGACCGGGTGCGAACCCCTGTGATGCACCCCTGAAACCAGAGGATGTGTGTGCTCTAGGGTCGAATGTGCTGCTGCTGTTCATCTGATGCACAGCACCCATTCCTCCCAATCTAAAGTGGTTCAACTCATCAAGTCGAGGTGCATATCGTTGTGTTGCTGAAGTGTTCATCCAATGGGATGGTTCAGGAAATGTACCCAGACGCCCATAACTAGATGGGATTGCCGCAACCCTGTTATACCTAGGATCAGGTCCAGCTTGATAATTGCTTCTTAAATTGTCAGTATCTGGGTGCCCATAAAGATGAATATGTGACCGTATTTCGGAGTCCCTCATATACGTGTCAACCCCAGCAGAGTAGGGTTTATAATTAAGACCATCAACATGTCCTCCCATTTGATTGGCGATACGTTCGTCAACGTGTCTAGGACCAATACCATATATGGAACTTGCATTGTTTAACCATCCAGTGGTCCCACGTGAGTAAGACTCCTCAGCATTGAGGTTGTACTTTCTAGCAATGTCATCAGTTAAGCTGGTCTGTGCAGCATCGTAAGGAGCTCTAAAGTTGGTGTTTGGCTCAGTCATAGTCGACCCCAACTGTTGATGTCCAATCCCATCCACAACAGCATGTGAAGGCATCTCAACTGACTTATTGGATGTATGATCACTCGCATTTGGAGAAGCACGAGGTCTCTGTTTAATCTCATTTAAAGGCCTTTTACAATCACGTCTACTCTCTTCTGATGTCTCACCATCACCTTTTCGAGGTATTTCTTCAAAACGCTGCCTCTTCTTCCTTGGAGCCTCAGGAGACATATTTGGATGGACATCCCAATTGTCATGACTCTCTCTGTCACTATCCCTCTTTGATGTTTTCGTGGATTCACTTTTAGGAACTTCAGAGACAACTGATCCACTCTTCGAATCTTCTGCTTCATCTGGTGCTAGTATTATAGAATCTTTAATCAATAATGTTTCATGAAGATGAATATGATTAGCAGAAGTTTTAGACCTTAGGCCTTTTTCTGACTCCAATGGCTTAGGCCTTGATGTATCAGAACCTTTTCCCATTCCTGAGTCCTCTTGTTGCCTGTGCGTCGACAAATCAGAACTCTTTCCCTTATCAAAATCTTTTACCATTCCTGAGTCCTCTTGTTGCATGTGCCTCGACAAATCAGAACTCTTTCCCTTATCGAAACCTTTTCCCATTCCTGAGTCCTCCTGTTGCCCGTGCCTCAACAAATCAGAACTCTTTCCCTTTTCAGACTCCTCCAGCTGCCTCACCCTTAAAGTATCAGAAGCCTTCTCTTTTTCTGAGTTCGCTTGTTTCCTTGGCCAGAGATGCCCATGCTCTTGGGCTATGGCTATGTGTTTATCAGTCCAGTCACGACGGCTCCATAAATAGAGCACTGGTGGCCTGACATTCCACTGATCCATCTGCTTGTCTTTCGCATCGACAGATCCAGGAAGATAAAATGACTGAAAAGGATGAAAAGAATCAGAGTTCTCAAAAATATTAGCAGAAAATTACAACAGGAACTTGTTCTTGCCAAAATACCTTTCCTGACAAAAACTCAGTATCCTCCCAAACCAGGTCGTAAGGAGTCTTTTTTTTATCCAATCTGCCAGTAGAAAACAGGTGAGTCAATGAGAATTTCGTAAAGAGCTCTCTTTCCTTTTAAACAACATCCAAGTAGATGCAAAGATAAAATGTTGACCACCATTACCTCTCTGTTTCAGGAGGAACAATAAGAATAAGAAGCTTTGGATTGAACTCCAGAGCTTTGTCAACGAATTTGTTTGCCAAAGCAGCCTTAACTCCAAATGGAGGATTTAGCCCCATGATCTGCTCCCACGAGATACACAAGGGAGGTAATCAGCTACATTTATAATAAACCCCAAAGATCCAGATAACGTATGCCATCATATATAAATCGATGTTTTATTAATTTAACATACTAACATTAAAACTAAATTCTTTATTTTCAGCCAGATAATCTTCTTATAAATGTAGTATTTTATAATATGTATGAAGACTTAGTAGATAAACTAAAACATGGGGTCCATTTCAAAAGCAATTGCTCTTCAGTCCTTCAGCTAAAGTTGTCTACGCACTATCTTTCTCCAATACGTCCACGGTGTTTGGCTGCTAATGATCATCTCCAACATCTATTCTTTGATTGTGGTTATGCGACTGCCTGTTGGAAAAAATTGCTGTCCATATTTCACCTTCATTGGGTCTTCAGTGTTTCATTCAAAGATAATGTACTACAAATCATATTTGGACCATCTTTGAAGCCCACGGCCCAACTATAATGGACCAATGCTTCAAAGGTTTTCTTGCTGAAATCTGGTTCGAAAGAGATCAATGGGTGTTTCATGATAAATCTCTCCTCAATGTGCAGATCGCTTTGAAGCTGCAAGAATCAATGACTAATCTTGGTGTTCTTTTTCTAAGCTCCTTAAAATTTTCTCTCCAACACCTTACACGATACTTTCACTCCCTAAAACGGATTTGGTAAGACCTTAATTTCTCTTATACGTATGAGTAGAAGTCTACAGAAGATCAAAAGCCTTACAGAAAGACTAGAAAATGGTCGATGTTGAGTTCAATGAGGTTAGAGGTTCCTAGGAAAAACTATCCTTCCAAATATTAATTATGTTTCTTCTGATGTTTGCATGGGAGAAAGTTGTAGGAATGTTATGGTTGGCAAAAAAGCTATTGATTCAGTTGAAAGTTCTGCATTGGTGACAGAAAATATTACTTTGAAGGAGTCTAACCAATCTAATAAGACACATGAGAAATCTCGTGTTTAGTGTGACTACCGTAATAAACCTCGACATATGTGTGAAACTTGTTGGAAGCTCCTTAGAAAATTTGCGAATTGGAAAAATTCTAAGCAAGGTGAGAAATTTTCATCAACATGCCTTTTCGCTACTATTGTGGATTCCAACCCCTTTAATAAATAGCAAATTCATCAGTTAAAGAGAAATTCATCATTGGGTAATCCTAGTGTTTCCTTGGTACAATCAGGTAATTATTCTCAAGCCATCTCTTGCCTCAACTCCTCCAAGTGGATTATAGGTTTCGAAGCATCAGCTGGTCTCTCATCTTTTTAAATCACTCTCCTGTATATTGCAATGAAAATTTGCATTGTCGATGGTAGTTTCACCTCTATTGCAGAAAAAGGAACTATTTCTATGTCAACGAAACTCACATTACATTCTGTTCTTCATGTTCTAAAGTTAACTTGCAATTTGTTGTCTGTTAGTAAAATCTCTAAGGATGCTAACTACCATGTTTTTTGTGAATCTCATTGTACTTTTCAGAATCAGAACTTGGGGGAAACGATTGGCAGTGCTAAGATGATTGGTGGTTTCTATTACTTTGATGAAGTTTCAGTTAGTCATAAAATAGCTCAAGGCTTGAGTAGTGTCTGTTATCCTTCTGTAAAGAAACTATAATGCACTATAATGCTTTGGCATCTTAGATTAAGCCATCCAAATTTCTTTTATTTGAAGTATCTGTTATCCAAATTTATTTAAACATCTTGATTGTTCACTTTTTCAACGTGAAACTGACATTTTTGCTAAACATCATCGATCCACATATTTGCCAAAAACCTTACAAGGCTTCTTCACCTTATTTCATAACTCATACTGATATTTGGGGTCCGTTAAAGTTTTGATTCATAGTCGTAACCACTGGTTTGTTACCTTTATAGTTTATCACACCCATTTAACTTGGCTTTATCTTTTAACAAAAAAAGTTTGAGGTAAAAGAGGTTTTTGTTCGGTTTTACAATATGATTGAGATCCAGGTTTAAACTAAAATCTGCATTCTTCACTCGATAATGGCACTGAATATTTTAACGAACAATTAACCAATTGTTTTGCAAGATAAGGGTATTTTTAATCAAGCTACATGTCGTGATACTCCTCAACAAAATGGCATTGTTGAGCAGAAAAAAAAACATTTACTTGAAGTTACTCATGCCCTTACTTGAAGAAACTTGACTCAAAGTAATAAAGAATAGACGGTTCTATCACATGACCAATCTAATTCTCCTATGAATGATTCTGCAGATCCAGGTCACATACATTCTCCTTATCATAATTTTCCCAATACTTCTCATAACTCCTTATCTGATGTCTCTAATCTAACATTCCAATCGCCCATAGGAAAGGTACCCATAAATGTGCCAAATATCCCATTGCAAACTATCTTTCTTGTCACAATTTGTCTGACAATCAAAAAGCCTCCACATCCAAAATAACCAACTTGTTTGTTCCCAAGAATATACAGGAGGCTCTAAATAATATGAATCGGAAATTGGCAGTAATGGAAGCATAGTGATGAATATGCTGAAACAAAATTGCATATGGTACATAATTGAACTACCTAAAGACAAAAAAACAGTTGGATGCAAGTGGGTGTTCACTATAAAATGTAAAGTTGATGGCAAACTTGAAAGGTACAAAGAAACATTTGCTTCAGTTGCTAAAATTAAATCTATCAAAGTTTTGCTAACTATTGCAATTAATTTTGATTGGCCATTTTCTCAACTGGAAATTAAGAATGTTTTTCTCAATGGGGATCTCGAAGAAAAGGCATTTATGGAGTTGCCACCTAGTTTTGAGGTAGATCACAGGATTAACAAAGTATGCAAGTTACAGAAATCATTATACAGTCTTAAACAACTTCCTAGAGCTTAGTTTGAACATTTTGAAAAACCAATCATGAGCTATAGATTTAGTCAAAGTCAAGTCGGTCGTATCATGCTTTATAAACATACAGAAAATGACAAGGTTAGGATTTTGATAGTTTACATTGACGATATCATTCTTACAAGCAATGATTAGACAGGATTGACTTTCGTGAAGAAAAAGTTAGCTGATGATTTCAAATCAAAAGACTTGGGAACTCAAACGAGTCTCAAAGTACGAGACCAAAATGGTATTTTAACCTACGTGTTAATCTATTTTATTTATAGAAGTTTTATTATTTCTTAAAATGCTTTTCAAAAATTATACCTTGAAAAAGCACAATTGTTCACACTTTTTTCTTTCTGAAGCGAAAACTTTCACTGAAAAGATGAAAATAGAGACTATTGAGCACTCACCAATTGGGATCCTTTAGGCAATTCCTTCGGTTGAACAGTCATCCAATCCCTTTTTTCAAAGTTGAAGTCATTCTGCAAGAATAGGCATGAAACCGCCATCCAGCAATCAAAGATGACCAAACAAATATAATAAAATGTAGAAAATAAGCAACAGGCAACCAGCATGAAAGAAACACGACAAAGTCTGATAACAGATACTAAGAAGCAATCTCCTTGAGAAAAGAGTCTTGGAGTGCAGAGAATATAGTAAATAAATAAGTAAAAATCATGAAAATTAGTAGTCGAACTAAATAACATATCCAAATCAGCAATAGGATAATGATTGGTCAAAACACATAATCGCCATGATATATCCATAAAGCTCAACAAAGTTGATAACAGATCTGACTTCTATAAAACCAAAAATATAAGTTTGGGTTGTTGTACCTTAGGTGGAATAAAGTCAAAGTTTCTGAACGAGCATTGTTTACCCGTCTCATCAAGTTTTTTCTTCATTAAAACACTGAAGTCATTTGCACCACAGCAGAAATCCACTATCTGTAATTATAGAGAAAGTTTTAGAATGCAGCAAAACTAGATTATGATATAAAAATAAAAAGGACACCATACATGAGGCGATTATAAAATTGGCATGACCTTAGGTGGTATTTGAAAGCAATAACTACAACATATTCCATCGTCCCAAAAGAAATCCCTGACCACTATCAGTATCACAAGCGACAGCACCAGCAAATTTAAGTTTGCTAAACATCAAAACAAGCTTGGAGAGGTCATCTACTTGGTACCAGATGACCTTGGTTGGGGTTCAAGATCACTACTAGAACCCCAAAAGAAATCTCTGACCATTTTGTGAAACTGTCCAATGACACGACCAGTTTCAAAGTGTCATACATTAACACTAGCTCGGACAAACACGAGAGAATCCAATACTATTGAGATACAAAGAAGAGAAGAGATCAAAAAGTAAACCCTCAAAACCTAACAAACCATCTCCATAAAAGAGAACAAAGCTCTAGAACACAGTAAACTTTAAATCCTAGGAACATAAGTGAGAATTAAACCACAAAGCATGCAAACTTCTAAACAACCGTTTCCAAGCTCGCGAATGCTAGGAAAAAACACTTCTTGAGGGTAAAACAGTAGGGCTCAATCGCAAAGACAAGAATTCCACAATAAAAGTTGAATTTCTGGACCAAACCACCAAGCTAAACTTTAACCGAAGGAGAACGAGGTGTACATTTTTCAATCGAAGCGAAGAACTTGACAGGAACTATGGGTGATTTTTCTGCTTGAACGTTTTAACCATCAAATCAAAGAGCATAAAAAAGCTATCTCCTTGGTATCATAAGCATCACTGTAACAAGATAATTGAAATGACCTTAGGGCAAGAGCTACAACAAACATCCCCGTGCAGGAAGAACTACAACAAACATCATTGAAGAAGCAGTCCATTCTATTCTCTATGTAATCCATAGGAAAGCATGAATCAAATGTGTCAACATAATCTCTTTTTATTCATTGAAAAGGATACGTTAGAGTGAGTGGGCCCAAATATCATTAGGAAGAGGGGTAGACCATCCAAAGGAGAAGACAGTACACCATGAATCTGAACAAAGGAATATATTCCTCCCATTACCAAGCTTAAACTTTGCAACTTGAGATGCTGATCCATGGACTTGTCAAGCTTAAACCAAGCTTACCCGAAGAGCACCAAAGATGTGGATCAACTGCATGAATACTTTTAAGAATTTTGCACCATAAAGAGTCCTGCTCCTTAAGGAATCTCCAACTCCATTTAAACAATAAAGCTGTATTTCTGCTTTTCAGATTTCCAATCCCTAGACCACCATCCTGGTGCCATTTAACCAAATGGTTCAGCTCGCTGCCTCTCTGACCTTCCCGAAAGAAGTTACATAAAAGTCTCTCCAACCCTTGTATGAGAAAGGCATTTGGAACAAGGACATATAATAAGTTGGTAGGTTGGCCAACCGAATTACATAAAGTTAAACGGGCCATTGAATCCTCTGCTTTTTTTTACTGCTAAATCCCTCATTGATGAATTAGCTTGTTCGATTGGATCCTCTACCAGACATCTTTATCTTATTATCCGGTCTGATCATTACCCAAAGAAAATTAAATTATTCTTCTGGGAACTTAGTCATGGTGCCACTGATACTGTTGATCGCCTCCAACGCCAAATGTCATATATGTCTCTTTCTCTTACTTGGTGTGTTATGTGTCAAACTGCTGCAGAATCTGCTTCTCACCTATTTGCGCACTGTTTCTCTGCTACTCAGTTTTGGCACATCATCTTGGATGATTTTGGCTGGTCAATCCCTCTTTCCTATAAGAACTTCTTGGTGGGTCACCCTTTCGTGGGATGCAAAAAGACAATTTGGTTGACTATTGTTTGTGCCTTCTCCTGGACTTCATGGACCGAGCACAATAGGACTCTACTGCCTCTTCTACTTCTTTTTTGGACACTGTTTTAACTACTGTTTTTTATTGGTGCAAAATTGGGCACCCTTTTAAGAACTATAGTCGCTCCTTTCTCGTTTCTAATTGATTATATTTTTATAATCACCTTCAGGTATTTGGGGTTCCCCTATTTCATCTTATAAATGAAATGTTCCTTATCTTAAAAATTAAAAAAAATAAATAAATAAAAAGAAAGTTAAACGGGCCCCTCTAGACAAGTTATACCTTTTTCCATTTATCAAGTTTCAAATGGACTTTATCCATAATAGGCTGCCAAAAAGAGTGCTGTTTTGGCTAAATACCAAGAGGTAAGCCAATCGTAGAAGTCCAAAAGGATAATGTACGAGGCTTGTACTCTTTGTTAGATTGTAGAGTGCACAATGAATCTAAAGAATATTTAAGGTAACAGATAGCCTCCTAACAATGAATTGCATTGAAAGAAAATGTTGCACTAAGAAAAACAAATAACAAATTCTGCTCATATATAATAAAAATCAAACAAATCAACATAATGGACTTACTGTATTGCCTTTCTCTATGTACCAATGAAGCCTATCAACAATCTGCATTGCAGAAGACATTTTAGTATTTACAAGGACTATGAAATGACAAAAATAATGAGAGCTAGAAAAAATAAAACAGAAAAAATAATGGAGAAAACACGTCCATATGTCTGGACAGAAAAAAAGGACCGCTGCTGATTAACAATTTCCTTCTGCTATCACACATTGATTTTTAATAAGAGACATCATCAGACAAAAGCAAAGCAGGAACAGCTTAGGAACAGGGTGAAAAGAGAACCCCATCCCAAAAAAACTAGTTGCAAAAAGTTTGACCAATTGTTGAGATGCAAAGAAATTGGATAATTGCAAAAGAATTGGCTATAACTATGACCCCACCACAAGAAAATGAGTTGTAAATTTCCACCAAAAGAAGCTATATCAGAAGACTTGGCTTCAAAAAGTTTTATGTTACTTTCAAGCGAATGCAACTAAAGGAATGGCCCGACAGCATACCCCAAAGGACTTCAACTTCACTTCAGAAAGCCAGTCATCAATATGATTAGAATTAGAAAGACGAGCGGAAATCTAAAATGTACTAAGCAGAAAGCTTCTTCCCTTGGAAGCCAAGGAGCAGTGAAGAAAAAGGTGATCAATATTGTCCTCCTTTTCCATACACAGACTGCATACCGAGAGACAAAAGGTTAATGCTGAACAAATTCTGAAGCCTATCCTGATTATTAAGACTCTTATAAGCTCAGGACGATATAAACACTTCCACGTTCTTTGGGATCTGAAAATTCAATACACTTTTAATAAGTCAGGACATCAAAGAAGTATTCACTTTAAAAAAACGCTGACGGTAAGTTCTCTCCCTTCTCTCTCCTCTCTCCCTTTTCCTGTAGCCGGTTTCTTCAACAGACTTTTTTGACTAGTCTCAAAGCACAACATGGAGGTTGTCGATTGCAAAACCGATCGGTCCCACTACGGCATTTGGAAAGAGGAAGATAGTTGTTTCATTGAAGATGTGGAAGCCTACAGAAGCATTTCTATTTCTGTTAGCCAACTCAGATGGACTTAATCAGTAATATATGATTTACTCAGAACTCCAGTGGACAATTATTTCAAAAAATTTGGGAACATTGATAGAGGAAGATTGAGAATTTCGAAGTTTCAAACAAAGTCCGGATAGGTCCTAAGCTGCGATCACTAGCCATATTCAGGGGGTCTTTTCAGTATCAGAGTTTGCTCAGGAAAAGATCAGCAAGGATGGAAGTTGTTTTGCAAGATGATAGAAAATTTGTAGAAAAAATGGATATTAGATGGTACTCTGGTAATATCTCCAGCTTTTCTTCTCTGCAAATGGTAGAAAAGTTCAGTTATGTTGATAAGGCTAAGTCCAGTAGCTCTAAACTCCCAGCTCCAAGGTCTGAAAAAATGGAAGTAAGCCAGGATTTTAGCCAAGAAAGGAAGCTACAAGCGGCCAGTTATCCTTCCCCTCCAAAACAGAAGCAGTGGTTGATCAAGAACCATGAAGTTGCTAAGGTTAACTTTAAAAACCTTTGGATTATATCAAAATTATTTGCTTCAGATGACTGGAGATTGATCCATAAGAGGCTGGAAGAACTTTTCCAAAAGAAAATTGTAATAAATCCTCTATGTGATGGGAACGCCCTCATTTGTATTGATCAAGGATCAATCATAGACTTTATCCGTGAGGAAGGAAAATGGCAGGCATGGGGGGAATTCCACCTCAAATTCGAAAGACGGGATGACATCAAACACAGTCGGCCACTTGTTTCAAAATGCTACAATGGTTGGCTCAAAATAAAAAACCTTCCTTCGGATTATTGGTGTAGAAGCACCTTTGAGGTTATTGGGGTTCACTTTGGAGGTCTTATTGACATAGCAACTTAAACTCTGAATGTAACAAATTGTAGTGAAGCCTGGATTCAAGCAAAGTGGTTTTATGTGAACGATTGAAATTACAGATCTAAAGAGGGGAAATATTTATCTACATTTTGGTCGCTTTGAACTTCTAAATCCTCCTGGACCTTCCAAAGTTCCTATTTTGTTGGATGATTTCAAAAATTCTATTGATCGTTTGAGAATTAGAGATGCGTTTTTAGATGAAGATTTTGATTTTTCCTCCTTTCCATCAGTAGTGAATGTTCCAAAAAATCGGTAACAATAATAATAAATGAGATTAACGCTCAAAGTACAAGAGTATTATACTAAGAGCAAAAAGAGGAAGAGACAAAAACATCCAAACAAACTAACCAACTAAGAACCCGGGCACTACAAAAGGATTGTTTGTGATTGTTTGCTTGTCTGGCTGTATTTTTAATTCCTAGTCTTGTTAGAAGTTGTTTCCTATGTCCTTTTTGAGTTGTATTGGTTGTGGTTAGCCCTGCACTTGGACATTATTAGTTGTTTTGTCCTTTTATTATGTATGGATATGATCAGGATGCTAAGAGGGTGCCAACCTAGTTGAGATGCTCAGGTGTACCTCCTGATCCTTTGTTTGAATGCTTATTGTATAATCCTCTTATACTATAAGCTTTAGTTTCATGGTTTACTTATTAATAAATGGGGTTGTTTCCTTTTCAAAAAAAAAATCTAAAGGATCAACTTGATCCGACCTCTTTAGATCCTATCGACGAGAGTAATGAATGGTTGGTCAAAACATTGGATGAAGAAAGTAATGAAGCTGAAGTTGACAATAAGCTAGTTTTTTACAACGACGACCTCACATGGGGAGATGTAGCTCATGCTAGCAGCGTTAGAGAACTGCTCATATACACTAGATCAAAAGGAAAGTCAACAGCCTCTGCCTCCACTTCTAGAGTTCAAAAGCAAGCACCAACTAGACAAGTCGTTAGTGATGAACATAAGCATTTCATCGATGAAGAGGAATTAGACATTGAAGAGAACAATGGCCAAGGAGCAATGGACAAAACCTTAGAGTTAGATGGAGATGATAATGAATTTGTCATTTGATCGTGTTTTAAACTTTTACTTCTAGAGTTTTGTTCATTTTTATTTTTTATTTTTTTGAAAAGGAGACAAGTTTCTTTATTAAATAGAACTCAAAGTACAAGAAACTTATACAATAAGTTTTGTTCATTTTTATTGATTACAAAACTATTATTAATCTTTGAGGCTTTGACATTTGTCTATAAACTTATGTTCTACTTCTCCATATATTATTTAGTTATTCATTGCACCTCCCTTCGCTCAGGCGTTGCCTTTCTGTCACCTCTCGCCTTGAGGTACGCCTTGTGCTTTGAAAACACTGCTTAGAGAGAGAGCAGTTCCATGTTTATTTAATGAACGTACATAAGAGAGAGGGAAGTTTGGGCTTCTCATATACGTCTTAAATGTCCAAGTTCAATTAAGGTTGTACTGCTTAAATTATGGCTTGTGTTCTTATCATATGGTGATTTATTGCTGGGAGTCCTGGTGTGCACTTGCAGTAGTACACATCATGCTTCGACAATGGATTTTCGATACTTTTCGGCCAAGGAAATCTTGTTATTACCAAAGAAGTTCCTTGAAGTACACAGTATAACAAGTATCATGACCATGCTTCAACAATTAAAAGATAAGACTACTAAAGTACTGTTAAACCAAAGAAAAACATTGCTACAAAAACAAGTATACCTCCACAAGTTTCTCAACTTTTGTAAAATGACGACCAAAGGAGGAGTAGCGCATGCCATAAAGAAATGGTGCAAGATACACTCTGAGTTTGTTCTACAGTAAAGAAATTCACAAAGTCAGTTAAAAATAATTGTTCAAAGAAAACAAGAATTCAACGATGCTAACACATTTTATCCAAATACACAAAACTTCGTTGAAAACCAAAAAAAGAACAAGACTTACATTGAGAAAAAAGAATAATTATACAAGGGAAGACCAAAAAAGATCAAAGCCCACACAAATGAACCCAATTAAAGAAAGAAACTCCAGTCAAATAAATTACCACCTTACCTAGAGAACAGATGAAGAAGAAACTCCTCAATCATCTATCTGGCCTCTGTGTCTAATGTTTTTCAATGTTCAATGCATAATAAAGCACAGTCTTTTTAAGGCTTAAGTGCAAGGCAGGGTTTTTTTTGTAAGGCACAGTCTATATATATAATACAATATAGTATAAAAATACAAGATAAAGAAGAGAAAGGATAATTGAATTAGGAATATAAAAGTATAAAAATAAAAGTAAGTCTAGGAAAAAAGAATATTGCATTTAGGCCAAGCAAATTTTATTATTTATAATTAATATGGAAGGAAAAAAACCCTATAATTACTTTTTTAAAATAATGAAAAAACACCAATGCCTAGGACTTTGGGCCTTAGGGCTTCACTAAAGGCGCCACATCTAATGCACTTGGGTGCAAGGCGAGGCACCACGCATGCACCTAGGAGGCTTTCTAAAACACAGCATGTTTCTAGCAAAAAGAAAGGCAAACACCTCATAGAAACAACTCCAAACTAACCAAACAAAGTCAAGACTCGAAAAGATATGATTGAAGTCTTTTTTCTGCCCACCTTTCAAAAAGGAGCATCTTTCTAAAAAACCAATCTAATGTGTAAAAGTCTTCCATGATTGACTTGCCACATACGAATGTGCCAAGTCTTCTAGAAAAGTTTCACAAAAGCTCTAAAAGAGGGAACTACATTCTTAAAATTTTCATAAAAGCTCCAAAAGAGGGAACTATAAGAAATACTTTTAGAAGGATTCAGGCTCCAAAGATAAACAATTTTTCTCTCTCATACTAATATCAAATGCCTCGATCGAGGATACAAGAGCCACTATGTCAGTTGCTTCTCTATCGAGCAGCAAATGACAGAATCCCAACGATATCCTAGAGCTACTAAAACGTGAAAAGGCATCTGCCACCAAATGATTCATCATAAGGAAAAAGATACAAACAGGAAAATAGAGAACAGGGGCCGGAGGTATAAGATGAAAGCATAAAATAGTTCAAGACTTCAGAATCACAAAATAATAATCAGTGTAAGACCATGCTTTGTCAAAAATGTCGTCAAAACAGCTGAACAAATAAAAGCCTAAGGAAGTTTCTTTAGAACAGTGCAATAAGAAATTGTAAGCACCTTCCACTTAAATATGTGGTTAAGGACTTCAGGCTCACAAACAGCTTCTGCATCCTCAATGCAACATCCTTCCTCCTCAAGCTTTCGCAGAGCAGCTCTAACAGCCTAACAACCAAAACAGTAAACCATTAATGGATAAGAAACCACAAGATCACTTTAAGGACAAAAGTTAATAATTTTCTTACCACAACTGAGCCTTCCAACTTCCCCATCTTAATTGTCTTGTCCACTACATGTTTTAAAGAATATGCATGAGTAGATGGGACTTTGTGCTTCTTAATTACGTCTTCCAAAGTAATTGACGATGCAACATTTTTCATCATGTCCATTAACCTAGGTCAAAAAAAAGAATATTTTAGAAACAAGTCCACTTTACCATACATGCAAGCATATACTTTAGGGAAGTTTATAGCTGTTGTCATTCCTTTATTCATCTTTTAAGGGTGAGGACATCAAAACCAAATGTATAAATACAAAATGCTAGTTACCTCCTCTCAGAATCAGCATCTAGTAGGAGCATCCCACTTCTATCCTCCTTGTAAATCTTACTTTGATCAAATCTCTTGGTTGGTATGGCAGACTTGCCAACTAAGGAGGATTTTTTCACTTTGATAGTCTTATCAATGTCCATGAGGACAGATTCTCCTTTTTGATTCAAAGAGTTTCTTGAAATGTTACCCAATTTCACTTTTTTAGACTCAGAACCCAACAATGATTTCTCAGTCATTTTACCAAGAAGCTTCCCATCAGATGAGGACCTCCCAAATGATTTGAATATTTTCGCAGCAGATTTTCCCTGAAGGTCATCTGGCATAGTTCCCTTCTTTGATACAACATTCTCCCTACTCCCGCTCCCACGAAAGACTATCGTCTTCCCTTGTCTGGTATCACTGATAGGAAGTTTCCTTTTCTGAATGGGAAGCCTACTCTCTTTAAGCCCAGGAAATTTTATATGGTCTCTAGCAGGAGTTTCAATTTCTTCATCAATCTCATGGTCCCTGGTCAAATTAAAAGAAAAAACATTAACAGGCCAATACTGATTAAAGTAAATAATAGTAACAGCTGACAGAGCACTCTTACAAGCAATATATCAAAATGCGATTAGGTAATAGCTTTTCCCATGCCCTGGTCGGGGTTTCACCATCCTCAGAACCTTCAAAAGTGATTCTCCTAACAAAATAATGCATACCTTAACCAATTAACCACCAGAACTTAAAAAATTACACTCTGATTCACCATATAGAAATTCAAAGGATACCTTGGTAAGCATTTCCTGTGGTATGATTTTGGACACCGTCGACAAACGGCAAACTGTAGTTCCCATATTTTCTTATTTTCACCGAGCGCACAAACAGAGCACTTATGCACAGGGCATGAGAAAGATTCTCCAGATGCAATCTTCCTCTCAAGGTCTCCAGCAGCAACTTTATTCTCCGGATGAAGCAATCTTGCAATACATTTAGGATGATAAAAATAACCACAAGTTGCATTTACGCATTGGAAGACCTAAAGAGCAATAGTAACTCATATTAGGTAATAATCAAAGACAATGATGTCTAAAATCATATGTAAATCTCTTTTAATAAGAAATGCATATGTATATTCAACAAAAAAAACCAAAAAGGACCAACTAAGAGCAAAGGGTTGAGGAAACCCCCACCAACAAAACTAATAAAGAAGAGCCTAGCAACTGTTAATACTCGTAAAAAGATTATAATTACAAAGGAAGAGATGAGCTATTCGCATAATTAACAATGCTAATAAATAAATTAAACATTAAAATAACAAAGATTCCAAACCTACAAACAGGAAACTAGGAAAGTAAGTCAAGCAACCCAAGCCCAATCAGAGGGTCGCTAAAATTATGAACCAAAAGATTGTGAATGTAAAGATGGAAAGATATTAGGGTGCACCTAAGTTCATTATGATTATAAAAAATAAAAACAAAAAAAAATCACTAAAAAACAAAAAAAGGAGCCAATGTCTGCATTGCGCAGGATTCATATAGAAAATATTCATACAATACATGAAGGATAGCCATTTTAGTAGTGAAGTGTATGGTCAATCATTTTATACCTCATGAAACATCAAACTGACAATGAGTTACTTTTTTAGAGGAGTTTCATTGAATCTTCAACAACTTTCCAAATATAAGCAGAGTACAAATAAATAAACTTGACTTTAAGGGTGAGTGTTTTTAGTTTATGTGATAAAACCAATTTCAATGTGAAAAGAAATGAGAGAATAGGAGGCTAAGCCGCTAACCAAAAGCCAGTCCACTAAAATGAAGAGAAGCCTCTATAAAAAGGGACCCAACTATGCAAAAATAACACCTATAGAATAAATTACAAAAAGCCTTCGAATTCAAGCCCCACAAAGAAACATGATAACGTACAGTGAACCAAATCTCACTAGGGACTCTCTCCACACCCCTAAAAACCCCATTGTGCTGCTCACCCCACACCACCCATAAAATAGAACACATCCCCACAACCCAAAGGAAGTGCCCCTTCTCCCCACTGGTCGGGCTTGAGAAGGGACTCCTCAAGCAACACACCCGCATCCCTATGTCAAGTCCCCCCGAATGCCAAATGTATGAAACAAAGAGTTCCAAACCGAGCTGGAAAACTCACAACGTCCAAGAATATGGTCCAGATATCCCTCCCCTTCCTACAAAGAAAGCAACAAAAAGGACCTACAAGCAAGAGCATCTTCCTCTTAAGCCCATCCATCCTGTTTTTGTTTTTCTCTTTTACGGTCATGTAAAACTTGCCAATTAAAGAACTTCACTTTCCTAGGAATCTCAATCCTCTACAGCACAAAAAAAACAGATAAACCTAGGGAGAACCACTTCACCCACCCCTAAACGAGTGGCCCTCAAGTACCTCTATTGTTTCCCTATTGGAAAGAGCACAATGAAACTCAAAAGAGAGGGAATAAGAGCTCCTAGACCACACAAGAGTATCAGCAACAAAATAGTTTTTGTGATCAAGAAAATGATACAAACAAGGGATTAAGGAACAGAGAGGCCTCTCCCCCACCCAATGGTCTTCCCAAAAGTAAGTATCTCTCCCCTCCCCCACCACACAACAAATGAATTGAACAAAAGCAATGAACTTTTTCAAGAAAATCTAGGAGAATTCTTGGAATAAAATATTATTCAGTATTTGTCCATACATGAGGGGAAGACTCCGATTTATAGAGTTTTAATACAAGTCGAGGCAAAAATGGAATTAACCTAATACTATTACCCAAATAACCCCATTCTTCTTACATCACCACCTTCTCCTTCTCCCTTTTGATTCAATTGATGCAATCAAGCTCCCTTTCATCCCTAACATCAGTTTCAATTAAATCAACTCATTCGACATCAATTTCATGAGGATCGAGCTCATGCCATTTCTTCAAACTCGAAGAAAAGCCTCATGGATCTAGCAAACCACCATCTGAAGTGATTCTTCAGAGTCATCACTACTGAGTTGGTAGCAAAAGCATATTCAGGAGAGTTGATGTAGAGTGAAGAATAATAGGGGCCAAGGCTTTTGCTGATTTTCCTTTTTTTTTTAGAAAAGGAGACAAGCCTTTTAAGTTATTATTAATAAAAGACCCTTTAGCTCAAAAGTACAAGAGTATTATACTATGAGCAAGAGAAAAAGAAAATTCAGTCTAACTCTACAAAAAAAAACTACAAAACAAATTCAAGCTAAACATAGAAGAGATCGAGCTAAACAAAACCAAATCCGAAGAAATCTAATTACAAAGCATAATGCAAAATTCTCTCGTAAAGAACTAAATTGAAACTAGAAACTCTCAAGAAGATGCAACCGGCTGCCTCGAAACTGCCTAACCCAATTAATCCATAATCCATAGGAAGCTCGAAGAAATCTTCCACTATTCAGCATCAACGTGAAGGATTTACTTGCTACCCGTACGAAGGGAAATCCAAGAATGACTGGTGTTGGTCTTACATTGAGTAAAAATACATTAAAACTGCTCAAGAATCAAATTAGAATAATTACACAATCAGCTAATATTGATTTTAAATGATCTAGTATTTTGCAAGACCGGGGACAAAAACGAGTAGCAGACAACAACATTGCGGATCCTGGCTCTTCCTCAAATTGAAACAGGGCATTGAGATCGGTTTCTAGAGGCTCATAATGTTTTTGACTTTCAAGTTCGGTTGACCTATCTGAATGCTCCAATTTCTCACTACTAATGCTAAAAGGAAAGTCGAAAAAAGGCTCACCCTTCTTATTGGATTGATTGAGAGGGGTTTTGCTTGGAGAGCCCTTCAAAAAATTTGTCTTGGAGTTAGGCAAAGAGAACTTAGAGTACTTAAACTGGGTAGACAGGGGATGATGAGAAAATGGTTTAGAAGAACGGATTGGGGCTTGAATTTCAGTACAACTGACTTCCAATAAATCAGGATTAGCCTTTCCAAATAGCTTGGAGCTTCTGGAAAAAGCTAATGAAAGAGAATGGGCAGTCTTTTTCTCAAGCAAAACGGGTACTTGATCATCTAAAATCTGAGCTTTTAAGGACCGTTTTGCCATGATCTTCTTCAATTTCTTCTTCCGGATAAAATACTTCGGAAATGGCTTGAGGTAATGTGAGAAGATCTTGGAATAATTCTCTTTTCAAATTTCCTCAGAGCCTTTTGATGAGGAAAAAAGAGAAGAAGAATGGAAGCTAAAGATGAAGGGTTAATAGGAGGGGCAGCAGCCGTTGGTTTCTTTTGGAAAATAGCAGCGGATATAATTTCAGCTTTTAGCTTTTTGTTCATAGGATTGGAGGAAAGAGGATCACCAAAAAGAGGGCTGCTGGCTGGATGAAGGAACTTTCCAACCGTAAAAGTTGACACAGCCAGATTTTTCTCTTTCTTCATTAAAAGTGCCTTTACAATAGCTACTTTCTTGTTCCTTTCAAAACAAAATTTATTATTCTCTCTCCTTCTCTCCTTCTTAAATGTGGCTCTTCGAATCCAACCAAGTTCACATTACTTTTCTTGAAGTCCAAATTTAAAACCACCGTCGCTTTAGGGGAGGTAATCGGTGCCAGCACCGGCGAGGCTAAAAACTGGTGACTTCCCTGTTTCAAAGCTTCAAAAGAATTCCTCGGAATTTTTTGGATTGATCTTAGATATTCTACCCCCTCCAGGAAGAATGAATCATCAACAACTCCATCTTTAAAGCCTAATTTAATCTCTGCAAGTCAAATGGATTTGAAAAATCCTCAAATGATAATGGCCCTTGGTTAATGGAGGAGGCTCAATTTGTTCAAAATCACCAAAGTGTAAGAAAAAATTCCCTCGATTGAAGTCTATTATTTCTAATGTAGCTGGTACAAAACCACATTGGTTTCTTTTTACTTGAATCTTTGCTTCAGAAACATTTAAAAGGTTGAGCGTTTCAGAAGCAATATTTACCGGACCTCCAAAATGGTCTCCTATAACTTTGAACGTCTGATTGCTCCAATAATCAAGAGAGAGGTTTTTTATTTTAATCCATCCTCCATAGCTTTCAATAACAGATGGTTTGTTATGTTTACTTTTACTCTATTTCTCAAACTTTAAATGAAAAGGACCAATTACTTGCCATACGTCTTCTTTTCCAACAAACTCTTCTAGAGATCCTTCATCCAATTTAATCAAAGCATTCTCTGCAAACAATGGATTAATGATTATCTTTGATTGAAAAAGATCTTCCAAGGTTTTTCTAATTTCCTTTCAATCATCAAACGCAAATAATCTTAAAATAATCCATAGATAATCGAAGCCTTCTTCTAAAACTTCCGGGTTTTTATTGATCTAGTGCTAAGTTGTATTCTAAAAATTTGAGGTCAGAACAGGGGAACAAATGCTCTGTTTTACCAATACTTGAATAGAGGGTCTGTTAAGCATCACCTTTTCAGCATAACTTGCTCTTAATGACTCGAAAGGGGGCTATAAGGAGATTTGGAGATGATTTCTGTACCAAATCAAATAATCGTGCTTCATCAAGAATCTTTCCAACATTTTGTGAAAGGATTTCCAACCTTGACGAGAGACACGAACAAATACGGATGAAGGATAAATTTTTGTTTCTCTTCCAAGCTACATGCCTCATAACCCAACCTACTTTTGACCTAAATTTTAAGACCCTTGTACTTCCAAAATCATTAGAACCATTTCGAAGAAGAAAACCATTCTCGAGGCCACGCAAGAATTCTGAAATTTCCTCAAGAACCATCTGAAATGAGTGTTTGATAATGACAAGATCTTTCGAGCTTCCACGTCTTCTATATGGAAGAAATCTTTGTCGAACCAAATATAGTAGGGGGCATTCACTACTTTGCATCTTTCTACTTCCATTTTCACCAAAACCAAGCTGCTGCTGAAATAAAGATGGACAAGAAGATTTAGGCTCTAGGGAACTTACCGGAGAAGAAAGATGACAAACGTCGGAGGAGAAAAAGGGAGTAAGAGTGTGGTTAGAGACGAAAGGAAGGAAGGGAGGAGAGAGGAGAGAGGAGGGAGGAGAGAGTCCACTTCATTTTCTAATCAGTAACTATGCTATATTTTCACATGTACTTTACAAATTATCAAAACCTAAAAACTTGGCATTTTCTTTCTAAGCATGAATTCACACAACAATTGCCAAAGCAACTTTAGTTAAGGCTTTTGCTCATTATTCGAGTCAAGATATTAGTTTAAACGGGTGTCTCTCATCTCCATGAATTAAATTGTTGACGGCAACAATGGATAAGATCGCTCTCTTCCTCTACTACACTTCATAGTCTTGTTTTGTAATTTTTTAATATTCTTGGAGATGGAACAAAGATCAAGAACTTTTTTATTGATGTAGTGAGAAGATATAACAAATGTTCAATTGAAATAAAAAAAGTGGAAGTGGCTAAAAAGTAAGTTCTCTCTGTTCTCTCTCCTCTTTCCTCTCCCTTCCCTCCTCCTCCCTCTGCCTCCCTTTTCGGTTCTCTCTCTTTTTCCAATAGCTTCAAGACAGCTACTTCCCAATCTACTAGCGTTTGCCTCCCGCTGAAGTCTACCCTCAGACAAATCACTAAAGGTCTGGTGGTTGAGTTTCGTTTTAATTGCACAAGGAAGCTTAAAAGTGAGACTGCAATGGAAGTGGTAAGTTGCAAAGTTCTTCAATCGTATTATCCCATTTGGTTAAAAGACGATAGCTTCCTAGTTGAAAATGTGGAAGCTCATAGATTTTATCAATTTCTGAAGCTCAACTGAGCTAGTTACTGGAACCATTATCGGAGTTATTAAGAGGCTCGAAAAATCGTTTCTTCCAAAAACTGGGGGAGTCAGATCAAGGAAGACTGAAGTTGTCGAAGTTCAGGGCAAAAAAGGGTTGGGTGTTATGTTGTGACCTTTGGCCATTGTCAGGTGGATACTCCTTCATTCAAGTGTGTTCAGGAGAAGACAAACAGAGGTGGTTGGCATTTCACAAAATGCTGGAGAATTTCCTTTCAAAAGGAGAGTATATAAGTTGGTATTCACGTAAAATTGCCATGTCTTTTAATCCAGCACAGGCTAAGATCACAAGCTTTGCAGATAAAGTTAAATTGGATGGTAACTTAGCCCATGATGAAAAGACGGAAAAACAAAACGTCATTAAAGTTGATTATCAGGCTGTCACCAATGATGAAGGAGAAAGTTCTCGGGTTTCCTCTGTTTCGAAGACAGCAAAATAGAGCCACTGGTAATAAAAAACTCAGAGACTATTTGAACAAAGTTTGAACGTCTGTGGATCATTATGCGACTCTTTGCATCGGATGATTAGAGACAAATCTGAAAATTGCTGGAAATCTTGTTCCAAACAAGAATTATCATCAACCCACTGTTCAATGAAAACGTTCTTATTAGTTTGGGCCAGGGCTTGGTTGAAGATTTCATCAATGAACCTGGGAGATGGCAGGAGATGGGGGCCATTTCACCTAAAGTTCGAAAAATAGAATAGATTTAAACGAAGCCGGCCATTGGTAATGAAAGGATTTGAAGGATGGTTGAGAATTAGAAACCTTCCTTTGGACTACTGGTGTAGAAAAACCTTCAAAGCCATCGGAGAGAACTTTGGGGGTTTGGAAAACATTGCCACAAAAACGCTTAATCTGACCAATTGCAGCAAAGTGAGAATTCAAGTTAAACAGAATTTATGTGTATACCTACTACCACTGAAATTACAGACTTTAATAGAGGTAATTTTTTCTTGATTTTTGGTGATATTGAGCCTATGGATCCCCCTAGTATTTTCAAGGGAAGTCTTATTGTTAAGGATTTCAAAAACCCTATTGATCAACTAAGGGTTAGGCAAGCTTTGGAAGATGAAAATGTTAATGTTTTATTGTTCCCTCCAGAACTTGATGAGTTTAAATCCACTAAAACAGCTCTCACCTTTTCAAGAAATCTGTTCAAAGCTTTGAATCACATTCAAGTTTCCTCACCGGCACCAAAGGAGAAGACAGAGGCCGACGAACTGATTGGAAATAAAATCAGTACATTAGAAACTAATAAGTTGCATTCAAGGAAGAGAGAGAATTCAAGAAGATATCCGTGCATTTAATTCATTGGGCTCTGGTCTCCCGCCAGTTAAACCTCAAATGGTAGAAAACTCAAATGGGGCAACTTTTCAGCCTAGTGTGAACAAAAAGCCTTAACGAGGAAAGAGAAAGTGAATGGAGATGATTCTCTGCAAAGTAACTCTTCAGCTTCCATCCATAAGGGCATGAAAAGGAAATTTAAAAAAGAGGCTGTTGTAGTTCCTCCGTTGGTCCTCCCAAAAGACAGCTCAGCTGCATTAACTAATCACTCAAGAACCCTTCCATCTTCCAGCCGTGTTCTCATATCTTCCTCTGCCTCAGAATCCGACTCCTCCTAGCCTTTTTCCAACCAATCAAACAGTACAGTGAATATAGCATTCCAATCATCCAAAGATAATTCAGTGATCTTCTTCAGTCTCCATCTCACAATGCGAGTAAGTTTGAAATACCTCGGAAGTTTATGGCTGACATTTCCTTGCATCAACAAATGAAGAGAAACAAGAAGCGCAAGATTCCTAAAATGTCTCGAGGAAGTTCTTGTTTGTTTAAGCCTTTCCGAAAACACTCGCGAGGAAAAGGACTTCTTTTAGCAATTCCTGGACAAAAATTACAAACCCTGACTTCCTTGAGGCATGTTGTGTCAAAATCAAAGTCCCTGGACTAAATCAAAACAGGTCAGCTTCTTTACCATTTTTGAATAAACCTGGTTCCCATTCCAAATGTAATTTCCAAGAGCCTTTCAATCCTTCTTCTGTGTGAGGATTACATTGCAATTTTCAGACTTCTCATAAAGGTTCGAAAGACTTCGATGAAGAGTCATTGACAAGTGTAAGCAGTGAAGAACTGGAAAGAGAAGATGATGAGGATAGAAATTACAGATGAAATGTCAGACGATTTGAACAAGGCTTTAGGTATTTTATTCCAATCTGAAGAAGTTCAATTACTTTCCATTAAGAAAAGCTTCCCCTCTACTCCACTGGAAAAAAAAAACATACTTAAAAAATTACATTCCATATTGGATACCTATGGAAATCTCTTTAGCATAATCCAATGGAAAAAAGGTCACTCGGTGGATATCCTTCAGGGTTGAAAATTGAAGATTAGCTATTGAATTACGTGAGGAATTGGACAAAAAAACATTGTGGCTGATTCTTAGAAGTTTTCTAAAGAAATTAGTCCAGACATACTACTACTTCAAGATTCTAGAAGGGACAGATTCGTTAAAGAATTCATAAAAAGCATATAGAGCTGAAAAGATGTTGACCAGATTTTAGTTGGAAGCTTCAAGGATTTTCGGGAACTTTCTTACAAGGTGGGTTGACGGTTATGTCAGAAACTGATTGCTAAAGCTGATTTCTCTTTGATAACTGGCAAGTTTTTGTGGATTGGAAGAAGACTACTTCGAGATCCTCTGGGCTTTGGATTGTGCTGGCAAGTTAGCTTTGAGGCAGCTGTTCGCATCTTCTTGGCTTTCTCTTTCTCCTCTCATCTTGAAGATTTGGGTGTGCAGGATTTTCTATTCAAGTCAAGTGGGCTAATTTTGAGAGAGTTTAAGTATTGCTTTGCATTTAGCTTTCTACTGATGTATTGTCATTGGGTGGCTTTGATTAGCTCGTTTAATTTCTGATTCGGGTTCGTATTTAGGTTTCCATCATATTTATGTTGCCCGATTTTATAGTCTTTGTTCATGTGTTAGCTTGTTTTTTCCCTTAGTTTTTATGATCTTAGTATAGAACTCTTGTACTTTGAGCTTTAGTGTCATTATAACTTATAAAGAGGCTTGTTTCCGTTTCAAAAGAAAGAATATTCTTAGTGATGATCGTAATTTTTAAGTCTTGATTAAGTTATTTGCACCACCACCACGACGCCCAAAACTAAAAGAAAAAATATTAAAAAAGACCAAACCCTAGAATCATCTAATCTTCATCCATCCCGCCTTTAAGTCCCCACAAAGTCGCACAAAAATAACCCACTTAAATATCTTTAACTATTTAATGAAGAAGTTTTTCGTTTATCCCTGTACTTCTCTCTCTAGTCTTCTTCTCCTTTGATGAATCCAACTCTGGTGCCAACCTTTTCTATTCTATTCCATTGACAAATATTTCAATATTTTTTAAGAGAAATTGCATTTCAATACCTTTGATAGTACTTTTGGTAAAGTATTTTGTAGTATTGTTATCAACTTGACACTTTACACTCTTTAGTGCATTACATTTAGTATATTTAAGTTAAATTGGCATATATTTGATATTCTCTTAATTGAAGGAATGTTTCTTCAATGTATTCGTATCCTAGTTTTTCAGAAATTGACATATCATTGTATTCTATTGAATTATCCTATATTTGTATTTGTGTTTTGTTAAGTCACCATGGCTTTTCACATATAATAAAAGAAATAAGGGTAGGTTGGCACGTGAAAAGGAGGGAAATAAGGGAGGAGGGGACCATCATGGTGGGCCCAGCAGTTAGTTAGTAGTGGGAGTTTTTAAGCCGTGGTGATCGGAGAGAGAAGGTGTGCAGAATTTTGTGGAAGGAAAGCGCTGCCTAACTCATTGAAAGATAGGAGGATCAGAAGTATCAGGTTCCATTGTTCTTTGTTATTTGTATTTACGTTTCTCTTGTCCATCTTTCTGTTTCAGTGTTAGTAGATTGTTTTGGCTAGGGAAGGTCTGCTATCGTAGTGTTGGTTTCTGTTTTCCATTTGCTTTCCTATATTGTAATTACGTTCGAGAAAGCAATGAAGTAGAATCACCACACTGGTGTTCTATCATGTTTGTAATTCATACTTTTTTTGTTTGAAGAGGAAGAAAAAGGGAGGTTGGTGGATTTTCATTTAATAGCAACAATGGTGAGTGGCACAACAATGGTGAGTGGCACAACAATGGTGGAGGAGGGTTGAAGGAGAAGAGGCGAGAGATAATTCAATAAAATTAAAATTAGTATTTTATTCCACTTATTGTTTTATTTTAGTTAATAATATTTTTATTTGTAGTAATTATTACCACATATACAGATCGTGTTATTAAAGGGAGCAAATCAGGCATTTCTCAAATGTAGGAGACTTGATTGTTCAATTTTCAAACCTAGACAACAATTCAAGACAAACCTCAAACCACAAGGATCAAAAGTGTAATTTCCCCTTTGCTTGTTCAAATTGGATACGACCCATTTTATTCTCTCACAACCATGTTCTCTCATATTAAAATTGAACATACCCGCAAAGACACCTTCCTCTCTCTCATTCGTTGTTTCTGTCTAAAAAAAGCATACTCCGCAAAAACAGTGTATATTGAAAGTAAAAAAAATCAAAAACATCCAGTTAACATTATTAATCCCATACCTCAGCACCAGAAGACTGATCAGATGAACCTAAATTCCCGCAAGCATAGCACTGGTGCTGCTTATACTCGCAATTCTTGCAAATAAAGGTTTCAATTGCCTGCCAACAAGTGCATACATATTGAAGAAAATTAACAAAGGGAGTTTGCAAGCATAGAAAACATAAATGATATAATATTGCCATACATCTACTTCTTCTTTAGAGAGACCAAGCGAGAAACAATCACCATCCTCTTCAGTTGCATGAAAAGACCTCATGCACCTCCCATCACAGCTGTAAGAAAATCAAAATCAAAATAACTTATTAGGCTTAGCTTGATGCTTCTACTTGAGAGTAAATTTCCAATGACTTCTGTAATTACTCATTCGATCATATTATTTTGAACTAGAAACAATTTTTGTGTGTCATTTCCTGGTCGAGCTGTCATTTCTATGCCATTTTGAGTAGGAGGCTAAAAGGGAAGAAAATTCCATCGAACTATGATTTTAAAAAACAAACAAAATTTTGCAAAGCCATTAACAAACATCAATCATTAAAAGTAGGGAAACAACAGTATGTGAATTGTGAAAAAAAGGCAGAAAAAAATTGGTGGGAGAAGAGGTATTGGCAGTTTAGATATGAAATATTACTCTCCACAAGAAGAAAAAAACTTATCATTCACTTAAAATCAGACGCAAGATCCATAAAATGAATTCCCGAATATATATATATATATTTTTTTTTTTTTTTTTGAAAAGGAGACATGCTTCTTTATTAAATAATTCTCAAAGTACAAGAGAGTTATAGATTGAGAATAATAGAGAAACCTAGTAATCAGGGAGAGAGATAGAGAGGATCAGTAGGTGCACTCAGACATCTCAACTAGGTTGACACCCCATAGCATCCTCATCAAATCCAAAGTAATACAAAAGATATTCAGGTCAAGCTAAGACCGAAAACAACAATAAATACTACCTAATAGAAGACAGATGCAAAGCTGAATAGAGATAAAACAAATGTAGAAATACAGAATAAATATCCCAGCAACACTACAAAAACACAAAATCTGTTCTAGCAATCTGGAACATAACAGTCCTGAATTTCTTCAGATGAAGGCAAGTCCAGTTGAGGCAAAAGTCCTGAATTGAATAATCTTAAAATTCAGCATTCAAAGAACACCAAGCAGCTGCATTTCTTTTAGAAGTTTCAACTATACCTATCCAATCCCTTTTATTATCATGGAAAATGGTTGGTTGGGCTCAAACCAAATCTCTACTAGAAACGCTTTTATCAAATTAACTCATTAGAAAAGGTTTTTTTTATAAATAAGGCCCTCTCAATAATTGAAATACATTGGCACGTAGAGAACCATCAAAAAACCCAAACTGTTTTGAGAAGGAGCATATAAAGAATAGATGCATTATTTGCTCACTGTCCTTCAAGCACAAGGGAAACCAGTGGCAGCAAACAATTACTAGGAAGTTTCCTTTGCAAAGTCCCGGAGCCATTAAGAAGACCAAATTGCACAACCCATACCAAAACATTTATTCTCCTTGGGCTGCCGGAAAAAGTGCTTTAAAGCAATCTTTTTCCAAAGGGGAAGAAGGAGAGAGGTGTTTCGAAAGGGCTTAACTGAGAAATTACCCAAGGTCTCTAATGACCAAACTCCCCTATCTTCCAAATCTATTAAACCTTACAAAGAAATGAGGGTTAATAGGCATTGGAAATATTCTATTTCTTCATCTTTCAGCGGTCTTCGAAAAATCAAAGACCAAGATTTTATGACATAATCCCAATGAGCAGCAACCGAGTCATTGGCCAATTAAGCCAATCTGAAAAGATTTGGGAACTGAGTTTTAAGAGAAAATTCACCAACCCATGAATCTGTCCAGAAAGCTACTCTTCTTCCATTCCCAACCTTGAAAGGAGCCAACTTTTCCACCCTTATTCCATTCTCCAGATATACTAATCCAAGAACTTCTTAAACTTGTTCCTGATTTATTAAGAGTCTACCACTCAAATATTTTGCAGCCATGAATGCGTGAGATTCCTCACTTTTATAACACTATTTTAACTACTTTAATGGCAGAAACAGAGGCAGCACTCTGTAGTTATATATTTATAAAGCCAAATAGCAGTAGCTACAAGATGATAAAGGAAAATAACATGGAAATAACAACAGAAAACAATAAAACATACCCTCTATCCTCTAAAGACTAGGGCAATCATCCTCAGCCGCCAAGGGCTTTTCTCACCATGAAATTCATAATATTTTTCCTACCTCCCCTGATCCCTTACCTCTACTATTTATAGGACAAACTCCTAAATAAGACAAAAGACATTATCCTATCGGGCCCACATGCTATTCCACTAACCCACTATCCCATTCTAATTCTTTCTTCCATCCAGGCTGTCCTGTGGGATTACATTCTTGCCCTTTCTTTTATACACATTAATAATAGGAGGCCTAACAGAATGCTTATAACTACTTGTCGCCATAACGCATAATCTTCTTTCATAAAACTCTAGCCCCATTTAGCCAAGAGAGCCTTATTTTTATTTTTTAAACCCACCCAAAACCAGCCCCCTATCTTTCTGTGAAGGTTTGACCTTTTCCTAGGATGCCAAATGTTTTAACTTGCTGCCAAGTGGTCTCCATCACTGTGATTTGACTTTTATCCCATAAAGTAAGAAGGCCTCCGGAAGCGCCAAATGAATCCACGACTTCCCAACCAATCTCCATTGAGCTCCATAATGATTTAATGAAATTTGCATCCAGATTTTCCATTTTTATTCTTGGACCATAACCACGTCCGGGTGATGGCTTTTGATGAACTTCTTTAGGGATGAACGTTTGAATGGGTCTTTTAGGCCTCTTATATTCCAAGAAATGATCTTCAAAAGAGAAAAAATCTGGACATCTGCTTTATAGTCACTTATTTACTTAAACCAACACAATTTCACAGTCACTAATTATGGGCAACAAATCATTTGGAATTTCTGCTGGCTTGATTGGGGAGAAACAAGGAAAGTTAATAGAGCCACCACATTCCCCTTCGAAAAGGGAAATCAAATCCACTGCTTCAATTTCGGAATTTGCCTTGTCTTCTTGAGCTTGCAATAATCCTGGAGAATCTTCACTACTGACACTATAAGGGGAAATTATTTCTATATTTAAGAGCTTCTGAATGGACTCAACTGATTGGCAAGAAGACCCTCGGATTAAAGTGATTTTAGTGTTAGGATATGTGAAGCTTGAGTAATTAAACCGAACAGGAGCGGGATGCGGAGAAACCGACCCGATAATATCTGAAGCTGATTGAATTTTAGAGGTAACAAATTTCCAAAAAATCTGTATTATCCTCTTATATAGAAAGCTTGCTAGGCTGCTTCTTTTGAGGGACTTTCTCCAGATCTTTAAGGGAGCAAATTGCAATTGATTCAGATTCAACAATGCAGTCCATGCGTTGTAACTTCAGTAGTATAAGAAAAAGCAGTGCCAGCTAGATGAGCATCTTTGTTGGAGGGGACTTTGGGATTCTGGTGTGAGCTATCAAGCTTGGCCAAATCACTGAAGGCAGTAGAAAGCCTCTCTTTGTCTGTCTCTTCAGTTTTCTGCTTTTTGAATATTGTGGGGCCTGCCAACTTAAATGGCCAGTTGTCTGCTATGGGCTTGGTGAGATTAATTTAGAATGACTGTTCGTTTAACGTCTCAATTAATGTTGTGTCTGAACGTCTAATCATCTCGCTCCCTTTCTCTGACGCCGGCAGCTGATGGGAAAAATCTTCAGGGCTTCAAATGGGTTTCTTGCTACTGGTAAAGTCTCGAAGGTGGATTTTGAACATTTATGACAGGCGGGAAACCTGAAAGATCTACTTCTTCGTCAAATAACATTGTTCTGATGCGCAGGAGGTCTATGGGATTTTCAAAATCATCAATCAATTATTTTTTCCTTATGAATTTCGTGGGGTTCATCTGTTCTATGTCCCCAAAATGCAGAAAAATATTTCCTCTTCTGGATCTTTGATTTTTATCCTTGAAGGAATATAGCCACAAAGGTTTCTTTTAACTTTGATTTTTGCTTCTCTACAGTTTAAGAGATTTAGTCTCTGAGGCTATGGATTCAAGCCCCCCAAAGTGATCTTCGATGACCTCAAAAGTTCTTCTACTCCAGTAATCTAAAGGAAGATTTTTTATTTTTAACCAACCACCAAATCCTTTTGTGAAAATTGGTCTGCTATGTTTTATTTTATCCCATTTTTCAAATTTAAGGTGAAAAGAACCCATCAATTGCCAAACTCCTTCTCCCCTTATCTGTTCCTTGATAGATCCTTGATCCAGATTAATTAAAGCATTTTCATCAAACAGAGGATTTATAATAAAATTAACTTGTAAAACTGTTTCCAGCATTCTTCTAATACTTCTCCAATCATCAAAAGCAAAAAGTTCTGTCACAATCCACAACGGATCAAAATTAGTTGGAGCTACATCTATATTCTTGATAACCCAGTGCTTCTGGTTTTCTGCCTTTGCTTTTCTGTTTGTGTAGGTGAGCGGAGACCCTTGCTTCACTTCCTGCTGTCTTTGCATTGGAATGACTCTCATTTGCTCTGCCTTTTCTTTTGATTCCTTAGAGAAACTGAGTTTGACCTTTTCTGCATAGCTCTGCTTTTCGATCAATCTTAGTGATGGGGTCTTGCTTACATTGCCTGCAAACCATTTGATATAGTCCATTCTCTCAAGGAACTTTCCCATCATATTCCGAAATAACAACCAACCCTGTTTCCTTTCTTTTGAGTATGCCCTTAGATTAAAATGGCCGCCAACAAAAGGCCAGTGATCACAACTAAGGATCAATCCTGATTTTGCTTGGAACTTCCAAATTTTCGGCCTTCCTCTGACTGTGTCACCGAGTTTGTTAAAGTAGCTATCCACTGGTGTTCTTAGAGGTTCCGTTGTAGCAGACATAATCCAACGAAGCTAGTTGTTAGAGACGGATAAGATTCTTTTAGCTTCCATATCTTCAATGTGACAACTTCCTTCTTCTTTCCAAATACAATAATGTGATTGATTTAATTTGCAGCTGACGACTTCCATACTAACTCTTGAGACTTATCTGAAAAATCAAGACTGTGGCCAGCGACAGGGTTTGGGGTGGAGAGAGGGTAGAGAGAAAACTTACTTCTTTTTTTCTTTTTTTTTTTTCCCTATGAATTATCAAATATCAATGGATCGCTTTAAACAAAACAGAAAGGAATGCACTACAGAAAATGAATATTTCAACATTTCATCAAAAATAATGACATATACAAAAAGGAAACTCTTAAACCAAAGGAGAACTGAAAACCATAGAGAGAGAATAGGTACAAAAGATTTAGAAAGGACACTCCAAGATGATGCTACAAAACTATGTACCACCATGAATTTTCTTGGCCTCTTCCCTAACAGGATGCCATCTAAATGAGAGAGAAGAGGACTTCTTTTATTCACTGGGATAACTGTGTGACTTTGAAACATGATGGTTCTAAGTGTCTAACCACCTCAAAAGTTCACAAAACATATATTTCCAAAGTTTTGTTCTTTTTATATTTGTGACTGTTCGAGCTAACCTACATGCACCTCAACTTATTTTACAAAGAAACCATTTGAGCACACAACCTTCTTTTGTCAAAATTTTGTAGGATTAGATATTTTAGGTGGGCAGCATACATGAGGGTATGAACCTATTCACCATATTACCTTTTAACTTTTTTCGCAGGTCCCAATAACCGCACCCAATGTCGTTTACAAATATTTCAAAATATGAACCTAGAATTGATGTCTCAAAAAGCTACTGAGGCTTACACCTTGAGGCTCATCCTGAGGCAAAATTCTAAGTTTTAGCCTTGAGACTTACGACAAACCATAAGAGGCTTACACCTCTCACAGAAGAAGCTTACACCTTTGTAAAAATGCATCAAGGCTCAAAATCTATGTGCCTCGTCTAATGATTAAAAAAATAGCCATTTGCCTAGCTTCTTCAAAATATAAAGGTTTAAGTTGTGTCAATTTGAATTAGGACTACTTTTATTGTTGTGACTTTAAAAACAGTGAAGGCAAAAATTTATAGTATAAATTAATCCTATTGCATATTAGTAGTAGTAGTGACGATAAAGATATCGTTTAGAATTTTCTGATTAATTGAAAATTGCGGGGGCGAATTTTCTTTTAGCACTTTCATATGACAATCATGTTTAGCACTACTAGGTTACTCATACCAATTTAGAATTTTTAAAATCTTTTTATTCACATTTTGAGGCTTACGCCTCGGCCTCTCCAAGAGGAAAAGCCTCAAGGCCACCTCTAGCATTTTAAAGCATTACCCAAAATGTACATCTGACAAGAAAGAACAGAAAATGAATACCATATAATGTTGCCACCATTATCACAAAATGCACAGACAGAATCAAAGACATCATCATCATCACTTTCCTCTTCAACAGCATCATCAACCATGTCTTCATCATCTGAATCATCAACTATAAAACTTGGCTGCACATTACGTTGAGCATCCTGAAAGTGCAAAAGTCCAAGCTGAAAATGAGAAAACTGGAAAGTCCTTGTAAGCATGCACTTGACAGCAAAAATGAATTACCTCATGACATGACATTCTCTTAACAGGCTTCTCTTCAAGGAATGCACGTAAGAACTGTTCAGATTACAAACCATCAAGGTAAGAAGATCATATAATTCATTACAAAAGAATTCTATTAAAATATGGCTCAAGCAAAATTAACTCGTGCCACTGTGGACTGCTTTTTTCTATTGAAAAGCTTTCATTGAGAAAAAATAGAAAGATACTAGGGCATACCGAAAAAACTAGGCCCACAGGAAAAACCCCACTACAAAAAAGATTTCCAACTAAGATATTTCCTAGAGAATAATTACAAAAGGACTTTGAAACCGAAGACCAAAGAGAAGCACTGAACCTCACCAAGGACCAAACCTCACAAGGGTCTCCATCCGCACCTCAAAACACTCTATTGTTCCTCTCCCACAACCAAACACACACCCTACGAACCACAAAAAAACAGCCTCTGTTTAAAAGGAAAATGGAGGAACTCCCCAATCACGAACACATATCCCTCTGGCGAGCATCACAAGCTCAAAATCCTAGAAAGAAATAATTCGACACTGATCTCGAAAACTGACACTCGTAGAATGCGGTCCATGTTTTCCTCCACCTTTCGACAAAGGATACAATAGAAAGGACCCATTAACGAAGGCATTTACAACATATAAGAAGCAGAGGTGTAGGGGAAGTACAGGGATCCAAAAGCCAAACACTCCAAATGGAGTTTTCAAATAGGTCATCTAGTTAGCAAAACGTGGTTCTCTAGCACAATGTTAATTGAAGATACCCAAAATGCTAAAAGAATTCCTACTTGAAGGTTTTATTCATCTACCTCCGTCCCCTTATAAATTTAAATATTTCTTTCCAAACATAACTCCATACAAATTGCAAAATGAAGCACATCCCTACACAATCTTCCCTATGCTTTGACTATAAGCCAAAAGATTGGAAATCCAATCTCTTACACCCCTTACTTTTGTGGCCCTGGTAGAACATTGTTTCTCCTTACACAGTTACAGCCAATTGGAAAACTTTTTTGTAACCTCCTTCAGCATTGGGCTTGCTTTCCTCCTCCTCTTCTGCAATATTATCATCTATGAAAGTGTTTCTAATTCAAATAAAATGACAAAGCCATACCACTAAAATAACTATCATTTGAACAGTAACTATACTTTTTCCAAAATGATTCAAATTATAATAAATGCATGTTCCACATGCAAAATTTCCTTGTTACTATCTCCTGAATTAACAAGTGGTAAAGACTCATATTCTGTAGAATTAATTCAATTCAATAGCCCATCGACTAAGCTGTGAAAAACCAGATCTCTTCTTTGTTGACTTTTTTTAAGTACCTCAACTAGTTAAACATTGTACCCTCTACCACTATTTCCAAGATTTTGAGGTCATCTAAAATCCCAAACGTAACAGAATCTTTGTTAGAGTTCTTGAAGTTTTGTACTCTTTTATGCCATGAAATCAATGCTTGTGAGATGATATGAAACATATATCCTACTTGGCTACTTCACCCTGTGCTTGCAAGCTGACCGCAAGGAGATTAACCGTGTGTACGTTCACTATCTTCACCCACAGAAAATCAGGGCCTTGCACTCCACCAACTGATCAGGACAGTTCCCTCTAAAATAGGACTTCGATCTTCAGATTGTGGGGGGATTGTGTTTATAGAAAATGAAATGCCTACTGGGATAAATATGGTCCCAGGAGTCCTGTAGGAAATTTCTGAAAAGAGGGTATAAAATATATTTTGAGAATGGAAGTCAACATAACCTAGAACTGTGGAATGGTTGAGTCAAATATTTTATTTATCTTCCACTAACCGAAAAAACATTTTGCAACTCTTTTGCCTATGGGGTGTGGCTTTGAGACTTGGGAATGTATCACATACTCCTTCCCCCCTGCCCTTCTTCACATCCACATAAAAAACTTTATTCAACAAAACAAACTAACATAATCTTTTCATTGTCTGCACAAGAATGAAACAGAACCTGGGACTTGGCCAATATATCATCCCTTTTAACTGCTTCGCCAATGAGAGACATGTGATCCACCAAATCATTCTGGGAAGGCCTCACTTCATACAAGCTGCAAAAATGAATGGCTTAAAAACAACAAATACAAAACCATCAAACTAAAAGATGAAATGAATTCATGTTACCTAAAGGTTTTAGCTAATAGATCCCACAAAGATTTGCTAGATGTATCTGGATTCCTCTTCAAAGCATGAAGGCATTGTACTGTGATCAAGATGGTTCTAATGGTATCCTCAAAGCTCTTTCTAGGCTTCTGAAGTTTAATCCACATATTCTCTTTGGAAAGCACCGATATCTCTGGCTTTGAACCAGAAATATTAAATCTCCATGCAGTAACCTGTTTATAAACCTTTTGAAGTCCATGATCAATTGTACCATGGAGGAAAACAGGTTTTTGACTGCCCTCCAATCTCTCCCCTTCATCCCATTTAATCGGCAAAATAGAGAATGAAATAGGTTCTTCCTTCTGATCCACAAAGTGATAATTTGAGACAGCTTGTGGTAAGGTCTCAGCCTCATCATCTGAAGACGCCATTACTCTATTGTAGTTCCAGTCCTGCAGCATAACAACTAAATTCAATGAGTGAAATAACAAAATAAAAAATGCTTAAAAATCCCACCTACAATGAAGAGAATATTTCACCTTCCCTTAAGACTACAACAAACACCAGTTCCTAAAACAGGAATAGGATTGATCATAGTTACATATCCATAAGAAGTACTCCCTAAAAGGCAAAACAGAATGGAAAATACAAAAAGGGTAATTGAGAGGGACGAAGAAGGTACCTGTATGGCCTTCGGTTGAGAGTCAATCCCTACAAGAAGCTACTCAAGCTCGGGAAATGACAATACCGAACAATTTCAACAATGTTAGCAGCGAAGATAGCAAACGAAGAATGGGAACAGATTGTAAACAAGAATCGGATACCAGCAGCCCCACGGAAGAATCGCCGGCAAAAGTTGGGCAGGTGAAAATTAGTTCGCGACGGAACTGGCGAAGAGGAGAGCAATACTCTTTGGGGAAAAGAACTTACCAATCAATTGTGAAAACTGAAAGCCACGGAATCGGTAAATTATAGAAAAGATACGAAGAGGATGTTTTGGAGGCACGAGGTAGGGGACGTTTGGAGGCGAGAGGTAGAATACGGAAACTGAGTATACATGTTGTTTTTGTATACATTGTTTCAAAACTTTCTTGCTATTTTATATTCATAAGCAATTTCATAACCTTTTTCATAAGCAATTTCAACTCAAACATTTTTATTTTCAAAAATATAACAAAATCATAAAATATTTACGATATGTACAACAATTTCGAAAACATAAAAAAAATAACTTATAGGCCTACAACCAGAAATATTAAAAATGTTCCAATCAACACGCAATTAATCGACCACACACGCTCGTGTAATTTTTCTTCTAAATGATCATAATACGCAATCGTGTAAAAAAAATGATACACCATCATGTAGGTAGTATCAACACCGACCAAAATAACACATGTAATTGTTCTTCTTGATCATGAACCAAGATTGTTTAGATATTGGTGCACTATCGTGGAGTTAATGATCATGTACAAAATCTAAATGATCTTGGTAATCTTGGTTCTACCAAAATCATTTAAATTTAATACAAGATCATGTACCAGTATCGTTTAGATTTTGTACACAATTATGTACCAAGAGCTAAACAATCGTGTACCAAGAGTTAAACAATCGTGTACCAAGAGCTAAATGATTGTGTACTAAGATTTAAACAATTTTTGTTTAAGATCGTTTAGCTTTAGGTATACGATCGTTAAGATGTAGAAGAGGAAAAATATAAGAGATTGCGAAAATCATTTACCAAGTGGGAATTTGAAGAAGTGAAAAAAGGAAGAGTGAAAAATTGAAAAAGAAAAAAATTCTAAAAGAGGAAATGAATAAATCTTGAATAAGAATGAGTGGAAAATGAATAAGAAGTAATAATATGAATAGGAGATTAATAAATTGTAAAGAAGAAAAGAAAAAGAAGTGAAAGATGTCCGCAATATTCAAGGACAAACCTAAAATTTATGAAAATACCATGAATTTTTTGAATTTGTTACACGACCGTAAATATTTGAGTTGGATAAAAGAGGCTCAAAGTATTTGAGTCGTCTTGACCCTTGTTCATAGAAGGAGTTGTTCTCCCTTGTTCATTGATTCTGCTTTTTCTCTGTTTGATGATTCAATTTCAAACCTATCTACTCCTACGGCAAGGGCGTTAGTCAACTCAGGATCTATCTTCCAAGTCTCTTATGAATCAATGAACAAAGAGAAAGGAGGTTAGAAGTAGAAAGCCTCTCCTTCCTGAAAGAGCAAGAACTTCTTGATTGACGGATTCAGCCTCTACAGGTACGGATACTAATCATTGCATTTCTTAAGTGTTATATTTATGAAAATTAACCATAAAATAACCTATCTTCTAAATACAAATTATTATCGATTTATTTATTTATTTATTAGTATTAGTATATATCAGTCCAGAGGTGGAGAAATATTTTAGTTAACTATGTTGTTTCGTTATAAACTTTTCTATTGTAATTTTTTGGGACAAATTCAATGGATTTTCACAATTATTTTTAAACTAATGTGTTAAATTTAATTATTTTAAATTAATTAAATTAATTATTAAACATGATGGTAGCGGGTTAATCTTATTGATGATGTTGTTTAAATTAAAATTATATATATACCTGATATAATATTAGGAAATTTTCATAAATATAACAAACCACTAAAATATTTACGGCGCGTGTAACAAACTCCATGAAATTACTCATTTTTTAAATATTTCAGGTTTGTCTTTTCTCTTTCTTTTCCTCTTCATTGCGATTTCTTTCCATCGTCTTTACCTTTTTCCTCTTTTTTTTTCCAAACTGTTATTTGGTTGTTCAAGATCGGATAAACTTGAAAAAAACATTATTTAGATTTGGTTATTTGGGTAACCAAATCTAAGTGATCGTGTACAAAAAATAGCTAAATTTAAAGGATCGTTAAGCGATCGCGTAAAAAAATAGCCAAATTTAAATGATCGTGTATAAAGAATCTTGAAAAAATCGTTTAGATTGGGGTAGCCAAATATAAACGATCGTGTACCAAAAGAATTAAAAAACCCGTTTAGAGATCGTGTACCAAAGAATCTTGAAAAATAAATTATCGTGTTAACAAATCTAAACGATCGTGTACCAAAAGAATATAATCTTGAAAAAATTCATTTAGCCAAATTCCCAATTTTGAAAAAAAAAAAATCGTTTAGATTTGGCTAACTAAATCTAAACGATCAAATATAAACGATCCTGTAACCAAATCTAAACGATCATGTAACCAAATTAAACTATCGTGTAATCTAATTAAACGATAGAATAGATGGTATACTAAACAATAGCCAAATCTAAACGCTCGTGTAAGAAATATATTACATACATTGTTGACGACGTGGTTGACGGGACATTTTTTGTATTTTCTATTATGGAGCTGCGAGTTTTTTCCATTTTTGGAATTATTCTATATAGTGTAAATATTTTATTGCTTTGCTATATTTTTTAAAAGACCCATATAATAAAATATTAGAATATATAAGGTTTTTACTATGGGTGTTTTAAAAAATATAACAAAACGGTAAAATAACAAAAATGAAAAAAGCCCACAGGCCCACCATGAAAAATAACAAAAATGTTCCATCAACAACGCACGTGTAATATATTTGGTACACGATCGTTTAGATTTGGCTATTGTTTGGTACACAATCGTTTAGATTTTGCTACAATTTATTTTTTCAATTCTATTGTTTAATTTGGTTATACGATTGTTTAATTTGATTATGTTTAAATTTGGTTACACGATCGTTTAAATTTGATCGTTTAGATTTGGACTCAAATCTAAACGATTTTTTTTCAAAATTTGATACACGATCGTTTAGATTTTGCTAAACGATTTTTTTAATTTTTTTGGTACACGATCGTTTATTTTTTTTACACAATCATTTATTGTTTCAAGATTTTTTAGCACACGATCGTTTAGATTTATCTACACGATGATTTTTTTTGCACGATCATTTACATTTGGCTACTCCAATCTAAATGATTTTTTTCAAGATTTTTTATACACGATCTTTTAGATTTTGCTATTTTTTTTTACATGATCGTTTAGATTTTTTTACCAAAATTAAGAAAAAAACAAGAAGAAAATAAGAAAGACGATGGAAAGAAATCACAGCGGAAAATAGAAGAAAGACGATCAAACATAATTAAGAAACAATCTAAGAACTCTTATACATAAAATTGTTTGTTTATAATCCACCTTCACATTTATCTCATTCTTTGATATCGGTGGCTTAGTAGCAATCACTTCCTCCTCTTCTACCACCTTCTTCTTTGATGTAAGTGATATCGGTGGTATACTAGTAGTAGCAATCTCTTTCTTCTCTTTTACCACGTTTTCTAAATTTGTATCACTAGCTATCTTTTTACAACTTTCTCCTAAAACCATCAAAATTTTCAAAGCACAAGTAAATGATAGCTTCACTTTGATAAACAATTAATATTGTAACTTTACTTTAGAAACAAACACTTTACCTTCTCCTGGACTTTATTCTTGGAGCAACTACCATGCTCGGATGTTGGCATGTTTTGAACTTTTTCTTCCAATTCTCGAATGCGTTTACGGAGTGCTTCATTTTTATCAATGATTTGATGGGTTGTATTCACCTTTTTTGACTTTCTTGATTTTTCTTTGTGAAAATAAACAATAGGTGTAATGAAACCACCCACACCATATACTCGGCCACCATATTCTCGAGTACCCAAAGCTTGAGTTAATGCATCATTAGATGATCCATTTTTGTTGGAGAGTGGATCTATATTGTTATTCAAAATCTCATCCTAAAAGGAGTTAAATACAATCAGTAATATGTAAAAAATATACTCATGTGATTTGATGCAAATGTAACATTGAGAATCTTACTATTTGATTGGTAACTTTTCATCTTCGTTCATATATTCTCCATTTTTTTGTCCAAGTTTTTTTCCACATATTAGCTCGTCCAAAATCCTGTTCATTGGAAGGACTCTTTTTCCGCATATCATTAAGCACACCAAAGTTAAATTTAAGAATATATGTAAAACATTATAACATTCTTAATTACCATATCCTCGATAAGGTTCCACATAACCTCTTCTTGACATATTATGACCATATTTGCTTGTCTTTCTTTGATTCTGTTGTTCACTTCTCACTTTCTATACAAATTTTATGTAAAAAGATTAAAATAACAAACATGGTTTATATTATGATTGATTTTATTACAAGAGAAAAGTTTAATACCTGAAATTTTGGAGACGATCTTGACCTAACAAACTCTTGCCAAACATGTGTATCAATTTTGTGAGAATACAATAAAGGCGGATCTATCAAGAGTTGTGGTTCATCCACAAACGGATAATATATTGTGTCATCAACCAACTCTTCAATCGATGAAATGCAAATTCGGTTGTTTTCATAATTACCTTCTTACTTCGACCATCAACTACGAATGCTCCCTAGACAAACCAAACAATGCTTAAGTGTGAGCTTTTCCAACTATAGCGTAGAACCAAAGAATGTAGTGCTCAAGAGGTGCCTAAGCTATAAAGACAATTAAATAATGCTTAAGCATGAACTTTTCCAACTCATAACCTATCAAAAAGTGAGAAAAAAGGACTTAATGACCTGAAATGGCGACCAAGTTTCCAAGTGCTACAAGCCTAGTGTCAAACCAACCTAAGTAGTGTCCAAAACATGCCTAGGCTGTAGAGACAAAAAAAATGCTTATATGTGAACTTTCCTGACTCATAGGCTACCAAAAAGTGAGAAAAAAGAACATAACGATCCGAAATAGCAACCAAGTGCCCAAGTACAACAAGCCTAGTGCCAAACCAATCTAAGTAGTGTCCAAAACATGCCTATGCTATAGAGGCAACCAAAGAATGCTTATATGTGAGATTTTTCGATTCATGGGATACCAAAAAGTGAGAAAAAAGAACTTAACGACCTGAAATGGCAACTAAGTGCTAAAGTGCAACAAGCCAAGTGCCTAACCAACCTAAGTAGTGTCCAAAAGGTGTCTAGGCTGTAAAGACAACTAAAGAATGCTTATATATGAGTTTTTCCAACTCATTACCAAAAAATGAGAAAAAAGAACTTAACAACCTGAAATGGCAACCAAGTGTCCAAGTGCAACAAGCTTAATGCCAAACCAACCTAAGTAGTTTCCAAAACTTTCCTAGGGTGTAAAGCCAACCGAAGAATGCTCATACATGAGCTTTCACGACTCATTGGCTACCAAAAAGTGAGAAAAAAGAACTTAATGACCCGAAATGACAACTAAGTGTCCAAGTGCAACAAGCCTAGTGCCAAACCAACCTAAGTAGTGTCCAAACGGTGCCTAAGTAGTGTCAAACCAACATATATGCACTAAGTATCAATACATACATGATTGGCTATCATAGATGCTGGATAGCCACAACATAGTACAACTCAAAGTATACAATAAGTGTGTAATATTTGCATGATTTCCAAATGAGAAATGATGTATACATACCTCAACCATATTATATATTTTTTCTTTCATCTCAATTGACACTAGCTTCTAAGATGCATGTGTAATTGGGATATGATGATGCACACAAGATCAATGAAAAGTTGTAGCTTATGCCCATTCTCGCCCATCGGTACTCCAGTCTCATTGTAGTCAACTACTCTGTTTCTCCCATGTACTCCTAATTCTTGTTACATCATGCATCAATGTTAGTCCTCTTGTTTTCCTTTTCTCTTTTTTGGTGCTTTAACTTGTTCCAATTCATTCGTATTTGCATTGTCCAAACCTACTTTAACCTCGTCCAATCCAAGTGCTAAGTTCTCATCACTTGCTAGCTCCATTGTATACGAATCAACCTAGGAAAAAAAATAAAGTTTAGTTAGCTAAGTGTAATTAAGATGCATAATATTCATAAAAACTAGTAAGTAAAAACCCACTAAAACATTTACTCATTAGGAATCCATGTGCCTTCACAAATAACTCGTACATATGTTGGAGTGTTCTCGTCTAAATCAAGTCTAGATTCAATATCTAACGTAACTTTATGCATTCCTTGACAATTTAGAATTGTATCTCCAAGTTCATCATCATTGTATTGATTCTTGAAATCTTTTTGTGTTGGAGTAAGAATAATAGACCATCTACTATTATTTGGATCATCAACAAAAAAACACTTATCTTGCCTAGGTTGCGAATATGAAAGAATCGTTCTTATGCCCTATTCTATTTAAGTCAACTAACACAAACCAAGCTTATCAGTTTTGATACCACCACTAATTTGAACTCAATCACATTTAAAAATGGCAATCTTAAATGTATTATAATTAAGTTTCCATCTTCTATCACACCGTAAAAGGACATTTCTCCAATTATAGGATTTTTATCTTTCGAGCTACATACTTTCATTGTTTTTACAACTAAACTAACTCCACTATTTTGTATACATGCGACTTATGTGGTAGTGACATCCATTAATAGCGTAATTATTGTAAGCAGTCACAACTGGATAAGGGCCATGGGCAATCCATTGCAAGTTATCTGAAACCTCAACATCTCCCGTTGCAAGTTTCTTTGCAACTTGGACAATTAGAATATAAATGAGCAAGGATTATGTTAAATAACTAATTTCATGTTCTACCTTTTCTCGTATCCCAGATATGAAGGTTCGATTGTGTTTATCTTGAATCCATTTCTAGCTTTTTAATCTACTTAGGTGTTGGTTGCAATGTGATCATATGTTCCCTTGTGAAGTACAACAAGATGTTGAAATGTAATTACTTTAAATTTCTTGAATTTTAATGAAATAAATGGATTATAGACAGAAGAAATTACTCTATATATGATTGCACATCAACAGTATCTTCAAAATATATCAATAAGCTTGATATAAAAGCTCTCGTTCAAGTATGTGGTAACTTCACTTGACAATTGGTCTACCAATTTCTGATTTTCAGAATTGTCTCTTAATTTTTGACAACCAAGTTCAATAGGATCTACTCCACATAAAAGTTCTGAAAAAAATTCAATAGCTCTTTCTAATATATAACCTTCGGCAATACAACCCTCTAGACGATGTCGATTCCTGACAGCGTTTTTTATAACCTTCATGAACCCTTCAAATGGATACATCCATCGCAAATAAATGGGCCCAATAAGTTTTACTTCTTTAACAAAGTGTATAGTGAGATGCACAATTATTGTGAAGAATGAAGCAGAGAAGTACTTCTTTAGTAAACATAATGTAATAACAATGTCTTTTTGCATCTTCTCTACTTGTATAACATCTATAACCTTGTTACATATAGAATTGAAAAAAAAGACACAAACAAGTTATAGCATACCGAACATGTTTTGGAAGCACAGATCTGATGGCAACGGGGAGCAATTGTTGTAAGAGGACATGACAATCATAAGATTTTAGACTATTTAGTTTTGAATCTTCTATTGACACAAGATTTCTAATATTGGAAGAGTAACTGCGAGGAACTTTCATTTCTGATAACCGTTGGAATTTATGTCATAAAACTCGTAGTTTGTAGTAAAATTATATTATATTCAATAAAGTGGTTATTGAGGACTTATCAGTGAAAATATAATACTATAATCTTGAATCTAATAAATTAAGGTCACGAGACTATCTAGTATAGACATGAACTTTATGTAGAGACATAAATAGGGACAAAGTTTGAGTTTATAGCCCTAATGGTCTATAGTATGTGAATAAGGTTGGGGGCCTTATTTTGGAACTGTATGGATGCGGCCTACTTTGTAGTTAGTACAAATGATGTGATCCTGAACCGTTCATGTAGAAACATGGAAGTGAGGGCATCCTATGTAAAGAGTTTACATAATACTGAAACCATAAAATAGTCACTTTTAAAGTTATAACATCGTTGACTATATAAAACTGACTATTTCAATTATGATGACCTAGGCAACTTAATCTTATGAACTTCTGCTCACATGAAATTATACTTAGATCTGTATAGGTGAGGGCAGCTCAACGACGTTGGCCCAATAAGCCTCTCATTTTAGGGGTAAGACATGGTAGATGGCAAGATGAAATTCACTCATACCAGCTTTAGGGTTAGATAGGTTGTTCCTTTAAGGACTGAATCCAAGTCTCGAACAAGGGATCCCACCCTTTCATTGGCCCGAGAGAAATTCAATTTACAGGTTGGATCTTAAACCAATTATTCAATAGTAAATTAAAGGGACTTAAGGAATAAGATGTAGTGTTGGGCATAAAACAGTATTTTGACCCAACCGAGGTTACAAACAATCTGTGAAGGATTAACTTATTGATCATGGTTATATCAGATGAGCTCGATAATTTTGATTGCTTCCTTCTTGTAATCTATCGATCTTAATTCTCTTTGCGGTTAACATTGAGCAATTAGTATCAGAGCCATCAATAAAAGTTCAAGTTCCTTTCAATTCGTTTTCAAAATTCATTTTTAGGGGAGAAGAGTTTGATAATTTTTAGTTCTCTTCAATAAATTTTATTCTTTAAATTTTGTTGAATTTAAGAGATTCAATTTCGAAGATCTAGATTCTACGTCCGTCTGTACGTCAGTGTCTAAGTTTGTGGTTCCGACAGTAAGACACAAGGAAGCGTAGTGAGATCGTTGGTCAACAGTAATTCGTCTTAGCATATACAGATATAGATTCTTGATCCAAGAAATTTTATTTCTAGATTTAATAAAATTTTGAAAATAAATATTTATAGTATGAGAATTTAAAATTTTCAAATGTCTAATTTGCTAAAGAAAATTTTATCCTCTAAATCTTCTTCAAAAGATCTTACTCAAAAGGAAATTGAGGAGCAACATACTGCTTCTTCTAGTGAAAGCGATGTGACAAATGAATCAATTCGTATTGCAAAAATAGAAAATAATTTTTGTCAATTGGGAAATTCCCAAACTTGAATAAAAAACAATTTATTTTCAAAATACTTTCAATTTTAAAGAAAATCTTTGTGTAAAAATTGTTGAAAGAAGAATTCCAATTTATGGAAAAATTGATTCCATACAATTATTTCCAAGAAATGATATTCAAAAGCATCAAAAAGAATTTTTATTTTTTCATATAGGAGCTGTCCAAGTAGCTTTAATTCCATAGTTCAGATCCAGATTGGGTACACCAATCTTAGTAATTTTACGAGATAAACGTCAGAAAGATTTTTTAAATTCTTTATTAGGAATAATTGAACCAAATTTGGCCAATGGCTCTGTATATTTTAATTGTTTTCTAAATTTTATGGTGTCTCTTGATGGTCCATATATTCTCAAAACCTTGAGCTTAGATATTACTGGCCAAAGATTAAATTTTGAAGGAGTTAAAAAAAAACCCTTGTTTACAAAGTTACTTATAAAGTTTTGACTACTACCATGCATCCAAAAGCTTTAGTCTTCAACTAAGGGAAAAACTATGTTGATAGAAACAAATCTCAATAAATTATCTGTTAGTGTTCCAAAACTCCTTTCTTGAGGTTAAGTTACAAAAAATCCCTATTGAGTTTTAGACAACGCTTTTGTCCCTCAAAAGAAAGAAAAAGAAATTTTCCATATCATTAAGTATCCTGATGGGAAAGTAGAAATCAAATTTGAAAATGAATCACCTAGGTTCCCTGTTGTTAAAGAAAACATGAGTTCTACAGAATTCACGAATTCAAGACCAAGTACCTCTAGTAGAAGTGGGTTGATTACTAATCTCAAAATTAGATCTGTTAGAATAGATCAAGGAATACCAAATATTATTTATGAAGAAAACCTAAACCTTTCAGACTCTCCAACCCAAACAAAAATGGATACTAGTTCTCAATTATATGTAATTATTTCAGAACCAAAGTTTAAGCTTGACAAAGAATCCCTTCAAAAGGAATTTATGTCTAAAGAAAGCCGTATTGAAAGAATTGCTTTTTTAAAAAACTACTCTGAAACATAAAGAAAGCTGTTCAGAGAAGAGTATTTTAAAACCCTTGAAATAATTTAAGAACATATTGCATTTTTTAGATGGTTTAACCAAAGAAAAGAATTTAACCATCTTTGTACTATCAAAGAAAAAAAATCATGGAAAACTCAAAGAGGTGAAATCAAAGTTGATATTCCACCAATGGAAGATGTTGAGTTCAAAAGTTTTTATAACAAGAATGTTATTGCAAAACCCTTTCAAATCATTAAAGAATAAAAAAAGCATAAGGCTCCTACAAATAAGGAAAAAAATAGTATCCAAGTTCAAAATAACTATTTTAATAAAATGCTTTCTTCAATTGCAAGCCAAGTTTTTAAATTAGAAGAAATCATCAATCCTCCTTCTCCAGAAGAAACTCTTAGCACCTGAGTCTATTAGTGCCTTTAAAGTAACTTCTAGATGAGATTAACAAATGCATAGATAGCTTAAAGGGCGAAAGTTCGATCAATGTCATTAATGAAGAAGATGCTGCCCAATTCATGGAAGATTTTGAAAATCTCTCTATCAATGGAGAAGAAAAACAAATCAATAAAATAAACTTTGGAAGGTATATCAATAAGAAAGATCAAATTAATTTATATCCTCGACCTTCATTTCCAGGAGATGGTTTAGAGCAAAGACAAAGATATTCAATAAATACTAAGTTCAATGAAGAATCTATATATGTTTGGAACCTTGATGGAACTCCAGAATTTCAAATCTATGACATATTAAATAATATGTTGACTTGTGTCATAGCCTATAAATCTAATGGTTATTCAAATAGAAAAGCTGTCATGCTTCTAATTAATGGATTTAGTGGAAGTCTCAAATTATGGTGGGATCATGCCCTAATCACTGAACAAAAATAAACAATAAAAAGACATAAGACAAAGCTTAGAAGGACAATTAAAGTTGAAGAAGGAACTTCAACAACTCAAGAGGTGGAAGAAGAAGTAGAGAACGCCGTAGAAACTCTTCTCTACACAATTAACCTGCACTTCGCCCTAGAAAGTGATACTGGTGTAGAAAATCATAGGAAAATAATAAAAAATCTAAAGTACTCCTCTACAGGAAATTTTAGATGGTATAAGGATATGTTCTTATAAGAATTTATATCTTCAAGGACTGCAATGCTAGACATTGGAAAGAAATATCCATTGCTGCACTTCCTAGCTTTATGGAAAAACGTGTCTACAACTCTCTTAACAAAGCATACCCTGAGCAAATACCTTGGAAGAACCTTACTTATGCTCAATTAACCTCTAAAATTATATAGTGTGGTTTAAATACCTGTAACGAGATAAAAATTCAAACCAAAGTTCAAAAGCATTCAAATCTTCATAAGAAAGAAATGAAGACCTTTTGTTCTCAATATGGATTTGAGAAAGTCGAAAAACCAGGTTCATCTTCAAGAAAAGTTCGTCCAAAAAACTATAATATGAACCCACATATTATAGAAAATCTCGTAGGTGCAGTAAACCTTATACCCCTAAGAGATATCATAAATATTTAAATTACAAAAAACCCACTGAAAAACAGCAAAGCAAAAGGAAGCTAAAAAAGGAGGCAAATCAAATAAAAAGATTTTTTTGCTACAAATGCAGAAAAGAAGGACATTATGCCAACAAGTGTCCCCAAAGAGGAATCCATGAGATAAATGAAGAAGAATATTCTTCAAATTCTTCATTAATTTACAGGAAATTGCAGATGAAACTGATTCAGAAGTTTCAAGCCAATCTTCCTCAGACGAGGGGCTAAGAGCATGCGGTTGTATCAAAGACCCATGCAAATGTTTGTTAAATGAAATAAATGCTTTAACTTCCGAACAGGATTTATTATTTCAAACTATTAACTATGTTTCAAATGAAGAATTGAAAAGAAATATTTTAAAAACGCTTTGAGACTCCTTAATAAATGAGTCATCTTCAAAACCATTTCAAAAAAGGAAAACAATTACTGAAAAAAGTCTTTCTAAAATTTTAAAAGCTCCAAAAGAAGAAACACTAGTTCCTATTGATGATTTAAAATTTGAAATCAATTGTTTAAAAATAGAAATTTCTCAACATAAGTATGAAAGAAATTAAAAAAGAAATTTCCCAAATGAAACAAAATGATAATTGAAGAGATTTTAATGTAGGAAAAGATTTCTTAAGTAATTTAAATTCTGAAATCAATTTAATTTCAAGAATAAGTTTTCAAAAATGGTATTGTCTAATTACATTAAAAATAGAAGATTTCAAAATTACTTTAAAGGCACTAATAGACTCAGGTGCTAATCAAAATTGTATTCAAGAAGATTTAATTCCTACAAAATATTTTGAAAAAACCACGAGGTTCTTATCGGAGCAAATGGAAAAAGATTAAATATCAAATTTAAACTTTCAAAAGTACATGTTTGTAATAAAGAATATTGTTTCAAAACTTCTTTTCTTTTAGTTAAAGTTCTTCGCCAAGAATTAATTCTTGGAACAACTTTTATTACTCAATTATATCCTTTAACGATAACAGAAAAAGGATTAAAAACAAAGAAATTTGGAGAATAATTGATTTTTGAATCTACCACTCGAATTTTACTTCATAAACTTTTAGAGATTAATGTTTTGAAAAGTGAGCAAATAAAAAGAAAACAAAAACAAATTAGATTTCAAAAAGAAGAAATTGATTACAAAAAAAATTGAAGAAAATTTGAAAGAATTTTCAATACAAAATAGAACCAGAGAAATTCAATTAAAAATTGAAAAAGAAATTTGTTCCAATTTCCCAAATGCATTTTGGGAAAGAAAAAAACACATAGCTGATCTTCCATATTCCGAAGAATTCAAAGAATCGGATATCCCAACAAAGGCTAGACCGATTCAAATGAATTCAGACTTACTAACACATTGCAGGAAAGAAATTCAAGACTTATTAGATAAAAATCTAATAGAACCTTCAAAAAGTCCATGGTCATGTGTCGTCTTATATGTGAACGCTGCCGTCGAAAAGGAGCGTAGAGTTCCAAGGTTAGTAATCAACTACAAACCTTTAAACAAAGTTTTGGAATGGATTAGATATCCAATTCCTAATAAACAAGATTTACTCAAAAGAATCGCAAATGCAAAAATATTTTCAAAATTTGATATGAAATTCGGATTTTGAAAAATTCAAATTTCCGAAAAAGTTAAATATAAAACGGCTTTTAATATTCCATTCGGACAATACGAATGGAATGTAATACCTTTTGGGCTAAAAAATGCACCATCAGAATTTCAAAAAATTATGAATGATATTTTAAATAATTTTCAAGATTTTACAATTGTTTATATTGATGATGTTTTAGTTTTTTCTCCGAGTATAGAAAAATATTTTAAGCATATCAATATTTTTATAGATATTATAAAAAGAAATGGTTTGGTAGTCTCTCTACCAAAAGTCAAATTATTTGAAACAAAAGTAAGATTTTTGGGTTTTGAAATTGATCTAGGAAAAATTAAGCCCATTCAGAGGTCAATTGAGTTTGCTTCAAATTTTTCTGACCAAATCTTAGATAAAACCCAACTTCTGAAGTTTTTGGGCTGTTTAAATTATGTATCTGATTTTAATCAAAACATCAGGCCCATTTGCAAACCACTATACCAAAGGCTAAAGAAAAATCTAAAACCGTGGCTGACAAACATACCCAAACTGTTCAAAAAATTAAGTCTTTAGTCAAATTAATCCCTTGCCTTAGTTTAATTAATTCAAAAGCAAATCTTATCGTTGAAACTGATGCCTTTGATATTGGATATGGAGGAATCCTAAAACATTGTCTAGATAAAACCGAATCAATAGTCTGATTTCATTCAGGAATTTGAAATGACACAAAAAAAAATTACTCAACAGTAAAAACTAATTATTGGCAATAATTCTTTGTGTTAAAAAATTCCAAAGTGAATTAATTAATAAAAATTCATTATCAAAACTGATTCGAGAGCCTCAAAATTTGTGTTGGAAAAAGATGTAAAAATCTTGTCTTAAGACAAATTTTTGCCAGATGGCAAGCCATACTGTCTTGCTTTGATTTTGAAGTTATGCCTATAAAAAGAGAACAAAATCTCTTAGCTGATTATCTATTAAGGGAGTTTTTAACTCCAAAACTTTCTTTCCTTTTTAAATACTCTCTCTCGAAAGAAAAATGAGTTCGGAAAAGAGAAGTGCTAGAGGAAGAACAAACTCTACCTCTTCAAAGGGCAATCACTTATCTTCTTCTTCTAATTCTTCATCTTCACCTATGAGTGCAGATCAATATGCAATGGATTTAGGGTTTACCACGGTAACCCGATCCAAATCAAGATCATCCGTCATATGAATTGGGTCTCCTACAGAGTCATCAACTCCACTTAGGCCTTTGACCAATCTTATCCGTCCTTCTGGCGGAGTCGTTCAAATGAGGCCTCCTGCCACTCCTTTATTCAATAGAAAGTCTTCTACTCCTCCTACAACTTATTCTCAGGTTGTCACCCCTGATAAACAGTTTGTGCCAAGACCTGAGATCAAATCTTATTTTCAAAAGCCTATCATTGTTTATGATCCTATCATAGAACTTGAATATCAAAGTCTCACTTTAGAAGAAATAGTTTCAAAAATCTTTTCGAAGGACTTTAATTTTCTTCCCCAAGACCTTAGAAAAACAAGAAAAATTTATGAGTTTATTCTAGTAGACACAAAGTCTATAGAAATAACTCATGTTCCAGACAAAAACGATCCTTCAAAAATTGCTTATTCGAAATTTAAAATTTTTAAAGCAATTAATCCAACTCATTGGAATTAAGAAATTTTTACAGAAAAATCTCTTTCGAAACCTTTCGTTCCTCAATCCTACTCCTACCAAGATTACATCAAAGCTTGGTATAAAGTATTTTGGTTTTCATATAGAAACCACTCATGGTTTATTTTTTTTTGTCAAAACGCCTACAAAATTAATTTTCCCTTATGGTTTATTCAATGGTGGAATAATTTTGGTCTTATAGATGATATTCTACCAACTTCAATTCAAGAATCATATTTTTATTTCTCAAGAAGAATTCAAAAGAATTCTTTTGATAATTCAATGAGATTCGGCCTTTACTTCCAAATTCCATGGATTGGAGCTACAAAACAGTATCATATTCTCAATACAAGATGTTGGTTAAGAATCTTAAAATCAAATGATGGGAAAAATACAATTTTTAGCATTCCTCCATCAAACACATAAAGGAATGGTTTCGACAGAACGGGTATCTACAAGACATTGATCAAAGGAAGAATGTCGAGTTCTTAAATGACAAATCAAAGCTTCTTACAGCACTCGCTCAGGCCACAACTAATGCAAATTTCCAGAGATTATTATCGACAATAAATGCTTCTTCATCTTCAAAGTTAGCATCTTCTTCGATACAGGAAGACAAGAACAAGTAGATCTAGAATATGATCTAAATGATCCATTTCTTGACTCACAACCTATGTGAGCTCCGAATCCAAAAACCTGTTTCAAAAGAAAAATAGGTTCAATATAGAATCTTCTGAAAGAAGATTTCTATTCAAAATTACTATATTTGCTTTATGTACATATTATATATATATATATATATATATATATATATATATATATATATATATATATATATAAACGAAAATTTAAAAAACGAAAATTAAAAGAAAACGAAAATTTAAAAAAAATGTACATTCTCATCTCTAGTGTAATTGATGAGTAAACTTTTGTAAAAATTCTAGTTTACTCTATAAATATTGTTCTTTCATCCGAAGCGGTAAAATGAAATTATGTATTTCATGGAGTGTTCGACTACGTTTGATGGTCTCAGCCGTAAGTCGCAATGATGAAGCGCGGTGAGCCCGTTGGTCAGTCAGTAATCCATCATAGGGAATACAATTAATGGATACATGATTTACTACTTGCAAGAAAGGACAACAAATATGAAAAAATGCTTTAATTTCTCCATCGATCAATGACCGACAAAAATGTTTATATATTATCTCACTCATTATGTAGATAATTAATATGTATAATTAATTGATTGTATAAATATGTACAAATATCCTTAATTATTAAAGTTAGGTAATAGGTTTTAATAAATATGCATTATGAATATTAAAAAGGTATAGATAAGATTTTAGTTTTCCAACGTTTTTCATTTCCCTTTTTGTATAAATAAATTTAGTTTTAAGTATTTTAGAAAAAGAAAAGAATCTTATCAGATAAGGGGTCCTATCCTGTCTGATTTGATCTTATCTTTTAATTTTTCAAATTTCAATTGTGTTTGAAATCTGGAGTCTATAAATAAACTTCCAAGTTGTAATGCAAAGCACATCGCGAAATATTATCGAGCTCTAAAACACTAAGCTTCTAATATTCCGACTGCTTCCTTCTTGTAATCTATCAATCCTAATTCTCTTTGCGGTTAGCATTGAGCAATTGGTATGATAGAATAATTCGAATTGTTCAAATTAGGCAAAAAGAGAGAATCTGACGAATATATGTGATATAGACATCGATTATTAGTTTGAGATGGAGCTTTATATTTAAATGTGATTTAAATATTAAAAATATGAATATGGATTCATATTCGGAAGTAAATATAATCAATTGACTGCCATTAATAAAATGTTTTATTATTATAATTTCAATAAGTGTTATTGATTATATTATTAGTTTTGTCTTAATAATCTAAATCCAATAAACTAACATCCTCAGCTGTTTGATGAGTCTTGAACAGTATGTAGAGACATACGGGGATCAATGTTCAAGATTAGTTTAAAGGGTCTATAGTATAGGGTTAATGTTGGGTATCTTATCCTGTTAACACTATGGATATGGCTCACTTTGTATTTGATACAAACACATTGATCCAATGTGTTCATGTATGCAACATGTGAGTGAGGGTATCCTATGCAATGAGTTTGCATAAGACTGGACCACGAAATAGTAATCACTAGATGTAACTCCGTTAACTAGTTGGATTTCTATTTCATTAGGATGACCTAGGTGACTTAGTCTTAATCCTGAGTGTATTATGAACTCCTGTTTGCGAGAAACTGTCCTTTGATTTGTACAGGTGAGAGTGGCCAAATTGCCAACTCAATATGCTTATCATTTTGGGGACAAGACCGAGTGGGGAGCTGAGAACATATCACACAAGATGGAATTCACTCCTTCCCACCTTTAGGGTAAGTAGATAAGTGTTCCCTTAAATGGTGTCTCCGGGTCTTGAACAAAGGGCCCTACCCTCTCTATGACACGAAAGGGATTTCTGTTTAGTGGTTGGACCATAAACAAGTTGTTCATTAGAGGAGCACTGGTATTTAAGGACTAGAGGTAACCTAGGGGTAAAACGGTAATTTGACCCAACTGGTGTTACGAACACTTGTGAAGGACTAACTTACTGGTATTGGTCTATATCCGTGGACACAACAATATATCTACAGTGAGAAGAGTTCAGCTATGAGTCTTTAGTGGAGTGTACACACAGTTAACGAATATTGATTAATGTAGTTAATGAGTTTAGCTAATTAATCTCATATCGTTGTAGTTTCTGATCTGTAGGTCCATTAGGTCCCCTTCCTAGCTCATAAAGAGTAATGAGATTTATTTATATTGGTTGTAATTTGAAATGTTCAAATTTACTTTGGAAATTAATATAATGTATATCGATACATTATAATATAAAATTTATTAGACTTTATTATATAAATTAAATTTTGGATATGATTCAAAATTAAATTAAGAGAGAATAAAATATTTGAATAAGTTCAAATATTAGTTTAATTTGAATTAGATTCATATTAAAACTATAAGTTAAAATTTAATGTGTATATGATACATATTAAAACTATAGGTTATGAGAGAAATTTATATTTGAATATGATTTAAATTATGGATTAAATTAAATATAAGATATTTAATTTAGAAATTAATTAATTGAAGAATTAATTAATAGTTTAGTTTAATTTGATTTAATTAAATTTGATTTAATTAAATTAATTAAATTAATTAAATTAAAACTATAGGTTATGCAAGAGATATTCATTTAGATATGATTTAAATGAAAATATTAATTAAATATGATTTAATTAATTATTAAATTAATTAATTATTTAATTAAATTAATCAATTATTTAATTAAATAATTAATTATTTAATATATATATATTAATTTAATAATTATTATTAAGTTAATAGGGAATGTGGGTGGTCTTCCCACGTTCCCATTTATTATCTCCAACTTCCCACTTCTTCCGTCTGAAAAAGTGGGAATACTTTGCGTAACAATCAAATTGGTGAGTTTTGCGAAGAAGTTCTGCGAATAAGATTGCTCTCCCATTTTCTCTCAGAACAAATCCTCTCTAATAAAAGTTCCCTTATTCCAATTTTGGTTCCCACAAACCATCTCAATCAAAGAATAGGAAGGTTTCTAAGTGGTGGTGCCCCAAAATTTGGTGATTGGTAGATTCAGAGTCGTCAACAAGCGTAAGTTTTTTCTTCTTTGTATTTTTCTTCAAAGCATGTTTGACCATAAAAATTGTTTTTCTATTTTTGCCAATGTATTGGTATTTTTAAGGTTCCAATTAAAATTGAGTTTCTGTAATTCTTCCGCTGTAAAGGGTTTTTTCCCTTCATTAACACATAGCCCATTGAATTTAAGTTGAGAATGAGGTGTTGTCTTTTGGCGAATCTTTTTCAAGCATTTTGCATGTAAGTTCTTTATAAAATTGATTTTAAGTTTTTTTTTTAATAATCTTAAGAGAAATTATTCATTTTTTATAAAATTTCTCACCTCTCGCACTTAACCAAATTGTTGGTTCCTTCTTCTTAATTCCATCTACCTCTCTCATTATTTCCTTCACTTAACAGGTCTTACCACTCGGTTCTAAGTCCGAAGAATAGCGGGTCAACACTAGTGGTGGGTTTGTGATCGTGAAGAGATTTTGAGGGTTGGGAAGCTTTGAAGGTAAGTATCTCTCTTAACCCTAATTTCTTTTTGTTATGGTAGAATTAAGCATGTTAATCACTAAATAGTTTAGTTGCATCTAGAGTAATTTTCGATCCGTACTTCTGCTGTGCATGTCTCGATTTTCCATCAATAATGTCTTCAAAAGAAAATGTTTATCTTTCTTAGTAGAGTATAACAAGTAGGGGGAATGAATTTTTTTTATCCCCACTAATAGATGTAAGCTCAAGTCAAATCTTTAAATCAGCTAAACCACGTCTAACATTCAAATCGTCTTTAGTTTTTCCCTGGAATATTGAGAAGTGTACCTTAAATTTTCATGCAAAAATTTTTCTCAATATGCATCACATCTAAACAATATCTAACATGAAGATGCTTTCAATAGGCGAGCTCGAAAAAAGAAGACCTCCTATTCCAACAACTCTTGGTGCTTCCTTTAGAGTGTTTTCTTTTCTTCTTTATTTTTCCTCTTTGAAAGTCAAGATCTTTAGTTTTTTCAAATACAACCTCCCCAGACAAAGGTTAGGAAATGCTTCCAAGTTCTCGCTGACCATTAAATAATTTCTTTTGACGATGAAGGGGATGATTATGTGGTAGAAATTTCCTACGCCCAAGGTATGCCATCTTTTTCCATATTTCAATCGTATTGAAAGATGTGTTATCTCCACAAATTGGACATGCCTTATACCTTTTCACACTACATCCACTAAGGTTTCCATATGCTGCAAAATCATTAATCATCCATAATAGAACTATTCTTAGGTTGAGTAGTTCCTCATTATAGGCATCGTAATATTGCACACCACTTTTCCGCAAAAGGTTTAAATCATCAATCAGTGGTTCTAAGTATATCCAAATTTCATCCCTTGGTTGCTTTGGACTCGAAATCAATATTGATAACATTATGAACTTTCGTTTCATATACAACCATGGGGAAGATTCTAAATCACCATTACAACTGGCCAACAACTGTACTTGGAGCTCATATCACAATGCAGATTTATCCCATCTGCTGACATTGCTAAACTAAGATTCCTAGGTTCAGAACTAAAATTTGGATACATGGCGTCAACTAATTTCCAAGCTGGAGAGTTAGCAGGGTGCCATAATTTATTGTCAATCTCTTTTATTAGCATACCAAGTTAAGTGTTTAGCACATTCAACATTTCTAAACATCCTTTGAAAGCATGGAATAGGTGGAAAGTACAACATTATTTTAGCCAACAATTATTATCGAAAAATGGTCGATGAAAGTTGGCTGACAACGATCACAAAGTAGACTACCAATAGTCATCAAAATGTCAACAAAAGTTGGCCAATAATGGTCATAGAAAAACAATCAACGAAAGTTGGTTGACAATGTCATAAAAAAATGGTCCTTGATAGTTGGCCAGCAACGGTCATCGAAAACGGTCAACAAAAGTTGACTGACAACGGCCACAAAAAAATAGTCAATGAAAGTAACTAGTAATGTCACAAAAAATGGTTGACACAAGTTGGTTGACGATGATCGTCAATCAACAATTAACAAAAGTTGGCTAGCAACAATCACTGAAAAATGGTCGATGATGTCGGAGGTTGGCTAGTAATGATTGCGGAAAAAATGGTACAGGAAAGTTAAATACTAGTAATAAAAAAACAGTTGCCATAGAAAAGTTCTTCGAAGATTAATCAACGATGGTTGAAGAAAAATATTGTTGGAGGTCGACCGACAATGGTTGCTAGAAAAATAGTAGATGAAATTAATCGTCGACGATAGACAAATAACAGTATCAGAAAAATAGTAACCAAAGGTTCGTCGACGACAATTAATGGTGGTTAATAGTTTTTCTGTGACTGTTGCTAGAAAATGATCGTTCGAAGTTTGGTTGATTACAATTTTCAAAAAGCAGTTATCGGAGGTTGGTCAGAAGTGCTTATAGGGAAAGAAGTAGACAAAAATTGGTTGTCGATGATCGTGTAAAATACAGTTTTCAAAGGTTTATCGATGACAATAGTTAGAAATGGTAGTCAAATGTTGGTGGGCGATAGTCATTAAAGAAAGTGATCAAAGGTTGGTTGGTGTGGATAGTTGAATGTGCTTGTTGGAGTGTTTCATACAAATTAGGAAAATTAACCATTAAACACTCAAAATTCATTTTTCTAAAAGTTGGTTTTAAATGTTATCCTAAACTGTCATTATTTTATAAACTTGTTTTTTTCAAAATATAATCTAGGAAGTTGCCAAACATATAAATATTTTTCAAAACAACTTATTTTTAATCATTTACTTACAAACATTTGGATTTCTTTATACTTATATTATTTGAATTTTATTATTGTCCTTGTTATAAGGTGCGGGAGAAATTCATTAATTCATCTTTTAATAAATGGGAAAAACTCAATATATACATACACAAGATTTATCTAACTTGCTAGCTAATAATAAACAAATTAAACTTGGAACAAAAAGAAGATTTAAGGAAACTAATTACGGTTTACAAAGGTAAATACCCAAATTACCCACAGTTGTTGCTTTCTTTTTTGTTCCAAATATTTGAATCAACTAATTTTACATGTATGTTAATTATTTGATTATTTTAAAAGGGTAAAATTACCCTATTTAAATTGTTAACTTGAAAAACAAATAGTCTATTTAATCAAAATAAAAATAATAAATAAATGGTGCACTATAACATACATCTTAACTTTTGCCTTTTTATGGGAGGAATTGTGATTGATAAAAAAAATTAAACTATTATCAAATATAGAAAAAAAAACCTTAAATAAAGTATAGAGATTCGATGGATTTTTCTATTTGATAAATAATTTCAATATTTTACTATTTTTATAAAAGATTTTTTTAGAGTTCCACGTGCATCTATAATTTGTACAAAAACTCATTATTACCTTTAAAGCAATTAATTTTATTTTCTTTTTGTGCAAAATATTCTAACTTTCTAACTTGCTTAGAATTTATTTTATTTTAAATATTAAATTGTTAAATTGAATTTTATTTTTTTCAATATTTTTTCATTTTTTAGACCATAATCATTTATAATGATTATAATAAGGAAAATTTTCATAAATGCAACAAATCAGTAAAATATTTAGGGTTTGTGTATCAAAATGTAAAAAGTCCATTATGTTGGTAAATATTTTCATAATTTTCATATTTGCCCTTGAATTTGCGGCTGATTTGTCAATTCTCTTTCTTTTTCTTCTTTGTCATTTTTTCATCTTCTTTCCAGATTTCTTCAACTCCTATTTAAAACCGATTGATTCTTTTTCTTAAATCTCCTATTTTATCTTCACTATTTTTCGACAAGATTCTTTGAAGCTATTTCATCTTCCATGTATACAAGAATATAAAGATCGTTTAAATATCACTGTGACATGATCTAAACGATCGTTTACCATTGTCAACACGATCGTTTACTATGGTCAACATGATCGTTTACCATGGTCAACACAATCGTTTTAGATTTGAAACTATTTTTTCATCGTTTAAAAAGAATGATACGATCGTATAGATATGATCTAAACGATCGTTTATCATAGCAACACGATCATTTAACATGGTTAACACGATCGTTTAAATTTGAAGCTCTTTTTCCATCCTTTGAAAGAACTATACGATCGTGTGGATATGATCTAAACGATAGTTTACTATAGCAATAAGATTGTTTAGCCTGGTCAACATGATTGTTTACATTTGAAGCTCTTTTTTCATCATTTGAAAAAGACTACACGTTCGGGTGGATATGATATAAATGATCGCTTACCATAACAACACGATCATTTAGCATGGTCAACACGATCATTTAGATTTGAAACTCTTTTACCATCATTTTAAAAAGAACTACACGATCAGGTGGATATGATCTAAATCATCACTTACCATAGCAACAAGATCTTTCATCATGGTCAACATGATCGTCTAGATTTTTGAAGATCTTTTTCCATCGTTAAAAAGAATTACACGATCGTGTTGATACTACCTACACGACCTTGTATCATTATCTATATGATTGCGTATCATGATCGTTTAAAAAATGATTACACGTGAGCGTGTGGGCGATTAATCTCACACGTTGACTGAGACTTTGTTTATATTTTCCATTGTAAACTTGTGAACTTGTTCTATTTTTAGAATTATTCTATATAGTGTAAATATTCTACCAATTTGTTATATTTTTTTAAAAGATTCTTTATAATAATTTATAGTGGCTATCTCTGTGACATCTTACAATTTTTTTTATCTTTATCTTATTACCTTAAAAGGTGGCTAATGAGAAGAATCATTTTTGGACTATTTTGTCCCAACGATAATTTTATAATTCTCGCGATGTCATTCTTTGATCCCTATTGTTTAATTAATCTTTATTTAACCCTCCACTAATTAATGTTGTTTATCCAAATGTCAAAATAAAAAAAGGAAGCTATGGTTACATATTAAGAGACAATGGTTACAAATATTTAGATTTTCAAAATATGAGAATGAATGAGTTTGGAAATCTTTTTGTCTTAAAAAAAATTAGGATAATGGTTACAAATATTTAGATTATGATAAATATTATCTATTATTCTTTCAAATTCCATCAACCACATCCAAAAAAGTAACGTATCTATTATAACATTGCATTTCCTATCAAATAATGTTATGCATTTGGTAAGCAAATCAATTTTCCATTTCTATCTTAAGTTGATTTATGTGTAGTATATATGTCAATCCTTGAATTTTTTCTAATAAAAAAATCACTTATTAGATGAATTTTAGGTTTATCATAGTTTATTTAATTTTTATTCACATTCTCCTTATCATTTTTTCTAATACATTGTGGTAAGTTTGCAAACTTGACGGTGAACATGCATTTGTATTATGCCAATCCTTGATTTTTTTAAATAAAAAATCATGTCTTAAACAAATTTTAGATTTACCATAGTTCATTTATATTTATTTGTATTTTTTTTTTGTTTTCTTTAAAATTGTTATAACCTGGGTCACGTGTTCAAGTTATTGTTATTGGTTTTGTCGATTTATGTCTTTCAAACATTTATTTCATATTAAACATTTATTCCAAGAAAGTGTCTTTTGATATTTAGCTTTTGAGTAATGGCCTTAGCTTAGCTTAAAAGTTCGAGTCATTACAATTGGTAAAAGAGCCTAAGTTTTTAGGTTCTGTAGACCAACTCACATAATGCCCTAAAATTAAGGTAATTTTAAATTTAATTATTTTGGTTTAGTTTAATTATGTTGGAGTTACTAGGTGTTAATTGAGATATTTGTTGAGAATTGTTGGTTTGTGGAAGTTAAAATTTATTAAATATTTTTAGATAAATATTTAATTAATTATAGAATTGGGATTTTTGGTGTTGATTAAAGACTTGATTTTGGGTCGAATGATTTTAGTTAATTTGGTGAAATTTAGGGGGCGTTTGGTGGAAGGAAAAGAATAAGGGGGGAAAGGAATAAGGAGAAGGGGATTATGAAAAGGAAAGGATTATAATAATCCTTGTTTGGGGGGAAGGAATAAGTGAAAGGATTATGAGAGATTATTTATAACCTATGTTTGGGGGAAGGAATAAGTAGGAGATTATGAGAGATTATTTATAATCATTGTTTAGGAGAAGGAATAAATGGGAAGGAATATGACAATTTTTTATTTAAAATTAGTACAAATGTTTTTTTTTAAAAAATTCATATTGTAAATTCAATATACAAATATTCGTATTTGTTTTACCAAAATTTAAATTTTTTTACTGCAAAACATGTTTCATTAGCGTTCGTAAATACGATGTCAATTTTGAACATTTTGTACGTAAGTTTTCCGTGTCAAAAAATTAATTGATGCGTTACATGTGAAAGAAATTACATGTATTTTCTTTAAATTGATGTAGTAAATGCAATATCGGGAAGTTGTGTATCGTTAAGAATCGATTTAAAAAAGTTTATTATTATTTTTAATTCGTACAAATGTATATTTTTTTTAAATTCGTATTGTAAATCAAATACACAAATATTCATATTGTAATCAAATAAAACGATGGAATTGAAAAGATAAATTATAACCATATCTAAACGATCGCGTATAAATTGTAGCCATATCTGAACGATTGCAAATATATTATGTGTGCGTTATTGATGGTGTGGTTGACGGGACATTTTTTTTATTTTACATGGTGGATCTCTAAGCTTTTTCCGTTTTTACTGCTTATTTAGTTTTTGAAAAGACCTCTATTTTTAATTTTTGTTTTTTTAAAAAATTGAATTTATGTTTGTTCAACATGCGACGTGAATTTTTTTTTAACATGTAATTGGTAGCATAATGCTTGTGCAATTACCATAATTCGCTAAGGACATTATTTTCAACCGTATATTGATATGCGTTATGAGACAATTCCATAAACTAATCATTTACACACCATTGAATAACCTTAAATTAAGTGAAATAAATTCGTAACGCGAATTACAACAAACAAAATGGCAAAGACAATAAATATAAGTCATCGATGGGAAAGATATCAGCATAGTCACGGGTCACCGCCAAGGAGGACCCTACAGTAAGCGGCCTTCATCAAATCGGGCATCTTGATGAAGCTTCTCATGAGCGACACCTTTTGATTCACTAGCATGACGCATTTACTCTTCTCCGCCATAGTAAGGTTCGGGATGGCCTTTATAAGCTCAATCACCTGCGCTGCCATCGTGTCCTCCCAGCTCATAGCTTTCTTCGGCCATTCTGCAATGGTTCTTAGCTGATCAGTCGCAGCCTCCATACATTCGCGAATCAGGTCGTACGTCTCAAACTGCTGCATGGAGTGCTTCCTTTTCTGTTCGCTAGAGCCCGTTCTACCATCGCTCGACCGACCTGATCTACCGCCCATCATGTCTTTAGGGGACATGTTCATCCTCGGGCTGCACATAACGGGGAACTCCATGTCGATGCCATCCTTTGTGGGGACACTATCGTAGTCGGCCGACATGTTCGAATCGATGTCTGCAAAGGTCTCTGCATGGGCCCCTGTGGCTTGATCTTTCTCGAACACGTACGACAGTGCATTGTAATGCAAAAATGGCTTGTTCAGGAGTCTTTTTGCTGCAGGATGCATCTAGAAAAAAACACAAAAAAAAATAAAATAAAATAACAAAGCAATTAGTATTCCATAAAATCTAGTTAGTCATACAATTATGTTCATACTCTTACCTGGACCCAATGATCGAACACGTCCCTCTCGATGATGATGCACTTGACGTCATCGTTCCAGCCGAAGCAACTACCTGTTGGGCCCCTCATCTCCGCAATGGCCTGAAACGTCTTCTTCAACAACTTTATTCGACTTTTGATGACGGTCGTCGTCAAACTGCAACCGACCATTCTTTCCCCTAACATCCTCACCAGCTGTGCTAAATAACCAGGTCGAAAGGTCCTGTTGTCCGACCTCAACCGTCCCCTCCGACGCGTTAACTAAGTCTACGAGACAGTTTACTAGGCAGACCTCCTTTGCATGTGTCCAGGAATGCTTTGGGCTTCTAGAAGAACTTGACATTCTGATACAAAAATTGTATCATTACACGTAGTCTACGATACATTCAATGAGTAAATATATTTTAAGAACAGAAGACATCAAACATGTTATCCAATTAAGCTGTAAGGTAATTAAACATATAGACATACATCTTTCAAAACCAAGTATCAGTACATAAAATATGAGGACGACAAATTGAAATGAAGAGTTGCATAATACATAACGGTATATGAAGGGGACAATAACATAAATGACACGGTACTACTGATTACACAACTGCCATTCCGTGAACATCGACGAAGCAAGCGCATCACGCCATTCAGTCCATTCATTTGAGGGCTCAATGTATGTGATGTCGTCCCCACTAGTAGTTGCATGTGTCGAGTCACCATCGTCTTCATCATCCAATTCTTCGATGTAAGTCATCTCCCGATTTATTAAATTATGAAGGAGATAACAAGCCATGATAGTCCGACATTGGACTTGAACCAGGTAGTAGGACTTTCCACGTAGTATTGCCCAACGTCCCTTCAACAGACCGAAGGCTCTTTCAATGACATTTCGTGCGCTACAATGTTTCATATTGAAGAACTCTTTCGGTGTCTCAGGAGCATTTTCGACACCTCGTCACTCCTGTAGATGATAATGTTGGCCCCTGTAAGGCGCTAGAAAACCCTTTGCATTTGGATAACCCGCGTCGCGCAGGTAGTAATACCCTATGAGTATGTTGTTCAATTTTGTTAGGGTGGTAAACGAATACATAAGGAACATATGACATACAAGTTTACCCAGTTAAAGTCCGAAAATATATCTCACCCTTCGAAACCTTTAGACCGTTAGGTCGGGAAAGCGCATCTCTTAAAATACGTGAGTCAACGGTCGATCCTTCCCAGCCGGCTAAAATGAAAACGAAACCCCCATTCGTGTCGCATACGTCGAGGACATTTGTTGCCACTTCACTCTTCCGTGTGCGATACCTTGGTATATCCGCTGCTGACACGTTAACTTTGATGTACGTGCCGTCAAGTGCCCCAAGGCAATTCTGTAACAAATATGGAACACAATTTCTTATTTTGCACAACTTTGAAAAGTTAGTTAAAGACACAGTAAGTTCTTTATGCCTAACCTCGAAACACTGCCACCTGATGTTTGTGCATCTGCTCGTTATAGGTTGTGGTGTGGCCAATAACTTGTCATGTAGCCTAAGAACGACCATCAACACCATGTTGAAATGTTGGGAGACTGTTTCGCCCGACCTAATGAACTCCCTTTGGATCTATCGGTTCTTCACATCGTGTGCTAGCACATGAAGGAAGAGGGCGACCATCTCCTCAATGTCCAAGTATTCAGTAGATTCTAAATTGGCCCTAGTTCGTAGTAAATGGCACAAAATTGTGAAGCAGCATTTATCCATTCACGTACTTTCTCGACACACTAGGTCAGAGGCGTGTATCATGCAAAAGTACGTTAGTTGCCTAATCCTATGTCCTGCATCGACCGGGATGTGAGTTATGCGCTTATTATCATGCAACAGTGCCTCCAATATCAGGAGCATCTGTCGTTGCGCTATTGTGAATGCAGATAGCGCAGCAGCAATTTCGTGTGGGTCCATTTTTTACGTAAGTAAAAGGGAAAACCTGCTAACGGTGAAGGAAATTGTCATAAATCGTTAAAGAAGTGTTGAATCTTATTAATTGACCAATTATATACTTTCTCATCGTTTTTTTAAGAACTTGCTTCCATATACACTATTGTATTTAGGACAACAAATCAAAAGTATAATTTTAAACTTATTGTCCTTTATTCAGTTGAAAATTTTCATCGAACATATGTAAATCACTTTTTTTTTCTCATAATTTCAAATACACTCGGTATGTTAGAAATATTTTTTAATTTTGTATTGACTTAAAATTTTGGTTGTATCTCCATATGAATCTTGTCTTCAAGGAAAAATGACTAAAAGACCTTTTACTGGCAAAGGTTATAGAGCCAAAGAGCCCCTAGAACTTATACATTCAGACCTCTGTGGTCCAATAAATGTAAAAGCTAGAGGAGATTTTGAGTACTTCATCTCTTTTATAGATAAATTCAAGGTATGGTTATTTATACGTAATGAAGCATAAGTCTAAAGCTCTTGAAAAGTTCAAGGAGTATAAGACTGAAGTTAAAAATCTATTAAATAAAATGATTAAAATACTTTGATCTGATCGAGGTGGAGAGTACATGGATTTAAGATTTTAGGACTGTATGATAGAACATGAAATCCAATCCCAACTCTCAGCATCTAGTACACCTCAACAAAATGATTTATTAGAAAGGAGAAATAGAACCTTGTTAGGCATGGTTCGTTCAATGATGAGCTATGCTCAATTGCCTAGCTTGTGGGGTTTGCAGTAGAGACTGAAATTCATATCTTGAACAATGTTCACTTGAAGAGTATTTATGAAACACCTTTCGAGTTATGAAGAGGACGTAAACCTAGTTTAAGTCACTTTAGAATCTAAGGTTGTCTAGCACACATGTTAGTGACAAATCCCAAGAAGTCGGAACCTCGTTCAAGGTTATGCCAATTTGTTGGTTACCCTAAAGAAACGAGATGTGGTATATTCTTTAATCCACAAGAAAATAGAGTGTTTGTATCGACAAGTGCTTCTTTCTTGGAAGAAGACCACATGAGAGATTATAAACCACTAAGCAAATTAGTATTAAATGAAGCTATTGATGAATCTACAAGGGTTGTTGATGAAGTTGGTCCATCATCAAGAGCTGATGAAACCACCGCATCAGGTCAGTCTTAGTACTTCAATTCAGTGTGAGAGCTTATAGATCTACCTGAAGGGGTGAAACCTATAGAGTGGAAATGGATTTATAAGAGAAAGAGAGATTTAGTTGGAAAGGTACAGGCTTTCAAAGCTAGGTTTGTAGCAAAAAGGTATACTTAAAGGGAACGAGTTGACTATGAGGAAACTTTTTCTTCTGTAGCTATGTTTGTAACGTCCCAACAAATTGATTTTTCCTTTTTATTATCTTAAGTGTGGATATGGAAATTTTGAATTTTATTTGAGGAACTTGATTATTTTGACCTTGTGTTTAATTAAGGTTTAGAGTTATATTTACTTTGAATTGGTTAATAATGGTTTTATTTTGGAAAATAATTTTAGTAAAGTTATTTGGTGAAGATTAAAGATAGTTTAGTGGAGAAGAGAGAAAATTGTTTTGATTAAAGTTAATGGTGAGATATTTTTTGGTAAAAGAAAAAAAAAAGGAAAAGAAGGGATGTTTGTGATTGGTTGGAAGTGAGATTTTGGGGAAAATGGGGTAAAGCATTTAATTAAAACAAATAAAATAAAATAAAGGGTTTTATTTTAAAAGGGGGCATTGGGAGGTGCAATTAATGCACCATCACCATCACCTTCATTAAGGAGAAAGAAAAACCATAACCCTAAAATCCGCCGTCGCCGCCGTCGACATCTTCACAGAGCAGCCGAGCCGACCAGCACCAATCTGACCCACCACCCTTCGCGCCCCAAGCCGTCTGATTCGCGCCTTCAAGCCATCAGACTCGCGCCCCCAGCCGCCTCACTTTGCCAGCCGATCCTTTCCGTCGTCTGCATCGCTCCGTAGCCAACTCGCAAGTCGCACCGCCACTCGTCCGGAGCGCCCCGATCCAATCCGTGTCGCTTCGCCCCGATCTGATCCATGCCGCTTCACCCTATCCAATCTGCGTTCTCCTCCGCCACGAAACCAGCTGTCGTCTAGTCGCAACCGTCCGTCGAGCCGAGCGCCGTTGATTGAAGTCGCGAAGCCGAGCTGCGTCTCCGCCCCACGTCCAGTCGCTAGCCGAGTCGCGCCTCACAGCTGCACCTACGTGCCTGCTTCGCCCCTCAAGTCGCGCCTGTGCCGTTTTCACGAGCCGAAATTCTTCAAGCCGAGCCGATCCCCGCTTTCCCAGCTGAGCCGCCAAGCCGATCCCTACTCTTCCAGCCGAGCCGTCAAGCCTTTTGAGCCACCTAGTTTTTGGTCCTTTCCCCACCTGTCATTGGTAAGTTTTTGGTAAGCTTGTTGGGTTTTTGGCATACGCAACGAAGAGTAATTTTTGTTTTTTTAAATAATTTAATTTTTGGATTAAATTAAATTATCTTTCTGAAAGGGCCGGTTGGACCAGCTGGAGTTGGAGCGTGGGATTTCTCGACTTAAAGGGAATTAGCGCAACCTTGATCTTGGGTAAGTTGCTTCGAACGACTCTTGGACCTCTTTTCCATGAAGGTTAGGTTTTAATTGTTGTTCCTAACCATTTAGGGCCCCGCTGCTTGGAAAGCACATCTTTTTCTTGCTGTTAGGACTCGTCGACCAAATCTCCAGGTAAGAGATTTCTACCACTAGCCCTACGACTAGAATCATGAGACTGCATGCATTCCTGGTTATGCACTTGAGGACTACACTGCATGAAGATAGTATAACGAGGGCATGATGTGACTACTGGTGTGACTTATTATGATGACATGGTTAATGTGTTGACGGCTGATTATGACTTTATGTTTGGTTGTGGTGATGAGATGTGATATGATTACATGTTGATGTTATGTATATGTATGCTATGGTTAGGGTGTATGTTAGCTTCTTATTAGAGTCGTACCCACATGGGTGTCATCCGGGATCACCACCTTTATGATACAGACATGATGGAGAGAGCCGACGCGCTCGCTCCCACTTATGACTGCATAGTCTGACGGGATTACTTGTCTGACATTGACATTGACATAGACATGACGTGAGTGATCCGACAGGACCGCTCACAGCCCGAGCGTCTTAGGTATTCCCTTGGGAATTACCAAGGACCAGCTTGTCCCTACGGGGGCGCATGTTGCACGTGTTCGGGGACGTGCCAGTTATTGGGTACCATTTTTAGGACTCTAATAGGAAGTTAACAGGCACCTAGTGGGACTAGTAGTTGGTCCCTTACTGAGTATTTCATACTCACTCTTTCCATGTCATGTATTTCAGGTAGAGGCCGAGGTAGGGGCAAGGGCAAGCTCGCGAGCGACCAGAAGTGACCGTGGCGAGCCATAGGGACTTCTGCTTCCGGTTACACCCCGTTTTAAACATTTAGTACTTGAGTTTTATCTTCTTCTTTATTTACTATTTCGTTTATTTAAAAGTAGATAGGGCCCGAGTAGGATTTTAATATTCGTTTATATTTTGCACATTTCCCTGATTTGATTTTTATAAATAAAATTATGAGGTTTTATTCATTTTAACTAAACTTTATGACTTAAATTATGTTAATTACATTTAGTAATGACTTCGGCTCAATATAAGGAGTTGGGTCGTTACAATGTTAAACTCTATAAGAATTCTCTTGTCTATAGCCACATTTTATAATTATGAAATATGACAAATGAATGTCAAGACTGTTTTTCTAAATGGCAATCTTGAAAAGAGTATCTTTATGTCTCAGCCTCAGGGGTTCATAATCTAAGGTCAAGAGCAAAAAGTTTGTAAGCTGAATCGATCTATTTATGGGTTGAAATAAGCATCCAGATCTTGGAACATTAGGTTTGATACTACGATCAAATCCTATGGTTTTGACCAAAACGTTGATGAACCTTATGTATACAAGAAAATCAACAAAGTTAAAGTAGCTTTCTTAGTACTTTATGTGGATGATATATTTCTCATTAAGAATGATGTAGGTAACCTAACTAACATTTAAACTTGGCCTATAGCCAAATTCCAAATGAAAGATTCGGGAGAGGCACAATATGTTCTTGGGATCTAAATCATAAGGGATTATAAGAACAAAACGTCGGTACTGTCTCAGGCAACCTTACTAAAAGAATGGTGGTTTGATATTTGATGCAGAACTCTAAGAAGGATTTGTTACCTTTCAGGCACGGGGTTCACTTGTCTAAGGAATAGTGTCCTAAGACACCTCAAGAAGTTCAGATATGAGATGTATTCTCTATGCATCAGATGTGGGCAGCTTAATGTATGTTATGCTCTACACTAAGCCAGATATTTGTTATGTAGTAGGAATAGTCAGTAGGTATTAGTCCAACCCAAGGTTAGATCACTAGACGACGGTTAAAATTATTCTCAAGTATCTTAGGAGAATGAGAGACTACATGCTTATATATGGAGCTAAGGATTTGATCCTTATAGGATACATTGACTTCAATTTCCAAACTAATAAGGATTCTAGGAAATCCACGTCCATATCAGTGTTCACCCTGAACGAGGGAGCCATGGTATGACGTAGCATCAAGCAACGATGCATTGCAGACTCTACTATGGAGGTTGAGTATGTCGCTGATTGCGAAGCAACAAAAGAAGCAATTTGGCTTAGAACATTCCTACATGATTTAGAAGTTGCTCTAAACATGAACTTGTTCATCATTCTATATTGTGATAATAGTAGGACCGTAGCCAATTTTAAAGAACCTCGCAGCCACAAATGAGGGAAACACAAAGAGATGAAGTATCACCTGATACGGGAGATTGTACAATGAGGGGATGTGATTGTCACTAAGATCGATTTGGAGCATAATATTGTTGATCCATTTACGAAGACTCTCATGGCTAAAGTGTTTGAGGGTCATCTAGAAAGTCTAGGTCTATGAGATATGTACATTAGGTAATCTAGAGTAAGTGGGAGATGTACAATGGGTATGAAGATGCCCTAGTTTATTGTATTTGTATATATACGTTTTATGTAATATACTTGTACATTTTACCGTTCCTAATGTTTGAGGATTGTTTTATTATGTACATCCCATAGAGACTAGAGTTTTAGTCCAAGTGGGAGTTTGTAGAGTTTTATGTCCTAAAACTCGTATATAGTAAATATAATTCATTGACCGTTATTAAAAAGTGTTATTATTATAATTTCAATAAGTGTTATTGATTTTATTATTAGTTTTGTCTTAAGAACCTAAATCCAATAAACTAATATCCTTACTTGTTTGATGAGTCTTGAACAGTATGTATAGACACACATGAATCAATGTTCGAGATCAACTTAAAGGGTCTATAGTATAAGGATAAGGTTGGGTACCTTATCTTGGTAACACTATGGATACGACTCACTTTGTATTTGATACAAACGCAATGATCCAACACGTTCGCATAGGTGACATGCGAGTGAGGGTATCCTATGCAATAAGTTTGCATAAGACTGGACTGTGAAATAGTAACCACTAGATGTAACACTGTTAACTAGTTAGGTTTCTATTTCATTAGGATGACCTAGGTAACTTAGTCTTAATTCAGAGTGTATTATGAACTTCTGTTTGTGAGGGTTTGTCTTTTGAATTGTATGGATGAGAGTGACTAGTTTACTAACTTAATATGCTTATCATTTTGGGGACAAGACCGAGTAGGGAGTTAGGAACATAATCACACAAGATGGAATTTACTCCTTCTCGACTTTAGAGTAAGTAAATGAGTGTTTCCTTAAATGTTGTCTTCGAGACTTGAACAAATGACCCTACCCTCTCTATTAGGGGTGTAAATGAGTTGGATTGGGAGACATTCTCAATCCAATCCATATTTTCGGGTTGGTTGGGTTGCCAACCCGAATAATATGAATTAGGTTTCCAACCCAACCAATAAAATAAGGGTTGAGTTGTCGGGTTGTATTATTATTATTTTTTTTCGTTTCTAAATTTTAATGTTTGTAAATGAAAATCATCAACCGTAAATCGAATATGTTTTGCATCAAGTTAAGCAAAAAAAAAAAAAAAAAAAAACCTCTTGGAACTCAAGATGTTTAACTTTTATTAAACAAATAAATAATAATGAAATATAATATATATATATATATATATATATTTATTTATTAATATATATATTTATTATATTAATTCAGGTTGGGTTGGGTTGACCCAAATTTTTCAACCCTTCAACCCTTCAACCCAACCCAACTCGAAAAAAAAATAAAAAATTTCAACCTAACCCAACCCAACCATATGGGTTGGATAGTCTGGGTTGTCGGGTTGCTCGGGTTATTCTTACACCCCTACTCTCTATTGCACGATAGGGGTTTCTGTTTAGTGGTTGAACCATATACAGGTTGTTCATTAGAGAAACACCGATATTTAAGGACTAGAAGTAACCTATAGGTAAAATGGTAATTTGACACAGCTGGTATTATGAACACTTGTGAAGGACTAACTTACTGGTATTTGTCTATATCTGTGAACGCATAAATATATCTATAGTGAGAAGAATTTAGCTGTGAGTCTTTAGTGGAGTGTACACACAATTAACGAATATTGGTTAATGTAGTTAATGAGTTTAGTCAATTAATCTCATATCGTTGTACCTTCTGATCTGTAGGTCCATTAGGTCCCCTTCCTAGCTCGTAAAGGGTAATGAAGCTTAATTGTATTGATTGTAATTTGAAATGTTCAAGTTTACTTTGGAAATTAATATAATGTATGGTGATACATTATAATATAAAGTTTATATTTTAATTAAACTTATTATAGAAATTTAATTCTGGATATGATTCAAAATTAATTTATGAAAAAATAAAATATTTGAATGAGTTCAAATATTAATTTAATGTGAATTATATTCATATTAAAACTATAGGTTATGAGAGAAATTTATATTTGAACATGATTCAACTTTGGATTAAAATAAATATAAGATATTTAATTAAGCTATTAATTAATTAGAGAATTAGTTAATAGATTAGTTTAATTTAATTTAATTTAATTTAATTAAAACTATAGGTTATGTGAGAGATATTTATTTAAATATGATTTAAATGAAATATTAATTAAATATGATTTATTTATTTATTTTAATTTTAATATTAATTTGATTGGTTAAATTAATAGGAAACATGAGTGGTTTTCCCACGTTTTTTTGTTTTACTCTCTTAATTTCTCTCTTCTTCGATGAAGAAGAGGGAGATATCGGTACGCAAAAGAATCGACAGAACTGTTCTAGGATGCGTATTGCAATTCTCTCAAGAAAAAATTCTCCTCTCTTAGAATTTCCCTTCTGCAATTTTGGTTTCCACAAACCAATCTCAACTCAAAGAATAGAAAAGTTTCCGAATAGTGGTGCTCCAATTTAGCATTTGGCAGATTCAAAATCATCAACGTGGGTATGTATTCTTGTTCCTTATATTTCTCTGTAATGTATTTTTAAGCATGCTTAGCCATAAATAAATTAGTTTTTGCCAATGTAATGGTATGTTTTAGGTTCCTAAATTAAATTGAGTTAAGGACTCTATTAATGTTCCGCTGCGTAGAGCTCTCATCCCTTCATTCTGTATTTATTGTATACGTTTGCCTTTGCTCTAGACCTTCTCCTGGAAATGAAGGTCGAGAAATGGAAATTGAATTGATCTCTCTTGTTAACAAATCTTCCAAAATTATTTTGTTAATTTATTTATCTTCTTCATTAGTAGGAAGACTTTCAAAATCTTCCCTAAATTGAGTTGCATCATCTTCATTGGGAAGATTTATTGAACTCTCACTCTTTAGGTTGCTTAGGAGATTATTAATTTCTTCGAGAAGTTTTTGTTTTTGAGTTTTTATTTTAACCTTTTCTAGAAGTTAGAAAAGGTTAGGAGTTTCTTCCAGGGTAGAAGGATTTATATTTTCGTCTAGCTTGAAGACTTGGTTTGCAATTGAAGAAAACATTTTGTTAGAATAATTGTTTGGAACTTGGATGCTTTTTATTTCCTTATTTGTGGGAGCCTTGAACTCTTCAGATTCCTTGATGATTTGAAAGGGTTTTGATATAACGTTTTTGTTATAGAAGCTTTTGAATTCAACATCTTCCATTAGAGGATAATCAACTTTTATTTCTCCTCTTTGAGTTTTCCAAGATTTTTTTTCTTTAATTGTGCAAAGATGGTCAAAATCTTTCCTTCGGTTGAACCATCCTAAAATACGCTTCTCTGAACAGTTCCTAATTTCCGTCTCACAATAGTTCTTGAAAAAGGCAATTCTTTCGATACCATTTGCTTTAGACATAAATTCCTTTTGAAGGGATTCTCTGTCAATCTTGAACTTTGACTTTGAAATAATTACATTTAATTAAGAACTTGTATCCATTTCAGTTTGAGTTGGAGAATCTGGGAGATTTTCTTCCTAAACGATGCTTGGTATTTCTTGATCTAATCTGACAGATTTAATTCTTACAGAATTTGATCTATTTAGATTAGGTAATACCAAACTTCGAATACTGGATGTGTTTGGCCTTGAACTCATGAACTCTCAAGAACTCATGTTTTCTTTGACAACAGGGAATTTAGGTGATTCGCTCTCGAATTTGTTCTCCACTTTCCCATTAGGATGTTCAATTATATGGGAATGTTCTTTCTCTTTCTTCTGAGGGATAAAAGCGTTGTTTAAAACCCAATGGAGATTTTTGGTAACTTCTTACCAAGAAAGGAGTTTTGGTATTACCCGATTAAGAAAATAATTTTCTTTTTCTGCTATATGCATTTATTCTCGTAATAAAAGTTGGGGGATCACTTAATAAAAGTTGAGTGATCTCTTAATAAAAGTTGGGGTATCACTTAATAAAAGTTGGAGGATTGTTTAATAAAAGTTGGGAGATCGTTTTAACTTAAAGATTTTTTAGTAAAAGTAGTTGGGAGATTGTTCCTTTTTTTGGGTACAAACACAAACTCGATCCTTTCCTCGGATTAGGATCAAACAGTTAATACCACTCTTTTTAAGGATGAAGAGAAACCCTTTATAATGAATTTGAAATGATGTACAACATGATGAAACCTTCCAAATTAGTAGATTTACAAATTTATAGCACTCAACAATTTAATCCTCACAATATAAAATTTCTTTCTAAGAATAAGATGAAGAGAAGAAAATTTAAAGCTTAGAGAGAGAAACTTTCAATTTTTAGAGAGGATTGTTGTTTGAAACGAATGTGTCTTAATTTGGAGAAGAAAATGTCCTTAAATAGACAGAGGGGATGTTGAAATCTAAAATCAATTTGATCAATTGGATCTTGTAAAAGAAAATTAAATAATGGAGATTTAAACACAACTAGCCGCTAGACACAAACAAAAATAATAACATAATAATATATATGTTTTTATAAAATCATTTCTTTAAAGCTTAACTGTAACGACCCAACTTTTTATACTAAGCTCAGGTCATTACTAAAAAGAAACAATGACATGAGACACTTTCTTTAAAGGAGGGAAGACTAAATTTTCATTAAAAACAGAATATTAAAACACTGAAACATAGACGCGGAAGCAAAACTGAGTCCCCATATGGCATGTCACGGATCCTTCTCTGTTGCTCGCCAGCTTTCCTCTACCTTTACCTTCGCCTAAAATGTTAAACATAGAAAGAGTAAGTATAAACATATACTAAGGGACCTACTACTAGTCCCGCTAGGTGTCTGTTAACTTCCCATTAGAGTCCTGAAAAGGTACCCAATAACTGACACGTTTCCGAACACGTGCAACATGCGCTCCCGTAGGAACAGAATCTGGTCTTCGGCGTCCCGAGGGAGCACCTAGGACATACTGGTCTGTAGCAAACCCGGATGAAACACTAAGACAATTAGGCTGCGAGTATCCTGTCGAATCACTCGAATCATATCTATATCCATGCTAGACTGGCGGTCCCGTCGGACTACGCAGTCCTAAATAGGTGGTGATCCCAAAGGACACCCATGCAGGTACGACTCTAATAGACAAAGTTAACAGAACACTCTATCCATAGCATGTAGCATAACATAACATCATAACAAGGCATGGATATTAATCTTAACGTCCTTAATCATGTGATTAATATATCCTGCATCAACAATCATCAACATCAATCTACCAGTTATTAACATAACATCATTCATCATCATCAATCATCAACATAATAATCTCAGTCATCATCATCAACATCAATACAATGACAGTCATTATCAATAGCATCAAGTTATGCATTTTAGCTACCATCAATGCATAATCATAATTACATGCGGTCTCTTAAATTCAGTTCGATAGTCTAGTAGGAGAATCTCTTACCTGGAGATTTTAGCCAAACAAGGTACTCCCTAGCTGACAGTAAAAATTCTCCAATTAACTTGATCCTAATCATAAAAAGAAAACTCAGTATCTTAATTAATGAAATTAGCAATTGGCTAACATCCAAAAATTCTCCCAAATTAATTAACTTTCTAAAAAAATTGGGGTTGAAACCAATTCAACCTTGATTGGGAAAAATCAAAGATTTAGATCTTAAAAAAAATTAGCCAATTGAACCTTTAAAGAAACCCAAAATAGATCCAAAATTAAATTAATAAAATATTAATTTAATTCCATTGGCTTACCAAGGTTACTCAAATGAAGGTTGAAAAAGTCTCTTATCCTTGATGGAAAAATTATCACTTTAAATCCTCAAGTTTCCAAAGAGACCAATCTTAACTTCAACTGATGAGGCGGCGACAGCAGAGGGTTCTCTTAGAGAAGAAGATGAAGAACCTTTTTCTTTTTCTTTACTTTATCACTTAAGCATTCCAATGCTATTTATAGACCCAAATAATAACAATAACATTTATTATTATTATTTCCTTTTACTTTTACTTTTAAGATATATATATATAATACCAAAAATATACATATATCTTTATTCCCATTATCTTTCCTAAATAAATGCCTTAAATGCACAAAATCTTAGTCATTTATAACCATTAATAATAATAATAATAATACTTCTTTATTATTATTATTTTTCTCTCACCAAAATCTACAACAAACATATATATTTATTTAAACCATTATTCTCTCTTATAAATAAATATATATATTTTTCGTCCAATCAAATCAATCATCTCTCTTCTCATGGATTATCTTCTTTTCCAAACAAATATAATTATATTTCATAATATAATTAACTTCACTTTTCTAAATTATTAATTAAATATATATATCCATATATATATACTCAATTAATTCCAATTCCACCAAAACTAATTTTTCCCTCCAAAAACTCAAATTAACTTAAATCCTCAATCAATTTAATCAATCAAATCTTTTCCAATAAATCACTTATAACTTCCAACATGAATTATCTTAACCCAACCATAACAACTTCACTCCATAATTAATATTTATCTTTCTGCAGAATAATTAATTATTTCCCACAATAATTAATTATTATTTATTTTTCTCCAAAATAATTAATTATCTTCCACAATAATTAATTATTATTTATCTTTCTCCAAAATAATTATCCTTTTACAAATAATTATATTTTCCCAAAATATAATTATTTTACTTTTTCTCCCTTACCAAATATCCTTTCTCCAAAATACAATTATCTTATTCCCGATGCCGTCTATGCCGACGTATCTCCCGGCGTCGGGAAAACCTCTTTTTCGACGTTTTTTTCCCAACGTAATGAACCTCGAGAAATCTTTTTTAAATATTTTATTTTTAATTTTTTCCTTATAATATTTTGCTCAAACATTCACAATGATGTTCGGATTGCTCAAAAAAAATTCGCAACGTTTTGGATTAAATTAAAATAAATTAATAAATATACAAACACAAATTAAAAAAATAGAATTAAAATTAATAATACGAATAAGTTGACTACAACAAAATATAGTTTTCAAAATAGAAAAAACATAAACATAATGAAAAGTCTCCCAACGAGGTGCGTATGCGCATAATTCTACACCTTCGGTCCTAAAAATGGTATAAAAATAACTAAGTTTAATACATAATCATATATTGCAAAAACTTAAGAATAATAGAGACATATACGACGTACCGCAGAGCTAGGGATCATGTGGTGGTCCCTGTTGTGCACAAGTTAGTTCTTCTATCATCTTTTTCATAGCTTCCACTTGTGAAGCTAATGCTTGGTGATTTCTATCTTGTACTTCAATCCGTTCCAAAGCTTCATGAAGTTTAGCTTGTAATTCAATCTCTTTTTCTGTGGACTGCGAACAAGATGTCGACGAACTGCTTGCACTTGCCGTTCTGCGGGCCTTCGGCTTGGGTCCCCAACCAAGGCCTTTTGAGTAGCCTGGTCGTCTACCCAACACCTGATCGCATATCTCATTCTCAGAGAGTGGCTGACTACCCCTGGGGTAGGCTGGGATTGAAGTTCCAGCATTTGATTCTGCAACAAATTTAAAAATTATGTTAGGTAACGCGCAAAAATATATAATAAAAGTGGATAATTAATAAGGGTATAATTTACATGCGCATCCTCGGCGGCCTGTGACACAAATGTCCCAGCTCGAACGTGTGTTTCCCGAAACAATTCCACACGATCGACCGGCTGCCCTCTTCTTTCAGTGAGCTCATACTGTCGTTGTAGAAACGACTTGGACCCGCTACTATGATTGTAAGGCTGCTTCTGTCTAATAGCCTTGTTTGTCCGTGATTAGTCCTGCATTAAAACAATTATATTGTTTATTTCTTATACATATTAAAACTTGTTATCATAATTAATCATGAAAAATACCTGGAATGCATGGCTGATATAATAGTCGCAGAGGAAGTGCAAATCCTCATCACGTCCAACTAATGCGTTTGGTGGGTTGGCACGAGCCTCCTCCGGGTCGCTGTACTTTTTGAAATGTCTATGACAGTCGGCCCGAAACTCTTTAAAGGTCGTGATCGTCTGATGCTCAACAAACCTGTTCATTGCTTGATCATTGAAATCAAGCACAAACACTCGCTACACATTACAAACATAACACATTAGATTGGTTAAAGTTAGATATGTTTCAAATGAAATCATATATAAATGTGTAGTGCATTTAATTACCTGGAGGTCGCCCTTGACGACCTCAATGTATTCTCTCCCAACGTCCGCCCACTTAAGACAGCGGACGGGAAATGTCTTTCGCACGAACACGCCTATCGCCTGGCTGAAGTAAACGACGTGTGGAGAAATAGGCTTCTCCGCTCCAAGGGCGATCGTCATTGGAATGCGCCCATTTATTGCAACGTGGCGCTCTAACTCCAAGAGTCGAGACTACGCACGTCTCCTAGGAGTCGGAGTCGTTTGTTGAGAAGAAGACCCTGCTCAATAAATAGACAATAACATATAAAGTTAGAAACCCCTACATGAAATATTTATAAGTTAAAAATGAAGAAAATTCTTAGACTCACCCGTATTGTCGCCCACTTCAATTTTCAATTTAACTTAAACACCCTCCCTCCAATTCAATTTTAAATTTGACTATTAACCCCCCCCTCCCCTCCAATTTCAATTTTCAATTCAAATATAAACCCCCCTCCCAATTCAATTTTCAATTTAACAATAAACCGCCTCCCCCAATTCAACCCCCATTCAATTTTCATTTAACTATAAAATCCCCCCTCAATTCAATTTTCTAAAACAAAAATCCTAAACCATTCAAATTTCAAATTTCAATTTCAATTCAACCACAAATTACACACACTCTATACAAAAATACATTTAACAAACAAAAATTTATTCCAAAAGAAAATCCTAAACTAATTTTCATAAAAAAAACCCTAAAACATAAATTTAAACTAAATAAATTTTCATTTTCTGCTTACCTAAAGTGGCAGACGGCGGCGAGGGACAACGGTGAGGGAGGGTGACGACAGACGGCGGCGGAACAACGGCGGAAGGGCGACGGAAATCGCGACGACGATCTCGGCTTCTCCTTTCTTTTCCCCTCTCGGTTTCGGTTCTGTAAAATACAGAACTGAAATGATTTTAAAGGGGATTTCCCGACGTAGTGACGTGACATCGGGAAATCCCTCAAAATGTGTCGGGAAAAGGGGAATTCTCGACGCTCATTAAACGTTTTTCCCGACGTTTCATGCGGCATCGGGAAAAACCCCTATTCCCGACGTCGCTCCCGACGCACTGTTCACGACGTCGGGAATAGTTCGTTTTTTAAAATTAATTTACCCTTTTCCCGACGTATTCTTGTCGACGCCTTCGTGGTGCGTCGGGAAAGATTGTTTTCCCGACGCATCTCCTGATGCGTTGTTGACGGCATCGGGAAAGCCCTTATTCCCGACGTTCTTTATGCCGACGTCCTTTTCGGCGTCGGGAATGCTCCATTTTCTTGTAGTGACACCACATCATAAACTAACATCAATGGTTTCTATTCTAGCAAGAACCTTGACCATACAATTAAAAATATAAAAAATAAAAAAAAATAAACTCACACATTTCACAAAGAGTTAAAATAAGTCATTCACTATCTTGCTGGAATGGGTCGCAAAGTTGAAATTGAAAGGAAGGGGGAACATTGAATGAGAGACATAAGAGGGAAGAGGGAAGAGGGAAGAGGGAAGAGGGAAGAAGGAAGAAGGAAGAAGGAAGAAGGAAAGGAGAAGGAAGAAGTGAGGGGCTAGGGTTGGGATATTTTATAAAATACCCTTTTTGATTTAAAGAAAGAATAAATTAGTAAGATTTTATAAAAAGTGATAAGCTCCCAATATGCTTTAAGTTTACAAAGCTAAAGGTCCTTCTAAGATCCTTGTAAACGGACACAAATGAGTCTAACTTACCAAATGATTCCAACCAAGAGTTTAGTTAGAGGATGAATCACTCTTAGATCAAACTTAGAATCTATGATGGTCTCTCCTAGATCCTAAGACGACTCACTCCAGAATTAGATGGATCAAAACTAATCCAATGAATCGATTGAACATCAAACCTAAGACAAGATTTGATAGAAAAAGACAACACCAAAGGGGTTGAATAAGCAAAAGCTTTTTTTAGTATTCATTCTTTTTCATTTCATAAGCATTACAAGATTTTTTATAGGCCAAATGGTCATGGATAAACCAAGGAACTCAAAAGTCATTCAAATACACTTAATTGCAAATTGTAGAAAATAAGACCTAGGAACTTAAAACTTGATTACACATCAAACGAGCAACCATTTCTCAAAATTAAAAGATAGAATTGTTTTTAAATTGTCTTAAATATGTGCTATGTAATCCGTCCCTCATAATGGTAATGTTTGACAACCTTGACATCACGAAATTTCAAGAGATGCAAGTTGGATAACCACCTCTTCACAAATTCTGCACACTTTTTTCGTTCCCCGTGCCATCTTCCAAATTACACAACTTTTCCCGTTCCATCTTGACTCCATGCTCTTCTTGACTTGCTGAACTAACATTATACAAGAATTTGAGTTCAAAATTCTTGGTTTCTCGTTGTGCATTTGCCAGCTTTTGAACATGCAGTGTGAAAGCCTCTTGTATCTTCTTTGCCTTGCGCTTTGTGATTAGTCCTTTAGGTACATGCAATAGATTATTAATTGAATCCACATCATCCCCCCTTTCTTTAGAAGGATTTGTCCTCAAATCAAGGTCTTCATTGCCTACATCAAAAAGAGTCAAGTCAGCCACATTAAAAGTAGAACTTACATTGTACTTACCTCGTAGATCTAACTTGTATGCATTGTTATTGATCCGTTCAAGCACTTGAAAAGGGCCATCGCCTCGTTGTTGAAGTTTTGACTTCCTTTGATCCGGAAACCTTTCATTTCTTAGATGAACCCAAACCCAATCTCTCGGTTTAAAAATCAATTCCTTTCTTCCTTGGTTCTTGCAAGTGACTAGCTTTTGATTCTTCTTTTCAATCCTTTCTTTGATTTCTTTGTGCAAAGTTTTGATGTATTCAGCCCTAGAAGAAGCTGCATCACTAGTAAACATATTAGGCGGCAAAGGTGATAAATCTAAAGGAGTCAAATGGTTAATACCATACACAACCTCAAAAGGTGAACAATGAGTTGTGCTATGAATTGCCCTATTGTATGCAAACTCCACAAAAGGTAGGGTCTCTTCCCAAGACTTAAGATTTTTAGAAATTAGTGATCTAAGCAAGGCCCCCAAAGTTCTATTAACCACCTCAGTTTGCCCATCCGTTTGTGGGTGACAAGTTGTAGAAAATAGAAGCTTAGTTCCCAATTTTCCCCACAAAACTTTCCAAAAATGACTTAAAAATTTAACATCCCTATCACTAACAATAGTTTTGGGAATGTCATGCAATCTAACCACTTCTCTAAAGAAGAGATTAGCTATGTTGGTAGCATCATCGGTTTTGTTACATGGAATGAAATGAGCCATCTTACTAAACCTATCAATCACCACAAAAATACTATCATGATGTCTTCTAGTCTTTGGTAATCCTAGAACAAAATCCATGCTAATGTCTACCCATGGTTCATTAGGAACATCTAATGGTGTGTAAAGGCCATGTGGTTGTGTCTTAGACTTAGCCTCCTTACACTTGAAACATTGCTTGCACACTTTGTTCACATCTTTCCTCATTTTAAGCCAATAAAAGTGTTCACACAACATGCTATATGTTTTAAATTCTCCAAAATGTCCCATAAGTCCTCCCCCATGAGCTTCCTTCACAAGTAATTCTCTCATGGAACACTTAGGAATACAAAGCTTTCCTTTCCTAAAAAGCATCCCATCAAACACAATATAATCTTGAACATTTTTCCCTTCTAAACATTGTGCATACACATCATAAAATTCAGATTTCTCAACTTTTTACAACTCAATCATGTGTTTAAAACCAAGAACTTTTGCACTAAGGGATGAGAATAAAGCATACCTTCTTGATAATGCATCGACCACCATATTGTCCTTACCCTTTTTGTAATGGATGACATAAGGAAATGTCTCAATGAATTCCACCCATTTCGCATGCCTCTTGTTAAGTTTAGTTTGACCTTTGAGATACTTCAAGCTTTCATGGTCTGTGTGGATAACAAACTCTTTTGGCCATAAGTAATGTTGCCAAACTTTCAAAGCCCTCACAAGCGCATGTAGCTCCTTGTCACAGGTCGGGTAGTTGAGTTGAACTCCATTTAGTTTTTCACTAAAGAACATGATTGGTTGCTTTTCTTGCATCAAAACAGCCTCTATACCTATCCCACTTGCATCACATTCTATCTCAAAAGATTTATCAAAATTAGGTAAAGCAAGACAAGGTGCTTTGATCAATTTTTCTTTAAGCTCATTGAATGCATTTTTTGAATGCATTTTTCTGCTCTTCTTTCAATTCAAATTTCACATGGTTTTTCACAAGTTCAGTTAATGGTGAGGCTATGCTACTAAAATCTTTAATAAATCTCCTATAGAAACTAGCTAAACCATGGAAGGATCTTACCTCAGATGCATTGGTAGGAGTTGGCCATTCTCGGATAGCCTTTACCTTTTCTTCATCAACTTTCACTCCATCCTTTCCAACAATGAACCCTAGAAAATGTATTTGTTCTAGACAAAAACTACACTTTTTGAAGTTGGCATAAAGGTTTTCTTCTCTAAGTTTGAGTAAAATTGTCTTAACATGCAAAATATGATCATTCAAGCCTTTTGAGTAAACAAGGATATCATCAAAGTATACTACCACAAATTTTCCATGTATTCCTTCAAAACATGATTCATTAGCCTCATAAAAGTACTTGGTGCATTAGTAAGGCCAAACGGCATAACAAGCCATTCATAAAGCCCAAACTTTGTTTTGAAAGCCATTTTCCATTCATCTCCTACATGCATACAAATTTGATGATAACCGCTTTTAAGGTCTATTTTTTAAAACAGATTAGCACCATGCAATTCATCTAACATGTCATCTAATTGAGGAATAAGATGTCGATACTTTACCGTTATTTTGTTGATAGCTCGGCAATCAACACACATCCTCCATGTACCATCTTTCTTGGGTACCAAAATCACCGGAACTGAGCAACGACTCATACTTTCTCTAATATACCCTTTATCCATGAGTTCTTCAACTTGTCTTTGGATCTCCTTAGTCTCGGTTGGATTGGTTCTATAGGTAGCCATGTTTGGAAGAGTTGCACTCGGAATGAAGTCAATTTGATGCTCAATCCCTCTTAGAGGAGGTAAACCCGTAGGTGCATCTTCATGTGGAAACGTGTCATTAAATTCCTGCAAAAGAGATTTAAAAGCACTAGGCAAACCATCATTAGAGTTAGACTCATTTTCTAAACACTTTCCTTTGCACATAAGTACAAAGGTTGGTGCTTCGAATGAAAAGATATTTCTCACTTCCCCTTTTCTCATAACCAAACTCACATTCTTTATTTTTTTTCTCAAAATCACTTTTTTCTCTCCTGATTTGCACTCACCTTTTGCCCCTCACCTTCCTCTCTTTCTTCACGATTCTCTATTTCTTTTAACTTATTTTCTTCTCTCCTCTCCTTTTCTTCAAATTCTTTTCTTTTCTTTTCTAATTTCAAATGATCACAATGTACTTCATATGGAGATAATGACAGCAAAGTAAACTTCTTCCCATCCAAAGTAAAGGTATACTTGTTCAACAATCCATCATATGTAACTTCTCAATCATATTGCCAAGGTCGGCCTAACAAAATATCTCCCGCATGCATAGGTACAACATCACAAAGAACTTCATCCTTATATCTTCCCAAAGTAAAAGAAATAAGAACTTGAGAATTTACCTTCAATTCTCCTTTGTTAGTCAACCATTGAAGTTTATATGGCTTTGGATGTGGATGAGTAGTAAGTTGAAGCCTTTTTACAAGAAAACTACTTACCACATTTGTGCAACTTCCATTATCAATCACCAGGCTACATGGGCTTCCTTTAATCAAACATCTTGTGTGAAACAAGTTTTCCCTTTGATCTTCAATTTCCTCTTCCTTGATTTTCACATTAAGTACCCGCCTTGTAATCAGAGATATGGAATTACCTTCTTCAATATGCTCGTCATCAACGGGTGTTTCATAATCTTCCTCAAGTTGTGCATCATTTTCCTCACATTCATCTTCCGAATCAATCACGCCATTTCTCACCACCATGACTCTTTTATTGATACAATCTTTACTCATGTGTCCAAACCCTTTGCACTTCCAACATTGAATAGAACTAGTCTTCTCCCTTACCTCCTTTGAAGCTTCAACCTTCTTAGTATTAGAGCTCTCGGTCTCCACTTTTTGGGCATCCACAAATTTCCCCCTTGATTGCATTGATTCATTCCTATTCACAAAACCATCCTTGTTCCATGTATTAGAACTTGAAAAGATGTGAGTTTTAGACACATACATTTTTGAACGCTCCTTTTTTTCCTTCAATTGAGCTTCAATTTTGATAGCATAATGATACATATCTTCCATATTATATGGTGGATTTCTATCAACAAGATGAGCAATTTCTTGATTCAACCCTCCAAGGAACCTAGACATGGTGTCTTCCTCATCTTCTTGGATTCTTGCTCTTCCAATCAAATTCTCCATCTCTCGATAATATTCAGCAACACTTTTTGTACCCTACCTCAAAGATTGTAATTTAGTTTTCAAATCTCTTTCATAATGTTTTGGGACAAACCTTTTCCTCATGGCTTCTTTGAGTTCTTCCCAAGTTTCTATTGGATCCTCCTCTTTCCTCCTTCTCTCGGACTTGAGATAATGATACCATTCAGATGCATAATTGGTGAATTTGGCAATGGCAAGTTTCATCTTCCTATTCTCACTAAATGTGTTGCAATCAAACACATGTTCTATCTTTCTTTCCCATTGCAAATATGTCTCTGAATCTGTCGTTCCACTAAAAGGTGGAATCTTGAGTTTAACTCCTCCATCTCTATCTTCATGCACTCTTTCCATCCTTCTAGGTTGCATTACAATGACCTTTCCACACTTCTCACAAAGATTTCACTCAAGGACACTCGTGTTTATCACTCAAGGGTAGGCTTTTGGTACTAGGTCAAAGATGTAAGGGTTAGATTTAATTTTGGTGCAATCTTGCTATACGCTTGATATAACCGATTCAAATGATCAACTTTTCACAATCTAAACTAGAGCAACTCAACCTTAAGACCAGCAACTGTAAACTTTGAACAAACACCCAATATAATGACACTAACTTTTGATGTGTTCCTCGGATCTTCGAATAAAAATCTTTTTTTTTCTGATTTTTTTTCCTTTTAATTTCTTTTCCTTCTGAATTTGTTTTTTTTTTTTTTGTTTTTTTAATACTCCGAGAGCAAGACTTGATTATAAACTCGTATTGAAAAAACAAGAAAAAAAAATGACGGAAAGTAAAGATATTTCACCTCTAGAGTCGGTCAAAGGATGTTGACCAAGGGCTCTGATACCAAATGATAAGCTCCCAATATGCTTTAAGTTTATAAAGCTAGAGGTCCTTCTAGGATCCTTGTAAACGGACACAAATGAGTCTAACTTACCGAATGATTCCAACCAAGAGTTTAGTTAGAGAATGAATCACTCTTAGATCAAACTTAGAATCTATGATGGTCTCTCCTAGATCCTAAGACGACTCGCTCCAGAATTAGATGGATCAAAACTAATCCAATGAATTGATTGAACATCAAACCTAAGACAAGATTTGATAGAAAAAGACAACACCAAAGGGGTTGAATAAGCAAAAGCTTTTTTTAGTATTCATTCTGTTTCATTTCATAAGCATTACAAGTCTTTTTATAAGCCAAATGGTCATGGATAAACCAAGAAACTCAAAAGTCATTCAAATACACTTAATTGCAAATTGTAGAAAATAAGACCTAGGAACTTAAAACTTGATTACACATCAAACGAGCAACCATTTCTCAAAATTAAAAGATAGAATTGTTTTTAAATTGTCTTAAATATGTGCCATGTAATTCGCCCCTCATAATGGTAATGTTTGACAACCTTGACATGACGAAATTCCAAGAGATGCAAGTTGGATAGTCACCTCTTCACAAATTCTGCACACTTTTTTCGTTCCCCGTGCCATCTTCCAAATTACACAACTTTTTCCATTCCATCTTGACTCCATGCTCTTCTTGACTTGCTGAACTAACATTATACAAGAATTTGAGTTCAAAATTCTTGGTTTCTCGTTGTGCATTTGCCAGCTTTTGAGCATGCAGTGTGAAAGCCTCTTGTATCTTCTTTGCCTTGCGCTTTGTGATTGGTCCTTCAGGTACATGCAATAGATTATTGATTGAATCCACATCAAAAAGTGTCGTGGTTTAATGACATTAAAAATGTGTCAAGAAAAACATGAATATGAAAGTTCCATCTTTTCTGTAAAAAACGTGCCTTTTTGACATTAATGATAGATTTTTCCACCCTAAACCTATTTGTCCTATTTCATTGTGTCATTAAATCCCAATTTTCTTCTAGTGTGTGTAAACTCCATTAAAGAACTCACAACTAAACCTTTTTCATTGTAAATATATTTTTGTATCCATAGATATAGATAGATAATAGTAAATTAATCCTTAAAAAATGATTGTAACACCAGATGGGTCAAATTACTATTTTACCCCTAAGTTACTTCTTAGTCCTTAAATACCAATGTTTTTCTAATGAACAACCTATTTATGATCTAACTAATAAACACAAACCCCTCTCATGCCATAGAAAGGGCAGGACCATTTGTTCAAGACTCGGAGACACCATTTAAGGGAACACTCATTTACTTACCCTAAAGTCGAGAAAAAAAATGAATTTCATCTCGTGTGATTATGTTCCTAGCTCCTTACTCGATTTTGTCCCTAAAATGGTAGGCTTATTGGTTCTGGACCCTGGCCACTTTTCCTGTTAACGAAGTTACATTTAATGATTATTATTTTTTGATCTAACGGTTACATTTAGTGGTTAAATATAATCAGCAATCTCGTGCCATAGTAGTTCATCTTGTAACGATTCCACTCTTTATACTATGCTGAAGTCATTACTATTAAAAATACATAAAGACTTTCTTAACAAAATGAAAGATAACACTAAACTTGTATTGAAAACCTCAAATACTCATTTATAAATCATAAATAAAAATACATACAAATAAAATCTAAAAAAATAAAATCCTAGTTCGAATCCTATTTAGTTTTTAAAGAAAAATAATCACAGAAATAACTAATGAGTTTGATAAATGGAATAATACAAAAAAAATACAAAAAAATCGAAACTGTAAAGTAAAAGCGGAAGCAACAAAAAGTTTTCCTATGACAAGTCGTGGTCACTTCTTGTCATTCGCCAGCTTCCTTCTAACTCTACCTCTGTTTGAAAAATTAAATATAAAAAGAGTGAGTATAAACATATACTCAGTAAGGGACCTACTACTAGTCTTGTTAGGTATCTGTTAACTTTCTATTAAGGTCCTGTAAAGAAGTACCCCTAAACTAGCGTGCTCCCAAATACATGCAATCTAATGATCCCGTAGGAATGAATACATCTGATCTTTGGTGAATCCAAAGGAGGAAAAATTTGATCTTCAGTGAACCCGAAGGAATACTTAAGACAATCGAGCTATAAATGATCCCGTCAAACCACTTATATACATAAACATATCATGACAGACTGGTGGTCCCGTCGAACCACACAGTCATAAAAAGGTGGTGATCCCAAAGAACACTCATATGGATACGACCCTAATAGATAAAGTTAACAAAACACCCATCCATAGCATGTAGCACATCATAAACATGACATGAATATTAATCATAACGTCCTTAATCACATTATGTAAATCAATTATCATCATCAACATAATATCAGTCATTAACATAAGTCATTTACATCAACACATAATGCATCTTAGCTACATCAATTCATAATAGAACAATTACATGCAAGCTTTTTAACTTCAGTTCGTAGGAGAATCTCTTACCTCGAGAGTAGCCAAAAGAATTAATCGCTAGTTGACAGTTAAAGATTTTCCAACGAACAAATCTTAAACAGTAGGGAAAAATAAATTATCTAATTCATAAAATTTATTGCCTACCGACTCCAAAATTCTTTTAAATCAATTTACCCAAAGTTGATGTTGGAACCAATTCAACTTTGTTGGAAAATTTCCACAAATTACTTATGCAAAGTATTAGCCAAATGAACATTGAAGGGAAAAAAAATCAAAATGTAGGAAAGTACGCCAACTTAATCCAAAATTAATTTATTTTTTGAGCAAAAATTAAGGTTTGATGGGTATACTAAAACCCAATCAAAACTAACCAATAACTTACCCCAAATTATATTAGGAAAAAAATATAATTATTATTTTAAATTTCTCGTTCTCCACAAATATCCTTCTTCAAATAAATTATCCTACAACAATTTATTCATCTTTATTCTCTTTCCAAAAAACAATCTCTTTCCTTAAATAATTATATTTTAACAAATATAATTATCTTTTCCTTTTTCATAATAATTATATATACATATAATTTTCAAATCTCTACAAAAATTTTCACTCCAATTTAATTAAATAAACATAAAAAATTATCTAATTACTTTTGACTTCCACAAAACCACATAGTTTTCATTAAATGAAAAATGAAAATTAAATAACGCCCAATAAGTTAAAATTAATTAAACAAAATTAAGATAATTAACCCTAAAAAATATCTTAATTTTCGGGATGTTACACATCTGGTGGTTAATTACATCTAGTCGGCAATCTAGGTCATCTTATTAAATAGAAACCTAAGTAGTGAATGAAGTTACATCTAGTGGTTACTGTTTTGTGATCCAATTGTGTGCAAACTCATTGTATAGGATACACCCACTCGCATGTCACCTACATGAACGTGTTGGATCATTGAGTTTGTATCAAATACAAAGTGGGTTATATCCATAATATTACCAAAATAAGATACCCAACCTTATATTTATACTATAGACTCTCTAAGCTAAATCTTGAACTTTAATCTCTTATATGTCTCTACGTACAGTTCAAGAATAATAAAACAACGTAGGATGTTAATTTATTGGATTTAGGTTATTAAGACACAACTAATAAAATAATCAATAATACTCTATGAAATTACAATAATAACAATTTATTAATAACGATCAATGAATTAAATATACTATTTACGAGTTTCTATAAATTAGTCTTTTTATATATGGATATTGTATAAAAAATATAAAGTTGAAGGGTTACCTTGAGTCCTGCTGGTGTCGGTATGGATGACCAATGAACTCTTTGCTTTAATCATTTAATGACATTTTTGCACAAAAGAGTAAGATTAGGAAAAAATGAAATTAACTTATACTCATTGTTTAATCCAAGTAGATCGTGAAGCTCGCGATTAAAAGATACCAAATCCATAAGTTATTAACTTCTTACATTATACATCTAACAATTAAACAACCATTGAAACTAAATACCAGAAATAAAAGTTATAACATTTGTCAGATATTTTTGAACTCACAATCACACATCCATCATGATTTGAAAGTAGAGTAGTCTTGGAAAACGCTAATAAATTCCGAAACCTTTGAAACTGAACACAAAATTCAAACATAAGAATACACATAGGATAGGATAGGGCAAGACGAGACACATTGGATAAATGAATACACAATACGATAATAAAAGGAAAAGAAACCAAAATGGGAGTGAAAGCCCCAAAAACAAAGAGGAGAGAAGAAACGTGGCAATATATGATTGGTCTGTCACCTCACCCACATCCACCCACCGAGCCCCTTGCGGTTACTCACAAAATCCATTTTCTTCATGAATGGACCGCTTTGTCATTTTGTCTTTCTACTCTCACAGAAAGAGAGAGAAAGGAAGAAGCAGAGAGACATAAAGGGAGAGAGAAAGAGAAGACAGAGAGAGTTCTTGAGAGAGAGAGAGAGAGAGAAGGACCGTTAATTTCCGTTAATATATGAAGCAATTTTGAGAGCTACAAGAAGCTAAAATGGTTACAGACCAAGAGCTTTCTCAAGCTATACAATGTCTTCTTCGCGACTCTGCTTCTCCTACAAACCCTAACCCTTTTTCTTCTTTAAACGCTGTTGTTCAGGAGTTGCAGACCAAGCTTGGTCTTGACCTCTCTCATAAACTCGATTTCATCCATGCCCAGATCCAATTTATCCTTCGTTCTCATCCTCAACAACCCCATCATCACCAACATCACCACCACCACCACCATCAGCAGCAGCAGCAGCAACAACAACTACCCTCTTCGCAGAAAGACCTCTTTGCCCTTCATCAAAGCCCTAATTTTCAATCTGCGCCTTCCCCCACTTCCTCTGCATTTCACACTTTCACTGCTCAGCCTCCGACGGCTAAGGCGGATTCCGTCGTTGCTCCCACTGTTCCGGGCTCTGACCCGCCAAAGGAAAGGTGGGGTTCTTTAAGTTTTTTCATTTTGGGGTTTTGGGTTTCTTTTCTTTTCTTTTTTCTTTTTTTTTTTTACTTTCCCCCTTTGATTTACTTGTTCGTTTTGGGTGTGTGTGTTTGTGTAAATCTGTTTCAATTCTGGAGTGAAGTTGATTTCGTTCTGTTTTGATTTCAATTCTACTAAATTAGTGCAATGGCTTCTTGATTTCTTTGTTTATTCCTTTTCCCTTTTGCAACGGTTACTTCATTAGTTTAGAATTAGGGCGGAAAAGGCCGTGAAGTTGTTCCTTCATTTGCTGTGGACTTTGTTTGGAGGATTTTGGAGTGTATAGTCCACTGATTAGTGGCATTTGGATTGGTATTAGTTTTACTCGAGGGTTCAGTATTGTTAATTTTCCATTGAATGTTCGCTAGCTTCTGCTTCGTTTTCCTCTGGGTTCAGAAGTTTATTCAGGATTTCTGGTCAGAAATGTGACTTTCTGCTTTTGTCATGGCTGTTGGAAAAGTAAATTTTCTCTTAATGATGCCTTGTTTTTCTCTTAATGATGCCTTGTCAAATGTGTGTGCATAGGTATCTACTACGAGCATGCTGAGTTTTCATTTATTTTCTGTTTGTTTCCTTTAATTCGTATTATTTTTGCATTCTTGGTTCTAGTCTGGTCAGCACAGGCATATACCATATACGGAAAAAAAATTCTTGGGAATTTGTAACTTTGGATTTGTCCATCAGCATGGTAGTGGATTGGTAGGGAGTTAATAAGATGAGAGATGGAAGCTACCCTAGTTTGCTGGAAATGGATATTAATGTATGACATCTACATGTGAGGAGTCTTTATCGTATGTATGCATTTTTCTATAAATATCACTGTAGCTTTGACCTCTCAGCACACTTTTGCGAGTGAACAGCTAGCTCCTTCCCAGTATGGGCTTACTTTTATTTTGCAATCTAGTAATGTATGTAGCTTAGAGCTTGTAATCACACGATTTCAATGGCCTTACTAGTGATACCTTTCGAAGTATCAATTACCAGCTGGTAGCCATAAGTACGGAACATTTTGTCATGTACTATAGAGCTACGAAGTAGAATCTTTCAATTAGTTCTCATTCCATGGAAGGGTGAAATGTATCATTTACTGTTTTATTCAAAGATTAAAATAATACACGTTTCTCTAGTTCTTAGATCCCAAAGATATATGTTTCGACTGATAAAATCTCACCTTTAAAACTTGAATTCAGTACCCAAACCAAAACTAAGAGAAGAGGAGGCCCCGGGGGTCTAAACAAGCTTTGTGGTGTTTCTCCTGAACTTCAGGCTATTGTTGGCCAACCAGAATTACCGCGAACTGAGGTCTCTCTCTCTTTCTTATTTCGTAGTTGTTTGATTCTCAATGTTAGCACTTTATGAGGTTCATATGATGCGTCTGTGTTTGTTTCAGATAGTGAAACAGCTATGGGCATACATCAGAAAAAACAACCTACAGGATCCAAGTAACAAGAGGAAAATAATATGCAATGATGAGTTGCGGTTGGTATTTGAAACAGACTGCACTGACATGTTCAAAATGAATAAGTTGCTAGCCAAACACATCATTCCTCTTGAACCTACAAGTAAGTATTCAGTTTGATGCTTCCCCATCCCCCTAGTTCTGGAAGAAATCAATAGTTTGTTTCCTAATCCTGTCAGAACCATCAAGTTCTAAGAAGGCACGAGTGGAGAATGAATCTGCAGTTAGTGTTAAAAGTGCAGAACCCAGTATTTGTCCTTCTGTGATTATATCTGAAGCACTAGCAAATTTTTTTGGCGTCGATGGTAGGGAGATGCTCCAATCAGAAGTTCTGAGACGCATCTGGGAATACATAAAAGTGAATCATCTTGAGGTTGGCAAATAAACTCTGGAAACTCACTTTGCTGCATGCTAGCCATTCACTATTTATTTAGTCTATCCATCGTAATATAAAAAATACTTTTCATGATTTCCATCATACTTTTTGAACTGTAATACCATCTTTTAAACTAGAGAGATCATTTCTTTGTAAAATTTCTGCATACAGGACCCTCTGTTTTGGATCATAAAACATGGGGCATTGTTCTTATAAGTCATAATAACTCTTTTTTCTTCATATCATTCACTAACATTGAAATGGTCTTGTACTCACATGTTTTGGATCTTAAAAACAGGACCCTCTGAACCCGATGGCAGTGTTGTGCGACGCAAAACTTCGAGAACTGTTTGGTTGTGAAAGCATTTCTGCACTGGGAATCCCAGAAGTTTTAGGCCGCCACCATATATTTAGGAGATCATGATAGCTATTCTTCTAGGATGGTTAGTGCATTCTAACTTTCTTATATATTAAAACCGATGTTAGAGTTGATGGGTAAGTTTGAGTTTCCCCATTGTTGCAATTTGACCTCATCATCATGCACATCTTCCAAAAGCATATTATTTGATTGATTGAAATTTCTTCTAGTGTTGGAGGCTGCTGATACCTGTTATCACTTGTCCTAGTTGGAAATTTATGATGCAGCATGCAGGACAGCTGTAAGAAAATTAATGATATCCTCTTAGGATTAAATATATGAGAGTTTTTGGGATTTTGTCTTAGTTTTATGACGGGTCTGTGGGAACCTTCAATTGGATTCTGCTTGTACCGTTTGCTGGGATTGATGGCGGGATGAAGAAAAAATGAAAGGAAAAACTGTCGAATTGATTGTTACCTCATAACTCTGAAGTTAAAACACAAGCCCTGGAATGGAAAATGTTTAATTGAAACTGATTATTCAGGTTTTTACTGTGCCATGTGGAAAGGATAAAAAACCTAAGGTATTAAAATAGGACTTGGAAATTCATATAGAAATAGAAAATCAAGTTAAAAATTAGGGCTTTGGAGGTCTCTTATTTATTTTGGTCTCCACAGATCAAATTTAAAATCTTCAATATATGAAATATGGTAACTACTGCTACTCCTGAATGTATTCTTGTACAAAGTTTTCTTTTTGAGTTCATAGATGCCTTATTTGATTATCTGTAAATGAAGACACAATGATTTGAAGCTTTATTTTGTGCAATCATAGCTTTTCACCCTTAAGGCCCCTTTGGATAATAATTTGGTTTTTTTTTTTTTAAATTAAGTTTATAAATTAAGCTTTTAAATGTTATTCCCACCGATGAGTTCCATTATTTTGTTATTTACTTCTTCAAATATTTTCAAATCAAAACCAAATTTTACAAAATTTGTTTTTGTTTTTAGAATTTGGTCTTTAGCTTATTTGTTTAAGAGAGATAGAAGTCCAATTTTCAAAATCCAAAAACTAAAACTAAAATCATAATCAAATGGGCCCTTGGTTATTTGAATTTCAATTGACGGTTGTTTTCCTTTTTTTCCTTTTCAAAAAAAAAAAAAAAAGAAAGAAAGAAAAGAAAAGAAAAGAAAAGAAAAGAACCGAAGGAATAGCTTCTTTCTGACTGCTTTTTCCAGCAGTGCCAGCTGTGCTGCATACTTACTTTACCTTTGGTTGAAAATTTTGTTTCATCTTCTTTTTCTTTTTCAAAGGCATCAAAGAATGGATTAGCCAGGACGAAACTAATGAGTGCTGATCCTTGATTGCAGTTGCAGATCGAATGGTGTTAGCGACTTACATATCGGGACAGTGTTTGGAAAAGTCTATATGGTTTTTTCTCCCCCTTCTCTTAATGTTGTAATCAGTGATGATAATATTTTACTTTTGGATCTTATGCTAAGGTAAGGTGTGAACTTGGGGATGTAAGAATGGGGGCTTATGGCAGAGTTTATTTTGTAATTGTCTGCCAAGTCCTTGGGTTTTCATTTGTCTGACTTGGTGTTTAGGTTTAGAGTAACCCCTGGGAGTTTCTAACATCCATCATACACTACAGATGATGATGGGTAAAGTAAAATCATGTTATCTACTCACTAGTTTGTTATATATATATATTTATGATGTTTTTATTTAGTAAAAAGTTTAGCCTTCTTTGCTAAATCATTTCTTCATATTCTTGGCTACAGTTTATTTGATTCATTTCAGTGTTAGTGTTGGGATATTGTGTTCAGTTTTGTTTTTGCTTTTTCATGAATCTTTTCAAATTGCTTCTTTCTCTCCATCTAATTATATCTTGAAGATGTGATTGTTCTTAACTGGTTTGTAAAATAGGTTTCATGTATTATTTGGCTTCTAAATCTGATGGTTTGTAAATATATAGAATCTGCCTATTCAAAATGATTTCAAAATATAACAAAATTTGAATTTTGTTTTTGGTTTTTCATTTTCTTTATTTTAAAAAGTTGGTCTATTTTCAATCATCTTTTAGATTAAAAGTTGTGTTTCTTTTATTATTTTTGGAGTAAGTTGTAATATTTTTTAAAAAACTCAGCAAAATTTGAAACACTAGAAATGGAGCTCTTTCTTCATTATTATTATTACACAATGTCTGAACATGTAACACTATGGAATAAAATTGAAATGAAATGGTGCCAATGTCCATTGATTGATTGATTATAAAGGGCAGTAGGAGATAAATTCTCTCTACTTTGTCCTCTTTTTCTATTTTAACAAATTAAACTTAAATTTATCTTAGTAATGTTTGCTGTCTTTTACACAACAGACTAATAAGGAAAAAAAGAAAAGAAAAGAGAAATGACTATTTTAAGAGTTTGTTCCAAAGGATTCGTTTGGGAAGCTAGAATACAATCAAGGTTTTTTAGAATATGAAGGTCTTGTAATGGGTGAAAAATTGAAGTTGGAATGGGAACCGTAATTTTGAAACATAAAAGTGATTGAAAAAGAGAGTGATTGAAAATTGTAGGAACGAAATGAGTTTGGTATTACAAATTGAACTCAAAACACTTAATTAAAACATGAGTTTCGAATTGTATTTACAACAATACAAGCTCATTATTTTATGGTTGTAAAAATGCCTTTGGTGTTTATAAACACTATTTTGTATTTATAAACACTTATTTAAACATATAGAAAGTCAATCTAAACATGTCGTATACTATTTGTTGTTTTATTTTATATTTATGTATTTATTTTTTTGACAAAAGACTAAAAGATTTCCCCCGTAAGATTACTAAATTTAAGGATTCTATAGGGAATCTGTAGACAAAAATGAAAAACTAAAGTTTGATATACAACCATAAACAATTAATTAAGAACTTTGGAATGAATTATTCTTATTCCGTGCAAATTCAGAATCGTGAAGTATGGATATCCGAAGTAAAATGGATGTTTAAAAAGGAGAAAGAATTTGGGAAATTGCCAAAAATATGCCAATTTTGGAGGGGTAAAATTGAGTTTGGAAAAAGTTAGAGATTTAGGACAAATTGGGGGTGAAAGTTCAATTTTGCCCTTAATGAAAAATTTCCCTTCTCCTTAACCTAAAATACAATGTAAAAAAAAAAAAAAAAAAACCATTCGATATTCTATTTTTGCTCTTCCGCCTACAAACCCTTGTCAATGGTGAGGCAATGTCAGTCATAGTGAGAATTTTTCATTTTATGCATTTTAATTAATTTATCCTTTGTTCTTGTCGTTTTTCTCCCTCTCTGGTGACTTCCATTTAAAACTTCTAGATACAAAAATCCACCATTTTCACCTACCCTTTTCCTCATCTCTTCATTTCCTTTTTCCACCATTTTCATCTGTTTATTATGAAGTTTGGAAGTTATGTTGATAGGTTGTGGTGGTACTATTTGGTTATAGAATAATTTGTTGTGGACACCATGTGTTTGTTAAAAGTCTCAAAAGAAGCACATGTGTTATGTGTAAAATTTTCATTTATGGCTTCAGTAGTTTAGGCTCGGTGATCGTTGAAGTCTTGGCAGGCTATTCATGTGGTTATAGAGCTGCGCTGTCGCTCTTTATTTGTGTGAGATTTTACTTCTTTTGCTTGTCAACGAATGCTGGTTTGTGATGACTGAGATGACTTACTAAATTATTGTTTGTTGATTATAACAATTTTTCTATTTTCTATATGCTAGTTGGCCATATTTTTGCCTTTTGAGATGAGAAAAATATGTATGAGATGAAAATCAAGCTTTCTTTTGCTACTTGTACTAAAAACTAGCAACAATTTACTTGAATTGGCAATGCCATAATATATTGGAATGAGAAATATTGTGTTTGATCATATTTACTGTAAACCCCGAACTCTAAAGAAACTTAATCTTTTTGAAGAACTTGAAAGGTTAAGTGTTGTTTAGGGTTAAGAATAGAAAAAGGGTTCAAAAGTGTCATTGAAGATATGTCATGATTATTGGAAAAGAGGAAGTTTGGGTAAGTGTCAAGGAATAGAATACTAAGCGATCGAGTTAAAAGTAAGTGATCGATTAGGAGGTAAGTGATTAGGTGATTATCTAAGCGATCGGTCAAGAAGCTAAGCAATTGAGTTGGAAAATAAACGATCATTTGAAGGTTAAAGCTAAGCCATCGTATTAGAAAGCTAAAACAATCGTGTAAGATGATTTTTGTATTTAGAAGTTTAAGATGGAGGTTACCGGAGATGGGGAAACAATAACAAGAGCAAATGATAAATTAATTAGAATGGGTAAAATGAGAAATTGTCTCACTGTTGCTGTCGTTGCCTCATTGTTGACAAGGGTTCGCAGGCAGGAGATCAAGAATTGAATATCGAATGGTTTTCTTTCTTTTTAAATTTTACGTTATGTTTTAAGTTAAGGAGGAAAAGTTTTCGTTGAGGGCAAAATTGTCTTTTAACACCCAATTTGTCCCTAGATCTCAACTACCTTCAAAATTGGTCTATTTTCGGAAATTTCTTAAACAACTTCAATTTGAATGGTTTATGTAGTTTTGGCATTGTCTCTTTTTATTTTTATTTTTATTTTTATTTTTTTATTTTAAATACTAGGTGCATGAAAGTTAAATTAACATGCTAACGGAAACGGATCAAACAAATAAATTCTAGATTTCATGAATTTAGGATTATACATGTACGAGAAATTAGAAGAAAATGAAAATTTAGGACACATACTTTTGTAGCTCAAAATTCTTTCTATATAGTCGATGAAATTCAATGAAATCAAGTTGTAGACAACCACAAAGATATTCCATACTATTCTCAATGCTTAGAACTTGATTGAGAAATCAAATTTATGACCGATTTTGTGAGTTTTCAAGGGAAACAAGAGTTACGAACCATTAGACATATTTTTCCAAAATCTCAATATCCACCATCTTCTTAATCTTCACATCGATGTGCATTTTATAATCAAAACACAAGCAAACTAACAATTTAGTATTTAATTTGGCTCTTAACTCATGCAATAAAGTGAGATTTGTGGTCAAACTTAGAGAACACTGCTTCATGGTTGAAGTACCTTGTTCATCCTTGCACTAAAGGTGGGAAAAATCCACTAACCCATAAAGTCAACAGTTTTGACTTCGTAAAAATGAATTTCTAAATACAAATTTTGAAATTCTATTACTTATTTATATAATTAAATAATTATATTAATTAATCTAGTTAAATAATATTATATTATTATTTTCCACTGTGAATCCTGATCAATCCAATTGATTTAATTCGAATCCCTAGTCTAATTTTCAATATTTTAAATCTCATTTAAACACCATCTCTTTAATTTTTGTAATCATTAATTATATCAAATATTAATAATGACTCATATTGCTCGACTAATTCGAACAATTAGAATTTTTTGATGACACGATTCTAAGCTTATATCTGTAACGAGCTAGTATAGTGACCTAAGTCCTACAAATCAAGAGCTCCAACAATCCAAAATTATCTGGCTAACTCTTCTAATCGAGTTAATTAACATTTGTTAACTAATCAAGACAGTCCACTATAATGCATAACTGTACTCTCCTCACTATAGATTATATTTATGTCCACATGATATTACATGATTAGTAAGTCAACCTTTCACAAGTTGTTGGTAATCTCAACTGAGTCAATTTATCATTTTACCCCCAAGATTACATCTTGTTTTTTTGGCCTACGTTGATCCGTTAATGAACAATTAGTTTATAGTCCTACAATTAAACTGAATCCTTCTCGGGCCTATGAGAGGACGGGGACCTTTTTTCAAAACTTGGAGTCAGTACTTAAGGGAACAATCTATTTACTAACTCTCAAAGCGGACAAGAGCCTATTCTGTCTTACACCTTTACATCCCTAACTATCCAACTAATCTTACCCTTGAAATGGAAGGTCTATTGAGCCAGGTTGATGAGCTACCCTCACTTATGCAAACCTAAGGATAGTCTCGTGTGGACAGGAGTTCATAGTTAGCTTATGGTTAAGGTTAAGCTACCTAGACCATCAGAAAGTAGAAATAGTCAGTTTTAAACACGATGGTATAAAATAAAAGTGTATTTCATGTTTCGATTTTACACAATCTCATTTTATAGGATGCCCCTACTCACATGTATCTACTAAATACAAAGTTAGTCACATCCATAATACCCCAAAAATAAGGCGTCCAACCTTATTTCTGTACTATAGACCATTTAAACTATTACTCGAACTTGATTCATGTTTATGTCTCTACATAAAATTCAAGTACTCGTACTATAGTAGAAAAGACCTTTTGGAGTTTGAGTTTTATTATAACCAAATCTCTTTATTCAATAATGAATTATTGAACATGTTGGAATTTATGTACTAAAACCTAGTTTGTAGTTAAAATTATATTCTATTCAATAAAGTGGTTATTGATGACATATTAGTGAAAATAGAATACTATAATCTTGAGTCCAATTACCTAAGGTTTTGAGGCTATCTCGTGTAGAGTTGAACTTTATGTAGAGACATAAATGTGGATCAAGTTCGAGTTTATAGCCGAAATAATCTATAGTGTATGAATAAGGTTGGACGTCTTATTTCGAGAACACTATGGATGCGGCCCGCTCTGTAGTTAGTACAAATGATGTGATTCGGAATCGTTCATGTAGAGACATGGGAGTAGGGGCATCTTATGTAAAGAGTTTATCGTAAGACTGGAACCATGAAATAATCACTTTTAAGTTATAATACCGTTGACTATACAAACTGATTAGTTCGATTGTGATGACCTAGGTAACTTAATCTTAATCTTGAGCTAACTATGAACTTTGTTCAAATGGTATAATCCTTATATCTGCATAGGTGAGGGTAGCTCAACAGTGCTGATTCAATAAGCCTCTCATTTCAGGGGTAAAATTGGGTGGATGGTTAGGGACATAGGGTGCAAGAGGGAATTCACTCCTACCCGCTTTAGGATTAGTAGATAGGTTGTTCCCTTAAGGATTGAATTCAAGTCTTGAACAAGAGATCCAACCCTCCCATTGGCCCGAGAGGGATTTGGTTTATTGGTTAGACCTTAAACTAAATGTTCAATAGTGGATCAATGGGACTTAAGGAACAAGATGTAATCTCGAGGGTAAAACGATATTTTGACCCAGTTGAGGAACAACCTGTGAAAGATTAACTTACTGATCATGATTATATAAGATGTACACAGATATATCTATAGTGAGGAGAGTGCAACTACGGGACTTTAGTAGAATGACCTGTTAGTTAACAAATGTTGATTAACTCGGTCTAAAAGAGTTTAGCCAGTTAATCTCAAATCATTGGAGCCCATGATCTATAGGTCCATTGGGTTTCCCTATTAGCTCATATGAAATTAACTTAGAACAATATGATGAAATTGAATTGTTCGAATTAGGTAGAGAGAGAGAAACTGACGGTATATCATATATATTCGTCAAAATAGTCAAGACAGACAAAATGGTAAAAAGTCCGTGTGATATAGCCGTCAGTTATAGAGCTTTAAGTTTAAATGTGATTTAAATATTAAAGATATGAATACGGATTCATATTCGAAAGATTGGAACTGATGAAAATGGTCAAAGTTGTGAAAAGTCAAAATGTTGATTTTTGACTTTGAAAAAGTCAAACTTTGATCGGCTTTATATTCAAATGTGATTTGAATTTTGAAAAAATGAATGCGAATTCATGCTCGAGAGGTCGAAATTAGTCAAGATAAACAAAAACAAAAATTCAAAATGTTGACTTTTGACTTGAAAAAGTCAAAATTTGACTTTGACTTTAATTGTCAAATGACCAAAATGCCATTGGACTAAGTTAGTAGGAAAATCCAACATTTTGTTGGATAATCCAACTAATACTTAGTGGGATAAGTGGCTACATGAGATATAGACACCTAGCCCACTAAGTTCCGCTAATGGTTAGTGGATTATTAGGTGTTGTTATTTCATAAACTAATTACATACAATTTTGCATGTAATTAGTCTATTTAAAGAAATTTTTTCATTTTCTTGAGAACTTTTGGAAAATTTATGTTTTTATGAATTACAAAAAATATTTCCAACTTTTTTCTCTCCCAAAAATCTCAACCAAAATTCCTTCTAATTCCATCTAGTTCTCTATAAACTTAACGGGTCCTACAACCCAGTTCTAAGTCCGTAAAATAGCAGACCAACTCTAGTGATTGTCCCGGTTCATGATCATAAGGAGATTTCGAAGATTAGGGAGCTTGAAAGGTAAGTATTTCTCTTAACCCTAATTAATGTATTTATGGTAGTAATTAAATATATTAACCTCTAAATTAATTTAGATGCATCTAGAGTATTTTTCGATCCGTTCTTCCTTTGCGCATGTCTTAATTTTCCATCAAAACAATACTTCAACAACAACTTCAATGAATAATATAATAGTTTAACTTTCACAGATCACAAGTTTCAGGACATAAAATCCAACATACTCCCACCTAGACTAAAATTCCTAGCGATAATATAAAATGTCAAGTTTTAAGTGAGAAAAGTATAGTACAATAAATTAGAGCATACATCTGGTACATACCCGATATTTCTCCTACCTTTCCTAGTTTACAAAACTCATAATCCTAGACTAACTAGGTGACCCTTAAACACTTTCGTCGTGAGGCCCTTGTAAATGGATCAACCATATTGTTTGCTGAGGCAATCTGTGTGACTATCACATCTTCTCAAAGTACATTCTACCTATTGAGATGGTACTTTCACTCAATATACTTTCCTCGCATACGACTTCAAGGTTCTTTGGAATTTGCAACTGCGCATTGTTATCATAATATAGTGTTAATGGTAGATGCATATTTGGAACAACTTCTAGATCTGTCAAGAACTTTCTTAGCCATATTGCTTCTTTGACTACTTCACAAGTAGCTACATATTCAGCTTCCATAGTGGAGTCAACAATGCAACTTTGTTTGATGCTCCTCCATACTATAGCTCATTTGTTTAGAGCGAACACTAACCTTGCCATTGGTTTTACAGAATCCTTGTCAGACTAAAAATCAAAATCAATATATTCTGTAAGGATCAAATTTCCACCTCTATACACAAGTATATAGTCCCTCGTTCTCTGAAGATGCTTAAGAATATTCTTAATTACAATCCAATGATCATATCTAAGATTGGACAGATACATGTTCATTATCCCTACGACCTAGCATATGTCATGTCTTGTACATAACATAACATGCATCAAGCTTTAAATAGATGATAGCATAGAGTATAGGTCTCATATCCTCAACTTTTTTAGGTGTCTTAGGACACTATTCCCGAGACAAATGAATTCCTTGCCTAACGTATAATGCACCTCTTTTGGAATTCTAAATCTTATATCTAGACAACATCTTGTCTATATAAGTTGCTTGAAAAATAACTAGTGTCTTGTTCTTGCAATTCTGAACAATTTGGATCTCAAGAATATACTGAGCTTCACCCAAATCTTTCATATGAAACTAGTCGTTAGCCATTTTTTAATGTCAATAAAGTCTACTACATCATTCTCAATGAGTAAGATATCATCAACATATGATACTAAGAAAGCTACAAAAGAGTTGACAATCTTTTTGTACACACTATGCTCGTTAACATTTTGTATAAAACCAAATCACAGTATCAAATATAATATTCCAAAATTAAAAGACTTGTTTTAATCCATACATGGATCGTCAAGGTTTACAAACTTTATGCTCTTGACCTTGTTTTATAAACTTTTTTGGTTGAGACATGTAGATACTTTCTTTAAAATATTCATTTAAAAGCAATCTTAACATCCATTTACCATATTTCGTAGTGTCATAATTCCTTGTGATGGATAAAAGTATTCTGAAAGACTTAAGCATAATAACAAGAGAGAGTTTTGTCATAGTCTATTCCCCTCTCTAGGTAAAACCCTTTGCTACTAGTCTTGTTTTATAGGCTACCTTACTAGCAACATCTCATTTTCTTTTGTAGATCCATTTGCAATCAATAAATTTTAGCTTATATGGTTGACCTACAAGCTCTTAAACTAAATTAAAGTACATTTACTCCATTTTGAGGTCCATGGTTTTAATCAACTGATCTTTATCTACATCATTAATTGCTTGCTTAAAAATCAATGGATCTTCACCCCTTCATCTAGTATGACAAGTTGAGTTTGAGTTAAACTTAGGTAATGGTCAAGTTGATGGGTAATCCTTCCATTGCATCGAGGCACTCTCAACTTTTGAGATGGATGTGACTGATCAAATGTGCTAGTTTCATACGTTACTTCAAAAGATGAAACAACCTTATCAATAACTTTTGTTGATTTATTTGTAGTTTCTTCAGAAATCTCATTCAATATTAGTTTATTACGAGGTTGATAATTCCTGATATGATCTTCCTCTAAGAATGTGACATTTATCGATACAAATACTCTATTCTTCGGAGGATCATAGAATAAACAAGCTTTAGTTTCTTTTGGTAGCTTACGAATAGGCATATTTTTTAACGACGTTTTAATTTCTTAGGATTTTGCACCAACACATGTGTGAGGGATCTCCAGATCCTAAAGTAAAGTAAACTACATTTACACCTTCTCTACAACTCATAGGATGTTTCTAAAACACTCTTAGAGGGAACGTTGTTCAAAGTATAGACAACAATTTCGAACCCATATCTCTAAAAATAATTAGGCAAATCGCCAAAGCTCATTATTAAGCTAACTATGTTTAGCAAGGTTCAATTTTTCCTTTTTAATACATTATTTTGCTGAAGTATGTTTGGTGAAGTGAGTTGTGATTTGGTTCCATATTCTATCAAATAGTATTATAATCTTAAATTCATACGCTCACCACCTTGATCTGATCAAAGTGCTATTATAGTTTTCCTTAACTTGTTCTTAACCTTTGCCTTATACTCCTTGAACTTTTCAAGGGCTTCAGACTTGTGATGCATTAGGTAAACATAACCATATCTTGAATAATCGTCTATTAAACCGATAAAGTATTCGCCCCTTCCTAATGCTTTGACATTCAACGGTCCATAAAGTCTGTATACACGAATTTTAAGGCTCTTCGGCTCTAAGACCTTTTCTTAGGGATGTTCAAAAAATTCAGTACCCCGACCAATCCGGATTACCAACCCAAACTGTAAGGGTTGGGTTGGGTTAGAGAATTGAAAAAGAAATGGGTTGGGTTACCGGATTGGGGAATTAAGGGCTGATCAACTCAATCTGACCTGGTTTAATATATATATATATATATATATATATATAAAGACCCTAAATAACACCCCTATTTTCATTTTGTGTTTTTCCCCATCCCAACACATTTGTATTTGGTCGTTCGTAATCCTTTCATCCCCTTCACGTTTGCAATCTTCAGACCGCAATCCGACCCCACCCATTCCGACGACCTCACGTTCCGAATCCACCCCAGTTCAACACAGACCTCACATTCTGGCCCATTTTTCACGTTTCAAATCCACCCATCCATTTTCCATACTCAACCCATTTTTGCAAGTCATTTGCAAGTTCACAGACTTCGCTCTATATCCTTCACAATCGCAGTTCGTACTTCAGCAAGCCTACTTTACTTTTGTTATTTTACTTTTGTATTTAGCATAAATTAAATTAAGTCTCATTCTAAATTTCTTAACACTTTACAGTATCTCACATTCAATACCACATTGCCTCAAATATTTGGGTTTCTTTAAAACTCGTCACCATGGACACAGTGTCAGATATGGTCGAATCACCATTATTTAACTTTATGGTAAGTTAAATATTTTGATGGTTAACTTTTTTTTTTTTTGTGTTTAATAATTTGATGCATTGTTTGAAATCTAAATTTTAGTTGGTGTTGAAATTAGATATGTATATGTTGTATTGGTGTATGTTGGTGAAATTTTAATTAGATATGTATATGTTTAACTGGTGTATGTTGGTGTTGGAAGTAGATATGTATATGTTTAATTAGTGGATGTTGGTGTTGGAAGTTTAATTGATATATGTTGGTGTTAGAAGTTTAATTAGATGTTGCTTTATAAACTTTAGTTAAATGTTGGTGTTAAAAGTTTAATTAGATGTTAATTAGATGTTAGTTTCTTTTATTTTATAGATGGATAGCAGTAGTGAGAATGCGAGTGCTACTGGTAATAATGAAATGCCTCCACTCCTTCCTCCTCCTCCTTCCAATACAAGCCAAACTACAACACACATGTACCACCTCTACCTCCCAAGTCCAAAAAAAAGAGACCTAATAAACAAACTTCTTCCGTGTGGGACCATTTCACAAAAAATGGAAGCGAGTGCTAATGATGGAGCTAGGTGCAAGTGTAACTATAGTGGTAAAGATTATGCATGTGATAGTAATAGTTGTGGAACTAGCACTTTGTGGAAGCATTTAAGAAATCAATGTAAAAAGTATCTATATAGAGAAAAAGATAAAGGACAAATCACCTTAACTCTTATACCTACAAGTGATGGGAAGGAAGCCAATGCCTAGTAATTTTGTGACTAAATTGTTTAGCCAACTAACATGTAGACTAGCATGTGCTAAGATGATAATTATTAATGAGTTGTCATTCAGATTTGTTGAGACTGAGGGTTTTACATAAGAAGATTTTGAGTTCCACTGAGAGTAACAATTGCTAGAGATATATATCAACTATATCTTGAAGAGAAGCAAAAATTAAAATCAATTTTACTTAAAAGCTCTAAAAGAATTTGTCTTACTACAGACACTTAGACTTCATTACAAAATGTGAACTACATGGTCATCAAGACACATTTCATTGACTTTGAATGAGATTTACATAAGAAGATTTTGAGTTTTTGTCAAGTATAAAGGGGGGACTATTGAGAGGGCAATTGAAAGTTGTTTGTTGGAGTGGGGGACTGACAAAATCTTCGATCATTATTGATAATGCAAGTTCCAACGATGTGGCTATTTCATATGTTAAGAGAAGATTTAAAAGTTGGAAATCCATTGCTTTAGATGGAGAGCTATTGCATATGAGGTGTTGTGCTCATATAATTAATCGTAATGTAAATAATGAGCTAAGAGATATGCATGATTCTATTGCTAGTGTTTGGAATGCTATGAGATATGTAAGATCATCACCTAAAAGAATGAAAAAATTTAAAGCATGTGTAAAGCAATAAAAGATCCAGCGTAAGGCTTTTGTTTGTACGAAACTTAAACTTTCAAAAATTCTTAATTACCTCACTAAGAGAGATAGATGGGATCCTTGTTTGTATTAATATCCTCTTTCCTTGAATTAGTAGTGGGATGTATATATCAAAAGTTAAGTGTTAAATTTTAATAAGATAGATTATTTCAAATTCAAATTAGTAATTGAATTTACTAATTGAGGTTACAAAAAATCCGAGCCAGAACGGATATATTTTGCTTTTAAACGAAAAATTAAATCAAAGTTTACTATGTAAACTTTATTTTGTATCGTCCAAATTCCCTTTATGTATGTGCTTTCTGGAAACGTATAGTACTCTATTTCATTAGAAAAATCAGGCGTAATCAACTAGACCTAGTACGCCTTCGAATCCTGAATATGATGCTACCAATAATTGTGGCAATTCACATATGGCACATATGTCTTTCTCCCATCAATTAGTACTCGTTAAAGAAATCAAAATTCCCATATTGTTTTGTTGAAAAATGTGGAAAAAAATAAGAGAGATCCCGTTTGGAATAAAATTAAGATGTAGCTATTAGGTGGAATTCTACATATTTAATGCTTGAACATGCAGTTAAATTTGAAAAAGCTTTCAAAATTTGAAAGGAAGAGAAAGATGACTCAGATTTTGTTGAGTATTTTGAAGAAGATGATCGTGAAAATAAGATATTGGCCTCCAAGTGTGTCGATTGGTTGACTGTAAATGTGTTTGTAAAGTTTTTGAAAGAGTTCTATGAAACCACTACAAAGATAAGTAGATCTTCATATACGACTTCTCATGTTGGTTATAAGGAGAGTAATAAAATTCACTTTGTTTTGAACAAATGGAGCAACAACAATAACTCCGTTCTTAGTTTGATAGCTACGAATATGAAAACGAAGTTCGATAAGTATTGGGATTCGCTTGAGAGAAGATGAATAAGTTGATGTTTGTGGCTATGATGATTGATCCTCGGTACAAGTTAAAGTACTTGAATTATTGTCTTTCCAATGTTTATGATAATGATGTTGTTAAGAATATAGTTGAGAGCGTGAAGATATATTTGCATCGTCTATATGACTTTTACAAATCACAATGTAACCCTTCTACTCAAGATGGTCATAGCACCAATGGAAGTGGAGAATGACTTGACTTTTTATTTGCCTGACAAGGATGTAGAAGATAAAGACAAATTTCATATTATGTATTGGTGAAAAATGAATGAGTACAAATATCCCATTGTATCAACAATTGTTTGAGATGTTTTGGCAGTTCTAATATCTACGGTGGCTTGTGAATCTGCATTTAGTATAGGGGGAGGATGATTCCTTTCGTAGTTCTTTGACTCCTAAAACAGTCGAGACCTTGATATGTACGCAAAATTGGATTCGAGGCAGCTCGGTGTTATTAGATCTTCATCCACAACTTGAAGAGTTAGAGACTTATAAGAATATTGAGACAAATAATTGATTGGTTTCTTTATTGTACATATCTCGACTAACATGTATTATGCTAAATATTTTTTTATAACTTTTGTATGATTTGTTTTGTAGGAAACCTGTAATCTTCTATTGTTTTGAACTAATAAATGAGATTTGGAGGAAGAGCATATTGATTATTATTAGTGTGAGTTTTTCGAGCATAAAATAATATGTCATTACTTACATTATATGCAATTCTTATATGTTTATATTTTTTTTAGGCATTAAAACGTATGGCTAAGATTGCAAGAAGAACAATGACCTAAAATCATCATCATCGTGGCGCACTTTGGATGCCAAGTTGGAATGTTTTTTTAGTGAACTTTGAACTTTTTAATGTATTTTCAATGGACATTATTTAACTTTGAACTTTTGAATGTAGTTTTTAATTTTAATTGACATTTCTATACTGTGTGATTATTAATTTGTTGTATGAATTTTAATTTTTGAATGTATTTTTAAATTTTAATGGACATTCCTACCTTCTGTAATTATTAATTTTTGTAAGAATTTGAACATTTTTTTATGGACATTATTGTAGACTTAGAATTTGAAAAGAATATGAAATTTTGGGTTGAAAGACAATATGAAAATGATAAAAATTGGTAATATGAAAATGATAAAAATTGGATTCTTACACTTATATAACCAATATAAAAATTCGAAAAATAATTTAATTAAAAAAAAGGCCAACCCGCCAACCCAACCCGGCCTAACCCGAATTTTTTGGATTGGATTGAGTTGGGTTGTCCCTGAATATTGAATTGATAGAGTTCAAATTTTGCCAAGCCGGCTTATGTACACCCCTACCTTTTCCAATAAAAGATCTCTTTATGACTTTGCCCTCCCGACATGACTTACACGACAGTAAAGAGTTATCTTCCAACTGGTTTAGATAACCACTTTTAATTAATCTCTCAATCCTATTGAGATTTAATTGTTGTTGTTTGTTTTGAGTTTTAGTTGTTATAAGCATTTCTACATTCAAAACAACATTTGCTTTAGTTGGTCATAACATATATAAATTATTTTGTTGTTTACCAGAATAAATTTAAACACATTTTTTTACCAACGAACACTCAATTCATATTGAAAGTAACTTTATAATATTGCTCCATTAAATACGAGATAGATGCAAGATTACTTTTCATCCGATGAATAAGTAATACATTTTTCAGCAAAAGATATCTGTAACGCCCCAAAGTAAGTAATTTTAAATTTAAGTATTCTAAGTTTAATTTTGAAAATTTTGAAATTTTAGGGTGTTATTTGGTTCAATGGTTGAATTATTTGATTTATGGAGATTGGAATTTATTAGATATTTTGGAAAATATCTAATTGTTTTAATGTTTGAAATTTATGATTGAATTGGTTGTGTTAAATGATTTGGTATTTGGGAGAAATTTGGTTAATTATATATATGATTATATAATTAATTGATTTTGAAGTTGAAATAATGATATTACGAAAATGATATAACTTTGTAAGGATAAAGATTTTATTTGGTTAGTTAAAGGTGATTTGATTGGAGAGAGAGGAAGGTTTGAATTAAAAAGGGGATTTGATGGGTTTGAAATGAAGAGAGAAAGTGTGAAGATTTTTCTTTCAGGTGATCACATTTCTTCTTGGACTTCACTACAAGAATATCAACATATCATCGAAGATCCTTCGCATATCTCGCTGGTATGTGGCACCTGTATTTTTCAATCCAAAAGGCATTACTTTATAGCAATATATACCTTTTGGAGTTCGAAATGCTGTTTTCTCCTCATCATCTAGAGCCATTCGAATCTGATTATATCCTGATGGCCCATCCATGAAAGATAAAGCTTCATACCCTGCGGTTACATCTATCATGATTTCCATGATAGGCAAAGGAAAGTCATCTTTTTGGCATGCGTTATTTAGGTCGTAAAAATCGACACAAACATGTGGTTGGCCATTCTTCTTCCTTACAGGAACAATATTAGCTATCCATGTTGGGTACTTGACTTCACGAACAAATCCAGCCTCAATGAGCTTATTTACCTCTTCCTCAATTTGAGAAATAAGTTTCGATCGAAATCGTCGTCGGTCTTGCTTGAGTGGTCGATGCTCTAGTTTGATTGTTAAACGATGAATGACCATCTTTGGATTGAGTCCAGACACTTCCTTATATGACCACACAAAGACATCTTTATATGCTTTGAGTAAGCTCACATACTCATTTTCATCATCATCCCAAAATTGGGCACTTATGAATATGAGACGAGGCTCTTCTATCGTACCAAGATTGATTTCTTTTAACTCATCTGTTGATTGACCCCCATCCTCAAGTGATAACAGAGCGACTTCGACATCTTCTTCAAATGTCTCATGGTCGAATGCATCTTCTATTGTAACATGGTCCCAACCTGCCACATCTACTTCATCTTCTGGTTCATTATTTTTAGGTCGAGTAAAAATAACATCATGTTGCTTTACTTTCAATGAACCCTCTGTATTTACTGAGATGAACATATTTCTTTTCATTCTTGACGGGACTGCACTTCGAATTTCCTCGTCCTCTGTCACTAAGCCAGGTTTGCTTGAAACGGATATGGGAGGTTTCTTTTGGTCTCTTGTTACTGACACGCTTAATTTTTTAAAGGCAGATTCTCTTATGATCGGAGTTAGGCTTGTAGATTGTACTTTCTTTACAGTTGTGTTTAGCCTTTGAAAGGCAAAAAGACGAGTAGAGCCGAAAGTTAAACCTTGATTTTTGTTATCCGCTGTCGATGTACTCAACCTCTGGAAGACTAAAGGGCATGAGCAGAAGAAGTAATGCGATAAAAAATGGAACTTCTTTGACTTCTATCTTTTTTGCCTTCTTCAGAATCTTTGCTTTCTTACCCTGTAATATGGCATGTATTAGTAACTTTTACTTTTCCTTTACCAGCTATTTGAACTGGTTCGGAAGACTGATATCCAACTGCAACTCTGGAATTAGGTATAGCATATCCTTGATTCTGAAGCTTCTTTTGTGTAAGGGAAAGCCCAAGCCTTTCATTAAATATTTTCACGTTTTTAAGTCAGTATGAGTTGTAAAGTCATAACCTGCCTTTGCCACCAACTTCTATGCCTTTGGGTCGAATCCCGTCACTATTCGTTTTTCTGGAAGGCATGCCTCTAAGCCCTTTTTCTCAAGTCTTTTTGCTTCTCCTTTATCTACCTTGGTAAGTGGTGTGGTAAAAATTTTCTTTAATATCTTGATGCCTCCGACCGTCAGGTTTTTCGAACATTCTGCAAACAATGATTCTGTAACGACCCAACTTTTTGAATAAGCTTAGGTCATTACTTTACTATCAAGACACATCATCAAAACGAAAATGAGTTCATAAACCCTGTTTAAGTTGTAATAATATAAAAACGATAGAAAACTGTCTTCGGACCCTATTTAAAACAAATTTCAAACATTCACGTACTTGTCTAGGAAACCATCAAAACAAAGCAAAACAATTAAAGGTCTTAAACTTGACACATTTCAAATCCTCAAAACAAACTAAAATAAAAGGAAACGTTTAACGGAAGCAATAAAAAAAACGATGTCCCTATATGGCATTCACGAATCCTTCTTGTCCCTCGTCGGTCTGTCTCGCACGTTACCTCTACCTAAAAAAGTTAAACATGAAAAGGTGAGTATAAAATATACCCAGTAAGAGACCCACTACTGGTCCCGTTAGAGGTAATAACAGTTAGTTTCCTATTAAAGGGTACCCTGCAACATAACAGTCTAGTGATCCCATAGGATTCACACTTCAATCAGTCTAGTGCTCCCATCGGATACACATATCAGTCTAGTGATCCTGTGGGATACACAAATCAGTCTAGTGATCCGATAGAATACACATATTCATCTAATGATCCCGAATGATATACATATCAGTCTAGTGATCCCGAAGGATACACATATCAGTATGGTGATCTCGAAGGATACACGACATGTGGTGATCCCATGGGACACCGTGCCTGCAAGGTACACTACCCCATAGATAAAGCTAACAATTACCCCTTGGCCCAATTTAAACAGTCTACAACAGTCATAGTACAAGCATAACTCAAATTAACAGCTCAGTCTCTAAGTATAATCAGTCCAATAGTCTAGGTTCAGTTAAAAGTATTATCAGTCGCCATGCCTAAATCCACAACACCCATTACAATCACGCTACCTAAGCCCAATCAACAGATTAAACCATCGCTATGTAATTACACCGGACAATTTCATCACCTAAACCCAACCAACAGCACAACCACAAGTAAATCTAGATAATACATAGTACCCATATTTAGTCTGCAGCACGGTTCATTAGCACATACCAACTACACATAACATCCAGACACCCATACTCCATCAATAGCACAACCCATCAATATGCATAGACTACACATAACAGCTCAAACACAATATAAACTATACATGACAGTCGGATCGTCTGAAATCAGTCAAAGTGTATACTAGTAATTTCTATTTAACAGATAACATTCAATCTAGTATAGTCAATGTATGAGTCCAATAGTAGGAAATTCCCTTACTTAAAACTTAGCTAAAATCCTTATTCGCACAAAATCCAAACAATACAATCTAAACATAATGAAACAGAAAAATAAATCAATTACTTTCACAAACAATTCCCTTCATCTAAATCACTCCGAAGGGACGTCCACAACTTACCTAAGTAGTTGAAAGTCGAATTCCAACAAAACTTGATAGAAACTTAAGGAATTCGAGCGCTATAACCCAACGACACCTTCAAGGATGAAATCATAATTAAACTAATTAATACAACATCATAACATAAAGAATGGCTATGAAAACGACCATCATTCCACAAGTTTCACCTTTATCACAAACCTCGATGGTTCACGGCAAGGCAGAGGCAATTGCTCACAAACTGAGCCAATGACGGCGTGAAAAAAAAACAGATTTGACGGCAAGCTTGGAGAGGCGAATTCGGCTTTCACGCACTACTGGGAGAATAGACGCGCGACTTAGGACACGGGAAAGGATTAACATGACGACCGGTGGATCTATAAGCGACGACGGGTCTAGACGTGCAACGGGGAAGGAACACAGAAAGAAGAAGAAGGTGGGGGATGGCGCTAGTCGGTGAAGGAAAAGGAGAAGATGATGGATGGTGCTGCATGCAAGGGTTTTAAAAATAAAGAAATATATAATAATAATAATAATAATAATAATAATAATAATAATAATAATAATAATAATAATAATAATAATAATAATAATAATAATAATAATAATAATAATAATAATAATAATAATAATAATAATAATAATAATATAATTATTTTATATTACTATAAAAATTATATTCTCCTTTTTCTTTTCTTTTCCTCATCAAACTTAAATGACTTAGCACCCAACATATTAAATTCTCAACAACATAAAGTAACTATGTTGAGAACGTACCTCGAAACTTTGAGGCGTTATAGATTCTTCCTTCTTACGTCGGGATAGAGGAATATAGCGTAAAATAGGGGGATTTGAGACTTCCTTTTGTGGGATTGCTATCTTTTCACTCTCTAGTGCCCCCGGCTTAGTTTGGGTCGTTGGTTCATCATTTTGTTGATCATTGGGTGCATCCCCTCTATTTGATTTCTTTTTTGTGATTGTTTCTTGCTCGTGCTTATAAGTGCCTTTAACCACTGGAACTTCAATTGATATGACTTCACTCACGCATCACTTTTTGTGTAAAATTTTGCATCAACAAAGTGAGACTTAGCCTTTGTAAATAGCTTAGTGTCAACATCAACCTTTCTAATTTCCTGTTTATAAAATTTAAAACATTGATGGAGTGTGGAGGTTACTATTCCATTTTCATGTATCCATGGACGTCCTAATAACATTTTATAAGTAGTCTTGAAATCGATCACATGAATATTGTGGTTGCCTGTAAATCCCCTATGGCGATCTCCAAATGAACAGTGCCTATTGCTTATTGTGCTCCTTGATTAACACCTTGAATCACTAGTTTACTGTTTGATAACTCTTCCACTAAGATACCTAATTGATTCATTGTTGACTTTGGCAGAATGTTGACGGCAGAACCATTATCAATAAGAATTTGATTGAGCTTTTGCTCTTGAACATATCCTGACACATATAAAGGTCTGTTATGAAGCTTTGACCTAAGTAGCAAATCTTCATCACTAAATGATATTGATATAAAGCAAGAATCACACGTCTTTGTTGGTGATGTAGCAATAGTCGAGACATCATCATTTTTTAATATCTCGATAATTGTATCATTGACTTCTCACGATAGTGTCAACAAATCATTTATGCCTAAAGAAAGCAAATCCTCTAACTTGGGTGTCACCTCCATCAAATTTTAGAGGGAAAGCGTCGTTCTCAATCGTACTGATAGTATGACACGAGACAATTTCCATTGAAAAGTTTTCAAGAAAGAAATCCTTTAGAGTTATTGGTTGTCGTGGTAAAGGAGGCTTCTCACTTTCTTCAATAAGCGGTAGAAGCTTTCTTGCATTCTTTCTTGTCTTTCTTCTTTGAGACTTACCTTACCTTATGTATTCTCAATACGAAGGGTATTCTTTTTAGGAGAAATTTTGTTTGCGCTTCGTTTGACGTGTTACCAATGTCCATCTCTCACCAGTATAATCTACCTACTTTCTTTTTCCTTGGAACAAACAATTTGGAAGTCATTATTATGTAAGGCCTCCGGTGAAGAATATATAACAACAGGCTCCAACAATCTAAATTGGATTAGACTCCCTATAGCAACCAATCGACTATCTGGCTGTATGATTACTGTGGCATGATTTGTTGTGCCACATCATCAAGATCTAGCTCAATCTTCTTGTCCAGAGCTAATGTAACGTCCTAAAAAATAAGATAATTTTAAAGTTAATTATCTTAATTTTCTTTAATTAGATTTAATTTATTGGGGGTTATTTTGATTTCATTTAATAAAAAGTATTTGATTTTGTGGGATTGAAATTAATTAAATATTTGTTGGATGAATATTTAATTAATTTAGAGGTTTTTGCATATGTTGTTTGTTGAGATTTTGATTAAATAGTAGGTTAAGAGGATTAAGTAAAGTTGTGAATTTTTAGTGTTGTTGAAGTTGAATTAAATAATTATGGATGTGATTTAATTAAATTGTAGAATGTTTGTTGGAGATTTGATAATTATATGATAATTATGTTGAAGAAAAAGATAATTATATTTGTTGAAATATAATTATTTAAGAAAAAGATAATTTGATTTTAGAGAAAATATATTTTTAGGGAGAAAAAGGAAAATAATTATATTTTGGGTAAATATCATTATTTATAAAAGGATAATTATTTTGAAGAAAGATAAATAATAATTAATTATTGTGGAAGATAATTAATTATTTAGAAGAAAGATAAATAATAATTAATTGTTGTGGAAGATAATTAATTATTTTGGAGGAAGATAAATAATAATTAATTATTGTGGAAGATAATTAATTATTTGGAAGAAAGATAAATAATAATTCATTATTGTGGAAGATAATTAATTATTTTAGAGAAAGATAAATAATAATTAATTATTATGGAAGATAATTAATTATTTTGAAAAAAGATAAATAATAATTAATTATTGTGGAAGATAATTAATTATTTTGGGAAAAGATAATGGGAATAAAGATATATATATATATATATATATATATATATATATATATATATATATCCTCAAAGGAAAAGGAAATAATAATAATAAATATTATTGTTATTATTTAGGTTTATAAATAGCATTTGAATGCTTAAGTTAAAAAGAAAAGGAAAAAGAGAAAGGTTTTTCATCTTCTCACTAAGATAACCTTCTGTCGTCGTCGCTTCACCAGTTTTAGTTGTGATTGGTCCCTTTGGCAAAGCTTGAATAATTGATGAATTTTCTCATCAAGGTTTAGATAATTTTTTAACCTCCATTTGGTCAAGTTTGGTAAGCCAAGGTAATTAAATTAATAATTTATTAATTTAATTTTGGATTTAATTGGGGTTTCTTTAAAAGTTCAGTTAGTTAAATTTTTTAGATTTAATCTTGATTTTTCCCCAATCAAGGTTGAATTGGTTTCAACCTTAAATTTTTGAATAAGTTAAATTGGAAAATTTTAGATACTAGCCATTGGTAAATTTTATTCATTAAATTATTGATTTTTCCTTACTGTTTAGGATCTACTTAAATTTGGATATTACTTTCAGCAGAGAAATATTTTTTTAGATAATCTCCAGATAAGATATTCTACTACTGGACCTTCGAACTAAATTTAAGAGACTGCATGTATTTACGATTATGACTGTCATTATATTTATGATTGTTGATGATGATTAATAATATAATTGATGATGATGATGACTGATATTATGATTGACGATGATGACTGATATGTCTATGATGTTTATGATACATGATATATTAATCACATGAATAAGAACGTTATGATTAATATTCATGTCATGTTATAATGTTTATGATGATGTTACATGCTCTGGATTATGGTGTGTTTGTTAACTTTATCTGTTAAGTTTTTTACTCCACCTATATTGTGGTCTTATTTATGGGGTCACTCGCACGATTTAGGGGTGTACCTACAGATCACATGTACGGTTAGGGGACATTTATATTGTGTATACGAGGTCACTCGCACGACTAGGGGTGTACCTACGTATTACATATATGTTTGTGGAGTGTGCATATGCGATCACTCGCACGACTAGGGGTGTTCCTACGGGATCACTGGCACGATTTAGGGGTATTCGTACGGTCTCACTCACTCAGGTGTGCTCCATTGGACACACGACGTTATGATTATGTTTCTAACAGAAAGTTAACAGATCACCTAGCGGGACTAGTAGTGGGTCCCTTACTAAGTATATTTATATACTCACTCTTTCCTATGTTTAATATTTCAGGCTAAGGTAAAGAATTTAAGAAGCTAGCGAGCGACAGCGAGGGATCCGTGGCATACCATATGGGGACACAGTTCAGCTTCCACACTCATTTATATGTCTTTTAGTATTTTAAAATTTTAACCATTTTACTTAAAGATTTTATCTTATTTATTTGTTTTTAGTTCTTTAAAATTGTTAGAACCCGCGGGTCATGTTTCCAAATTATTTTTGTTAATTTTCGAATCTTATGTTTTTTTGTGAACGTCTTAATATTAATTTTATAAAGATTTTAGTTATTCTCTTTTCAAAAAAGTGTCTTTTGATGTTTATCTTTTGAATAATGACCTTAACTTAGTTTAAAAGTTCGGGTCGTTACAGCTAACTTTAGAATCAACTCCTTCAATACAAAACATTTTTCTATGGGATGGCTGACGACCCGATGATATTTACAGTAATTAGGATCATTTACTTTCCTCATTTATGCAGGTCATTTACATTCAGGAAGTTGAATGAGTTGCTTTTCCAGGAGTTAGTCTAACATGTCAGGTAAGCCAGAGTTTGGAAAAGGGTAAACTTTTTCTTGTCTCTCTTTTAATGTCGGGCGTTTTTTGCCTTCATCTTTGCGTTTTTCCACTTTCTCTTCCTTGGAGACAAACTTTAAAGGGATCGTGATGACGATTATAGCTTCCTTGGTAGCACCCTTCGATACCTTTTGGGTGCTCTTCACTTCTTTCTTTTCCTTTCTAATTTATGGGACTAGTAGATCATTGTTTCCTCTATTAGCAATACTTAGCTCCATATCATGAGCTCTAGTTGTTAACTCTTCAAAGGTGCAAGGTTTTGTTCCCTGCAAGATGTACAGGAGTCTCCAATACATTCCTTGAGTGCACATTTCAACTGCTGACAGTTCAGTTAATCTATCGTTTCAGTCAAGGCTTAGTGCTCTCCAGGGATTAATATAGTCAATGACTGGCTCACTCTTTCGCTGCTTGGTGGCAGTTAACTCTATCATGCTAACAATGCGTCGAGTGTTGTAGAAACAGTTGAGAAAGTACCTTTCAAGTTTCTTCCAACTATCAATGGATTCTGACTCCAAGTCGGTGTACCATTTGAAGAAGTTTCCTTTGAGCGTTCGGATGAACTGTTTGACTAATAAATCTCCTCGTGTACCAGCAATTTCACATGTTTCGATGAAATGAGCAACATGTTGTTTTGGGTTGCCCTTTCCATCAAACTGTTGAAACTTTGGTGGTTGGTATCCATTTGGCATCCTCAGATTGTCAATCCTCTTTGTATATAGCTTGGAATATAAAGAAAAAGTTTGAGCAGGTCCACCGTATTGAGTTTTGATGGAGTTTTCAATCATCTTTTGCAACTGCTGAACAGACAACGATACAATTGAGGTCGAATTTTGTGGTAGACTTTCTTGCATAATTGCCTTCCTTTTGTGAACATTCTTGTAGTGTGTGTGTGACTTGATTTAGCAGTGTCACGACTCTCGATGTGATTCTTCAGCGATGCAATCTTGAAATTCCTTTCTTCAATTGCCTTCATGAGTATATGAACCTTTTTTCCGAGCTCTGCCATTTTGTCTTCACTTATATCCATGTCAATCACCATAACTGACATTATATTTAGATGAGGCACCTCCTCGTTTGAGTGCTCAGATGACGAGTTGTGTTTGTCAATTGCAGGATTCTCTTTGATTACAATTCCACCTTTTGGTGGCTTGGAGATTTGTTCCCAAATATTCTTTGCGACTTCAAAGGGTGGCGTATCTTCAGATGATTGAATCTCCCTTGAGCGGCTACGAGTATTTGCCCGCTTGCCAATGTCACTGAAAGCTTTGGAAGTTTTGTCTTGAGATGTCATGATTTTTTTGGATGTTCTTTAAAAAGAGAAAGAGATGAAAGGTAGAGACAGTCCCACTGGGCGTGCCAAATTGTTCTCACGAGATTTCAAGAGAAATGTAATTCGTGGAATTGAACTTTGTATTGATTTATGTGTTGTGGATACAATCTCTAATATTTACTCCTTTGATCCTTTCTCTAGCGTACAATTTAAGACTTAGAACTTTTTTTTATCTTCGATTTTCAGGAAGTTGTGGTTGCAAGTCTTCAATCTTTTGGAATTCAAGGAAAGTTTGATCTTCCAAGTCTTCAATATTTAAGAAGATGATGATATTGATATTGATAAGAACTTGCACGTCTTGAGAGCGTTTTGAAGTTTGAATCTTCAATTCTTTAGAGCTTTGATTCTTTAGAGTTTCAATTCTTCCTTCAACCAAAAGATCTCTAAATGAATGGCAAAGTCTCTATTTATAGAGAAATTTCATGGGCTTTAGGTGGGTTGGGCCCATTTGCTTCTTGGGCTAGGGTCCATTTGTCTGTTGGGCTTAGGCTTAGCCCATTTGCTTATTGGCTTGGGCTTGGGCCCATTTCCTAGCGGCTTGGGTTTGGACCCTTTTATTTGGCGGGCTTAGGCTTGGGCGTATTTGCTTTGTGGGCTTAGGCTCAGGCCTATTATTTCTTTGGCTCATTTTTTATATTTAGGGCCTAATTAGATCAGATATGAGAAAACTTAATTACCCAAATCCAATTGAATTATAATTATTCGCTGTGATGACGTGGCAGAATTTAATTGGCCGAAAATTCTTGCTCAACAAAAGCCTACTGCCCACGATGGAAAATACAAAAAATGTCTCGTCAACCACGTCGTCAACAACGCGCATAATAAATTTGGCGATTGTTTGGTACACAATCATTTAGATTTGAGACTTGGATAGTCAAATTTAAACTTTTTTTTTTCAAGATTCTCTATACACAATCGTTTAATTTAGTTACACGATCGTTTAGATTTGAATATTTTTTTTCAAGATTCATTGGTACACGATCTGACTACACGATTGTTTAGATGTGGTTAAACAATTTTTTTCAAGATTCTTTTGGTACACGATCATTTAATTTGGTTACACAATCGTTTAAATTTGGCTAAACGATTTTTTTCAAGATTATTTTGCTACACAATCATCTAAATTTGGCTACACGGTCATTTTTTTTTACACGACCGTTTAGATTTGGCTATTTTTTATACACGATCGTTTATATTTGACTATTTTTTTTTTGTACTTTAGATTTAGCTACCCAAATTTAAACGACGTTTTTTTAGATCTTTTATATTTAGTATACGATCTTGAACAACCAAATAACATTTTAAAAAAATAAAAATATCCATATCTGACATAAATTTAGTTGCGTACGGTTGGATATGACGATACATTTAGGGATGGATTTATTAAAGGGCCAGCAGGGCACTACTCTCTCTCGCATTATCGATTTTTGTATTTTAATAATAATTTTAAAGCTTCAAATTACAATATACACTAAATATTGCAATAATTTTAACAAGATATTTTTGTAGTGTAGTGGTTGTTTTCCAACCAAAGATTGTGGGTTCAAATTTTATATTTGCATTTTTTAACATTTGAATTTTTTTTAGCTAATTTAGTTGTGTTTATTATATCGTGCCCCATTGTATAAAATTTTTGGATCCATAAGTAGATACATAGAGACAAATATATGTAAAGATATGTTAATATATATATAACTTTGAATTAACTTTTATAATACTTATTTTAAGTTAAATTTAATAGATTCAAAAGAAGAGAGTGAAATTTTGAAAGAAAAAATTCTTCAGGTGGCGGTTGAGTGAATCAAATGGTAAAAAAGAGAACGAGAGAAAAATGAAAATCAAATTTGTATGGAGTTTTTTCTTTAAAGTTTTTATGTTTTTTTATTCTTTATTGTTTTTATTATTTAGAAAAATAAGATATACCTAATTAGGTGTCAGATAAATAAAAATAAAAACAGATTTATATATATATATATATATATAAGAACCTACATGAAATCATCCGTATTTAATATGAATTTGATATGGATTCTTTACCTCTTAGCCAAACTTTGCACAGATTCTCTTAGAGGGAAGAAATCCAATTCCAATCCGTGACCCCCAAAACAGACACCTAGGGGAAGTTAATAATAATGATAATAATAATAATAATAAACCTCAAAAGTCTAAACTTCACCCTTCGAAGTTCCTGCCTATAAAAACCCTTTCTGATCTCCTTACCATACCAACTCACCACCCTTTCATCATAGCTTATCAAACTTACACGAGTTCATTCCTACTTCTAATTTTTGTTGGCCAAGCAATGGCAATGACAAACAACAAGTTTTTGGTGCCCTTATTTTTAAGATTATTATTCTTAGTCATGGTTTTAGCAGGTACTAGCGCCACTCTTTTGTGTAAGGTCGACACGAAGAAGCTGTGTGTGTGTCGACCAGCAGTGGCTCCTTTGCATGGAAAACCACTGCAACCACCAACAAAACGTTGTTGTTCAGTTGTTCGTTCTGCCGACCTCAAGTGTTTGTGCAACCTCAAATCGATCCTCCCATCCGCTGGGATTAATGCAACCATTGCTTTGGCTCTGCCTTCCAAATGTGGCATTCGAACTCCCCCAGAGTGCCGCGCTTAGTAATATAATATATAACCTTCAGGTCCATGAAGGCTCGGGGATTGGAAACTAAATTAATTGTAGTGATATCTTTCAAGTGGGCATGTGTTTTTAGGCAATGGGTTTATTTTATTTTGAGTTTTTCTTTAGTGCATTTTACCATGTTTTGTGTGTTTAGTGAGAGAGAGAGAGAGAGAGCAAAAAGACAATACGAATGGTCTGTGCCATGTGGTGACTTATCACTAAGGCATTTAGATGATTGAATATTAAAGAAGATCAGTGTAATCCAAGATGTAGCGAAGTTTTTTTCAATTTTATTATTTGTTTATGATAATTTATAATATATTAGTTATTAAAATGTTGTACCCAAAAGATTTTATATATGTATATGTTTTTATTACAAATTTGGGGCGGAGGTTTTTGAAAAAACAGTGAGATAATCAATTAAATCTTCAGTTAATATTAAAGCTATAGACTATTGTAATAGCTAGAGGGACACAAGAAACATTCTTAACCCAGTTCGGCCAATGATGCCTACGTCTGGAGAGCTACGCACAGCCCTGATGAGTAATTTTATTAAGATTCACACTTCGTCAAAATACATTGATACAACAGAAGACTCTGTTCAACTATATGACTATTTGATATGACAAACAACTGCAGACTTCAGGCTCCCCTGAATATGTGAGTATCCCTTCTCAATGTTATCTGACTTCAGGTTCCCCTGTCTTCATCCGTGAATCTCCTCAACGATTCCTTCATACTCTTCTGATGAATACGGTGATCACACAAATCACCATCTCGTCCTTATCATTACTCATCAATTAATTTCAACTTAGATCAACATGCTGATCTTATAGACATAAGATCGTACTTTCTTTTCGTTCTGTAGCTTCTGCAATCAAATTCTTCATTAACCTTCAACCGTGAATGATCTTTTTAATATTTTTCCGCTAACGAACACTGTATTCGAAAACCCTATTTATACATATAAGATTTATATGTATAAATCTTATTTCTTCAAAGATAATTAACAAGATTCCTAAAATAAAGAAGAATTTTTTATTTTTTTGGAACTAAATAACTCATTAATAAAAGATAATCTTATAAAATAAGATAAAGGAGAATCTTTTATCTTTTTGAAATTAAATAAAAGATAATCTCATAAAATCTTTTTGACAAAATCCCAACAGTTTTAAATTTGGAATTTCTGGTTCTCATTCAAGTGTCGTTGAGTTTATATGAATATGTTACGTTTCAAGTTTATTCTTTCGATTTGTCTATTAGGTCTCTAAACTTTAATTTTATATATTATATTTATTTAAGTATTGATTAATTCTGTAATTAATAATAAAAAGGTTTAAAATCCTATTTTGGTTTCTGAACTTTTATCTTACTTCATTTTGGACCATGAACTTTAAAAAACATATGTTTTAGTTCCTAAACTCTCAAGAAGTACATGTTTTAGTCCTTCACGTGAAGATTCTATTAACTTTCTAACAAAATGATGAAGTGGCTTATATATTTAGATGACTACGCTGTCAAATTAGATAACTACTTTGAATAATTTATTAGGGTTTTGATTTTTAATTAAAGGTTACGTAATAAATTGAAGTTTTATCATAGAACTAAAAAAGTAATTGCCTTTGAAATTTTAATAAGAGTCACTCACTGAGGTCTCGTTGACAACTATTTCTTTTTTTTTTCTTTTTTAGTTTTTGAAAATTGAAGACTATACAAGCACTCTTCCATCTCTAAATTTCTTATTTTGTTATATACTTTTTTTGGATGCTTTTAAAGACTTGCTTTATTTTAATTTACTAAAAAGAAAAGAGAGAGAATGAGAGATAAAATACTTCAACTTTTAAAAATAAAAACCCAAAAACAAAATAATTTTATTAAACTCATGCCTAAATTATACAGAGATGGTTGCTTAAATATAGAAATCAAGCCCAAAATAATAGCATATGCAGTACAAAGGATAAAATGAGGGGGGTAACAAGAGAAATGACAAATCAAAAGGTTCCAAATTATGCTCTACTTCTTGAGTAGGGCAATACAATCAATGCAATATTGGTCATCTAATACATAAATGCAATTATAAATTTATAATGTATTTTTTTTCTACAAACTATATAATCCCTCAAAAATAATAAAATATAAACCTGGTATATCAAAAACATTATATAATAATCCAATCAGTTAACTTTATAGTTTCGTTTGTGTAAAGTATAAAGTACACACATAGTTCTTTTGAGTGTTCAAAATTTGCAAAAACAATTAACAAAAACAAACTGAAGATGGAATTTGTGAAAATATAATATAGTTTATTGAACTATTGTAAGCACCCTATGGATTGTTTTTAAAAAATACAAATAACTGAGTATTTGCAAAAGGAATAATAGAATGGTATTGGAAGGTAATTGATTGAAAGTCGAAATTGTTGGCAATGATTTATTGGGCTTGGCCCAAATAGCAAAGTAACAAAAATTGTCCCACATTGATAAACCTTGAAGTGGGAAGAGGATATATAATCTCAAGTCTTGAAAGGTGACTACAAATTGAGTAAATTGTCCCACATGCGCATTGTCGTCGCTATTCGTTCGATCGGACAAGTCACCGCACGTTGTGCTTGCACGAAAAAAGGAATATAATTTTATTTTTTATACCTTTTATTTTTTGGCGTTGGTAGCTATAGGGACACGTGTAATTCATTTACACAGTCAAGGTGGCCCGACTTCTTTGTTCATAGTGCAACGTGTTTGTCCGACGTTTGCTCTTTACCATATTTTTACGATCTTCACTCGCGTCCTCTCTTTGCTGATAATCATTATCCTCCACACTTTGCCTTCATCGCCTCTCTATAAATTGGACAGAAGTCCTTCCATCTTTCATACACCAAACATAATCACTTCGAGCTCCTCCTCTCTTCCTCTCATCTTTCATACCTCTCTGCGTCTTGAGCATTTACAAAAGCCTTTGTTTCTATTCCCTGTGCTTATGAGTGCACGTTAGTACTGAGAAGCTGTGTTAACCTTGGGGAGCAACCGGCATAATGATTAGCAACACGGTTAGCCGAACTTGCTTTCAGGGCAGTGGTTCGTCACGACACAGCAATTATCCTGATCGATAGTTTTACCATCTTTTCTAAAAATCTGAAAGCAACTATGTCGATTAAGACCACCAACAAAATTCTACCTGACCTGTCCAAACTTGAGCCACTTGATGGAACAAACTACCGCTGTTGGTCCCAAAAATTATTGATCTTATTTTAGCAACTAGAAGTTGATTATGTCCTCACCACAAATCTGCCATCTTCTGATCCCCCAGCTACCACTTCAACTTTTTCTGATCCAGAGTCATCTACAGGGCCTTCTGCTACTGCCGCTGTCACTGACCAAGTAAAGAAGGACCAAGTGATCGATGTTGAAAAATATGCAAAGGATAACAAGACCGTTCGTGGACATCTGTTAAACCACATGTCAGACCCAATGTTTGACCTATTCGTAGCCCAAAAATCTGTCAAGGACATCTGGAGTACCCTAGAATCACAGTATGGAGGAGATGATGCTGGACGAAAGAAATATGTGGTTGGAAAATGGCTGCAGTTCCAAATGACTGACGACAAGCCAGTCATGGAATAAATACATGAGTACAAGAACCTGGTGGCGAACGTCCTATCTGAAGGCATGAAGATGTGCCAAATACTTCAAGCAAATGTCCTGCTGGAAAAGTTTCCTCCATCATGGAATGACTATCGTAATGACCTCAAGCACAAGAAGAAGGATCTGAAGCTTCAGGAACTCATCAGTCACATGCGTACGGAAGAAGCCAACAGATTGAAAGATACGCCTCCAAAAATTTAAATTTAGTTAATGCTAACCTAGTCGAATCGTCTATTGTAAACAGAGACAGAACCAAGCAGGAAAAAGGATATAAGGGAAAAAGTCAGAGAAAAGATAGTTCAAGGCTCCTGTGGGACAAATTAAGAAAAAAAAAGCTAGTCTGTTATGTGTGCGAAAAGGAAGGACACAAATCATACCAATGTAGCCAAAGGAAAGGGAGACCAAGTCAAAAACCAACACCTCAAGCCAATATAGTAGAACAAGACAATAGGATCATAGCAGCCATAGTAGAGGCCAATCTGATAGAAAATAAGACGGACTGGATTCTCGATACTGGAGCCTCGAGACACTTCTGCATCAATCGAGAACTTCTCTATGACTACGAAGACACTGTCAATGGAGAATGCGTGTTCATGGAAAACTCAGCCACTGCAGAAGTGATCGGGAAAGGGAAGGTTATTTTAAAGTTAACTTCTGCAAAAATTTATCTCTTAGTAATGTTCTATACGTCCCTTTCCTACGTAGAAACCTGGTGTCTGGGAGTCTATTAAATCGGGCCAAGCTTAAAATTGTACTGGAAGGTGACAAAGTTATCCTCACAAAAAAATAGAGAATTTGTCGGTAAAGGGTATCTGTCTAATGGTCTGTTTGTGCTAAACACAATTCCCATGAATGCGAATACTTCTAGTTCTGCCTACGTGATTAAATCTGTTAACTTATGGCATGGTAGATTAGGACATGTGAACTTTGTATCAATTAGGAAGCTTAAGGACTTGAGACTTATTAATACTTTTGAGGCGAATGAAATTGGTAAATGCCCTATTTTTGTAGAAAGTAAATTCCATAAGAAACCTTTCAAACCAGTTGAATCTAGAACTACTGATCTATTAGAATTAATTCACTCAGATCTAGCCGATTTTAAAAACACTACTAGTAGAGGTGGTAAAAACTACTATGTATCTTGTGTTGATGATTACTCTAGATTTACTAAGATATACTTGATAAAAACAAAAGATGAAGTCGGTAGTATGTTTTTAAAATTTAAGGCAGAATTTGAAAATCAGTTAGGAAAAAAGATAAAAAGATTAAGATCAAATAGAGGTGGTGAGTATTCTGATAAAACTCTTAAAGACTTCTGTGAGTCAAACGACATTATCCATGAATTTACTGCTCCTTACTCACCACAACAAAATGGCATAGCAGAACGAAAAAATAGAACTCTTAAAGAAATGATGAATGTCATGTTATTAAGCTCCGATCTATCTGATAATATGTGGGAAAAAGCTGCGTTGTCTGCGTGTTTTGTTCTTAATAAGATTCCCCGCAAAAGGCTAGACAAAACTCCCTACGAACTCTAGAAAGGACATGCACCAAATCTTTCTTATTTGAAGGTCTGGGATGCTTGGCTAAGGTACCATTTCCTGCATTGAAGAAATCTACGGTAGAGTCTAAAACCTTTAACTGTATATTTATCGGGTATGCTCAAAATAGTGTTGCATATAGGTTTATGTGTTTAAATGATAAAACTATAAACGAATCTAGAGATGCAGAATTCTTTGAGCATGTATTTCCGTTAAAGCAATCATTGTCTATTCCTAGCCTATCTAAAAGAATGCATGATCCTGAAAACCCCTCAATCGTTAGTGAAACACCTGTTTCTGAAACTGTTAATACTTCAAACTTAAGATGTGAATTAGAACTTAGGAGAAGTAAAAGACAGAGAACTGAGAAAAGTTTTGGTCCATATTTTCTAAGCACTTTCATAGTGGAAAGGCGCGATGAAATTGACTGTAACTTCACAAACTTGTTCTTAATAGATGAGGATCCTAAAACTTACCAAGAAGCGTTGAACTCTGTAGAGTCAAGTATGTGGAAAGAGGCCATTAAAAGTGAACTGGATTCACTGGTCATGAATCATACATGGGACTTAGTAGACCTTCCTATAGGAAACAAGCCAATTAGGTGTAAGTGGATCTTCAAAAGAAAAACAAAACCAAATAGATCAATAGAAAGATACAAGGCTAGATTAGCTGCAATACATAGCCTTCTTATTCACCAAATGGACGTAAAAACTGTCTTTCTAAATGGTGACTTAAAAGAAGAAATTTATATGACACAACCAGAAGGCTTTAAAATTTCTGGCCAAGAAAACAAAGTGTGTAAACTGAGAAAAGCTCTATACGGTCTCAAGCAAGCTCCCAAGCAGTGGTATGAAAAGTTTAATAATACATTGATAAACAATGGATTTAAAATAAATTCCTCAGACACATGTGTTTATTCAAAGGTGTTTGGAGTTGATTGCATATTAATATGTTTATATGTTGATGACATGTTAATCTTTGGAACAAACATGGAGTTAATAACTGATACTAAGTTATTTCTCTCATCACACTTTGAAATGAAAGACCTAGGAGAAGCAGACGTAATCCTAGGTGTTAAAATTAGGCAAAATAAAACTAGTTTGTCCCTATGTCAATCTCACTACGTGGAGAAAATACTAAAGAAATTTGATTCCTTTGATGTTTCTCCAGTGAGAACTCCCTTTGACGCTAGTAAACATCTTAAGAAGAATAAAGAAGATAGTGTGTCTCAACCTGAATATGCATAGATCATAGGTAGTGTGATGTATTTAATGAATTATACTAGACTTGATATTGCATATGTTGTCAGTAGATTGAGTAGATATACACATAATCCTGATAGATACCACTGGGATGCTTTATGCCATCTATTGAGATATCTTAAAGGGATGATAGATTTTTGTTTACAGTTCAACAAATTTCATGCCGTATTAGAAGGATATTGTGATGCAAACTGGGTCACAGATAATGATGAGGTTAACTCCACTAGTGGGTATGTATTTTTGCTCGGAGGTGGAGCAATATCTTAGAAGTCTGCAAAACAGACTTGTATAGCTAGATCCACGATGGAATCCGAGTTTATAGCATTAGAGTTGGCAGAACAGGAGGCTGAGTGGATCAAAAATCTACTAGGAGATGTACCATTATGGGAGACATCTGTACCTGTGTCAATATAGTGTGATTCGCAAGCTGCGATATGTACTGCCAAGAACAGTGTTTATAATGGTAAAAGTAGACATATACGTCTTAGGCATGTAGTTGTAAAACAACTGCTAAAGGAAGGAACCATTTTCTTGGAATTTGTTCGATCTGAGAAGAACTTGGCTGATCCTTTAACCAAATGACTAACAAGGAAAATGGTCCTAGATTCCTCTGTGAATATGGGCCTAAAGCCTTTCGGAGATCCATAGCACTTGATAATTGGGTGGTCTATTGCGATAGACTTGATGGTCCATAGCTCATTGTGTGGACAGTCCTTAAATGGACTAGATGGATGATCCAAAACCTTTTCTGGTTCCATAGTCGGTATGGATAATATTAAAGTCTCCATAGCACTTTTTGAGTGGTTTGATTTGACAAACTTGATGGAGCATATAATGTGACAGTGAAGGTGGGGCCGTGTAACGCCCAACAATTTCGGTTTTCTTTTGTTGTTTTGACCATTAATATTAATATTAAGTATGGTTAATATCATTCTTATTAAACTAAGGTTGTTTTTCTTTTCTTTTTATATTAACTATTGAAGTTAGGGGTAAATTAGTCAATTAGTGGAGTGGCAAATTAATTAATTGCCTTGGAAAGGGTCAAGGGTGGAGAGAGAAAAAGGGGGCTATTAAATTCTTTTATTATTTTTTTTCTTTTTTGAAATTCCTTTAAAAAGAGGCATTGGGAGACGTGAGACTCCTCATCTCCCCAAAGAAGAAAAAAAAGGAGAAAACCCTAGCCGCCGCCACTCGCCGCGCCGCCGCCGCCCGCCGCCGCCGCACGCCGCCAACTTCAAGCAAGCGCCGAGCCGATCCACCGCGCGTCTGCAAGCCGAGTGGAAGCCGAACCATCCTCCGCGCGTCTGCAGCCGAATCCGCAGCCGCCAGCCGAGCCGGAACTCGCCGCGCCGCTTCGACCTAAGGAGGACAACCGACGCCGCGCCGCTCCGATCAGGAGGATAGCCGAGCCGCGTCGCGTCGCTTCGATCAAGCCGATCCGTGCAGCCGAAGCCCGCCGCGCCGCGTCGATCCGAGAAGTTCCGTCAGCAGCGCCGCTCCGATCGAGCCGAAGGGAGCCGCTTCGATCCGCGCCCAGCCGTCTCCCGCAGCCGCCACTCGAAGCCGATCCGCCGCGCGTGCCTCCAGCCGACGAACGAACCCGGAGCCGCTCCACGCCCGCGCGCCCGAAGCCGAAACCGAAGCCGCGCCGCGTCCAGCCCTCTCCGCGTGTGAGCCGCGTCCGCGTGGGAAGCCGCGCCGCGCGTTTCCGCGTAGCCGAGCCGCATCTCCTCCCTGTTGCAAGCCGAGCCGCCCGCATAGCTTCCTTTACCGAGCCGAGCCGCGCCTGCCCAAGCCGAGCCGGTCCTGTCTTCTTCCAGCCGAGCCGCCAGGACTAATTTGGCTCCATCCACCTAAATTTTGGTAATTTAATTAATTGTTGTGGCATTTCCCAGTAAGACTCCATGCTTCGGGCATTAATTAAATTAATTTGGGACTAAAATTAAGTTATTTTCCTTAAGGGACGTCTTGGACCAAGTAATTGCTGCAGCGCGGGAATTCTTCAGCAGGGGGGCTCGAGCACTGCAACCTCTCTAGGGTAAGTTTTTTCAGATGAGTCTTGAACCGATAGTCGTCGGCGACCTAATTACGAATTTTGGCATATTAAACAGTTAGGACTTCGTCGCTTGGAAAGCGTACTGCCTCGCGGTTAGGACTCGACAAGTAGATCTCCAGGTAAGAGATTCTACTACTAGCTTCATGTTTAGAAGTATGAGACCATGTATGCCCCGACTTTTCATGTTAAGGATTAGACAGTACGTTGTCTGAGATAAACGTTAGTATGATGTAAATGACGATATAGTTATGCTATAATCTATTATGTGTGGCAAGAGCTGTTATGGCTACGACGAATGTCGGGCGGAGAGTGTAGAGATGATTTATGTGACATGTTATATGCTGATGCCATGTGTATGTATACTGCAATTAGGGTACCTGTTAGCTTAATCTGTTAGAGTCGTACCTGCATGGGTGTCCTTCGGGATCACCACCTATTGAGGACTGTGTGGTCCGACGGGACACCAGTCTAGCATGGATATAGATGTGACTCGAGTGACTCGACGGGGTCCTCGCATCCCGACTGTCCTAGGTGTCCCCCGGGGCACCGAAGACCAGAGTTACGTTCCTACGGGAGCGCATGATTGCACGTGTTCAGGAACGTGCCAGAGATTGGGTACCAGTTATCAGGACTCTAACAGGAAGTTAACAGGCACCTAGTGGGACTAGTAGTGGGTCCCTTACTGAGTATTTTATACTCACTCTCTTCACTTTATGTTTTCAGGTAGAGGACGAGGCAAGGGCAAGGGCAAGCTGGCGAGCGACCCGAAGTGAGACCGTGAAGGGCCATAGGGACTACCGCTTCCGCTTATTCTTAGTTCAGATTTTTGTATTTGAATTTGAGTACTTTTCATTACTTACCATCTTTTATGTAGATAGGGCCCGAGTAGGACTTCAGAACGCTTTTACATTTTTTTTGCATGACTACCTTGTTTGAATTTTATAAATGAAAATTTCTTAAACCGTATGCGTTTTAATAATTTTTTTATGACTTAAACCACTTGTTCTATATTTAGTAATGACCTTGATTCAGTATAAGGAGTTGGGTCGTTACAGGCCGCCTTCTGTGAAAGAGTTTAAAGGTCTCTTTCTAGAGCTCTCACGTCGACCTGAGGTTCGATCTATGTGCATGGCCATAAAGGCACAATTTTTACATTACAGAAACAAAGGATTTTACTAGAGATAGAGCATGTCGTAAAGGTCTCAACCAAGTGTTACAAGGAGTTCAAGATATAATTCACTCCCTCTAAACAAGGTTGTTGCCTTACTTCACTACGCATCAATTCAAATCTTTGGATATTGGTGTCTAAGCTTAATATCTCTTATATGCTCAGAACAAATCTCATTCTTCTTCGCCTACCCAGAAACGTTGCTGCTACAGTCATTTGTGGGGGATTGTTGGAAATGACTTATTAGGTTTGGCCCAAATAGCAAAGTAACAAAAAATGTCCCATATTGATAAACCTTGAAGTGGGAAGAGGATATATAATCTCAAGTCTTGAAAGGGGACTACAAACCGAGTAAGTGGTGATAGTATAACCCTGTCCCACACGCGCACCGTCGAGCCGTCCGTCCGGTCGAACGGGCGGGCTTGGACAACCGCGAAAAAAGGAATATAATTTTATTTCCTATACCTTTTATTTTTTGGCGTTGGTAGCTTCAGGGACATGTGTAATTCATTTACACAGTCAAGGTGGCCCGACTTCCTTGTTCAAACGTGGCGCACGTTCTCGTTATTCAACATTCGTCGTGCAACGTGTTTGTCTGACATTTGCTCTCTGCTATATTTTTACGATCTTCGCTTGCGTCCTCTCTTTGTCGATAATTATTCTCCTCGACACTCTACCTTCATCGCCTCTCTATAAATTGGACAGAAGTCCTTCCATCTCTCATACACCAAACACAATCACTTCGAGCTCCTCCTCTCTTCCTCTCATCTTTCATACCTCTCTGCGTTCTGAGCATTTACAAAAGTCTTTATTTCTATTCTCTGTGCTCATGAGTGCACATTAGTACTGGAAAGCTATGTTAACCTTGGGAAGCAACCGACATAACGATTAGCAGCACGGTCAGCCGAACTTACTTTCAAAGGAGTGGTTCGTCACGACACAGCAATTATCCTGATCGATAGTTTTACCATCTTTTCTAACAAAAATTACCTTCAATATAATGAACTTTCATATCATATTCAATTAAATATAATTCATATATCCTAATTGCTTCTCCTTAATTACTTCTATTCCTATGTATAATTCATATATTCTTGTTCTTCGATTGCTTCAAAATAACGAAAGGTTTCTTGATTTATTGCATGCCCACAAGGACGCCAATCCGGAGATATATATATAAGAAACCAAGATTCGGCCAATCCCAAGAAAAATGGAGAATCAAATCTTCAAAAAAAATCTTCAAGAAAATAAATATCTTTGACACGATATTTTCCTCGTAAAATATTCTGAACAAATATTTAGAAATCCACAGACGAACTACAAACTCCCCATTGGGACCGACTTCCTTTATTTGTTCAAACATGCACATCAAGATACAAAAGTAGCAAGAAAACACACCCAAGAGAAAAGAACAACCAACAAGAACCAAAACAAATGACTATATCATATTAATGAGAGATCATTACAGAACAAACCCAGATAGGAATAAAAGTAGCTATACAAAAACATCTTCCAAGAATATCAACAACCATACAGTAAGCCCGCAGACCAACATATTACTCCCCCTTGCATGCTAACAAATAATTAAGGAGCAGATGGGAAGATCCAAAGGCTCCTGAGCTTTAGCAATCATCGAATGAATAGCATGAAGAGTGGAATCTGTAGCAGCTCGTTGGCTAGTCAGCCCGGAGACAACCCCTTGTAAGGCCTGAATGGAAACAGTCAAAGAATGTAATTCCTCAGACAGGAGCTGAACCATACGGGAAGTTAAATCATATGAGAAATGAAGACCATCTAATGTAATCCTCATGTTAGTAGCGAATAATTAAGGTCCAGAATGGGGAGGCCAAAAGCTTGTAGGAAGATCTGGCACATGGGACCCTTGAAACCGCTTATAGCTAAGAGGTAACACTTAAGAAGCAGGTTCACCTACATCAGTTTCAGTGAGAATATTCGGATACTGAGGCAAAAGAAAGCCACTTAACAGTCGCGAAAAGCATATGGGAATGTTGATCCCAAAAGTGGCAACATGTCATAGAACATGTTGAAACACAAGATCATCAACATCAATTTTAGATCCAATGCCAATCAAATAAATTAAATTAGCCAGTGTAGTAGAGATGGTGGAAAGATCATATGAAGGATGCCTATTTTTTGGAAACTGACCATCAACAGGTCATGAGTGAACAGCACCCCCAAAGAGCTCCAAAGCTAATTACTCAGGAGAGGGAAGCGTGACAGAGAAATCAGCCGGGAGTGAAATCTTCAAAAGAAAAAAAAAGATTAAGAAGAGTTGGGGAGATATTAAAGCACATCCCATAAACATGTACCTTGTGATATTCTAGAGCACCAAGGTCATTTAAATCAGCAGGAAGGTTGACAATGAACTCACGAATGCGAGCTTAATGAAGGGATAAGAATCCTACGCAACGGAATATTTAACAGAGACCCTAAACTTAATTTAATTGGGATTTTAAAACTACCAAATACATTGGCAAAAATAATAAAGAAACTAATTTATAGATTCAAGGTTAAACATACTTTCGAAGTTAAAATTAGACACTAGAGATTACAAAGAAGAAAACTTACTCACATTGACGACTCTGAATCTGTCAAATGCTAAATTGTTAGCGCACCACCACTTGGAGACCTACCTATTCCCTAAGCCAGAGATCTTGGTTTGTAGGAACCAAAATTGGAAGGAAATTCTAAGAGAGAGTTTTTCTTCAAAGAGAATAGTAGAGTCTATCTTACGTACTTTGTCTTTCGTCTTACGTATCAGTATCTCTCTTTTCTTCAATCTGAAGAAGAGAGAGAAGTTGAGAGAAAATGAATATCTCTCGCATAACCAATAGTTTTAATTTAATTAATTTAATTAAATCAAAATAAACTAAACTATTAGTTAATTCTCCAATTAATTAATTTTTAAATTAAATATCTTATATTTAATTTAATCTAAATTTGAATCATATTCAAATATCAATTTCTCTCCTAACATATAGTTTTAATATGCATCATATACATATTAAATTTTAACATATAGTTTTAATATGAATCTAATTCACATTAAATTAATATTTGAGCTCATTCAAATATTTTCTTCTCTCATAAATTAATTTTGAATCATATCCAAAATTAAATTTGTATAATAAAGTTTAATTAAAATATATCATTATATTATAATGTATCATCATACGTTATTTAATTCCCAAAATAAATTTGAACATTTCAAATTATGACCAATACAAATAAATCTCATTATTCTTTACGAGCTAGGAATGAGACCTAATGGACCTACAGATCAGAAGCTACATCGATATGAGATTAATTGCCTAAACTCATTAACCACATTAATCAATATTCGTTAACTGTGTACACTTCACTAAATACTCACAGTTGGACTCTTCTCACTGTAGATATATTTCTGTGTCCACAGATATAGACCAATAACAGTAAATTATCCCTTCACAAGTGTTCGTAACACCAACTGGGTCAAATTATCGTTTTATCCCTAGGTTACTTCTAGCCTTTGAATACCAGTGCTCCTCTAATGAACAACATGTTTATGGTTCAACCAATAAACAAAAACCCCTCTTATGTCATAGAGAGGGTATGACTATTTGTTCAAGTCCTGGAGAGACTATTTAAGGGAACACTCGTCTACTTACCATAAAGTCGAAAATGAGTGAATTCCTTTATGTGATTATGTTTCTAGCTCCCCACTAAGTCTTGTCCCCAAAATGATAAACATATCGAGTCGTCGATCTGGCCACCTCACCCATACAAATCAAAGGATAATCTCTCGCTAACAGAAGTTCATAATACACTTAGGATTAAGACAAAATTACTTAGATCATCCTGATGAAATAGAAGCCTAACAAGTTAATGGAGTTACATCTAGTGGTTACTATTTCGTGGTCCAATCTTATGCAAACTCATTGCATAGGATACCCTCACTTAACGCATAACTAATGGCGTTATGAACCATCTCTTAACGCATAACTAATGGCGTCGGAAGTTAGTCATAACTCACGATTTCATTATAAAGGCGTTGGAAATTCTTATCTCTACCGACGCATTATCTGTTGACAATGCTTTTACTTGTCAAAAGATTCTTTTTTTTTTGTAGTGATAAGACAACTAACTTGAAACCACATACTATAATGTTTTTAGTTTATTACTTGAAACATGATCCATTTCCATGATCACTACATACTTTCAAGTCTCGTAAAATAACTTTGGATTTCTTCTATAATAGATAACTAATTACTGTATATTTAAATTAATTAAATATTATATTAAATAATTAACTAACTACGAGATTTTAGGACATAAATCTGGATAGAGCTACAAGCGAACAATAGAAAAGGAGATGTGATTCCATTTGAAGAGTACAATTATTAATTTTGGTTGATGCGCTTAGAAAAGGGCCATCGGTCGGGCGGGACCCATGTTTGGTTTCTAAAATTATAATCAAACTGATGTCCTCTTCCCACACCACACTATTATGTAGATTCGCCTCAAGTACTCTAAATAAAATATGTTAGTTGATATGTAATTGATAAAAAGGAATCAAAAAAAAGAAAAAAGTCAAAGAGAGTAAGAAAACTTTTTCAAGTAAACTAGATAGAGATTTATTTCATGGTAAGATTCTATATATTCAGTTTTTTTACCTACAATGTGATCAATGATCTAAAACAGATGAAGTAAATATTTTATCAATTTTTTTATTTTAATACGTATAATTATTTTAATATATATAGGAAAATTTTCATAAATATAACAAACTAGTAAAATATACATGGTCCACATAATAAATCTCACGAAGTTAGTCATTTTTTAAATATTTCAAGTTTGTTTTTCCATCTCTCTTCTTCTCTTTGCTGCGATTTCTTTTCGTCATCTTCTTTTTTTTCTCTTTTTTTTTTGTCAAACTGTTATTTGGTTCAAAATCGTGTATAAAAAAAATAGCATATCGTGTATAAAGAATCTTGAAAAAAATTGTTTAAATTGAGGTAGCCAAATCTAAACAATCGTGTAAAAAAAATAAACAATTATATACCAAAAGAATTCTTTTAAAAAATCGTTTAGCCAAATTTAAACGATTGTATAGGAGAATTTTGAAAAAATTCGTTTAACCAAATCTTGTGTACCCAAATCTAAATTTGGTTAACGATTATTTAGATTTTGGTACACAATCTAAATAATAATTAACTTTTTAGCTAAATGATTGGTTATATGATTATTTAATTTGGTTAACGATTATTTAGAATTTGAAAACAATGACAAAAAGTAGATAACGAATCAAGGAAATAAATGTTTATAAACTCAATTACCAAAAAAAACTAACAATTAAAAATCCAACTATGAATGTCGACAAGATTTGATTGTTTCACGTTAGAAATATCAATTATATTATATGACTGACACGTAATCGTTCTACATTTGAAATAGTAGATCCTAAGAATCAATAATTTGATCGATCAAACAATGAAAAAAATTAAACCTCAAATCTCCAACTAAAATAAAACATGGGCAATCACATCAAAAGTTTTAAATAAAAATCAAACCCCATGAAGAGGAGAAAAAAAAGAGACAAAAGAATAATAATTATTTTGCTGATCATTATATCCACATTATTATGATCATTATTATATTCATACACATGCATACATAGAGAGAAACATTCAACCTCAACCCGTGACTCTCAACAACAACTCACAAGATTATATTTCTTCCTAATTCACGTGAAACATCTAAATCTTCACAAAAACACAAAACACCAAAGAATCCAAGCTTTCCCCCTCTTATAAATCACCTTTCACCCCTTACCATCTTCACACAACTTTTCAAAGCAAAACTTCAGACATTTTTCCAATTGCATTCATGGCCCCCAGCAAGCTTCATCTCCTCTTGCTCCTCCTTGTTCTTCTTCTAGCTGGTGCCGTCACCTCCTCTCCACTCTGTGAGATTGACACCACTGACCTCGAGGTTTGCCGCCCGGCTGTGACCCCACCGGACCATGGCAAGACTTTGCCACTCCCCACTGACGCTTGCTGTTCAGTGGTTCGTCGTGCTGACCTTAAGTGCCTTTGCAGTCTCAAGTATGCCCTCCCCTCCTTTGGGATTAACACTGCCAATGCCTTGGCTTTGCCATCCAAATGTGGCGTATCACCCCCACCCGAGTGCCGTTCATAAATCCCATTCGGTAATGTTCTTGTTTCTTGGTTTTAATATTCTTCTTTCATTTATTTAAATCGTGTACAAATTTGATGTCATCATCCTTTACGAGACTACACATTAACTCTCTCCTTTCTCTCTTCTAAATGGCAGGTTTATGAATGGGTAGGTCTTGTGTTGAAAAAATCTAGTGGAGTTAATGTTTTGATATGGGCATATTGTAATGTAATTTTAGGAAGTGTGTAAGTTTTTATTTTGAGTCTCTTTTTATTTTATAATGTATTTTGCCCATCTATTTGTTTTGAGAGTGATAATATATATTTACTCTCCCCTTTGGTTGCTTGAACAATTAAAGTCTGAAGTGTTTTAAATGTGTTTATGTCTATGCTTTAATTTTACTCTCTTTGTGAATAAGATTATTGAAGAATCTTTTTGTACCTCTAATAATATTATTCTGCATCAGTTTTACTTTTTACTTGTTAAAAGGGATTCAAATTAGACATGGCATCTTACATATACGCTAAGATATATCGTTATAACTACATTTTCACATTTTTATGAATTCACATTATATTCAATTCGGCTCTAAAAATTTCATGGCAACAAATTGTCACTATCCTTAATTTGTTTGAACATTTGACAAACTATATATATATTTATTCATTTAATTTTTTTTTTTAACTTTTTTGTTTTACTACTATAAGTATTCATCTAAACAATAATATTTTATGGATGTTTCTATCCATATTTCTGTAAAACTAAGACTACAACATTTTTAGAAACCTTAGATCACTTCAAAGTTAAAAGCCCCTTCACAACTCATAAACCTTTTCTTCTTACACACAACTAAAGATTGAAATTGAAATCTATGTTAAGATACCTCAAATCAGACTAATGCAATAGCTTTTATTCATACGCAAACAGGAAATTAGAGGAGAAAACAAATCATCTAATAACTTTTATATAAATATGACTATTATTTACAACATCTCTAGATTTCTAGAAGTGAAAAACAACTTAATAATTAGTGACTTTTGTAAATATTTTTATAGAGATATTCTAAAATTGAAATTTCCAACTTTGGTAATTTAATCCTTACTATTCATAAAGTCTAGAATTTAGAAACCAACCACTTAATTAGTCTTCAATTACTATAATTTCCAACTTGAAATAATAAGAAATTAAACATAACTCAGTGGTTATGTGTGTAAAGGGGAGAGAGTTTTTTATGAAATAAATTGTACAAAAAAATGATTTGGGGCAAATAGTAATATTGTTGTCTTCGCAATGGTTTAACACTAATTTTTAAATATTTAGTTTTTGTTTTGTAAATTCACTACAGAAAATTAAAAGGTAATGTTTGAAATGAAAAAAAAGATTGAACATATTTTCAATAAAAGACATTGATAGATTAATCTATTAATGTTGACAATAAACAATTATAGATATTTTATTAATATCTATCGTTGTTTATGTACTTTAACTATAACTATAATGAATCGCAAGAAAATTGAAAAAATGAAAATCACATGATAATTAAGTATATCAATTAACTAATACATATAATATAAGTACATCACATATACACATATATAAAATTGATAGAGAAAATAAAACCAAAACAAGATTTAAAAAAGCAAAGAACAATCATAGATGAAATTAAATTTCTCAAATCGACAACTATTACGTATCATATTGCAATTAATTTAAATGTATCATTCACATCCTAAAATCAAGTATATTTATTGAATGAAAAATTTGTGAAAGAAAAAAATTATATTATTTTAATCTCCAATTGTATTCCCACATTGATTAATTTTGAACGCGGAATTCCCTTCCTATACTCATTGGTTTAGGGCACCCAAATTTTGTGAGGAGGGAGGAGGTAAGCAAATGTGAATATAGTTTTACCCTGGAAACGATGAGGTAATTATTGTTTGCACAATCTAGAGCAGAGCCACGAAACGTCTTAAGGAGAGTATGCTTCATAACTCTATTACAATTTGCTGAACTAATCGAACCGTGAGTTGAATACCGAGGTGCAACAACGATAATACAGGAAAAACGTGCAGATACCTAGTAGTACATTCCTCCCTACTTGTGACCTAATTTCTTAGAAAATTAATTTCGTGGACAGATACCCTAACAATAACCGCACATTAGTGATAACTACGCATTGCATTCGTTTTTTCTTTCTTTTGTTAAAACTAATATTATCTTCCAAATACCCTAACAATAACCGCGCATTAACTATAATTGCACATTGCATTCATTTTTTCTTTCTTTTGTTAAAACTAATGTTATCTTGCAAAAATTTGACAATCACTTAAATTTGGCATGAACAAAAATTGACTTTTAAGGGAATTTAAAATAATCTGGAAAAATTAGTTTTTGGTGACTTTTGTTAAGTGATTAATTGGGAATTGAGATAGATCTACTTGATGTGTGCCGTGAAACTATTAACAAAATAAACAATTATGTATACTTAAAGAGTTTCTTCTAATATAGGTTGTAATACTCACGTTGCTTATCATGATTGTTTAGTTAAATAATAGTTTTCTTTAAGTTGAAAATGCAATTTTAAGTATAGTTTTGGAACCAAACGCAAAACACAAGGAAAAAGTATTTAACAGTTTTTTTCTTTTTTGTTTGTAAGGAACATAAATTTGATTTGTAAGAAACATAAAATATTACTTAAAAACCAATTAAAAATAATTTTGACCCACACATAAAAACTAAGCACAGAACATCCAAATTCAGTTATTTGAAGTCTATCCAAATTAACTTTCTATGTATTTAAAAGGTAACCCAATATTATAAGGACACTTGCTATTGCTAATTGCTAGGTTTATCCTCAATAAGAAATGTAACCCAGAAACGTTTTATGGGAAAAGTCCAATACTAAGAGGACAAAAGTGGAATGATGTGTCAAAAGGCTACTCAAATACAAAGCTTCCCACGTAATAAAAGAATTTTAAGGATTTTCTGTCCTTATCTGACAAGGAAAGATTCTCACATTAGCTTGTGGCTAGGAATTAAAGAGAAAGAGAGGCCAAACAAGACCACAAGTTTATTTTCCATGGTAATCTAACATTCAGAAAAATTGACAGTATCTTAGAGTCCTTTTCCACTTTCAGATAATGTGAAGCTGTCATTTTACTCTTCCTATTTTAAAACACAAGAGCTTGTAGGTGCAAATAGATGAATGTTCATTTCTATTGTATTTTAACCGAGTATGTACCTATACATAAGACAATTAGCAATAAAAGTTCCTTGATCCCTACAAAAACATATGCTATTACATGTGAGTCAAAGTTTTGTCTACTAAATAAAGCAACAATGTGGTCAGAAAGAGCACATGCATCCAATCAGTTTCCCAACCTTGCACGACAGTTTACACTACATGCTCCCTTCCACTACCAAAATGACCACACCTTTATGCTTCCAACATTCCAAGATTCTGAACATCAAGTTTCCAGCTCCGTATTTACTGATCAACGAGAATTGGAATATTCTAGCGAAATAGATTGTATATAAACTGAGAGTGCGAGACAGAGAGAGAGAGGAGAGTTCTTAACCATTCAAAGTTGCTCTTCCAGCAGTTCTGTGTTAACAACCAGATCCACCCGGTGGTTGGTTGTGGCGAGGTCCCCCAAATATAGGTCTCATGTAGGAATCATCAAATTTCCTCCAAAAGTAATGTATGGTATAAACAGGCCTCTCTATTAACATCGACAAACTATCCTTTGCGCGGAGGACATTGGTCGCAGCAGACTCTTCCATGGAAAGCAAAGGGAGAGTTATGTCCTCTTCAGTGAACTTTGGTCTGGAGTTGCTTACACTGCTACTTGCTTGGTTGGGAGGAAGTAGACAACTTATGAGTGGCTTCGTTAGAAATCCAAATACCTGAATTTGATAAAATTATATTTGTAAATATATCAACAGAAGAAATATAGAAAAACGTAAAAAGTGGAGAAACTGATACACAGTGTGTTAGCTATGTCCACAAACAGAGAGAAAGATCGACTTTCTCTCTAGAGAAAAAATAAGGTACTACATATCTAGATGTCCCAAGTACAGAGGTCATATAGGGCTGCCCTCTAGACCTAGAGCCAAAATCGTAAATAACATTTATAGTATACATACGAGTACAAATTAGGTTAGCTGGCGCCGGATAACAAATCAAATCATTCCAACAATGATGCTATAGACATTTGATGACACATTGCTACTCTTCCCAAGTAGTGTCATCTTTGTAGAAGAAAATCACAAATAATAATAATGAATGTGGATGAACCCTTTGCATAAAATAATTAGGAAAGAATATAGCAAGAAGATCAAACACTTACCACTGTCGTGAAGAGTACAACAATTGTGGTGTTGGTAATCATTGTTGCATGGATTGGATCCACTGTAACCCCGGAATATGTGAACTTCAAATAGATAATCATTTCCACATTCAATAGACAAAGTGCCTCGTGAATTATATATATATAGAAAATGATATTCTCAGTGTTATTTTAATCTATGAACGGTTCTAATCAGAAAGAAAAGGTTCACCTGTTTGAAAGCCAGAGCAATGGAGACAGCTCCTCTCATCAATCCAGCCCACCATATAATGATCTGTACAATTTTACATCAGTGAAATTCCCACAATACCATGCTTAAAAATAGTGGCACTCATGAGGAGATACTGACCTGTTGTTTAAATGAGATCATAGAAGGCGATGACGATCTATCTTCACGTTTAATGAAGTAATTAGATATGGCAGATAGAGGAAATACAAAGGCCGCACGACCAACCAATACCAAAAAAACTATGATGGTGTATGTGCCAAGCAACTTCCACAAGCTGCCAAGATTAGAGAAACAAAAGCTTTTAGGATCAAGTGATATATTCCTAGCATCCACATCAAACATTACCAGTCTTACAGTTGATGTGATCAAGATGGTGCCAAAGTAACTGTTGCTTTCCTAATATTGGAAATATAACACACTATGAAGATATGGAAGTCCTAATTCATTGTATATGTTAGAAAAATTAAAACCTCCCTATGTCTTCTACATATGATCTGCATAGAAAGGAATATTATTTTTCATGCTCACGGAATAGTTAATGTTATGTAAGGTTAAAAAGATATATGTCATGAACCATATTGGTGAATATATACTGTCTTTTGAACTTCTAAAAGTATCTAATAAGTTTCTGAATTCTCGATTTTGTGTGTATCCATAAAATTTCGGTTTTGTATTGCATTCTCTTAATTGAGTTCAGATAGAATTTTACATATTCCCATCTTTGTTTTTCCTTTCTTTAATCATGATTCACTTTTGCGATTCAAATATGTGAAAGCCCCCAAAGGAAGGGTAAAAAGCCTAATATGTCAAAGTAACTTGACTCAATTCCATAACTTGGTTTGCTTTATTTTATTTTATATCTCATTATTAGTCTAGAACCTTTTTTTTTTCTTTTTTTAGAACACATTATTGTAGATTGATCACCTAGATTAGTATAAAATACCAAAAGGGTCAAATAAAATTTAATTTTCATAAAAGCAATTTTGAAAAAGATATTAGAATTAGACTTCGACTTTTTTACCCTAAACATAGAATGAAACTTTGTAAAAGGATTGAATTTTAATTGCCTAAGTTCAAATTAGTCATCAACAGATGATTTAATGGTTTAGCATCTAGCTTAAGAGATGATCAGTGCACTAGCTGTATGTACCATTCCTCTCTAATAAGCCAGATCCCAAGAAATGACCTTAAAACACAGTAAAAAGAAGAAGATAGAGATTAAGAAAACGGGACCATCTCATGAGATCATTATCAAGTTGTCAGCCTCATGGAAGCAGATGCCACTAACAATCTAATCATCCTTTTAAAATTTATTAGATAACTTCCCAGAACATAAAAAAGAAAGAACAGTGAACTGATACCTTAATTTAGTTATCTTCCACTTCTCAATGTCAAGAGCATCCATGCCCACATAAAGAAATATTGCAGTTTCAGCAACAAACGACATCATTGCAAATACATGCCTGGAGTTAATAATTCATAAGACGGATGATTACACAAACTAGAGAAACATAAGACATTGTTACCTTCAGCATGCATCTAGAAGTTGTGTCTGTACTTGCCTGGTGGTAATTCTTGAACTATCAGTCACATTATGCCATGCATAGTGCGACATGATAATCCCACAAAAGAAAACTGTGAGTATTCCACTCAACTCCAGTAACTGTAAAATGAAACAGATACTCAATTACAAGTGAAATTTTAATCATGCCTTAAAAAATTTGAAGTTTTAATTCTTTTTCAATAATAAACGCAAATAGCATCATTTGCAAAAAGTAAACATTATATAATGACCATACAGTGCTTAAGCATTTGATATGACACTTCTCTTTGAGTAAATGGAAAAAAAAAAAAACCAATGCTCAAGGATACAAAATTCCAAAAGGAGAGGTAAAAAGGTAAGTGTTTGTTTCTGATAATTAGATATAGGATAAACAGGTTAGAGACTTTTGTTAGGAATATTGGTACGAAAATATTAGGAAGGCCATATTCATCCTTACTTAGAGAGTTTTCAACACAAGAGATTATAAATACCAAGGGGTGAAAAATAGGCAGGCAGACATTGTTATTTATTAGGAGAACCCAACCCTCCTGGCAAGATTATTATTTTCCTTTCTTTCTTTAATATTATTTTCTAATAACCTCACTTTTAGTAATGATCCTATCAATTTTCTATTCATCTGGCAAGCCATTGCCATGTAGAGGAGGTTTTCGGTAATATTCTGCTAAAAGGTAACATTTTTTGTTCGAACTGCAGCATATATCGTGTTTGGAGGTGCATTATGAGAATCACACAGACCCATGCGCCGTGCATAACTAATTCTGAACTGTAACTATTGTTTAATCGTTTATACATTTAGAACTTTTTATAGAGGATTGCTCTGAACTGCCAAAAGAAGCTCTTCTAAAGAGTGATATTGGCAACAAGAAGGGGAAAAAATGTTTACTTTATCTTCCAAAATAAGCCTTTATAAAAAGGTGTAAACATATTTACCTCTGCTAGCATGTACGATAGGTAAGCCATTAAAACCATTATCGCAAGCTCACGCACACTTGAATGTCTGTAAGGAAATAAAAGTTCAGATTTGCACAGGATTCAGGCTGTCTAAACCAACTTTGAAAATGTTTCACAACTACTATGTAAAAGACACAAACTAAAGGAAAAGAAACTAACCTCCCAAAATATAAGGTTTTCAGGATATATGATGTTAGAAGCCCAGTCTGCAGAAATTTAAAAAGAAATATAATCATTTAATAAAAATGTTCTCCAAACATTATTTACAATGAGACAGAAACTAGTGGGTTCGTTCTAGATGTATACTAATCATTATCAAAGAAGTCTATAGAGTGGAATAAAGAAATACAAAGAAGAAGAAGAAATTATGCTCGGAAGGAAACCTTTGCATGCCTCCGTTACCTTTTGGGAGGCCTGCACCTAAACCTGGCTGAGCCAAATATTTAACTGGCCTTGCTTGAGCATGCTTATGTTGGCAAGAGGTACAACTAGAGTAGTAGAGAATAGGTAAAGATCATCTATATTCCTCTCAAAACAAATCTCTCTCAAATTTCATCTGATATCTCTAGTTGTGGAACCTTGAGTCTTCTTGGTAAGATCATGATGACCACAAAACACAGAAAAAGGTGATCAATAAGAAACCTAGGGAAAACCATAGACAAACCAAAGGCATAGCCAGAAACTAGAAGGAAGAAGTTAACAGTTTTTTCTGTTCCTAGCAAAACAACACCCAAATGGAAGAAAGAGAGGATCGTTCAGATTCCTAACCGAAACACTGTCTTAGGTCTTGAGATCGCTCAGCAGAAGGTTCAAAATAAAAATCTTAACAACCTTTAGGCATTTAAGATTCTAGATGAAGGGGGTGGGAAGGAATAGCAGTCTTGTCTACAGCTAAATCGAATAATGGGATTCAGATTTAGATGAGAAAGTCCTTAGCTTATCACATACACAGGTTCTAGCATCCCGTCCTTTAGCAAGGTGAAAGTGACCAAGCTTGTCTATCACTTGCAGTTTCATATACATAACTTAAACAAGAAATTCTGACAGGAAACAAATCCTTTACTTTATTTGGACAGTTTCAATACCTTACATCAGAAAGGGAGCAGCACATTAGAAAAGTAAGCAAGCACCAAATGAATGCATTAAAAAGTAGATCCATGAATTTTAAATTCAGGAGTGTCTGCAATTTAATCAGGAGCATATGGTATTCAAATTGTATCTAGATTAGCACATGGACATAATTTTATTGATAACACTTTATGAAGTCAAATCAAGCTTACGGTCACTCCAAGGACAGTGCTAGTTGAAAATAAGTAACAAAAATCTCCAAAAAGATGGAGGGCTGTCTTGCTGTTAAGCCTACTGATATCAATCTTCTGGACTGCATTGAAGAGAACAACTGATGTTGCATCATTCACTACTCCTTCCCCAAAGACTAGGCTGTAGAGTAAAGGTGTTTCCTCTTGGTGCAAAACCTAAATGAGGACCATCAGTAATTTCTAAGAAATAAAACATGCAAGTGCGAACATGGAATTTGATATTGATGATTATAGAAAAGAGAGCAGTTGGAAAGGAAGCTAACCTGCAGGGTGCATACTGTGTCTGTGGATGAAAAAATAGCGCCTATAGCTGAATCAAGAAAACAAAACTTCATTCATCTACCCTTAACTAAATCGGTGTAATCAGCATATGGATGAAAATTAGCTTTTCAAAATTTAATCTCACCAACATAGTCCCGTGCAGACAGACCATGAAAGCCCATTTTCGGGAACAGCCACTGGCTGCCTAATCAATGCATAAAGAACCAGTTTACGTGAATTAAAATTTGTCCAAATGTCCCAACAATGATATATGGACAATGTTACAATGCTAAATTAAGAATTATTTCGGAAGAGATTTGGCTTATACCAGCGGTGATAATAGATGCAGATATAAAAACACCAATCACCCCAAACAGCATAATGGTCAAGAAGTTATGGAAGAACTGCTTCTTTTTAACTTGAAATCTGCTGACATGAAGATAAGTCAGCGAATCATGGATTCAATAAGCATATGCAGAGCTACAAAAAGACATGACCAGAAACCTGTACGAACCCAGCATTGAAAATTATTGGTGGAAGAAGATATATGAAAAATACTTCTTCATTAAAAGTTAGGATATGAGAATTTTTCCCCTTGCTGCAGACCAATATGATCGTTCCAGTAACAACTCCCTGTTAAACAGAAAGCTTGGAATAAGAAAATAATCACCAGTCTGCTATAACCACAACTACATAAGGAAGCGTTGAAAAACTCTGTTGTGAATGTTCAGTAAGCAGGAAGTAACATTTAATATAGTTGTAAATATATAGAAATATGAGAAGCCAGTATAATTAATTTTTTTACATTTTACTAGAAAGTATCATTTGTTCAGTTGTTACGCAGTGAAAAGATGTTTTATCTATTTCCCTTCCCTTCAGATATGATATATTAAAACAAGATAATTGATAAGGCAAGAATGGAGCTGGATGAGATAACGTGTTCCCCTGTCATTTCAAAATCTCAATGGAGTTAAATAGCTGCTCAATTATTACAGTAACTACCAAAAACTACTGGATTCTTAGATGCACATTTGGTTTTGAAACTAACAATTTCTTGGAACCTTCAGAACGGAAAATGATCTTCAATAAAATTCTCACTTCCATACTAAAAGTATTCTCATCTCCAATAATAACCCATCTCAGCTGCAGATGACATCCACTTCGAAATGTTTCTATGCAAGAAACATGGTCCTTCTTACCCATGTAAATAATTGTGGTTGAAGACGCAGAGTCAATAACAATGAAGCAGAAAAGGTCAAGAACATCATCTCCACACTATTTTTACTATGAAGCTATTTAGCACCCAAATCCAAAACCATGTGGGCTTTTAGCTAAAGCCAATCCAGTTCACACCCAAGATAGACAATACGGTGCTATTATATCAGTGAAGATAAGGCAAGTTTGTGTAGAAGTTCTTGCACTACGAAACCAAACAAAAAAAGAAACATCAAAACAAATCATTCCGATTGATTAAACTAAGTGTACAAAATCCTTCACGTGAAGAAAAGAATGCATACTATCTCCAATAAGTCGATTCAAAACCATGATAAAACATTATGAACACATATCCACCACAAACCAGCAGTTGGGCACAATGAACTTTCTTGATTACTCTATATAATGCTAAAACTCTAAATTTACAATAACCCATCAGCAAAACATTTGAGTTAGAGGTATCAGAGGATGACAACTGGTGTTCTAACTCCACTCATGTCATTTCCTCCCCTGATAACCACTCCTTGACCTAGGGTAGCAATCCCTGGTCCCAAATAAAATATTGGTAAACAAATGTATGTTAGGCTTTAAACGAATTTCGAAATCACATAGAGAAAGGCAATGATAATAAAACATGAAACATAGAAACATAGTAGGAGAAAGCAAGAGAATGGAATGAAGGTGAAATGAAAGGTAAATGAAGAAGAGAGTGTATACGATGATAATGGCGGTGATTGATTCATTGACCCATCGATTTTCTTCAAGCAAGTGGCCAATAACCAAACAAAAACAGAGAACGGCGACGAAGAACGTCAAGGGGACGACCAGGGCATGATCGCTGCCGATGTTTTTCACCGTTTCGAAAAATTCCATTTGCTTCAAATTTTATGATTCTGGGCGTAGTGAGTTTAGTGAATGGCATTTACAGGAAATGGCATATGCATTTTGCCGCGCAACGGGAATGAGGACTGTGTTCGTTACAGACATTCTCACTGACACGTGTGCAAATATTCTTACGTGGCAGCACACGTGTTTCCTACTCCACTTTCATACCAAACCCAACATTAAAGTTGAAATTAAAATTTCACGCCACATATAAAATAAGACAAGTAAGGTTTCAGTGGGCAAAAAATTGAAGTTATAAGTTCAAATTCTCCCATGCAAAATTGTACCAAATTCCATAATTTAGAAATTAAATATAATCTATAGTGCAAGGAATTAATACTTACAAAAAAGTAATTTTTACTGGTCATGTGTGGTAAAATAAATTTATAATGATCAATTTTATCCTTCAATTTCCTTCCACTCATACTAACGGTGATGACTTTTATCCCTAATACTATGGTAGCAACGATGACTTCTATCAATGACATCATGCCTAGTATGTTAATATGTTTTTCATGAATTTATTACTGATAACTTGAATTTTAAATTTTTAAATGATACAAATGTTGATACTATAACCTGAAATCAATAATTTATTTCAACAAAAATTGTAACTATATCAATTTCATTTATACTATCAATGATAGAAGCTATCATATGGATAGTATGTTATTAGCTATTCAAAACTATTATCGATAGCATGCTAATTTGACTTTTTCTATCTATTTATGCTAAAAATAAACAACCACAATATCACTCTATAATAGCATTAACCTTGATATCATTAGTATATACTAGACTATTTAGGGATATTCCTTATATATGCTATCACCGATAGATATTATAAGTGATAGCAATAGAAGAAGATATCACTTATAAAAAATTGATATGTTTACTAAGGAGATATCACTTATAAAAAATATCCTTATAATGATATCGTTTATAGTTTTTATCAGCGATATCCTTTTAATGCAATATTTGATAGATAATGTTAATGATATCATTTTACGTTGATAGCAATATATAAAAAGTACTTATAATCGGCATCAAGAAAATCAAGTGATAGCAACATCATTGGTAAAGATATTAGTAATAACAGTTAATATCACATTTCTTAAATTGAAAGCTTTCACAGCTAGCAGTTATCAACTATAACAACTAACGATAACAGTTGATATCATATTTTTAAATTGTAAGTTACTCTACCATTCAGTGGCTATTATTGATAAAAGCTATCGTTGATAGTCGTTATCAACTATATCAACTTATAACATATTTTTCAATTATTTTATCCATATGTTATATATGTTATTCTAGTATTTTTTTGTCATTGATATAATTAACTTTTTTAAAATTTATAGACTAAATTGAAATAAAATTCAAATCTTAAGGTAAAATTGTAAAATCTAAAGATTAAAATAATACTGAACTTAATCAAAATTAATTGATTAAAAATATAAAAGTTAAAAATTTAGAAAACAAATGAAAATATAATCTAAAATCTAAGATTAAAAATGTGTTTCTAAAAGAGAAAGCATTCAACCACCTAGACAATAAAAAAAAAAAAAAGTAGAATAAAATAAATATAAAAAATGTTTTTTTAAAAAAAGGGAAAAAGGTGAAAAAATTTTATCAGAATAAATTGAGAGAGAGAGAGAGAGAGAGAGAGAGAGAGAGAGAGAGAGAGAGAGAGAGAGAGAGAGGTATGCTTAATGGAAAGTTAAGCATTGGAGTGAGTAATAAAAGAAAAGAAAAGAAAAGAAAAGAAAAGAAAAGAAAAGAAAAGAAAAGAAAAGAAAAGAAAAGGTGGTGCGTCTGTTCTCTAGAGACCGTCGCATATAAAACAAAAAATCCACCCTATATTCCTTATCATCTTTACTCAATTTCTTTTTAAAATTACCATTCACCCTCTTTGTTAATAACTACTACTACTACTACTTTGTGAGTAATTTAAATAAATTTAAACGACAACCTACAAATTGTGGATGTCAACAAAAATGTTGATATCTCACTTTTATGAAAATTAAAAGGTTTGTTGTTTATATTATACTCATCACATGACATTTTTAATATAGTAAAATAAATTAAAATATTTATAAAATAAAATAAAATAAAATTTTAGATTTTATTAATTTATTATTGGTAGAATCTAAATTTATTTATTTATATTTTGTAGATAAAATTTTCATATTTATAATAATTTATAATTTTCCTTTTTTTTCTCTCCACCGAAAGCCCAGTGACGATGTACAATGGCAGGATAATACATGTTGGGCTGAAAGCTCAATGACCGATCGGCCCACATCATCTTTCTTCCATTCTTTTTTCTATTATAATTAATTAAGTATATAACAATTTTTTAACACTATTAAAAGATTATAAATATGTTAAAGTCCATGGTTGATCAGCAAATATTTATATATTATCTTAGGTAAATTTTATTATATTTATAATTTTTAAAAATATTATTATATATTTAATAATCATTTCTAAAATTGCTACTGATTATAATTATCTTGATATTTTATTAAGTGAAAAGGGTCGTTTGCATTAATTTTAGGAGATTTTATTTCCTTCTTAAATTGTTTTACAGTTTTTCAATTTTGATGGATTGATGATATAGGACCAAATCTTTGGTTTTCATCTGTATTTCATTTGATATATATATACACATCAAATAAAAACAATTTTTATTATAAATATATTTAGAATAATTACAGATTTAAGGTTGTTTATTTTTTATGATTTAATTTAACATAGAATTTGGTTCATAATTTTAACAGTTTTGATTTTATATAACATTATTTTTGGGTTAAAATAGAAGGTTGATCTTGGCATTTAGAATGGTTCAATTTTTGTTATTGTCCCAAGTATCCAATTTAGTCATCCTACATTTAATAAATATTAAATTTAGTTTTTATTGTGAGATTATTCTTCATAGTAAAATATCTACAAATATTTTCAAGTATAACAAAATAGTAAAATAATTCTTTTGTCATTTTGGTATATTTGTAGATAAGTTAGCTATTTTGCTAAAATGAGCCCTTTTTTTTGTTATCTATTAACATTTTCACCATAAACTTTGAAAACACACACATGTATATATATTTTTGGTACAAATTTGTTATCATCATTTTGCCAATTTCGATAAAAATTGAGGATTAAATATAAGACTTACTTAAAAACATAAAAACTAAAATTAAACAATCTACAAATTATGTAATAAAAATCTTTTTGCCTTAGAAAATGAATCTCTAATTTTGATGTTGATAATATAAGTTTAATGCTAATTAAATTATACTTATTTTTTTTTTATGTTTCTATTTGATTTTATAGTTTGGTTAAATGTACTAAAATTATTAAAAGAAATAATTAGATCTCACAGATATCAACATGCACTTTTAATTACATGGGTTTGCATAAACTATTTAATTCACTTGAGATAAGTTAGAAGTTTAATTGAAAGGATTCTAGGTTCATTTGATTTTGTTGAATGAAATGATCTAAAAAGGTGTGGAGATTAATATATTAAAGTGGTTTGAATTGTTAAAATTGTGATTTATGATTTGGAAACACTTTCTATTAAACATCAAGAGAATATAGTGGCAGAGCGGTCTATTGAACACTAACTTCACGTCCAACAAGTGTTTAAATATGGTTTTCCTAAACATGTGAAGTTGTTTGGGTGTTAACTTTTTTTATATATATATACTTGACACGATCTTCGATGGATGTGAAAAATAGGTCAAATTTGCAAAGAAGAAATCCTTTGAATTGATTTTGATCACAAGAGGCATCTGCAAAACACAAAATTTGAACAAAACAAGTATTATGTGGGTTAATCTTAGGGCATTTTCAGTCGAGATAACATGAATAAGCAATAAAACTCAGAAAACATTGCACCGGAATGCCACGAGATTAGAGTTTTGCATGCATTCTGTGTGGTAACCTCGGTTCAATCTTGTGTGAAATCATCCCTGAGATTATACCCTACAAAATGCATGGGAAACTCATCTGATCCCGAGAATTCTTCAATGAATCTCAGGGTAAATTCATAAATCTCAACTAAGATTCATCATCTACACGGACCAAGATTCATGAAAAAGCCGAGATTTTTCGAAGGAGTTCATGGAAAACAATAACATCAACCCAGATTAACTCAACAATAATTACATTAAAACACCAAAACTACAAAATTTCTCATCCACCTCAAATTTCAAACTAAAAGACTAAAAACATAAACTAAAACTTAAACTATGGAATCGTTCAAAGTAACACACTCTGACTCATTTGACTTCGAGATGGCTTCTTCAAATTTGGAGAAGCAAGAATCAGGGAAATTCGAAATTAGAAGTGTTATTGCTTAGTTCTCGGGCAAAATGAGAATAATTTTGAGGTTTTAGCGTTACGTAAGAATATTAAACGACCAAGGGTACTATTTAGATTATTTTTTATATTCCTTTATTTTCAATTTTTTAATAAAAAAACACACTATCTCGGTGTTGCACTCGGTCAAGTGAGACCGAGAAATTTCATTAAAAGAGATTTTATAATTTGGGAAGAATTTCAGGATCGATCTCGACCGAGATTGACCGAAAAATACAAAATTACGAATTTTCCAAAATTATGCTACTTTTAAAATATGAAACAAAAATGGTGGTTGATTTATGGAATTTTCCAAGTAAATTCCTTTTTCTAGAATCACTGTCAATATATTCAGGAATATTGGAAGTGCACCTTACTTTACAAGACTTTCAATTGTGATTTATGGTGTGGAAGCACTTTTGAAGACTTGGATTTATGAGTTTTCTTTCTCACCACCTTGGACTTATTGGTGATGACAAAGATTGCACAAATAAATCAATAGGAGAATTATTGCATGACTCAAATAAATTTTTGCTTCCAATTATTTTATTGCATTACTCGTATGTGCAATTATGTTGGTTTAAATATGTTTTAATTTTACAAAAATATCAATGAAAATGAAAATATAAATGTTGATAAATACTTTTAAAAAAAATATAAAAAACAAATAATTCAACAAAAAAATAAATCAATATCAAACATATGAAAATGTACAATTCATGGTTACTAATTTATTTGTAACACTTTTTTGCTTTTATTTAAATTTCGTGTAAATTTATTAACGATGTAATAAAAATACCAATTAAATTAGAACTCATGAAAATATAAAATTATGTCCATGAAAATATCGTTAAATTTGACAAAAATTTAATTCCCCTGTTTGATATTATAATTAAAAGTTAATATTTTAGTTTTTAAATTTTAATTTAATTTTTGAAAATGCTCCCAAGTAAACAAAATTTTAGATCAACAGGTGAACGTAACTAAACAATTAGGTAATTAACTCGTTTAACAATTCTTAGAATATTCACAAACATAACCTACTTAAAATTGAAAGGTTAAAGTGTTATTAAACATAAATTTAATTTTACATCTAATATATGAATTAACTTAAATATAAATAAATATATTGTAAACTACAGATGTAAAATTGAAAAATCTAAAAATGTGTCACACATGTGTCAATATTTTAAAAACTTATTTTTAGAAAAAATAGTTTAAAGAGTAATTATCCTAATAACACAGTTAAAAAATGTTTTCAAATATAGCAAAGTGTGATATATAATCAAATTCCAATATTTATAAATAAATTAACTCATTTTTTTATTTTTATATTTAAATACAATCCAAATTTAAAACCTTGTTCCTAGTTAAGTACTAAACTTCTAATTAGGTTAGATAAAAATTAAAAAAAATAATTAAAAGTATAGGAAGAAAAATGAGCAAGAGATGTAAAAGTAAAACAATGTGGGTGTGGATGAACAAATATTCCACACAAAGTTTGCTACCAAAATCAAATCAAATCTTCAATGATTGATTTTGAGTTGGTTGGTTTGGATTTACTCTTTTTAAGTCCTTTATTCTCTAAAACAGTCCATGTATATTGTTTCATTCACTGCATGCTCAAAATTTAAATATTGTTAGAAAATTAATTATTACAGGAATTTAAAAGTTAATATTTTTTAATTTTTAAATTTATTGATAAAATACGAATAAAAAGAGAGAAGATTGGGAGATGAAAGTAATATGTATATTATATGAACTTAATTTTTTTTTTAAAAAAAAAAAACAAAATAATTAAGAGAGGGGACGTTAATTATTCCATTTTTAAAAATATATGTAAATGAATGAAGAAGGGAAGTGATGAAAAATTAAATGAGGCAGCTGGTTTGTTTAAGAAATACGAATTAATGAATTAATTAAATGAGCATCTCCATGAACGTGGACACCCATGCTTTGCTTTTAACTCTTACCTCTAATCCTCCTTTATAAATAATAATAATAATAATAATAATAATAATAATAATAATAATAAAGTAAAAAAAAAAAAGAAAGAAACAAATATATAAGCTGACGTGGGCCAATCAGAATTCACATTCAGAACACTGTCTATTTTCCACTTTTTTGTTTTTATAATACCATTTTGTTTAGAAAAAAGAAAAATGGCACATGGGTGAGACCTAGGTTGTAAAAGCCAGCCTAATAACTCCATATTTCCAAACCCCCCCCCCCCCCCCCCCCACATTAGTTAATAATATTTCTTTGTTATTTATTTATTGGGAATTGTAATTTTTAATACCATTTTGCTTCTTATTTCCTATTTGACTTTGACCATTGCTTTCATTTCACTTTCCAAACAAATCCTTATCATCCATTGTTTTTCTCACCTATTCATTTCTTTTTCAGTGGATTTTATATTTTTATACCACTTGTTCTTCTATCTTGGTTTAGCTTCATTTCAAGGGATAATTTATTAAAATATAGCTGTTTTTAAAACTTATTACGAAAATAATGCAATCCTAAAACAATTTATCAAAATACGGCTACTTTTCTTTTTTTTCATTCTTTTTAATTGGACGAGTTCTCAGAACTCGCCCAAGTTAGTTTATTTAAAAAAAAAAAAAAAAAAAAACAAAGAGATGGGCGAGTCTTCCTCATCCCCACCATTTCCTTTCTTTTATTTTATTTAAAATTTTTTATTTAAATATTTCTATTTTCTATAATTTAAAAAACTTATTTAAATATTTTTATTTTCTATCATTCATTTAATTATTTACTCTTAAAAAATGTAAAATTTAATTTTTAATTATTATATTATATTATATATATATAGAAATAATTTAAATAATTCTTTTAAAAATTTAACTTTAACTATTTTAAAATCATTATTGATATTAAATGGTTTGATAGAGAAAATAAGGTAAAGATAATTTCAAATTTGATCCTAACCTACTAGATATTAGGAAATTCATATCCTAATTGAGGTAGGGTAAAAATAAATCTTATAATGGTTCATATGAGTTATCTAATAATTTTTTTTCAATTTTTTTCTCCATCCTTATAGTTTAATTTTTTAATTTAATTAAAATATTAGGAAAGAGTTTTGAAGAATTAGTTAAAATGTGACCATTGAATGTTAAAATTTGTTGAATTAAAAAGTTTAAAATGTGTTAAATTAAGAATTTAAATAAAAAGAAAGTAATTAAATTAAAAAATGTCATGGTCGTCGATTTAAATAAGAATTATTTTAACTAATTTAATCTTCTTCTACATTTTAATTAATTTAAGTTTTTAAAATTTAATACTAATTTATTTTTCTTCCTCTAACAAAAAAACTCACATTCTCTCACATTTTAACTAATTTATTTTTCTTCCTCTTTCGAGTATATGTTTACGTCAAATTAGATCCTACATTCTATTTAAGTTTTCATAGAGATTGATCATAATCAACCCCATCGACACTATCTATCATATGACCATTTGTAAACAACATTGACACATATTTGCCTATCATTTTCTTATTGGTTTTGAATTTCTCGTTGAATACATGCGTTTCTTCTTCATATTAATATTTCTCCTTCATATTATTAGATATTGTGTCATCTTTAACTTATTATTTCACTACAAATCTAAACGATCATTTAGCAAGATCATTTAGATCTTGTACCCTCACATTACATTAATTGTGTCTAAATTAGTAAGGAAATTGAACATTAAAAAAGAAGTAAAAATTTATTAGATAACTCATATGGAACCATTATACAAGATTTTAGTAAGATTTATTTTTATCCTACCTCAATTAAGATATGAATTTCCTAATATCTAGTAGGCTAGGATCAAATTTGAAATTATCTTTACCTTATTTTCTCTATCAAACCATTTAATATTAATAATGATTTTAAAATAGTTAAAGTTAAGTTTTTAAAAGAATTATTTAAATTATTTATATATAAAATATAATATAATAATTAAAAATTAAATTTTACATTTTTTTTAAGAGTAAATAATTAAATGAATGATAGAAAATAAAAATATTTAAATAAGTTTTTTAAATTATAGAAAATAGAAATATTTAAATAAAAAATTTTAAATAACAGAAAAGAAAGGAAATGGTGAGGACGAGGATGGGCGAGTCTTCAAGTAAATGTCTTTCACATTTGCAATAGTTTAATTAAATTAATTTAATTTAATTTTTATATTTTGTAAATATTTTGTCAAAATTTTCATTTTTAACAATTTTTCTATAATTAAACTAAATTTTTAATTGATCAATTACTAAATTAAATATCTTATATTTAATTTAATTCAAATATGAATCATATTCGTATATAATTTTTCTCTCGTAATTATAGTTTTAATGGTATCATATACACAATAAATGTATATATTTTGACATATGCTTTTAAAATGAATCTAAATCATATTAATTTCATTCAAATATTTTATTATCTCATAAATTAATTTTGAATCATATCTAAAATTAATTTACATAATAAAGTTTAATTAAAATATAAACTTTATATTATAATGTACCACCATACGTAAATTTGAACATTTCAAATTACAATCAATATATATTAACCTCATTACTCTTTACAAGCTAGGAAGTGGGCCTAAAGAATCTATAGATCAGAAGCTACAACGATGTGAGATTAATTGATTAAACTCATTAAACACATTAATCAATATTTGATAACTATAGTTGAAATCTTCTAATTGAAGATATATTTTTGTGTACATGAATATAGATCAATAACAATAAGTTAGTCCTTCACAAAGTGTCCGTAACACCAATTGGGTCAAATTACCATTTTACCCCTAGTTTACTTCTAGTCCTTAAATGTCAGTGTGTCGTCTAATTATGAATAACCTATTTATGGTCTAACCAATAAACAAAAACCCTCTTGTGCCATAGAGAGGGTAATGTCATCTGTTCAAGCTCCGGAGACACTATTTAAGGCGGTTCATCTACATAACCTAGAGTCGGAAGGGAGTGAATTCCTTTTTATGTGATTATTTTTCCAGCTTTTCACTCGGTGTTGTCCCTAAAATGATAAACATATTCAGTCAGCAATTTGACCACTCGTTAGTACAAATCAAAGAACAATCTTTCATGAACATGAGTTCATAATATACTCAAGAATTAATACTAAGTTATATAGGTCATCCTAGTGAAATATAAACTTAATTAGTTAATAAAATTACATCTAGTGGTTACTATTCGTGGTCCAATCTTATGCATTGGATACTCTCACTCGCATGTCACCTACATGAACACGTTGGATCATTGCATTTGTATCAAATACAAAGTGTGTCATATTCATAATGTTACCAGAATAAGGGACCCAACCTTATCCCTATACTATAGATCTTTTTAAGTTGTATCTCGAACATTGATCTATATATGTTTCTACGTACAGTTCAAAATTCATCAAACGACTTAGGATGTTAGTTTATTTGATTTAGGTTATGAAGACAAAACTAATAATCAATAATATTTTATTAAAATTACAATAATAATACTTTATTAATAATACATTTACTATCTACGAGTTTTAGGACATAAAATCAAACAAAAGATTCATAGACTAAATTTTGTAATTTAACCAAATATATTTTATCAATTGTTTCGGGGACGTGTTTTGATTGACTTTATTATTTTATCTTTAGGTTGGTTGTGGTAATTTTTGTAGTTGTCTCAAATATAGTGTTGATATATATATATGGTACAAAGTTACAAACATTATTAATTCTTGCAAAATATTTTCTTTCTTAACCTAAAAATTTCCTACAGTTGTATTATGTCTGATATTTATAATTTTCCTTAAATGAAACACCTCTTATTTTTTCGATAAGGAGATTTGTTTCTTTTCTGGACTAGTTTATTAAAGAAAAATTATGATACTTTTTCAGGGTTATTGATTATTCTGTACGAAAGTATTTTTGTTCTTGGTGGCCGAATTGTGTAATATTGTGTAATTGATCCATGCTCACCCTATCTTATGATTTTTTTTTTTTTTTCATGTTATTAACAATCGAATGCTATCCGATTGTGTAATTGATCTATGCTCACAATATATTTTAAGGTTTACTTTGTTATTTATGTTTGATTGTCACGTAATCGGTCTGTAATTGTCATGTGACTTGCATTAGATATTTTGAAGTCAATCAGATGGCTAGTTAATTGACGAAAATAAAAGACTTTCATATGCTAATCAAATGACTATAAAAATGACTATTAATAAACTATTTACACTCTATGGCAAAAAAAACCACTAAAAGACAAAAAACTTATTATGTATTATACTAAAAATCAGCAACAATGAATTTTTTTTTTCCTTTAATTTTCTAGTCAGCAAACATGAAACTTTGGTACTTAAAATGTCCAAATTTTCAAGTAGCCTTGAGAATGATGATTTGGTATTCGACGATGACAAAAGAAAACTGAAGTCACATGAAGTATTAATTAATGAACCAAATAAATATATGATCTATATCAAAAAGCAATCAAACAACCATTGGATAACAAATAAATACGGTATAAATTAGATAGCAATCTCAAATAACAATTTGATGTATCAAAGAATAGAAGCTAATCAGAGATCAAACAAACAATAACAAAAATTATTATGAAAGAAAAAAGTAATCAGATGACAATTAGAAAGCAATCAAATGGCTATTCCAGAAGGGTAATTAAAACTAGAAAGAAAGAAAAAAGCTAATCAAACAATCAAATAGTAATCAAATGATTATGTTAGAAGATTAACTAAAATTGAAAAAAAAAAGTAGAAGGTAATCATATGACAATAAGATAGAAACCAATCAAATTTCATAAAAATATTTATGAAACGAGGATATTATAGATTTTTAAGTTTCAATTCCTCTTTTAAATTGGGTTGGGTCCCATTTTTACTATGTTTGCAGGAAAAAAGATCGAACATTCGAGTCATGCACCTAACATTTTCAAATATTTTTATCAATCTTGCAATTGCTCCTTAAGTTTATCGTTGAGTATTTTATTTCTATTTAATCATAGTTTTCAACGTTCATGTAACTCATCTTTTTTGCTCTCTTCACTTTTTTGAATAATGCAAATATTCCCCTCGTGATTATTAAAAGATTTGTGTTAGTTAATATGAAAATAATTCAACTAACATCCAATTTATACAATTGATTTCAAAGTTAGAAGTTCAAACCTCTCATCCCATATATTGTAAAAAAGTAAAAGGAAAGAGATGTTTGAATTCTCACCTCTGCCAACGACATCGAAATGACTAAAATCCTCGAAGATAATTTCTCTATTTGATTATTAATTGAGACTTTTTTTGTTTTTGTTTTTGTTTTTGAAAGATGTTTCTTTTCTCACCATTTCTTTATAAAATTCTAAAAACAATTTTTCTAAAAAAATAAAAATATTGAAGGATGTACAATCAAATAATTGATATGAGATAAAATAGTATTTATAACCTTTAACTTTTATTGGCCAAACAAAATAAACATAGTTGTTTCAATCTTCATCTATTTGTATTTTATTATATTTTCTAAAGATATTTCTTTTTGGGTAGTTATTGTAGTCTAAAAGTAAATAAAATATGCATTTAATAGTATGGACCCTATGGACTTAAATTATATGAATTAAAGAAGTGTGACAATATCAAATTGTTTTAAATGCATAGGATTTTTGCTAGTTGGAACTTAACTTTGTTCCAATTTTTAAATTTTTTATTTTATTTCTTGACATATACTTTTAGAAATTATGATTTCTAACCTACTTTGATCCATTTGATTTTCGTTGAAGTTTTAATTTAAGGCGGTTTTGGTGAATTTTTATTTTATTCATTATATCCAATTTGATTTATATATTCATACTTTTTCTTACTTTTCATATATTTATTCCAAAATTGTTTTGAAATTCTACACAAAATTTGAAGACCAACATTGCCATGTTTAATGATATGATATGTATCCTTTTAAAGTAATTAATACTACAAGTTGATTTTCTAATGTTTTCAATTTAAAACTAATAATTTGAAAGATATATTATTTTTGTTTGTATGAATAAATCTAACATATACGTGAAATACAATTAATAATTGTTAGTGTCAAAAACTGGATAGAAGAAGCATACCTAATTTTCACGTGATAACAAGAGTAAATTTATTGAAGAGGTCGGAGAGGAATATGATCTGCAAAAGAAACATGCATATCAAGCTGGCTATGCTTAAGTCAAAGAGGGAATGAATGTGAAAGTTAAGGAATTTGAGGAGTAGGATTTCAATAAATTCATATGAGACTATAATGATGTATTTATAGAGGAGGTTGATATAAGTCTTCTCCTGTTCTTTTTTGAAATTTAGTTATCTCATAACCTAATCAAACCCTATGTTGGGTTCTTGAACCAGAGAGTGTGTTTAACGAAAGTAGAACCAGAGAGTGTGTTTAATCGAAAGTTGGGTTTCTTAGCCTTGGAGGTTGAGGCCAAGGTCGAGGCCGATTGAAGGAATTTCCTTCTCTTAATTTATTAAGATCGTATCTTGACTTTGTTCTCACTTTTTTTTAATCATTGTTGATTGGATTTTTTTTTTTTTGGTTCAAAATTAGTCCTAACAATAATGGTAAAGAAAAGAAGTGGAAGGCAATAAAAAAAAAAAACATATTTTAAACATTAAAAAAATCATAGTGAGAGACAACTTCTAAACAAACCTTACGTTTCCAAGTTTTTATTCCACAACTATATAGGTATATAAATAAACATGTTTGCCATTTGGAGCTATGATGCATGTTATAATGATTGAATTGTTTACTCATTTAAGATGCTATGTGTTGAATATATTATGTATATTAAAATCTAATATTTTGTAGATAAAAACTATATTATAAACAAACCCCATATATTAATGATTATTAGAAAGCAAGGAACAGACTTTTGCCCCCTTTAATTTTTTATGGCATAAAGCAAAAAAGCTCAAAAGAAAAAGAAAAAAAAGAAGATATTATTCCTTAATCTTTTATAATAAAAGTTTAAAGAGTTGACATTTTTTTATTTATAAAAGAAAGAAGAGAAATTTGCTTGATTTTTTCTCTTTTAGGTCACTGATGACACCACCATTACCATTGTTCCAAAAGCCTCTTTCTATTTGCCTTCCAAACCTTAAATTTTAATATATTTTTCAATCCCCCACCTCATTTTGAAACATGGGATATAATATTATTTATTTAGTTTCTATTACCATAACTATATATTTTAATTGGATAACAACAGCTTAATTTAACTGACATTATTTTTTTAAAAAAAAAAAAGTTTAAAAGATAAAAAGTTGTAGATTATTTTGTCATATCACTTTTCCTTGTATTTGGTTGGCATTTTGTAAATGAAAAAAAGAATGATGAAATAATGGTTTTGTTTAATGAGAACATAAGAAATAAATAACAATTACAAAATACACACTATTTCTTAAAAACTTAAAATGAAAAACAGGTGATTTTTATTTTATTATTATTGATTATAATTTTGGTGAGAAAAAAAAAAGAAGTGAAAATGTCATGCAATGCAATGAAGGGAAAGTATTTGAACCATTCAAATCTGAACAAACAGTGACAACTTATTTTAAGACGTCAATTTTTACAACTTGCTTGTAATTTTTTTTTTTTCCTTTATTTATTTGATTCTCAAGTTTTGACTGTTGGCTACATGATTTTCCACATAAACAAATAATAATTATGACTATTCTGAATTATCCACAATACAATAGCATTTTAAACATTCCCACCCAACAAGAAAAAGAAAAAATAATAAAAATAAAAATAAGAACTTTTACCTGAATGTTTGTTGAAAGAGTACTTTCAAAGCTTATAAATTACCTTTTTCTTCTCTCTCTTTTTTTTTTTTTTAAACTTTTTGGGGATGACGGCTAAAGTGGTGTGCTATTTTCCAAGTGAATTAATGTAGGACATTAATTAGAGTTGTTAGATGAGTAATTAAAATGTAGAGTTAATGATTAGCAATGTTGTATAGAGAATTTAGGAAAAAAGAAAATAATGAAAGGTTGGGGATGCTTAATTAATAAAATTACAAGTTTGAGACAGAAGATAAAAGATTTAAAATAAAAAGAAAAAAATTTGAGACAAATGAGAAAATGTGGGGAATTGGTGAAATATGAAGGTTGAGTTGCAGCTGCGAGGGCCCACCACGAAGGGGAAAATTGAAATGCGCGTTTTTTCTTCCTTCCTTCCAAGTTCTTAAAACCAATGACATGTCGCCACGTAATGATTTTGCCAGTTTGTTTGTGGTCCCCTCCCCTGCTCTATAGCTGTCTCCCAATAAAAATCCACCAACACCACAATTCTCCACCAGCTCCAACTCCAGCTCCAGCTCCAGCTCCAGCTCCAGCTCGGCTTTTCTCCACCCTTTTCACTTTTTCCTACCCCTTCTTTCCACTCTTTTTTCAACCCATCATTTCCTTTTAAATCACAAAACTTAAACCTATTATACACTTCTACTTCTCAATCCTCATACTCCATCATCAAAATATTTATGATCAAATATTTTCATTTTTTATTAAATGGTTGATCATATTTAAACTAAAAACACATATTATTATAACCATAAATCAAATAAATCTACACCATCAATATAATTTATTGATCAATTTATTTACAAAAATGTCACGTTACTTTATTTACCAAATGTCATCAGGCATATTTACTTTAGTGTCATTTTTTTAATTATCAATATTTATGTATATAAATATGTGTATCATGTGTTTTAGGTGTATCGAATATCTATTAGATGTATCAAATGTATACATGTAAATTATTCTAATTAGAAGTAAAATCATTTGTTGCCTTATTTACTTGTATAGGTCTTGTATATATCCTCTAATTTGCTTGAGTAAAGATACAGAATAAAATATTTTCCACATGGTATTAGAGCCTAAAACATTAACATAGGTCTTGTGTATTGTACTAGCCGCCACCTCTCCTCCCCATTGTGAAACTCCCTGGCGACAACGTCATTTGCATCCCTCCGTTCATCTTCGTCCAAATTTGTCTCTATGTTTGTTCACGCATCGTAAACCATCGATCTCGCCATCCAAATCCGTCTTTGTTCTTCATCCAGGTTTGTTCGTTCGCGCGTCTGTTTCTAGATCCGTCTATCTCTATTTGATCACGTCTATGACATCGTCCCATCTGTACCACCGAACTTGTCTCTATTAGCGCATTTGTCTCCAGATCCAGTACACGATCCCGGTCATCCCCGAACCTGTCTGTAATCATCTGTTCCGATTGCTTATCTCTCTATTTGGCTCTCAATTCGTGTAGCACAATGACATTTTCAAATTCATTCATTTAGCACAATCGTCTTCTCCTTGTGAGTTCCTCATAAGTAACTTTAATGGAGAAATACAATATTATTATCCCTGTTAACACAATCCTTGATGCAACAATTATCTCACTTGGGCAAATCAAATGAAAAAAATGAAAAGCTTTTTAATTGGACGAAAATTATGGCATCTTTTCATCAACGATATTATCAAACCAACAAAACAGGACAAGGAGGATGATAATAAATTTATCGAACGCCTCGAAGATTGGGACAGTAAAAATCACTAGATTATCACTTAGCTTAGTAACACATTGATCCCTAATATTCATACATAATTTGATGCCTTTGAGGATACTAAAGAGTTGTGGGATTTTTGGTCTACACGCTTTAAATCTGTCAGATCAACTCATTACTATCAATTGCACAGTAGCCTTGTCAATCTCAATCAAGATATTGGTAAATCTGTTAATGAATATCTAGCAGTTCTTCAACATATCTAGACTCAGCTTGATCAAGTTAAGATTAGTAAAGATCATCTTCCCCTTATTAAGGTCCTTATGGGATTACCTTCAGAATATGAATCTGTTAGGGCTGCCTTACTACACCATAGTCCTTGCCCTCATTGGATGCAACTATCCAAGAGATTTTATTTGAAGAAAAACACCTTGGCATCAATCTCTCTAAACAATTTGATGTAGTTCTTGTAAGCACTTATCCATCCAATGGAGCACCAAATACATTTTTTTAAGAATAGTAAGCTCTCTGGTCATTAATTTATTGATTGTTCTAAAATAAAATGCAAGTACTACCATAAGTGTGGTCATATTCTAGATATTATCCCACAAGACCGCCTGACCTTCAGGTTTTTTTACAAGAGCAAAGAACTTTACTAAACCTGTTACCTTCTCTATTGTTGCTATTGCCTCAAATGATTCCACTTCCCCCATCTTTAGATAAGTGATCTTCAGAGCTTATTAAATTAGTTAATTTCATCATTTTCCTCTGCTCTTGTCGTCTCACCAGGTAATCAATGATTTCTTAACTATGCCTTTTGCAACCATATGATATCTGATCTTTCTCTTATGACTACTTCTAGTCGACCTGCAAAATCTTTACCTTCAATTTATGCTACGGGTGGCAACTGTATGAACATCTCTCATATTGGCACCATTGATACCTTTAGTCTGAGTCTTCCCCATGCTTACTGTGTCCCAAACTTAACCTTTAATCTAGTGTTCGTTGGTCAATTGTGTGATCTTGGCTTAGCTATTTCTTTTTCTCCCAATGGTTGTTAGGTTTAGGATCTGCAAACAAGATAGACGATTGGCATGGGTTGTAAAGTGAGAAAATTGTTTGAGCTCATATCACTACGACTTCCTTCTCCTTCATCCATATCTACTCCTATCACTAACTCTGATACATATTAGTGACATCTTCGTCTTGGTCATGCTTCTTCTAAAAAATTCTTCATTTAATTTCTTTTAACAATTTGAATAAAGTTACTAAGTTTGTTCCTTTTAATTGCTTAAATTGCAAAGTCACTAAGTAACCTGCTTTGTTAAAGACTCAACTTCTATATGTGATAAACCATTAGATTTAATTCATTATGACATTTGGGGTCCTACCGTTACTACCACTGTCCATGGTTATCGCTATTATGTTCTGTTCATTGATGATTTCTCTCGATTTACATGGATTTATTTTTTTTAAACATCTTTCTGAATTATCTCGCACTTATATTGTGTTTGTTAACATGATTCACACTCAATTCTCTTGTCCTATCAAAATCCTCTGCCTTGATAATGCCTTGGAGTATATAGACTCTACTCTTTTTTCTTTTTTGTCCCAACAAGGTACTCTTGTTCAACGCTCTTGCACCCACACCTCTCAACAAAATGAGTGTGCTGAGCGCAAGCATCACCACATTCTTAACTCAGTACGTGCCCTCTTTCTTTTCGCCTCATGTCTTGAGAAATTTAAGGGTGAAGCAGCTCTTACATCCGTCTACACCATCAATAGTCTTCCTTCTTCTGTTCTTCAGAACATCTATCGATACAAAAGACTATTTGGTACTCCTCCTAACTACTTTAACCTTAAAGTTCTTGGTTGTGTCTGCTTTGTTCTTTTGCATCCTCATTAACACAGTAAACTTAAACCACATGCTCGCCTCTATTGCTTTCTTAGCTATGACATAAAACATAAATGTTTTCGTTGTTGGGATCCTCTTTCCAACAGACTTCATATATCTCGCCATGTCACCTTTTGAGAGCATATTATATTCTCACTTGTCGTCATTCCACATCTTTTTCTCAAGTGATCCTCATCCTTTCTTTACTAATACATCTGTTGAATTCTTTCCTCTCTTTGAGTTCACTCTTGATACTGAGCTTGTTCAATCTACATCTACTCCTACAAACCCGAACGAGTCGTCCATCTCCGATGATGTTTCTGAACCTACTTTAGATACTCCTCTTTGTCGTTCTACTCAGGTAAGGGAACCTTTCATTAATCTCCACGATTATCACTATTTTTTCACTATTGTTTTCCTTGTTGAACCTACCTTTTATTCAAGATGCCAGTACTGACCCTTTATGGCAGAAAGCGATGAATGATGAATTGCATGCTCTTGAAAAGACACACAGTTGGGACTATGTTGATTTACCACTCTGTAAAAGACTCATTGGTTGCAAGTGGATTTACAAATCAAAACTCACTCTAATGGCACTATTGAGCGTTATAAGGCTCGTCTTGTTGCAAAAGGATACTAGCAAGAATATGGTATTGACTATGAAGAAACATTTGCTCTTGTGGCTCGAATGACGTCTGTTCGAAGTCTGTTAGTTGCTCCTACTGCGAAGCAGTGACCTCTTCTTCATATGGATGTAATAAATGCTTTCCTTAATGGGACCCTTTCTGAAGAAGTCTAAGAAGTCTATATGAAGCCACCTCCTAGTACTTCTCCTCCTCCTTACTAGGTGTGCCTCCTGTGTCGAGCATTAAGTTGTCTGAAACAGGCTCTACGAGCTTGGTTTGCCACATTTAACTCTACCATTACTCAAATTGGATTTTTCTCTAGCCCTTTATGACACTGCACTCTTTACTTTCCAAACACCCCATGGTATAGTTCTTCTTCTTCTTTATGTTGATGATATGATTATTATTGATAATGATCTCCAACATTATCTTGGTCAACATTTTGAGATAAAAGACCTTGAATCTCTCAACTACTTTCTCGGCCTTGAAGTCTCTCGGTGCTCGGACATGTATTTATTATCTTAAGCCAAATATGCCTTTGATCTTTTAGTTTGCTCAAGAATCATTAACTCCAACACAACTTTAACGTCGTTAGATCCTAATGTCCATTTGACCCATTTTGATGGTGTTCCTTTTGAAGATGTAAGTTTATGTATCGGCAACTTGTTGGTAGTTTCATCTATCTAACAGTGACTCGTCCAAACATTGCATATGTTGTTCATATTGTCAGTCAGTTTATGACTGCTCCTTGAACCATCTACTTTATTGCTGTTTTGCGCATCCTTCGCTATATCAAGGAAACTTTGAGGCATAGACTTCAATTTTCTTCTCAATCCTCCCTCGTATTTTTTGGCTACTCTAATGCAGATTAAGCTGGAAATCCTACTGATCGACGTTCTACAACAGATTACTGTTTCTACATAGGATATTCTTTCATATCTTGGTGTAGTAAGAAACAAAGTGTTGTTTCTCATTCTAGTACTGAATCAGAATATCGTGTTGTTGCTGATGGTACCGCTGAACTCCTATGGCTTCGTTAGCTGTTTGCTGATATGGGTGTCCCTCAACAAGGTCCCACCCTCCTTCATTGTGACAATCATAGTGCCATCAAAATTGCCCACAATGATGTCTCCCATGAGCATACGAAGCACATCGAAAATGATTGTCGCTTTGTTCGTCATCATCTTTTAAGCAACACACTCCTTTGACGCTCTGTCTCCACCATTGAGCAACTAGTAGATATCTTCACCAAAGGTTTACCATCTAACCACTTCTGTCAGTTACTTATCAAACTCAAGCTGACAGCTACTCTACCACCTTGAGTTTGAGGAAGGGTACAAATGTAAATTGTTCTAATTAAGAGTAAAACTATTTGTTGCCTTATTTACTTGTATATGTCTTGTATTTATCCTTTAATCTGCTTGATGTAAAGACACACAAAATATATATTAATAAATATTCCCCACAAAGTGTATACCAAATGTATCACTTGGATTGGACTTGTTCTTTTTTGTTTTTTTTATTTGTCATATCTACAAAATGAAAAAAGTGCGTGACAAGCTTGCAAATTCATAAACTCCAATTGTCACCATCTACAATTTCTCTATTTTGAAATTGTAGATACTAAAATGAAACAAATTTGAAAGTATAATAATTTATAACAAATATTTAAAAATAAAATGACCAAAATGAATCAAAATTGCAACTACATAGATGAAAATATATAGGTCTTTAAACTTTGAAAATTAGACTATTAGAATATTGAACCATAATTTCACCAAGCTATTTATATATATACACACACATATGGGTTGCTTGCAAAAATAACAAAAAATATTATGATAATATGACCCATATCACTACAATTTTAAATTGTAAAAGTAGCAAATTTAAAAGCGTATAACCCTCTGATAGCCTTCCGGTATCCTTCTGATAGTCGTTTATTAGCCGTCTGATATCATTAGTTACTTGTCATATTTATCATATTTACAATATGCAAAAAAGAGATGCTATGAGCTGTTTTTTCCTAAATCTTTTTCTCATTTAATGCCAAGGTCAATTCATAATTTAAAATTTTAAAATTTATTAGACATAACTTTGGAAATTTATTGTAAAATTTTACCAAGTTCGACGATTTATTGAACACAAATTTAGAAATTTAAGTCCATTGTAAAACATTTTTAATATTCTTGATTTTGTTTAACACAAACTTAAAATTTTAAGTTTTGAATTTGTAATTATAGACAAAAGTAGAATAATTCATTTTAAGTACTAAACTTTAAGCCCGAACTTAAAAAGATATGAATTGTCAAATGAACCTATCTCAACTAACATCATATGCCACGTCAATCTTGAGTTGAATCCCCTCGTCAATTTTCTTTTAAAGAAATACGAAAATTGTAGTTTAATGATTATAGAGGCCACATTGTGTTTGTCTCATTCTAAATCTACATGGTATAAGTAAAACCCATTGGTTTTAGTAAATCCTTCATCAATTCTCTTCAAAATAAGGTTGTTGTGTGGGCAAACTTATGTGCAAATTTGAGCACAGGGTGAATTTAACTAAAAAGTATCTATAGATAGCAAACAAAATTTTAGAGTTTATCAGTATATATATGTGTATGTATAATTGTACCATAAGTACAAAAAAGTACACATTTAGAATTAGTAATAAGTTCGGGTTATTTAAAATTGCGATAAGTTATTTTAAGATTGAGTATAAGGTTGATCGGTTTTTTAGATCATCAAATTTCTTGTACACCCTTGCTTAGTTTTAGGTTAACAAAACAAAAAATCTTAGAAAGACAAGTATTGTTTATAAGCTACTTATTTTTTTTATTAAAAAAAAAGATCAAATGGTTAACAAATGAGGTCAAGATTATAAGAACAAAGATATATTTGGGTGTGTTTGAGGTTGGGTTGGTTGTTTTTGAGAAAACTGGAGTTCCAAAAAAATCTCAACGGCGTTTGGGTTTAGTAATTGATGTTTGTTGGGTTTATTAAAATCCACATCCATTTTTTGATAGTTTATTAAATCAAATTTCTACTGGGAGAATCTATAAAAGCCAGTAAATAACTAATTATAAAAAGAGCGTAGAATGAATGTGTAATTTAGAAGTGATTTTAGGATATTTAATCATAATTTGCTTTATCAAACAAAAAAAGTAGGCAAGAGTTTTTTACAGAGAAACTTACATAAATGTAACAAAATTGTAAACTATTTACGGTCCGTGTAACAAAGCCTATAAGTTTAGTCATTTTAAATATTTCAAGTTTGTCCTTCCATCTTTTTTTTCTTCCTCGTGATTCGTCTTCCTCTTGTTTCGTCTTCTCCGTCTTCCAATGCGATTTCGTTTTTTTTACACGTTTACATTTGGGTAACCAAATCTAAACGACCGTGTATAAGACTGTATACAACAAAATAGCAAAATCCAAAAGATCGTGTATAAGGAATCTTGAAAAAAATCATTTAGATTGGAGTAGCCAAATGTAAGCGATTGTGTAAAAAAAATAAAAGATTGTGTATAAAAAATCTTGAAAAAATATCATTTAGATTGGAGTAGCCAAATGTAAACGACCGTTTAAAATATCGTGTTTAAAAAATCTTGAAAAAAAATCATTTGGATTGGAGTACCAAATGTAAATGATCGTGTAAAAAGAGTAAACGATTGTGTAAATACATCTAAACGAAGGTGTACCAAAAGAATTAATAAAATCGGGTACCAAATTAAAAAAAAAAAACATTTAGATTTGGGTTCCCAAATCTAAACGATAGTGTAACAAAATTAAACAATAGAATTGAAAAGATAAATTGTAGGCATATCTAAACGATCGTGTATAAATTGTAGTCATATCTAAACGATCGCGTATAAATTATAGTCATATCTAAACGATTGTGTATATATTGAACCATACCTAAACGGTCGCGTATAAATCGCAAATATATTACGCGTGGTTGACGGGACATTTTTGGTATTTTATACAGTGGGCCTCTAGGCTTTTTCCGTTTTTGGAATTGTTCTAAATATTTTGTCGCTTTTTTTATATTTTTAAAAATATTGATTTTTCTAATTATTTAATTTCCTTATTTCAAAATCAATCCACCCATCTTTAATAAAGATTTCGTTTCTAGTTTTTGAAATTTCTATACTAAATCACTAATTCTTCGATAAAATAAACTTTCGTATATTTTAGAAAAAAAAAGTTTGAGCTTTTACTTAAATTTTGAAAGCAAACATGTTTTTAGAAACCAAATAAGGAATATTAATTTTTTCAAAACTAACAATTCAAATATTTTTCTATATAAAAATGAAAATTATGGTAAAAGGAAAAGGTTAAGAATAAAATGCAACCAAAAGCAACACTCAAATGATTATCAAATATGAAATATAATATTAAAAAACGAAAAACAAGTCTACAATTTTGATTTACATTTTAACAATTTAATCAATGTTAATCGATATTTATATATGTAAAAATTAGACACCATATGATAAATTAACTTTACTGCACCATATAAAATAGTGATAAAAATATAAATTAATAACATAATAACATGGATTAATTTTAAATACAATAAAACACTCAAATATTTACATTCATATAACAAAATCAAAAAACCTACGAAGTCGGTAAATTTTTTTAATAAATTACAGATTTGTCATTAATATTGCGGACTATTCATTCCTTTTCTTTTTTCTTTTTCTTTGTAATTTATTTATCTTCTTTTTCATATTTCTTTTCTTTTCTTTTTTTATTTTTATTTTTATTCTAGATTTCTTTAGCACCTCTGTTCTTCTTTTAGATAAATAAAATACAGATTTTTTCAAAGATTTTATTTATTGTATTTTTATTCATCTCCTTTTTCTTTCTCTCTTCATCTTCTTTTTCTTTCTTACATCTCTTTCATAATATCAGGATCATTTAAATATCACTTTAATATAATCTAAACGATCATTTAGATTTGAAGCATTTTTCCATCGTTAAAAAGAACTACATGATCTTGTATGATTTTCTACATGATCGTGTATCATTTCCTAAACGATCGCGTATCATGATAGTTTAGAAGAAGAATTATACGTGTGTGTATGGCAATTAATCGCATGTTGATTGGGCACTTTTTGTATCCCATCATAGAGGCTTTTTCCGTATTTAAAAGTGTTTTATATAGTGTAAATATTTCGTCGATTTGTTATATTTTTTTAAAAAACCCTAATAAAATTATTGATACAAAGATTGCATGCTTTTTTAGTTCTCAACGCCGAAAGATAACAATTAGCGTTTCTTTTAAATACAACTCTAAAAAAATGTAATTCTTGAATAATTATTAATTTTAGTAATAAATTTGTGACACAGACAAATATTAAGGCCGTAGAAAATATGAAATTTATTTTCTTTATAGCACAAAGTGTTTTATTAATTATTTTTTTTCGTTTTCCTAACTTTAGTGACGGTTATTTTCAATAATAAATTGATGACATGAAAAAATTGTAATAAATTTGGGAAAATTAGAAATACTCAAATATTTTTCCCTCCGAGAAGCTAATTTTAGCTTTAATATTTTTGGCAACGGTTTATAAGTCAAGAAAAATCCATTTTATTCTAGTGATTTTTTCCCCTCTAAATTATGCATATAAATATTTTTTCACCTATTGAATTTTTTTATTTATCATTTACTTTTTTCGTTTGGGGTATTTTGAAGTTTTGAAAAGCTAAAATTGAAGACCTTGATCGACGATGGTTTCATTTTTAGTTTTTCAAAATTTTCAAATTTATATTTGTTTTCTCCTAATTTCTCAATTATGTTTTTTGTTTTAAAAGAAAATTAAATTTTAAATCCCCGATGAAATTCTAAAATAAAATCAAAATTGTGGCGGCACAAAAGTCAAATGGACTCGATAAGCGACTTTTTCGACCTTATCGACAACTTACACATGTCCATAGTCTTTAGTGAGGCATTGTTCTCTTTGGCCTTGAATCTAAAACTGATCTGGACAAAATGAGATTTGAACTTTGTCTCCTAGTTGGAACTCACGACGTCTAGGCCTTCTTTTTTTCTTTCGAGACGACAAATACCTCTGTAAATTGTCTACATTTTGCCACTTTTGTGAGACACACATAATGTTTTAAGGGATCCTCTCTTCAATAGCTCCATCTGACTCATGGGTAAGGCTCTTCTTCAACTGAAGAGTTGAGATTATCTTCATTCTATATGGATGTTTCATTTTTACGTGCACAACTATATGCTAGACCTAATGATCACCAAACACTTGGTGAGGGAAAGAGGTATTACCTTGTGTTCAAGCAAGAATTCTATCCCTAACATCATATTAAAGTCGTCCATTTTAATGATCACAAAGTCAGTTGGTCCGCTCCAATCTCCCAATTAACTGTATGATTGCCCTTTTTACTACCCCTGTAATAAGCAAGACCACATAGTTTACTGCTTTCATTTTCCCTATGCCTCCATCTCATCAAGGGTCAACAATTTGACTTTTTTATATGAACCGACCAAATATCAAATTATTAATTAGATTTTATTTAATACTTGTGATGTAATTTAGCCTTTCCAATAAAAACTTTACCCTTCCGATCATAAGGTAACTATGCTTGAAAGACATTAAATTTTGCTCAGCTGGGGCACTTGATTGCTCTATGTTGACCCCTACACATGTAATAGGATAGAGGGTGATTTTGATTGTTCTGTTGGCTTGGCCCCCATGTATTTCTAGCTCTTTGATGGAATTATCTATCGTTTCCATTGATGTTTCTATCTCTAGGTGGACTTGAGTGAGGACTCTTATCTTTACTAGTTGGTAAACTTGTTTGCTATTTCTCCTTTTAAAGGTCATCATTTAGATCAAACAACTGTTCGACCATTGCATATGTGGAATAGATATCTTGTACTCCTTGTTCATATAACTTTGCTCCTTCCCACGATTTCAAACCTACGACAAACCATAAAACTTTGTCTTTATCAGATATAACACATATGTCCAACATCAACCTAGTAAACTACTTCACATATTCTATATTAGTGTTAGTATGTCTCAATTTTTGTAACTTACGTCTCGCCAAAATCCCAACTTTTGAGGAAGAATTGAGTGTTAGAATAAATACTTTAAATATATATAATAGATTAACCCAAGATCATTCATGCCAAATTGTCAAGAATAAGTTACATACCAGATTCCATCTTCTTGAATTGTTTATAGCTATAAACTGATGGCTATAAAATGACTATTGTCTTCCTCAACCAAAACCCTGAATGCCCTTAGTGGGATCTTTCGCTTGATGGGATAGAAAAAGACTTATTGTTTTTGGTATATTAGGGACCATAGCCATAAGTTTTTTTTTTTTATATACTAGATTGATTAGGATTCTCATTAAATCCTAATCAATCTAAGAATAGACTTCTACCCATTTAGTCCATACTCAATTAGGAATCTTGGGCCTTAATTAAATAGATCACATAATAGGTCTAATTAAATAAAATAACCCAATGTGATAAATTATTAATTTACACACATAGCCCACACTTTAATTATACGTTTTATTTAAATACCTGTAACATTGATAACAACTCTTGTTTCAATCTAATCCCACGTGTCGATTGTGCATCGATTCTCTTAGATGTCCATAAACCAGACCTCTGTCATAATTTGGCGTCCCTGACAAGTGCATTATCGCCAAAGTGATATTTGAATCTACAGTAACTGTATTTGTTGTTCTAAAGTGCCCATGTCAAAAATAAAATTTTGAGTGTTTTTGTATCACAGGCCCCACAGAAGGACTTAGGCTCGAGTATCTTTATCTTGTTGACTTGAACTACCTCTTCAGTTGGGGCTTGATTTCCATTGCTCTCATGGTGAGATTTACCTTTGCACTCACATCAGTGATATCGACTATGATAAATTTAAGAGCTGCTCGAAAATCTTCAAACAAATCATTTATCATTTTCATGAGTAACTTTTAGGAGTTATCCAACTTTCCCACTCGCTGTTCCATATGAGCAATAGAGTCCGTCGATCTATCTCCATGCTCGAGGTTACCAGATGTTTTCATTTTTGCTTCGACAGTGTCAACTCTCATCATCAACTCTTGTAATTAATTCGTCTAGGCTACTATCCACCATGTTGATACAATTAGCTTTTCTAAAAAATCTCTTGCACTCAAGTTTCTACGAAGTCAGTATTTTCAAGGACTTCCGTCCGGTAGAGCATTTGCTCTTCTATCTTGACCAACTGGTTGACATGGGTCTTTTGCCCAATTATTTTGTGGCGAACATGATTGTAGATTTCAACTTCACGAGCCAACTTGGCTCTAATACCAACTATCATGGTCGCACTTTCATAAGCATCTCCGAGCGACCGTGTGAAACTTTTTCCCGCAGTAGAATAAGTTAAGCAACCTAAAATCCATTATAAGAAAAGTTTTTGGCAAATGTTTGAAAACGTGTATGAGAAAAGAAAGTTCATTATAAGTCTATAAGTAATGAGGGACAACAACTTTATATCTTATAACTCGTGGGTAAGTGACAAACTATTAACTTTGCACATGAAAAATGACAAGCGGTCATACAACATGAAAACTTCACATAAAACAAACAAACTAACAAAATGAAATACATAGAATAAAAGCATGATAAAATGAGGTAGGAGTGGGCATGTGCGACCACATACAACAAACCTTGGACAAGCATAACCATGACGCCATGCACAACTCCTTATGAGGTATGGTTGATGGTTGCTAAAGACATATATAACATATGTACCATCAACCAAATTGTATATTGAAATTCCCCACTTCTATGATCTTATATGATTTATTTATTTATTTTTGAAGAGAATATAATCCTATATGCAAGGTATAAGATATCGACGTCAACAAAAAATATTGAGATCTTAATTCTACGAAAATTTTGATAAAAGGTGGATTTAAAAAATGATATATATTTAAGGAACAATTATAAAAACAAAAATTGGAAAAAAAATAAATTTAGTTTGATATTTGAAGTAATGGAAGGAGATGTGGAGAAATAAAATAGAATGGGTAATATGATTGAGGTAGAAAAAGATGGATATAAGTTAAATATTTTGGGTTGGCTATATCATAGAGAACGGCTAAGAAAGAGCCGAGGTGAGAGGAGCTAAGGTGAGTTGATTAATATATTTTCCTTTCCGGTTTCGACGTGGGAACTATGAATCAAAAAACAAGCACCGGCTTCTATTAATTATAATTAATTTCGTGCACATATATTTATAATTAAAAGGAAAATAAATAAATAACTAAATCACCACCAAAAAAAAAAAAATAAAAAAAAAAAAAAATAAATTGCCAGCTCCAAACACCTTCTCTGCCGAAACTTCTCTCTCTAATTTTGACATTATAGCTCATCCATTGATCTCCACCTATCTTCCTCCGATCAACAGCTGTGGATTTCCCGGCGGACGCTTCCTCAACTTCCCAATCACTTGCTCGAACAATTTTCCGGCAATGTCTTCTTCTTCCCGCTCTCTCCTTATTTTCTTCTCTCTGTTTCTTCACTCCTTCCTCGCCCTCGTATCAGCTCAGGGATCTAACTCTACAGCTCTATGGCAGACTCTGAGTGGTGAGTTTAGTGTTTGTTTCTCTCTCTTCAAACTTCAATCTTTCTTTTTTTCTCTTCTCCTCTTCTTTCGTTTTTGCTCTGTGAATCCTTAGGAGATGGTGGAAGCCTAATTCACTTGACTTGATGTGTTGGAAGAAGTTGTAATTGTAGTCGTAATTAAGTAGGAAATGTCTTGGTGAAGTTGATTTTAACTTGTTTAGTGTTCTGCAAATGAGTTCGAATTTGAAACTAGACGATTCTGAGATTTTTGTTTTCTACTGCATTTCAGAAGGTTATTGGCTTCTGTTAGGTATCGGAGATTGAATTTAGGTTTACTTTTGCTTTTGCAGGAGATGCTCCATTTGTTGTGGCTCGCGGTGGGTTTTCAGGGCTGTTTCCAGATTCAAGTGGAGTTGCCTACAATTTTGCAGTTATGGTTAGTGTTCCTGACGTGATCTTATGGTGCGATGTGCAATTAACCAAAGATGGAGTTGGAATCTGTCTCCCCGATCTGAGGCTTGACAATGCTACTGATGCTCCGACTACTCTGGGGAAAAACCGCACTAGTTCCTATCTTGTTAATGGCGTCCGTACGAGTGGATTGTTTACCGTCGATTTTGATTTCAAAGAACTGGAAAATGTTTCTCGTAAGTTCATGTTATCAACATCACTTGACCCATTGTTCTCTTTTCTTCTCCCTCTCCCTCTTTCTCTACATGTATCTCATCATTTATTGTGGTCTAGCTGTTATTTGCTGAACAGCTAAGGAAATTTATTCGAGTCAAGCCTGGTCATCCTTTGTTATCTTATGATCTCCCCTTTTTAATTTTTCTTAGTTCATCATCAAGTTGACCCATTTTTTACTGGGATAACGAAATATTTATGTAAAATTGCCTGACAAGTGGATTTAACTGGGCAGTTGTTCAAGGTATCTATTCTCGATCCACCAAGTTCGATGGCAATCAGTTTGTTATTCTTACTGCTGAAGATGTGGCTAATCAGTTCAAGCCACCAGGATTTTGGCTTAATATTCAGGTAATTGTATCGAATTTACCTGCCCAAGCACTAAATGTTTATTAAATTCTCCACAATTTATAGGTTTTGCTTTCTATAGTCATCACTCATCTCCTATTATTCTTTTTGCAGCATGATGTGTTCTTCACGCAGCATAACGCGAGCATGAGAAACTTTGTACTTTCTGTAACCAGACGCATCGTTGTTAACTATATATCATCACCAGAGGTGGGATTTCTCAGAAGTATAGCTGCACGAGTTCCCCGCACAACAAAGTTGATCCTTCGGTTCTTAGGACCAACTGATACAGAGATTACCACCAATCAGACATATGGCTCGCTCTTACGAAATCTCACCTTTATCAAGACATTTGCTTCTGGAATTCTTGTTCCCAAGACTTATATATGGCCTATGGGTACAGATGGTTACGTACAGGCTCAAACCCCTCTTGTTTCTGATGCTCATAAAGCACAGCTGGAAGTTTTTGCATCAGAGTTCTTTAGTGACCTTCCACTAGGCTACAACTACAGTTATGATCCCGTTACTGAATACCTGTCTTACTTTGACAATGGTAAATTTTCAGTTGATGGTGTGCTCAGTGATTTCCCTATTACTCCATCGTCAGCTATTGGTAAGCCATCATATCTAATATAGGGATTAGTGTAATCAAATGTCTCAAGTTGATCAATCATCCTGAAATTATGAATTTTTTCAATTAAACCCTTAAATATTTTCAAATGTTCCCATCATTTCTTCACTATAGCGACATGTTACGGATTAACCCCCAAATTATAGGAATGTTACAGTTTTGGACCAATCCTTCTTTTACCTATATAATCTAAACTATTAAAAATTTGGTTCAACCCCACATTTGTTTTACTCAAAAAAAAAAAAAAAAAAAAACTTTTAGAAAAATTTCCAATTGAAGTTGAGTTGTCATTTCGATTTAAGAAAAAAAAAAAAAAGTAAGGAATTTTGCCTTTTGATTGAATACTCCGACAGTTTGGTTGGAACATTGTTTATTAAAGATCTCGTACTATTTTATTTTTAATCCGTAAGGGTAGAATTGATTCCCATTTTCCTATCGTTGTGGGAGAAAAGAAATGGTTGAAATTAACTAAAATTTTTATTTCGTACATTCCAGAAGGTCTTTTTAATTATTATTATTGTTATTAATGGGAGTTATCAGTTTTGGGTTATATAGTTCTAGTTAGCCAATGTCTGATTTTATAACCGTAGATTATCAATCGAACTCCATAGAAGTTTTTTCTCCCATTTTTCACATTACATGGATTTAGAACTATTTAATCATACTTAACAACTTAAGACTATGACTATTTCAGCATAATAACACAATAGGTGATTTTCTGCTTCATTTGATTAATGTTGAAATTTCATCTTACTGACGATCTTTTCTCTGATGGTCCAGACTGTTTTGCTCATCTGGATAAAAATGCCAAAAGTCAAGGTAAGCTGGAGTTATAATGGCAGCTTTCCCTGACATTCTCAAAATTAATTTCATGCTAGGCTTGGCTGAATGATTGTTTAACTGGAGGTCTCCTAACAATAATTTTGATTTATCTTCTTCTTTTCCAGCCAAGCCTTTAGTTATTTCAAAATTTGGAGCTAGTGGAGACTATCCTGGTTGTACAGATTTGGCATATACCAATGCTATGTCAGATGGTGTCGAAGTGCTCGACTGTCCCGTTCAAATAACAAAAGATGGAATACCATTTTGCATGAGCTCAATTAATCTCATCGACAGCACAACAATATCTCAATCACCATTCATAAACCGTTCAAAAAACATCCCTGAAATTAGTCCTAACGACGCAATCTTTGCTTTTGACTTAACATGGGAAGAGATTCAAAGCCTGAGCCGTAAGTGGAATTGGTTTTTCAATTTTAGATACTTGTTTCTAACCAAGGATGTCTACATTTTTCATTCCTCTGCTTATTTATTAGTTAATACGATTGGTATTAAACTGGACCAGACAAGAATAATATGGTCATGGTTTTTCCTTACATTTGAAACAAAATAGAATATCAAATTTCAAGTTAGAAGAGATTTGTTAATGCTAAATTTCCAAAAATTCTTTAAGCTTAGTTTTGAACATCTCAAGCAAATATAGTCGAGTATTTGTGACTATATACTCTGTTATGGAATTTCTTTCATCATATGATCGTTGAATGCAATTGATCAGTAGAGGAAGGCTAGAATTTTTCGAGGGCTTGAGATATCTTTGAGTAAAGTTTTAATCATTGTCGGATTCCAGTGGCCTTGTGGGCTTCAGTAACGAAGCCGTTCGGTAATTATATTTGAGGTTTTATTTCTCTTGGTTAGAGTTTCTTTTAGCAGTTTAACACCCTCTTTTTGTGGGCTCTATTTTTGCATGTCATTGTATTTTTTCATTTCTTCTTAATAAAAGCTTCGTTATTCATTAGAAGGGAAAAAAAAGTTGAATGTAATTATGATTTAGAGAATGATAACTTGGTTATTAGAGAGCGTAGGACATCCTTTCTATGCAATAGAACATATCCGCAATTCCATTTGTGGTCTCTTCACGACTATATTGTTTTATGTTTTGCTTATCTCATAGGATTTGAGTGTGGATCATCTGATAGCTTTTGTAGAAGCAATGGTGCAAGTTTAAGCTTAAAATGCTTATTTCTAGCAAAAACTAATATGAAAATGCTAATATTCTTGCCATTTATTCCCGACTGCAGCGTCAATATTGAGCCCTTATTCGTCGAAGTATGCCTTGTTCCGAAACCCAAGGTTCCGAAACAAAGGGAATTTCACAACACTACCTGATTTCTTGGCCATGGCAAAGAATGCTGGCACTCTTTCTGGTGTCTTGATCCAAATTGAGGTTAGAGTTGTTTTTGTCAAAATTAAATACGGTCTATTTAAGATTCTTGGTATCTGATAACAACCTGCTCCTTGCACTAAATCTTGCTTCGATAAAATGATTTGATAGCGGGGAAATAAAATAGATTACGCTGAGGGCGGGAATTTAATATATGGGATGACTAGATTGTGCCAAGAAACGAACACTACACTGTGAGGTGCAAGGTGGGAAAACTTACCGTTTGGATGGCTTCCTAACCCTAAGAAATATCACGATTCATATTATCTACAAGTCCAATATTGTGCTCCTACTCTTAGCCTTAAGGAGAACATCAATTGAAAATCACTGTCCGTTATTGAGTTATTTGAGTTAGCGATGCCATGCTTCAGACTTTCATCTCGCAAATAGACGGATTGTTAACGATCCTTTCTTTGTTGTTTAAAGCTGATGCCAAAGATGCATAACTCAAACCTCTTGATTGTTAAGAATGACGGCCTTTCTTCAGAGTGAACATCTCATATGATGAGGATCAATCAATTATTTGATCTAACACACCATGGCAGGAAAAAAAAACCCATATTTCCACTGGGATCTGTATTTCTTTTTCCCTCGATCCAAATGATTCCCATTGTCGTAGGTCTCTGGAGTACTAACTCTTATGAGAGGGAGAACCAGAAAGTTGCACAAAGGGGAAATTACACTGATCGGTCTAGACTGCAAGCGTTGAGTCTGAGTAGTTAGATCTAGTGGAAACATAGTTTCTGAAAATGAAAAAAAACGAAGGAGTTTATGAGTCAATTGAATGAAAAAGCTCGTGGATTGTTAGATTTACCCTCTTAGGAGATACACGAGCTCCCCAACATGTAGAAGCTAATGTAAATTGTTGAGAATTTTTCAATCTGGCCAAACTTATAACGAACTAATTCCAATAGTCAAAAATCCATTCCGACCCTACTCTGCCCAACGCATACCCATTTTTTCTAATTACCAGGAAACTAAATTTTACATCTTCTATCTTTAATGATCAAAGTTAACCAGCATGCTGTTTCTAGCAGTAGAACAGTTAATTTAGAGCTTATTTGGAAGTGATTTTTAAATAGTTAAGATAAATTTTTTCATGGGTATCACTCTAAAATATACTTTTAATATTCACAATCAATTTTGATGGTATAAAATCCCGTTTTCAGATGTAAAATCAAATATTAAAATGATTTTAAGCGATTAAAGATGTTTATTGTGTTCAAAATCACTCCCATAACATACCTTCCTACCATATTATAATTTGCTTCTAGCTGTGGAGAAACATTCTTAGATCTCTGCTTTGTCAATCAACATTTACAGAAGAAGATGCCTTTGATATTCCTGCTTCCATTACATAATTTTGGTTAGCACTCAGATACAGTGTTTATAGTCTGCTCAGCATATCTTTAACTAGGATATGGCTTTTACAAGCTTAGCTATCAAAAACATGGAAGTTGTGCTGTTTATTTCTACTGATGATATTTTGTCTGATTTGTTTCTCAGAATGCAGCCTACCTTGCTAAGGATCAGGGTTTAAGTGTAACTGATGCGGTCTTGTCTTCCTTGAGCAAAGCTGGTTATGATAATCAGACAGCCGTTAAAGTATTGATTCAATCTCCAGATAGCGCTGTTCTAATGAAATTTAAACAGGAAAATAAAAACTACGAGCTTGTTTACAAAGTTGACCCACCAATTAGTGATGTGCTCAATACAACTGTTGAGGACATTAAGAGTTTTGCAGACTCCGTAACTATCACCAAGAACTCCGTCTTCCCTGTAAATCAGTTCTTTCTCACTGGAGCTACAAATGTTGTGAAGAAGCTGAAAGCACTCAATCTCTCTGTATATGTGGACACCTTCAGCAATGAATTTGTCTCTCAAGCATGGGATTTCTTCTCAGATGCAACAGTAGAGATCAACTCATTTGTTTTAGGAGCCGAAATTGATGGAGTCATCACTGACTTTCCAAAGACATCTGCTAGATATAAAAGTAAGAATCTTTCTTCTAATTGTCTGGATTACATGCAAATCAACTCTGGACTAATTTTAAGAATCCTCCTTTTTACGACTTTTAAAGTTGAGGTTCACTTTGGCAAATAAGGAAGCATTTGGGGCGTTAAGTTGATTATTATAGTAATTAGTCATAATAGTTTTAACCTAGGTGTAGACTATTTTAAGTATTATAGCTCTTAAGGTGCAAACTATTTTAATTTAAGTTTAGTAGTTTGTGTGTAGAACAACGTAATAAAGAGAGAAAGAGAGAATGAATAGTAAATAGTAAACGGTGACAAAGAGGGATTTGAAATACTAATACTTTAATTAATTGTAAATTGCAATAGTCGGAAACACTAACTACTAATTATTATAATTGGAGCGAAAATATAGTGAGCTAGAATGTAATAGCCTACTCCACCAACTTTAAGTTGGGGGACCCTAACACCTCTTCAAAGAGTATTTTTGAGTACCATCATGATATTAATTACTAAATATCGATACCTATAGTCGTTACTTTCCTGGCTCTATTTGTTACACTGTTGTTGGAGTTGACTCTGGTCATTGATATGCTTACCTCAAACTAAATGCAGAGAACCGATGCTTAGCAATGAAAGAAACACCTAATTACATGAGCCCTGTCCAGCCTGGTAGCTTGTTGCAACTTGTTACTCCAAACTACTTGCCTCCAAAAACACCTCCGAGCCCGGTTCTAGATGACAAAGATGTAGCTGAGCCACCATTGCCTCCGGTTTCAGCCAAACCCCCTGCACCTGCTGGGGAAGGTGGCTCGACAGCAGCACCTCCAACTTCTAAACCCAACGGACAACCTAAGCTTGGAGCTGGAGCAGGCTTCTTGCTCTTGAACCTTGCCATACTTTCCATTGCTCTACTTCCATTCTGAGAACGATAGCAGCATGTGCTCGGATTCTTGCTCGTTTCGACTGTAAATTTCATATCTTTACTGTATTCTAGAACCGAGCTTTGTTAGTTCAAATTCTTTTTTCGTGATTCGGTATTTAATTCTTTGCACTTTCCTGCCTGTAGGTATCTTTAGTTTCTTCCCCATGCTAAAAAACATCAATTCTTGAGAGGGTGCATTCATGATGATGGATTGATTATATTTGTAACCAATCTTTCACTATTTTGCTCTTTTTGCCTTTTGTAACTTGTAAGTTATGATTGTGATTATTTTCTTTGTTGTATTTATCTAAAATGTTTCGAACTCTCACTTTTGCTCTGAAGCAAAGAACATTGAAGTATGTAGCCAAATGTCTTAAGGATTGGGCATACAATGTTTCATGTTTGGCTAACTTTTATTGAACGGGTCTGTGTATAATGAAGTGTATCAGAATCTTCTTGTGCTACAAAAATGGTTTCTAGATTGAGAATTTTTTTAATAATGTATCTTTCGAAAATATTGTCAAAAATAGGATGGGCGGAAAAGAAATGTCAAAAATAGAGTTGTGCAATCATGTGCTTGGTCCATGTCTCTACTAAATCGTGGGTTGGGTACATGCCTACGAGCCGAAATCTTGGTCTCGATCTACGACGTGTGATTGGAGTTGTGTACGGAGTACATGACTTCGCTCACATGTCATCCTTTGTGGCAGTCTATGTTGCAATTGATTGTTACACATGTTCGACATGTAGGGTGTCGTGGGTCGGGTACACGACTTCGTTACTTTATAATCCTAGCTGTCGAGCTTTTTGCCTTCTTCACGATTCTCCCTTTCTCTTCCTGTGAGCCTTCTACCTTCCTCACGATTTTGCCTTCACATCTTCACAAAAAATCCTTTCCCTTCCATTTTGCCTTTCGATTTCGTCGTTAAGGTATGTTTATTTTCTTTCCCCTTCCTTTTGCCTTCTGATTTCATCGTCAAGGTATGTTTATTTTCTTTCCTTGTATTGATTGGTTGTATTATACTTGATTTTGCTGAATTTATCATCATTGTGGATTAGATACACGATTTTGTTGTAAAAATCATTTAATTTTAAGTATGTTATTTGATTTTAGGAAAATTATTTGATTTTAGGAATGTTATTTGATTTGATCCTACCCAACTATATCAACAACTGTCCCATCTCTTACAGTCAGTATGAGATACTTCCTTTACTATGGTTTTGAGTTGTTGGAGGAGAGAGACAACATCCCAGCGCACAATCCCTTTTGATCAATGTATTGTGCCATACTTAGAGGCTAGTGGGTTTCTTGAGGTTTCCCAAAAAGGATTCATATAGTTGGATTGACATTTACTTATTGCTTTGGTTGAGCGTTGGAGATTAGAGGTCCACACATTTCATACGCCTTAGGGGAATGCACGATCATGTTGCAGGACGTTGTGGTTCAGTTGGGGTTACCAGTGGACGGGGAGCCTGTTGTAGGATCATTAACGTATAACTGGAAGTAAGTATGTGAAGATTTCTTGGAGAGTTCTACCACCTGACATGAAAGGTCAAAGGCTGAGTCTTCCATGGTTGGCCGAACATTTCACAGAATTGCCACTAGATACTAACGTTGTGAGCGTCCAAAGATATGCTCGTGCATACATTATGCAACTCATTGGAGGATTTTTGTTTGTTGACAAGTCTAGTGCCCTAGCATATCGTATGTTTCTTCCGCTTTTAAGCGATTTTGACCATATTGGTACGTACTCTTAGGGTGCTGCATGCCTTGCATGGCTTTATAAGGAACTGTGTCGAGTCTGTAATGTACAACCCTTAGAAATAGCTAGGGCCATTAATGCTATTGCAAGTATGGGTATATGACAGATTTCCTAACGTAGCGCCACAAGTTGCATAAGCTCCAGTTGCCCGACCTTTGAGTTTCAGGTATTATTTCATCTATATATTATTTTATAATAAAATTTGCACCCTATAAGTTATTATTATTATTTTCAACACATTAGATGGGCTCGTGTCCTACTTGCATCAGAACAATCAACATATATGTTGTTGACGTATCGACAGATATTTGGCCGACTAATGCACAATCAGGTAATAAAGTATTATACGAATGTTGTCTACCTATGTTTGTTTTTTCTTTTGTTAATAGATTAGTTGGGCACCATATACACTTGCTATTATGACATTGCTTTCTAATCGATGTCATAATGGTGAAGTGGTCTGGACATATGTTGGCCTTATGATATGCTTTCATATTGTTGAGATGCATCTACCAAATTGTGTGTTGCGACAGTTTAGTATGTTGCAAATGCAACCAACATTGTCCTTTACAGACTTGACACTACACTTAATTGATTTAAGAGGCAAACAGACTCAACATTATATAGTATATCACAATGTGGCATTCACGATTTGAGCTTCGTGTACTAGGGGTGTAACCCTACAACTTCCGGACTAACCAACCCATATTATATGGGTTGGGTTGGGTTGGGTTAGTTTAAAATGTGGGTTGGGTTGGGTCTTAGGTTGGAGGGTTGAAAAATTAAAGTCAACCAAACCCAACCTAAATTTATATATATATATATATATATATAATTTTATTATTATTTATTTATTTAATAAAAGTTAAACAATCTTATGAGTTTCATGAGTTTTTTTTTTTTTTTTTTTTTGCTTAACTTGATGCGAAACATATTTGATTTAGGCTTGATGATTTCCATTTACAAACATTAAAATTTAGAAACGAAAAAAAAAGAAAAAAACTACAACCCTAAACCCGACCCGACCCGACCCAACCCAACCCATATTTTATGGGTTGGGTTGCAAACTTCATTCGAATTATTCTGGCTGGTAACCTAATCAACTCGAAAATATGAGTTGGGTTGAGAATGTCTCCCAACCCAATTCAACACAACCTGTTTACACCCCTATCATGTACAAGGAGAAGCAACACACGAGTCAACTATATCAAATGACTATTTTTTCTGGTACACGTCAATTAACATGACGATTTATCACACCTGATGGTGCTTAATATTATTGCAGGGCAAGAATTTTAATATGATTTATTTTAAAATTTTATAACATGCACATTATTTAATTATATTATTTGTAATTGTTCAGAATAATTTTGTTCAAGACGTACATTCTTACTCAATGGAACACATTTAAAAGATTTGAGCTCAATGTGTGATCAAACCTTGAAAAATATAAAACATATGATTCAACAGATCAAACAACTCAATGTTGCCGACATGGATCGAAGACACATTCGACGTAGACGACAACGACAGGGCGATGATGTCGCAGAGGGAGAACATGATAATGCTTAGTTTGTAAATCAAATTTTTAATCCGCTTTTTTTATTTTTGTAGTGTTTTCTATAATGCCTTAATTATATTTCTATTTATTCTCGTGGGGTGCGAGGTTTTCTCCAACCAGTTGTATCATAGTTCTTAAATTTGTAATTTATTGATATTTTAGTATCCTTTGCAGTTAGCACTACAAGAAATCTGACTCGCTAAAGATATTCCATGTATCTTTCTTTTTCTCATTCAGAGAAGTAAGGGTCGGGGGGGGGGGGGGGGGAAGGGGCTCTCTTTTGGCAACCAAAATCGGATTTCGATGGAGGAAATCAGATCTTGATGGAGGAAAAATCGGATTTACGATCGGTTCACTGATTTCTTTCGACAGAGGAAATCAGAACCCAAAAGTTTTGATATATTCACACGGAGGAAACCGACAGAGGTCTCAATGAAAAAGGGAAAGAAGGATCTGTGGTTTTGTGCTAACTGACCCTTAATGCTAGATAATACCTTTTCTGTGTTTTGTTGGCTACAAGATCCACTTTTTTTAGATCAATCTATTAACCTTTTTTTTATTATTATTTTTTAATTACTTTTTTATATCAACGTTTATGATTTTCAATTTGTGGTGTTTATGATTCAAGTTTTAGAACATTTTGGTTTACTTTTTCTTTAATTTATTGTTGCTTTTCAATTGAAGTAGTTCCAATTTTCACATTTAAACTTTTTGTATTCTCTTGATTTGTTTCAACGAATCGTAAAAGACCAAAAGCGACTATCTACTATATGTGTTTAGATCATTGTCTTAGAAACTCCCTTCCAACGACAGAATCCACCTTTTGTCACCTTTTAGAAATTGTATATCCTTTGTTAAACAAGATTAAATTACCATAATTTTAGGGACATGGTAAAAGGTTGGTTTTGGATGATTGAGATTTTGCTGGGCAAGGTTTTTTGATGTACACACGTAACTTTCAAACTCCTTATTAAGGCCGGTGATAAGTAATTCCTTACAGGATCTTCTCTTCTCAATGACTACAAATCCCATCGGAGGCCTACGTTATTTTAGTTATATTCTTCGTTAATGTTTTTTCTTCTTTTTATTATTGAATAAAAAATGTTGATACATTATTATCGATTTCTTTTTTGGATTGCTTATGCATCTATAGTAAATTCATTCACATTGTTTTTACAATTTTGTTTTGATTGGTATTAATGTGTTCTTTTAGAAGTTATTTTTCGTTTATTATTTATTAACTATTATTTTTCAATTATTTGGTAGTTGAGAAATTTAAATTTGACAAAATAGATGAGACTTGAGGGATTTGACTGTGGATAATTTTCATATTTACTTCTGATAGTTGAGAGAGATTTAAATTTGGAAATCTTATTTTTATTTGTATATGTGTTTTTGTATTTGTATTCAATACATAGCAATTATTATTTGTTTATTTATTAATCGTGGTCAAGTGATTTGAAACTAAAAATTTATTGGTTAATAATACCATTTGTTTTAATATAAATAGATCACTTCTCCTCCCTAAATACACCACCTCTATGTTTTGTATCTAAAATTTACTTTTTATTGAGGTTGAGGTCATAACAATCTCGTTCATCTTTGAGTGGTAAACTATTTTTCATCTATTTTTGTATAGACTTTGCTCTCTATATATATTACCTTATTTTTTCTTATACTATTATTTTCCTCATAAATTAATGCACTTTGGTTTTTCATCTTCTTTGATATTTTGTTTGGGGTATGTGGACTTTTCTTTATTAACGTGGACTTTTCTTCGTTTTCCAACTATTATAAAGTGAGCTACATTGTATATAAGGTAATTTGACTTTTAACAATATTTTATACATTAATTCCACTTATCCCATCTCATTGACAGTTTTATTTTGTTTTTTTTGTAGGTCTATCTTGCCTTACCTCGCATACTCAGGTAACCTTAAGCAGTCGTCATTACGTAATGTGTTTTTTCTTTCTCACATTTGTACTTGGAACTTTGCATTTTTAATTTCTTTGTTAGTACACATTTATGTTTTGTATATTATGATTTGTGCTATATTTGTCATATTATTTATTTTAACTTTTGAAAATACTTTGTTTGAAATGTAATTTGTAATATTAATTTTTTCCATCTAATTTAACTTATATTGTTCACTTGTAATAAAAACAAAAGCGCTCCACACATGTTTTTTATAAAAAAAAAAAAAAGAAAAAAATCTCTAAATGCTTATTTGAGAATAACAATGATATATTGACTTGTCATACAAACTAATGGGATGGGTGTGTTTGTAACTTTTTTCTTAGAAAAATTTGCCTAAAATATAACGATGAAGAATTGATGCAATATTGGCTTGTTATACAAAGAATAATAATGTTTACTAAGTACATAAAATTTATACAAAATTGAATTTTGAAAACGGTTTACTTTAACTTATTTTTAAAAAGAAAAATTAAATTATAAAATTTAAATTTCATATAAAAATCAGAAAATAAATATATCGCAAAAAATGACAAAAATGATTAAAGAAGAAAACCAAATTGTTACAACGATTTTTGTTACTTTGATTTTTAAAACGAAGGGTAAATTAACAACTTATTATTAACTTCTTAAAACGTTGGTAATTTTGTAACAAAACAATATGTTAAAAATTTATGTTGTCAAGAAAAAAATTGTAAAAGAAGATAATCTTGTACTTTTTTTAAAATCAATGTTAAAATAAAATAAAGTAAATCTCTCAAGTTTTTTTTTTTCTTTTTTTTTAAAGATACCCATTGTATTTTCTAAAATCAAAACTAAATCAAGAAAATTTTCAAAATTCAATAACCAAAATAATATGGAGTAAAGAGTTACGAAATTAAAAAACAAAGACATTTTTTTACTAAAACTTAACAAACAAGTAATTAGATTCACACAAGTATTATGGGTATCAAGATTGATTTTTTTTTTTTGGTCATTCATTAAAGGGGACATTACACCAACCTTAGTTATCTCACACTAGCAAAAGAACTTGAACCATCAAAGTAGATTATTGTTGTGTTAGGGAACCCAACGTTAGGAAATAAACAATATTAGGACTTCTGGAGTCTCTATACTAGGAACTCAATTGTTTTTGTTTTGTCAGGAACCTATCGTTAATTAAACTACTAAGATAGCATGGACATAGAACCACACGAGTTGATTGCAATACTTACTGTCATTTGCACAACACAACAATGGATGCTAATGTTCAATATGATAATGAGACCTGAAGACAGAAGAATAGAAAAACAATCACCACACATATGACACTAATTTAGGCAACTTAACTTTTTTCGTCTAATTCATGAAAGCGATCTAGCTTGTTGAGAGAGTACTACATGGATGGATCAAAGATGTTTTTCTATCTTGTGTACTATGTTAAGAAAAAGAGAGGGCTTAAAAGCCACTCAATATATGGATATCAAATAGATGGTTGTGATTTTCTTGCATATTGTAGCACACGATGTTAAGAATAGGGTAGCTCGACAACATTTTGGAAGGTTTGGTGAGATAGTGTTGAGACACTTCAACGTTGTTCTTCACGCGATTCTTAACAGTGTCGTGCCATAGAGAGTGTTATTAATTATATTCTTCATAGTGTAGTGCCATAGAGAGTGTAGGACTCTTTGATAAAGTCCCGGAGACATCATATAAAGGAACACGTATCTACTTACCCTAAAGTCGGGAAGGAGTGAATTTTAGCTTGTGTGATTATGTTCTCAACTCCTCACTCGGTCTTGTCCTCAAAATGATAAGCATATTGAGTCGGCAATCTGGCCACTCTCACCGTACAAATCAAAGGATAATCTCTCGCGAAGGAGTTCATAATACACTCAAGATTAAGACTAAGTTACCTTGGTCATCCTAATGAAATAGAAACTCAACTAGTTAAAGTAGTTACATCTAGTGGTTACTATTTCGTGGTCCGGTCTCATGCAAACTCATTGCATAGGATACCCTCACTCGTATGTCGCCTACATGAATGTGTTGGATCAATGCATTTGTATCAAATACAAAGTGAGCTATATCCATAGTGTTACCAAGATAGGGTACCCAACCTTAACCCTATATTATAGACCCTTTAAGCTGATCTTGAACATTGATCCCTGTATGTCTTTACATAATGTTTAAGACTCATCAAATAGCTTAGGATGTTAGTTTATTGGATTTAGGTTATTAAGATAAAACTAATAATATAATCAATAACACTTATTGAAATTATAATAATAAAACACTTTATTAATAACAGTAAATGGATTATATTTACTATCTACGAGTTTTAGGACATAAAATCCAACAAACTCCCACTTGGATCAAAACTCTAGCCACTATGAGATGTACATAATAAAGTAACCCTCAAACATTGAAAATGGTAAAATGTACAAGTATATTACATAAAACGTGTATATAAAAATACAATAAACTAGGGCATCCTCATACCCATTACACATCTCTTACTTGCCCTAGATTACCTAATGTATATATCTCGTAGACTTAGACTTTTTAGATGACTCTTGAACATTATAGTCGTGAGAGTCTTCGTAAACAAATCAGTAATGTTGTGCTCCAAAGCGATCTAAACGATCTTGGTGATGATCACATCCCCTCGTTGCACAATCTCCTGTATCAAGTGATACTTCCTCCTTATGTGTTTCCCTCGTCTGTGGCTGTGAGGTTCTTTAGAATTGGCTACTGCCCCTTTGTTATCACAATATAGAGTGATGGGTAAGTTAATGTTTGGAACAACTTGCAAATCATGTAAGAACTTTCTGAGCCAAATTGCTTCTTTTACTGCTTCACAAGCAGCGACGTATTCAGCCTCCATGGTGGAGTCTGCAATGCATCCTTGCTTAATGCTATGCCATACCACAACTCCGTCATTCACGGTAAACACTGATCCTGACGTGGATTTCCTAGAATCCTTATAAGCTTGGAAATCATAGTCAGTATCCTATAAGGATCAAGTCCTTAGCTCCAGACACAAGCATGTAATCTTTCGTTCTCTTAAGATACTTAAGAATAATTTTAACCGCTATCCAATGGTCTAACCCTAGGTTGGACTGATAACTACTGATTATTCCCACTGCATAACAAATGGCTGGCCTAGTGCAAAGCATAACATACATTAAGCTACCCACAACTGAGGCATAGTGTCTCATATCCTCAACTGCTTGAGGTGTCTTAAGATACTATTCCTTAGACATGTGAAGCCCGTGTCTGAAAGGTAATAAATCCTTCATAGAGTTTTGTATCGAATATCAAACCAACATTTTGTCGATATAAGCTGCCTAAGACAATGCTAGCGTTTGTTCTTATGGTCCCTTATGATTTGGATCCTAAGAACATATTGTGCCTCTCCCAAATCTTTCATTTGGAATTACTACAAGAAATCTTACCTTTGCTGATGACAAACATGTCGACGCCCTTAAAGTTCATCGGTAGAAGTGGTATACGCCGACTGATTGTGTTAACGTCGGCAATAAGTGGAATCGCTGATGGCAAAAATTATAGCGTTGGCGTAGATATGTGTAAGACCTCCTATATTGCATACATATAAGAGGAGGGACAGAAAAGTAATTCAGCTGGACAGGAATGAGGAAAAAGGAAAAAAGTGAGGGATCGTGCGTGTGGGACCCAGGGAGAGAGAATGCTGGAAAATGCTTATATATAGCATCTTTTGGGGATTGGGGAGGTAGGTTTTATTTTGGTAAAAACTTGGGAGGGCGGCTGCTGTAGCCAAGGTTACCCTAGGGTAGGCTACATGTTGTTATGTTATTTGTTATTTCTTTTCCTTGAAGTTCTTTCTTGTTTTAAGCTTATGACTGTATTTGGCAATATAAATAAATAAACCTACAGAGGATACTCTGTTTTTCTGCCAATAAGTTGGGTTTTTTTAGTGTTCTTTTGGGAAACCTAACAATTGGTATCAGAGCCTCTAGAAACTGGGGGTGATCACGAGACAAATGGCTCAAAGACAGATGGAAGAAAGAGTCGAGGGTACTGAAAAGGAACTCCTGAGTCTGAAAGAGATGCTGCTGGAAATGAAGAAGGCTGTAGATCGATTGGCTGACGAAATGAAGGAAAATCATAGTTACAAAAAAAAGAAGAATCAGGTACCACATCAGACGGATCAGTGATGAAGTTAAAGGGGAAGATGGATGAAACCGAGCCGATAACAGAGATCAATGGAACAGTAACTGACCGGAGCAAGTACAAAAAATTGGAGATGCCGATGTTCCTTGAAGAAAACCCTGAGTCATGGGTGTACAGGGCTGAACATTTTTTTGAGATAAACAACCTGCCTGAGAGTGAAAAAGTCAAGGTAGCTGTGGTAATTTTTGGCCAGGACGAAGTGGATTGGTACCGTTGGAGTCACAACAAGAAGAAGGTGGAGTCATGGGAAGATCTGAAGAGTAGGATGTTTGAGTTTTTTCGAGACTCGGGACAAAAGAGTTTAGGGGCAAGATTGATTAGGATTCAACAGGACGGATCCTATAATGAGTATGTCAAAAAATTCGTGATCTATTCAGCCCCACTACCCTACATGGCAGGAAGTGTGTTGGTTGATGCGTTTGTCACTGGTTTGGAACCTTCCCTACAAGCCGAGGTCATCAGTAGACATCCCCAAACACTGGAGGATTGTATGAGGGAAGCACAACTAGTAAATGATCGAAATTTAGCTTTAAAATTGTCCAAGATGGAGTTAGGAATGACAGAGTGGGAGGAAGGAGGATCATCTAAAGTCAAGAAGCTGGGAGATGTGGACAAGCCACCACCAAGGAAGACCGATTTCCAAATGAAACAGATCACCATACCTATTAAAGGTAACTTCAAGAAAGGGGAACCACCGGTGAAGAGGCTGTCGGATGCAGAATTTAGAGCAAGACTAGACCGTGGATTGTGCTTCAGATGCAATGACAAGTATTCTCCTGGACACCGATGCAAAACCAAGGAGAAAAGAGAACTGATGTTCTTCATCATGAATGAAGAAGAAGAGGATGAAGAAGGAGAAAGCCACGAGGAAGTAACCGAGGGAACCGTAGAGCTAAAGACTTTGGAACTTACCGAAGATGTTGCAATTGAAATGAAGACCATGACTCGTTTATCCTCAAAGGGAACGATGAAAATTAAGGGATGGATAAGGCAGAAGGAGATAGTGATACTAATTGATAGCGGGGCAACCCATAATTTCATCCATCAATCCTTGGTAGTAGATTTAAAGCTGGGAATGGAACAACACACTCAGTTCGGTTACACCATAGGAAATGGAACACGCTGTAAGGGAAAGGGGATATGTCGAAGAGTGGAAGTGAAACTTGAAGAAATTACCATCATAGCAGATTTCCTAGCGGTAGAACTGGGCTCGGTCGATGCTGTCTTAGAGATGCAGTGGCTGGACACCACAGGTACTATGAAGATCCACTGGCCTTCCTTGACGATGAGCTTTTGGAACGGAGGTAGACAGATCATATTGAAAGGAGATCCTTCCCTCATCAGGGCCGAATGTTCACTAAGGACATTGGAAAAGACATGGCAAGAGGATGATCAAGGATTTCTATTGGAATGGGCAAACATGGAAGTAGAAACTGAGGATACCTACAAGACTGATAAGAAAGAGAAAGGAGATGAAGCTGATATCCCTATGATTCGGTTCTTACTACAACAGTACACCGATATCTTTACCACACCAAAGGGTCTCCCTCCAAAGAGAGATATCGACCACAGGATCTTGACACTGCCCAACCAAAATCTGATCAATGTAAGACCGTATAAATATGGACATATCCAAAAAGGGGAGATAGAGAAGTTAGTGGCTGAAATGCTGCAAGATGGTATCATCCGCCCAAGCCGAAGCCCATATTCCAACCCTGTTCTCCTGGTTAAAAATAAAGATGGGGGGGTGGCGGTTTTGTGTTGATTACCGGAAGTTGAATCAAGCTACAGTCTCAGATAAGTTTCCTATCCCGGTGATTGAAGAACTATTGGATGAGCTATATGGAGCTGCGATTTTCTCTAAACTGGACCTCAAATCGGGTTACCACCAAATTAGAATGAAGGAAGAAGATATAGAGAAGACAACGTTTCGCACCCATGAAGGCCATTATGAATTCCTAGTGATGCCTTTCGGTCTCACAAATGCACCAGCAACGTTTCAATCACTGATGAATCAGGTTTTCAAGCCCTTCCTTAGACGTTGTGTTTTGGTATTTTTTGACGATATCTTAGTATATAGCAGTGACATATCTGAACATGAGAAACACCTAGGAATGGTTTTTGCTGTGTTAAGGGATAATCAACTTTATGCCAATCACAAGAAATGTGTATTTGCTCATTCTAGAATCCAATATTTGGGACACCAAATATCCAAGGCAGGGGTAGAGGCAGATGAATATAAAATTAGAAGTATGGTAAATTGGCCAAGACCTTCAGATGTGACTGAACTAAGAGGATTTCTGGGGCTGACTAGTTATTACTGAAGGTTTGTTAAGGGTTACAGCAACATTGCGACCCCCCTCACTAAGCTACTCCAGAAAAATGCCTTTAAATGGAATGAAGAAGCTGAAACAGCATTCGTCAGGCTAAAGGTGGCGATGACAACTATACCAGTCTTGGCACTACCAGATTGGAGTCTGCCCTTTACCATAGAAACTGACGCTTCAGGCAGCGGCTTGGGAGCAGTTTTATCACAAAGAGGGCATCCCATAGCCTTTTATAGTCAGAAGCTCTCGCAAAGAGCCCAGGCAAAGTCGATATATGAAAGAGAATTGATGGTTGTGGTATTATCTGTACAAAGGTGGAGGCATTACCTATTGGGAAGGAAGTTTTCTATCCTTTTAGACCAGAAGGCTTTGAAGTTTCTGTTAGAACAGAGGGAAGTGCAGCCCCAATTCCAGAAATGGCTAACCAAACTCCTAGGGTATGATTTTGAAATACTCTACCAACCGGGCCTACTCAACAAAGCAGCAGATGCTCTCTCAAGAGTGGAACCAAGGATAGAGCTTCATGAGATGACAACTTCGGGTATTGTCGACATCAGTGTTGTGTGTGAGGAAGTTGACAAGGATGAAGAGCTACAGAAAATTGTGGCAAAGCTGAAGAAGGAACAAGAAGTGGGAGGAAAATTCGAGTGGAAGAATGGTAGATTACTCTACAAAGGAAGACTTGTACTACCACGGACTTCCTCCCTTATTCCAAGATTGCTGCACACCTTTCATGATTCAGTGCTAGGAGGCCATTCGGGGTTCCTACGAACGTACAAGAGGATGAGTGGGGAACTTTATTGGCAGGGGATGAAGAATGATATCAAAAAATATGTGGATCAGTGTGAAGTCTGTCAGCGGAACAAATATGAAGCTACTAAACCGGCTGGTGTTCTTCAACCCCTACCCATTTCGAACAAAATCTTCGAAGATTGGACGATGGACTTTATTGAAGGATTACCTAAGGCAGGAGGCATGAATGTAATTATGGTAGTGGTGGATCATCTAACTAAGTATGCCTACTTCATCACTCTTAAACACCCCTTTTCGGCGAAACAGGTAGCTCTAACCTTCATTGACAAGATAGTTAGGCGTCATGGGACTCCAAATTCTATCATATCTGATGGAGTCAAGATCTTCCTCAGCAATTTTTGGAGGGAACTATTCGCATCCATGGGGACCTTATTGAAAAGAAGTACAGCATTCCACCCACAGACGGATGGACAAACTGAAAGAGTGAATTAATGCTTAGAGACTTACTTGAGATGTTTTTGTAATGAGCAGCCACACAAGTGGGATCAGTTCATACCGTGGGCAGAACTATGGTACAACACTACCTTCCACGCATCTACAAAAACTACTCCTTTTGAGGCAGTTTATGGTCGTTCCCCACCCCCTTTGCTATCCTACGGGGACAAGAAAACCACTAACAATGAAGTGGAATTAATGCTGAAAGAACGTGATTCAGCTCTTAATGCCTTAAAGGAAAATTTGACATTAGCTCAAAACCGCATGAAGAAGTTTGCTGATCTAAAGAGAAGGGAACTTAAGCTAAAGGTGGGAGAGGAGGTATATCTCAAACTTAAACCTTATAGACAACGCTCCTTGGCACGGAAGAAATCAGAAAAATTGGCTCCTAGATATTATGGGCCTTATAAGATCATTGAAGAAATTGGAGCAGTGGCTTACCGGCTGGACCTTCCCCCAGAGGCAGCAATACACAATGTATTCCATATTTCGCAGCTCAAACCCAAGCTGGGGGCACAACAAGTAGTCCAGCACCAGCACCTCATGTTGACAGAAAACTTTGAATTACAGCTACAACCAGAAAATGTCCTTGGAATCCGTTGGAATAAGGAGTTAGGGGCTAACGAGTGGTTAATCAAATGGCAAGGCCTACAGGAGAGTGATGCTACGTGGGAATCAGTTTATCGAATGAATCAACAATTCCCTTCTTTCCACCTTGAGGACAAGGTGAATGTGGAACCAAGGGGTATTGTAAGACCTCCCATATTGCATATATATAAGAGGAGGGACAGAAAAGTAATTCAGCTGGACAGGAATGAGGAAAAAGGAAAAAAGTGAGGGATCGTGCGTGTGGGACCCAGGGAGAGAGAATGCTGGAAAATGCTTATATATAGCATCTTTTGGGGATTGGGGAAGTAGGTTTTATTTTGGTAAAAACTTGGGAGGGCAGCTGCTGTAGCCAAGGTTACCCTAGGGTAGGCTACATGTTGGTATGTTATTTGTTATTTCTTTTCCTTGAAGTTCTTTATTGTTTTAAGCTTATGACTGTATTTGGAAATATAAATAAATAAACCTACAGAGGATACTCTGTTTTTCTGCCAATAAGTTGGGTTTTTTTAGTGTTCTTTTGGGAAACCTAACAATATGTTTTTGCCGACGTCGTAGTTTTTACCGTCGGCATTTGTAGACATATGCCGACGGTGGATTATGACCGTCGGCTTAGATGGACAAACGACGACGAAATTAAAATTACCGTCGGCAATTCTTTTAAAACAAAAGTAGAGTTTTTCTTTTCTTCCCGGTTATGTCTTTCTTCTCCCAAAATACGCCGATGTAGCCGAGAACATCTTTAGACGACTTCTCTGCCACCAACACCCTCCATCGGCCGCTGCTTCTTCTTCCCAATTCCGATTCAATCGGCTGCCAATCGTTGCAAGTCTCTATTAGCCGCTGTCGTCGGAGTGCCCTCCTTTTTTCTTCTATCTCCAATTCTTCTTCGTAAGTTCAAATTGAGTTCCCTTCTTTTCATTCTTACTTTCTTGTCAATTTATCATCCATTTTCATTATTCTGTATTTCCTAGGTCTGTTCTTGTTTCAATTTCAACTTAGGGTTTTGTTTGGATTGATTAGTGTAAATGTAATTTATAAATTTTTGTTTAAATTTTTAGAGTAAACATTTTAGAACCAATGAATTATGATTTTATTTAACAAATAAGTTCACATAATTACTACTCATAATCAACATACAAATTTAATGATTTTTGCTCTTAAAGATATTGCATAAAAGGTTAAGTACTGTTGAATCCAGTTGATGATCATCATGTTTTAGTTACTTTTATGCTTGGATATAATAAGCATGTGTGGTATAAAGTGAATTTTCTTGTAATAAATTTGCATCGAAATTTAAGATCTTGAGAAATTTTGATACTTATAGCCTAAAATGTATTGTGGTTTCTTGGTTCATTTGCTCGACCAAATCGTGTCTATGAATACTCAAATGCCTCAAGATACAGTTTGTTATAATGTATTGTTTGGAATGAATTGTTATTAGCTTAACTTTTATAATTTTATATTCAACTATGATTATTAGTTATTTTGTGGAAGAGCTTATGGCAACGAAGGCAGAGGTTGACGGTTTGAAAGAATTAATCAAGCAATTCATGGCCACAAGAAGGAACTTCAAAATAGGTATGCACTATTATTTTATTCATATGACCTTTGTTTGAGCATTTGTTGCTATCCTGCATTTACGGTAGCAACTGTAATACATTAACTTTTTAGGGATTGCTTAGATTTACTATTCTTTGAATTTGTTGTTATCATGCAGTTATGGTAGCAATTGAGATGTTTTTAGGAGAGATGTTCTGATTTATTATGCAATTTTGCCTAAAATGTAGTGAAACGTAAATGTTGATTTGTTTTCTTGAATGTGGGATGAGAAAATGTAGGATGGTTGTTTTTGTTATTGTTTTGGTTACGTAAAGTTTGATTGAACATAGGTTTAGATTTGAAGTTTAGATTTGTTTTCTTGGATGTGGGATGAAATGTAGTTTTCTTTTTGTAAGTGTGTGTGTGTGTGTGCGCGCGTGCGCGTGCGCGTGCGTGCGTGTGTGTGTGTGTGTGTGTGTGTAAAGTGTAAATTATACTTAGTTTATTAAATATGTTTCTATTGTTTTCTTTTTATTTGCTTTTTAGGTTCACTTTTCAATGGGGATCACTTCAAGCAAATTAGAAGTTTATGTAGTTTTATGTATTGTTGTAATTTTTGTTGTTTTGGACGAATTTACTGTTTTGGCTTATATTAATTATGTAAGAAACAATTGTAACTTTTGTGGAAATATTAAATTAATTTTAGTATTTTATATTTCTATAGTTTGAATTGTGTTTAGGTACAAACCAAAAGAATCGTGGAAAACCAATACAAATGTAAAATATATATTTAAAAAAACAGCTTCTGCCCACGACATTATTTTAAACCGTCGGCATTTCATGGATTTGCCGACGAAAATTATAACTATCGACATAATAAATCGACATCGTCGACTATAAATGTCGTTAGCAATACAAGGATATGTCGATGACATTCTTACACCGTCGGCGTAATAAATGCCGACGAAATATTTTTTCCGTCCGTGAATACCCCTTTCGCCGACAATTAATTTCTAGTGTTGGTATAGCTCCGTTGATTCCATTTTGTCGGCGATTCCAGTATTTGCTGACGGTCTCTTTTTTTGCGTCGGCTTAGGTTCTTCCGACGGACCTATACCGACGGTTTGTGTCGACGGCTGAAAATCGTTGGCAAAAGAAAAACCGACGGTTTTTTTGAAGATATATTGACGATTTTTGTCATCGGCAAAAGGTGAATTTCTTGTAGTGAATTAGGTTGCCAACCAAGTTTTAACGTCAGTTAGGTATCTCACGCCATTCTTAATGAGGAGGATATCGTCCATATAAAGTACTAAGGAAGTTACTTTACCTTTGTTGCTTTTCTTGTATACACAAGGTTTATCAATATTTTTGTCAAAATCGTAAGATTTTATCGTAGTATCAAACCTAATGTTCCAAGATCTGGATGCTTGTTTCAACCCATAAATGGATCGATTCAACTTGTAACCTTGGGTTATAAACCCCCCGTGCGGAGACATAAAAATACTCTCTTCAAGATTGTCATTCAGAAAAGCGGTCTTGACATCCATTTTCCCTGTTTCATAATTATAAAATGTAGCTATGGACAAGAGAATCCTTATAGACTTTAACACAGCAACAGGGGAAAAAGTTTTCTCATAGTCAACCCGTTCCCTTTAAGTATACCCTTTTGCTACAAGTTTAGCTTCGAAGGTCTATACCTTCTCAGCTGAATCTCTCTTTCTCTTATAGATCCATTTGCACACTATAGATTTGACCCCTTTAGGTAGATCTATAAGGTCCCATACTGAATTGAAGTACATTGACTCCATTTCAAGGTCCATGGCTTTGACCCATTGATCTTTGTCTACATCATTCATTGTTTGTTTATAGGACAATGGATCATCAACACCATCATCTGGTATAACAACTTGAGTTTCAGTTAAATCCAAGTAATGTTAGGTTGTGATACAACTCTCCCACTGCATCGAGGCATTCTCAACGATTGAGAAGGATGAGATTGACCTAATATGGTGGTTTCATTAACTCTTGATGAGGGACCAACTTCATCAACAACCCTTGTTGATTCATTAGTAGCTTCATTTAATACTAATTTGCTTCATGATTTATGATCTCTCATGTGGTCTTCTTCCAAGAAGGTAACATTTGTTGATACAAAGACTCTGTTTTCTTGTGGATCGAAGAATAGATTACCTCTCATTTCTTTAGGGCAACCAACAAATTGGCATAACCTTGAACGAGGTTCTAACTTCTTGGGATTTGTCACTAACACGTCTGCTGGACAACCCTAAATTTTGAAGTGACTTAAACTAGGTTTATATCCTCTCCATAACTCAAAAAGTGTTTTAGAAACACTCTTCGAAGGAACATTGTTCAATATATGAACTGTAGTCTCTACTGCATACCTCTAAAACGAACCATGTCTAACAATGTTCTATTTCTCCTTTCTGATACACTATTTTGTTGAGGTGTACTAGGTGTTGAGAGTTGGGATTGAATTCCATGTTCTATCATATAGACCTAGAATCTCAAATCCATGAACTCTTTACCTCAATCTAATCGAAGTATTTTAATCTTTTTACTTAATAGATTTTCAATTTTAGCCTTATACTCCTCGAACTTTTCAAGAGCTTTCGACTTATGCTCCATTAAGTATAAATAACCATACCTTGAGTAATCATCTATAAAAGAGATGAAGTATTCAAAACCTCCTCCAGCTTTTACATTCATCAGACTATAGAGGTCTGAATGTATAAGTTCTAAAGGCTCTTTGGCTCTATAACCTTTTCCAGTAAGAGGTCTTTCAGTCATTTTTCCTTCAAGACAAGATTCACATGGAGGTAATGAATCATTTCTAACTCATTTGGAAGTTCATTCTTTACCAATCTCCCAATTCGATCGAGATTAATGTGATCTAATCTAAAATGTCAAAGATATGTATTGTTATTTGGAGAAATTCTTTGTCTTTTATTTTGAGTGTTAACAATTTTAAACATCTCATGATTTAAAACTGCTTTTACTTCATTAGGTCTTAATACATACAAGTTTTTTTGAAGCTTAGCCGAACAAATATGTATACCATTCTTAGAAATGAACGCTTCTTTCAAAGAAAAAGTAATTGAGTATAATTGTTCAATAAGTGAAGAAATAGAAAGTAAGTTTCTAAAAAGAAGAATCTATTTCTAAAAAACAACTTGACATCTCCCACTGCACGAGCTAAAATGACATCTCCCGTTCCAACCTTGAGCGTCATCTCACCTTCCTCAAGTTGCTTAAAGGAACTAGTTTCCTGTAAAGAAGAACAAACATGGTTAGTGGCCCCTGAATCAAGTATACATGCATTTTGGTCATTTTGCACTAAACATGTTTCTAAGACAAGTAAATCATATTTACCTTCCTTTTCTGTCTTCTTAACGAGGTACTTGGGGCAGTTTCTTTTCCAATGTCCATCCACATTGCAATGGAAACATTTCCCCTTGATGGCTACCTTAGCCTTCTCTTTGCCCTCAACAGCAGCAATAGGACCTTTCCCCTTCCCTCATTTCTTCTTCTGAATTTTCTTAGATCCAGAAGATGAAGGTGTAAATCTCCTGGAATGGGCAACGTTTACCTTTCCTTCTTTCTGTCCCTCAAGAGACTGAAAAGTTTGTAACTCTTTTAGGAGGGTAGTCATGTTGTACTCTATCTTGTTCATTTTCGCATTACTGCGAAATTGAAGAAAGCTCTTAGGAAGAGATTTCAAGATAAAGGACACTTGACTTTTCTCATCAAAGACCGCTACGTTCATCTCTGGTACGTTAAAGTAGACTATCATGTCGAGAACATTTTCTCTAACAGATTGGCCCTCTTTCATACGTGCATTATAAATGTATTTAATAGCCTATTGTTTGATTTGAATGGACGGTTGTCCAAACATCTCTCTGAGGGTGACCATGATCTCATGTTTCTTGCTCAGTATGTCAAACATACTAGCCAAGATGTAGACGTGAGCCTTGTCATTGTCCTTTGTCCAACATCATATGCATCCCTGACACTCTGTGATGCAATTTGAGTAGGAAAAGAGGACATTCCTCCATTAAGACGAAGCGTAGATCAGCGATAACTAGAATCGTATTTAGTTTCGATTTTCACGTAGCATAATTTTAACCAGTCAATAGTTCTTTTTTAAATAGTTTGATAATTGAGGAAGATATGCTAAAATAACAAATAATTGACCATATAAGTTATCTTTGTCTTAACCCATTACACAAAATAATCTAATCAATTCAGCAAAAATAAACAATCAAAGAACCCTAATAAAATAAATGATTTAGTTTTTGCAACGATACTTCAGAAGTTTAGAGCAACAGTCATCGAAGGGTGATCAACTACTCCTCTCCTAAATTGAGACAATCTCAACTAATTACTAATACCAGAATAACTCTTATTCCTATAGTTCTTAGCTATCGTTGTTCGATCAAAGATTCATTAACTAACTTAATTTGTCTCGTAAGTGTGACCCTACCATTTTCAGATCCTAGAGATATTCTTAACAGGCTACCGATAGAAAAGACAAATGTCAAAGATTAACCTAAGGAACCTTATCCATTTCTTGAGTTTGCGATGTTCCAACTTAAATGATCAGGCCCTTCGAAGGGATGGTCGCTCCAAAACTACACGCAGATGGATTATAGAAATCTCACGGTGCAACCTAATAGAGGAGACCATAGGATATGTTGACACACGTCCTTCTCCCACTTACTATGAAAATTTCCCCTATTCACCTTGTTATTGACCCATACAAACACTTTCTGAAGGAGGGTCGTGCCCAAGGCGACATGAAACTGAGTATGGATCTCATGTTTGAACTCTTAGGGATGTGAGAGCTAAAAATTGATATATCATATATACCATTTTCTCCCACTAAAATGTTCTATTAATTTAGGGTTTGGTTGTACTTAGCTAAATTCCGACTAAATGAATCTAAGTCTATTCTTATCATAACTCTTATAATAAAACTTTACTCTAAAGTTTTTAGGTGTATTAAACCATTTAATTTACCTAGTGACATCTTATGTTAATAGGAATAATGTTAATTCAACGTCGGTTCCGGGTCAGTTCTCAGGTAGAAGGTGTTCCGTAAATCGTCAACTTAAGTACCCCTAGCCTTAGACAAAACTTTACCGGTGGAGTTCCCTTATAACCTTAAATCCTATTTGTTCTACTTAGTTTCATTAAACTAAATAAGACTTAATTTTAATTCTATTAGAATTAATGTATTCTTAGGTCTATTTAATTTTAAACAATTTAAAATTGAAACCAAATTAATCATAAGATCCTATGTTTGCATGCAACTCTTTATTATAGGTTGATGGTTTCTAATTATCAAATTTTATAACTATTATAAAATTAGGTAATTGGCCCTATAATCATGCATACTACGGTTTAATTAATTAAAAATTAAATTATAGTTAAATAAAACCATGTTACATGCAAAACATTACATTAATATAACAATTATATTAAATTATGGATGCAATATGCACAATGCAGATTTATTTTCATCTTAATTAATATAACACTTATATTAAAAACATACATGAAAATCAATCAAGCATACACAAGACATTAATTTAAATATAACAAATTATATTTAACTAAGTAATGTCATGCATCATGCTTATCCAATTTCATATATTTAAAATATCAACATATTTTAAAATACTTATGAAATTCACAATCATGCATTAATAACATACATTATAACATTTATAATGTATAAAAATGCATGAACAAGCTTAATCTAAGGTGGAATTTATCTAAATGACATCCATAAAGCATTTAAATAACAATTGAACCTGTAAAATTGGCCCATAGGATAAAATAAAGCAAAAACTACAAAGCTCCAAGACTGGTCTTAAAACCTTCAAAAAGTTTCAAACTGAGGCCAAAAGCCTTGAACCAATAAAAAACAGCCCCAAATTGGCCCAAAAATGCTTGAATCGGCCCAAAATGTGAAGAATCGGCTTAAACCAAACCGTGCGTTAGACGAAGAACCAAAGCTAAAACGAGAGCCAACCGTCCGAAGCTGAGCCATGAGCCACATCTGCGTTGTTTAAGCCGTTAACCTAGTGCTTGCTGATGTCAACCCTTCTTCAACCTCTAGACGCGCTAATTTTTTTTGCTTCAATTTATGTGCAGTGCCGAAAAACTCATCGTTGGAGGCCTTTTGGTTATCCATTTTGGACGAATTTAGTATCAAAATTCTCAGAAAAACACCCCGAATCCATAATTGGACTCTAAATTACAAGATTTATAATAAAAAAATACCTAAAATTGCAGGGGCCTTTACATTTGATCAATAAAAAACTGTAAATTTATGGCTAAATTTTACAGAAAATATTCAATTGCAAACCACATTTACAATGTATAGATCCCACCAAACCAATACAAATTTTTAAAATTTCCAATTAAAATTAAGATAGCTTTGATACCGATTGGGATGAAAGCCCTTGCACAGTGGAAGAATTACAGAACTAATGCCTAATTTTAATTGGAACCTAAAAATACTAGTACATTGGCAAAAAGATACATAAACTAATTTCTAGAGGCTAGCATGCTTTCAAGAAATAAATTACATTGAAATATAGAGAACAGTAAACTTACGCACGTTGATGTCTCTGGATCTACAAAACTCCAAATTAGGGCACCACCATTTGGAAACCTTCCTATTCTCTGGGTTGAGATTTGATTTGTGGAATCAAAATTGGAGAAGAAAAATTCTAAGAGAGTGATAATTTTTTTTCTTGAGAAAATTTGGGAGAATTCCAATACGCATTTCAGAACAGTTCTGCGAATTGAGTATAACTCCCCCTTCTTTAGACTGAAGAAGAGGGAAGTTTGAGAGAATCAAGGAACGTGGAAAAACCACCCACGTTCCCTATTAAGTTAATTTTATTAAATTAATAGTAATATTAAATTAATTAATTAAATCATATTTAATTAATATTTTATTTAAATCATATTTTAATGAATATCTCTCACATAACCTATAGTTTTAATTTAAATAATTTAATTAAATAAAATTAAACTAAACTATTAATTAATTGGGGTCTTTTCAAAAAAATAAGAAAGCGGCAAAATATTTACACTGTATAGAACAATTCCAAAAATGGAAAAAGCTCACAGGCCCACGATGAAAAATACCAAAAATGTCCCGTCAACCATGCATCAACTATGTGCATAATATATTTGGTACACAATCATTTAAATTTGGCTATTGTTTGGTACACGATCGTTTAGGATTTGGTTGTTTAGATTTGGATAGCCAAATCTAAATGATTTAGTTTTTCAATTCTATCACTTAATTTGGTTACACGCGATCGTTTAATTTGGTTTAGATTTAGTCGTTTATATTTGGCAACACAATCGTTTAAATTTATTTACACGATTGTTTATTTTTCGTGGCCAAACGATTGTTTTTTTAATTTTTTTAGTACACGATCGTTTATCTTTTTTACACAATCGTTTAGATTTAGCTACTTCAGTCCAAACGATTTTCTTAAAATTCTTTACACACAATCTTTTATATTTGGTTACCCTAATCTAAACGACGTAAAAAAAGAGGAGAAAAAGAAGAAAGACAATGGAAAGAAATCGTAGTGAAAAAAAAAAAAAGAAGAGAAAAAGAAGAAAGACAATAGAAACAAATCAGAATTGGTTACCCAAATCTAAACGATGTAAAAAAGAAAAGGAAAAGAAGAAAGATATGGAAAGAAATCAAAGAGGAAAAAAAAAGAGGAAAAATAAGAGGAAAAAGAAGAGGAGGAAAGAAGAAAGACATGGAAAGACATCATAAAGAAGCAAAAAAAAGAAAAAGAGAGAGAGAAAAGGAAGAAAAACGATAGAAAAGATTCGCAGATGGAAGGGCAAACCTGAAATATTTAAAAAATAACTAACTTTGTGGGCCATAAATATTTTAGTAGTTTGTTATACTCATGAAATTTCCCTAATTAATTAATTACTAAATTAAATATTTTATATTTAATTTAATCCAAATTTCAATCATATTCAAATATATGTTCCTCTCATAACCTATAGATTTAATATGTATGATATACACATTAAATTTTAACCTATAGTTTTAATATGAATCTGATTCACATTAAATTAATATTTGAACTCATTCAAATATTTTATTCTTTCATAAATTAATTTTGAATCATATCCAAAATTAAATAAAATCTAATTAAAATATAAACTTTAATTATAATGTATCACCATACATTATATTAATTCTCAAAGTAAATTTGAACATTTCAAATTACAACCAATACAATTAAATCTCATTACCCTTTACGAGCTAGGAAGGGGATCCAATGGACCTACAGATGAGAAGCTACAATGATATGAGATTAATTGGTCAGTATTTGTTAGTCTCCTTCCTAGTTTGTAAAGAGTAATAAGATTTATCTATACTAGTTGTAGTTTATCTATACTATTTATCTATATTAGGTCCCATTCTTAGCTTCGTTTCTTCATCTGTCGCATGGTTTGGCGTCAGTTTTGAAAAAGTGGTGAGATAATCAATAAAATCTTTAGCTAATTCTAAAGTAATTAAATGTTGCAATAGCTAGATGATCAACATAATTAAATAACACATGAAGCTTTGATAACCCAGTTCGGTAAATGCCATCTACGTCCGGAGAGCTTTCACAGCTCAGATGAGTAATATTATTAAGATTCAAAGTTGTCAATATGAATCAATACAATAAGGAACATTCTTCCTATGTATATGACTATCATTAAGTATAATATAACTTAAAGAATATAGGCCCCCCTAAAGAATTCAGGCTCCCTCTAAATCTATGGATGAGTCTTCTTGAAGATAAACTCAAGCTCCCCCTAAGTTCAAGGTCAATTCTTGATAATCAAATTTTCTTTCATATTACTCATCATCAGCTTCATCACAGATCAACATGTCTAAACCATAGTTAATTAATTACACTACCTTCTTCAACACACCGTTTGGCAGCACTTCTCAACTAAAGAAAATTAATCTGTTTTCCTTAATTAATCATGAGCTCCACCTTCGTAAATATATATACTTCTTCATAAAATCTCAAAAAGATATTTATAAAAGATTCTTAAAATAATGGAGGATCTTTTATCTTTTTGAATTTAAAAAACTCAATAATTAATAAAAGAATCTCAATAATTCTTTTTGATAAAAATACCAACAGGTTTAACTTGATTTTGGGTCGATTTTCCATTTTGGATCGGTTCAAGATTTTTGGGATCGGTTTGAAGCTTTTTAAAGGTTTTGGGACCAATTTTTGAACTTTAGAAGTTGTTTTAGGATATTTTAAAGCTTAATTAGTGTAATGTTTGCTTTATTCTATCCTAGGGGGATAATTTTATAGGTTTAATTGTTATTTAAATGTTTTATGAATATCATTTAGATAAATCTCACCTTAGGTTAAGCATGTTCATGCATTATTATATATTATAAGTGTTAGAATGTATGGTATTAATGCATGATTATGAATGCATGGTAACAATTTTTAGTTCTCACGTCTCTAAGAGTTCACACGTGAGATCCATGTAACGACCCAACTTTCCGGACTAAGCTGAGGTCACTACCAAACACTAAAACTCGACCATTCAACATAAAATTTAAAACGGACCAGTTACGATTCATTAAAACATTAGAAACCTTGCAAAAGACAGTTTCGGGCCCTATTTTAAATAAATCAAAAAGTCACAAAATAAAAATATCAAGTCACCAGTTCAAAATCACAAGTCAAAATATTCTGACAAAATACATAGCGGAAGCGATAAGAAAACCAGACGCGTCCATATGGCCTTCAGCATCCTTCCTGCCTCTCGTCGGTCTGCCCCTCGCTGTACCCCTACCTGAAAAGTTAAAGAAGAGAAAGGGTGAGTATAAACATACCCAGTAAGGGACCCACTACTGGGCCCGTTAGGGGACAACAGTTAACTTCCTATTCGGGGGTACCCTACATAACAGTCTAGTGGTTCCGTGGAACGCACATATCAGTCTAGTGCTCCCGAAGGAGGCACATATCAGTCTAGTGCTCCCGAAGGATGCACGTATCAGTCTAGTACTCCCGAAGGATGCACATATCAGTCTAGTGCTCCCGAAGGATGCACATATCAGTCTAGTGCTCCCGAAGGATGCACATATCAGTCTAGTGCTCCCGAAGGATGCACATATCAGTCTAGTGCTCCCGAAGGATGCACATATCAGTCTAGTGCTCCCGAAGGATGCACATATCCGTAAGGCACACTACCCCATAGATGAAGCTAACCGTTACCCCTCAGCCCATACTAAATTGTCTACATCAGTCACATCCCCACGGCATTCATATTACAGTTCCGCCATAGGCTTTGTCAGTCAGATAGTATCGGTTTAAACATCTACACCCTCAGTTGCTATATGCATTACCAATTCGCATACCATTAGGGAAAATCCTAGATCCAACCGACTAACCAACCAAAAACCGGACTCGCTGTCCTTCCCCGTCCAAACTCCATGAACCACATCCAGACCAGTGTTTTACTACATACTGAACCGTAACTTTAAGGCCCATCAACATAAAATCTCAATCCACAATTAGCAGTCACAGTATATTTACATCAGACAAAATATAATATCAGTACTTAACAGTCAACACGCATGCAGTTATTCAGTACAGTCACTAACGTGCAATCCCCTGTGGATTGCTACGTTTTCAGCCTGGACTCGGGGTCCAGTAGTAGGAAAACCCTTACCTGATACTCGGTTATGCCCCTCGATCAAATCCACGCTCAACAGATCAACCTGAACGAAAACACAAGGGTTTTAGTTGATGACTCTAGCAGAAGTCGCTTTAAAAGGTCCGAAACGACACCCGTTGACTTACCCAAGGAAAAGAAGCTATCTCCAACCAAGCCTACCGCGAGACCCGAGAACCCAAGTGTCAACTCTGAACTACCTTCAAGGGACAAAAGTAGGGCCATAACTTATTCCAATATTCAAACTCTAATCGGATGTAGCAACATTAGGGAATTCATCGAAAACAATCCTTACCGAAGACTCACCGTGACCCGGAGCGGAGGAAGGAAGGCTTAGGTGGCTTGGTGAAACAAGGAGCTCGGCTCGGCTTGAAGGCGCTCGGCTCGGCTCGGCTTGCGGCTCGGCTCACTCGGCTCGCGGCTCGGCTCACTCGGCTCGGCTCACTCGGCTCGCGGCTCGGCTCACTCGGCTCGCGGCTCGGCTCGCGGCTCACTCGGCTCGGCTTACTCAGCTCGGCTCACCCGGATTTGTGTGGCTCGGACTGGAAACGGGTTCGGGTCGGGTCAGCTTGGAACCGGGTCGGGTTGGACGAAAAACGGCAGCACGGTTCTGAGGCTTCTTCCTTCCGGCGAACGACGGCGGCGGCGATTCGCGGACGACACACGAGGGATGCGGGTGGCTGCTTCGTGGAGCGGCGACGAGCGGCGGTGGCGTTGGCTGGGATTCGACGGACGACGACGAAGAGACGGGTTGCGGCTTGCGGATGGTGGCTGCGGCGAACGTCCGGCGAGGCTACGCACACCGACGGAGATGGAGATAGGGGCAGAGGACGGAGACGGAGAGGATGGTGATGGTGGCGGAGACAAGAAGAGAACGTCGGAGAAGGAGAGGACGACAGGGGCTGGCGGCGCGGTGGAGAAGAAGGAGGAAGCGAAAGTGAAGAAAGAAAATCGGGGGGTGGGCGGCGCGCGTCTCCTAGGGTTTCTTTTCTCTCTCTTTTTTTTTTTTAAAATATATATATATATATAAAAAACAAAATAAGTATGTATAAATAAATATTAAAATTATTAATATTAAATAATTTAAAATAAATAATAATATATATATTAAATAAAAATAATAATAATAATAATAAAGTAATAATAATAATATATTGATAATATTAATATTAAATAAATAATAATTTAATATTATGTAATAATAATGTTATTGTTTAATAATATTACTATAATATTAAATAATAATAATAATTCTAATATTAATATTATAACCAATAAAATAAATATTAATAATAATAATATAATTAATATTATATTATTATTATATCAACTTACACCAACATTTTAGAATTCCGAAAAATTTAAATAAAACGAGAAAATTTTACCTTAAATTTTCGGGGCGTTACAATCCATCACTACAAAAAATCAGAGGTCTGTCGACGCCGAAATAGGCGTCGGGAAAAGGGACGTTATAAGAAGAACATTTTCACGACGTCGTGAAGAAGGCACGATAATGTGGAGCTCTAGCGACGTTGAACAAATAACGTGGTAAAGGGTAAGGCTTCCACGATGCCGAGTGAGGAGACGTAGGGAAAACGTTTAATTTAAATAATAATATAGATTTTTCGCGACGCCATGCATGTACACGTCGTCGTTGCTCCAATAACTGCTGATGTTGCATGCAAGACGTCGTGAAAGTCGACCTTTTACCGACGTTTCTTTGATCGTGTCGGCAAAGGTTGAACATTTAAAAATTTCTGACAACCATATCACGACTCCAGATTGCATGGTAAAAAGTTTTAAGTTATAACACAAATAAGAAGGAAGTACCTTATTGTATTAACTGTAATTCGACTCAATTGAATCTTAATAATATTACTTATCTGAGCTATATTAGCTCCCCAAACGTAGGTGACATTCACCGAACTGAGTTATCAAAGTCCTCTGTGTTATTTATTCTTCCACTGTTTATTTAGCTATTCCAAGTGTTATTTACTTTAGAATTAACTAAAGGATTTTGATTATCTCACACCGTTTTTCAATTTCAATAATAATTTTCCCTAACATATTACAATTGTTAAAATTTCATTCACACGTAAAATTTTTGAAATTCAAAACACATTTGAATACTGATTTTTAACAATTCAAGTCAACATTATACGTGTGAATGAAATTTGAAGTCCAAGAAAGCAGGAAAACTCTATAACCATGCTAATCTCAAATTCAAATTGCATGATATTAATAAAATTTCGAACTAACTCTTCTAAAAATCCCCCAAATATGATTTCATCAACATAAATTTGTGCCACAATCATATCCTTATCAAATTTATTAATGAATAAGGTCTTATCAGTCTCTCCCTTAGAGTAACCTATGTGAGATAAATAGACAGTTAAACGATTATACAAATCTCTGGAGGCTTGTTTGAGCCCATATAATGCCTTATTCAATTTGTACACATGTTGTGGATAAGTTGGATTAATAAAGCCCTTAGGTTGTGCCACATAAACTTCTTCATTCAAATATCCATTCAGTAAGGCACTTTTAACATCCATTTGGTAGAGCTTGAATCTTCTAATGCACGATATGCCAAGTAAAAGGCGTATAGCTTCAAGTCTAGCTAAAAGTGTAAAGGTTTCATCAAAATCAACACCATCAACCTGTGCATAACCTTGAGCAACCAACCTCACTTTGTTCTTTGTTACAGAGCTCTGCTCATCTGTCTTATTTTTTAATATCCACTTGGTCCCTATAATATTTGCTTCAATGGGTTTAGAAACTAATGTCCATACATTATTTCTCTGAAATTATAATAACTCTTTCTGCATAGCATTTATCCAGAAATCATCTCTGCGAGCTTATTCGACAAATGTTGGTTCAATAGAAGATGTATAACATATATTAGCAATTAACTTAGAATAATCTATCTTATCCTTCTTTCTGGCAGTAATCCCAGCAGATGGATCACCAATGATGAAGCTTGAAGGATGATTTTTCTGAACATGTGGAGATGGAACACTTTCTTTTTCATTTAGCATAACTCATTTATGAATAGATTTGGAGCTGTTGTTGTTGTTAATAACTTCAGTATTAACTAGGGACCCAGCTATAGAGGTTAGTTCAGATGAACCAATGGAGACAGATAGTTGAAATAAAAATTCTTCTTTAACATTCGTTTGTTTGTATAATTGTTGTTCACTGTCATTTACTACAACATTTATGGTTTCCATAACAACTTTTGTTTTAGTATTAAATACTCTATAGGCACGACTATTTTGAGAATACCCTAAGAAGAACCCTCTCTATCACAAGGATATAACAAGTACTCCAAAAAAACATGGAAATATTTAACATTGGGTTTCCTTCCTTTCCACAGTTCATATAACATAACAGTTGTTCCAGAACGAGTAGTTATTCAATTATGAATGTGGCATGCAATGTTTAAAGGTTCGGCCCAGAAATGTCATGCAATCTTTTTGGCATGTAGCATGACTCTGGCCATCTCTTATAGAGTTTTGTTTTTCCTCTCTACTACCCCATTCTGTTGAGGTGTCAAAGGAGCAAAATACTCATGATACCTTCTCCATCATAAAATTTGTTAAATTCTTCATTCTCGAACTCCTTGCCATTATCACTTCTAATACGAATAATATTTTTTCCTTGTTCACATTGTATTTCATAAACAGGTTTATACATTCTTTAGTCGTATCAGATTTACCACGTAGAAACTGTATCTATGTGAATCGATCATCAACACATACGAACACATACTTCTTTCCACCGAGGCTTTCTATCTGCATTAGTCCCATTAAGTCTACATGCAGTAGTTCAAGGACTCTGTTAGTATAGCATTTCTTTGTACTTTTGTGAGATGATTTAGTTTGCTTGCCAAGCTGACAATCACCACAGAATACTTGATTATGTAGGTCAATATCAGGTATACCCAATATTGCTTCATTCTTAACAGCTTTGCTAATAGTACTTATACTAGCATGACCAAGTTTTTTATACCACAAATTTGTCTGATCAACTTTAGACATATGACAAATTTGATTGTTATAGGAGACCCAATGATAACAGTTATCATTTTATCTAGTTCCATTCATAAGAATGTTTTTATTAGTGTCGGTCACAACACAGCCTTCTTTGCTGAAGTTCACAATGGTCACAAAGTTGACTCACACTAATTAGATTAGCTTTAAGCCCTTCAACATATCTAACATCATTTAGCTGAGGTTTCATTATATTACCTTTGGCTAAAATTCTTCCTTTAGCTCCATCCCCGAAAGCTACATGATCGAGGAACATTCATTTAATTTAGAGAAAAATGAACGATTTTCTGTCATATGTTTGGAACACCCACTATCAAAATACCATTCATCTGTTGATGACTCGATTATAGTAAAGGCAATACTACATTTTTCAGAAGATTGTTTTACATTTCAGACTTTACGACTCTTCTTTTTAATAGCTGAAGAGATATATCTCGATGATTTATAATCCATATGTCACTAACAATACCAATCTTTTTGCAAAGAATAGCAAAATGGTCTGATGTGCCCTTCCTTATCACAGTAATGACAAATCTAGAGAGTTAGAGTTGACAATTTTTGTTTTAAAGAAGATCTAACAATATCATATACATTAGTCTGAGCAGCATTAATGTTTATAGTTGCAGGAACAAATTTTGTTAACTTCTTTTGATTATTACAGCTTTCTAAGGCATTAAATCCAATACTTGATCAATCTATACTAAACTCACCCGAGCAAAGAATTTGATCAAGACTTTCTGAACCAGAATTCAACATTTTCACAGACTTCAATTTTTGTTTTAAAGTAGATATGATTGAGTGCAGCCGTTGATTTTCCCTCCAACATCTTTTGAATTTTTTTCTTTCTGAATTGTTCGAGTAGCTAAATCTTCTTCCCATTTAATTTGAAAATGTTCATAAGAAGAGAGATTTCCTTTAGCTTCTTTTAACTCATCCTCCTTTGACATGGCATCATGTTCGGTCAATCTACTAATAAAAGCATTGGTGTACTCATCTTTCTCTTCACTATCATTAGACAATGTTCCACAAAAACTATTCTTTTGTCTCCTTAGATATGTAGGACATTCAACCTGGTAGTGACCAATGCCCCCACACTCTCTGCACTTAAATTTTCTTCCTTCTGGTTTTCATTTGATGGTTTCATCTCATCTACGAAACAAGTTTTGTTCCTTAACTTTAGCTTCTATGGCGTTCATATTCATGAATTTCTTGACAACTTTAGAGAATTTTTTTATCAGTAGGACAATAGATTCATTTACATTAACTTTATTTGTGGTCTTGTGTTCAGGTGTTTCTTCCTCATACACAGTTTTGAAAGCAACACCCTTCCCTTTCTTATCATCTTTACTCGAAATGGCCATCTTAAAAGTAGTTAAGGATCCAAAGAGTTCATTTAATTTTAATTTAGTAGTCTCACGAGCTTCCTCTATAGCAGTTACCTTCATATCAAACTTACCAGGCAAAGAACGTACACTTTACGTATTATCTTTAATTCAGGAATCCTCTCTCTAAGATTAAACGAATTATTTGCAATTTCAAGAATTCTCTCATTAAAGTTAGCAACAGTCTCTTCATCAGACATCTTCAGTGCTTCAAACTTTGATGTCACCAGTTGTAGTATGGATATTTTAACTTTCGTTGTACCTTCATATGCAAACTCCAAGATTCTCCAAGCTTCTTTGGCAAAGTTATAGGAGTTGATTAATTTAAACGCATTCAGGTCAACCCCATTGAAAATAGCATTAATAGCTTTAGAATTTCCAACAGAGGTTTGTTCTTTTGCATCAGTCCAGTCGAGTTCAGATTTAGGTACTATCTATCCATCTATAGTGACTATGGGTGGTTCCTATCCAGCTAAAATAGCTCTCCAAGCCTTTTCATTAAGAGGATAAGAAATGATATAATTTGGGGCTTTCAGTATGAATAATTTTTGCCATCAAGTACAGGAGGACGAGAGATTCAAGGGCCTTCCCTGATTATCTCTATGGATTAGCAACCCGCTCTGATACTAATTGAAAAACGGTGTGAGATAATCAAAATTCTTTAGTTAATTCTAAAGTAAATAACACTTGGAATAGTTAGGTAAACAGTAAAAGAATAAATAACACAGAGGACATTAATAACACAGTTCGGTGAATGTCACCTACGTCTGGAGAGCTAATATAGCTCAAGTAAGCAATATTATTAAGATTCAACTGAGTCGAATTACGGTTAATATAATAAGCTACTTCTTTCTCATTTGTATCAATTCTCCCTTTAATTAAGACGACACACAAATACATTCAAGCTTCCCCTGAATTTAGGAAAGAATCTTCTTGAACACAACTTGCTCCCCCTTAATTCATCATCTAATTTATATAAAGCAGAGTCTTCCTTCATGTTGCTTATCAACGATGTCCTCAGTGAATAACCCTCACTAAGATATATTCATCATTTTATCATTACCTTTCTCAGTATCTCACTCGACGAACCTTGCACACGTGAATTCTAGTTCGTCAGTTTTGAATATAAATCCACACAAAATTCCTCTCACCACTTCACGCCCATGAGACGGTATATATATATATATATATATATAAATTGCAAAAGTGATCTTAGCCGAAGATTCCTAATATTTAGGAAGATCTTTTTATCTTTTGAAATTTAATCCCCATAAATAATAAAAAGATTCTCAATAAATCTTTTAACATAAATTGTGATAATAATGATTGAAATTGTGATATTGATGAAATTTTAAAATTTATGATATTGATGAAATTGAAGAATTTGAAACTTTTTATTGATGTGTTGTGGCTATCTTGCATTTATGGTAGCATGTAGTTTATTATTTGTGAACACGAGTTTTTTGTTAGAAGTAAGGGTGCGTTTATTTAGTTAGAATTATGGTTGCCCTTAGTGCAAGATAATTACATGTTTTATTTTCTAGGTGTTTAACGATAGGAATAAGTTATCGTTGAGTATAGATAGGGAGTTTTCAAATTCTTAGACATTACGCAGTATCACGTCGATGAGTACGAATGGATAAGATGTCCATGCAAGAGATGTATGAACTTGAATTGGGACTCATTAGAGGCTGTGGAGGGACATTTATTAACCATTGAAATTTGTCCCTCCTACACAATGGATGTATCATGGAGAGTCAGTGAACTTGTATAGAAGTATAAAAAGATTTTATGAATGAACTATTAGTGACTCTTTCCATGAAGGAACTAGCAATAACCTCTTCCATATTGAAGGAACCAATAGTAATCTATTTTTGAAGGTAATGAAATGTAATGAATGTTGTATGATTTACAAGCTCCGATTAAACACGAACAAGAAACAGTGGAGGAAGGTTTGGAGAATGACATGTTGTTCAATAGTGGTGTAGAGGAGAAGACAACGAATATATTTCAGAAGTTATTAAACCAAGTTCATCGTGAGCTATACCTCGGCTGTTTGGAATTTTCACCCCTCAACTTTTTAGTTATGTTGTTGCAAGTCAAGGTTCTTAACGATTGGAGTAATAAGTCATTCGACATGTTATTATAACTATTAAAACATGCGTTTGTAATGTGTAGTACTACTATCTCTAGTTCTCTCTATGAAGCGAAACGAGAGCTATGTGACTTGGGCTTATGTTATGAGACTATTCATGCATGTAAGTATGATTGTGTGATTGTGTGTTGTATTGGAAGGAGTTCGCCAATTTGACACATTGTTCAACTTGTGGTGAGTCTCGATACAAGACTAGTCCTATCAAAGGGAAAAAAATCTCGCACAAGGTATTGCGGCACTTTTCATTGACACCGAGATTACAAAAATTATTTGTATCGCAAGACGACTCGTCTGAAATGAGATGACATTAGAATAAAGGAGTCGAAACAGATGATGTGTTTAAACATCCAGCTAATGTAAAGGGATGGAAGCATTTTGATTCTATATTTTCTAAGTTCACTTCAAATCCACGGAACATTCGTTTGGGATTAACTTCTAATGGGCTTAATCGTTTTGGGCATATGAGTATCGCCTACAGTATGTGGCCTATAGTGTTAATTCCTTACAATTTGCCACCTTGGAAATGCATGAACGAGTCCAACTTCTTCATGTCATTTCAAACCACTGATTAAGAAACTAAAACAGTTATGGAGTCTTGGTGTTCGTACATATGTTTCTCTTACCGATCAATTTTTTAGTTGTACGCAGCTTTGTTTTGGAATATTAATGACTTTCCAGTGTATAGTGACTTATCCGGATAGAGTACAAAAGGGTATTAGGCATGTCCCATCTGCATGAGAGATAAATCGTCATTTGGGATAAGAGGAAAAATAGCTTTCGTGGGACACTGACGTTATCTTTCAGATAATCATGTATGGTGTAAAAGTAAGTTACATGATGGAAGTGTAGAGCGTAGGTCTTCTTTAGTTGTTCTAAATGGGCATGATATCTTGGAACAAGTAGATTTCCTTGAGTTTCCAGTGATGAGTAAACATTCATCACTGAAAGATAAAAAAAAATAAAAAAAAAAAAAAGAGAGAGAGCTTTGAACTTAACGAAAATAATTATCTTGTTCGATCTTCCTTACTGTCCAAGTCTACTAATATGACATAAATTGGACGTAATGCATATTGAAAAGAACATTTGTGACAACTTGGTAGGTACATTGTTGAACATTGAAGAGAAAACAAAGAATACTATGAATGCTTAGTTGGATCTTCATGATTTGAAAATACGAAAAGACTTACAACTAATAGAAGTCGGTAACAAATTGGTGAAGCCCCATACAAGTTACACATTGACTAGCAGTTGACTAGAAGTCGGTAACGGATTGGGAAAAATACGAATGCTCGGTTGCATTTTGTAACTTCCTGAAATCAGTTAAGTTTCCTAATGGATTTGTTTCTAATGTTTCACGATGTGTGAATGAGAGAGACGGGAAAACAACTAAATGTACATCAAGTTTTTACATCAATGACCCAAAAATGGTGAAAATTGGAAGGTTATTCAGATGGTCCAAAATAAACGTACATGGGACGTACCCGAAGTGGATGATCTTAAGGATCAACAACTAAATGTACCTAAAATTATTGTCGGTCATCGTGTCACTGGTCAAGTTGAAGACGATACCCTGTGCAGAGTCGACGTTGATCCTATAGTGGTGGAAAAACTGATTATGCATCATGTCGTTGATGAATTTATAAACAACGATAATGAACAATTTTCTGTTCAAAGCAGATCAAGCGATGCGAAAAACAATAACAAACGAAGAACAATAACTAACGAATCACATATTCAGAGTTTTTTCATTTTTTTATATAATAAGTTTCTCGTACTCTCATATGTTTAATTAATTTTGGTTTATATGTCTATAGGTAAGATGTCTAACTTTCCTGTTGGTTTTAATGAAGCGATGATCTATTCAATTTTAATGCCGAGGAGTTCAATTGTTCCAGGCACGTCATCGGTTGGTGACATATCTGGTTAGTCACCGTTACATAAACAATTATTCATGCATAAGCCTTTTTGTTATGTTTATGAAATTATTCTGTTCTTCTATATGCCTCACAACCCGTTGCTCCCATTCCTACGAGACGACAACACTCTAAGAACCTGAAGTTGGATAGATATGTTACACAAAATGGGAAGATCCCCATATCTATGGCTCTAGGCTAGGACAAGTCTATCTCGCCATACGTAGTTTGCTTAAGCAATATCATCGGCGTGTTAACACGAGACACTTTTCCCTTCTGCTTTCTTAAGTGAGCAAATGTGACACCAAAGTACATTGAGCTCGTTACAGGCAGTTTACAGGTAAGCTTTTAAATCACTCGTACATATATGTTACCTATATGTATATACACAGGCTTAATCCTAATCCATGTGTACTTTTCTTTTACAACAATGGTTCGTGTTGGATTTCACTAATCCAACACTTACTCGGTTTGTTGAGCATCAAATGCTCACCATGTGGAAGGAGTTTAGGGGACAGAACTACCGCCATTTCAAGAAGTTCGATGATCCTGAATAGGTTCAAGCCAACCCACCCTTCAGATTAAGCAATCAAGTGTAAGATTAGCACTTCTCTACGACCACTACCTCACTCGACAATTTCAGATGATTTATAACTTTTAATGTTCTCAAATGATACTTCATTTGCTTTTTTATGTAACATTTTGACTGTTTTCATATAAGACCAATTGTCTATGAACATGGCTGCTAGAGCGAAGCAGTCCATCAACCACAGCAGTGGTGCTAAGTTGTTTCTACAACGACAACACGAACTCGCTGAACATCCAATTGATCGTATAGAGTTATTTAGGAAAACACACGCTCAAGGTGGCCAATTCGTTTCGCAGGCGACTGCGGATAGCATGTAAGTTTATAAGCTGTCATTTGTCTTGTTTCATACAACAGTTGATTTACACATTTTACTTAATTAACAAAAGCTTTATTTGCAAAATCAAATGTTGGAACTCTAGCATCAGTCTACCGCAGAGGGTTCTCAACCATTCTCTGGGGATGAGATATGCGAAACCGTTTTGATTAGACGATCGAACTACTCAAAAGGTCTTGATTGGGGCCCCAAGCCAAAGTCCTGACACGTTTTTGGTAGTTCTTCATCTACATCAGTTGAGCAAGAGCTAACTCACACTAGGGAGGTTAACAAGCTAAAAACTCGTCTTGTGGTAGTTGAAGAATAGAGTAACAAGAAGCACGAAGGAAATGCTTGCTTGATAGAAGCACAGGCTCGCCATATGGAAGCACACTCGACAAATGGAAGAAATGAGGAAATGGATTGAAGATCACTCTCGGGCTTTGAAAGGACCTTGATTTCATTGAGGCACATAATTTTCAACTTTTATGTTGTTTAATTTAATATTATTGTGATATATATTTAAACTTAATTTTATGTCATGTAGGTTCAAAGGTATGTGAAACTTTCATGGGACACCGACGCTTAGATTATGTGTTTAGTTTTTTGTTTTTAGTTTTTAGTTTTTTGTTTTTATTATGTATGTAATTTTTGAACTACGAACATGTATTTTTTAAATATTTTTAATATAAATTTTATTTAATATTTTATTATATTTACATTAATTATTTTTAGTATTTGAATGAATTTAAATCGAATTCGATTCCAATTTGCAAAAAAAATTAAAATTAAATAAAAGAAAATTAAAAAATATTATAATAAGGATTTCGTGACGCACATTATACATCACAAATGGTCGTTCCGTTGAAGCTGCATTGATGGTTCATGTACGCCGACGTACTTAACAACGTCGGCAGGACCGACCCATAAGGTTTTAGAAGGGTCATCCTCCGGAACCAAGTTTGCAACTTCATCCTCTGGGTCTAAGAAAATCGAGAAGAAGAAATGAGGGAAAGGAAAGGGTCATGATGCTACTACTAAAGGCAAAGGGAAGGCTAAGGTAGTCGCTTAGAGGTTTTTTTTCTACAATATTGATGGACATTGTAAGAGAAATTACCCTAAATACCTTGTTGAGAAGAAGAATGAAAAAGAAGGTAAATATGATTTACTTGTTTTAGAAACATGTTTAGTTGAAAATGACCCAAATTCCTAAATACAGGATTTGGGAGCCACTAACCATATTTGTTCTTCTTTACAGGAAATTAATTTCTTCAAGCAGTTCGAGGAGGCTGAGATGATGCTCAAGGTTGAAATGGAAGATGTCATTTCAGCTCGTGTAGTGGAAGATTTTAAGTTGTTTTTTAAAAATAGATTCCTGTTTTAGAAAACTTGTACATAGTTTCTATTTTTAAAAGGAATCTTATATCTATTTCTTGTATTATTGAACAATCATATAATGTAACTTTTTCTTTGAATGAAGCGTTCATTTCTAAGAATGGTGTACATATATGTTCAGTTAAGCTTGAAAACGACTTATATGTGTTAAGACCTAATGAAATGAAAGAATTTTTAAATCATGAGACATTTAAAAGTGATAACACTCAAAATAAAATGCAAAGAATTTCTCCAAATAACAATACTTATCTTTTGCATTGAAGATTAGGTCACATTAATCTCAATCAGATTGGGAGATTTGTAAAGAATGGATTTCTAAATAAGTTAGAAGATGATTCATTACCTCCATGTGAATCTTGTCTTGAAGGAAAAATGATTAAAAAACCTTTTATCGGAAAAAGTTATAGAGCCAAAGAGCCCTAGAACTTGTACATTCAGGCCTCTGTGGTCCGATAAATGTGAAAGCTCGAGGGGGTTTTGAATACTTCATTTCTTTTATAGATGATTATTTTAAGGTATGGTTATTTATACTTAATACAGCATAAGTCTTAAGCTCTTGAAAACTTCAAGGAGTATAAGGCAGAAGTTGAAGAACTGTTAAGTAAAAAGATTAAAATACTTCGATCCAATCAAGGTGGAGAGTACATGGATTTGAGATTCTAAGACTATATGGTAGAACATGGAATTCAATCTCAACTCTCAGCCCCTGGTACATCTCAACAAAATGGGGTCTCAAAAAGGAGAAATAGAACCCTGTTAGACATGGTTTGTTCAATAATGAGCTATGCTCAATTGCCTAGCTCGTTTTGGGGTTATGCAATAGAGACTGCAGTTCATATTTTGAACAATGTTCTCTCGAAGAGTGTTTATAAAACATCTTTCAAGTTATAGAGAGGAAGTCAAGTATTTTAAGTCACTTTAGAATCTGGGGTTGTCCAGCACACGTGTTAGTGACAAATCCGAAGAAGTTGGGACCTCGTTCAAGATTATACCAATTTATTGGTTATCCTAAAGAAACCAGAGGTGGTCTATTCTTTGATCCACAAGAAAATAAAGTGTTTGTATCGATAAATGCTACTTTCTTGGAAGAAGTCCGCACGAGAGATCATAAGCCACGAAGCAAATTAGTATTAAAGGAAGTTACTGATGAGTCAAACTAGAGTTGTTGATGAAGTTAGTCTCTCATCAAGGGTTGATGAAATCAACACATCAGGCCAATCTCGTCCTTCTCAATCGTTAAGAATGCCTCGACGAAGTGTATCGCAACCTAACCGTTACTTGGGTTTAACTAAAACTCAAGTTATCATACCAAATGATGATGTTGAAGATCCATTGTCCTATAAACAGACTATGAATAATGTAGACAAGGACCAACTGGTTAAAGCCATGGACCTTGAAATGAACTTTATGTACTTCAATTCTATATGGAAGCTTATAAATCTACTTGAAGGGGTGAAACCTATAGGGTGCAGATGGATCTAAAAGAGAAAGAGAGGTTCAGCTGGGAAGGTATAGACCTTCAAAGCTAGATTTGTAGCAAAAGGGTATACCCAAAGGGAAGGGGTTGAATGAGAAAACTTTTTTCCCTGTTGCTATGTTAAAGTCTATAAGGATTCTTTTGTTCATAGCCACATTTTATGATTATGAAATATGAAAAATGGATGTCAGCACTACTTTTCTGAATTGCAATCTTTAAGAGAGTATCTTTATGTCTCAACTCGAGGGATTCATAGCCCAAGGTTAGGAGAAAAAAGTTTATAAGCTGAATCGATCCATTTATGGGTTGAAACAAGCATCTAGATCTTGGAAAATTAGGTTTGATACTTTGATACTGCGATCAAATCTTACGGTTTTGATAAAAATGTTGATGAACCTTGTGTATACAAAAAAAATCAACAAATATAAAGTAGCTTTCTTATTACTTTATGTAGACGATATCCTTCGCATTGGGATATGGGATATCTAACTGATGTTAAAACTTGGCTGGTAGATCAATTCCAAATGAAAGATTCAGAATCTAAATCATAAGAGATCATAAGAACAAAATGCTAGCATTGTCTCAAGCAACATATATCGATAAAATGTTGGTTCGATATTTGATGCAGAACTCTAAGGATTTATTACATTTCAAGCACATGGTTCACTTGTCTAAGGAGCAGTGTCCTATAACATCTCAAGAAGTTGAGGATATGAGACATATTCCCTATACCTCAACAATGGACAGCTTAATGTATGTTATGCTTCGCACTAGGCCAGGCATTTGTTAATCGGTGAGAATAGTCAGTAGGTATCAGTCCAACCCAAGGTTAGACCACTAGACGACGATTAAAATTATTCTCAAGTATCTTAGGAGAACGAGAGACTACATGCTTGTGTATGGAGCTAAGGATTTAATCCTTATAGGATATACTGACTCTGATTTCCAAACTGATAAGGATTCTAGGAAATCCACGTCGGGATCAGTGTTCACCATAAACGGGAGAGCTGTGGTATGGTGTAGTATCAAGTAATGATGCATTGCAGACTCCACCATGGAGGCTGAATATGTCGCTGCTTGTGAAGCAGCAAAAAAAGTAGCTTGGCTTAAGAAGTTTCTGCATGATTTGGAAGTTGTTCCAAACATGAACATGTCTATCACCTTATATTGTGATAACAGTGGGAAAGTAGAAAATTCTAAAGAACCTCGTAGCCACAAACAAGGGAAACACATAGAGGGGAAGTATCACCTATTACGTGAGTTTGTGCAACTAGGGGATGTGATCGTCACCAAGATCGCTTTAGAGCACAATATTGCTAATCCCTTTACAAAGACTTTCATGACTAAAGTGTTTGAGGGTCATCTAGAAATTCTAGATCTATGAGACATGTACATTTGGTAATCTAGGAAAAGTAGGAAATGTGTAATGGGTATGAGGATGCCCTAGTTTATTGTATTTGTATATATACATTTTATGTAATATACTTGTACATTTTACCATTTCCAATATTTAAGAATTACTTTATTATGTACATCTCATAGACTACCACTAGACTATAGCTTTAGTCCAAGTATGAGTTTTTGGGTTTTATATCATAAAACTCGTAGATAGTAAATGTAATATGTTGATTGTTATTAATAAAGTGTTTTTATTGTAATTTCAATAAATGTTGTTGATTATATTATTAGTTTTGTCTTAATAACCTAAATCCAATAAACTAACATCCTAAGTTATTTGATGAGTCTTGAACAGTATGTAGGGACATACAGGGATCAATGTTCAAGATAAGAGTAAAGGGTTCATAGTATAGGGATAAGGTTGGGTACATTATCTTGGTAACACTATGGATACGGCTCACTTTGAATTTGATACAAACGCAATGATCCAACACGTTCATGTAGGTGACATACCAATGAAGATATCCTATACAATGACTTTGCATAAGACTAGACCACGAAATAGTAATCACTAGATATAACTCTGTTAACTAGTTATGTTTTTATCTCATTAGGATGACCTAGATTTAATCTTAATCCTCAGTGTATTATGAACTCCTGTTCGTAAGGGATTTTCCTTTGACTCCTTCCCGACTTTAGGGTAAGCAGATGAGTGTTTCCTTAAATGGTGTCTCAAAGACTTGAACAAAAGGCGCTACCCTCTCTATGGCACGAGAGAGGTCTCTATTTAGTGGTTGGATCATAAACATGTTGTTCATTAGAGAAGCACTGGTATTTAAGTACTAAAAGTAACCCAAGGGTAAAGCGGTAATTTGACCCAGTTGGTGTTACGAACACTTGTGAATGACTAACTTACTGGCATTAGTCTATATCCATGGACATAGAAATATATATACAATGAGAAGAATTCAACTGTGAGTTTTTAGTGGAGTGTACACACAATTAACGAGTATTGATTAATGTGATTAATGAGTTTAGTCAATTAATCTCGTATCGTTGTAGCTTATGATTTGTAGGTCCATTAGATCCATTTCCTAGCTCATAAAGGGTAATGCGATTTATCTATATTGGTTGTAATTTGAAATGTTCAAATTTACTTTAAGAATTAATATAATGTATGGTGATACATTATAATATAAAATTTATATTTTAATTAAACTGTATTATATAAATGTAATTTTGGATATAATTCAAAATTAATTTATGAGAAAATAAAATATTTAAATGAATTCAAATATTAATTTAATGTGAATTAAATTCATATTAAAACTAAAGGTTAAAATTTAATTTGTATTTGATACACATTAAACCAGGAGGTTATGAGAGAAATTTATATTTAAATATGATTCAAATTTGGATTAAATTAAATATAATATATTTAATTTATTAATTAACTAATTAGACAATTAATTAATAGTTTAGTTTAATTTTATTTAATTAAATTTGATTTAATTAATCTAATTAAATTAAAACCATAGGTTATGTGAGAGATATTAATTTAAATATGATTTAAATAAAATGTTAATTAAATATGATTTAATTAATTATTAACTTAATTAATTGTTTTATTTTACTTAATTAGTTAATTATTTTAATATTAATTTATTAAATTAATAGGGGAGGTTGGTGGTTTTCCCACGTTCCCATATTCTCTCAACTTCTCTCTTTCTGCAGGAGATATTGGTAAGACAAAAATACAGAGGGCTTCTGTGACTGTGCGTACTTTGCAATTCTCTCAAAATTATTCTTTGTAAAAATAAAATTCCCTTCCAATTTTTGGTTCCCACAAACCAAGATCTGTAGCTCAAAAAATAGGAAGATTTCCAAGTGGTGGTGTCCCAATTTGGTGATTGACAGATCCAGAGTCATCTATGAGAGTAAGTGCCTCTTCTTCCTGTTCTCTATATTTTTTTTATGTAACATGCTTAGCCTTAAAGAAATTAGTTTCTATTATTTACCAATGTATTGGTATTTTTAAGTTTCAAATTAATTTGAGTTATGGTTTTATCAAATATTTCGCTGCATAGGGCTTTCATCCCTTTAGTAGTGTCATGACCTACTGGTTTAAGTGTCATAAAAGTTAAGATGATGCATTCTCTTCTCCCCACACAATGGTGTTAGACCATAAGCTCATTAATATGATGTACCCTAATAATTCATAATTGGCACAACCTTGGCAGGTTTCAACTACTTGTGTGATGCCGGTTATTCGAATGCTAAGGATTCATTTCTCGCTCCATACCAAGGTCAACGTTACCATCCAACTAAATGGCATGGAGAAAACCCACCAACATGCTTGAAAAAGCTATTTAACATGAGGCATTCCTCGACTAGAAACATTATTGAAAGAGCATTTGGATCATTGAAGGGTTGATGGGCCATTCTACGAGATCCTATTACCCCGTTAACATACAATGTAGGATAATAACGACATGTTTCCCCTTACATGTCTTGATACATAGAGAAATGGGTTGAGAGCCAACATTTGAGGCGACGCATCTTGGTAAAGGTGATTCAAGCAAGATGAACATTAAGAATATAAACTTCGTGGAGACGACTAATGTTTGGACTGAATAGAGGGATAATCTTGCAAACCGAATGTTTGAGTATTGGAATAATGTATGACTAATATATGTAGTTTAGTTTTTCCATATAGTTTGGTTGTTTTTATCACATGATCTGTAATCGCATTATTTTTTTAGTGTAATTGGAGTTAGAAATACGTGGAGGTTCCCTTTAAACTATGAGAACTAAGCTATCTATATATCAATCTATAGATTTTTTATACATTAACTTTTCTAAAATATGTACTAATTTAGATGGCATCGACAAATTCAAAAGTCACTAAGCATCAGTGGACAACCATTGAGGATGAGGCATTAGTTGAGTGCTTACTACAACTAGTGAAGGAAGGTGGTTAGAGAGATAATAATGGGACATTCAAACCAAGATATTTGGTACCAAGTACAAGAATTAATAAAATAAAAAAAAAAATTGGAAACAACATACAAGTAACTCCAAAACTAGAGTCGAGAGTAAAAATTTTGAAGAAGCAGTACACTGCCATAACAGAGATGATGAGGCCAACGTGTAATGGGTTTGGCTAGAATGAAGAACGAAAGTGCATTAAGGTAGAGAAATTCGTGTTTGATGACTAGGTTACGATAAGACGGTGAACATAATTCATACTTTCTATACAAGTAAAATATAATATACTTACATTTGTTAACTCCATGTAGGGACACTTCACTGCTCAAGGTTTATTGAACAAATCATTTCCTTACTTCTATGACTTGAAAATTGTGTTTGGTAGAGATAGGGCTACTGGTGGTAGATGTAAGACACCCATTGAAATGGGCTCACAGACTACAAAAGATATTGAGGAAGATGACATGCACATTAATCTCAAAGACTTTGATATTCCAAATTCACATGGACTCGAGCCACCATCTGGGGAGAGGACATGTCATCCACTCCAACAAGTATGAAACATGATACAGGATCATCTAGGCCAAGTAAGAAAAGATAGTCATATTCAGGGGACCTCATGGACACATTTCGCAGGTATGCAAGAAGCTTCGAAGGAAATTGAAAACATTGTTGCATAACATAAATAAAAAATGGAAATAGAATCATCACTAAGTAAACAATTATATGCTGAATTACAGACTATTCCTTGAATGGACATGAAAGATTATTTAATTGTAGTCGAGTCTCTATTACCTAATTCCACGATGTTGCATGCATTCCTTGACTACCCAGTAGATTAGAAGTACAAAAAATGCATGTGTATCTCAGGAAGGCAATCATAACCATCGCTAAATTTAACTTTACTTGACTTTCACTTTTGTTTGACCCTTTTGGTTATGCTTTTGAAACATACCATACCCTTTTAAATGTTGCTTAACTATAACTTTAATAAACCCCATCAAATTAAATAACTTGTTATATTTTGTGGATGGTTTGTAATATTCCTAATTAGACCATTCATATTAATGCAACTTAAATAAAAAAATATTGTTACTGAATGTTAAAATTTCTCGTTTTTACTTTATTGTCATGAAAAATTAATGAGTAAAGAACTTGAAACAGAGGTACAAAATTTGAAAAAATGATTTCAATTCAATAATTGATACATGATAAAATTTAGAATGTACAATTCACAAGAAAAATAATAATAAATAGATTAGCTAAATTTAGAAAATATAATGCATCCCAAACACAGACATTAGAAATCTAGATTTCCAAATTCTACACTCCAAACACAGACATTTCTAATTTCTAGGCATCAAAACCTCCATCGGATAAGCCTACAGTCATTTAATTTCCAAGTAGGAGCTGTTTGGTGCGCAAGTTCGGAATTAAATAGGGTGATTTTTGGGGCAAAGGGTACACGACTTCCTTTAATCCAGTCAAAACCTATGTGGTTGAAGATTGGTGATTGGATTAAAGGAAGTTGTGTACCCAGTGCAGGGCTTCATTTTTCCGATTTTCAAGATAGACCCATCATTTTCCAATTTTCAAATTTGTCTTTATTTTATGTTACAAGTCTCGATAATATATTAATATAGTATTGACTCTTGATTCTTCCTGAACCAAAAGGCAATAAGTTACAAAATTCGGTGAATTTCATTAATAATATGTTGACTCTTTCTATCCTTTGTTCAACTAAACCAAACTCTCTCCGTGGGGATTCATCCTTTTCTTTTTCTTTTGTTTTAATTAGTTACAAGAACAAACTCTTCTCCTTCATCATCCATTAAAATTAAAAAAAAAATGTAAATTCAAAGAAATTATGAACTGATTAAAAGAAAAAAAAATGTTTTAATTAATTTACTAGATAAAATCTTATACATAATAAATCAACTAAAATACAGAGCTTTTGGGGAGGGTTTGGTCAATTAATTACTTCCGCATAATCCACTAGAATTTCTAAAATAACAATGAAATTTATATAAACATAATGCAAAAAAAAAAAAAAAAAACGCCTACAGTCAATGACAAAACTATATTTAAAGAAGAAAATGTCCTTAGAGCCACAATGATGGACAGCTCACTCTGTGGATCTCATCCACGACTTCATTATCCTATTTTTGCAACCGTTTTTCTATCCTATTTTTACAACCGTTTCCCTCATACCATATTTTTTACTTTATTTTTTAAAATAACATTATTAAAAAAAATATTCGAAATGTTATTAAAAAGGATAAAATTGGAAAATTCTAAATTTATATCACATTATTTAATATAATTTAATTCATAATTCGATGTCTTGATGGTTCATTTTACGAAGGCGAGGAAATATTTATCCTCAAATACAGTCATACTAACAAACTAATCAATCATAGACAAATGTACATATGAGTTAGCTAAAGAGGCATATGGGTTAAACGATAAGTTAATGAAAGTTAAATGACCGGATAATAATTTTCAACGAATAATAATTTTAAGCTGTAATAAGTCTAAACAATTAGGTAATAAGTTTAAACATGATCTCCACATCTAGGTTACGAAAGCGTTTAGTCTGTTTAAAAAATCCTTTAGAGACCTTTCGTTTCAATGGGTGGTTAACATATCTGAATTAAATGGACGATGAAAATATCTTTGAAGATTCTTGATAACAAAGGTGATAAAATATAATTGAAGAGAACTAAAAAGAATATGTCAGATTTTTTTACAGCATCACCCAATGTATAGGAAAATAGTCAAAAAAGAGAAAAATTGACAAAATGTTTATAAAAAAATCAGTATTATGACCTTTTACATATATTACGTGATCGTTTAGTAAGTATCAGTCAATCACCTATTATATATTAACTATATACTGAGTGATCGGACTAAAAATACATTTCAATGAATTTTGAAAACTAAGAAAGTCCTATGCTTTAAATGAGTGAATTTTCCCGTTACTAAGAAATCATATGCTTTAAATGAGAATTTTTGTTTTGCCGCAGTTGTTGATGAAGTAGCACACGTATAAAGATAATTCATGAATACTAAGAAATAAAAATGACATTTCATGACAAAAGGATCACTACTATAGGACTAGAAAAGTTTTGTGAATTTTTGGTTTAGTTTGCAACTTACTACATTTTATAAACGTTATCTAAAATAAGCTTTAAATTTTGTTACACTTCAATTTTATTCAAAAATAACTGGTTTAAAACTAAATACACCAAATACATCGTAGCAAAACATAAGACTGAGATAATACCACCAACAAAATAAGCCTTTTTGTAAGAAAAACATGATTTTCGCAGGGAAATAATTTGTTCGTAAGAGTATATCGAATTAGCAGAAAGACTTAAAATTATAATACTAAACCAGATTGTATGTCAAAAGGTCAGAGTAGAAGATTGAACAAGTTCATACATTGGCGTCAACAACGTCATGCAAACAAATGTGAAGTGAAGAACTACGATTTACATTCTGTTTTATCACAATTTTTAAATACACCAAAAACGCATCATATGAAAGAGAGGGGTATGTGAAAAATCAAGTCCTCCAAAATAGATATACATCTCCATGTCTACATCGCAACTTCATAATCGTACAAATCAGCTGCGAATGAGTACAATCAATATAACGCGCTACATAATCTGCAATTCTGCATAATCTAATAGCACATCATGCTCAGCTACGAACTTCCATTTGAAACTTCACACCATTTGTACAAATTCTCATGCTATCATTCTTCAGTTTATGGTCATCACATATATGGGTCAAAAAGAAAGTTTGATTCGGTGGAAAAGAGTCTGAGCAATCCAATAAATCTGTGAAAATGGGGAAAAAAACAACAGAAAATTACAAATGGTGTGAATATGGAGCAACAGCAATGGAAACGAACAATTACAATGCCAGGCAATCATGAAGATGGAGAACTTTGCAATATATTAGAAAATTTGGTACTGTTATTTAACTCCAGTCTCCTAATGCAGGCTAGTAGAAGCTGATGACAGCACAAAATATTTTAGTTTATCAGACTCCATATCCATATTGAAAAGGAATGCGTATTGTTAAACTCGACTCAAAACCAATGGGAATATAAGAACACGAGTTTCTACTATAGAAAATACTTAATTTAAAAACAGCCAAAATTGAATCCCCAGCCAAATCCATGTAACGCATATAAATGTTGAAGCAGGAATTTGGGTTCACAACTTCTCAGTACGTTGGACAGAATCATCCGTCTCCAAATTATAAATTTATCACAACAAAAATAATTTTTTGGTCCTACTGAAACCTCAGTCAAATCCACTTAACTCATAAAAATGTTATTCCACCAAGTAGGTTCTCCCTGAAGCAGGGTCTTGGCTTTACAACATCTCAGTAAGTTGGACAAAATCATCAAGGGTCTCAACCAAATTAGAAATTTATTTTATACTAAAAAAAACAAATTTTCTTCTACCCGAATCATATGGTAATAATAAAATAAAGCGTAAAAACTAGTCATGAAAACATATTGAAGGCTCAGATTAATGTAACAGCTATATCAATCATCAAATTCTGAAGCAGAACTGGCATTATAAGCTGAAGTTCAATCCTCACAGCCAGACTTGGAAAACACAAGAAAAGACCCGATATTTAACAAAACATGATAGAGAAAAAACTGGCTCATACTAAGAAATTCAACCATTTATTCAATCTTGCTTCATTGTTTAACCTCGGAAGCGCGGATAAATATATAATCATAGCCAGTAATTTTCTCATATCACTACGAAACCCTAAATTCAGATCGAACTTAATATAATTGAGTATAAGAAATATATAGCGGAAGTTTTTAGAGGCACAAACATTGAACTGATAGGCCCCCAAGTGAACACCGCGGCTCAATTTTCATATGCGCAGAAAACAAGCTAAAGGTGTAGTGAGGCCCCCTAAAGAAAATCAAGTAAGCAACCACAAACAAAATAGAAGATGAAAATTGTTGAATAGCTTTGTAAGCATGATAAAGGAATGTAGGCGTTATTTTGACACAGATCAGGCTATCGAAAGGCTAATCTGCAACACTAAACGGCAACAATCTAGCAGGAGCAATGGGGCCATCATCGTCATGGAGATAATAAGAGTAGCCCGGGGTGCATCGTGCATAGAAATAGGATGATTGAATTGGAAAATAATGAAAAGAGAAGCTTGAAATAGTTTATATGGACTGCTCCGACGAAGAAACCCTAATTCATCGACGCAAGCTTTAGCTTGTTTGAGGATGAAGGGACCTTCTGCCGCTACTTAAAACCCTACCTAGTGGGATGTCTCCAATGTTCAGTTGGGCCATGGCCCAAAATAGAACGGCCTGCCTGTGCTCCCACCCTCATTTTTGCAATTTCACCATCACTATTTTAACTAGAAATATTTCAAAAATATTTTTATTTTTCATTCACATCATTTTCGATTATAAATATTATCTATTTTATAACTTGATAAATGATTTGGATATTTATTTTCATTTAATAATAGAATATCATTTATTAGAGATCCAATTTTAATATGTTAGAAAATCAAATATGCTAATAATATATTAAATAATTTCTACAAAATGAATGAATTTATCTTTATTGAATTTCATCCGACATCCTAATTTTACATTCTTCTTTTATCTTTTAGTGTTTTTCTCCGATCAATTTAGCATTCTTCTTCCACCCTTCTGGCGTCATTCACCGATCAGTTTAGTCATCTTATCTTTTCGATCTATCTCTCTGTCCTAGTTTTCTTATTTCGCTCATCTCCTTCAAGTATATCCACTGATTGCATATTTCTTTCTTTTATGTTTCTTTCTCCTTAATGTTTATGTAAATTTTGTTATACATAATTCCAGTTTGATTTTCTGTTGAAGTTTTTGGTAAATAAAAAGTACAGTGAATGCATATTCTGTCATCTCCTTCGACTAATTTTTTCATGTTGTTCATTTTCTTTCTTAAATAGTAAAGTATAGTATATATTATATAATCAACATGTTTTTCCTTTCTTATTTAAATAGTACTGTGCAAATATTATTATACATAATTGCATATCTAATATAGTTATGTGCCTTGATCAATATATACTCTTTCATATATAGAATATTACATTAGCAGTGACACATATATTTATTTAATTTATTATCATGTATGGACAAATTTGTATTATATTTTGATTGAATTTTTAATGATTCCTTCTAGTGCATATTTGTTTCATCATTATAATATACCATTACATATTTAAAACAATTATGTGATGTGACCTATATATACATCTGTATATTTAAAATAATACATACATATGTTCTATTATTTCTTGTCAAGTATGGCCAAAATCGATGTATATTAGGATGATCATCTCCTTTAATTAATTGTTTCATGTTATTAATTTTTTTTCCTTAAATTATATAATATAGTATACAATATATAATGAATTTGTTTTCTCTTTCTTATTTAATACTATTGTGCAGTTAATTGACTTCTTTTTTAAGTTTATGGACTCTAGACCATTTATTTCTTTTTAAGATCAATGATTCACCTAGAAAACGTACAACATAAAAAACATCATATTGTTTACGGTATATATCATATATCAAAGCATTAAGTATTAAGTATCACACACGTAATATATAATAAAGCAGTATATACATAATATTTCATATATGTTATAGTATATATTAAACATCATTAAACATTAAACATTAAGCATTAAGCATCACACACATAATATATCGTATATTATACAATATATATAAAATATCATTAGCAATTTTTCCTAATTGTATTGATATAAATTTGTATTTTCACATAATGTAAAATTTGTTACAAACTTAAAATACAATGTAAAATATGCACACATACGTTGTTATCTAATATTATGTTAAATATATAAGGGTATATAATGATCTATTTAAATCGAAAACGGTTTCAATCATGGTAAGATTTTACAAATTAACTTCCAATATATGAAAATCAATGCAAATTTGATGAAATATAATAAGTATATATAAAAAATTATTAAATTACGTGGAATATATGAAAAACAATGTTTAACGAAAGAAAATGGTGTGGTATATATACTTGATTGATTGTAAATAGGCGTATATACCGTAAATTACGTGGCATATATACTCAATTCACTATAAATTTTCTTTATTGAAAAAAATTACCAGAAAATTTCACCGACATACTATATTTCACAATTTCATACACATAATTAAGAATATGAAATAGATATGCACTTACCAAAATTTTTTTGAAGGAGATGAACGAAATAAGAAAAAATGAACGGGGAGAGAGATTGGATGGATGGAAGAACTTTTGAACAAAATCATAAAAAAAAAAAAAAACAATTAAGGGGGTAATTTTGATTATGATATTACCATAATAGAATTAATCACATATTATAGTTGCATATAGGATATTTAATAAATGCAAATCTTAATGATCACATGTGATGGTCCACTTTCCTTATTTCATTTTTCTATTTTTTAATATATTATTAATAATAAAGATTGGTAGTTTTTTTTTTTTTTTTGACTATTTGTATAAAATTGAAGCACATTAGGATATTTATGAAAAATTAACCAACGTTAGGTCCAACTTGTAATAAGGCATCTATATTTAGGCTATAGTAGTTAAAACTCGAAATTGTCACCCATGATTTACCTTTTGTTTTTCAATTTTTAAATATTAACACTATGGGAAATTTTAAATACTAACATTTTTCAATTGAGATTTTTTTAAAAAATAATGTGTTTTAAAAAAACTATTGATAAAACTAGGGTAGGTGTGAAACTAATGACAAAAATAGAGTGGGTACACGACTTTGCTAAATCGTGGATCGGATACACGCCTACGGGCCGAAATTTGGCTGGAGTCATGAACCTAGTTCACAACTTCCGATTGGAGTCATGTACTGGGTACATGACTCCACTTACATGTATTGTTATTGCAGTCAACGCTACAATTGACTGTCACATCTGTCCCGCACATGCAAGAAAGTCATGTACTTGGTACACGACTTCACTCACATGCATTTGTAACACTTGTCCTTAATATAGTGAAGTCGTGTATCGGATACACGACTTCACCTCTTTAAAACCTTAGCCGCCGAGCCTTCTGCCTTTCATTCTCACTTCAAATTTTGCTTCTGCCTTTCATTCTCACTTATTTTCTTGTCGACTTTGTCTTCCATCCTTCATAAAAATCTATATACATTTCCATCTTTCACCAAAAAGCAGTCACCCTTCCATTCTTCACATCAAAAATCACCCACTCGTTCCGGTTTTCATGAAAAATTAGCCACCAAGAGGCTCCTTTGCAGTTGACTTTCACCAAAAAAGTCTTCCTCCCCTCCATTTTTCCTTCTGATATTTTCATCACAAGGTATGCTTATTTAACTAAATCATTGGAGGCTTTATGTTCGCTGACAAAATCAAATACTCTGGTCCACTATATGTTTCTTCCTTTTTTTAAGCGATTTTGACCATGCTGTTACATATGCTTGGGGCGCTCCATGCATTGCATGGTTGTATATAAAAATTGTGTCAAACCAGTAATGCATAGTCTTTAGAAATTGTTGACCCATTTATGTAGCTGCAAGTATGGGCATATGATAGATTCCCTATTGTGGCACCACAAGTAGCACTATAAGCTCCAGTTGGTCGTCCTTTGAGTTTCAGGTATTATTTTATTTATAATATATATTTTTTATAAAATTTGTACTATCTATGACTTATTATTAATTTCTTTCACGCATTAGATGGAGCGGTGTTCTACCTTCATCAGAATAGTCAACAAATATGTTGTTGATGTACCGAATGATATTTGACCTATTGATCTCCTCTTAACTGATCAAGATTGGCATAGGATTCATGTGGAGCATATCGCAATTGTGGCATTTGCAAAATAATTTTCGTGCAAAAGGAGTACCAACATACGAGCCAAAAGTATCATATAACTATTTTCCTCGGTACTCGTCGATTACCAGACATTTATCACTCCTGAAGACGCTTACTATTATTGCATGGTAAGAATTTCAATATGATTTGTTTTATAAATTTAATATAAGCATGCACATTATTTAATTATATTATTTGTAATCGTTCAAAATAATTTTGTTCAAGACATACATCCTTACTCCATGGGAAAAAATTTACAAGATTTGAGCTCAATGCGTGATCAAACTGAATAAAATATTACATAGATTATTCAGCAAACCAGACGACTCGATGTTGTCAACACAGATCGAAGACACATGCAACATAGACGATGACAAGGCGATGATGTCGGGGAGCAGGAGTGAGATCAAGAAAATGCTTAGTTTGTAAATCAAATTTTTAATTTTTATAAACTTCAATTTTAAATGTAGAATTATATGAAAATGCATTTTTATTTGCACCAAAACTATGGTTATACTACAAACTTAAGATAATCCTTCAAAGTTTAATAAATCTAAATATAAGTCTAATAAATTTATCCATTCCAGAAAAAAAAAGCAAAATTTATTGAATGTAATAACTTATTAGACACAAAATTAAAAGTTCAATAATCTATTAAATATACTTTTAAACTTCAAAAAACTTATAAAATACAATTGGAAAAGGCAAGGGACTAAAGATATAATTTAAGGTAGGTCAACTTAGGAAAATTGGTCAAAGGTAGTCATAAAGTTGTGAATTAAAATAAACATGAATTTGTTGGTTAGATAGGTTTAGGAGAAATGAAATTCTATTTCCACATCATAAGCAGTGGTACAATCTCATAATTTGGGTCTAAATTTAGGTGTTAATGAGAGCTCTAAATTCACATGGCTCTCTGCATTTCATGGAAGGAGATGATGAAATTACTCCGTGGACACACCATTTTAAAGCTCGCCTATGTGTATATAAAGAAAATAGATACTAATAAGAGGTTAGTATGTGAGAAATCGATAATAAAATTACAAAAAAACCCAATTAATTATTTAATTAAAAGCAATAGAAAAAGAGTTGTAATTTGTAAAAAAAGAAAAAAAAAAAAAACTTAGATTTGGAACCGTAGGATTTGAAAATATTTCATATCAATTGTGATTTTAAATGAATTTCTATATTTGGATGCAAAACAAAATCAATGAATTTAAAATTAATTATGATTTCAAATCTTATAATTTTGACTAAAATATTTTTATTTCTAATTTAGTCGGATTTGTACCGATTTCAAGCTTTTAAATTCTTGTTTTCAATTCTAATTTTATTTTTAAGGAACACGACTTTATTATTTGAGTCACGTTCAACTTGAATCAAATCGGTCAAAATAGGCTAACGTGAATTAATGGAAGTTATGTACCATACATGACTTCTTTCGGTTTTAGAAACTACCATATTTTTTACATTAGTTTGTTCATCTATCCCATTTTTATCATTTTTTTAAAACTACACTATCTTTGTCATTATTTTCCAAAATCACCATATTTGTGAAATTAATCCTTAATTGAGTTTTTCCTTGTAGATCGTTTTGGATTTTTACAGACATATCTGTAAATATTATCAAAATTCTAATAATTTTTTATCCTGCTGAGTTTTAACTAATTTTTTTATGTATAGAAATTTTGAAAAGTGAGATTATGCCAAATTTTCAATTTTAATTATCTTAAATCTTATACCAAATCTTAACTTATTTTCCTCGAATCTTACATCAGTTTTTTATACAATTTCTTTTAATCTAATTTATGTGTTCTATAATTATATAAACAAATTTACAATACTTTTAGGGTTTTTTTTTAAAATATAACAAACCAGTAAAATATTTACAACAATTTCGAAAACATAAAAAGCACAAAAACCCACAATGAAAAATACCAAAATGTCTCAATCAACACATGGTTAATTGTCTACTCTCGCGTGTAATATATTTGGTATGCGTTTAGATTTGGCTATATGATCGTAGTATTCAAATTTAAACATTTTTTTTTCAAGATTCTTTGTAAAGATTTGACTACCTAAATTTAAATGATTTTTTTTCAAGATGCTTCGTACAGATAACAAAATCTAAACGACTTTTAAACGATTTCTTTTTCAAGATTATTTAGTACATGATCGTTTAGATTTGGTTGCTTAAATCTAAATGACCCAAATCTAAACAATCTACCCATATTCAACGATTTTTTTCAAGATTTTCTATAGTTGATATATGATCTTGAACCAAATAACACTTCGAAAAAAATAATACAAGATTTATGATTGATTGAAAACAAAGATCGTGATTTCATAAAAGTATAAAAGAAAAATTGCAGAAGAAGAGAAGAAAGAAAATGGAAAGAAAGAGCAAATCCGAAATATTTAAAAAAATGGTCGACTTCATGGGCTTTTTCGTATTTGTTATATGGGCCTTAAATATTTTGATGTTTTGTTAGAAAATTAACATACGTTTATATAAAATTTGACAAGACTATAATAGAATATTTGACAAGAGTTACCTTTGTATAATATTTGAAAAAGATTTATTAATTTTGGTTCATCTCGAATAAAATTCTACAAGAAAGTCCAAAATTATCAATTAGATCCATATTCTTTTTCAAATATCGGTTATCTGCATAGTTTACCAATTGTTTTTATAATAATTGATTAGTGTAGTTTTAAAATTTTAAAAGGATAAGAAAAATTGGTTCATAGTTGGTGTAGATTTAAAAATTTTGAAAAATTATAGAATTTAGATGTAATGTTTGTCGAGATGTAACTAAGAAATCCAAAGGTTGATCTCATCCAAGAGGGACCTAAGAGATCTACACCATTTACCCTCTACTTATTTGCTACAAGTGATTTGGAATATAAATTCACAAAATATTTATACAAGTAGAAAAATCAAGTATAATAAATTTTGTCTTTTAGTGATTTTATTGAATGAAACGTCATAGTTTATTAAATTTTTCTATTTAGGAAGAAACTTCTTAAATTAAATTATTAACTAATTCTTCAATAATTAAATATTTTATATTTAATTAAATTCACATTTGAATCATATTCATATATGAATTTCTCTCCTAATTTATAGTTTTATTGTGTATCATACACACATTAAAATTTAAACTGTAGTTTTAATATGAATCTAATTTACATTAACTTAATATCTAAATTCATTCCAATATCTTATTCTTTGACAAATTAATTTTGAAGCATACCAAAATTAAATTTATATAATAAAGTTTAATTAAAACAAAAACTTTATATTATAATATTTCACAGTACATTATATTAGTTTTCGAAGTCAAGTTGAACATTTGAAATTACAATTAATATATATAATCTTAAATATCCTTTACGAGCTAGGAAGGGAACGTAATGAACCTACAGATCAGAAGCTACAACGATATGGTATTAATTCATTAATGATATGAGATTTATACTGTATGAACTTTAGTGTATGAATCGTTACGATATGAGTTTAATGATATGAGATTAATTCATTAAAATCATTTGTTGCATTAGTCAATATTCGTTAACTGTGCGTAAACTCCACTAAAGACTCACAATTAAACTCCACTAAAAACCAAATCGGTGTTAAAGTCAATTTCAGCTTTCTTCTCCTCTCAAACACACATCAGACGTATTCTTTCTTCCATTATGCTTTCTTCAACTTTCATTTCCTCTGATTCTGGGCACTTTTGCATCCAATTCTTTTGCATTTCATTAATATTAGTTTAATGAAATGCACAAGAATATCCTTTAAACTAATATTTGAAATTTCTCCTAGTATTTTGATTCTTCCATGAGTATTTTGGAAGATGTGTATGAACCGTTACGATCCAGTTCATAGAGGAAAGGAGTCTTGCTTTTGATCAACAAGGATAGACACGATGGTTACTTTGACCACTTCCCTCCTCTCATTGGTGAAGTTCCCAATCCTGACGATCGAGTTGGTCCTTTGTTGTTCATTTTGAAATTTGATCGTCTCGAAGTTAGGGTTATGAGCTTCTTTATCTCTCCTTAGATGAAAATTGTATTTGAAAAACCTAGTGTGTTGAATCCATGTTGTTGCACTTCAGTCTTCAATGCAAAAAATCGTCTAAATCCGGCAAATAATGATGAAAGAAACAAGGCAGCAACTGAACGGATTGTTAAAAGGAACAAAGACTGCAAAACAAAAACTGGATTAGTGAAAAGTTGAGTCGCGGAACACGCTCTCTTTAAGACGTTCGCGGCTCTTCTTTGAATCGTGCAAACAGAATTATGCCTCGTCGTCCCCAAGATAAAACAGTCCTTTTTCGTAGATTAGTTTTGCAAAGAAACTAATTGGAACCGAAACACTAAAAAAAGAATAGCTCGAAAAACTTTTAAGAGAATGGGAATTTGATAGAAGAATGTTTTTTTTGTTGTGTGTTGAGAATGAGAGTGAGGGATCTATTTATAGTGGTGGAGGATCAGTAACGGTCAAAAAAATTTAATTGTGAAACGTTACAAATTTATTATAATAAAACTTTTAACGGTCAAAAAATTAATTTTGTAACGTTTAACGGTAAAAAATTAATTCGTAACGTTTAACAGTCAAAATTAATTCGTAATGTTTAACGGTCAAAAAATTAATGTTGTAACGTTTAACGGTGAATAATCATCCAATAATCCCCCACTTGAAAATTTTTAGAAAACATTTTCATCGAGTAATGTCTGTCTCTATAATGTTGTGCTTAAGTAAAGGTGTCTGATCACTTGAACCTTTACGTAGTGACAATAGTTTAGAGTATTGTAAAGTAACTCGTAGTTTTGAACTTTACTTCTAACGCTATCACACACACAACATTATTTGAGTGAAGTTCTAAAATAATCCGTGCTTTATGACCTGGCACGTATATCCCAACTTAGTGAATGTTTTAGGAATCTGCCTAGAATTCCATAGGAAGCGGTCCTCACTTCCACATTCACAAAGGTGAATTTATCAAGAGTACTACTGTAGTTAGGTACCCAACTTGATATTAAGTATAGATTTCATTAAGAACAAAGTTCAGCCTCATCATACGCTTGAGGATGTCATGCTAATCACTAAACCATAAGAATGAGACTTTTAAATATTTAGCATGATTCTCGTCATATTACTTGTGATAAGTTATTACCCATTGAACTTGTTTTTTGGGATCTCCAGTCTTTCAAGTTGGATTTACCTCATAGTAATTCAAGTTTTAATAGGCTTGAGTCCTATTCTTTCTCTAAGATTTTAAAAACCTTTTCTCTAGCAAGTCCTTTCGTCAAAGGATCAACCAAGTTATCATCAGACCGTACATAATCCACTATCACTGCACCAGTAGTGAGCAATTCTCTAATGGTACTGTGCTTACGACGTATTTGTCGTCTCTTACCATTATAGTAATGGTTTTGAACTTTTGCGATATTTGCAGTACTATCACAATGGATTAGTATGGTTGGTATCGGTCTTTTCCATGTGAGAATCTCTGATAGCAAGCTTCGAAGCCAGCTTACTTCTTCACTAGCAGCAGCTGGTGCTATCATCTCTGACTCCATCGTTGACTGGGCTAAGATTGTCTGTTTCTTGGATTTTCAAGCCACAGCTCCTCCTGCTATATTAAAAATATAGCCACTTATAGCATTTGAGCATCTGAGAGAGAGTTCCAATCAGCATTGCTGTAACCTTCAAGTACAGCGGGAAACTTGTTATAATGTAATCCTAGGTTTTGGGTTTTCTTAAGGTATCTCAATACTCTCTCTATCGCATTCCAATGTTCTAAACTGGGTTTGCTGGTAAACCTACATAGTAATCTTACGGCGTAAGCTATGTCTGGTCTAGTGCAATCGGCAGCATACCTCAAACTACTTATGATACTAGCGTACTCGAATTAGTTAACACTGTCACCAGTGTTCTTGAATAATTTCACACTAGAGTCATAAGGTGTACAAGCTGGTTTACTATTGAAGTAGTTGTACTTCTTTAGAATCTTTTCTATGTAATTTGATTGATCTAAGGAAATTCCATTTTCAGTTCTTGTAATTTTGATGCCTAAGATTACATTAGCTTCACCTAGGTCTTTCATGTCAAAATTTGTACTCAACATAGATTTTACATCATTTATGACGTGCAAGTTTGATCCAAAGATTAACATGTCATCTACATATAGGCATATGATAATACATAGTCTACCTTTAGTCTTATAGTAGATACACTTGTCACTTTCATTTACTTTGAATCCTTTTGACATGAGTAAGTTGTCAAACTTTTCGTGCCATTGCTTGGGAGCTTGTTTTAGGCCATAGAGAGATTTATCTAGTTTGGAAACATTGGATTCTTGGGCGTGAACTATGAAACCTTCAGGTTGTTCCATGTAAATCTCTTCTTCTAAATCACCATTTAGGAAAGCACTTTTAACATCCATCTGATGGATTAAGAGATTGTTTAGGGCAGCTATAGATATCAACACTCTAATAGAGGTGATTCTAGTGACCGGGGAAAAAGTATCAAAGAAGTCTATGTTTTCCCTCTGCTTAAATCCTTTTGCTACTAATCTAGCCTTATACTTATCTATTGATCCATCAGGTTTGTGTTTCTTCCTTAAAACCCATTTGCAACCTATAGCTTTACATCCAGGGGGTAACTCAACTAGGTGTCAAATTCTATTGGATTCAAGAGAGTCCATTTCATCATTGATAGCTTCTTGCCATAAATTGGCATCTACTGAGGATAATGCTTCTGTTAGATCTTTTGGATCTTCTACGTTGTACATTTTGAAGTCTTCTCCAAAGTCTTTTACTGTTCTAGCTCTCTTCACTAGAAGAAATCTAGTCTTTAATGTCGGGTGAAAAAAAAATGAAAAATGGGCTTTAATGTCGTTTTTCAAAAGGCGGATGTTTAATGTCGGTTTTAAACCGACATTAAAGATAAAGCTTTAATGTCGGTTTAAAACCGACATTAAACACCCTACTTTTTTAGAACTGACATTAAAGCCCATTTTTATTTTATTTTTATTTTTATTTTTTAATTTTGTAAAAATTCAACTTTCTCTCTCTTACTTTACTCTTTTCTCAAACCCTCCCACACACTATTTTTCATCCTTCTCAAATTTCTTTCACCCTTCTCAATCTCGATCACTTTCTTCCCTTTCTTCTTCGACAGCTGCTCAATCTCATCACTTTCCGATCGGCTCTGCCACTTACTTGAACTACTTGACCACCGCAATCACCGACACAGACCATGTCGAACTCCGTCTTCACTATCGCTTCTTTTCAGTTACTCTTTATTTTCTTCTCCTTTCATTTTCTCTCTCTTTTAGCCATTCGCAGTACGTTGATGATGAATCCGACCAAGATTCTCCGGTCTCTCGCTTTCAACGCTACCTCAGAATCTAAACCGCACATCCAGATCCCGATTATGCCTCCGTCGTTGCCTTCCTTAGATCTCAAGCACAAGAAATCGGTCTCCATACGCAGGTACTCGAGTTCGGTCCAGGTAAGCCTCTTCTTCTTGTGACTTGGTATGGATCATTTTTCCATTCAGAATCTCAGAAACCGGGATTTCATTCCTGTCCGTACTTATTAAAAGGATTGTTAATCTCACAATTTGCCAGCCATCAGGATCAAGAAAACTGATAATCTTGGAGTTCATTTGGCTATCCAAACTGGGTGGTTGTGTTATCTTTCCATCGAGTTCTTCAGTAATGAGATTAACAATCTTAGCACTCTTGTATACATCATCGGTGCCAATAGCAACCTGAAATAAAAATAAAAATCTAGCATAAGTATGGGAATTAGTGTTCTTAACCAAGGAAAAACTCCAAGTTAAAAGGAAAAATTTGACCTGGGAATATCCATTTCCCTTGGAATGTTGTGTCACACCGTGATTGTAAGTCAACTCGATAGTTATTGTCTCTAACTCATCTACATATCCCATCAAGGCTATGGCGTACTGCAGAGTCAATTGGTTGTGCATTGAAATTTATAGCATTTTGTCAACCTTCAGTTTGCTAAAATGGATGGAAGTAAAAGTTTAAAGTTCACCTTCTATTCAAGATTCTCAACCTTGGTAAGTACCCTTATTCCCAATGCCTGTATATGGAAACAAATTCTAAGTTAGGATCGAAAATTTCTTAGGTCTTATTCGATAATCATTTAGTTTCTTTTACAATTATAATTGTTGGTTTTTACCTAATGACTTTTTTTCACATGATTTCTAGATTTGAATTCTCAACCAAATTCGAATAACAAAAACAAGTTTGTAAAGACTATCAATTTTAGTTTTTAAGCTTTGACTTTGTTTTTTAAAGCACTTAATAAAAGTTGGTAAGCAAATAAAGAAATCAACAGGTAAAGTAATGTTTATGATCTTATTTTTCAAAACCGAAAAATGAGAAACCAAATGAATGTCAAATAAGAATACTAACATATTTCGTGTACTTGCTTTGCAATTCTGTTGTATTTCTAAATGTCCTTAGAATGCTTCGCTCTGGACATTCATACTTGAGTATTTAGGTACAAGAGGTTGAAATTTGATAAAAACAAGCATTGATTTTCTATTGTTGACTTTAAGCCATAGTTTGTCTTGCTTCTCGACTTAGGCGTTTTTTTTTATTATAGCTCCTGGAACACCAAAACATGAGATATTTGAGAAATATGCTGCCTCAATTTTGCAAGGGTCTGCTATATTGAATAGAGTTTCTTTGATTATGGCTCCTAGGAAACCTGTTAGATTGCTGTTTTTGCTTTTTGATTTTTTTTGTGGATACTTTAATGTGAATGTATTTCCAGGCCATAGTAAGCTTGTGGGTTGGTGCTGTGATTAGTAGCTGGTGCAATTTCATAACTGTCTTGTATGTTGGTAAGTGTTTACAGATTCTGCTTCTCAAAACATTTACATCTTTAATTTCTTTGATGATATCATTTACCTATAACCACTAAAGAATTTAGAGTGTTTTTGGTTGATTTAGATATTTGATTCAAATTATGATGGCTACTATAATTTAATGTTGTAGGATCATATTATTGAGCGAGATTATTTTAGAGGAGTGTAACCTGTTTCGAACACCTACAGTTTACTGGTTCAAGTGTTTGAATTATTTTGCTTCTTTGGGGGAAGAGACTTTAGCTATTTCATTTCATTACCTAATATAGGATGAGCTTTTTCCAATTCTATGCCACATGGAAAGCATGGTACTCCACAATCATTGACTTCGATGAGATTGTTGTGCTATGAAATTAGTTGAGAAGAATGTAAACTGTCTAAAACAGAGTAAAAAAGCATAACCGAAATTATCTTGCTTCTGAGTCAGCTGCAACGAATCAAAGGTTGGATAGAAACTTTTTGGTCATGGGAGACCCTACGTTCCTTAGATAATCTAAAACCATCAATCTTCACAACTAGTTTTTGTCTTTTTGTACAATAGTGTTCTTTGAGCGTTCCAATATTATATATAGATAACAATTGTTTTTGTCGTGCTTGATTGAATGTAGATAACTGTATATCCTTCACATAAGCATAATTTGTCGAGGTTGATTGAAAGTACACAGACAATTTCTAGCTTCTTCAGACAATACAAAGATATGGTGTACATATCATTCAGGAAAGAAATTATGTGCATTATATTCATGTGCTTATTCAAGATATTTCTAAAGGTTTATTTATGACTAATAATTGTTCTCATATACCAAGTGACTTGAAATTGGACATTCGTTTTCTTTGCTTGGGTTGTCATTTCAGATTTTCTGTAGTTTTAAAAAGATAGTTATTAATTAAGTGTTGGATAAAATGCATTAATCTGTAAGAAATTCATAAGTTAGACTTCTGTTACAATATAAATGAAGATTCATACTTGATGAGAAAATACAGAACATGCTTTGATGATATCTGCTGGAACTCTACTGAAGAAAATAACTTATGAACATAAAATAGCAGATGCACAGTCTTCTCCAAATTTTAGTATATTAGGTGTTGTTATGATATGTGGTGCCTTTAGGCAACTTGTAGGAAGCCATTTTTACTTCGAATCGTGATACTACACAGGTAATCTTCAACCCTCTTCAGTTTTACCCATTCTTAAATTCAACAATGAAAAATGGATCTGGTTATATCCTAATGATAGTAGTAGTTGGTAATATATTTTTCCAGGTCATTTTCTACCAGAGGAGGATGATAAGTTTCTAAATAAGGTTTGAGCTACAGTTCAGGAAGAGGAACGTCAAGCCCTTGCTGCATTTGGTGCATGTTTCCAATATTAATAATTGTTTGAAGAAGCATTTTCGAGACCTTTAAAATGTCGTGATCTTTGAATTTATATAATTTTGTTTGGTTGCAGTTAATTTTACAAGCATGTTTTCATTGTTGGTGGAATCAGACTTGAATAATATGGGATTTATGTGCTTAAGATATGAATGGGATTTATTGTTGCTTTAAGATATGAATGGGATTTATGTGCAAGTGCTAATAGCATTTTCATTGTTGGTGGAATCAAACTTGAATAATATGGTTTCCTACGGAATGTGACTTGTAGTTTCAAATTTGTAGTTAATTTCACTTGTTTGAAACTTGCAGCAAATTCCAGAAGGCCATATTTACGTGTTGGGTGACAACCGCAACAACAGCTACGACTCCCATATTTGGTTAGTGTTTCTAACTTCACGTTATATTATGTATTTTTGCTGGTTGTTGTTGGTTCTGATTGGGGTCAGCATGATAGACCAAAAATTTGAGCTACCGAAGTTGGTTGGTTGGAGAAAGAGGGGTCAATTGGTGTTGGTTTGGAAAAATTCCAAATCGACAAATTGAAATGAGGTCAGAAACATTATTCTATTTGTATGTGATAAATTATTTTAGTTCCACATTCTCATGTAGGATTAGGCTTGTTTGGCATGGATATGAATACTAAAGAAACATTTTATTCATTCTTATATGTGGTTCATAAATTTGTGTATTAGCTGTGATGGAAGTTAGTTTTGGATTTGATGCAGTTTCTTTCAATGAAATTGGCAACTGTTAATCCAAGGATGGATTTGTTTTATATATATCTTTTCCTAATTCTCAGGTTATCGTCCATTCCCGCTGCAGATGTAGGGTTCTTATGTTGTTGGCATCTTTCCAGTAGTCCCTATGACGAAGTTTTGCTATCAATCACTTGTCTGGTTGTGATTAGAAGAATCATAAACTAAGGAATTTGGATCTTAAAGCTCAGGAAAGAAGACTTTGTGAATGCTGGGTTTGTTTACATTGCATATTTTTTTGCTTCTTTTGTCATTTAAGTGATGTTGCTAATACAAAGTTGAAGGTTGAAGACTGAGAAGGCGTTTAGGATTTCTTATTTAAGTCTTGTATTAGGATCTTGTTTCATGTACTATTGTAAAATGTATATATAAAAATAATATTAAATTTTCATTTTGTGTATACAAATGTAAAAGATAAATATTATAGTTTCTAAAATAATATTAATTTTATTGATTTGTTGGAGCGAGAAAAAAAATTTATCTATATGGGTTCAATGTTGGTTTATAAAAAATGGACAATAATACAACAATTAAATAAATATAAATTTCTAAAAATGGATAAAAACAAGCCTTTAATGTCGGTTTTAAACTGACATTATTGGCCTCTTTAATGTCGGTTTTAAAACGACATCATAGCCCAATCGACATTAAAAGGCTTCAATAACACTATCAAAGATGTCGGTTTAAAACCGACATTAAAGCCCAATCGACATTAAAGGGCTTCAATAACACTATCAAAGATGTCGGTTGAAAACTGACATTAAAGGCCTTTAATGTCGTTTTTAAACCGACATTAAAGAGGCCTTTAATGTCGTTTTTAAACCAACATTAAAGGCCTTTAATACGCTCGCAAAGATGTCGATTGCCAAGTGACATTAAAGCCCTTTAATGTCGGTTTAAACCGACATTAAAGGTCAGATTTCTTGTAGTGCTTGCTTCTTCTAGGTTCAGGATCTACTTTCTTGTCTTGGGTTTGGATCCTAATTGAAGGTAGACTACTAGAACTTGAGCCCCCACTAGTTTGACTATATAAGCCCCACTATTTCTAGATTTAAAAAGAAATCTATCATCGAAAAAATCTACGTCATTCGATTCTATGATTACTTTGTTTTCTAAGTCATAGAATCTATAGGCTTTACTATTTTCACCATATCCTATGAAGACACATTCATAAGCTCTACTTGCTAATTTCCTTCTTTTTGGATCAGGTATTCTAACATAAGCTAGACAGCCCCAAGTTCGAAGATAAGACAAGTTTGGTGTTTTATGTTTAAGGACTTCGTATGGTGAAGTTTTACTGTTTGATTTAGGAATCCTATTAAGAACATAATTAACAGTCTTAATTATTTCACCCCACCAAGATGGTGCTGCTCCTGACTTAAGTAAGATAGCAACTACTAACTCAGTTAGAGTTTTATTTTTTCTTTCTGCTTTTCCATTCATTTCAGGAAAATAAGGCGCAGTAGTTTCATGTATTATTCCTTTTGAGTTATAAAACTTATTGAAAGCAACTGAATCATATTCAGTTCCTCTATCACTACGAAGTCTCTTAATTCTTTTGTTAAACTGATTCGCTATTTCAGTTACAAAGACTTTAAACATTTCATAGGCATCACTTTTATTTTTAAGCAGATAAATAAAAATGTAGTCAGAACAATCATTTATAAAGGTAATTACTTACCTTTTACTGTTTCTAGTTAAAGTGCCATCAAATTCACATAAGTCAAAATGAATTAATTCTAAATGCTCTGTTACTCTAGTTACAGATTTATGCGAGGTTTTAGTTATCTTAGCTTGACTACAACATGCACATTTCTCAAAATCATGCAGAGAGAACTTAGGTATAAGATTTAACCTAGTTATGTTACTAATTAATCTTTTATTAACATGACAAAGTCTAGCATGCCAAACATTAAAAGAAGTCAACATGTAAGCAGAAGATGCAATCTTATTAATTTCTAGATTCAATTTGAACATGCCATCAGTAGCGCAACCCTTCCCCACAAATACATTGTTTTTAGTTAAAGTAAACAAGTCTAATCCTATGGTTTGTGTGAATTCAACCTTGTTGAGGAGATATCCGAAAACCAAATTCTTTTGAATTTCTGCAGTATGCAGAACTTCCTTCAGCACAAGTATCTTGTCGGATGTGAATTTCAGTTCTACTTCTCCAATACCGGCCACCTTGGTTGTGTGATGATCTCCTAGAACGATATTCTTATCCTTAACTTCATTATATTTTCTAGAAAAACTAAGGTCGTGGCAGACATGGCGGGATGCATCAGTGTCTAGCCACCAATCTTCAAACCCCCCAATCACATTAACTTCAGATATCATAGCTACTAATTCATCTTCTATCAGATTCGTCTGCGCAGCAGGATGACTCTTCTTTCTACAATTTCTAGCTAAATGACCAGGCTTATTACAATTATAACAAATAATTTGTACTGTACTTCTGGACTTTGGGTTGTTTTGTTTGTTGGATTCTCATTTCATCTTGTTTCCTTTCGGCTTCAGGTCCGGTTTCAGAACTGCAGTGGACTTCTTTCTGGGGATAACGTTCACTCTTCTTTTTTATCATGCTTTCTTGCTTCCTCCTTTATCCTTAGCCTCGTGATTAGACTTTCCAGTGAGAACTCCTTGGTTTTATGTCTTAGGGTGTTCTTGAAATCCTTCCACAGTGGAGGTAATTTATCAATAATAACAGCAACTTGAAATTGATCATCGAGTGACATACCTTCATTGATAATCTCGTGGGCTATTTTCTGGATTTCATGTGACTTTGCCTCCACGAATTTGTCATCAGTCATTTGATATCTCAAGTATCGGCTAACAACGTACTTCTTCGACCTCGCTTCCTCAGTATCGTACTTCTTTGTAGTGCATCCCACACTACTTTTGCAGTAGTCATGGTACTATAATAATCATATAGTTCATTAGTAAGACCATTAAGAATTAGGTTCTTACAGATGAAGTTAGTTTTTGTCCAAGTGGCGAGGTTCTCTAGTTGTTCTTCTGTAGAATCTTTTTCTGAGACCTTCTGTTTTTCAATAGTACACGCAGTAGCCACCTTCTTCAGCATGAGGAAAAATAACATCTTTTGTTTTCACCTTTTGAAATGTGCTCCTTCAAATCAAAATGAACATTTGAGATCAAAAGACATCAAATCAGATTGGAATTGTCCGACCATCACAGCAGAGAAGAACGTCTTAAAATTGTTCTTGCACTTCAGTCTTCAATGCAAAAAATTGTCCAAATCCGACAAATAATGATGAAAGAAACGAGGCAGCAACTGAACGAATTGTTTAAAGGAACAAAGACTGCAAAATAGAAACTGGATTAGTGAAAGGTTGAGTCGTGGAACACACTCTCTTTAAGATGTTTCGCGGCTCTGCTCTGAATCGTGCAAATAAAATTATGTCTCGTCGTCCCCAGGATAAAACAACCCTTTTTCGTCGATTAGTTTTGCACATAAACTAATTGGAACCGAAACACTAAAAAAAAGAACAACTCGGAAAACTTTTAAGAGAATGGGAATTTGAGAGAAGAATGTTTTTTTTTGTTGTGTGTTGAGAATGAGAGTGAGGGATCTATTTATAGTGGTGGTGGATCAGTAACGATCAAAAGAATTTAATTGTGAAACGTTACAAATTTATTATAATAAAACTTTTAACGGTCAAAAAATTAATTTTGTAATGTTTAACGGTGAATAAATTTTTCATCCAATAAGCTACTTCGCTGGAACACTTCATTAGAACAACAAAACTTGCAAAATGGAAACTTGTCAACGGTTGAGTTGAGTCGCAAAACTTATTTTATTTAAGACGTTTTACGATTCTACTCTAAGTGTTAGCCATCATCTACAGTATAAACTGCCTTATTCGTCGGTGGAAACAACATTTGGACCCATTGGAATACCAATATTCAAGATAAACACTACTACCCTCAAGAACTAAAAAACTAAAAAAAATAATAAGAAATAAATTCTAAAAGTTTTTTTTTTCTTTTGTGTAGAAATAGAAGGGAAAATGAGAGTGAGATGAGAGAAAGAGAAGTTGTTTTGTTGCGAGGATGAGAGAGGGAGTAGGGTTTGTATAGTAGAGAGATGAAGAGTAGAAATGTAATAAAAAAAATTCAATGAACGACCATAATTGATTAAACTTTTAAAGAGATAGAATAAAAGGATTACACCTTCTTCATTTTGAATGAAGACCTAACCATACCCTATTTTTGGCCAAAATATATTTTAATATTTTATTTTTTTTCCACCAACACGTAGCATCTCACTTTGATTTTGTATTTCAAGTAACCCTTCTTCTTCTTCTTCTTTTTATATATATATATATATATATATATATATATATATATATATATATATATATATATATATATGTTTAGGGTGCTTCCATACCAATGCCTCACAAGCATGGAGGAAGGTGGGTGTCAATGCTGATTCTTGCTTTGAAACCTTGGCTCTAATGTTTGAAGACATATTTTTAAGGTCTACAGAAGTCTCTATTCCCACTAGTTAGCTTTTATTTATCCTTGTTTAAAATTTCAACTTCAACATTTCAGTATCAAATTTATGACTAAGTCTTCTCTTTTTGTTTTACTTTGATGTATCTATGTTGTCATGTTGAACAAGTTTTTGGATGGATCCTCTACGTTTGTTCTCACATACGAAGATAGAGAGGAAAATTGGAGGTTGGTTCGAGATGCCCCTTTGGGGTATATTGCTTACTAGTTTAGGTTTAAATCATATGTTTTTAGAATTATAGAAGATCAACTATAAAATGATTGAATTTTGGGCCGAAGATGGATGAGTTGTAAGATTAATATTTCTTAATACCAAATTTTGGCAACTACGAAAAGTTGAAGCGTTACTGTTTTTAAGAATTCAATTTGCATTCAATTTTAGAGAAACAGGGAATTGCTCTCATGTATTTATTAACGACTTTCCTTTCATAAAGTTGATGAAGATCCCATGTTATTTCGTGCTCATTAATAATTTTGTAGGATTCATGATACGGAACCAAACAATCTTGATAATTTTATTACGTCTATTTCAGATTAGATGGATAACCTTATTTTTCTTGTATGTTATAACTCAAATTTTAATCTAAGACATATTTCATTTTTTTTTATTTTGTATATAATTGCTCTTCATCTTGACAGAAATTGGTGGTGTAAAATTGAATTGTGAATATGATAGGATCTTCTAACTTATTGCTTATTTATGAATCAATTTGTTAGACTCGATTGTCATCAGTATAGGAGAAGTGGTGAGCGTAATTCAGGTACAGGAATTGTAAGGGGTGGGGACTACTCAGGAGAATAGTGTACATATTTTCTCATATTTTCTGTGTGCATTGGGAGAGTTAGTTAGTCTTTGGAGTATCTTATCGAGAGTAAGAGATAGGGAGTTTAAGGACGGTCTATGATTGTGCCCTTGGAATTTTACTTTTCGATCAGTTACTATTTGAATAAAGATCGGTACCTTTCTTATTGGTATAAAGATTGGTACCTTTCATATTGGTATCGGTTGGATTTTATGTTCTAATTTCGTAGACAGTAAATGGAACATGTTGGCTGTTATTAATAAAGTGTTATATTATTATAATTTCAATAGAGCGTTATTGATTATATTATTAGTTTTGTCTTAATAACCTAAATCCAATAAACTAATATCTTAAATTGTTTGATGGATCTTGAACGATATGTACAGACATACATGAAACAATGTTCGAAATATAGCTGAAAGGATCTATAGTATAAGAATAAGGTTGGACATCTTATCCTGGTAACACTAGATGAAATTCACTCTTCTCCGACTTTGGGTAAGTAGATTGTTTATCCAAAAATTGAACAAAAGACCCTACCTTCTCTATGGAACGAGAGAAATTTTTGTTTATTAGTTGGACTATAAATAGGTTGTTCATTAAAGAAACACTGATATCTAAAAACTAAAACAAATATTTGAAAAACAAAAACAAATATTTTTTTACTGTAAAAACAAAAGCAAGTTTTTAAAAACTAGTTTTCAAAGTTTTGTTTAGTTTTATAAACTATAGATAAAAAGTAGATAGTATACCAAGAAATTTGGAGGTAGAAAGAATATCTATAAGCTCAATTTTAAAAAACAAAATGATTACGAGACAAGGACGAAATTATTAGCAAGCATACCTTAGCTATTAAAAAGATATATCAAATACAACATCATTAATCCTTCGTTAAAATCTCATCACCCAAGTTCAATTAACTTTGTTTTATTTTCATGATTACCATAAATCTTTTAAAAAATGTTCCATGTATTGAACTATGATAAAGTTCTTGCAAGATTTTGAATCTTAGTTATTGAGCAATATCATAGTCTTAAATATCAATATGGCTTTTCAACTTCTTTTAGAAGAAACACTCGCAAAAGTAAAGACAAAATTCAAAACTCATTCAATACTAATAAAAGAAATTGAACCTTTTGAATAAGAAAAAAAAAACCAATATTCTAAGGAAAAAGCAATTCCACATTACACCTCATCACAACGCCAAGATGACGTTCTTACAAACAGTAAACAAATGGAAGAGAAGGAAGAGAAGGAAGAGAGAGAGAGAGAGAGTGAGAGAGTCCCATTAGCCAAAGAAAACCCCCAAATTAAAAGAATCTCTCATCAAATTCAGCTCTTTCATATCATATTTTAACCCATGCGAGTCTTCTTTGGCAACCCACTTCTTTCCTTTTTTCCCCCTCTTTGACTTTCCATTTTCTTCAATTCCCTCTTCTCCTCAACTCCTTATAAATTCATTTCATCTTCCTCTAATCTTGCATTCCAAGTTTCCAAGTTCAAGAAGAAAAAACAAATGCCCGAGAAAGAGATTCACAATGTTGTTACAAAGCCTCGTCTTGTTGTTAGAAAGTTTCTGGCTAGGCCTCAGCATGAAGGCTTGGGCGCCATTGTTAGAAGGAGCATTGGAAGGTAATGAAATGTTAACAAATCTTTAAAGGGTTTTGAGATTTTTGTAATTTGAATCATGGGTCTCTCTCTATTTCTAGTTTTTTGTTGTGTTTTGATCCCTCTTGAATGTATCATTTGGATTAGTTTGTGGGTGTTAGAGAATAGAACTTGATCGGTTTATAATTTTTTTTCCGGTTTAAATCATGGGTCTCTCTCTGTTTTAATTACCATTTGAATGTAGCATTTGAGTTGGTGAATGGAGAGGATCTTCTTGGCTATGGTTTAGTTTAATACTTCAAATTTGTTTTTGACAGGTTTGAGCTGAAATACTTCGACCCTTTTCTGGTTTTGGATGAATTTTCTGGTGGGTCTCTCTCTACTTTTCTTCTTAGTTTTTGTGTTGAATTTGAATGGAATTGTTGGCAATGACACATATACATAACCCTTATGATATTATTTACTTCTTGAACTTTTGCAGTTACTGCCCCAGCTGGGTTCCCAGATCATCCACATAGAGGTTTGGAATTTGGATGTTTGATTTATGTTCTGATTGGTTTTTTTGTTAGGTGTTTGAGATCAATACACTATACTAACTGTGTTATAATTCTTTTGAGTTGGAACAGGATTTGAGACTGTGACCTACATGCTGCAGGTATGGCCAATTGATAATCTTACCACAAAACAAAGTTTCTTGGGTCTATTTTGATGAATGACTTTTTCATATTTTGGATTTCATATGTCGAACTGTTGTTAGAAAATACTGTGCTAAAAACAGAAATGCTAATTTTCTTCAACATAACTAGACTAAAAAAAAGGAAGAAACAAAAAACCAAGTGGCCTGATATCTCTTTCTAAAACTTTAGTGAAAATGCCTTTTGGTTCATAATAATGTAGAAACAATGAGAGATTGTTGTTTTCTAAATAGTTCACAAATCTATGATCTTGGGCTTAAAAGTAACAGATCTAAATAATAGTAGTCACCTACTTAGGATTTAATGTCTTACAAAATATCTCGACAGCCAAAGGTAGTAGAGTCAGGTAATCGCCCATCAGAGTAGTCAAAGTCTGCATAAGCTGATTCAGACACCGACGGAAAGAAAAAAGAAAAAAAGCTAAGATTCTTGTTAAGTTGAAAAGGACTCTTCACAAATCTGTAGTTTAGTATTAGATGTGACAACAACTTCTAATGAAAACGCAGTTAGTTACATGGTTCAAAGTAATAGTCGTTGAAACAGATGTTAAGGTCGTGAAGAACACATTTGATTTGACGCTATACAATTCATTTATTCACTTGTATGTTAAAAAACAAATCACAGATTGAGTCTTTCTAAAGTATTTTGGTTGTGGGGTCTTGAAAATAGACAAAACCTATTGATTGTTACTTGTTTGGGTCCACAGGGAAGTGTGACACATGAAGATTTTGAAGGCCGCAAGGGAACAATAGGTGCAGGCGATTTGCAATGGATGACTGCAGGGAGAGGAATTGTACATTCAGAAATGCCTGCAGCCCAAGGTACCCAAAAGGGCCTCCAACTATGGATCAATCTATCTTCCAAGAACAAAATGTAAGAACCATCCTTTTTATGCCTTTTTTCTTCATTTTTACAACTCAGGTATGCACGGTCCAACTCCTTGTATACTCATGGCTCACACTCGCTTATTTCTTGTAATACCTTATTCGAGCTAAAACGAGCTCCAAGTGACAATGTTAAAGTGTTGACATAATATTAAGTTTATCCTCAAGATCATATTAAATCACTGATTGACATAATATTAAGTTTATCCTCACCCGTTAACTTAAACTATTAGGTCAATCAGTGATTTAATATGATCTTGTTGGGTCTTCTAATAACTTCTAAGTCCAAAGTGAAAGGGACTTGTTAAAATTTTGATATATTATTAATCTTACTTTTACCCATTGACTTAAGTTTTTGAGTTGATCGGTAATTAAAAAATACAACAAAAGTTTAAGTAATCAAATTTCTTGGGTCTTCTACTAACTTCCAAACCCACAACTAAAGAGGAGTGTTAAAGTATTGATATAATATTAAGGTCGATAGATGATTTAACACAATAACAAAAGTTTTACATTACCAAGGTTCTCCCTTGGATGGAGATTTGAATTTAGGGAATTGAAAGGTATTTCCAAACGTTATTCCAAGTCCTTACTGCCAAATGGTTTATGCTTTTTCCACAAACAGCCATCATGATATCTCATGATTGATACTTTTCTTGTAAAGGTGCTTTAATTTTGAGTGAAGGACACTTTGTATGTGGGCAGATCAGCTTCAACAACAACCTCTTTTCTTTTGCTTGTGAATGAATCTTGTAAAATATTTGTTGTGCTGTGCTGTCTTATCAGTTATCACATTTTTGTTTTTTTCCTTCATCTTGAATTTTCCTTCTAGTTCATTAATTCTTTTAGAAGTACTTGTAATCCCAAATGGAGTTAGAACTTTGTGGACCCATAAAACAGTTCATTTGTCGGACTGTCTTGTTGGCACGTAATTTTTTTTGTCATTGAGGCTAGACGTAGATCTACTATTCACCTTCGTTAATGTCACAAGTAGTCGGGGATACTCTTAATGGATTATACCGAGTATGGAGTGTGTAATTTTAAAATATCAACATCTAATTAAAAATTTCCTAACATTTCTTACCTACCTTATGAAAAATCTAAACATAGAGAGAGAAGGTTAGATTGTTTTGGACTTGTGTTTCATTACTACGGTGTCCCACACGCTTCTTTTAACAATCTCTTACCCTTTTTTTTCTTCCAATGTTAGGATTGAGCCAAATTACCAAGAAGTTTCAAGCAAGGGAATTCCAGAAGCTTCAAAAGATGGAGTGAGAGTGAAAGTCATTGCTGGTGAGGCATTGGGAGCGAAATCACCAATCTACACAAGAACTCCAACCATGTACTTGGACTTCACTCTCAAGCCAAAAGCTCATGTCCAACAGCCGATCCCGTCATCTTGGAATGCATTCGTGTACATTCTTGAAGGCGAAGGCGTCTTCGGCAACTCAAAGGCGGCATCAACGACAGAGCATAACCTTCTTCTTCTGGGGTTCGGGGATGGTTTAGAGGTCTGGAATAAGTCAGGCAAGCCTCTTAGGTTCATTTTGGTAGGAGGTGAACCATTGAGTGAGCCTGTTGAGCAATTTGGGCCATTTGTGATGAACACTCAAGAAGAAATTGACCAAACAATTGATGATTTTGATAATTATACCAATGGGTTTGAGAAAGCAAGGCATTGGAGATCAGAAGCTGGGATTTCTCTTGGGTTCTAACTTTTTATTATTTATTTATTTTTACATAACAAAAGTCATTGTTCATAGGTTCAATCCTTTTCCCCCCTTGATCAATAGTTAATGGAAATAGTTGTATTTGTCATTCAAAAAGCTGCTTTTGTTTTTCCCTCAGCAAATTCAAATCTAACTAAGGACATGTTTGGGAGTGATTTTCTAAAAGTTAAAATCATGTTTGTCAAGTTTAAAATCATTGTGAAAAATAATTTTAATAGTTCAAAAGTCATAGTTCTAAATTAAGTTTGATTGTAGGGTGATTGCATTAATCAAGTCTTAAGTCCTAGACCTATTGATTGAATAAAAACAGTTTTTTAAGAGGAAAAAACAAGAGCTCTCTGTATTACTAGATTAGTTAAATAGCTCCAATTATACTAATAGCCTAAAGTTACCATTTTTTTTTCACTGTGGGTCACAATATTTCATAAGAAACTGGTCAAAATCTCATTCTTGCACATTTAATCTTACGGTTTTTAAAATAAATAAAGAAGAAATACCATATATGGAAAATAATTTAAATATTGAGAAATTAAAAAATCAATAAAGGAAAATAATGTAGTTTCATTTCTGATTCAAGGAGAAGATTGTGAATATAACCTATTAGAAAAAGTTAAAAGTTGAGAAATTATATGTAACTAAAAAGATTTATCGTGGATATACCATATTATATATTTGAGAAATATGTTAAAAAAGTAGTTACATATAGGAAATAGGCCTTTCAAAAAATATAACAAAACGCTAAAATATTTACATTGTATAGAACAATTCTGAAAAACAAAAAAAGCCCACAGTTCACAATGAAAAATACAAAAAATGCTCCGTCATCCACATTGTCAACAACGTGCGTAATATATTTAGTAAAGGATTCTTTAGATTTAGTTGTTTAGATTTGGATAGCCAAATATAAACGATTTATTTTTTCAATTATATTATTTAGATTTGATTACACGATAGCTTAGATTTGGTCGTTTAGATTTGACTACACAATTTCAAATATAAACGATTTTTTTTTAAATTTGATACACGATCGTTTAGATTTGATGAACGATTTTTTTCAAAATTCTTTTAGCACACGATCGTTTATATTTGTTTACATGATTGTTTATTTTTTCAAGATTATTTGGTACACGATCGTTTATTTTTTCTACATGATCGTTTAGATTTGGCTACTTCAATCTAAGCAATTTTTCTCAAGATTCTTTATATACGATCTTTTAGATTTGATTACCCTAATCTAAATGACGTAAAACAAATGGGTAGAATAAATATACTCAAATCAAATAAGAAATATATTTAACGAGCGAAATCCCTAAAATGGAGGGATAAATAACATACAAATCAAATATTAAAATGATACACATTAACTAATAATTATAAAGGTTAATTTTCATAAATATAACAAACGAGCAAAATATTTACAACCCATATAACAAAATGAAAAAGCCCATGATGCTAGCCTTTTTTTTTAAACATTCTAAGTTTGCCCTTCTTTTTTATCATCTTTCTTCTCTTTCTCTCTGCAATTTTTTTTCTTTCCATCGTCTTTTTCTCTTCTTCTTCTACAATTTTTTTAAATATTTATGTTTGCCCTTCCTTTCCATCTTCTTACTTCTGCAATTTTTCTTTCCCTTTCCATCGTCTATCTTTTTCTCGTCTTTTGCAATTTTTCTTATATTTTTTTTCAAACTATTATTTGGTTCAAGATCGTGTACCAAATATAAAAGAACTATTTTTTTTTATTTTTTTCAAATTTTTATTTGGTTGTTTAAGATCGTGTGCCAAATATAAAATATTTTGAAAAAAAATCATTGAGATATTGGATAGCCAAATCTAAATGATTGTGTACAAAAAATAGTCAAATCTAAACAATCAATGTACCAAATACTCTTAAAAAAATCGTTTAGATTTGAGTAGCCAAATTTAAATGATCAAATCTAAACAATCGTGTACTAAATATAAATGATCATGTACAAAAAAATCTTAAAAACAAATCGTTGAGATTTGGATACCTAAGTTTAAACGATCAGATCTAAATAATAGATCGTATACCAAATCTAAACGATCGAGTACAAAAAAATCTTGAAAAAAATCATTGAGATTTAACTACCCAAATTAAACGATCAAATCTAAATGTGTTGAAATTTATGTCATAAAACTCGTAGTTTAAATTACATTCTATTCAATAAAGTGTTTATTGAGGATTTATTAGTGACAATATAATACTATAATCTTGAATACAATAAACTAAAGTCTCGAGGCTATTTAGTGTGACTTGAATTTTATGTAGAGAGATAAACGTGGATCAAGTTCGAGTATATAGCATAAACACGGTCAAGATGAAATTCACTCTTACTCGCTTCAAGGTTAGTAGATAGGTTGTTCCCTTAAGGACTGAATTCAAGTCTTGATCAAAGGACCCCACGCTCTTATTAGCTTGAGAGGGATTCGGTTTATAGGTCGGACCTTAAACCAATTGTTCAATAGTGGATCAGTGACACTTAAGGAACAAGATGTAATTATTATTGAACAAAATGGTTGAAAACTTTTGCTTTTTTGAAAATTTAGAAATCACACAATCATTTTTTCTCTCCATCTCAACCCTAAATCTCAATCTTTCAATTTCTATCTCATTCTCAATTCTCTTCACTTAACGAGTTCCACAACCCACTTATAAGTCTGGAGAATAGGAGGTCAATGCTAGTGGTTGTCCCCGGTTCAAGTTCGTGAGGAGATTACGAGGAACGGGAGTCTTCGAAGGAATGTTCTTTCATTAACCCTAATTTCGTTTTAATTAGGGCATGTTAATCACTAGCTTTAGTTTAGTTGCAATTAGGGTAAAAATCCGATCTTAATACTGTTGCGTAGGTATGCTTTCCATCAAAACGATCACCAAATATAAACGATCGTGTACCAAAATTTTTTTTTAAAAATCATTTAGATTTAACTACCAAAATCTAAACGATCGTATACCAAATCTAAACGGTCGTGTATCAAAAAATCATGAAAAAATTGTTTAGATTTGTCTACCCAAATTTAAACGATTAAATATAAACGATTGTGAACCAAAGAATAGCCAAATCTAAACGATTGTGTAGCAAATAATCTTGAAAAAATCATTTAGATTTGGGTAGCCAACCCAAATATAAACGACCGTGTAGGAAAGAAGTCACATCTAAATGATCGTTTATCAAATATATTATGTGTGCTGGGTGCCAATTAATCACGAGCATTTTTTGTATTTCCTATTGTGGGCATGTGAGTTTTTTCCGTTTTCAAAATTGTTCTATATAATGTAAATATTTGTTGCTTTGTTATATTTTTTAAAAGACCCAATTATAAATATTAATTACAATATATGTCATATTAATTGCAAATTGTATTTGATAATATATATAGAACATTTATGAAATATGGATTGTGAATTGGGCTACACCACCCAATCTTAAAAAGAAAAAACAATTCAATTAATAAAAAGACGGGTTAACAAGAAGAATAGAAAAATCGAAGGTTTACTTTGGATTATAAATAATAAAATTGAATTTAAATTGATAAAATAGCAAAATCGAAAAATATGGACAAAAAACTACTGCAGCAATGTCTTCAATGCCCTTAATCTAGTGAAAAAACTAGCTAGCATCTCAAATACAATTATTCCACAAACCACAAATACATCTATCTCCTAATTTTTCCCTGACACAATCAAATCAATTAACACCTATCAAAATCCTAATTCCCCCCAGAAGCCAAAATTCATCTCTATCAAAACTCCAAATACAAAACAAAATTTGGGCAATCATTTCATATTTTCTTCAACTCATGCGCGAAATAATGTTATCGTACGTTATCAAACCCTTCAAATCCTTCACACCTTTCAAACTCTTTAAGCATTCAAATGTTCAACAAAAAGAGCTTCACTGAGAAAGATTCTTCAAACCCTTCAAACTCTTCAAACCCGAAAGGATTCCAGTTTCGTCCTCTGCAGAAACGATTCCAGCTTCCAGCTTCATCCTCCTCAAACTCTTCGTATACATTCGACGCAAGGTAGGGAAGTATTCAAATTTTCTTTCTTGTGGAGGAGCTTCCTCATAAAAAAATGAATCCAACTTTGTCCTCTACAGAAAAAAGGTTTGTTTTCCTCATTATTCTTTCGTTCACTTGAGTTCCTAATGCTTAGTGAAACCAATGCTTGATAACACCCCTAAAACACAACATTTAGAATTAATGAAAGCAAATAACATGAACAATGATATTTCAAAATATTATAAAAAATACATATTTTTTGGAATATTTTTTAAAGATAGATATAAATAACATACATTTTAAAATATAACTACCATCAAAATATACATTCTAAAATTAAAAAAATAAAAAATATTAATGAACTTATTCTGCATACATTGCACTGAATTTTCGAAATCAAATCTAAAATAGATCTTATGTATTTACTTAACAATATAATTTCAAACAGCTGTTATTAAAATATATTATGTATTATTTAATTATAATTACTGATATTGTTAATAAATGATTTAAAATATAACAAAACGAGAATCTTGTTGATATATTTGCCATTAGTATAGGGGGTTGCTGTAATCTTGTCCAATAACAAAATCCCAAATTTAGTTAGGATTTATTAAAGTTGAAGGTTGTTTGTAAAATACACCATCTTTGTGTTGCGATATCCTTCCTCATATTGGAGCCAATCAAATACATTGTACTTTGAGTCTACGAATTATCCTATATTGAGGGACAGAGTCGAGATTAATATAATTAAACCATGCCCATGACAAGTTGTTCTAGAAACTATACTATATTTTTTACTATACGAACTACACTATAACCAAGAGCACGTCCCAACTTATTTCAGATAATGAGGATGTATTTATCAATGTTAAATTCCAACACATTGCTGGGTATCAATGTATAATCTTCACGTTCAAAATAACCAATATGTTAGATTTACAATAATTGAATGCACAAATACAAAAGAACACAAATACTTCGTAAGATAACTACATTTACAAACTATACATAATGTATCTTGACCCTAAATGATCATATATGACACGAATTCCTGATTATGACAACCTAAATGTATAATTGCAAAGTCAATATCCTTATGTGGCTATAAAATATATGAAATAAACTATATTTCAATGAACATAAGCATAAATTTTTTCCAGACAACCAAGCAAATCCAATTAATAACAGAGAACACTATGAAGAATTAACAATTTCAGAACAAAATCCAGTACTTAAAAATGATAACTAAGAACTAAGGGAAATGCTAAAACAGGAATTTAACTTTGTATAGGTTCTTTACAAGATCTACAATTGTGACCTCTTTGACCACACCTGCTGCAACGAATAATAGATTTTTTTTCTCTAAAAGTAAAGTAGGCCTATTTTTTTTAGGTCTCCCATCTGGACGTTTAACCTAGGGTGGAAGGAATCCATCGTTGCAACCTTGCTACATATTCCTAATTTGGTCTACACTACTAATAGGACGTGTTCCCTTCTTGTACAAGTTTATCAAATTTGAAATATAGTAGAACTTATCAGTGTACATATATGCAGATGAAGATTCCCTGCAAACAATGAAATAAAAAATAAGATACTATTAAAATTTGACTGGAGTACACGTAAATTATAGTGTATTTCTATGTACTGAAAATTATAATTTTTTCAAAAAATGAATTACAATGTATTTGTGATTAAGTATACCTGGGTTGTTTCGGATCAGTGAATCCAAGAATGCTGACAACATGACATATGAGGCCTCGAGAATACCCCTAATGGAATTCAAACGAGACATGGAAAGATTTGAATTATTGCAGCCATCCCTATAAACGGTCAAAAGGGACATGGAAAGATTTGAAGACCAAAAAAGTCTACCTTAAATACATTCTACAAATCCTTGAAACGAAAATGAAAATGGAATTTTATACCTCAACACGATAATTGAGATACTGGGAAGATTCAATCCATCTACCATCTAAAATAGTCTTTACTTGTTGTAAAGCCATAACAAAGACATGTTTGTTATAATTTTAGTATTGTCTTCGAAAACTATGCTAAATGATTCACTATAAAGATTGTAATTAATTGATAAAATATGTTAAACACTATTATCCTCGAAAACTAATGCTAAAGGATGTAATGTAAAGATTGTAATTAATCGACAAAAAATGTTAAACAAATAACATAAAGTTTACAAATTTTAAAAATACACATTTTTTTGGAATTTAGAATCTTATAAACAAATAACAAGAATATCGATATTTCAAAATAATATAAAAATGCACATTTTTGGAATATTTTCAAAAATAAATATAAACAAGGGAAATTTTTATAAATATAACAAATCGGTAAAATATTTATGGACCGTGTAACAAAGCTAATATAGTTAGCCATTTTTTAAATATTCAAGGTTTTTCATTCTCTTTTATCATTTTTCTTCTTCTTTTTCTCTGCGATTTGACTTTTTTTCTTCCCATCGTCTTTCTTCTTCTTTTTTTCCAAATTGTTATTTGGTTCAAGATGGTGTATCAAATATAAAAGAACTATTTATTTTCAAACTGATATTTGATTGTTCAAGATCGTATACAAAATATAAAAGACTTGAAAAAAACACCGTTTAGATTTATGTAGCCAAATCTAAATGAATGTGTACAACAAATCTAAACGATCGTGTAGTCAAATCTAAACGATCGTGTACCAAAGGAATCTTGAAAAAAAATCAGTTAGCCAAATCTAAACGATCGTGTAGACAAATCTAAACGATTGTGTACCAAAAGTGTCTTGAAAGAAATCGTTTAGCCAAATCTAAACAAACATGTACCAAAGAATCTTGGAAAAAAACCGTTTAGATTTGGTAGCCAAATCTAAACGATCGTGTAACTAAATTAAACGATTGTGTACAGAGAATGTTGAAAACAATTGTTTAGATTTGGCTATCCAAATCTAAACGATCGTGTAACTAAATTAAACGATTGTGTACAAAGAATGTTGAAAAAAATTGTTTAGATTTAGCTATCCAAATCTAAACGATCGTGTACTAAACAATAGCCAAATCTAAACGATCATGTACCAAATATATTACACGCGTTGTTGACAGGGCATTTTTAGTATTTTCCATTGTGAGTCTATGAGCTTTTTCTGTTTTTGAAATTGTTCTATACAGTATAAATATTTTGCCTCTTTGTTATATTTTTGAAAAGACACCTATAAATAACATACATTTTAGAACTTAAAATGCAAATAACATAAATATTGGTATTTCAAAAATAATATAAAAAATGCACATTTTCGGACTATTTTTCTACAAAATTTTAAAATAATGAACACATTATATGCATATAGATTTTAATATATATAACTGCTACCAAAATAGAATCTTCAATATAGAAAAGCAATAAAAATATGAATAAACGCAATTTGCACTGAAATTAGGGAATCTAATTTCAAATATAATTTCAAATTGTTACTAAAAATATATATTATGTATTATTTAATAATAATTACCGATATTGTTAATAAATTGTTTAAAAAACCTGAGAATCTTGTAGATATATTTTTCATTATTATAGGGGAGGTTGCTGCAATCTTGTTTAGCAACAAAATAATATATGTAGTTAGAATTTACTAAATTTGAAGGTAGTTTGCAAAATACACATGTGTGAAATCTGCGATATCTTGCCTCATTTTGGAGCCAATCAAATACACTATACTTGGAATCTACGAATTATCCTATAACTAGGGTAGATTCGAGTTTAATATGATTAAAAAAATTGGACATACGGCTCTTTTGCTATTTTTCTACTTTTTTTCTGCTTTTTGTCATTTTTCAAGTTATTATCTACAATTTTGCTATTTATATCGTTATCTCTAGAAATGTACCACGACAAATTCTTATCCACAAATATAAGATGGACAAGCCAACTAGGGAGGTATCAGTCAAACAACAAGAAGACCTCGAAGACAAAGCCTAGGCCTCAAGGTCCTCTTATTGCAGTCTCTTTTAGCATAAGAAAAGGTCACAACATCAAGCTTAGTGATTAACTCAATGATTTCAGCATATATATCTATACCACGAATATGAGGATGAGTAAAATTTAGAAAAATGGATTTTTTGAACTACCACTTGAGCATCAGTTTCAAGCCACTCAGCCTCAGCCAGCCTCAACCCATTCAAAAATCAAAATCGCAAAAGCTTCGGCAACCTCGTTAGAAATAGAACCCTGAGTAAACAAAGAGGCAGAAAAACCACATTCCTTGGTGACATAGCGAGCAACAACAACAAGCCCGATTCCATATCCAACACCTTCTGCCGAAACTACAACATCCACATTTAGCTTAACAACACCAGCAACCAGAGATAGCCATTGAAGAATGGGTCTTCGGGTTTCAGACGATGAATGGATCAAGGGAACCGAAGAAGAGTGACCACTCTTACCTGCACTCCTGATGGATCCGAATAGAGATGATTTGCATACCTGGAAACTTCAACCGCATAAGAGACAATCCAATCCCCCTTCTTTTCAACCCAACAAATCTTCGTCTTCTGGTCACGGTGTTCCTGTCATTCCAAAGGGCCCAACATGTGATACCAAAGAACACAAAATCCTCCACGCATAAGAGCACATCACTGATAGGAGCCATAACATCAACAAAACGCAAAACACCAGGTAAAACCAAATTTCATATTAAACTAGCTCTTTTGCATTTAAATAAAAACATGATTTTCAGTCTCCCTCTCCTTATTACCACACACATCTAGGATTCGCTCAAATTTTACGATTAAACAAATTCATCCTTGTTGGAAAATACAATGAAACATCTTATAAAGAAAAATGTTGATTTTGAAGGGTAAAATGGATTTCTACACATAAGTCCAAATAATTCTTCTCCACACCTAGTGTTGGAATAGAATGGTTATTGTTTGTGTTTCTTCGTGAGTGGATGCATCATGAATGGATGTAGTGGATGCATTACTTCCTGAAAAGAGCTAATAATTAAATTATAGATTTTTTAAATTGCTAGAAATAAATTTATAAATGAAGTCATTTTCTATTTGGTCGAAAGAGATCATTTCTATAATCCTTTGTCTTCTTGAAAAAGTACTCGTCTCCATTATCCACAATCTTGACGTTCGGTAAATTCACAATGTCTCGTTCGTTGATCTTCTAGACGTCAAAACTCAAATACCAGGTTAAGTAAATTTGCCTTAAAGAGACAACACAGATCTATAATACATATATAATTTTCTATTTGTTGTAATGATAATATTGATAACAAGTAAATGATTGATATCCTAAGTTAGCCTTCCAAAAATCAGCACTCTTGAAATACTTCCTTTGAAAACTTTGCCAACAAGAGATGATGGATTTTGCATAATATGCTAAGCCTATTTAGCCAACAATGCTCGATTAAAAAACTACATTTTGCAAAATCTTAGCACACCAAACTCTTTAGAATAACATAAAACTTGTCAGTTAAGCTAATGCATTTTCCCTTTAGATGCGGAACTCCCCCACCAAAACTTCGCCAAGAATTTAGAAATGTCCTCACAAAAATATTTAGACTATTTTAAAGAGGACATAACAAGCTTGTAGGGGATTTCTTGAGCAATGGATTTAATCAATGTTTCCTTACGCTCAACCGACAATAATTGATCCTTTCAAGAAGCAAACAGGTTTCAAGATACACTCCTTAATGGAGGGAAAATCCCATCCTTTGTTCCTAGAGAATCGAGAAGGAAGATTAAGATATTTACCAAGATCAGAAACTACCACCATTTGGAGAAAATTGCCCAACACAGTCTGACTCTAGATCGACACATTAGGACTAAACACCACAGCTGATTTAGAAAAATTCACTCATTGGCTTGAAGTTTTTTCATACACAAGAAGAATCCATTTAATAGCATGGCAAGCTAAGGAGTTAGCTTAGCAAAACAAAAGACTATCGTCTACAAAAAAAAAAAAAAAAAAAAGTGAGATAGCAGGAGTAGATTTGGCTACTTTACAACCCAAATACCTACTCTCCCTACTTTCCTCATAATTATTATATTTATTTTTGGTTACTGAGCATAGTAGTATCCATCAACACTTTCGATTTGGTTCTAGTGCAGTTTCTACTGATAAAACCAGAGGATAAAACATCCTGGGGATGACCGAACACATGATATCTATTTGCACATTCAAGCCGAGACGCAAAAGGTCTTAAAGAGAGCGAGATTCGCGACTTAGCCTATTATTAATGTGCTTTTGTTTTGTAGATTTTTTTTCGTAGCTCCATTGACGTGCATCAACAACAATCAATTAAACACTCTACCCAATTTTCATGAAAATCCATCTTTACAAGAAGCCTCTCCAGAAAGCACCACTCAACCCGATCATAAGGTTTACTCATATCAAGCTTAAGACCCTCCAAACCATTTTCGTCACGATGCTTAGCAAAAATATAGTGAAGATATTCTTGACTAATCAACACATCATCAGAAATTGAACGATTAGGCACAAAAGCACTTTTAGTTTTCGAAATTACCATAGGAATTAAGGATCACTTTTACCTGTTTGCCATACCTTTTTGCAATAATTTTATACACATTTCAAAATCTAATTGGTCTGAAATCTATCGCTTCCTTTGGATCATTCTTCTTTGGAATCAGAACAATAAAAGTTTGATTTAAGGAACTAATTGAGGACCTCCTATTCAACACATCTAAACAAGTGGGCACAATCTTATCTTTTACCTAACGCCAATTTTTCTGGTAGAAACCCGCATTAAAACTACCCGACCTAGGGGTTTTGAAAGGGCCAATTTGGTAGACAACAGTATGAATATCCTCCTCATTCAAAGGTTTAAGAAAATCCCCCAAATCGACTATCATGGATTGAAACACTGTTGTTGCACTTCGGTCTTCCAATACACAACACGTTCAGATTCTGCAACTAGTACGACAAAGGTAGAACAACAATGGTAGGATGGATCGGTTGAGGAACAAAAGAACAACTGCAAAATAGAAAGAGATTAGTATGACTGAGTCACGGAGCACGCTCTCCTTAAGACGTTTCGCAGCTCTGCTCTGAATTGTGCAAACAGATTGTTGCATCGTCGTCCCTAGAATAAAATAGTCTCACCCTTTAGTTGATTTTGCACAGAAATCAACTGGTAATCACTAAATAACTCAAAGTTGATAGACACACACAGCTCGGAAAACTTGTGAATTAGAAGAAGATCGTTTTTGTTTTTGTGTTATGTTTAGAGATGAAAACTGAGAGATTTATATATAGTGGAGGAAGAGAGGTGGAAGAGATTAACAACAGTAAAATTAATTTAATTTAGGAAACGTTTAAACGGTTAAATTAATTTTAATGAAACGTTAAACAGTCAAATAATGGTCAAATTAATTAAGTAAACGTTTTCATACATTATCACTTAATTATAACGTTTAAAAAAAACGTTTAGAAATTAATTTTTTTTAGTAAAATTATATATATATTATTTTCTCTCTTCCCCGCCAACGGATGGTGGCGTGGAGATGTAGGCATATCTGTTGGGTTTTATGTCCTAAAACGCGTAGATAGTAAATATAATCAATTGACTGCCATTATTATAATTTCAATAAGTGTTATTGATTATATTATTAGCTTTGTCTTAATAACCTAAATCCAATAAACTAACATCCTAAGTTGTTTGATGAGTCTTGAACAATATGTAAAGACATACGGGGATCAATGTTCAAGATCAGCTTAAAGGGTTTATAGTATAGGGTTAAGGTTGGGTACCTTATCCTGTTAACACTATGGATACGACTCACTTTGTATTTGATACAAACACATTGATCCAATGTGTTCATGTATGCGACATGCGAGTGAGGGTATCCTATGCAATGAGTTTGCATAAGACTGGACCACGAAATAGTAATCACTAGATGTAACTCCGTTAACTAGTTGGATTTCTATTTTATTAGAATGACCTAGGTGACTTAGTCTTAATCCTGAGTGTATTACGAACTCCTGTTTGCGAGGGATTGTCCTTTGATTTGTATGGGTGAGAGTGGCCAAATTGCCGACTCAATATGCTTATCATTTTGGGGACAAGACCGAGTGGGGAGCTGGGAACATAATCACACAAGATGAAATTCACTCATTCCCGCCTTTAGAGTAAGTAGATAAGTGTTCCCTTAAATGGTGTCTCCGGGACTTGAACAAAGGGTCCTACCCTCTCTATGGCACGAGAGGGTTTTCTGTTTAGTGGTTGGACCATAAACAGGTTGTTCATTAGAGGAGCACTGGTATTTAAGGACTAGAGGTAACCTATGGGTAAAACGGTAATTTGACCCAGCTGGTGTTACGAACACTTGTGAAGGACTAACTTACTAGTATTGGTCTATATCCATGGACACAGAAATATATCTACAGTGAGAAGAGTTCAGCTTTGAGTCTTTAGTGGAGTGTACACACAGTTAGCGAATATTGATTAATGTAGTTAATGAGTTTAGCTAATTAATCTCATACCGTTGTAGCTTCTGATCTGTATATCCATTAGGTCCCCTTCCTAGCTCATAAAGAGTAATGGGATTTATTTATATTGGTTGTAATTTGAAATGTTCAAATTTACTTTGAGAATTAATATAATGTATATTGATACATTATAATATAAAGTTTATTAGACTTTATTATATAAATTTAATTTTGGATATGATTCAAAATTAAATTAAGAGAGAATAAAATATTTAAATAAGTTCAAATATTAGTTTAATTTGAATTAGATTCATATTAAAACTATAAGTTAAAATTTAATGTGTAGATGATACATATTAAAACTATAGGTTATGAGAGAAATTTATATTTGAATATGATTCAAATTATGGATTAAATTAAATATAAGATATTTAATTTAGAAATTAATTAATTGGAGAATTAATTAATAGTTTAGTTTAATTTGATTTAATTAAATTTGATTTAATTAAATTAATTAAATTAAAACTATAGGTTATGCGAGAGATATTCATTTAAATATGATTTAAATGAAAATATTAATTAAATATGATTTAATTAATTATTAAAATAATCAATTTAATATATATATATATATATATATATATATATATATTAATTTAATAATTATTATTAAGTTAATAGGGAACGTGGGTGGTTTTCCCACGTTCCCATTTATTATCTCCAACTTCCCACTTCTTCAGACGGAAGAAGTGAGAATTCTTTACGTAACAAAAACAACGGTTGAGTTCTACGAAGAAGATTGCTCTCCCAATTCTCTCTGAAAAAAAAAAAATTATCTTCATTCCCTTATTCCAATTTTGGTTCCCACAAACCATCTCTTGAAGAGAATAGGAAGGTTTCCAAGTGGTGGTGCCTAGATTGGTGATTGGTAGATTCAGAGTCGTCAACGAGCATAAGTTTTCTTCTCTGTATTTTTTATTCAAAGCATGTATAACTATATAAAAAAATTGTTTTTGTAATTTTTTTGCCAATGTATTGGTAATTTTAAGGTTCCAAAATTGGGTTTCTGTAATTTTCCGTTGTAAAGGGTTTTCACCCTTCAATTGGTATCAGAGTCATCTCAATTTTAATTGAGAATTTTAAAAATTTGTATTGGTAAGGTGGGACCTCTGTATTATGAATGTGGTTTTTGCAATTGAATGTTTTTGTAATTTTGGCCATAGATTTACTGTTTTGATAAGATAAAAATGTAAAGACCCCTGCACTTTTGGGCATTTTAATTTGTAAATCTGTAATTTAGAGTCCATTTTTTGGATCTGGGGTGTTTTTCTGAGTTTTTCGACACCAAATTTGCCCAAAACAGACAACCGGAAGGGCATGAACGGGAGTTTTTCGATTCTGTACAGAAATCGAAGCGGAAAAAAAAAAAAAAACCGCGGCTGAAGGTTGAAGAAGGGATGACAGCATGTTGACATCAGCATGACGTCGGCAGTGATCAGCGTGACGTCAGCAGCCACTGTTGGAATAGGCGCGGCTCGTCTCGGCTCGGCTCGGCTCGGCTCAACGGCTCAGCGACTCAACTCGACGGCTTGGTTCTGTGACTGTCGGCTCCGATCGGCTCCGGTTTACCATCTGGTGCCCGTTCAGGCTGTTTTTGAGCCAATTCTTCTTATTTTGGGCCGGTTCAACCAATTTTTAGCCGGTTTGGAGCGGTTTTTGACTGGTTCAAGGTTTTTGGGCCCGGTTTGAAGCTTTTTGAAGGTTTTGAGGCTGGTTTTGGAGCTCTGAAAGTTTTTTTAGGATATTTTAAGACTTTATTATTGTAATTATTGCTTTATTTTATCCTAGGGGCCAATTTTACAGGTTTAATTGTTATTTAAATGCTTTATGAATGTCATTTAGATAAATCCCACCTTAGGTTAAGCATGTTCATGCATTTTTATATATTATAAATGTTATAATGTATGGTTTTAATGCATGATTGTGAATTTTATGAGTAATTTAAAATATGTTGATATTTTAAATATATGAAATTGAATAAGCATGATGCATGACATTACTTAGTTAAATATAATTTGTTATATTTAAATTAATGTATTGTGTATGCTTGATTGATTTTCATATTTTTTAATATAATTGTTATATTAATAAAAGATGAAAATTAATTTGCATTGTGCATATTATATCCATAGTTTAATATAATTGTTATATTAATATAATGTATGCATGTAATATGGTTTTATTTAATTATAATTTGATTTTAATTATAATTTGATTTTAATTATTTAAACCATAGTATGCATGATTATAGGGCTAATCAACTAATTTTATAATAGTTATGAAATTTGATTATTAGAAACCGTTAACCTATAATAAAGAGTTGCATGCAAACATGGGATCTTAGGATTAATTTGGTTTAATTTTAAATTGTTTAAAATTAAATAGACCTAAGATCACATTAATTCTAATAGGATTAGAATTAAGTCTTATTTTTAGTTTAATGAAACTAAATATGACAAATAGGATTTAAGGTTATAAGGGAACTCCACCGGTAAAGTTCTGTCTAAGGCTGGGGGTACTTAAGTTGACGGTTTACGGAATACCTTCTACCTGGAAACTGACCTGGAACCGGCGTTGAATTAACCTTATTCCTATTAGCATAAGATGTCACTAGGTAATTAAATGGTTTAATACACCTAGAAACTTTAGCGTAAAGTTTTATTATAAGTGTTATAAGAATAGACTTAGTTAGATTCATTTAGCCAGAATTTAGCTAAGTGCAACTAAACCCTAAATTAATAGAACATTTTAGTGGGAGAAAAATGGTATATATGATCTATCAATTTTTTGCTCTCACGTCCCTAAGAGTTCACACGTGAGATCCATACTCGGCTTCGTGTCGCCCTGGGCGCGGCCTCCCTTCGGAAAGTGTTTGTATGGGTCAATAACAAGGTGAATAGAGGAAATGTTCATAGTAAGTGGGAGAAGGACGCGTGTCAATGTATCCTACGGTCTCCTCCATTAGGTTGCACCATGAGATTTCTATGATCCGCCTGCTTGTCGTCCTGAAGCGACCATCCCTTCGAAGGGCTTGATCATATAAGTCGAAACATCGAAAACTCTAGAAATGGATAGGATTTCTTAGGTTAATCTTCAACAGTTGTCTTTCCTAACGATAGCCTGTTGAAGCGTACCTCTGGGATCTAAAAATGGTAGGGTCACACTTACGGGATGAATTAAGTTAGTTAATGAATCCTTAACCGAACAACGATAGCTAAGAACTATAGGAATAAGAGTTATTCTAGTATTAGTAATTAGTTGAGATTGTCTCAATTCAGAAGAGGAGTAATTGATCACCCTTCGGTGATTGTTGCTCTAAAACTTCTGAAGTATCGTTGCAAAAACTAAATCATTAGTTTTATTAGGGTTTTTTGATTGTTTGTTTTTTGCTGAATTGATTGGATTGTTTTATGTAATGGGTTAAGACAAAGATAACTAATACGGTTAATTGTTTGCTATTCCAGCATGTCTTCCTCAATTATTGCATTGCTTAAAAAAAGATCAATTAACCGATGAAAATTATGCGACGTGGAAATCGAAACTGAATATGATTCTAGTTATCATTGATCTACGCTTCGTCTTAATGGAGGAATGTCCTCCTTTCCCCACAAAATATGCATCCCAAAGTGTTAGGGATGCATATGACCGTTGGACAAAGGCCAATGACAAGGCTCGCCTCCACATCTTGGCTAGTATGTTTGACATATTGAGCAAGAAACATGAGATCATGGTCACTACACGTCAGATCATGGACTCTCTTAGAGAGATGTTTGGGCAACCGTCCATTCAGATCAACACAAGAGGAAAATGTTGCCCATTCTAGGAGGTTTGCACCTTCATCTTCTGAATCTAAGAAAATTCAGAAGAGGAAAGAAGGGAAGGGGAAAGGTCCTACTATTGCTGTTGAGGGCAAAGGGAAGACTAAGGTAGTCATCAAGGGGAAATGTTTCCACTGCAATGTTGATGAGCATTGGAAAACAAATTGCCCTAAGTACCTTGTTAAGAAGAAAGAAAGGAAGGTAAATATGATTTACTTGTCTTGGAAACATGTTTAGTGGAAAATGACCAAAATGCCTGGATACTTGATTCAAGGGCCACTAACCATGTTTGTTCTTCTTTACAAGAAACTAGTTCCTTCAAGCAGCTTGAAGAGAGTGAGATGACACTCAAGGTTGGAATGGGAGATGTCATTTCAGCTCGTGCAGTGGGAGATGCTAAGTTGTTTTTCGAAAATAAATTCATGTTTTTGGAAAACTTGTACATAGTTCCTAAAATTAAAAGGAACTTAGTTTCCGTTTCTTGTCTTATTGAACATATGTACTTAATTAATTTTTCTATGAGTGAAGCGTTCATTTCTAAGAATGGTGTACATAATTGTTCGGCTAAGCTTGAAAACAACTTGTATGTATTAAGATCTAATGAAGCAAAAGCAGTTTTAAATCATGAGATGTTTAGAACTGCTAATACTCAAAATAAAAGGCAAAGAATTTCTCCAAATAAAAATACCTATCTTTGGCATTTAAGATTAGGTCACATAAATCTCGATCGGATCGGGAGATTGGTAAAGAATGGCCTTCTAAACAAGTTAGAAGATGATTCATTACCTCCATGTGAATCTTGTCTTGAAGGAAAAATGACAAAGAGACCTTTTACTGGAAAAGGTTATAGAGCCAAAGAGCCTTTAGAACTTATACATTCAGACCTCTGTGGTCCGATGAATGTAAAAGCTAGAGGGGGTTTTGAATACTTCATCTCTTTTATAGATGATTATTCAAGGTATGGTTATTTATACTTAATTGAGCATAAGTCTGAAGCTCTTGAAAAGTTCAAGGAGTATAAGGCTAAAGTTGAAAATTTATTAAGTAAAAAGATTAAAATACTTCGATATGCTCGAGGTGGAAAGTACATGGATTTGAGATTCCAGGTCTATATGATAGAACATAGAATCCAATCCCAACTCTCAGCACCTGGTACACCTCAACAAAATGGTGTATCAGAAAGGAGAAATAGAACCTTGTTAGACATGGTTCGTTCAATGATGAGTTACGCTTAATTGCCTAGCTCGTTTTGGGGGTATGCAGTAGACACTGCAGTTCATATCTTGAACAATGTTCCCTCGAAGAGTGTTTCTGAAACACCTTTCGAGTTATGGAGAGGACGTAAACCTAGTTTAAGTCATTTCAGAATTTGGGGTTGTCCAGCACACGTGTTAGTGACAAATCCCAAGAAGTTGGAACCTCGTTCAAGGTTATGCCAATTTGTTGGTTACCCTAAAGAGACGAGAGGTGGTCTATTCTTCGATCCACAAGAAAATAGAGTGTTTGTATCGTCAAATGCTACTTTCTTGGAAGAAGACCACATGAGAGACCATAAACCACGAAGCAAATTAGTATTAAATGAAGCTACCGATGAATCAACAAGGGTTGTCGATGAAGTTGGTCCCTCATCAAGAGTTGATGAAACCACCACATCAGGTCAATCTCATCCTTCTCAATCGTTGAGAATGCCTCGACGCAGTGGGAGGATTGTATCACAACCTAACCATTATTTGGGTTTAACTAAAACTCAGGTTGTCATACCAGATGATGGTGTTGAGGATCCATTGTCCTATAAATCGGCAATGAATGATGTAGATAAGGACCAATGGGTCAAAGCCATGGACCTTGAAATGGAGTCTATGTACTTCAATTCAGTGTGGGAACTTGTAGATCTACCTAAAGGGGTAAAACCTATAGGGTGTAAATGGATCTATAAGAGAAAGAGAGATTCAGCTGGGAAGGTACAGACCTTAAAAGCTAGACTTGTAGAAAAAGGGTATACCCAAAGGGAAAGAGTTGACTATGAGGAAACTTTTTCTCCTGTTGCTATGTTAAAGTCTATAAGGATTCTCTTATCCATCGCCACTTTTTATGATTATGAAATATGGAAAATGGATGTCAAGACTGCTTTTTTGAATGGAAATCTTGAAGAGAGTATCTTTATGTCTCAGCCCGAGGGGTTCATAACCCAAGGTCAAGAGCAAAAAGTTTGTAAGCTGTATCGATCCATTTATGGGTTGAAACAAGCATCTGGATCTTGGAACATCTGGATCCATTGATGAATCTTGTGCATATAAGAAAATCAACAAAGGAAAAGTAGCTTTCTTAGTACTTTATGTGGACGATATCCTCCTCATTGGAAATGATGTGGGATACCTTACTGACGTTAAAGCTTGGCTAGCAGCCCAATTCCAAATGAAAGATTTAGGAGAGGCACAATATGTTCTTGGGATCCAAATCATAAGGGATTGTAAGAACAAAACGCTAGCACTGTCTCAAGCAACCTATATCGACAAAATGTTGGTTCGATATTCGATGCAAAACTCTAAGAAGGGTTTATTACCTTTCAGGCATGGGGGTTCACTTGTCTAAGGAACAGTGTTCTAAGACACCTCAAGAAGTTGAGGATATGAGACGTATTCCCTATTTCTCAGCTGTGGGCAGCTTAATGTATGCTATGCTCTGCACTAGGCCAGACATTTGTTATGCAGTGGGTATAGTCAGTAGGTATCAGTCCAACCCAGGGTTAGACAACTGAACGGCGGTTAAAATTATTCTCAAGTATCTTAGGAGAACGAGAGACTACATGCTTGTGTATGGAGCTAAGGATTTGATCCTTACAGGATACACTGACTCTGATTTCCAAACCGATAAGGATTCTAGAAAATCTACGTCGGGATCAATGTTCACCCTAAATGGGGGAGCTGTAGTATGTCGTAGCATCAAGCAAGGATGCATTGCAGACTCTACAATGGAGGCTGAATACGTCGCTGCTTGTGAAGCAGTAAAAGAAGCAGTTTGGCTTAGGAAATTCCTACATGATTTGGAAGTTGTTCCAAACATGAATTTGCCCATGACTCTATATTGTAATAACAGTGGGGCAGTAGCCAATTCTAAAGAACCTCGTAGCCATAAACGAGGGAAACACATAGAGAGGAAGTATCACCTGATATGGGAGATTGTGCAACGAGGGGATGTGATCATCACCAAGATCGCTTTGGAGCACAATATTGCTGATCCATTTACGAAGACTCTCATGGCTAAAGTGTTCGAATACCCAAGTTTATTGTATTTGTATATATACATTTTATGTAATATACTTGTACATTTTACCATTTCCAATGTTTGAGGATTACTTTATTATGTACATCCCATAAGGACTAGAGTTTTAGTCCAAGTGGGAGTTTGTTGGGTTTTATGTCCTAAAACTCGTAGATAGTAAATATAATCAATTGACTGTCATTAATAAAGTGTTTTATTATTATAATTTCAATAAGTGTTATTGATTATATTATTAGCTTTGTCTTAATAACCTAAATCCAATAAACTAACATCCTAAGTTGTTTGATGAGTCTTGAACAGTATGTAAAGACATACGGGGATCAATGTTCAAGATCAGCTTAAAGGGTCTATAGTATAGGGTTAAGGTTGGGTACCTTATCCTGTTAACATTATGGATACGGCTCACTTTGTATTTGATACAAACACATTGATCTAATGTGTTCGTGTATGCGACATGCGAGTGAGGGTATCCTATGCAATGAGTTTGCATAAGACTGGACCACGAAATAGTAATCACTAGATGTAACTCCGTTAATTAGTTGGATTTCTATTTCATTAGGATGATCCAGGTGACTTAGTCTTAATCCTCAGTGTATTATGAACTCTTGTTTGCGAGGGATTGTCCTTTGATCTGTACGGGTGAGCGTGGCCAAATTGCCGACTCATATGCTTATCATTTTGGGGACAAGACCGAGTGGGGAGTTGGGAACATAATCACATAAGATAGAATTCACTCCTTCCCGCCTTTAGAGTAAGTAGATAAGTGTTTCCTTAAATGGTGTCTCCGGGACTTGAACAAAAGGTCCTACCCTCTCTATGGCACGAGAGGGTTTTCTGTTTAGTGGTTGGACCATAAACAGGTTGTTCATTAGATGAGCACTGGTATTTAAGGACTAGAGGTAACCTATAGGTAAAACGGTAATTTGACCCAGCTGGTGTTACGAACACTTGTGAAGGACTAACTTACTAATATTGGTCTATATCCGTGGACACAGAAATATATCTACAGTGAGAAAAGTTCAGCTGTGAGTCTTTAATGGAGTGTACAGACAGTTATGAGATTTATTTATATTGGTTGTAATTTGAAATGTTCAAATTTACTTTGGGAATTAATATAATGTATATTGATACATTATAATCTAAAGTTTATTAGACTTTATTATATAAATTTAATTTTGGATATGATTCAAAATTAAATTACGAGAGAATAAAATATTTGAATAAGTTCAAATATTAGTTTAATTTGAATTAGATTCATATTAAAACTATAAGTTAAAATTTAATGTGTAGATGATACATATTAAAACTATAGGTTATGAGAGAAATTTATATTTGAATATGATTCAAATTATGGATTAAATTAAATATAAAATATTTAATTTAGAAATTAATTAATTATAGAATTAATTAATAGTTTAGTTTAATTTGATTTAATTAAATTGAAACTATAGGTTATGTGCCACCCACGTTTCCTATTAACTTAATATTAATTATTAGATGGAAAAATATTCCAATTTTGGTTCCCACAAACCATCTCTCGAAGAGAATAAGAAGGTTTTCAAGTGGTGTATTTGTTCCAATTAAAATTGGGTTTCTGTAATTTTTCGCTGTAAAGGGTTTTCATTCCTTCAATATTCTCATTTATCTATCTCCTCCCTCCTTCCAAAACTTGGGTACCCTAAAGGCCCAAATCTATTGGTCAATCAATAGGTATATGAACGAGCTTCCACATTCTAAAATAATCAATGTAGGAATGCTTTGGAGAATAAAATAATATATTTTTTCTTTTTACAAATTTTTCATCCAATAAACACATTTTGAAAGAATGAGATATAACAACTCCACATAACCTCATTTTCCGTAACCCAATTGCCATTGCTATATACAAGACCTTTAATGAATTCTTTTTTCGTCTAATGGAGGGTTTTTATGAAACCATTACGTATTTCGATCACCTGACTTTAGCCAGCTCTTTCGAGACAGTTGCCTTCAGAAAATTTCGTCTAAATGAATAGCTCTATCAATTCATCTTCCAATTAGTGAAGAATGTTGAATTTGGTATCCTCAGCATCCCTAACTTGTTAAATTTGGTCTCGAAGCCGATTAACTTTCATAGATAAGTTTTTGGATGACGATCCTTCTCATCAACGAAAAGCCTCACGACACTCAATTAAGAAATGAACGGTTCTTAGTTATGTACATTAGTTGTACTCACAGATGTGCACAATCAATTCAACTAAAAGAATAAGAGGAAAAACGAATAATACATCAAATACTTGTTGAATACATAGTTATGACTGAAGGTACATCACTTTACACATTTATCAACGTGTTGTCCTAGAACTGATTCATCAGAACTTAATATGTGACAACATAGTAATCATAACTCATAGGAAAGAGATAATATCTCCCCCTTAATCGTGAAATTATATATGTTGTATTCAATCCAAGTCCAAATGACTTGATGTTTCTTCTATCAGTTTTTCTTATTGTTTTTCCGTAGAGAAAATCCACACCAAGAAAAACTTACCGTCAATGTTTATGTACTTTTTCTTTCTTCGAACACATCATCTCACACATAATTTGACCAATATATAAGAAATAAATCATAACAACCTGTGGGACCATTCTTGAAAGAAAATCTTAAATGATTCTTTACCAATTCCATAATCAATCTATCAATAATGATTTAATTTGCTCGTGATGAGATAAAATAGGAGGGACCGTTTACTAACAAACTCCCCCTTGAGACCACCTATCTTTATTTCTCCAGACAAGCACATATCATCATACATAACAGCAAAAAACCCAACAACCATACTACCAAGACACATCACTTAGAAAAGCATCAACAGAGATCATACAACAAGAATTATCGCACTTTACAACTAGAACACACAGCCCATGGAGTTATAAAAAAGTTGGCTTCATTGCATTTAGCACAAAAGTAAACAAAACCAAACCATCTATCAATAATTCATAGAAGTAGCCTAATAAAAAAAAACAGAGAGAAGTAATAGAAAGCTAATAATCTAAATCAATCAACCAGAAGTATAGATCAAAAAACAATAATAAAAACACTCCCCATTGCTTGTTGCAAAAATAAAAATTAAGCTTGAGGATCATAAGAGGAAGCAGTAAACTTCGATGCCACACGACGAAGATCATGCAAATATTTTCCAACACCGAGCGCCAATCAGAGAATTCACTAATTTGACGAGTTAGAGAGTGGGACTCAGAAACCAGAGCCTAAAATAGACGATTCGACAAGGATATGGGTACCACGAGAGAATGTTCGACAACAAGGCTACAACAGACAGACTCCTGGAACCCCTAAACGGAGTATTAAAATCAGTTGGAACATCTGATACATGTAACCCTTGAAACAACTGCATACTTAGAGAAATAATTTTAGGAGCAGTACCAACGACATCAATGGAAGCCATAATGGATGGGTGTTGACACAGAAGAAAGTTACTCAGAAGCCTTGAAAAGCATATGGGAATGTGAATAGCAAAGGTATCAACATGGCACAACAAATCATTGAAGACAAACTCCCCCACATTCACCTTAACCCCAGTACCAACAAGATAGATAAAATGACCCAGAGAAGTAGAAATTGTAGAGCCATGAGTTGAAGGAATTCAATTCGAGATACCTATCTTGTGCAAGATGGCATATTTGATGGTCAACGATGCAACATGCAGTTGCCCATCCACCAACTACATAGGTACCGTGCCACCAATGAATTCTTCAGCCATACACTATGGTGTAGGATAGGAAACTAAGTAATCAACATGCAGAGTGATCCGGAAAAACTGATTGAGCAACTCTCGAGATACAGTGAAACACACACCCCTAATATGTACCTTGTGAAACTCATTAGCACTCGAATCATTGAAGTCAGAGGGTAGGTTTATGACCAATTCACATATCAACCGGGGTAGAATGAGCCAACTTCAAAGACAGTTCTAATCAACCCAACATTTCAAATAAAATCAATAACAGCAGGACAAGAGTGATATTGGTCAGATATGTTAGACCCATCCATAATGCGACGTTTAACAACAAATTTCCATTTGGGAGAATCTTTCAGCGACCAACCTTGGTAGTTACAACCCGTTGCTCTTTGACATTAGGTCTTCGAGGTCCTTGGGATGAGAGAGCCAACAGGACTTGGAGGCAGAATAGGAATAGACGAGGCTCCGGGAATGTAGTCATCGTTAGTGTCCTCACCCAAATCGACCTCATTAGTTTCAAATGTACCTTCAAAAGACTGAGAAGATGATGAAGTAACTGGAAAAGAAACCTGATGAACATGAGACTTATCTCAATCTGCAGTGCGAGTGGGGATATCTGGAATCACCCGAGATGGTGGAAAAGAATGCAAAATCGGAGAGGGAGGAGATACACGAGTTGATGATCTCATAACCTGAGGGGCAGAGGCAAGAGTCGATGACTGACCAGACTGATCCCTCTTTTTGAAACGACTAAGCAACTTAGAGAGAACAACATAATCGTCCTCATCCGAGGAATTAAAATTTGAATCTAGAATAACCGTTTCAATGGAAACCCTAGATCCAAGAATGAACGAGGAAGTAGATGGCTGGGAGAAGTGGGGATGAGAGACGTTGGGTACCTCAGTTTTGATCGTGATAGGAGGTGCATGGCCAGAGGAGGTGCCTGCATGTGAACTCTGAACAGGACCATTCTTAAAAGAAAATCTTAACTGATTCTTTACCAACTCCATAACCAATCTATTAATAATGATTTAATTTGCATGTAATGAGATAAAGTAGGTAGGACCATTTACTAACATTAGCCATGATCTTCTAAAAAGTGACATTGTCTCTAATGGTCTCATTGCTCGGACCTCATATTTGAGAGATGAGTTAACCACATTTTACATCTTCCATCCAGATCTCTTCAAATCCTAAAGGCTTAATGCCACACATATGACCCTAATACACTTGATTACTGTCAAATGAAAGACAAATTGGGTCTATGATCATATTTATACCATTCTAAGTGTCGACCCTATACTATAAAAAGAAAAAAAATCACAAAAGCATCATTGCTTTTAAATAGTAATTCCTAAACCAAGTGAACTTTTTTCCCTTATAACCCAAATCCTGAAGATTAACATCGTCAAAGGTTTCCCTTAAAGGCATATGAAGATCATCATCGGATACACCACCTTATTGTTCACCACACACCACCCACTGCACTGCACAATACTATAATTAAACAACCTTCAAATTAAATGAGTTCTCAAAGTCAATCTTTTTCTTTTTTTTTTTTTAGATTCCAGACATCCATATATATAAACCTGTAAATGGCCACTGGCCAATGCACACCCTTTTATTTCATCACAAAATCAATATGCCCCCTAGAGAAGGAATGAATAATAACATCCACTTTATCTTTTCACATCAAACACAAACTGCCACTCGCCACTAGCAACTGAAAAACAATTGTTAAAAGACAATCAATTTTTAATATTTTCCATTTGCCTCACACCACATTTTGTCTTAGATAAGAGAACAATCATGTGGTTAAATTTCTCGACCATATCATAAAGGACATCGAATGCTCTCGGGTTCCTTATACCTTGAGAGTTCCAACATAATGCTTTCGTGGCGACCCACAGGACCTTAAATGGGTCTCTGACGATAATACATTCTTTAAAACCATGTCTTCCACTTGCATTCTTTTAGAATTTGAGATGTAATATCACTACTACAAAAACAGGATTTCTTGACGGTTTTAAACTGTCAAGAGTGATTATTCTTGACGGTTTTAAAATCGTCGTTGAATCCAGTGTCAAGAAAGGCATTTTTCATGACAGTTGTGAAAAACGTCAAGAATTGTTAACGTTGACAGTTTAGAACCGTCAAGTATTCCATTTTTCATGACAGTTTAGAACCGTCAAGCATAGGTTTTAATGACAGTTTAGAACCGTCAAGCATAGGTTTTAATGACAGTTTAGAACCGTCAAGAATGTGACTATGAATGACAAAAACCGTCAAGAATGCGAATATTCATGACATTTTAAAACCGTCAAGAGTGCATTTTTCATGACATTTTATAACCGTCAAGAAAGTCGTCGTTTATGACATTTTGTACCCGTCAAGAGTATTCTTTTTCATGACATTTAGAAACCGTCAAGAGTGATTTTTAATGACATTTTAGAACCGTCAAGAATCTCGTTGTTCATGACATTTGCGAACCGTCGAGAATTTTTCATTTTTTTAATTGTAATTTATTTATATTATTGTTCCTGTATTATACTCTCATTGGTCCAAGAATTCAACTACATATAAACGACAAATATACATCAAATGACAACTAAACATCATTCATTCATATCATTTCCAAAACTTTGCATCATATTCATATATCATTTACAAAACCAATACATATGAACAGTTCACCTATCAACAACTCACCTAAACTCTAAACCTCAACAAAGTCCCAAAAGTATATCAATCAATCCCCACCTCCCTCTCCCCCTCCATATAAACATTTCAAAAAATCAACCACAAAAAATAAAGTTTCCTATTTCAGAGATGACAAATAAATCCTAAATCATATGTACGAACCCAAAAACTCAACCCGCACCTCATCTAACTCGGCCTGTGAGTATGGTTTTCTTGTATCAATCTGTAGACATGCAAAATAAATGAATTAGTATTCATAAAAATTATTATACCCACAATATTGGATCAAAAGTAAACTATCTAAAGAACAAAATAAACTAGATCAATCCCAATTCTTTAAATTAGTATTCATAAAAATTATTATACCCACAATTATAGCAAAATCTATCATTGATTGCATCAATCTCATCGTCACTATTAGAAGTCGCACAACTAAAAGACCATAGAAAATCAGAACTGAAATTAAATAAAGAATAAAATATGAACCTAAAACATCCTTTATGTCACGGAGTCTCTGGGGAACCTTTTTGGCCTGAAGCCTCTTATTTCTGATGTGGCATGCGCAGTTTCTGAAATATAAATATGAACAAGAGTGACAACAAGCTAGACCTATCCCAAATCCATCCAACAACCTAGCTATTTAAAGTATCAACACATTAAGCAACCACAGCATGATCAAACCACTTAGAATATAAAGCAGTGATGACAGTATCAATATAAAGCTCTTAAAACAAACGTAAAAAGTTTCAAAGCAACACTTTAACACTTGAAACAGCAAAAAAAAAATGTTTAAATGTCACTTCGAGTCTCGTAACAATTCCAAGAAGATTCTATACTCACTTTGATTCTCAACCAACCAAAAGTTTTCAAAAAGTGTGTGAGTAACACTTTAACCCCTGAAACGAATGAAGAGAAGTATTGAATCTCAAAACAACCTATATTGCTCCACACACTTACAATCAAGCCCCCTTTGAGAAAACACTTTAAAGAATTGGTATCACATATTGATAATAAGATTGGCTAGTTGCATTAGGAAATAGAAAGAAAAACAAGTGGCGCACCTTTCTAATAACATACTAGCAGACCACAATGTGGCGTGTACCATATGCAATAGCCTGTCCATGGGAATTGCAGTGCTCAACAATGTGGCGTGTACCATGGGAATTGCCTGTACGGTGGCAAGGTACAAAATAGAAAGCTGTTGCTCACTTGTGTCAAGTGTTAACCCATAGATCACTCCTTTTGCTTTTGGATCCGAAATAGGAGACCTAATCCATGGTGCAATCAAATTCATTGATAATCTCTAGCAAGGAAAGGAAGAAAAATAACTCCTGGAAAAATTACTCGGCAAAATGTCTCAGTCTTTCATTCACCTATTTCCATGAAAATCAGGAAGTATGTGTATATCTTCGGTCAAAGCCGCAAGAAATGGACTTTTCAGATCAACCACCAAATTCTCCAACAACTTGTTCAACATATCAAACACAGAGATATCTGAAAGATTAAAATTTAAAAAGAAAAAACAAAAGAGAAGATGAACAATTCCAGATTAGACACAATCATTTAACTTTTAAGTATACTCTACTTTAATCACAGTAGACGGCATCAATATAATCAAATAACAAAAAGAGTCATACTTTGCGAAGCAGCACGGTTTGCAAGATGAGGAGAGGCAACATGATTTTGAATTATGTGATCAAGTAGAGCACCGGTAGCACTCTGACCACCTTCAGTAAGCCAATACTCAGGTATCATTGCTGACATTTAAAAAAAAAACTCATGTCATTTAGGAGTTTTATGGAAAAGATGGCAATCATCATTAGAAGAAATACTGCAATAAAACTGTTCCCTCTTTACTAAGCTATGAAAGAAATAGATATTAAATATTAGACATTTGAACTCAGCAACCAACAAAGACAGTAAAATAACAAATTGTTGTATGGTATCAGTAATTGGCACAGAACATATCCATGTAAATTTTGATGGTAAAAGCATTTTCGTTATCCTATTGAGAACATAGTCCACCTGCCTCTTTCCTCCTCACCATGCTACTATTTAAAATGAAGAACTTGACAGAAAATATTGGAATTAATTTCAACCATACCTGACCAAAACGGTCCCCATACACCAGGAATAAAGAGCTTATCCCTTGAGACAACCATATGGCAGGTAGATGTTCCACAAACCAGTGCCATACGATGCAATACCATCTCCTTATCGAAACCTAGAACAGTTAATTTCAATATGAAAGAATGAAATATAATAAGAAAAAAAAAGATGAAATATATAGGACAAACCACAACCTTCAGAATCAGAATCTTGCCCAGGTACACTTTCCAACACCCCAACTCCACCTGCATGAGCATCAATCAGTGAAACACCAATAGGGATGCCAGCAACCAAACCTAGTTCCTGATAAGCACAAAGAAAAAACAATTCAATCAAATTAAAAATGACCCTGAAGTTGATTTCTTACTTTATTATTTTTGTTTTTTTGTTTTATTTTTATTCCTATTATTAAACAGTTTAACAGCCAGAGCAAATTCTCCTTTCCCTACCCTATCAATGCAATATTGCATATTACATAAATGTTCGCTAATAAGGAATTTTCAGAATTCTAAGTTCAAATTTTGAGGACGACGTTTCTTACCTTCGCAGCTACTGGAGTCAGACCAGAACCCAAGGGGTGACCAGGGAATGCTACACTTCTTCCTAATGACATTATACATCAATAACTTTGTACAATCAATTACTGAGTTGCAATAAGTAAACCAGTTTTATGGGATTGGTACAATAAACAAAAAGTAGAGTAAATGAGTACAAATACATCCACATACACATTAGAGAAATGGATTCCAAAACTGGAAGAGAAATGAAGAGAGAAGAAGAAAGTGATGGAAAGTGGCTCTTTGTCTCACCAAATGACCTCTCACCATTGCTTGTAATTTCACCAATCCTTCAAAGCACACAGAGCCTTCCTAGCCTGAAATTTCAATCACAACACACAATTGCTTCAAATCTTCAATTTGGGAATCGTCAATTTAGGGGAACATTTTGAGTTTATATATCATACAACCACCCTTAGAGGACATAAAAAGTTTGGAGAATAAAAAGTTCGAAGGATACATCATACAACCACCCTTAGAGGAAATAGAAAAATGCAAAAAAGAGGCAGCGACTTGGGACGAACTTGTGAACGACGGCGGACAAACCTGTTGCGGCGGCGGACGAACCTATTCTGAACGACAACCTACGAACACACCAAATCTTCAGCGGTGGACAAACGCAACGTCTTCAACGGCGGCTTGTGATGAAGGGGGCTTGCGAGCGTAAGCACACCAAATCTTGCGATGAAAGAGATGTGAAGTTTTCGATCGTGAAGAGAAATATGGAGGGGGAAAAGTTAGGGCTTTTTTACAAAATTTGGGGGAAAAGAGGAAATTTGAGAAAGTAAAATTAAAAGTGGCAAAATTTTAATTGAAATAGAGGAAAGCGTAATGTGAAAAAGAAAAAAGAATTTCGCGCTTTTAGTATTTTCATTTTTCCCCCTTTTTTCCTCCTATTTTTTATATTGTTTTTTTATTATTTTTTCAATTAATTTAGTAATTCTTGACGTTTCTAAAACGTCAAGAAAAATTCTCTTACTTGACGTTTTAAAAATGTCAAGAAATTTTAAAATTTCTCAGTCTCCGCCTTTTCATTAAAATTCTTGACGTTTTAAAACGTCAAGAATTTAATCGATATTTCTTGACGTTTATAAAACGTCAAGAATGTAATTGATATTTCTTGACGTTTTTAAAACGTCAAGTATAATTACATATTATTTTACATTTGAAAAACGTCAAGAATGTCGATTTTATAATAAATCTTGACGTTTTAAAAACGTCAAGAATTTAGAAGATAATCCTTGACAGTTTATAACAGTCAAGAAAAACGTTCATATTGCTTGACGGTTTAAAACCGTCAAGAATTCGGAAAATTGCCTCCCCTCCGCCTTTTCATCAAAATTCTTGACGGTTTTCCTATTAAACCACTCCTTTCTTGACGGTTTTATCAAAAACCGTCAAGAAAAGAAAAAACCAACCGTCAAGAAAGGGTCTTTTTCTAGTAGTGTATGGTGTTAGGTAACTCTACTACCCTCATCAATTTTTTTTCCTTTTTGAATCTTCGTAAAGAATTAGATTCATGCTTAGGACTTCACTGAACAATCACCTCCTATTCTCCCTCATCAGATCTGTTCTCTCATCTGTTCCATTTCACTCACCATTTTCACCATTTTTACCTCCATAAACATATTTCCTAAATTACAAGGACCCCCCCCCCCCCCCCCCCACAGCTTTATTTTGCGATATAACTTCCCACTGGCACTACCGACCTTCAAACCCCTACTCTTGCTCCCTATTTTCAACTATATCAGATCCCTCTTCAATAACCTCTTTCTTTCTACTCCCTTTATCAACAACTCTCTCCCCACTATCTCCCACACCCACTCTCCACCTCTCTTCATCACTTCTACTATCTCTCTTAAACTTTCCTCTTCTTTCTCCCTTACTTCTTGAAGATAAGAAATTGTCATCCCCCTTCTACCCTAGAATCCTTTACTACCCTCTCTTTCGTCTCATCTACCTAAGCGCCCCTTTTTTACTGCTTCAATACGCATCCAATCCCATATGGTAGAGAACATTCCTTTTGGTCTTTGACATTTAGATCCAAAATATTCATGGATAGTATGTCCAATCAATCCATAACGGTAACATACAATTTTTCATATTTAATTCGACACCATACCTCTATTTCCTTATATATCTGCCACTTTAACCCCCTTCGTAGTGGAGAGACTTCACGTCTAATATGATTGATTTTTATTAATATTCTTATGTAACTACCTAGTCCACTTACTTTTGTATTCACTATCAATTTCAATACCCTCATCAAAAGGTAGATCATGTAATTGAATGCACATCGGACCAAAATTGGAATAAAGAATTAAAACTATCAAAACCATTAATTTGTTCCATAACAAGAAGCCCATGATGGAAAGACCAATGACCATTGTTTAACGTTCTTAACATGTCCTGTTTAGATCTGAATTGAATCATGAACAAGTTATCACCAGAACCACGTTAATTCTTGTGTGAATATGGACTCTCCCTGCCACACAGACACAATTGAATATACGCATCATTGAGCAACTAAAAAGGATGATTGCTGATTATTTCTTCTTTTCTTTTTCGTCGTTTGTTAAAGAAAGATGATTGCACATCTTTTTTATTTCCTCCATGGCACTAGGATCTAAAAATCTTGGTACAGATAAAAAATAGTACCCAATACTGATAAAAGAAACAACAGTAAGCCCTACCTCCTAATTAGAGAGAAACCTTTATGAGAAGGGAAAAAAAGAAAGGGGTATGCCTTTCGATTAAATACAAACTTATTTCATATTGATTATGACTATAGCAAAATAGATTTTAACTATTTCTTATACTCACTCTCTCAATGATGTTAGGACCCAAACAAAACTTCAAAAGAAAAAAAAAAAGCCTCTCCAAAAATAATTATATATTTATTTTGACAAATATGCAAGATGTGAGTCTCAAACTTTAATTATACTAGTTAAGTTACGTTAATTTTGACTTAATTTGTAAAATTCATTCACTTATTTACTTTGTAGAAAAGGAGACAACAAAATAATTAACTTTTCTTTTTTGTCTTTATAAAGTTACCTATTAAACTATTAATAGGATTTTTTTTTTATGGGGAGGGAGATTATTCTTTTTTAAAATATATTATTGTTTAAAATAGAATCCTCTCTGAATTTTGGAAACCAAGGACTTAATAGTTAATCTTCTAAGAAAAGGAACCTTAGGTAAACCTTTATTTTTATTAAAAATCATATTTACATCAACAATTTTCGTTGTGTGATCTAAAGGAAATTACATTTTAGGCCATGAAAGTATGAGTTAAGTTGGGATTTTAAAAAAGAAATATTATAGTTTAAAAAATGTGGTTGTTTTGAGTAAATAAAAAAGACCTATTTCAATCAGACCAAAAAAGAAGAAAAAAAAGTTTTTTTTCTCTAAAAGTTGGTACTTTCATTTTTCTCTAGAAAAAATAACTTCGTAAAATTTCCCTTAGGAAGGTCTCCAAGTGGTAGATTCAGAGTTGTCAACGAAAATAAGTTCCCTTTATTTCTTCTCTATATTCTTTTAGAAGCATGCTTAGTTGCCTTACAGTAATTTAGATTTTGTATTTATTTGTCAATGTACTGGTATTTTTAGATTTCAATTAAATTGAGTAATGATCTTTGTTACATTTTCCATTGTGAAGGGCTCTTATCCCTTCACCGACGTTACATTCTGACATCGGCAATAGTTTCTTCCATTGCAGCGTCGGAAATATATTCCCCAACGTCATGGAAAGAGCATCATGGGGAAGGTGCTTATTTTGCACGGCATGTCTGTGTCGGGAGATATTATTATATTAATTTTTTAATTATTTTTCATAACAAATTATCAAAATAAAAATTGTAATGTATAAAATTAAATAGTAAATCCAAATGTATAAGAAAAATTACAAATACTTTAAATTCTTCAAAACCAATTACATAAAAAGGAAAAAAAATACTACCCTATCTCCTAATTATTGCCATGGATGCCAAATTCAATGAATTCCAAACCTACAATGACATAAAAGTAAATTTAGATATATATCACCGATGACAAATTAAACAAATTAAAAATTGAAAAATACGTAACCCAAGTGTTCACGGTCCTCTCTATGCCCAACTCATTTCCTCACTCATCTTTCTCATAAAAATCTCTCTAGCGTGTATCTCTTGCTTACATGAAGAGCAGAACTCCCAGCAGTAGTCTCTCGGGACTTAGGCTTGGGGCCCCAACCAAGACCTTTTGAGTAGCCCGGTCACCTACCTAAAACGATCTTGCATATCTCGACCCTAGAGAGTGGTTGAGAACCTTCTGCGGTAGGTTGGGATTGAAATTCCAACATTTTATTCTGCACCAAAAGTTTTACGTTATTAACTAATAATTAAAAGTAGTAAAGGTTTTCATAAACTTACATGCACATTCGCGGTCGTCTGTGAAACGAACTGGCCACTTCTATTGGCTTCTGTTTCTCTAAACAACTCCACACGGTTCATAGGTTCACCTCATTTTTCAGTGAGCTCGTGTTATCGTTAGGAACAACTTGGACTCGCTACTGTGGTTGTAAGACTACTTCGCTCTAGCAGCCTTATTGATCATTGATTGCTCCTACATGTAAACAATCAAAATGTTACAACCAAACAATAAAAAAGAAGTACCATGAAGTAAAAGTAGAAGATATAAATCACCTAAAATTGTCAAGTCATGTAATGATCGTAGAAGAAGTGCCAATCTTCCACTTGATTCATTAATTTGGGTGGTGGATTGGCACCTGCTTCTTTAGAGTCGCTGAATTGCTTGAAATGCCTATGGTTGTCTATCCTGAACTCTTTCCACATGCTAAGCATTTGATGCTCAAAAAATTGATCGAGTAAGTGCTCAATCGGTGAAATCAAGCACGAACCATCGCTACAAAAGAAAAATACATATGGAATAGTTTTCTATATATGCAAGTTTAACATATATGTAAGATAGTTTACAAACTTACCCGTAGAACCTATTCCTAAATTTCATCAAACCCTTGTTCATCGTTAAAAACCTAAAGCATAAATATATTTGATTAGTATTATATTCCTCCTCTAAAAATCCATCATTACACCTCACAAGTATCCAATATCCCAACTTTAACTATAGCTAAGTTTAAACTAAAAAGGCTACCATAACTGCATGATAGCCAGAAAAACCTAACTACATTATACTTCAATCTTTTAAAGCTGTCGAACACTTCCAACAAACCTTACAAGCTACCTAACGCTTTTAACAAATTATAAACTACTAAAGGCTACCACAACTACAAGATAGCTAGAACGAATCAATCAAAATGCATGCTTTGATCTTTACAATATAACTAACACTTAATTCCAACAAACAAAGCATAGTAAAAGATTTAAAACTAGAGGCTACCATAACTATAGGATAGCCACAACAATTTCAACAATTTAACAATTCAACAATTCAACCCTAAAACTCTAACAATCTCAACCCCAACATAAGTTTCAACAATTTAAAGCATAAACCTACAATAATTTCAATATACATTTTATACATACAATTTCATTAATAAACTTCAAACAATTTCAATACATTTAAATATAAATTTCAACCCTAAACCTATAACAATTTTCAATATACATTTTATACCTACAATTTCATTCCTAAACTTCAAACAATTTTAATAAACAACTTCAATATGTTTAAATATACATTTTAACAATTTTAACTCTACCCATGCAAACAATTTGGACATATAGGACATACATTCATTCAAAACATTTATTTAACTAAAATAAAACAAAAAACAAAAACACAACCTACTTGTAGAGCGAGGCGACCAAATAAAAGACGAGGGGAGGACGATGAGCAACGGAGCAAGACAACGACTGATAACAATGACACGACGCTCTCTCTCTCTCTCTCTCTCTCTCAACCTCTTCCTCTTTTCTTTCGTTTTGAGTTTTGTGTTCTGTGAACACAAAACTCAAATAAATAGAGGATCTCCCAACGCACTTCAAAAACGTCAGGAGATCCCCCTATTCCAAGACGTCATAAGTGAATCATCAGGAATAGTTTTACCCATTCCCAACGTTTCACTTATGGCATCGGGAATGGTTGAAACCATCCTCGACGTGTCATGCATAGCTTCAGGGAATGATAAATAATTATTTTAATTGTTTACTCTTTTCCAACGACATCAACATAGACGTCGGGGTTGGTGTAAACATTTTCGACGTTTATTTGCATGGCGTCAGGGAAATTAAAAATAAAATAATAATATCTCTTTTCCCTAAGGTTGTGAACATTGACGTCGGGGATTGGTGGATCATTCCCAATGTCTAAACGTGTACGTCAGGAATGGGTTCCTCCATCAACGCATGACTAGCAGCGTTGAGAATGGTAGGACATTCTTGACGTAATTTTCATCCACGTCTCTTTCAATGTCAAAATGCCTCAATTTCTTGTAGTGTTTGAAGATTTTCTAGGAGATGAAGTAAATATATCCAACTTTACATGTTTAGTAAAGTTTGATGTGGAGAAATTTGATAGAAGGATTAATTTTGGCTTGTGTCAAGTTCAAGTCAAGGATGTGCAAGTACAAGCTAGGTTACGCAAGGCCTTGAAGAATAGACTAGGCAGTGGTGCTTCCAAAGAGTCAAGTGATAATAGTGGTCCAAAAGAGTCCAATAGAAGTTCTATAAAGTCCAGCATAAGTGATGAAGATTAGGAGGCAATAGATTGGAGAGCTGTAAGTGCAATTAGGCTAAATTTGGCTAAAAATGCACTTGCATAAATGTGCATGAAATTTCAACAACCAAAGAACATTGCAAGAAGCTTGATGCAATGTATCAAGTAAAAAGCATGTTCATATCAGTTCTACTCGAAGGAGCAATTTTTCCTACTGCAAACAGCGGAAGGTACAAAAATCACAAATCATCTAAATGTTCTCAATGGAATCATTTTTTAGTTAGAGGTAGTAGGAGTGAAGATAGAAGATGAAGATAAGCCATTGTGACTTATCTGGCCACTTCCTCCTTCTTATGGATATATGAAGTCAATCTTGATGTACCAAAGAGAAATTTTAGATTTTGGTGAGGTTACTAGTAAACTTCTGTCAGAAGAAAAGAGACTAAAGAGTGAAGGGCATACTTTACAAGAGAGTTCGATACTGGCAAGTAGCAAATGGAAGAAAAAAGAGTTCGTAAAAAAAAAGCTGGGAATGTAGACAATCTGGATATATGAGAAAGAACAGTCCAAATAGAGCATGTTTGCTAAATGGCTCTAAGTTAGACGCTAAACTTGTCTCCATTATTATAGATGATAAAAGTTCATATTGTATTCAAGAAGTCAGAGAAAAGTATATTTCTTATTATTTTGAGTCAAAGTAAAGTTACATATATAAAGAGAACAAAGGAACCCTAGACCGTATGTACAATTACGATATATCATAACACTCCCCCTCAAGCTGAAGCAAATGTGTCGATCATGTCCAACTTGTTGCACAGATAGCTTTTTCTTGCTCCATTTACAGCTTTGGTTAGAATATCTCCCAATTGTTCTCCAATCTTCATATATACTGTGGATACCAACCCATTTTGGATTTTATCACGAATGAAGTAACAATCCACCTCAATATGTTTAGTTCGTTCATGAAATACTGGATTAGATGCAATGTGAAGTGCAACTTGATTATCACACCATAATTTAGCTGGCACTATTATACTGAAGTCTATCTTAGATAATAGTTGGTGAATCCATACTATTTCGCACACAGATTGTGCCATAGCTCTATATTTTGACTTAGCATTCGAACGAAAAACAACATTTTTTTTCTTATTCTTCCATAATACCAAGTTTCAACCTACAAAGACACATCCAAAAGTCTATCTCCTATCCTCTCGAGATCCTGCCCAATTAGCATCAGAAAAACATTCAACTCTCGCATGTCCATGATCTTTGTATAAGATCCCACGTCCAGGATCAACTTTCAAATAACACAAAATCTACTATACTGCAGCCCAATGATCCACTATAGGGGAAGATACAAACTTACTTACCACACTTACAGAAAAAGCAATGTCTGATCAAGTCACTGTTAAGTAGTTCAACTTTCCAACTAATCTCCTATATCTCTCAGGATCTTTACATAATTTTTCTTCTTTAACAAGTTGCTAATTCGGCATCATTGGAGTACCACTTAGTTTGGCTCCTAATTTTCCTGTCTCAAACAACAAATCAAGTTCATATTTTCGTTGAGACAAATAAATATCTTTCTTACTTCTCATCACTTCAATGCCTAAAAAATATTTCAATTGACCAAAATCTTTCGTATGAAATTGACCCTGAAGGAAAGTTTTGAGAGATGAAATACCTGATGCATCATTTCCAGTAATAACAATATCATCAATATGTACAACTAGTAAAACTATACCATTATCAGATCAGCGATAGAAAACATAATGATCATGTGTACTCTTCTGATACCAAAGCATACAAGAGTTTGACTAAACTTACTAAACCACGCACGTGGACTCTATTTCAAACCATACAAAGATTTTCGAAGGCAACATACTTTATCACTCTCCCTCTAAGTGACAAACCTAGGTGGTTGCTCTATATAAACTTCCTCTTGAAGATCATACCTTGCAGAAAAAGCATTCTTAATGTCAAGTTGATGCAAAGGCCAGTTATGGGTAGCAACCATAGAAAGAAATAGACGAATAGAAGTTAATTTGGCAACTAGAGAAAATGTATCTGAATAATCAATTCCATAGGTTTAAGCATAACCTTTGGCAACAAGATGAGCTTTCAATCGAGCCACTGTTCCATCAGGATTCACCTTAACAGAAAATACCTATTTACAACCAATGGCCTTCTTTCCTGCAAGACGAGATACCAAATCCCAAGTACCATTATCATATAAAGCAATCATCTCCTCAATCATTGCATTTTGCTAGCCAGGATGAGATAAAGGTTCATGAACAATGTTAGGAATAGATGTGGAGTCAAGAGATGTAATAAGAGCATATGTGAGGGGAGACAATTGGTGATAGGAAACAAAAGAAAAAAGGTAAGTACACGTTTACCTTTTCAAAAAGCAATAGGAAGATCATTACTTGGTCTCGGATTGCATGATGAAGGAGGCATTGATGGAGGGCATGAGTCTGAAGGTTGTGAGGGAGGTCATCGAGAGTAGACTCAAAAAGCACCGGGCGGGAAAGAGGCGCATCCGTGGAAGAGGATGGTGTGGAAAATGTAATCTCATATATAAAAGATTGTCATCCTCCCCCTGACACAAACTCGATGGTGATGAAGTAAAAGGTTTATCCTAAAAAAATAACATCAGGCGAAACAATATAACTTTTAAAAGTAGGACAATAACAACGATACCCCTTTTGAACACGCAAATAACCCAAGAAGATACATTTCAAGGATTTGGGATCTAACTTAGTATGATGAGGACAAACATCGCGAACAAAATAGACACAACCAAATATCTTAGGAGCAATAGGAAACAAAGACTTGGTAGGAAAACGAACACGATAAGAAATCTCACTGTTAATAACAAATGAAGGCATTCTATTAGTTAGAAAAAAAGTCGTAGAAATAGCATCAGCCTAAAAAGTTTTCGAAAAATGCATTTCAAACAATAAAGCACAGGCAATTCAAGTAAATGTCTATTTTTACGTTCTGCAACACCATTTTGAGATGGAGTGTTAGCACACGAAGACTGATGAGTAATGTCATGTTCACACAAGTAAGAGCCAAGAATATGAGAAAAATATTCACCCGCATTATCAGTGCACAAATTTTTGACAAAGACATTAAACTGCTTTTTTATTTCAGCATGAAAGGCACAGAAGTGAGATAATAACTCAAAACGATTTTTCATTAAATATAACCAATTTAGATGATAATAATCGTCAACAAATGTAACAAAATAACAAAAACCTATTTGAGATACAATTGGACATGGACCCAAATATCAAAATGAATTAACTCAAATAGAGCACTTGCTCGTTTATTGACTTGAGGACTCGAACTAAGACGGTGAAATTTAGAAAATTGTCACGAATCACAATTTAAAGAGGACAAAGACATAAATTCAGGATAAAGTTCTTTAACACGAACAAAGATGGATGACCTAAACGACAATGAACTTCAAAGGGAGAAGGAACGACAGGACACGCCACAGCTTGTGATACTTGATGATCAAAGACATAAAGGCCTCTTGACTTATATCCTATACCAATAATCTTCTTCGTCACACGATCTTGAAACAAGCAATAACCAGAAAAGAACAAGAAACACAATTAAGGTCATGAGTAAGTTGACTGATAAAAATTAAATTAAAGGATAAGTTAGGCAAATGTAACATAGAAGACAGAGAAAATGAGGGGGTAAGATTAATATTGCTAGATCCAAGAACAGAAGATACGGAGTCATCTACAAATGTGACAAATGAAAAAGGAGCAAGGGACAACGGTCTAGAAAATAGGCAAGAATTACCTATCATATAGGTTGTGGCACCAAAGTCTATGACCCATTTTGTAGATGATGTAAAAAGACACTTGGTATTACCTTGGGCAACAGTGAATGCAACAGGAGTAGAGGAAGATGACGCTTGTAATGAATCTTGGTAATTTTGAAACTTAGCATACTCATTTGCAAAAATTGTAAATGATGCCTCTGGTATATCACATGTGGAAGTTATCTGAGCATGTTGAGATTGTTGACTATTCTTATATAACAATTTTTTATAGTCATGTTTTATATGACCTAGCTTACGACAATAGTTACAAACAATTTTGTGTAGAATATAGTTTTCGATGATCATAACTCTTCCTCTAAACATTGTCATCCATCGCTCAAGGTGTCTGAGGGTTATTGTTCTTGCTAATGAGAGCACTATTGGATTAAAAAATAGATACACCATTCAGAGAGCTTTCAATGCGAAGGACACGAGTGAAAGCATTGTCTAATGACGGAATCTTAGAGTCAAAGAGAATCTGTGCCTTCACCATTACAAATTCAGGTAAAAGTCCATTCAAAAAGATTATAACAGTCATTTTCTCTCGTTAAGCTTGTTGAACTTTAATATTAGGACTAAAGGATAATAACAAAGCAAGCTCAACATTTATCTTCTTAAGGTGCATAATGTAGTTGGTAACAAACTCCACTTTTTGTTTAGCACAAAAAAATTGCATACAAACCTTAAACATTCTATATACTTTCTTTTTACCCGAATATAGAAAATCTAAAAATTCCAAAAGTTCCTTAACTGACTCGCAGTGATCAACCAATCCAATTATCTCATTCTCAATGGAGTTTTTTATCTAAAGATATAGATGAACATCATCATGAAACCAATCATTCCTCTTCTTTGCATCTTCGGTCATATGATCATCCATATCAATACTTCTTAAATAGAAAAAGATTGTCCAGTTCCAATCATAATAATTAGATCCATTTAACTTATGTTCGGTGATCTTAGAGGTTAGGGGAATAACGTTAGAAACTACCATATTCTCTATGACGATCGGCTATATTGGAGACACAAATTTATTGTAGTCTACACAAACAAAACAAATCAATCCAAACAGTTGCAAGATTGGAACAAAACTAGCCATAAACCTAGAACGAGGTCGTAACTTCAATTTTCGTCAAAACCGAATGATCTTCGATGGACCCAACTACACAGAATGACCGAAAAATAGGATTCGAGACAAGCCCAGAAGATGAAGGTCAAAACAGACTCTCCACGTGCCGGTGCATGGCGGCTATACAGTGATCTTCCGACGATGCATGAAGCTTACGCACGACGTTTCTTGGCGATCGACGACGAGAGAATGCGGAGTACAATGATGGCGCTTCTTTTGAGTTGGGCGATGTCAACAAATGGCCACTAAAAAATGACCTAAACTTAAGCTATAATGGAGAAGGATGCCACCAACTATAAAATTCAAACCCTAATAGCTCTGAAAATTCGAAACCCTATAGGCTCTGATACCATGTACTCAAGAAGTAAGATAAAAGTATATTTCTTATTATTTAGAGTCAAAGTAAAGTTACATATATATAGAGAACAAAATAACCCTAGACCATATGTTTGCTTTACCATACTACTAAAAGGAGATGACATTCATCCGTGTGGTATGTTTGCTTTACCATGATAAAGGATGTGAAGTTAGTGGATTCACATGTTTGTACACAAGGCATTGACTTGATACTTATGCAAGGTATGTGGTGAAAATTATGTCGATGAGTGAAAAACTTCTAAGTAAAGACAAGTAGGTAGAAGTTGCATCATAAATTTCAGCAAGTTTTGTCAACAGGTGATGGAAAAGGAAAATTCTTGGCAGGTGGTATTCCAAATGATTTACTTACTCTTTATGGTGGTGTGATTTATAATTCTTTAAGTTTGGGAATTATGATTAAGACAATGTATGATGTGAATTCTTAAACATCTTGCCAAAGTGGACTTTGTTGGTTTTGGCAAGATGTGATGTAATCCCATATTGGTTATTTTGTCCAAAGGTGGGTGGTTCCAAGTCCACCTTCTTTGTTTATAAATGCCTAAATCCAGTAACCATTAAGTTTTTGTATATTGACTCAAACTAAATTTCTTTTGTATTTTTTTTAATTTGATAGTAAATAGTGTGTGAGAGTGGTTTTGTAAATGGGGATGGAAAGTGAAAAAATATTGTGTGATGGTAAAAAAATTTCACATAGTAATTTATTTTCTGTCCATCGTTTTTCTTCATTCATAAATTCTTGTGTTTTAAGCTTTTATTGATTTCTTAAAATTCTCTATTATTTTTTTTTGTTTATTCCTGCAATAGAATTAGAAGGTTTTGTCCCAACACACTTATCTCATAGAAGGATGGTTGTGACGGTATGGAAGGTTATCCCAAATGGCTTGTCCACCTTGGGAAACATCATCAAGAGGGGAATCAATACTAATCCCATTTGTTTATTTATTTATTTATTTTTGCATAAAAAGTGTGGAGACGATGAGTCATATCTGTTGGGGTTGTCATGTTTGTGAAAGCATTTGACTTTCTTTTATCTCGTACTTACTCGATTTTTTTGGATGGTTTTCAAGGATTGCTGGAGCTCGTCAAACTATAGGAGAAGATGTTGAAAGTGTTTGATTACTCGAATCCGAATAAAAATTATTAAATTATGTAAGAAAAAAATTGTCTTCAAATTATGCAAGTGTCAAATGGAGATACTCTTTCTAATTTCTTTTTGAACGATACTTCTCCATACTTCAAAAAGAAAAAAAAAAAAAAAAAAAAAAAACTAATTTTTAGAATGTGTGTAAAAACCTTAAATTTTCAATTATTTTTATAGTTGACCATTCAAAACCCGAAAGGTAAGAAATTAAAGCTCTCTTCAATTACTATTTTGTTTTTATTTTGCTTTTAATGCTTTGTTTTTGGAAACCGTATTTATTTCCCTTACAAAATTTTTAAAATAAATTTATTACCTTTCTTAAAAATATATTTTTAAATTCGAAACTAAAATTTTGGCATAGATTTGTAAGTAAGAAAAAAATAGATTTGTAAGTAAGAAAGAAAAACTCCTATACAAAATATTAATCAAAATGGATATGGATTAAATCCAAAGAAGGTTTAAATGAAAAAAGATTACGAGCAAACAAACAAACTTAATGTTAAAGAATGAAAAATGAAAGCCAAAATTATATTTTAAAAAATTAACAGACAAACGAAAGTTGAAAGAACAAAATTTAATGTAATTTATTGATCACCCTTTAAATTTGGTCCTCCCATTTTTATGTTTCAAACTATGTTAGTGGTCCAAACCAATAATTGATGTTTGCCAACTTTTCCTTGGAAAAAGTGAGAAATGGGTATAAATGCAAAGTGGAACAAACAAGAAAACAAAAAAAAGGAAGGAAAAAGAAGGGTGATTATTATTTTGTTTGGTTTAGTTGTTCCCCAAAATCTTTTAACCATTTTGTTAATTCTATTTATATTATAAATATTAGTAAAATAAATACATGTTTCATATACTCATGTCTCATTCTCTTTTTCATCTGATTCCTATGTCGAATGTCTTGAAGATATTTCATGCTTGCTAAATTATCTATAAACAGTGATATATTGTGGATTTGTAAGATAGATATATTAGAAAGAATTTCATAAAGTTTGAAAAAAGCGGTGAAATTTGAAGTTTTGAGTTTTTTATAATTTTTTATTTTATTTAATTGTATATTATATTTTATATATTTTAATATTATATTTCTTTGATATCGATCTTCTATTGTCCCTCCTTTTCAACCATTTAACTTCGTTAGTTTTTTAATTTATTTTTAAAAAATTATTTTCAAATATAGTAAAGTGAATAAAAAATTTACAAAATATAGCAAAATTTCATAATCTATATCATAATAAAAAAAAATATTTGCTATATTTGTAAATATTTTGGTTGTTTTAGTTTTTTTTTTTAAATGTCGCGAAACAATTTAACTCATTATTAATTAATAAGGGCAATACTTATATGTGCATCATGGGATGTATCCATGTCTGTGCATCTCCTTTTTGTCACTCATCAGACAAATTAAAATGCTTTATCGAAAGTAATAATTAGAATATATCACATGATAAAATTTGATTAGATAAATCTCCATAATGTACTTAAGTATAATTTGAAGTTGAATATTCAAACTTCTAACCTCTTCGTGAATAGTGTATTATGTCTTATATGAATTGTGTATTGTGCTATGCTCAGGTTAACACAATAATAATTATTAGTAGACTTTTGATTAAGAAATAGCAACGGTATCAATATCTTTTTATTGATTAACTGCAATAGAAACCATATAAATAAAAGCAATATAAAAAAGTCAATAAATTTGGATATTTAAATTAGGGTCTTTTAAAAAATATAACATAACGGCAAAATATTTACACTACATAGAACAATTTCAAAAATGGAAAAAGTCTACATGCCCATAATAGAAAATACCAAAAATACCCCATCAACAAAACGCATAATATATTTGGTATATGATCGTTTGGATTTGGTCATTGTTTGGTACACGATCGTTTAGATTTAGATAGTCAAATCTAAACGATTTTTTCAAGATTCTTTGCACACGATCATTTAGATTTGATCGTTTAGATTTGGGTAGTCATCTAAATAATTTTTTTCAAGATTCTTTGGTACACGATCGTTTAGATTTGACTATACGCTTTTTTTCAAGATTCTTTTGGTACACAATCGTTTAGATTTGGCTGCACTATCATTTAGATTTTGCCAAATCTAAACGATTTGTTTAAAGATTCTTTGTTACATGATCCTTTAGATTTGGCTATTTTTTGTACACAATCGTTTAGATTTGGTTGCGCTATCATTTAGATTTGACTACATGATTGTTTAGATTTGGCTATTAGATTTGGCTATCCAAATCTAAACGATTTGTTTAAAGATTCTTTGTTACATGATGTTTTAGATTTGACTATTTTTTGTACACGATCGTTTAGATTTGGCTAGATTTAGTCAAATCTAAACGACATTTTTTTCAAAATCTTTTATATTTAGTACATGATTTTGAATAACCAAATAACAGTTCGAAGAAAAATAGATTTTTTATATTTGGTACGGGATCTTGAACCAAATAGTTTGGAGAAAAAAGAAGAAAAGGAAGAGAAAAAAACGATGGAAAGAAAAAAAAGATTGCAGAGGAAGAGGAGAAGAAAGACGCTAAAAGAAAAAGACAAACCTGAAATATTTAAAAAAAATTGAGAAATTTCATGGATTTTTCGTTTTGTTACGTAAACCGTAAATATTTGATCTATTTGTTATATTTATGAAAATTTCCTTTAAATTAAATAAGAGAATTCAAAATTTTTACTTCTAATTTGGAAATAAATACATTTAGTTTTATGTAAATTCACAGGCACAAATGAATAAATTTTTGTAAAGAAAAAAACAAGAAATAAATTTGGTTCACCTTGTTTGTTCCAAATAACAAGTTATTGGAGAAAATACTAAAATTGTTGTGTGTTAGCTTCCAAATACCCAAGGGTCTAAGAAGACCTTATGTGATGACGAATGTCAACTCCATGTGAGATTATGTTGGGGGAATAAAAACAAAATTAATTAGTGGAGTTGGTGTCATGTGTGTCTTAGGAAATAAGATCAGTGTAGATTTGGATTCAAAGCTGTCCATATAAAACCTTCAACCAAGCAAGCAATTAATTGTGTTGGAGGACCATTATTAAAAATGTCCAAACAATCTTCTCTTCAAGATCTTGCAAGTTTGGGAAGTTATATCACTTTATCATGATTGACCAAAGTGTTTTTTATGCATATGGTTATCTCTAGGAGTCATTGATATAAATTCATATGTAGAAGTTACACTCCTATCATTTAACCCCCTTTCAAGGCCTTCAACAATTTTACACTCCCATCCTTGTGGCCTCTCAACTTCACCCATCTAACCAAACCCAAATTAACTATAGCAGCTTGCTTGGTTAGTTTTTCTTTTTATTTCTTTCCTTATATATATATATATATATATATATATATATATATATATATATATATATATATATATATATATATATATATATATAAATAAGTTGAGTTATTTGTTTTTTCTAATTTTGTCGAGTTTGGTTGGATCTCGAGTTTAATAAATATTTTTCTTTGGGTTGGCCATCCCAATTGAATTACATATGTATTAACATATTATAAATATATAATTCATTTAATATTGATGAATTTATTATTTTTTCTATTTTTTTTCTTTTAGGAATGTATGTGGAGTTAGGTATGATCTTGGGTTGAATAAATTTGCAAAGATATCATGAATATTTTATATTTAACATTTGAGTTTTATTGAGATTTTAGTCATAAATGTTTTCACGTGCCCAAGACGACGCGGAGCGGCGGATGTCATTAAAATGGGTTTTTCTAAAACAAAATAGGAGTCACCATCAATTTTTTTTACGGTGTGATTGGACCCCGAAATAAAGTAAACAGCTTTAAATAAATCATAAAAAATATGGTATGCGAAAACTAGAGTTGAGTTCGGGGTCATTTGTGTATGAGGAAGGTGTTAGCACCCCACAACACCCGTCTAGAAAACGATGGCCAAATTTCAAATCTTGAATTGAAAATATTCTTTAATTTCTTTTAAAACTAATGTCTTATTTTGCACCTCATTACTTCAATAGTTGAAGCAATAATCTCATAAAATAAGTTGAGAGCATTCCATCAATTAGACTATATTGAAGAAAATTTTCTCGCCTTAAAAAAAAGTAAGAAATTAGTAAAATTTCTCCAAATTCGTTATAGGAATAGCCTTTTAAAAACTGTTTTTTTTTTAAACATTAATTAAAATTATTTTTTATTGGGATAAAATCTTGGATTTCAAAAGATGTGATCCCTCACCTCAGAATTCTAGAAAATCGAACTCTCAAATTTTCTAGATTACATCATAGGATTTTGTTTAAGAAACGATATAAGTTATTAAAAAATGTTGATTAGGAAATCCTATAAAATCATGATTAAATTTTGAACCTTTGAAAAATATAATAAAAATTTATAACGTTAAAAGAAAAATTTTCTAAATAATTAAAAAAAAAAAAAGTTTTGTGAAAGATTTTAAAACTTAGAAAAAATTAAATTAGAAGAATTTTAAAACACTGAAATTTTTAATTAGAAAGATTTATAAATTTTAAATAGAAATAAAAATGAGACTTAATAGAAAAATAAGATACGTAAAAACAAGAGTAAAGAAGCATTATAATAAATCAAGTAAATATAAAAAAAAATTCCCAAAAATATAACTAACCAGAAAATTTTTAACTACTATAGTGAACAATTTTGAAAACAAAAAAGTCCACAAGCCCACAATGCGAAATATACCAAAAAAATACACCACGGATAATCTGTCGCGCGCGCGAAAAGCTTTAGACATGATTATTTAGATTTTGGTACATGATCGTTTAGATCTTGGTAAATGATTTTGGTACATAATCTTGTACCAATTCTAAACGATCTTGGTAAATGATCTTAGTACACGATCGTGAACCAATATCGTTTAGATATTGATACATGATCGTTTAAAAGGATCTAAACGATCGTGTACCAGTATCTGAACGATCTTTGTTTACGATCATGTACAAATATCATTTATATTTAGTACAAGATCGTGTACCCAATATCGTTTAGATTATATTTGGTACACGATCGTGTACCTATTGCAAGATCTAAACAATTTTGTTCAAGATCGTGTATCAAGAACTTTTATATTTGGTATACGATCATTTAAATCTAAAAGAGGAAATATATGAGAGAAAAGAAAGAAAAGTGAAGAAGGAAGAAATTTGGGAGGGGAAATGAAGAAATCATGAACAAGAATAAGTGGGAATATGAAGAAAAAGAAGTAATAATACGAAGAGGAGATGAATAAATCGCAAAGAAGAAGAAAAATAAGTGAAAAATCGTTGGTAATATTAAGGGCAAATATGAAATTTATGAAAATATTATACTGGCTTTATGGGCTTTTTGATTTTGTCACACGAGCTGTAAATATTTTGGTGTTTTGTTATATTTATGAAAATTAACAAAAAAAAAAACATTTTAGAGAACAATATTGGAGATCAATCTCGAACTCCCAAAGAATCGACTCCTCACCTCAAGAATCCTAGAAAATCGGACTCCTAAATTTCCTAGATTCTATCATCGAATTTTTTTAAAAGAAAATTAATGAAAATATTAAAAAAAAAAATAAACAACTTTTAGCAAGAATATATTAAATGGATCATAAAGCAAACACAAACATTTAAATAAACAGATGCACAAGAATAAGATTACAAAATAAACAATCATCTATGAGTAAAATAAAATATAAAACAAAGTACATAAACAATATTGGAGATCTTGTACCAATAATAATGAGTAAAAACGAATAAACAAGATATGAAACAATCTACATAAACAAATAAATTTATTATTAGAGAAATGAAAATGTAAAAATAAGATAATAATAAAAAATAACGGTAAGAGATGAAACATGGAAAAGTAAGAACAAGAAAAAATTAAACAAATATGGAGAAAAAATATAATATTAAATAGCATATACAAAATGTGTCTTTTAAAAGTAATGTAAAAAATATGGTAGAAGGCAAACTATTGACAAAAATATGGTAATTTAAGTAAAGTTGTGTACCCCATACACGACTTTGCTTGGAAGTCGTGTAGAGGGTAGACGACTTTAATGTGTGGACCCCACACTTTCTTTTCAAGATATTTAACATATATATATATATATATATTAAAGATAAACTTTTTTAAATATAACAAACTAGTGAAATATTTACGGCCTGTGTAACAAAACCCATAAAATTAGTCATCCTTTAAATATTTCAAGTTTGTTCTTCCATCTTTTTATCCTCTCTGCGATTTTTTTATCGTTTTCCTCTGTACTTTTCTTTTTTAGCTGCGATTTCTTCCATTTTTTTAAATTTGGGTAACCAAATCTATTTCTTTCTATCGTCTTTCTTGTTTTTCTCCTTTTTTCTTTTTTTAGGTGCGTGCATGTCTTTATTCCTCTTTCTTCTCTTTCCTTTTTTTTTTTCATTTACTGCATGCATCGTATGTCTTTCTTCTTTTATTTTTTTACGTTTAGATTAGATAACCAAATCTGATGGTGTATAAGAATCTTGAAAAAATTGGTTAGACATTTAAATTAAAGTAACCAAAACTAAAAGATTGTGTATAAAAAATATTGAAAAAAATCGTTTATACCAAATTTTGAAGAAAAAAAATCGTTTAGATTTGGAACTATGGTGTAGGCAAATATAAATCATCTTATTAAATATTTTTTCACATTTCAATTTTTAAAAATACATTTCCTTATTAAATATCTTTCCAAATTTTAAAATATGTTATTAAATATTTAAATTTCCAAATTCCAATTTTCAATGTTCAAAAATATCTTTTCAAATTAAATATCATATTAAATATGTTATTAAAAAATATTTTTAGATATTGGAATTTGAAATCAAAGATATTTTTTAAAATTGAAAATTGGAATTTGGAGATTTAAATATTTTGTTAATATATATCTTTTTTTTAAAAAAAATAGAGATTGAAATTTGAAATTTGGAAAGATATTTAACTAAAGATATTTTTGAAAATTTGGAAAGATATATAAATATTAAATATCTTTAAAAAAATAAGAAAGTGTGGGGTCCACGCATTAAAGTCATGTACGTGTACACGACTTCGTCCAAATTACTCTATTTTTGTGAATAGTTTGCATTTTGTCCTATTTTTGTGATTAACCAAGTTGGTTAATCACAAAATTTTAGTCTAATTAATTGATTTAGTTACCCAACCAAACTACCCACAAAACTTTAGAGTTGTTAAATAACATTTTTAGAAAGTTGGTTAATCACAAAATTTTAAGAAAGAAGTCAAATTAAGGTAAAAATCAATCTAGCAATTGAATTAATTTTAGGGGTATTTTAAAAAATATAACAAAATAGCAAAATATTTACACTGCATAGAATAATTCTAAAAACAAAAAAAAGTCCATTGGCCCACTGTGGAAAATACAAAAAGTGCCCCGTCAATCACTCCGTCAACAATGTGCGCATAATATATTTGGTACACGATCGTTTAAATTTGGCTACAATTTATTTTTTCAATTATATCATTTAATTTTGTTACATGATCGTTTAGATTTGACCCAAATCTAAACGACTTTTTTTAATTTGGTACATGATCCTTTAGATTTGGCTCAAAATTTTGAACCTGATCATTTAGATTTAGCTAAAGGGTTTTTTTTTTAATTCTTTTGGTATACGATCGTTTAGATTTGTCTACACGATGATTTACTTTTTTTACACGATCGTTTATTTTTTTTACACGATCGTTTACATTTGAGTACTCCCATCTAAAAGATTTTTTTACAAGATTCTTTATACACGATCTTTTTTATTTTTCTATTATTTGTACACGATTGTTTAAATTTGGTCACTCAAATTTAAACGACGTAAAAAAAGAAGAGGAAAAGAAGATTCTTTATACACGATCTTTTAGATTTTGCTATTTTTTTGTACACAGTTGTTTAGATTTGGTTATAAAAAAGAAGTGAAAAAGAAGAAAGACATGAAAAGAAATCGTTGAGAAAAAAAAAAAAGAAGAGGAAAAGAAGAAAGACAGTGGAAAGAAATCACAGTGGAAGAAAGAAGAGGAAAAGAAGAAAGACGATAAAAGAAATTGTAGCGAGGAGAAGAAGAATGACAGAAAGGGCAAATCTGAAATATTTAAAAAACGACTAAATTCGTAGGCTTTGTTACACAAGCCGTAAATAGTTTGGTGTTTTATTACATTTATAAAAGAAACATTTAGAGAAAATAACTCGTTTTGCTAGAAAATTTTACTAATGTTCTAAAATAAAATTTATTATCTTGATTAGGATTGATTATGATTTAGTATATTTTTGACAATTATAAGCTTATCATAATTATTAGTTATAAGTGATATTTGAAATTAAATACAAAATATTTTCTTATTTACATTATATTAAATTTATTATGTAATTTATTACTCCCTTACTTATGTTAATAATTAAAATACAATTTTAATCATATTGGATATTATCTTATCATTTATGGTAGATTTGCAATTATTGTCAAATAAAATCTCTTTTAATATAGAAATACTTTATTTGTTAAATTTAACGTATAATAAATCATCAATATTATTTTCATCACTTCATAAAACATCATCAATTTTCATTCGACGTCGGAAGAAGTAAAGAAGAATCGACGAGCTTCAATGTTATCACCATCATCGGCATCGAGGGGACAGAAAAAGATGTAAATGTGGGAGCCATCACGTAAGCCAAAATCAACAAGTAAGATTTCATCATCGTTTTGGGAGATGAGACATTCAAGATCTTGGTCGGGAATTAAGATCAAACGGTAAGAAGGGAGGTTGTGTTGAAATAATAATAAGAATTCTTATGTGTTTTAAAATTAATTATGATGGAATAATAATAAGAATAAGAAATATTTTTAGAAAAATCACCTACTTTAGAGATAATTTTAAACAAATATCTCAAATTTCATCTAATTTTTTCACATTTCCGTTCTCACGTTTTATATTTTTCATATACCTACATAATATACTATATATTTTTCGTAATATACTATATATTTTTTCATATGCTCTAATTTGTTGACTGGAAACTACATAATATATTATATATTCTTCGTACACTCTAAAAAATTTTCGAAGCATGAATTACATAATATACTATATATTTTTCATATACCCTGAAAATTTTCCAAAGCATGAACTATGTAATATACTATATATTTTTCATATACTTTAACAAATTTTCTATATAACTATAAACCCTTACTTGCCGGAAAAATTTGAAGGAGATGAACAGAATAAAAAATAATGGATGGAGAGAGATCGGACAGAGAGAAATTTTTTTGAACAAAACCAGCAAAAAAAAAAAAATAGTTATGGGGTAATTTTGATTATAATATTACCATAATAGAATTAATTACATATATATCATATTTATATATGATATCTAATAAATGCAAATCTTGATCCACTTTCCTTATTTCATTTAATTTTTTTTAAATATATTATTAATAATAAAGGTGGGTAGTTTGGTCTTTTGGACTCTACATTTGTGTAAAATTGAAGCTCATTGGAACATTTATGAAAAATTTGACAATATTACGTCAAATTTGTAATAAGATATTCTATTTTAGGCTATAGTTGTTAAAACCTATTTATAAAAATTAACCTTAATTTTAAATAAGTTCGAACAAAAGTAGGCGACTACAATAGACATGTGTGATATATAAATTTAAATATTTTAATATAATAAGAAAAATAGTAACATGACAACTTAACCAACCCGAATTTTTAGGGGTAGGGATGGATTGGGTTAGAGACCCTATTCAAGTCTTTTAGGTTCCCCAAACTTGGTCAAATAAATCCATAATTTAATCTAACGCAACTCAATCCATGTATACCCATAATTGATAATTTCAAGCTTGGAATTTGAGAAAGAAAAGAAAATGGTGATCGATCTTCTTCCCAACAATTGACTGATGTTGATTCATCCCCTCTTGTATGGAACTGTTGGAAGCTCAATACAGATGCAACTTGGATAAGATGATGGCTTGGGTTGGGAGCTTGACGATCATTTGAGTCATTTGCGGCTAGCTGGTTTCATGTTTATTTGTAAATGTTACTCGATCAAGATTCTTGAAGCTCCCGCTATATGTTTTTCTTTTTTTTTTTTCTTTTTTTTTTTCCAAAAGAGAAAAAATATTTTAATTTGCAGCTTTAATTCAATTTTGTAGCAATAAAAACAAAGAAATCCACCCTCCCTCTCGTACGTAGAAAACTCTTTTTCTTATTTTCCTTTGAGGAAAGCTTGAAGAAGAGTGCTTTCATTTCTGGAATCCTGTTTCCCTTAGATGGTTTCTTAGTCAATTTTGGAGATTTTATTTTATTTTTCAAAAGCAATGATAGATTTTTTTTTTTTTTTTTTTTTTTTTTGTTTATGTTAATTTATTTAGATTTCTTTTATATTGGATTTAATGAATTGAAAATATGAATTATAACTTTAATTCAATCTGTAGTGGGATGGTTGTTATCCTTTAGTCCCACAATTTTGACTAAATTCTTTTTTCTTATTAACAATCCCAATTCACTGTTTCTCAATTTAGTTTTATAACAATTTATACTTTTTCTTTTTAATATATCTAATACAATCAGATTGATTTCAATCTATTTTAACTACAATTATAAATTATCTTATATTTCTTACTTTTTTTTTTTTTTTTCTAAAACCAACTTTACTCACGAACATCTTAGATTTTCATGTAATATTTTAGAGATTTCTAGATATCTTAGAATACTAGATGAAAGACATCTAGAAAGTTTTGAATGTCTTCGGATTTATAGATTTCCAATATCTTCATTTTACATTTTTATACTTTTTTATTATATATATTATATAGATCCTCATTTGCATTACATAATTAAAGTAAATCAATTGTGTGTATATATATATTATTTCTTTTTCTATTGTAATTCTTGAAAACAATCTTAAATTTAACTTAATATTTATTTTACAAAAAATCTTAAAATTATGATATAATATTTTGGTGTGAAAATAACATTGTATTAATTTTAAAAAAATCAGATTGATAAAAAAAAATATATTTATATAAGTTCAAATTATATATGAAACTAATGATAGATTAATAAATAATTGTAAAGATATTCTTGGAACATTACGTAATTTAAGACATTTTTCGAAAAAAATCTTAAAAAGAAAAAAAGAAAAAACACACTAATTAAAATATTCCTTAGATATCTGTAAAATATTCCTATAAAACGAACATGAACATATAGTAATCTAAAAATGTCAAATATCTATAATTCTGAACATCCCGGTTATCTATATTTCAAAAAAAAAAAAAAAAACTATCCTTAAATATTTTCTTAATCATTTATAACTATTACTTAAACTTTAAGAAGATGCTTGAGGTATTGAGTTGATTACTATAGTATCCTAGATTACTATAGTTGGATTATAATAGTATGTGTTTGAGTATAGATTATTTTAGTTTTGGTTACAATAGTTTGTGTTTTAATTATTTTAGTTTGAGAAGAAAATAATAAATAGTGTAGAATAAAAATAATGATAAATGTAAAATACTGAAACCTATAGTAAATAAACAATGCTGAATGTAGTTAATTGGAGACTTTTAAATAGTATCTATGTAGCAAGAGATATTTATTATAAATTAAGATACTCTATTGTTTCTAGTTTAAAATATCAATTTTTAAAAAAAATAAAAAAGGTTAAAAAGCACGTAGAAATTGGTCCAAAATCTAAAAGTCACTTTTTAACCTAAAAAAATTAACTTTTTCATGTATATAGATATAATGGAGAAATTTCTCTAGAAAGTTATAAAAAATAGATCAATTTTGGAGAATTATAAGTTTTGAGATTGCATTAAAAAAAAAAAAAAAAAAGTAGAATTTTAGGAAAAAAAAGGGCATGAAAAGTCCAAAATGCCCTTACATAAAATTTTTCTTTTCCATTTTTTTCCTCCAAAAAACTGTAAAGGAGCATTTTTTTTCCACATTTTCTCTTATCTTTCTCTAACTTCTTTTCTCTGGAACTATTTTGTTATTTCTTAGAATTTCTAGTCCTCTTTGGAGAAGCTCTCTTGCTATTTTAGAGTGATTATGTTTCTTTTTATATATAGATAATTCTCTTAGTTTTTAATGTTCTCGTAGAGAAACGTTTAAACATGTATAACCCAAAATCAATTTTATAATTGTTATAAGTGATCAAAATCAATTTTATAATTATTTTAAGTGATTTGGAGTTGTTTAATATATATTTAGCAAGTCTTCTATTATTTTTAGCAAGTTTTTTGTTATTTTTTTTTATCTTGTAGACATATGCAACTCCCAAAATTGAAAATTTTAACCTAAAATCAATTTTACACATATTTTAGGTGTTTCAAAGATTTCTTAGAGTGATTTCAAGCATATTTGAAATTGGATATTTCAAATTTGAACATTACGAGATATATGCAGGATGTTTATGAGATTAAGAAAATAGCTAAAAAAACTCTATCAAACATGTTGTAAAATCATCCTAAATCACATAAAACAAGTATAAAATTGATTTGAATTTGAGTATTTCAAATTTGAACATCGTGAGATTGAAAAAATAGATAAAGAAACTCATCAAACATGTTATAAAATCATATCTAATTGATTTGATATTGAGTATTTAAAGTTTGAAAATTGCAAGATCTTTATGAGATGTCTGCGAGATAAAAACTTGCTAAAACATGTTCTAAAACTTCTATACCCTTTTAGGTGATATAGGAAAGTTTTTTGTTCATGTTTTAACAAGTTTTTAAATACTATTTTTTATATCTCTCACACATCTCACGGATAATTTGCAATTTCGAACTTCAAATGCCTAATCTCAAATCAATCCTATACTTGTTTTATGTGATTTAGGGTGATTTTACAAAATGTTTGATAAAGTTTCTACACTATTTTTTATAATCTCACAAACCACTTGCATAATATATCTTGCAATATCCAAATTTAAAATGCATAACTTCAAATATGTTTGAAATCACTCTAAAATATCTTTAAAACCCAAAAACACATATAAAAATTGATTTTAGGTTAGAAATTTCAATTTTGGGAGTTGGAAGATGTCTGTGTGCGAGATGAAAAAATAATAAAAAAAATTATTAAATATGTCTTAAACAACCACATATTACATTTAAAATTGATTTTGGGTATTACATTTAGAATTATCTATAACAAAAAAGAAAAAAAGAAAAAAAAAAACATAAACACTGTGTAAGATAGGAAGAGAGTTTGTCTAGGAGTGGTTAGAAATTGTAATAAATGAGTTGAGAAGTTGGGAGAAAAGGAATTTGAGAAAGATGAGGGGAAAAGAAAATTTTAATGTAAGAGAATTTAGACTTTTCATATCTTATTTGTCATAAAATTCTTTTTTAAGAAATGGTAATTCCCCCAAAATTCTCCTAAGTAGCCATATTTTCTTTTCTTTTTTTCCTTAACAAAAACATTTTCCAAACTAAATTATAATTCCAAAACAAAAAAATATCTCCAACTTCTTCTTCTTCTTCTTCTTCTTCAACATCTTCTTCTTCTTCTTTGGAGTCTACGAGAGAGAGAGAGAAGCTTGGAAAGGAAAAACAGTTTCTCTTCCATTCTTCTTCTTCTTCTTCTTCTTCTTCCTCTAAAAAAAAAAAAAAAAAAAAAAAAGTCACAAACAATTCCATTTCTATGAGAATCCATGGAAAAAGTTACACAATTGAGTAATACCCAAGCCAAGTTTCTGAATTTCCCAACCTTTTGAAAAGCTAAACACACCAATCATTCTCCATTCTACCTTTCTCTCTCTCTCTCTCTTCAACCACCTTTCTCCGCCATGAACACCAAAACCCAAGCTCTGTTACTCAAGATCTTCTTCTTTCTCTTCGCTTTCAACACCCTAATTCTCTGCATTTACTTCACTTCCCACTCCAAATCCTCCCCTCCCACTTCCCCTCATCGGAAACCCACTTCCGATAACCGCTTCCCCTTCCCGGAAAACTCACATTCTTCCAAGCCCTGGCCCATCTTACCTTCTTATCTCCCTTGGTCTCACTCCCCTGTCCCTCCGCGTTCCTGTGAGGCCTATTTCGGCAATGGCTTCACTCTCCGTGCAGATCTTTTCAAACCTAAACTCGCCGGAAAACTCACCGGGTGGTTCCGCTGTTGGTATAGTGAGACTCTTGAGAGTTCCATATGTGAAGGAGGGAGAGTGCGAATGTGGCCAGAGAGGATTTTTATGTCCCGTGGAGGTGAGCGGATTGAAGAAGTGATAGGGAGAAAGGAAGAGATGGAGTTGCCGGAATTTCGTAATGGCGCTTTTGAGCTTGACGGCGGCGAGGAAAGGGTTCTTGCTGATGAGAAGTTTCTTGATCGGTTTGTGCAGGAAGGGGAAGTTCAGAGGCACACTATGCGCGCATTGTTTGGATCGTTTCGAGTTGTTTCTGAGAGTGATTTCGAATGCCAAGAGGTATAATACAAGTTTTTGTTCTTCCGTTTCTGCATTTGAATGGAGAATTTTATGGGATTACGTGACTTAGGATTTCTTATTACTGACCTCTGAATCAACTTTTGTTTGTTTTGTTGGTTTTTGGAGTATTTGTTCTTCCATTTCTGTTGTTTTTTTTTAACTTGAAACCGATGACAATGAAGGTCCCATTTCCAGATTAGAGTATTAGTTTCTGATTTTCCATATTTAAACTAATAATATGAGGTTTCATGGGATTTTGTGATTTGGGATTTTCTTATACCGACTTCAGAATCAACATATGTTGTCGTGTTGGGTTTTGGAGCTTTTGTTCTTCCATTTCTACAATTTTTTAATTTAAAAACCGATGAAAGTCCAATTCTAAGATTAGAGTATTAGCTATTGAATCTCCATGTTTGGTTCAAGAATATTAAATTTTATGGGTTTTGGTGATTTTATATATATATATAACTGGGTTCAGAACCAACATTCTGGGAAGCTGGAATTAATTAGTATTTTCTCAGCACATGGTTAAATGTTAATCAATCTAAATAGAGATTTCTTAGTAAGAGAAAGAACAAATTTAGTAACTGTAGCAAACATTTTGGCTTGACTCTGTCTTTTTTTGTTCTCTAATCTGGACTGACATTAATATTATATAATATGCTTTGAATAATAAATGTTAAGTAGTCTAATATCGTTTGGACTTGGTCTTCTTTTATCATGAGTTTGAGTTAACATTATTGTCTTTTTTTTCTTCATTAAAATTGTTCTAAATGGTTTCTGAATCAATTCTGAAAATGAATCAAAGGCTCCATTTTCAGTGGATCGAGGAGCCTGTGCTTCTGGTGACGAGGTTTGAGTATGCAAATCTTTTTCACACTATTACAGATTGGTATAGTGCTTATGTGGCTTCGAGAGTCGTTGGGTTGCCTAATCGACCTCATCTGATTTTCGTCGATGGGCATTGTAAGGTATGTCTCTGGATCACTTAGCTTTCTTTCCCTTCTTTTAGAATTGAGGCTGCTGTTCATGTTTTGTTTGTTGAGGAGAATATGTTTGGGAAGGAGTGGGAATCTCAAGTTATTACAAAGCAGTGAATGGAGTTGAAAGAGCTAGAGATATGGAATTGGCTATATCTATTGATGTCAACCGTTGAAATCTATCTGTTTTTCTTGGAAGAATATGTTTGAATTGCCTTTTTGTTTTCTTCTTCTTCTATTTTTTTTACTCGTGTAGTCAGAAAGAAAGATTACTAAAATAATGTCATGTTTTGTTGTTTCTTCTTCAATATTTTAAGACACCTTTGGAAGAGACATGGAAGGCATTGTTTTCAAGTCTTAGATATGCGAAAAATTTCAGTGGTCCAGTTTGTTTTCGCCATGTGATCTTCTCACCTCTCGGATATGAAACTGCGTTATTCAAGGGTCTGACTGAGGGTATCAATTGTCATGGAGGGTCATCTCATGATCTTTGGCTAAAACCTGAAGACCAGAAAACTGCTAGATTATCTGAGTTTGGAGAAATGGTTAGAGCAGCTTTTGGTTTCCCAGTTGACAGACAAGTCGAAAGGTCAACCTCATTCCACAACGTTCTCTTTGTGCGCCGTGAGGATTATTTAGCGCATCCTCGACATGGTGGTAGAGTTGAATCCAGACTTACTAATGAACAAGAAGTCTTTAATGCTTTGCAGAACTGGACATCTAACCACAGAGAGTGTAGAATTAACTTAGTGAATGGGTTGTTTGCACACATGTCGATGAAGGAACAACTTCGAGCCATCCAAGATGCCTCTGTCATTATCGGGGCTCATGGTGCAGGCCTTACTCACATAATATCTGCCTTACCAAAAACCGTGATCTTGGAAATCATCAGCAGTCTATTTAGAAGGCCCCATTTTGCATTGATTGCTCAATGGAAAGGCTTAGATTACCATGCCATCAATCTCTCGGGATCACACGCGGATCCAGAAGTCGTTATCGAACACCTTTCGCGCATCATGGCGAGCCTTGGATGCTGATAACCTTTTTGCAATTTATCACATTATTCTCTATTACCTATGAGGAAATGAATAGTAGTGGAGGAGAATCCAGCACTCTGTACCTACAAACACACTTGGCTGGATGCTCCCACTTTGACAAGTTTGAGTTTGAAGATACTGATTCACCACTTGTACCTAACTTACCACAGATTTGGTTTGAAGTAAGAGTTTACCAACCAAGGTCAACGACGGCAAAAATTCGGGATATTTAAGCTTCAAAAATGGTATGTATTCTAGTTCTTAAATTCCCTTTTTGAAGTTCTATACATAGCAGAGATCAATTAGAAACATTCTTTCTTTTCGCTCCAGTTTTCATTGTTTGTCCCATGCTCTGTATCTTTAATGTTCATATCAAGTTTCCATCTCTGGTTTGTGTACTTTGCACTTGAGCGTTGGCTAAATAATATGGTCTCAGAGAACAGACATCATTTTTTAGTATAAGATGTAGTTTTATAATGTTGTCTCTTTCAGCACCACTAAAATTGGAAAATTGTCCAGAAATAATACCCAAAGTTTTTCACGTTTTACAAAATAGTACCCTTCTTTGCCAATGATTTTTTTGGACTTCCTGGAATATCGGTCAAGATGAAGATCGATTCTTACGTAATCTTTCAGAAATCCTGTTTCAATATCCATCCAACTTCGTATTTTATTTCTTCAACAGATTAGATTAGATTTGAATGGATATTGAGATTTAGGATTTAAGAAAATTACGTAGATAATCAAATATTACATAACATTTGATAGGTTGAAAGTTTTTCATCCTGAATCCTATCTAGAAGTAAAAAAAGAAAAAATTGATGGTTTGAATGTCTTAAAAGAAGCTAAATTTTTATTTTGGTCTTATATCCATCTAGTGAGATAAATTTAGGATGAGTTATTCCTGAATAAGTTTTACCTGTCATAGGAACATTCCTTAGAACTCAAAGACAGTTGTACAACATATAGAACAAATTCTATTTAAGTAAAGTCCTATCATTCCACAATCCCACTATTCAATTGTGAAACGTGGTTTTGTGTAGAGATTGAATTGAAAAGAAGTTGGGAAGAGGAGCGAGTGACATGAGAAGATGATTGCATACTTTAGGAAGCAAAAGAGATATGATTTAGAGTTAAGAATATTGAATATGTAGAAGCAGAAGAAAAGTGTGATTATGATGGAAAACTAGGAATGAGTGATATGTGTTAGTGTAATGGTCAAAGAGACAAGTGGTAAAAGCAAGTCAAAGATGCTAAAGAGAGAGAGAGAGAGCATCTCATTCACAAATTGCCATTTGCTGAAAGGAAAAGGAGTGCATAAGAGAGAAGGCAAAAGTGTTTGTTTTCAAAGTCACACACCATATCACAAAGGTGTAGGAGTTGGAGATAGAAATTATAGAATATATAGAGTGAATATATAAGTATTTGATTTAGGGAGTACATTTCCCAATCTCTGTTACTTTTAAAATTGTTAATTAATTATTGAATGGAGGAACCACTCCCAAGGCACTGTGAAACATACACTGAATTTCATACTAAATATCAAATTCTACGTTCCCAATTTGCCACTCTCTATCAACTTTTCAATTTTATGTTCAATACCTTCTTAAATTTCTAGAAATTTTACGTTTGTCTATGAAATTAAATTCAAATTTGCAAGTTTTGTATCTTATCTAATATGTTGGTTAAACTTTTTTTATTTATTTATTTATTTAATTTTTGTATTATTAGAGATCAATAGAACTTGAGGCATGATTAATTATTCTCGAAGCAGTTTTTTTCTCTTCTACCGTTTTTTATTCAATTTTGAAATATGGAATTACTCGGGATTTATTTCCATGAATTAACATTGATATGTTTTGTTGACTTTCGTGTTTATTGGGCTTCAATTTTAATGATTTTTTTTAAGGAAAAAAACGTAGTTCCACTGGCAAATTTCACTAACCTCCTGAAATTAAATTATTTTTTATTAAGATTTCCTATTATAACCTTATCATAATTGTTAATTATATATAATTTTCGAAATGGAATACAAAATATTTCTTTATTTACGTTATATTAAATTTATTATTATAATTTATTACTTCCTCATTTATGTTAATAATTAATATATAATTTTAATTATATTCAAAATTACGTTAGGATTTATTCTAGTTTTGTAAATATTATCAAATAAAATCTCTCCTGATATAGAAATATTTTATTAATTTATAGCCATATAATTTCATCTTCAATATTATTTTCATCTCTATCATCAATTTTTATCCGACACTAGCAATGAATTTTTCATCAATTTCGGTAGTTTTTTTCCTTCAATTCTAGAGCCTTCAAACAAGCTTGATTCCGATTGAAACGTCCTTCACCATTTTTTTTTTCTGATTTCGTTCTTCACCGTTTTCGATTTCGTCCATCAATTTCTCAGTTTATTTTTCCCTTTTATTTTCTTCAATCTTCTGGTTAGTTGTCTTCCTAAATTCCTCATATTTTCTATTTCGTCACCGTCATTCTTCTTCGATTTCTATTTTTAAAAAAATTGTTCTTTCTTCTTCTCTTTCGATTTGCTTTAGAATACTCAGTTAGTCTTTTTTCCCTTCATTTTTCGTATCTCTTTCATAGCTTTTTTTCTTTCGTTTCATCTTAAATTTAGCTTCTTAACATCTTCCAGTCATGTTCTTAATATATTTGGGGACGTTCTTCATTTTAATGTTCAATTACAGTGCCTTCCGGTAATGTTTATCATATATTCCTTTCATGTCTGACATATTTTCTTTATTTACAGCATATTTTGGTCATGTTTGTCATATTTTGTTTAATTTTTTATTGTTCAGTTCATCTTTCTGTCATGTTCGACATAAGTTTTTTATTAAATGTCCTGTCATTCGTATATAGTATGTTATACCACTGAATATATATTTATATTATGTAATTTGTTGCACACATATATATATTACTGCATACATATTTCTTTTTTTCACGTTCTTACTATTTTGTTTAATTACGGCATGTTTCGATCATCTTATTCATATTTTTGTTTAGTAAAGTTTCGGTGAATAATATATATATTTATATACCACTGTTTAATCTACTTCTATTATGTGATATATACTACGACATATATTCGATAATACATAAATTGTAGTTGAATTTTAGATATATACATCTTATTCATATTTTTTCTTCATATTTCGTATCATTTTCTTTATTTTTTCTCGATCTGATTAGTATTTTTTTTACATATATACTACTGTATAAAACGTTTATATTATGTAATTTGTTACAAATATACTACTATTCATATTCAATAATACAAAAATTGAAGTTGTTATTCTCCCACCAAAGAAGATTAGAGTTCCTTCTAAAATGGAGTTCAAGAAACGCGTTAAATGTGACCGTTGTGGACGTGTTGGCCATAATCGAAAGAGATGAAGTTTTCCTTAATGAACTAGTTTTTCCTTCTTATTATTAGATTTTTAGTATGTTGTTTCAACTTTTATTTGAAATATTCATATCCCAGTTTTTAGTTCAATTATTTTATTTTCATATCTTTCCATAAATTTTCATCAACTATACTAATCAAAGTTTCTCAATTTATTATATTTAATGTACTACCTTTCATACATAATTACTATTGTTTCAAACATAACATATTATTTATTTCATATAATATAAATATTTGAAATAAAATACATAAACCAATTTAACAAATTGAAAACACAACCTTTTATTCATAAAATATACAATGTATTATTTCATATATACTATTCATAAACCAATTTTAACATATCCTCCCAATTCAACCATTTTTTTATATAATTTCCTGTATATTCAATTCTTTCAACAAAATTCCCTACATCGTAAACATATTTAGTTTTCCTCAACATTACATAGACCAGAGAACATTAAGTATATATTGTAATTACGTGGAATATATGAAAAATAATGCAATACGAAAGAAAGAATGAACGGAGAGAGAGATTGGAAAGTAAGAGAGAGATTGGTAGGGAATAATTTTTTAACAAAATCACCAAAATAAAAATAATTAAGGAGTAATTTTGATTATAATATTACTATAATATAATTAATTACCTACTATATTTATATAGAATATCTAATAAATTACTTACCATAATAGAATTAATTACTTACCATATTTTACGCTTGTGAAACCCATGCACATTCATTTTTTATTTTTTTATTTTTTATTTATTTCGTATATTTTTTAATGAAAATGAGTAATAAGGTAAATTAAGCCATACATTTGTGAAATTTTATAGCCCATTTAGGACTTCACTTAAATTTATTAAGGAGTAGTTGCAAATGTAGCAATTATATTCTAAATAATTAAGTATATAACAACATTTTAAAAAAATTTCAAATATAGCAAAATCTATCAGAATCTATCAATGATAGGAGTCTATCACTGATAGACCATGTAGTAAATGTTGGTCTATCACTGATAAACCATAAGAGTCTATCAACGATATAAGCCTATCACTGATAGATTTTGTTATATTTGCAATTTTTTTAAAATATTGCTACATACTTAATAATTATTTTAAAAATTGCTACCTATTATAATTACTCATTTATTAATGGAAAAGGCCCATTGTGTAAAATTATATAGCAATTTAGGTCATTCTAGTTGAAACTTTTTTTTTCTAATTATTATATCGACATATTTTTTTTTATAGCTAGAACGTTCCTATAAAAGGATTTCTCTATTTGTGGGTTTAGTGTTTTGTATGTTTGTGTATTATTTCATTTTTTCTCGATGAAATTTGTTATAAAACCATTGTGATGTTTTATTTTAATTATATTATATCTATTTAAGTATCATTTTTAACTAAAATTCACAAGAAGTTTGATTTATAAGACTTCGAAAGTTGCATAAATACATTTATAAACATACTTAAAGAATAAGTTAGATTATACCAACTGAAAATCTAAAGATATATGGAGGCAAAGGGGTAGACAAATAATTACAAACAACAAAATTAGTTATATCTTCATAGGTTGATTTGTAGATTTCCACACAAAAGATGGACAGAATATGAAGCAACATTCACCTGATCTTCCTAATAGGTGGATGCAATAATAAAGAACTTTGAGCTCCATTGAGACATAGAAGAAACCGTAGATCTTTTCCCGACTCCTTTCATGGTTCGGACTTAAATGCATACTTTGATGTAGGCCAAGATGCAATCCTCTTGAGTTGAGTTGTTTGACTTAGGGGTATGCATCAACACCCAAAAAAAATTGACCCGAACAATGGAAATTGACCAAACCAACACCCGATGGTCGGTTTTATTAAAAATATGGTCGGTGGTTAGTTTAAAAGGTTCAAGAAACTGACCAAAACCGATCCGCTGAAATCGTTGTCAGTTTAATAAATCGACTAAGTCGACTTTCGACCCTAGTTTTTGTACAAAATCGATCGAAACCGATTGATGTCACCCCTAGTTTGCCTATACATCTACATCATCCTGCGAACACACAATCTAACATTTCAGTGTGGTATGACTTTTGTTTTCTCTTGATTCTTGCAACGATGTTGCTAGGGTGGGTCTACTTACCAGTGTGTTGGACATTTCTTCCTCATGTGTATGTTAGATTTATTTTAAATATAATATTATTATTAATGTGACCCATGTGCATTATATGTCATTTTATCTACTTCAGGCATATAATTTTATTAGGTCCATTAAGTAAAAACAAGATAAGGTCCTAATTAAACACCATGATTGGTGGTATCTATCGATAGAACCTTAGGGATTGGTCCTCTTATTGCCTCGTTGGGTAGTTCACTCTTCCCCATTAAGAAATCTAAAGAAAGACCAAGCGAGAGAAACACAATCATTAACCATCATTAAAAGGATTATTCATGGTCCCTTAAAAAGACCATTAATGGATTAATGTATGTTATTCTCTAACTAAATATAATTAGTGAAAATCATCTAGTTCAAAGATTTTAGCATTTATTGTTTTATACAATGTTAGAGTTTTATTGTGTAATTATGAAATTAAAACTTACATGTGGTATGAGAGCCTTGGTTGAGAATTTATGATTTTTTTTCATTGATGTGTAAGGTATAAATTCATGTTTCCGCTACAAAATAATTTTGTTTGATTTTTCTTCAATAGATGAAGAACTTTGTTGGACGAGAAAAGATTAACAAAATAATAATAGTAAATAAATAAAGAAATCAAAAGGTATTTAAGAAATCACCAAAAACTCAAGTTTGATCAAGTTTTCTTTGGTTGATTTTCCTGAATTAAGTCTTCTGGTCATTTATTGCAAGTGATCGGGCTAGGTATAGAACACACAAGAGGGAGGTCGCCACAAATGTCCTTGATGTGTGTGACACAAAAGGAGATTTTGTTTACGTACTTATCGATGGGGAAGAATCAACTACGAACTCACGCATCCTTTGTGATGCAATTTCAAGACCTATTTGCTTGAAGGTGCCCAAGGGTAACTATACTTCTAAATGCAATTTAGCAATTAATAGTTGCGACATTTTAATCATGCAAATGTGATCACAGGCTATTACTACCTAGTTGATGCCAGGTACCCAAATGTAAAGGGTTTCCTAGCACCCTACAAAGACCAACGCTACCACTTGTAGGAATGGCGTGGCGCTGAAAATGCACCTTCAATGTCAAAAGAGGTCTTTGGAGTTTGGAGTTGAATGTACTATGTATTTGTATTGTAACCGTGGAGAAATTAATGACAATAATATGTTTGCATTTGATTTATAGCATGTCAACTACATCGAGACTACCTAAGCAAAGTTAGACGAAAGAGGAAGAGGCAGGCCTCATCGAGTTAGTAAATGTTGGTGGCTGGAGTTCGACAACGGCAACTTTCGCCTCGGGTACCTAAATTAGCTGGCGAGAATGATGACCTTCAAGATCTTGGGTTGTAACATCCATGCTTCAACGATTGATAGCCAAATAAAATTGTTGAAGAGAACGTTCTATGCGCTAGCCGAGATGTGTGGCTCAACCTGTAGTGGGTTTGGGTGGAATGATGAACAAAAGTGCATCGTCATAGAGAAAGAAGTGTTTGAGGATTGGGTCAAGGTGCGTTATTAGTAATTTGAACAATAATTAATGTATTATATTTACAAAAAAAAACTAATCATTTATTATTGCACTTGAACGGAGTCATCCGGCGGCGAAGGGTCTCCTTAATAAGTCGTTTTCCCACTATGACGAACTATCGTACATTAACTTTTTTCAATGTGCTAACGGATTTACGAGTTAATTTTGCACGACAAACATAATAGAAGAAAAAAAATTAAATAGGACTCATCTTAACGATTTAGAAAACAAATATTTTGTTACTCATATGATAGACAAGAAAAATATTTGAAAACATATGTAAAAAATATTTTCGGTTATTATAATTACATAAATGAATATTGATAATTCATAAAAAATAAAAATTATATGATATTTTTTTAATTCTTATATAATATTCCTTATTAAAAAAAGTCCTAAATGCAATTAACATAGTCCTTGTCCAAACCAAGTATTATAATCTAAAATCAAAGATCATAGCAGTGGTATTAATGATTGTTCATCAATTATGTATGAGTATAACCTCAATCTGTCTATTGTATCAAAAGGGTTAGTGCATGATTCTTAAGCATGATTTAGAAAAATGTCAAAAGAAAAAAAATGGTCATAGCCTCGAACAAAAGACAACATCATGTAATTGACCAATGACAAGTATGGAAGTAGATGACTAGACCCACAAAGACATGTAAGATTAGATGAGGAAGTGGTTGGTTTGGAAAAAGAATGTTGCATGGATGCAATTGATTTTTGTAATAAATCTTCTTTGATACATTGTCATTTATTGACAAGAAAATTTGGGAACTTTTATATGATAACATTTTGAAACTGCTTCAACTTGAGAATGATAAGAAACAAATATTATGAAATAAGAGTATGAAATCAAGAATATTGGATGGTATGTATTGTTTTAATTAATTTTTATCATTAAAAATTATTCTTCATTTTATTTTGTTCATGACCAAAAAGTTTATGTTAGTTTTGTTGATGCATCTTTTTCAACAATGCTGGCAAAGATTTGAATTCTTTTATATCGCCCAACAATGAAAATAGAATTATATGATTAAAAAGCAGTTCATAGTTCGGGTTGAGCCAGGTTAGGTAGTAAATTTTAAATGTAAGAATATCTATCTTTTGATGAACAAAAAATGTCTAGAAAAAATTAAATATCTATCTTTTGATGAACAAAAAATGTCTAGAAAAAATTATGCTCGGTAAGTTCGTTTATGACAAGAAATTGCAACTAAATGAAATTAATAGTAACAAACAAAACAATTGAAACAAATGAAATCTTACCGTTTTCGTCTAAAGAAATATTTATAATTTTCCCTACTCAATATGCTTTGATAAAAAATTAATACAAGAATTTAAAGAAAATTGTTTGAACAAGAATCAAGAAAAAATTGAAGGAAATTTTATTCAACTCAACAAAACTTGACTTAAACTTCTCAAAGAAATAAAAGAGGCAAGACCATTGGTTTTGGGTACAATCTTTTATCATGGTAAGAAAACTAACAAAGAAGATTTGAGTTTTAAAATAATTTTGGTCAAATAATTATTTAAAAATTCAACTTGCTTATTCTCAAACAATTTGTACGAAATTCAAGATTTTAATCTATGATAAATGAACAGTTATGCATTTATGGAACATGCTTCCTTAAACACACAATTATTCCCAAAAATAATAGGTTATGAATCTTTTCTCAAAACTATGAATTGGAAAAGTTTAACAATTACCAAACAAAATAAAGGTTAGAATTATACTCGGAATTAAATGCAAGATTCTTGGAAAGTAATATTGTGATTGGTTCTTGACTTCATTCTCACAAAAATTTTACATTGCATACCTATAAAAATAGTAAATTAAATTCAGTCAATTAAAGTTGAGAGTGATGGGATCATGATTCGATTATGCATAAAAATGAGGCAATTTTAACCGGAACTCAAATCAAACTTATGTTCAAGAATTGTCATTAAAATTGTGAAGCACTTAACAATAATTTCTCAGAGGAAATATATATTGCATACAAAAAGCATGATATCCTTCAAGAATTCAAGAAACAAACTTAATGAATTAATTTAGAAACAAAATATAGAAAAAATTGAATTAACACTGTTGGATCAAAGAAATCGTACGAAGAAATGATGAGATTTTTATTTGTAGAGACATATTGAATACATTTGAGAATTAAAAGTGAAAAATGAATGTTAAATTGTGTGAAAATGGGGAGAAACTATGGTATCTATAGGGAAATATGGAAGATAATCATCCAACTCAAGGGTGAAATTTATAAAATTGCTTAATATTTACATCATTCAAAAAAATTAATGGAAAAAAATGTTTTGGAGAGGCAGGGATTCAAAGCCACAATTTCATAGTGACGCGTGAGCAGATGGTGATGCATGTCACGCCAACTTCGTTATATTTACAAAAATGCTTAGGAATCCAATTCACAGGTGTTTAGATTTGAACGCGGCACGTGGGACTGCAAAACGTGTAACAAAATTGCACGTGGCTTGGACTTGTATCGGTGACTTCACATATGCAAGCTCTTCTTCTTTCCTAAAGTTCGAAATATTTATAACTTTGCCATTGAACTTCAATTTGTCAATTTATCAATTTTTCTTCGTTCACACTTCGTTTTAGCTGATTTTCGTTCCATTGTTCTTGTATTGTAACCTAGTTTCATAATTTACATAAAAATATTAAGGAAAAAAATATATGCACGCTATAGTAAAGAAATTAGACATGAAATAGTTGGACTATTCTAAACCCAACAAAATACTTCCGCTTAAGCTTTGTTTGTCCCGAGTAAAGTAAAACTACTTTTCTCAATCATTCAAGTAACATATATGGAATTGATACAAAAAACATAGGAAAAATTCACTCAATCATGTAAGTAGATATTGATGCTAATCTTGCAAGCCAATCGAACTACAAAGTCAATGCCTTAACAGAAATTCCAAATCAAGACTAAACATTATTCAAATGATCAAAGACAATGCAAGCAATCGATTGTGGTTAAGTTTTAACTAGATTTATCCGGTGAAATCATGTTTAGATAAACTTAATTAATTTTTTACTTTTTATTATTAAAATGTATAAAATATGATCTATAGATAATCTCATGCATTTTTAGTAGTTGAAACAAATATTTATTTTTCCTTTGGTCATTTATGGTATATGCCACAATTTCTTTTAACATTTATTTATTTTAATTTTGTAAATGTTTTTTTTTTTTTTATCATTGCATTTGATAAGTAAACGTAGTATAACTTAACAAAGAAACAAAAGAAATTGCATCTAAAAAGTATTTTAGGCATGTATAAAATAAAATAAGGAACTTTTAAGGATATTCAAAATTAATTAAAATTGTATACATATTTATCATTTGACGTAATTTTGATTCCATATTATCATTTGAGGACATTTGGTTATATTTATCATCATCATATCCTTTTAAGTTGAGTAGAAATAAATTGTTGGAAGTTCTTGAAATTTATTTTCACTACTAGAAATTGTAACGTGGTTTGCATACGTGTAGTATAATTTAACATAAATAATTTTAACTTTAAAATTTGTAAAAATTAATTTTTAATTTTAAAATTGATATATCTATTTTTTAATTTTTTATTTAATATTATAAGTGTTAATTTAAATTTTAAGTAAGGAAAAATCATCATCATTATTATTAGATACAACTTTAAGGTTTTTTCTTAAAAAATATTTAAAGAACAATAATTCCCAATTATTCCACACTTTCTTTTAATTAAAAATGAAATAAATATGAAAAGATCAATTATTAATTTAGCAGTCACTAATAGATCATAATCACTTTTTTTTTATTACACTTAGCAAAATGCAGCGATAAAAATACATCTACAAGACTAAAATAAATAAATTTTAAAAACAAAGTTGTAATATAATTAATTGCCACAAAGAAAAAATAAATATTTTTTTACTTCCCAACTACTGACAAAATGCATGAGAGTATATATAGATCATATTTACATTTAATAATAAAAAGAAGAAAATTAATGACGGAATTGTTTTATAAATAAATTAGATAGATGGTTGTGGGCTATGACTAATTTTTCTCTTTTAACCATTTTTTTATGAATTATGCAAATAGAAATCATGCACAACCTTTTAGTACAAATTGTGGGAATATTCCTAAATAATCCAGGAACATTATTCCCTTTCAAACATCTAACACCGCCCGGTTGAAGCCTTAGCTCCAACATCAATCTCCTCTTCTGGATCCTTGGCTTCATTTCCTGTACATAATTGCTTCGAAGATTTTCATCCCCTACAACTTATTGTTGGAAATGACTTATTGGGCTTGACCCAAATAGCAAAGTAACAAACATTGTCCCACATTGATAAACCTTGAAGTGGGAAGAGGATATATAATCTCAAGTCTTGAAAGGGGACTACTTGAGCCAATTGATGGAACAAACTATTGTGATTTTTTTTAGCAACTAGAATTGATTATGTCCTTACCACAGATCTGCCGTCTTTTGATCCCCCATCGAACCAAGTGATCGATCTTGAAAAATATTCAAAGGATAACAAGATCGTTCGTGGACATTTGTTAAACCACATGTCAGACCCGATGTTCGACCTGTTCGTAGCTCAAAAATCTGCCAAGGACATCTGGAGCACCCTAGAATCACGGTATGGAGGAGATGATGCTGGATGAAAGAAATATGTGGTTGGAAAATGGCTGCAGTTCCAGATGACTGACGACAAGCCAGTAGTGGAACAAATACATGAGTACGAGAATCTGGTGGCGAACGTCCTATCTGAAGGCATGAAGATGTGCGAAATACTTCAAGCAAATGTCCTGCTGGAAAAGTTTCCTCCATCATGGAATGACTATCGTAATCACCTCAAGCACAAGAAGAAGGATCTAAAGCTTCAGGAACTCATCAGTCACATGCGCACGGAAGAAGCCAACAGACTGAAAGATAAGTTAGCCTCCAAAAATTTAAATTCAGTTAATGTTAACCTAGTCGAATCGTCTATTGTAAACAGAGACAGAACCAAGCATGAAAAAGGGCATAAGGGAAAAAATTCAGAGAAAAGACAGTTCAAGGCTCTTGGGGGACAAATTAAGAAAAAAAAACTAGTCTGTTATGTGTGCGGAAAGGAAGTACACAAATCATACTAAGTAACCAAAGGAAAGGGAGACCAAGTCAGAAACCAACACCTCAAGCCAATCTAGGAGAACAAGACAATGAGATCATAGCAGCCATAGTAGAGGCCAATCTGATAGAAAATAAGACGGACTGGATTCTCGATACTGGAGCCTCGAGACACTTATGCACCAATCGAGAACTTCTCCATGACTACGAAGACACTGTTGATGGAGAATGCGTGTTCATGGGAAACTCAGCCACTGCAGGAGTGATCGGGAAAGGGAAGGTTATTTTAAAGTTAACTTCTAGCAAAACTTTATCTCTTAGTAATGTTCTATATGTCCCTTCCCTACGTAGGAACCTAGTGTCTGAGAGTCTGTTGAATCGGGTCGGGCCTAAATTTGTACTGGAAGGTGACAAAGTTGTCCTCACCAAAAACGGAGAATTTGTCGGTAAGGGGTATCTGTCTAATGGTCTGTTTGTGCTAAACACAGTTTCCATGAATGCGAATGCTTCTACTTCTGCCTACGTGATTGAATTTGTTAACTTATGACATGGTAGACTAGGACATGTGAATTTTGCATCAATTAGGAAGCTTAAAGACTTGAGACTTATTAATACTTCTGAGTCGCATGAAACTGGTAAATGCCCTATTTGTGTAAAAAGTAAATTCCATAAGAAACCTTTCAAACCAATTGCTAGAACTACTGATCTGTTAGAATTAATTCACTCGGATCTAGCCGATTTTAAAAACACTACTAGTAGAGGTGGTAAAAAATACTATGTATCTTTTGTTGATGATTACTCTAGATTTACTAAGATATACTTGATAAAAACAAAAGATGAAGCTGGTAGTATGTTTTTAAAATTTAAAGAAGAATCTGAAAATCAGTTAGGAAAAAGGATAAGAGATTAAGATCAGATAGAGGTGGTGAGTATTATGATAAAACTCTTAATGACTTCTGTGAGTCAAACAGGATTATCCATGAATTTACTGCTCCTTACTCACCACAACAAAATGGCATAACAGAACAAAAAAATAGAACTCTTAAAGAAATAATGAATACTATGTTATTAAGCTCCGGTCTATCTGATAATATGTAGGGAGAAGTTGTGTTGTCTGCATGTTTTGTTCTTAACAGGATTCCCCACAAAAGGCTAAACAAAACTCCCTACGAACTCTGGAAAGGACATGCACCAAATCTTTCCTATTTGAAGGTCTGGGGATGCTTGGCTAAGGTACCATTTCATGCATTGAAGAAATCTACGGTAGGGTCTAAAAATTTTAACTGTATATTTATCGAGTATGCTCAAAATAATGCTGCATATAGGTTTATGTGTTTAAATGATAAAACTATAAACGAATCTAGAGAAGCAGAATTCTTTGAGCATGTATTTTCGTTAAATTAATCAGTGTCTGTTCCTAGCCTATCTAAAAGAATGCATGATCCTGAAAACCCCTCAATCGTTAGTGAAACACCTGTTTCTGAAACTGTTAATACTTCAAACTTAAGATGTGAATTAGAACTTAGGAGAAGTAAAAGACAGAGAACTGAGAAAAGTGTCGGTCCAGATTTCCTAAGCACTTTCATAGTGGAAAGGCGAGATGAAATTGACTATAACTTCACAAACTTGTTCTTAATAGATGAGGATCCTAAAACTTACCAAGAAGCATTGAACTCTGTAGAGTCAAGTATGTGGAAAGAGGTCATTAAAAGTGAACTGGATTCACTGGTCATAAATCTTACATGGGACTTATTGGACCTTCCTATGGGAAACAAGCCACTAGTGGGTATGTATTTTTGCTCAGAGGTGGAGCAATATCTTGGAAGTCTTCAAAATAGACTTGTATAGCTAGATCCACGATGGAATCCGAGTTTATAGCATTATAGTTGGCAGAATAGGAGATTGAGTGGATCAAAAATCTATTAGGAGATGTACCATTGTGGGGGACATCTGTAGTGTCCATACAGTGTGATTCACAAGCTGCGATATGTACTGCCAAGAATAGTGTTTATAATGGTAAAAGTAGACATATACGTCTTAGGCATGCAGTCGTAAAACAACTTCTAAAGGAAGGAACCATTTCCTTGGAATTTGTTCGATCTAAGAACTTAGCTGATCCTTTAACCAAAGGACTAACAAGGAAAGTGGTCCTAGATTCCTCTGTGAATATGGGCCTAAAGCCCTTCGGAGATCCATAGCACTTGATAATTGGGTGGTCTATTGCGATAGATTTGATGGTCCATAGCCTCTTATTGAGTGGTCTGTTGCGATAGACTTGATGGTCCATAGCCCATTGTGTAGATAGTTCTTAAATGGACTAGATGGATGATCCAAAACCTTTTCTGGGTCCATAGTCGGTATGGATAATATTAAAGTCTCCATAGCTCTTTTTGAGTGGTTTGAATTGACAAACTTGATGGAGCATATAATGTGACGGTGAAAGTGAGGTCGCCTTTTATGAAAGAGTTTAAAGGTCTCTTTCTAGAGCTCTCACGTCGACCTGAGGTTCGATCTATGTGCATGGCTATAAAGGCACAATTTTACATTGCAGAAACAAAGGCTTTTACTAGAGATAGAGCTCGTCGTAAGGGTCTCAACCAAGTGTTACAAGGAGTTCAAGATATAATTCACTCCCTCTAAACAAGGTTGTTGCCTTACTTCACTACGCATCAATTCAAATCTTCGGATATTGGTGTCTAAGCTTAATATCTCTTCTATGCTCAGAACAAATCTCATTCTTCTTCGCCTATCCAGAAACTTTGTTGCTACAGTCATTTGTGGGGGATTATTGGAAATGACTTATTGGGCTTGGCCCAAATAGCAAAGTAACAAAAATTGTCCCACATTGATAAACCTTGAAGTGGGAAGAGGATATATAATCTCAAGTCTTGAAAGGGGACTACAAAGTGAGTAAGTGGTGATAGTATAACTCTATCCCACACACGCGCCGTCGCCGTCCGTCCGTCCGATTGGACGGACAGGCTCGTGTTTGGACAACTAACCTTCCTTGTTCAAATGTTGCGTTATTCAACGTTCGTCGTGCAACGTGCTTGTCCGACATTTGCTCTGCCATATTTTTAAGATCTTCGCTCGATCCTCTCTTTGCCGATAATCATTCTCCTCCACACTCTGTCTTCAAAAGTCCTTCCATCTTTCACATACCAAACATAATCACTTCGAGCTCATCTTTCATACCTCTCTGCGTTCTGAGCATTTACAGAAGCTTTTGTTTCTATTCTCTGTGCTTACGAGTGCACGTTAGTACTGGGAAGCTGTGTTAATCTTGGGGAGCAACCGACGTAACGATTAGCACCACGATCAGCCGAACTTGCTTTCAAGACAGTGGTTCGTCACGACACAGCAATTATCCTGATCGATAGTTTTACCATATTTTCTAACACTTATGACACAAAATACTGTGTTTAAGAAAAACTAAACAAAAGCTCGACATTTTGGTAGCGGCAGCCATAATTGCTGGGTTGTTTGAATAAATCATGCCCACGCGATACCCGGGTAGGCCTAGATCTGTGGATAAGTCGTACACCAAGTGGATTTGGTCCCAAATTGGGAATTTTTGTGAGTTCGCGTCCATGACGTTTCAAAATTTTGGGTGCTAAAAAACTGTAGAGAATATATCTCGTCGCTCACGATGTGGATGGCGTTGGTAGTAGCGAAATCAACCACTGAGTTATGCTCTCTCTGGCTTAATGTGGTGTCCAAGGGGTTGGATGGGTTCGTAATCATAATCCCTTTGACTCGTAAATTCAGCGTTTTAGCTTGCTCCATGGCTTCCTGCATGCTTCCTTGATTCGAAAATCGTTTGAACTCGAATAATGAATTGGAATTATTTGTACCTCTGTACGCCACTTCAAGTCTCTATTCTATCAAACCTGTATCTTTTGTATTTTTACAAACCCACTAATAAAAAGAGAATTTATATATGAGAAAATTATTGAATTTAAGTTACCCTGGTGTGTGTGTGTGTGTATGTATGTATGTATGTATGTATGTATGTATGTATGTATGTATGTATGTATGTATGTATCGTTTGAACTCGAATAATGAATTGGAATTATTTGTTTGAACTCGAATAATGAATTGGAATTATTTGTACCTCTATACGCCACTTCAAGTCTCTATTCTATCAAACCTGTATCTTTTGTATTTTTATGTATGTGTGTATGTATATATGTATGTGTGTATGTATGTATGTGTGTATGTATGTATTTATATCTTTTGTATTTTTACAAACCCACTAATAAAAAGAGAATTTATATATGGGAAAATTATTGAATTTAAGTTACCCTGGATAGTAAGGAGTGGGAACAAGGAAGGCTTCAGCGGGATCAACAAGACAAGATATGATGATTTCATTGGCAGCAGTTGCACCAGCGGTGAGCACCAGTTTGTTCATGTCGAATTTCATTTTGTTTCCTTGTATTTCTTCCATTGATTCAACGAACACCTATTATTATAATTATTATTTATTACATATAATATTATTTCAAAATTGAAGAGCCGTTTAGGGTTGTAGGGTAGGTACCTTTTTAAAAGCAGGCAAGCCATGATAGTCCTGAAATTGAGCCAATTCTCTAAACATGGACACTCCATTTCTTCTCAATCCCAAAGCATCTGGATTGTTCTCTATCCACTCATCCAAAATGTCATAACATACATGCAAAACCCATTAAATACTATATATTCTTTATGCATACAATAAAATTTTCTACCTTTAAAACCATAATCATAATGATCATGATCGTAACAAGTATAAAATAAATCATTAATTAAATTAATTGGTACTTAACATATTCTTATTTGGTGCTACTTGAGATGGATGCAAGATTGCATCCAAATCTTTTTCTTAGAAGGATTGATCAATATAGCCCAACCGATCAACTAATGTTACTTGATAACAAATGATTCAATCCTATAGTTAATTAACTACAAAAAGAATAATAACCATGTCAGTCAATGGTGGATCCATAAAATTTATATACGACACAATATAATAAAACACACCAAAAATTTATCTTATATATGATACTATAATATACACACCAAAATTTTTTTAAAAAAATATTTACATAATACAAGACACAAAACCACACTTGGTAGTTGTGAGAGTGAGGTACAACTAATACACTACAACCATACTTTGTTTAAAGCATTATTTAACATATATTGTAATCTGACATTTCAAATTAATATTATTTAATATATATCGCAAGTACCCCGTTAGCTTCTATGTAAATCCGTCGATGGTTACAATACAACTAACATTATTAAAAAATTACTTGTTTTCGGCAAGAGCCATTTGGATAATGCCGGTGGGGTTTTGAGTAGGGTGATAAGGGTTCTTCTCGTACTCTTGCCATCCAAAGAAGTAGGAGGGATTTTGTCCACGAGAATCATGGCTAGCTTTAGTAGACAACATTCCCATCGTATATGAGTATACAATATGTAGGTGGATATACTAGGAGAGGGAGAGGGAATAATATATTTTAGGGTTCGTATAAGGCTATTGATATTGAAATCTTTGTGTGTTTGTGTGGGAAATTTAGAGTGGCACTTATATCTCTCTATATATATCGGGAGGAGAGGAGGTTTAGGGTAGTGCTTGAAATTAAAGAGTTCATTTTTTTTATAACAAATAACACGGTTTTGTGACTTCATATTCACTAATGCTTTCTCTTTTATTTTTCTGTCTCTTTCTTGTAATTGATTTTGTTTGTATGTGTGTGTTTGTTTTTCTTTTTGCTATTTCCTTTGAATACATGATCACATATATTATGTGTTTGGATGCTCTAAGTCGAATAGTCCTGTTGCACATTTTTCGAACTCTGAATTAGAAAAGAATTAGGGGTTGTTTGGGGTTAGGGTTAGTACTGTGGGCTTGGGTTAGCCCAACCCTAACCCCTATTTGGCCCACGGTTTATGGAAACCCTAGTTTTAGGGTTTCCTAAACATGGTTTCCTTTACCTCCAACCCGACGTACGTTTTGTCTTTAAACCGTGTTTCGTCTTCCCCTCAGTCGTCGTCTTCAACCTGTGTTTCGTCTTCAACTCGTGTTCTCCCTTCCTTCTCGGTGTTCTCCCTCTTTCGTTGTCTGGTCTCCCTCTTTCGTTGCGTCTTGTTCCTCGTTCGTTGTGTGTTGTCCCCAAATTTGATGCAAAATCGATTTCCCCTTCCTTTTCTGTGTTCTCCCTCATCAAATCCCCTCAGTTCTCCCTTTTTCATTGTGTGGTCTCCCTCTTTCGTTGTGTGGTCTCCCTCGTTCGTTGTGTGTTCTCCCTCAACAAATCGATTGTTCGTTGTTTCGTTCTGTCTTCTCCCTCGTTCGTTCTATGTTCTCCCTCAATCCGAACATCTCCCTCGTTCGTCTGACGACCCTCTGTTCTCCCTCATCAAAATGTTTTTTCTCCTTATTTCGTTATCTGTTCTTCCTCGATCCGTTTTCATGCAAATTTATTTTCTGTTGCATTTCGCCGATTGGGGAGGATTTCGTGTAGCCAAATCTCTATCTACATTTCTCTCATCCGTCTCTCTCACTCTCGAAAGGCTGTGTCGTGTTTGTTGAAGCCGACCCTTCCACGACGTTGGCTCCAAACATGAAAACCTTTTGGAGTATAGGGTTTTGCCTCAAAATAAATTTTGTTGAAGGCGACCCTAACAGAAAATCCTTGCCACTCGAGTTTCCATTGTTGCGAGTGGGTGTTTTGCTTGGCTTGGTGTCGTTCCTTCACTGACAAGGCAGATGCTTTGACACCACCGTTGTCTACCAATGGTTGTCGAGCTTGATAGGGAGGTATTGGACTATTTTAAATCCAATTTCAAAGTCGATGATAAGTTTCATGATTGACATACACTGATTTTGTTACATTTTTTGTTTTCCATATATGTATGTAGCTTGATTTATGGAATCTGTTCTACTTTAATTACTAATTGCTGATGTATATGGGATTGTATTATGTCTTTTGGTTAAGTTTTTTCTTAAAAAAATGTATGTTTGCCTTATTCTGTTTTCTTTCGGTTGCTTTATTTCAGTTGCTTTGTTTTGGTTGCTTTGTTTCGGTTGATTTGTTTAGGTTACTTTATTTGGTTTAGTTTGGTTTACTCTGTTACTTCTTGTTACCCGAGCATGGTAAGGAGTTACTTCTGAATTAGATTTGTTTCATTTTTGTTTTGTCCCTTCAATTGTTTGTCTTATCTTTTCATGTGTACTTGGCTGCAGAATAGCTTCCAATATCTACTTTGACTGTTGTTTGACTTATCTTCTAGCCTGCTTTTTCAGAGATTCTCTTGCCTTTTCTTGGTTGGGTCATTTATTTGCATTTTAACTCCCTACATACTCTATATAATCCTTCATTTTATACTTATGCTTTACCACTTCCATTTGTCATTGCTTGGCCATTTCCTTTGTATTCCAAATTCATCTTTCGTAGGTAAATGGTTTCTGCCTTCTTCTCTCACGGTTTCTACCCTACTTTCTGCCTTCATTTTGCTTCCCTTTTTAACCTACTTGGTATGTTTGTCTTATGTTTTATGTCCTATGTGTATGCTTTGTTTCTCCCCTATGTTTATGCTTTTGTTGTATGCCTTCTTTTGATACATGTGTTTCTTGCCTTTGTTATTTGTTTTTAATCCATCTTAATTGATGTTTCTACAACTATGGAATCTAGTTCAAGTTATTGAATCGATTTGTAAACTCTGAGGCTATTTATCATTTGTTTTCAAAGTTGAATTTTTGTTTTCAACGTTGTTTTTTTTTTTTTTTACGTTTCAATTTCGGACTAGTGCTTCTACGTACAAGGTATGTACTCCTTCCTTTTGTCATTTATTTTTCTTCAATTTTTCGGCCTTGCTTGTGTCCTAACTTTTTTTTTTTCCGAACGTCATCGGTTATCCAACCCTTATAAGAGGTATTATGGCTTAGCCATATGTAATTTTGATAATGTATTCGTTTTTCATTACGGTATAAATTATGTAGTTAAGACAAACAGTATTGGTTATGTAATATATACTCTTTCATGGACATTTCTTTTATTTAATGAATTAATAATTCTTTCTTTCATTCTATGATTTAAATTATTGTTTGTTTTTAACTTTCACGTGCAACAAATTGTAGAGCAAAAAAGTTTTAAATAGTCATGATAAATTATTAAATAAGTTGTTTTACCGAATAGAATAGACGGTTAAGATTTTTTCTTAATCACTTTTTAAGATTGTAAACACAATCACAATGAATTCATATATATTTATATGTGTGAAAGAGACTGGAAAAAAAAATTCAAAAGACTAATTTAATTTGAGAAAATAGTTTATATTAATAAAGATTTCATAAAATAAATGAAAGAGTGGATGAAACTTTATGATGAAATATAAATAAATATTTAGATTTAAGTTAAATTAAAGATGATAAAAGATAAAATAATTAATATAATTTAAATATTGTTTAAAGAAATGATAAACGTTATTTTCTCATATATTATTTTTATAATACCTACGACACATTGTACTTACAATTTGCATAAGGCCTTTAGAATGCAACCCGTATTTTAAAATAATGTTTAAACAAAGTTATTTGTTTTATGTTACACAAACTAAGTAAGATGGAAAATTTTTAATATATTCAAAAAAAATTGGAATTGGATCAAGTTTTAATAAAAGTTTCAATTTTTTTACATAAGCTTTTAATCGAATTTTTTTACACAACCCTTCCATTCCGTTCGTAATGTTTCTTTTAAATATACGATTACTTCACAATTTCACCAAGGCGTCATAGCACGTAATTATATATGTTCGAAATAGGAGGATGTCGCTATCGCTAATTACAAATAGCAAATAATTAATTTGTATTTCTAAAAAATGAATTTTAATAAATTTTTCGTAATATATTCATACATTAATTCGAAATTGGACAACTGTCTTTACTAATTTAATAACATTACACATAGAATAAATTATTCGCAATAAGACGGGTTGGACGCTTTCGTAAAAAAGTATGCAATAAAATTTATTTGATCATATTTACGATCTCATTTAAAAAATATTATACTACATTAAAAAAAATTATTAACCCAACCCATATAACACTTTCCCCAAATAAATTTTATCATAAATTCCATCTAAACCTATCCACCTAACCCTTTCCCAAACACTTCTTACTATAAATTTCTCATAAAACTACCCACCTAACACTTTCCCCAAACACATCTTATCATAAAATCCACATAACCCTTCCCACATAACTCTTCCCCCAAACACATCTTATTCATAACACTATCATAATCCTTCCCACATAACCTTTCCCTAAAACACCTCTTATCATAAATCTACGTTTCTAAACCTTTCCCCCAAATAAGGGATATGATAAAACTAAATTTAACATTACACTAGTTTTATCATAACACTAACCCTTCCTTAAATCAACCTTTCCCCCAAACGCAACCTTAAATGTAAATCTAGGAAGGATTATTGTTTTTTATTATTAGGCACAAAAGTGATTAGAAGAAGTTGAAGGCCAAGGATGAATGAGGGTTGAGTAAGGTTAAGAAGTTAGGTTGAGATGGTGTTTTTTGGACCAAATGAAAATTTGAGTTGGCTAGGTTAACAACCTAAAAGATCCAAATAAAGTCTTAAACCCAACCTAACTTAACCCTTTAAAGTTGAATTAGATTGGATTGGGTTGTCAAATTATTACTCCATTTTTCTTTTTAATTTCAAATTTATAAGCTTATCGATAACATATAATTAATAACAAAAATCTTATTTAATTCAAATATAAAGATACTAAATATCTATGGTATTTAATACAAACTTTCAACAAAAACACAAATTAATCAATAAAAAATAGTCAAACTTTAAACAAAGATAAATGAATATATATTTAATTTGGATCAAACCAAATTTCTTTTTAGTCCACCACAATCCAATCCAATCTAAAAGAAAATAAAAAATATTTAACCAAATTGTTGGATTATTTATAAACTTATTTTTCATATTTGTTAAGCCTCTCTTAGAGGGAATTGGAATTTATTATTGTTAATATGCGTTGATTTAAATCAACTTTTTATAGGTATGTTCTAGAATTGTCACATGAAGTCATAGATATGATAAGATTAGACATTCCATATGCATATGGATTAACTAGATTTTCCTTTTTTTTTATTTTCTCTCTTTTTCATAATTTATTAACAATATATATATATATATATATATATATATATATATATATATGCATACATGTGTATAATTAGTGAGCATGAGAAATTAGTTTGGCATTAGGGTTTTTACGTGGTCCATGAAGTATCTTACAATGCTCCGCAATATTTGAAAAATCTAAAATAAGGTACACTAATGTCAAATTGTTTCCATTCTAAATTGAGTTTTGTTTTTTTAACACTCAACCCTCTCTTCTCCGTCCTCGAGTATTCTCTTTTGGTGTTTGTTAAATTTGGAAAATGTTTTGCATTATTCTACTCTTTCAATAACATTTACTTAAGCAGGTAATTGAACTACACTTTTTCTCCCAACTAATTATAGTGAGTAGCAATATTATTAATAATATAATCCGTGTATAACCATCATTAACAAAAATTACAAATATAGTAAATTCTATAAATAATAGATTAATATTTACAATAAATAATGGTCATCAATCATAAACTTTCATCCTTGTTTGACTATGATAAATTTTTCTATATCTATATATTTTTAAATTTTTTTACTATATATGTTTATATTTAGATCGAATCTAATCGTAATATTTACAACAATTCTATCGTCAATCTCTACATTAAAAAACAAAAAAGCATTATCGTGAATCTCTACATAAAAAAATATTTTAACGTAATGTTAGATAATATATAATTAAATTTAAGGGTCTTTTGAAAAATATAACAAAGTAACAAAATATTTACACTATATAGCATAATTTTGGAAAATGGAAATTAAAGCCCACAAGCTTACAATAGAAAATATCAAAAATGTCCCGTCAACCCCTATCAACAAAGCACGTAATATATTTGATACATGATCGTTGATGCATCATCGTTTGGATTTGGTCGTTTAGATTTGGATAGCCAAATCTAAACGATTTATTTTTTCAATTCTATCATTTGATTTGGTTACACGATCATCGTTTAATTTCTTTGGTCGTTTAGATCTGGCTACACAATCGTTTAGATTTGATTTAGCTACTCCAAATCTAAACGTTTTTTTCAAAAAAAATTTGGTACACGATCGTTTAAATTTGTTTATACAATTGTTTACATTTGGCTAAACAATCTTTTCTATTCTTTTGGTACACAATCGTTTATTTTTTTACACGATCGTGTAGATTTGGCTACTTCAATCTAAACGATTTTTCTTCAAGATTCTTTATACACGATCTTTTAGATTTTGTTACCTTAATCTAAATGACGTAAAAAAAAGAAAAGAAGAATTAAGATGGAAAGAAATCAAATTTGGTTATCCAAATCTAAACGAAGTAAAAAAAAAAAAAGATGAAATGCGATAGAAAGAAATCACAGCGGAAAAAAAGAAAAGGAAGAGAATAAAGATATATAGGAAAAATCGCAATTAGAGAAGAAGAAATACAGAAGGGCAAACCTACAATATTTAAAAAGATGACTAACTTAACGAGCACTGTTACACTGATCGTAAATATTTTAGTATTTTATTATAACTTAAATTTATTTTCATTCAAAAACTTAATCTAAAACGGTAGATAATTAAATTTATTATATGAAAAAAGTGTTAGAATGTAGAATGTAATAGAAAGTGAGCCGCAGAAAGGTGACAAAACATTTAAAAAATATAACAAAGCGATAAAACATTTAAAAACGGATGGAAAGTACCAAAATGTCCCCTCAACCACGCAGTCAACCATGCACGTAATATGTTTGGTACACGATCGTTTAGCTTTGGCTATTGTTTGGTATACGATTGTTTAGATTTGATCATTTAGATTTGGCTATCCAAATCGAAACGATTTTTTTCAAGATTTTTTGTATATGATTGTTTAGATTTGGTACACGATCCTTTTAGATTTGAGTCAAATCTAAACGATTTTTTTAAAAAAATTCTTTGATAGACGATTATTTAGATTTGACTAAATGATTTTTTTTCAAGTTCTTTTGTATACGATCGTTTAGATTTGGCTATACCATCGTTTATTTTTTTTTACACGATTATTTAAATTTGGGTAGCCAAATCTAAACGATTTTTTTAAGATTATATGGTACGCAATTGTTTAAATTTGGCTATTTCTGTACACGATCGTGCCAAATCTAAATGACATTTTTTTTCTCTAAAATCTTTTATATTAAGTACACGATCTTGAAAAATCAAATAATAGTTTTAAAAAAAAAGAATAGATCTTTATATTTGATACAAGATTTTGAACCAAATAAACAGTTTGAAAAAAGAAGAAGAAGAGGAAGAGAAAAAAAAAATCGCAAAGGAAGAAGAGAAGCAAGACAATAAAAATGAAGGGCAAACGTGGACTATTTAAAAAATGACCACCTTCATGGGCTTTTTCATTTTATTACATAAAGCATAAATATTTTGTCGGTATGTTATATTTATGAAAATTTTCCGATAAAATACTAATACAATTACTTCAATTAATTAAAAAATCTTACAAATTTAATGGTGGTTCTCCTAGGTTCTGTTATTGTCTTCTAAGTGATTTTTTTTTTTGTCAATTCACAACAAAACTACACAAAAAGTAAATAAACGAGGATATGGTACATTATTTGTGATATATATGTATTTCAAGGTAATTTGGTTAAAAGAAAATATATTTGTTCGTATTTATCTTTTTCAAATCGCCACAAAATCTACGAATATAATATAAGAATTCAAAATTTATGTAGATAATTTACGAAAATATAAATTTAACAAAAATAAATAATATACCACACTTTAATTTATTGGAAAAAATATCTTTTAAGATTTTGATGAAAAATCACATGCTGAGGGAAACCTGAAGAAATCAGAGATCAAAGAGAAGAAAAAATAGTGCCAAGAGGTAGTGGGAAGAAGAAGGGTCGTGAGGTTGAGATTAATTGAAGAAGAAGTCGAAGGTAGTGTAGAGTTGAAGAAAAAGCCGTAGAAGAGTGTGAAGAATGGGAAAGGGAGATGTTTAAAGGGATAAAAGGCAAGTCTTGTATTTTCTTAGCTATGAAAAGCCTACCATGGACGAGGCAGGCCTGAGTTACAGTATTTTCTTTTCCACAGGTATCGCAGGTCAAGTTTCAATACTCGACCTAATTTTTTTTTTATACGTTCGATCTATATGATTTTTTTAAAATAAAATATGCTACAAGAAATCGAGGTTTTCTCGACGTAGAAAAAAGGCATTGGAAGAAAAAACATCGGGAACGACCCATTATCCCAAAGCCAATTTACTCCAGTCGGGAAATACCATTTTCCTAACGCTTTGATATATACGTCGGGAATAATAACTTAAACCAATGCAGCATGCAAGCATCAAGAACCAGCAGTTGGAAAGTTTCGAATATTAATTGTGTGAGACAGATATTTTTACGCATTCTGCATGGCATCGGGGACTTCGTCGAAGAGTAAGGGGATCGCCCGACGCGTTTTATGTGCGTCAGGAGTAAAGCGAGATCCCCGACACCATTAGTTATTCATCGGGAACTGCGTGAGAAGTAAGGAGATCTTTCGACATTTTCGTGCTGCGTCGGGAGTTCCCCTATGAATTGATGTTTCAATTCTGTGAAACATAGAACCGAAACGAAAAAGAAAAGAAGCAACGAGAGATCGATTCGGCCAGCGATCGAATATATTTCAAATGAAATCATAAATTGTAGTGGACTTAATTACCTAGAGGTCGCCCTTGACAATCTCAATGTATTCTCTGCCAACGTCCATCTACTTAAGGTAGTGGACGGGAAATGTCTTTTGCACGCATACGCCTATCGCCTGGCTGAAGCGACCGACGTGTGGGGAAATAGGCTTCTCCGCTCCAGGGGCGATCGTTATCGAAATGCGCCCATTGACTGCAACGTGGCGCTTCAACTCGAAGAGTCGAGACTACCCACATCTCCTGGGAGTCGGAGTCGCAGGTGGTTAAGAAGACGGCCCTGCTCAATAAATTATAATAACATATAATGCTAGAGAAAAAACATGAAATAATTCTAAGTTAAAATGAAGGAAATTCTTAGACTCACTCGCATTGTTACCCACGAACGACGACCCTCCCGCAAGGTTATCTAAATCGTCCTCAAACTCGAGGAACATAACATTCGTCTCCAAAAAATTATTACGTGCATATGACATAATGCCTGTGAGAAAATAAACATTCAATAAGCAAATACAAACACATAGCTAGAATCAAATATATAAAATACATAAGTATGTGGGTACGTGGATTGTCACTATAATTCGTCTTCGTCACTTGCATGTGACAAGTGTTCATCCACATCGTCAATAAAGTCGTTCAACACCCTCTAATGAGCTCTAATTTAAATTCAAACATCTCTTGCATGGACACCTTAATCGTCCGTAGGCATCAACGTAAAGCTTCACAAATTCTATAAATTGGGTCACTCCCTGTCTATACTCAAGGGATAACTTATTTCTAATTTTCATCAAATCCTTGTCCATCGTTTAAGTCCCTAAAAAAAAATAGGTTTGATTAGAAACATATCTCTTTCCCTCTCTCACATCCATAACTTACTCTCCTGAATTTTTACTATTATTTTTTAGTAATATACAATCTCTCAAATTTTTCACTAAAACTAACTTCAAACTACAGAGGCTACCATAACTGCAGGATAGCCAACACAACCTAATTATTAATAACAAAATATTGTATCTTCGAATCTTATCCAACCCTTCTAACAACGCTACCTTACAAGCTATCCTACTACCACCCCTTGAAACCATCCCAAATAGAAACAAATTCAAAAGAAAAAAGGCTACCATAACTACAGAATAACCATCCCAAATAAAAACAAATTCAAAACAAACAAGGCTACCATAACTGCAGAATAGTCATCCGAAATCAACAACAAAGTTATTCAACACAAACAGGCTACCATAACTGCAGGATAGTCATCCCAAATAGAAATAAATTCAAAACAAACAAGGCTACCATAACTGTAGGATAGTCATCCCAAATCAACAACAAAGTTATTCAACACAAACGGCTACCATAACCGCAAGATAACCAAAACAAATATTAACACATATTACATTTTCAATTCAAACCTCCCCCTTTAAATTTCAATTCAACTATAAACCCCCTCCCCCCTCAAATTTCATTTCAATCATAACACCCCCCTTCAAATTTCAATTCAACTATAAACTCCCCTCATTCAAATTTCAATTCAAACGTAACCCTTCTTTCAAATTTCAATTCGAACATAACACCCTTTAAATTTCAATTCAAACGTAAACCTTCCCTTCAAATTTCAATTCAACAACATTAATTGAAACTTTTAATTCAACACACATTCAATACAAAAATATAACGCACATTTAATACAAAAATACAAAAATACCTAAAACAAATTTTTTTTTTAAAAAAAAAACCCTAAACCTAAAAATTAAGGATTTTAAACTTACCTTAATGCACGACGGAAGACGGCGACGAGGGCATCGACGATAGGGCACAGCGCCAGGTAGTTCATCTCTCCCTTTCTTACTCTTTCGTTCATTTTAATTATGTGATAAACATAATTGAAATGAATGTTGGAATTTGTGTCCTAAAACTCGTACTTTGATTTGATTTAATATATTCTATTATTGAATGCTATAATCTTAAAACCAATAAATTAAGGTCCCAAGGCTATTTCACTGAGTTTGTCATATACACTTGAACTTTATGTAAAGACATAAACATGGATTAAGTTCAAGTTAATAGCCCAAATAGTCTATAGTATATGAATAAGGTTGGGCGCCTTATTCTGGATAAACACTATGGATGCGGCCCGCTCCATAATAAGTACAAACGATGTAATCCTGAATTGTTCATGTAGAGACATGGGAGTGGAAGCATCCTATGTAAATGGTTTTCATAAGACTAGAACCACGAAATAGTCAATTTTTGTTATAACGACGTAAACTATAAACTGACTATTTCATTTATGATGTCCTAGGTAACTTGATCTTAATCCTGAGCTAACTATGAACTTCTGTTCATTCGGTAGTGTCCTTAGATCTGCATAGGTGAGGGCAGCTCATCATCACTGGTCCAATAAGCCTCTCATTTCAGGGATAAGACTAGTGGATAGCTAGGGACATAGGGTGCAAGACGGAATTCACTCCTACCCATTTCTGGGATAGTAGATAAGTTTTTCCCTTAAGGACTGAATTCAAGTCTTGAACAAGGCGTCCCACCTTCTCATTGATCCGGAGGATTCAATTTTATAGGTTGGACCTATTGTTCAATAGTGGATCAGTGGGTTTTAAGAAGCAAGATGTAATATCGCGGGTAAAACGGTATTTTGACCCAACCAAGATTACGAACAACCTGTGAAGGATAAACTTACTCATCATGGTTATATCAGGTGGACAGAAATATATCTATGTGAGGGGAATGCAATTAAGAGTCTTTAGTGAAATGACTCTTTAGTTAACGAATGTTGATTCAGCTTGGTCTAAAAGAGTTTAGCCAGTTAATCTCGAATCGTTGGAGCCCATGATCTATAGGTCCATTAGGTTCCCCTACTAGCTCTTATGAATTTAACTAAGAACAAAATGTTGAAGTAACTCGAATTGTTCGAATTAAGAAAAGAGAGAGAAATAAACTTTAAGCTATAAATATATAAGATATAAGTCGGTAGAAATAAACTTTAAGCTTTGTGTTTAAATATGATTTAAATAAATATGAATATAGATTCATATTTAAAAGCTTGAAAAGTTTTGAAACGGTCAAATTTGTAAAAGTCAACTTGTTGACTTTTAACTTTGAGAAACAAAACTTTGACCGAATTTATATTCAAATATGATTTGAATTTTAAGAAAATGAATGCAGATTCATACTCGAGAGGTTAGAATTAGTCAAGATGGAAAAAATAGTAAAAAATCAAAAAGTTGACTTTTGACTATGAAAAGTTAAAGTTTGACTTTGACTTAATTGGTCAAATGACCAAAATACCCCTTTGACTAATTACTTTATTAATTATCAGTTAATGGGAAATATGGTAGATTATTGTGAATTTGAAGCCACTAACTCCATTAAGAATTAATGGATTAATTAGGTGTTGAAAATGTATGAAATAATTTGCATGCAATTTGCATGTAAATTTCATATAAAACATTTTGCATTACAGAATGAGAAAGAATGATGTTTTTCTGAAAAACTACCTAAACGATATATTACATCCTTCTTTCTCTTAAAATTTTACTTCACAAACCGAGTCCCACAACTCCGTTCTTGGTCCCGAGCTTAGTAGGTCAACTTAGTGGTTTTCCTTGCTCGTGAATTTAGGCAAAGAAGAAGTTTTGGATCGAAGAAGAAGTTCAGAACTATAAAAGGTAATTTCATTGTTTACCTCTTATGCTCTTCGCTTAAGTCCATCCCATAACATATGCATGTTAATTTCTAAATCGTTTAGATGCATATAAAGTAAAGTATGATTCTAATTCTTCCGCTGCAGCATGTCTCTTATTGTTTTCCATCAATGAATTTACAAGGGATCTCTCGATGCATCACGAAAACGCTAGGAGATCCCACTTAACTTACCCAATGCACCATAACAGCGTCGGGAATGGTCCTTATTCTTGACACCCTCCCCAACGCATAAAGCATAGCGTCGGGGATACATGCTCGCCGTAATTAATTCGTCCTAAATTACGATGGAGCTTTCTTGACACACCCCAATAGCGTCGGGAATTGTCCTTATTCCCGATGTCATCCATGACGTATAAAGCATAGCGTCGGGGATACATGCCACCGTAATTAATTCATCCTAAATTATGATGGAGCTTTCCTAATGCACCATAACGACGTCGAGAATGGTTCTTATTTCCAACGCTTTTTCTAACGCCTAGCATAATGCGTCGAGAAAAGCTTTTGCTCTCGACGTCTTACGCTTGGCGTCGGAAGAGCGAGCTATTTTCGATATTTTTTTGTCGACGTCTTTCTTTATGTCGGAAGAACCCCAATTTCTTGTAGTGAAAATCTCAAGCTCCGAGATTAGGAGGTTTTCAAGAGTAGTGCCCTAAAATTGGCATTTAGTAGATATAGAGACTTCAATGTACATAAGTGTTACTTTTCTCTGTAATTTTTATTTTTTATTTTTTATTTTGTAAAATCATGCTCAGCCATAGTAAATTAGTTTCTTTATTATTTTTCCAATGTACTGGTATTTTTAAGTTTCCAATTAAATTTGAGTTTAGATTTCTGTTAAATTCTTCCGCTGTGTAGGGCTTTTATCCCTTCAAAGGAGTAAGAGGACACTTGACATGAGGAGGAGTTAGGGGACGCTCGACATGATGAGGAGTAGGGGCAAGCGGGTCTTCCACGTAACCTTCTACCGTAGGAATTTCAAGCCTTTGATCTAGAAAGCACGTTTGTTGTCCGTCGAGTCAATCTCCTCTATGTGGGCTTGTTGGATCATCAGCAGGTATTAATTAAACCCCAATCCCTAAAATATTATAGTGAAGGTGGAGGAAGAAAATGAATCATAACATACCATTTGTAACTCGAAGACCTATGACTAAATCACGTTCAACCCAGTGAGTATGTGTAACTCCATTGCATGATGTGTGGTATCGCATCGTGAGAAGCCCTATTGACAATCCACCCACTGAAGGACGACACTATCTCGTAGGCCTAAACCTTTAGATGTATAGGTTTGTGCCTATTAGATAGTGTCATCCAAACCTATAAATGTAATAATAACGTTAATACAATCATATAATTACTGGAAAAAAACATAATAAGCATAGAATTACTAACTTGAAAGATGAAGGGAAACCCGTATAGGCTATACGACTTCGGGGACTTATTATTCGCAAGTTTGTTTTTATGCAAGAAAACTTTACCATTCAGTGCCCTTTTCAACCTACCCAGGGTCTTAACCCATATCAACTCACCTAGTAGTAGCTTACAAGTCCTCCAAATCGTATTTGAGGCCTAACATGGTCTAGTTCATGTGCTTCCTTCTCTCCCTTCCTATCATCGTTAGCTTGATGAGATAAAATAGGGATATCTTCACCACATCCTCGTCGCCCTCGAACTAAATATTAGGATAATCTTTATCCAACTCAACACCGTTCATATTCGTCCTAATCGCCTAAATATAACTGTCGCAGTCTAAAGGCTTTATCCTATTCAAATTCAACCGCACCTCTTGACCTATACCTCAACTTCGAATGTCAAAATCTTTTGGCATGAAGGAGACTGTCTCACCTTGTAATTTAAAGCTAATAACGTCGCCTCGTTCATCTCAACCTCTCTCAGTAAGATGGAATGACACGGGGGCCATTGAAAACCAACTTAACGTTTAAGAAATATCCAAACATGGTTTTCTAAACATATACATTTGCATAGGTGTTAACTTGTCTTTAATGTTCGAGACATTCTTCGTTAAGTGTGAACAATAGGTCAAGTTTGCAAGGAAGAAGTCTGAACTGCAGATTTTAGCGACAAGAGACATCTGCTAAACAGAAAACATAAATAATAAAACAAAATCAATAATCTATCCTAAAACTCGAGGCAATCCGAGCAAATCTCAATCAAGAATAATATGAATTAGCAATGGAACTTGGGTCGCATTGCACCAGGATGCCACAAGATTAGGGTTTTACATGCATTTTATAATGTATCTCGGGTTAATCTCAATCAAAATCGACACCGAGGACCTGACATAATGTAAATGAAACATGACAAATCTCAAGACTCATTCAACAAATCTTGAGGCAATTTGATCAATCTCGTACGAGATTCATCATGTACACAAGTCCAAATTGATGAAATTGTTAAAATTCGTCAAACGAAACAACCTGCATCAACTTAAAACAAAATACAAAAACAACTCCAACAACCTCAAATTTCACAAATAATCTTAAACCCTAAACTTCAAACAAAGTCCTAAACTATCAAACGGTTCAAAGTTAATTACCTTTACTGATTTAAGCCTAGGATACACTTGGGGATACACTTCGTAAGGTTTTCCATGCAAAAATCAGTCAATCTTGAGTGCAAAATGTTCAAACTCAATCGAAATGAGAGACTTGTTTGGCAAAGGTGAATATCAAACGTTCAAGAAAACAAGGATATTTTTGGTAATTTGAACATATTTGTATTTTGAATTTTAGAAACAAAACATGAAATCTTAGGGATAATCTTGACCGAGATTGCTTGAGAAAACAAGAACGTAAGTTTTTAAAAGTGTGCTACTTTTGAAATGTAAAACCTAAACTGTGTCGTTTTTATCATTTTATCGGTTAAAAATGTAAATCTTGAAACTTAGGGACTAAATTGATACAAAATTAAAATGTCAAGGGTAAAGTTGTGACATTTTCCCTAAATTGTTTAAAAGCACAAATATTAATATAAACTAGATGAAAGACCTAGAACCAAAATGAACATTTTGAAAGTTCGTAGACCAAAATAAACTAAAATGAGCATAACTCAATGATTAGTGACAAGTCTTCTTCTCTAGAAATCGGAAGTTTGTTTTCCCTCATCTTCATAATTGTTATACTAAAAATTGTAGAAAAATAAAAAATCAATCACCAAAATAAATAACTTAGGTGTCTTCGAGGCTGCACTTATCTTTGTACATCCTACAAAATTCCTCTAACTTATTTCTTGAAATATTTTAATTTATTTTTATTGAGATGCGTAAAAATGAGTGAATCTTGGGATGCACCCAAGTATTGCTCATAAATAAAATTAAACTAAGTCCACGTTTATTACAAGTAAAATATAATAAATCAATGATAATTTGAAAAATGAATCATATTTGATTATATATGTTGTTGTTTGCCTGTGTGTAGCCTGGTACACTTCCAAACCTATACTAAAAAAATTGTTAAACTAATTAGCGAGGGGAATGTAATCAACTCGATTGCATTTGAAGATTAAGTGAGTCAAACTAGCCAATACCATTACTGTTATCATTACAAATATTATTACAGTTACTAAAATACATTTACATCTTTATCATTTAGGTTAAAGGGAGAAAATTTGTATGAAATGCACTATAGCCGGTTTCAATGGAAACTTACTTCAACTACACTCATTTTCGTTTCGAACAAACGTGGCCAAAAATCAAACCATTTTTGTTTTTAATTTTTGGAAATGATTTCATCTTTCATATATACGAGGTACAAAGGCCAAAATACCCTCGTTTGTATACCAAAATTTCAACTCCACCACACATTTCTGCTCGGAGCTTCACCTCGGAAACTTCGAAGCTCTGGGCGGCCAGCCAAAATCCGAAATTCACGATCAAATTGGATTTTTCATTCCTCATTCTCACACCCCCTAAGGTTAAAACCTTCGAACTTCAAATTCCAATTTGTCAACTCTTTCTTCATCTGTTTCTTCCATACAACTCTGAACATTTCCACGAATTTGTATTTTTAAAAAATCCCAAGAATCGAATCCTCAGAACAATCGTACTGTTCCACGATGAGTTTCTCCATGATGGGTTCTTATGGATGTGAAATTTTGATCCGAAACTCTCACCAGAAGACTGTGAAGTTACAATTGTTCCATGAAAAAGAGAAGAAGATGGTGTTCAAGTTCTCCAAACCTGGCTGTAACCCTGCGAGAGCTCTACTTAGTAAGCATGAAGCGATTGAGTTTGAAGAGAGGACAAGTCCCATCGAGGTGCTTTCACTTTCCCCCATCTTTTTGAATCTTGTATTTGTTTCTTCTGAAACCTCATGGTTACTTCGATTTACTTTTTATTCTATGATACGTGAATTAGAAATGTCTATTTCTAGTAAATATAACAATGAGGACAAAGTGTCCAGATCCATGGGATTCAGAAGAAATTACAGTTATTGTCTATTTCAGTACGTGGGATTTGTTGGGTTTTTGAAGTTATGGAACTGAAATAATGTTAAGAGTATTAACATATTTTAGCCTTTTCTGCTAGGCTGTCATTGTGTTGTTATTTTCATTTCCCCATTTCTTTGATTCTGGAGTACAATGGAGCATTCTTAGATTTGGAGCGGTCTTAGTTAAAATCTCAAATCTAAGAGTTCAGTATCAAATTGGTTCTACCTTAATTTGACTATACCAATGTGTCTCGCCTTTTTTGCTTGTTCCTTGTAGAAAAGGAAATCAATTGATCTATTGCTACTTAATGATTCAACCGATCTCCTGTCTTTGGTGAAAGACCAAGAGAGGATCTAACTCGATCACGAGAGAGAACACGGAGAAATAACCATAATTCACATACTGGGATAAGGATTTCCTGAACTCGAATAGGAAGTTCCCATTGGTCATGTTTTCTTTTTTCTTGATATGTTCATGACTCATAGGTCAAAGTTAGTTGCTCACTGCATAAAGAGATTGTATATTTCTTGCTAGGGATGTCAGTCAGTTCACTGTTTCCTTTTTCCTGTGTGGTGGCAGGCGTCAGTTGTGCATCTTGAATATGTCATTTGTACTTTTCTCTTTTATGCTTTACTAGTGAAATACGACAGTTTATATTTGATTCTACCTTTCTTAATGAAGTCTATTATCTTTAGATTTAATCTTTAAAGGTCAAAACATCTTTTAATTTTAACAATAACTTGTTTATTCCATCACTTTGGACTGTAAACTTGAACAGGGATGAAAATAGTACCCCTCTTGTAATCGAGCTGCTGTTGTTTAGAGATTTGTTATTTCGTTTATGTTTTAATTGTTCCAATGGCTTGGTATAAGAGAGACTAATTATGTAGGTGCCAGTTTATGTTGAGTATTTATTATGGCTGGGTTCGAGCATTCTTGGTTTGGGTATTGTTATCGTCTTGTGCCCTTTTGTGACTATTTGGCTTTTCAAACTTTCTAACTTGATTTTGGGAGGATATTACTCTCATACTTAATTTAACTTGCAGCTAACTATGAGAGTGAACAGTGAGTTGTTTTCTTGATTTTATTTTTTCTTTGTAATACAATCCTTGAGTGAACAGTAAGCTGTTGATTTTTTTCTTTCCTTATTGAGGTCTAGGATATTGTTTTACCTAGCCTAATAGTTGTTTATCTATTGTCTTCTGTTGTATTTAAGGTCAGAACGGAGATATCAAAGTGCTATGAATTAATAAACAGACTAGGGAAAGGAGTTGTTTATCTTGGATCTTCAAGAATGGGGCCTGATCATCCTCATTACAAGCAAGCTTTCGAATTGAGTAGAGAGGTAACCCATTTACCGTCTTTATCTTTAATTTTAGAAGAAAACATAAACCGATCAATACCAAAGTTGAATCCTTTCAAGTTAAGGTGAACGTTGAGGAATAGAATATCCGAGTTAGTTGCATACGTAATCTTTGACTGTATTAGTATTTCTGGATCCATGCTATGCAGATTTCAGAACTTTTGGATTGCACTACTTGGTCAGGTGTTGGTCCGGGTCTTATGGATGCGGTTACAAAAGGTGCTTTACAGGCAGGAAACCCCGTAGGCGGATTCAAAATCGGTAGAGAATCTGGTGAATGGACATCCTCAAAGATTCATCCATATTTACCTACAGAAACTTATTTTACTTGCAGGTGATAGAGATATATCCCATTAGTTATCTGATAGTCATAGTACATAGCGAACAATGCTGCTTGAAATGCTTGATTTTATGCAGGTTCTTCTCTGCAAGAAAGCACGGGCTTGTCGATGCTGCAGTTAGAAGCTGTAGTTCTGATAGGACTGCTTTTGTTACTCTCCCTGGCGGCATTGGTACTTTCGATGAGGTGTTTGAGATTCTGGCTTTGATTCAGCTTAGGAGAATAGGGTCAGAATTTCCAGTTCCATTCCTATTGATGAACTACGACTCTTTTTACTCGAAGTTGCTCGAATTTTTTAACAATTGTGAAAACTGGGGTACCTTGGCAAAGGGAGAGGTTGATTCGCTTTGGAAGGTCTGTGACAATAACGCCGAAGCTGTGGCATACTTGTCTAGTTTTTACAATTTATGTCAGCATGATAGTGTGAAGAATGAAGTTGGATTGGAAAGCACAAATTGAACTTGAAGAGGACTCGATTGAAATAATATTTTTAGTGTAAATTAGAGTATGGCATTCTTCTCTCTAGAAGTATTCTTCTACAATAGCAATATACCATTTATGGTTTGGAGGGATCGTAGGATATGGGAATTCCTTGTTATAATTAGAATTGTGCTTTGTATCATTGTTCTGTATTGAACCATGCACGTATATGCATTCAATCGTTAGTCCTTACATCTTTCTTTTTTTAAAAAAAAAAAATAGATACAACTTTTCCTTGCGAAAAGTGATTCTACAAATGTCAAATTACCATCGGAGTCAAACTAGAGGAGAAGAAAGAAAAACTTTAAATTTGAAAGCAATTTGGGAGTCTTTCAATAAATGTGGATTTTGAAGTTTTTTCTCCCAAAAGTGATTAGAATCACCTTTTTCTTTTATTTTCTTTTTTCCTTTTAAATTTTTATAAAACAATAGTTAAAAAAAATAAACTATTACCTTTAAATTGATTATTAAAAGTATATACATGTTTTTTATTGGTTGTCATCAAACATTGCGATGGTTGGCGTTTGGGTGTTTGATTGGGTCTTTAACGTGGCCTTGACTTTTGAATCGTTTTCTAGTCTAGTTTCAATCTTGTTTGGACTAACACACATAAGAATTCACCATATGACGATAGTGGTGTTACAGACATTTTCGTTGCTTGAGGTTTTAGGTTGTCAATCTAACCTCTCATTTGAAATCTTGAGGCACTAACAATTCTCTTTTTGGATTTACACTTTCATGTCTTTTCCGATTCATTTTGGGTTTGGACTTGTTTGTAGGCTTTGGGTCTTGTATTAGACAATCCCTCCAATACAAATTATTAAAAAAAAAAAAATCATTTTTGGTACTTGATACTCCACACCCTTATTGTTGGCAATTGGCATAACTAAGCAACTAATAGAATCGTTTTACAAATACATTGGTTAAATGAGTAGTGTGTACATACATTAAGAGAATCTTTAAAATGGTTAAAATACCATTTCGATTGTTGTATTTACAAGTTTCTTCAGTTTCAGTTCTTATAATTAATTTTAAATGTCTCATCGTCTACACTTTTAAAAAATCTTAAATTACTTGATACTATATTTATTTATCGATAATTTCTTAAAAAAATTATTTATTAGCATTTTAAAATTTAAATAACATATTCGGGTATTTTAATTTTTTTCATGATAAATATCATTATTATTAGTCAATTTTAATCGATACTAACTATAAGTTAAAATTAAACACATTTTAAAGCAAAGATTTCTCAGGCATCCACACCCACCCACTATATTGTTTCTAATATAGCCCAAAATTATACTTTTAAGACACAATATAGTGAGGCTTTACCTAACCATACGAACAAATATTGTTTTATGATTGTTTCAATTTTATCAATTATTTTCATACTATGATATAAAAAAAACATGTAACCACACCCACAACATACCATTTATTATTTATTATTTACATTTATATACATATTTACACTTTTCCAACCTCAAAAATGGAAAGAAAAAACTATTTTAAAAAATAAAAAAAAAAAAAAGAAAAAGAAAAAGAAAAAGAAAAAAGAAAATAGCAAGAGAATAAAAAAGAAAAATGATGGTTTGTTGAGGAAAAATAAAACGGTAAGAAAAGGCGAGAAAAGAGAGAGAGAAATTCGATGCCTTATTATATATTTTAAGCAATGTGGGGTTAGGTGAATAAGTTCTTAAATTAAATTATTGTGAATAGGGAATAGAGATATTATTATTATTATTTAATTTTTTTTCAATAGAAAATAAAAATAAAAACCCAAAAAGAGTCAACATTAAAAGCGTAGTGATGATTTATTGGTAATCCCCACCCAACAAAATTTCAAACTTTTCTTTTTCTTTTTCTTTTGTTGTTAAATAAAGAAAGCCTCTATGATCTTTCTGTTTATATTTCAAAAAAGTGTTGCATTTTGTTCACACTTTTTCTTTAATCCACACCATACAAACCAATTCAATTTGCCCATATTATCTACCTCACCTCCCCCATTATTTCTTTTTTTCTTTTATCTTGTTATGTTAGCTTAATATACTTTCTTTTCTCTTTTAACTTTCATTCTATTTTTGATTTACATATCTTCTAAGATAAAGTTTTGTATTTTTCACTACATTTTAAAATTATAACTCATTTGAAGTTAAGTTTTGATTAAACTTGTTAAATAATCATGAAGTGACAATTGCAAATTTTGAGAATCAAATCTAAAAAAACGGCATGAGATAATCAAATAAACCTTTAGTTAATTCTAAAGTAAATAACCGTTGTAATAGCTAGAGAGATAGCAAAAGAGAATAACACAAGAAACTTTGGTAACTGGCCAATGTTGCCTACGTCTGGGGAGCTGCACATAACTCTAATGAGTAATATTATTATGATTCACACTTAGTCGATATACATAAATACAACACATGATCTATGTTCAACTATATGACTATTTCAACATGCTTATTAGCTTCAGACTTCAGGTTCCCCCTAAATGTATGAGTGAATCTATTTGACAATGTCTTCATACTCTCCTTGAGTTTAAGGTGACCACTTTGATCACAACTTCGTCTTTCTCATTACTCATCATAAGAATCATCACAGATCAACACGTCGAGACCATAGATAGATAATCGCACTACCTTCTTCCTCTCATATTATTGCAATACATATTTGACTAACAGCGCTTTAAAAGCTTTCTTCGTTCATTAGTCATACCAGAGCCCACAAGTTCCGTAGTGTACATATAGAATTCCTCGAGAATAATCTCAAAAAGATAATAATATAAGATTCCTAAAATAAATGAGGATATTTTATCTTTTTGGAATTAAATAACTCATTAATAAAAGATAATCTCATAATTTTTTTTATATATAAAATCCCAACAAACTCCCCCTTTTGTAAAAAAGAGGAGATTTCTTTTCATGTTTAATTCAATGCTTCTTCGAGACTTCTCATAATGCAACAATCAGCAAATGTCCATATTTAACCACATAACAACACAACAGATGAACACAATAATCAACAGATCATCACAAAACCATCATTTCATTTATCTACCTTGTAGCCAGTATTACAACAACAAAACACATCATACGATTATATAACCTTAAAAAAACTGAAGGATAGCATACAATCGCAGCGGAAATAAGGATAAGAATTTTACCCTTGATGCGTCTAATTAATTAGAGATTAACAAGCATTAAGCACAACCCTAATTACATTAAATTAGGGTTAAAAGAAACGCTTACCTTCGAAGCTCCCGATGCTCCAATCTTATCATGATCATGAATATGAGACCACCACTAGAGTTGACCCGCTATACTTCGGACTTAGAACCGGGTTGTGGGACATGTTCAATGAAGAAAATAAAGATAAATGGCTGGAAATTGGAGAAGGAATTTTAGGGTTTGAGATTTGGGAGAGAGAAAATCTTTAGGTTAATTTGTAATTCAAAATTACAAAATGGTAAAATCCTATTCCATTTGAAAATTTCCCCATAAATATGCTAATTACATGCAAAATTTGTATGTAATTGAATCACCAAAGTCCAATATCTCATAATTTATTAACCATTAGTGGATTGATTCACCATTCCATTTTCTCTTAGTGGGCCTAGTGTCATCACCATGAACTTCCCCATAGCCCACTAAGAGTTAGTAGGATTATCCAACAAAATGTTGGATGTTCCTAGTAACTTTAGTCAATGGGCAAAATGGTCATTTTACCATTCTAGTCAAAGTCAAACTTTGACTTTTTAAGTCAAGAGTGAACATTTTGACTTTTTACCATTTTGTCCATCTTGACTAATTTCGACCTTCCGAGCCTGAATCCGCATTCATTTTTTTGAAATTCAAATCACATTTGAATATAAAGCCAGTCAAAGTTTGACTTTTCAAAATCAAAAGTCAACATTTTGACTTTTCACAACTTTGACCATTTCCATCAATTTCGAGCTTTCAAATATGAATCCATATTCATATTTTTAACATTTAAATCACATTTAAACATAAAGCCCTATAATCGACGGTCATATCACATATATTCGTCGGTTTCTCTCTCTTTACCTAATTCGAACAATTTGAATTATTCCAACATATTGTTCTAAGTTAATTCCGTATGAGCTAGCAAGGGAACCTAATAGACCTTTAGATCATGGGCCCCAACGATCCAAGATTAACTGGCTAATTAAATGGCTAAACCCTTTTAAACCGAGCTAATCAACATTCGTTAACTAACGTGTCATTCCATTAAAGTCCCGTAGTTGCACTCCCCTCACTATAGATATATTTGTGTCCATTTGATATAACCATGATCAATAAGTTAATCCTTCACAGGTTATTCGTAACCTCGACTAGGTCAAAATATCGTTTTACCCCTGAGACTACATCTTGTTCCTTAAGTCCCACTGGTCCACTATTGAACATTTAGTTTAAGGTTCAACCTATAAACCGAGTCCCTCTTGGGCCAATGAGAGGGCAGGATCCCTTGCTCAAGACTTGAATTCAGTTCTTAAGAGAATAACCTATCTACTAACCCTAAAGCGGATAGGAGTGAATTACATCTTGCACCCTATGTCCTTAGCCATCAATCCGGTCTTACCTCTGAAATTGGAGGCTTATTGAGCCAACGCTGTTGAGTTGCCCTCACCTATGCAGATCTAAGGATAATACCATTTGAACAAAAGTTCATAGTTAGCTCAAAATTAAGATTAAGTTACATAGGTCATCATAATCGAAATAGTCAGTTTATATAGTTAACAGTGTTATAACTTAAAAGTGACTTTTTCATGGTTCCAGTCTTATGCAAACTCTTTACATAGGATGACCCCACTCCCATGTCTCTACATGAACGATTCAAGATCACATCGTTTGTACTAACTACAGAGCCGGCCACATTCATAGTGTTTCCAGAATAAGGCGCCCAACCTTATTCATTCACTATAGACCGTTTGGGACATATACTCTAACTTGATCCAAGTTTATGTCTCTACATAAAGTTCAAGTTACACTAGATAGCCTTTAGACATTAGTTTATTAGATTCAAGATTATAGTATTCTATTTTCACTAATAAAATCCTCAATAAACACTTTATTAGATAGAATATAGTTTTAACAACAAACTACAAGTTTTAGGACATAAATTCCAACAAAACAACTTCAAAATATCTTCAAGACTCCAACAAAAAACAAACTTCAAAACAACATCTAAACTGCACAGCTTCAACAGAAACAACAACATAAACAGCTTCAGGATATCAACCTGCTACAACTACTCCTACCCCTATCTTCATAACTTTTCCCCTTTTGAACAGAAAAGAAATACTACTCATGATTTAGAGCACCAGTACTAGAGGAGTGAATAAGTTTCTTCAACTAACGAACAAACGAATCAACCTCCAATCTTCTATCAGACAACAAATTTATAGATGCAGAATGAGCTCGAGATTTAGCTGTAAGCATATTAATTACTTTGGAGGCTAAGTCACGATGAACAAAGAACCCTTCAGCATTTTCATCTACATCATCAGTATCAAACATATGAGGGTTCCTAGAAGGTCTCATATCATGTTCTATATCAGGAACAAGACTTCCTTGAAATAGCCTGTAGCTTAAGGACAATGTCTTTAGGTCAGGACCAAGAGCATCATTTAGGGTTAGGATATCAACATTTAGATGAACTAGAAGACTTGAGAAGAAACGAGACAGAGGGATAGGAATCTTAAAACTATGTTCGCACATGTCTCAAAAGTTGATTATATATAAAGAGACCAGTTTGCAATGCTTTCAAATTAAATGTTCAGTAATGCCCACATCGTACCAAGCATAGAACTTCAATACATAACCACTCTATCAAATCTTCGAAATCTTCTTTAAAAGATATAGATAAAAGATTCCTATTTATGAGAAAGATCTTTTATCTTTTAAAAGAATTATCCTTTTAACCTCTTTTTAAAATAATCTTTAAATAATAAAAAGAATCTCATTAATTCCTTTTGACAAAAATCTCAACAAACTCCTCATTTTTTGTCAAAAAGAGAATAATTCTTTTTATGTTCAACTAGATGCCTCATAAAATATCATCAATAGGAAGCCAAAGAATAGATAAAACCATCTTGAGACGCAGAGACTTCCAGAAGCATATATCAACAAGAACTCAACAAACACCATCAAACTGACAATAGTCAAAACATACATCACCAGAAACATCATTACTAGAAGCATCAAAACATATAGCACATCATAAAGACAAAATATACTGCTCTTTTGACCCAAAACAGAATAAGCACATCTATCACAAACTTCTTAATCCATCAAAAACAAAATCTTCACAAAACTCTTCAATCAACATTAATAGTAATCATATAAGCTCCACGAAAAAAAACAAAACAAAATCAACAAACTTCAGCTTCTCCTTCAAGTGGCCCATCAAAAAATAACTTTTTGCACACTACTCTTGAGATTGATCAGTTGCATTGGAAGCATGCGACGAAGGAAACTAGTTTGTAATGCCAACCTTATAGAGTATGACATAATTAACACTAAGGGATACAACAGAAATCTCATTCACCGGCCAAGCTGACAATGTTCCTCAAGATAAGACAGAAACCAATTCATCATTAGATAGATACAAAGACTGAGAGCTTGCCACCACAGTGATTCCCAAAAATCCATGATACTCAAATATGAGTGATGTTCATCTGATACATTCACTTCATCAGCAATGCGTGTGATCTTTTTTAGATAAATGAATGATTATTATTAGACACCCAATGATAGCAGTTATCAATTGTCTGGTGCCACTCATAAAAATATTTTTATTAATATCAATCACAATGTATTCTTCCTTGCTAAAATTAACAGTATAGCTTTGATCACATAGTTGACTAAACACTAATTAGATTAGCCTTGAGCCCTTCAACATACCTAACATCTTTCAGACATGGCAAATCTTGTTTTACAATATTTCCTTTTGCTATAATTTTACCTTTTGCACCATCCCCAAACATAACATGTCCAGATGAACATTCTGTTAACTCAGAGAAGAAAGATCGAGTCCCTATCATATGTCTAGTACACTCACTATCAAAATACCAAGCATCTGTTGAGGACTGAATCGTTGTAAAAGTAATATTACATCTTCAACTTCATCTTTAGATAAAATACTAATAAAGGCTTTAGTACATTCACCTTCTTCATCACTTTCGTCTGTATCATCATCAGATAATGTAGCACTAAAACTTTCTTCTGTCTTCTTATAAAATTAGGGCATTCAACTTGATAATGACCATACCCTTCACATTCTCTACGCTTTAAAAATCTGTTTATTTTGACATTAAGTTTATCAAAATGCTTTCTTCTAAAGTTGCTCTGATATCTGCTATTGGAGCCATAATTTGTGTCATCTAAAACTGAAAGACGAGTTGTATTGGAAGGTCCTTCCTTGATTATCTCCATTATTGACCTACATTCCCTAACCGACATCATTGAAGACTCAATGAACCAGCGTCAACCTGTTCTAATACCAATTGAAAAAAACGGTGTGAGATAATCAAATAAACCTTTAGTTAATTCTAAAGTAAATAAATGTTGTAATAGCTAGAGGGATAGTATAAGAGAATAACACAAGGAATTTTTGTAACCCAGTTTGGCCAATGTTGCCTACGTCTGGGGAGCTACGCATAGCCCTAATGAGTAATATTATTATGATTCACACTTAGTCGATATACATAAATACAACACATGATCTATGTTCAACTATATGACTATTTCAACATGCTTATTAGCTTTAGACTCCAGGCTCCCCCTAAATGTATGAGTGAATCTATTTGACGATGTCTTCATACTCCCCTTGAGTTTAAGGTGACCACGCTTTGATCACAGCTTCGTCTTTCTCATTACTCATCATAAGAATCATCACAGATCAACACGTCGAGACCATAGATAGATAATCGCACTACCTTCTTCCGCTCATATTATTGCAATACATATTTGACTAACAGCTTCAAAAGCTTTCTTCGTTCGTCAGTCGTACCAAAACCCACAAGTTCCATAGTGTATATATATAGACTTCCTCGAGAATAATCTCAAAAAGATGATAATATAAGATTCCTAAAATAAAGGAGGATATTTTATCTATTTGGAATTAAATAATTCATTAATAAAAGATAATCTCATAAAATCTTTTTGACAAAATCTCAACAAAATCCAAAATATTAACAAATATAACATAATGTAAAAAAAAAAAAAAGTTTAATTCTTGGATTGTGCGATTGACTCTATTATTAAAAGAATCAACATCGATATATAGTCTATCATTCATTGATTTTTTTTTATATTAATAATATAAAAAAATGTTATTTACACTTAATTATCAATCTTTAAAAATATTGTTTATTGTAATGATCCTAAATAACAATGATTTACGTGTGATGTAAACATGATATCAAAATTTAGATGTCCAAAATCAACAAAACCATAATTGATTAAGATATAATATTTGACTTATAGTGCTAAAATCTATAAATCCTTGCCACATATTGATTCATTAAAAATAAATAAAGGAATTCATCCATCCATACTCAAAACATAATATTTGAAAGTAAAATTCATCCTTCCCTCCTTTTAAGTTTTTTAGAGGATAAATTATATTTTCATAGATATGGATATTTTTGCCAATTTGATCCATTTTTTGTTCTCTAATTCAATTAGTAAAAGTTTACCAAATAAGTGATGTTATTAGGTTAGTTGTAACAAAAAAGAAAAAAAGAAGAAAGTTTTTGGAAGTGATATAGATATAGGTAAGTATTTCTATAACTTATTTAGGACAAACTATATTTTACAAAAAAACAAATACCATCTAATTAACTAACAACCATAATTTATTAGTAACATTTACAATAAGATACATCTTTGAGCTAAACCTTTTCAAACAATTAACAACATCCATTTAGCAACCATTTAAATTGTACAATTTTCCTTTTTTTTTTCCTTTTCTTTTTTGAAAGTCTAAAGTGAAGCAAAACAAAAGTCCAAATCTATACAATTTTAGCAAAGCTACCAAAGAAAATCTACAATTTTTTCTTTTTGCATTAGGTATAATTAATAGTAATTCCATTTATAGTATTTTATTTTGAAAATTATAAAAATAATAAATTGTTAGATACCTAATTCATAATGCTCTTCTTGAAAATATAACAAAGTGACAAAATATTTACCCCATACAGAATAATTTCGAAAACAAAAAAAACCCACAGGCCCACCGTGAAAAATACCAAAAATGTCCTGTCAACCACGTCGTCAACAACGCATGCATAATATATTTGGTACACGATCGTTTAGATTTGGCTATTGTTTGGTACAGATCGTTTAGATTTGGCTATTGTTTGGTACAGATCGTTTAGATTTGGTGGTTTAAATTTGGCTACAATTTATTTTTTCAATTCTATCGTTTAATTTTGTTACACGATCGTATAGATTTGATTGTTTAGATTTGGACCCAAATCTAAACGATTTTTTTTCCAAAATTTGGTACACGATTGTTTGGCTCTGCTTGGTAATAGATCTTGTTATTGCCACGTTGTCCTCAGGATAAACAACCAACTCGGTTCGTTCTAGTGATCAGAGCTGCACCAAAATCGATCAAAATACCAAACACCATTCGAATAATATTTGCTTGGGACTCGAAAAAACACTTTGAAAACTAGTATGTATAGAGAGGGGGACAAGATAGAGATGGATATGAACACAATTGAGCTTTTACGTGTAAAATGAATGAACATGAAAGTCTTTATATAGCGTTGAATGCTCAACTGTTAGTACAAGAAAACATTCGAGCAACTAGAAAATATCAAAATATGTTAGACGGAAAGTAAACGACGTCGGAAAGTTGGCGCTGAAAAGTGGATAATATGATAAAACAAATCATTAACATATTTAATGAGTATTTAATTAAAATTTAAATAAATATTTAATAAAAATAATAGTATATTATTCACCATGCCCTGCCCGCTTAACGACATGCGGGTAGATATCAACTAAACCTTCATTTTTCTATCTCCCCATACCTCTCACCCGGCCTCCAAAACATTGGTACACCATAAAGCTCAAACCGACAACTACAATTTAGAGTATATAAGGAGTTTTCCACACGTTAGTCTTAGCAACGTAGAAATGTCCTTTGTCATTCATTTTATATATATATAGACATTTTTAAATATAATAAAATAAACTAAAATATGTACAACATACAACAAATTTTTGGATTCTATTAATGATAAACAATAGATAGACTTCTATTATTATCTATTAAATCTGAAATTTTGCTATATTTTATACATATGTTATCAAATTTATTGTTTTTTTTTGGATAATTTTCGTATATATATTCTTTTTGTTTTCAAACAAATTTTCATCAACACACTCAATTACACCTTCCAAGCTAGTGATAACCTAAGCAAAACCATGCGCAAGTAAGGTTCCAGAGGTGAAGAGGATAATCTTCTTAGTCTAAAGAAAAAAAAGAGAATAGTCAGATAAAATTATTTTCCAAGGAAAATTGAATGAATAAAACAATAAAATGTTAGAAATATACAAATTAACAAGACATTTGATATAATAAAAGGATAGTTTAAAGGGAAGAAAAAAAGGAAAGGAAAAAGGAAAAGTGAAAAGGAAAAGGAAAAGGAAAAGTAAGAAAAACTTGTCTCATTACAACGGAAAAGAAAAGTATACATTGAACCAAAATAGTCATCATCTATCAATATCATCTTAGAAATGATGAAAAAAAGTGAAAGAAAAAAAAAAGATATATATGTATATATATATATGAGTAAGTATAAATGATGTGCCATTGGGTGGGGGCCCCTATTGCTTTTGCAAACATCTTCTTGAAAAATGGGGGGGAAAAGGACATAGTTGATAGAGAAGGGGGATCTAGCACCCAATCTCTTCAAAAGTCTAATTTGAATTAATGGGATTGTTGATGAGAAAGGTCTTCTTTTTTCTTTTTCTTTTGTTTTTTTGGGTGCCACAATGTATGCCCATTTATTTTAATTTAATGACCCCACCAATATATGTACTCATTTATTATTTTCCAATCCATTTGGGGCTTTTCTTTTTGGTATTGTGCTATGGCTTAGTTTGAAAAATATGCATCAGAAATGAGATTTCCAAGTCAGAATAATCAAATAAACAAATACTTCTGCCCACTTCTTCTCTTTTTTTTTTTTTTTTTTTTTTTTTTTTTTAACAAGTAGAAGGAGAAAAAAGTTTTAAAAAAAAAACCCTACGCTCTGTCAAGAATGAGAGGTAGAACAAATGATGGACACATATGTTTCTTGAAACAAAGGAATTTGGAAGTGTTGAGGAGGGATCCAATCGTGAATTAATTTTACAAAAACTACAGACATTCACGACCTTGAGAATCCTTTGGTATGAGAGGATTTCACCATTTTGCAAGGCATTTTAATTTTCAAGCTAACTTTCACAAACCCACTTAGGGTGAATACTTTAGACCTTTACATATATATATATATATATATAAAGATCAATAACTAAACTAAAGAATTACACCAACCAAAAGCAAAATTTGAGAATCAAGCGAGATAAGAGGAATGAATATAGAAGAGACACACTTCCGAGGCAATTTTGCAACTTATAAAAGCATGTGTTAAAATATTATATTAGTTACGAATATAAGAAGAAAAAAAAGTCACATGCTCTGCGCCAGAGCTTCCTCCTTAATAATGAAAGAGGAAAATTTAGTTAGGTCAATGACTTATTTATTTTGCAATTTTACCACCTCCAGACAATTAGATTTGACCATAATATGACTTAAATTTATAGGCATTACCTCATCAAGACCAAAAATCGCCTAATCCTTAGGAACCTTGATCTCGTTGCACATTCAAATGTAGAGCATATAGGCAATGTATACCCGAGTTATGTGGTCCTGAATCGACAAACATAACACCCTAAAATGAATGTCGAGATTTCTAGCAGCATTTGAATTGAACTTCCAACAAGACCTTAGAAGGAGGAAACTAGCTAGCTTGATCAGAAGTAGGCGTCGAAGCCAAAACCTCACCAACCTTCTTTCTAGCATCGTCTTGAAGTATTAAGACATTCATTAAAATTCTTGGAAATGATAAGATTGACGAAATCCACGTCAATTGAATTTCTCTACAACGAGACCTTATTTTTTTTTTCTTCTTAAACTTGATATGCGATGATAATGATTGAGCTTGACTCTTGCAATAAGCATTTTTCAAGTAACTAGCCCCAATGATCTTAGTGTTGCTCCATGTTTCCCTCCCATCATATAGAATATTGATGTTTGTTGTCCTATATCGAGGCCATAAATTCGTGGTAATTGAGCACTTCCGAATCAAATGTTCAGATGTCTTCACATGCTCTCTACAAAAGGCACAAAAAAGATCAATATAGATAAAAAAAAGAATTTCAACAACATATTTTAGCTTTTTTAGGAGCCTGAACTTTCAAAAATCCTTTTCTAATATGTTCTAGAGATTTTCATTGGTTGAGCTTGCTTCAGAGAATCTAGAAGGTGCAAACCAAGAAAATATCCTCTAGAAGCAAAAACTCCTCTTATGCTCGGTTACCAAATCATATCATCATCTTGTTGTCTTTTTTTGCTGAGGAATTTGAAGAATATAAATGCATTGACTAAATGGAAACAAGAAAGGAACACCTCTTTGTTCCATCTTCCTTCAGTAGTTAGACATGCCACAATACTCCCTTGTTGCTAATAAAGAACCACTAATTAAAGGACCATTACGAGACATTTGTTGCCGTCTTTATAAATCCAAGGATCATTGGAAAGTTGAATTAGCTTAGACAATGAAACATTTCTCAAACATTTATATTTATATTTATATTTATATATTTATATCTATATATTTATATTTATATATTTATATCTATATATTTATATTTCTATATTTATATCTATATAGAATATTTATATATTTATATCTATATAATCATATCTATATATTTATATTTATAATCATATTTATTATTAATTTAGTAAAAGTAAATTTAAGTCACACATGCATCGGCAGCCCCACTTCGCTACTTCATGTCGTCTCACATCTCTCTATATTACTTGCTCCCTATCATCTCAGCTTCTCATCCCAAGTCATCGCTGACATTACCTTTCCCTCTCATCTCAACTTCTTATCTCACATCATCACTAGTGTTACCCTCTCCCTCTCGTCTCACATCATCATCGACGTTACCCTTTCCTTCTTGTCTCGACTTCTCCTTCTCAGTGTTCGTCGCCGTTGGCTTCTCATTTCACCATCTCCACTGATGTTCTCTTACTCTACCTCTCGGTCTCTCAAGCTTCTCGTCTTGGCATTTAGGAATGAAAAAAAATACAACCCTAAACCCAACCCATATGTTAAAGGTTGGGTTGGGAATACTATTCGGATTATTTGGGTTGCTAACCCAACTAACCCGAAAAATATGGGTTGGGTTGGAAATGTTCCTCAACTCAACTCACCTAACCTGTTTACAACCTTAATAAAACATATGCACCAAAGAAACATAAGATAATGTGAGATAATACTTGTTTTTTAATCTATTTAAAGAAACAAAAACTAAATTAGTGAAATGTCAAACTTTGGTAGGAGGAGAAATTACAAATATCATGACTACTCATTGAGAGCAACCAAGTAAGAAAATCCGAAAACCGGGTAAACAAGACCTTCAATAAAACCTTAACAAGCTAGGATTCCTTTCGTATGTTCTAGTTCCTATGCACAAACAGAAGCTAGATGGAATAGAACGATAAAGTCTACAAACGAAAGTCTTCAATAGCTTGAATCACCTTCATATAGAGATCCAAAATAATTTAGCATTTCAATAAGTGTTCAACAATTAGAGAAAAGAGTCACATGATCAACAATAGTTTGATGTGACAGACGATGTAGCCTCTAGCACTACAAGAAGTGGGGCGACTCCCGACGTATAAAAATGTCGGCGTAAGTGTTAATAACGTTGAGAACTGAATTTTCGACGCAGAAAGAGACGTTGGAAAGACCATCGAAAGAAACACGTTGTTAGACTGATTTTTTATGCATCACCAACAAGGCGTTGGGAATACACTTCTCTCGACGTTATCGTTACTAACGTCTTCGATGCATTGGTGACAAGGCATTTCGACGTCCACAGTTCCTTCGTCAGCTATGCATCGAGAATAACTATTTCTGATGTTTGTATATCTGATGTCATCCATGCGTCGACAATAATCATCTCCGACGTGACATTTGCATCATATTCCCGACGTATATACTGCGTTGGGAAATATTTTTAATATGTAATTTTTTATTTTTTTTCTGAAATATTTTTTTGAAATATTTTCCTGTAATATTTTTCTGTAAGATTTATTTCCTGAAATATTCGCATTTTTTTTATTTAATTAAAGAAAATTCAAAATAAATTAGTAAATTAGTAAATTAGGAAATACAAATACAAATTTAACAAAAAATTAAATGTTCATAATACAAAGGAGCCTCGTACGACATTCTACATTGCGGGTCCTACAATGATACAAAAGTAGCTAAGTTTAGTACATATATATGCATATCTTCACTTAATACTGTCATTTCAAAAACTTAAGAATAATGGAAACATATATATATACCGCAAAGCTAAGGATCATGTGGTGGTTCTTGTTGTGCCCGACTTATGTCTTCTATGAGCCTCTGCATTCGTTCCACTTCTAAAGCTAATGCATCGTAATTTCTTATTTGTTTTTCAACCCAATGTATAGCTTGATCAAGCGCAGCCATAATTGAAGCTCTACTGTAGACTGCGAACATGAGGTTATGGAATTGCTCACACTGGCCGTCTTATGAGCCTTGGGCTTGGGTTCCCAACCAAGGCCTTTTGAGTAGTCTGATTGCCTATCCAACACCATCTCGCATATCTCGTCCCTAGAGAGTGACTGGGTACCCTCTAGGGTAGGCTGGGACTGGAGTTCCAACATTTAATTCTGCAAAAATTTAGAAACTATCTTAGTAAGTAAAAAATATACTATTAAAGAATAATAAGAGCAGAAGTGTTGCTTGGATAACGTACATGTGCATCCTTCGCGACCTGCGATACAAACATCCCGTCTCAAACATGTGTTTACAGGAACAACTCCACTCGGTTGACCGCCTCCCCTCTTTGCTCAGCGAGCTCGTGTTGTCATTGTAGAAACGACTTCGACCCGCTGCTATGATTGTAAGGTTGTTTCTGTCTAGCAGCCTTATTCGTCCGTGATTGCTTCTACATGAAAACAATTATATTGTTTATTTCTTATACATATTAAAAGTTGAAATCATAATTAACCATGACAAAGGGTTCAATTATTTTGAAACCCTTTTGGACTGTAATTATGTCGTAGCTAGTATCTAGTTTGAATATGAACTCTGCTCGAAACGCTAGAATAGTCTGGATAAGTGTATAGTGAGACACACTTGTAGTCTAAAGATTGCATATCTTTATATAAAAGTAAAAATCTCTCCTTTTTCAGGTTTGGCTAACTCATATCTTAGGGAAGATGCTGCAAAAAATTTTACATAAATTTTTTAAGTATTTTATAAATCTTATATTTGGAAAGAAATGTTTTAAAGAGTAGATTCACACCAAGATCTAGGTAAGAGGGGAAAACCTAGAACGGGGTGTGACAAACTCAGTCAAATTAAACCTCCGATCCAAATGCTGACCAAGATCCAAAGTCGGGCCAGATTTCCCCTCTAACCTGGATCCAAATGTTGACCAAGATCCAAATGCTGACTAAATTCGGGTCAACTAAGAAACCTTTAGTACAATAGATTCCGCAGGATCTCCATACAATGGACAACACTGGGGAAATATCCACAGGTCTTCTTAAAAGGTTAACCAAATATAGTATATAATTATGGAACACACACCACATGGAATCTTTCACTTGAATTAGGATCTTAGAATTTCATACCTTATTCCACTGATCCGACCAACCTGATCTGCTAGAAGACCACCTTGAAGCATTTAACTTTTTTGAAATCGATATCTACTTTTGATTGAGTATTTTTTCCATTTATCAAAATGTCAGGTCCACCTAATTTATTCCCACTCTTCATAGGAATACTAAATAAGATGACCTTTCAATCCACCAGGTAAACTAACCTCTTAACTCAATCAACATTCTATTGTTGACATTGGCCAATTAGAGAAGACATTTTCATGTTCAAATTTTCATAATTGGGAGTAATAGGATGGAATGAAACAGACATGAAAATCCAAAGATCCCTAAAGATCTGAATCTTTGAATCAAGACTCACCTTCCTTCTAATAGTAATCTTCAATGCCCCACGTATAAGGATTCTTCCCCACGTATAAAGATTCTTCTACAAACATGAATTATTAGCTTGGTTGACAGACTGCAAGATACTAATCTTAGGATAGTATTATTCTTTCAAAATTCTGGCCATGGGCGATTGAGGGTGCTTTGAGAACCCACCACAAGAGCTTGAGAAGAAGAGTTTGATTAAAAGTTAAGATCATTGAATTCAATATGTCCTCCTTACGAGGTTAACATAATTTATCCCACATCGTTCAATAGATTTTTCGACGATCAGAGCATCACCAGAACCTAACAAAAGATCGTATCTAGTCATGATAGGAACCAACAAGAAGTTTGAAACAACCCATCACATAAGTCGGGATAGCTTGTGTCACACACTTTTATCAACACTTCCTTTACCCCCACAAGAAAACCAACCTTTCCACCCTCGGAGAGTTTCAAGCTCATAAACTCCCAAGATCTCCTTCAAAGTCCATGCCCTTCTGCCATCGTAGCTTTAATTAGCACCAAACTATCCCAAGATATGGTATGTAATAGGCGGGTTGTTGTCTCTAGAGACATGAATACATGACAATGAACCCTTTTCTAAAAATGCTTAGAATAGAGCAGAAAATCATTCCATATAAAACAAGTGAATAAACGAGAAAAGAAGATCATCTTATCTAACTCCCATATAGGACTGAGTGTTGTTGATGGCTCTCCATGTCGAAGCAAGGCGAAGGATGAGGTCCTAACACACTTCATGTAACCAGATCTACTTGGTCTTAATGAAAACCATATCATCAAGCATAATAGGCTCCAACAAATTCCTGCTTTGTTCAAATCCAGTTTGATGACTCCATACTCTTGGAGACCTTTTTTATTGTAAAAAGTGCAAATATTCGTGACTAATAATCACATTTGTTTTCTTTCTTTCTTTGTTTTTTTCAAAACACCATGTGCATCCATTTTACTACATAATATTTATAATAAAATCCTAAAAAACATACAATAAAGTGGCTAACTATTGACCATTAAGGCTTCTGAAATTTGGCCAATACCTTGTATAGTACTTTAGAAAATGACAAAATAGGTATACCAAATTATCAATTAATAGACATAGTTTTCAAAAACAAAAATAAACAAAAAATTATAATTGGGATTAAGCAAAACTAATGGATTTTATAGTGAATATTAAATAAAGTTAATTTTAAATTATAAATTTATGAATAAATTAATTAAAGCATACAATAATGGGTGAGAGAGAAATTCTTTTAAGCAAATAAACTAATTTGGTTTTTTTCCTTATAATGATGTCTTGTTTTGGATCTCCCTAGGATTCTTTCATTTATTATTATTATTATTATTATTATTATTATTATTATTATTATTATTATTATTATTATTATTATTATTATTATTATTATTATTATTATTATTATTATTATTATTATTATTATTATTATTATTATTATTATTATTATTATTATTATTATTATTATTATTATTATTATTATTATTATTATTATTATTATTATTATTATTATTATTATTATTATTATTATTATTATTATTATTATTATTATTATTATTATTATTATTATTATTATTATTATTATTATTATTATTATTATTATTATTATTATTATTATTATTATTATTATTATTATTATTATTATTATTATTATTATTTTACTTTTCCTCTTGTTGTTGAAAGATAAAAAAAAAAAAAAAATGAAAAGTCAAAACTTCCAAATAATTGACCTATTTTTCAAACAAAAAAGAATTACCCGTCTAGTAGGGCATCACAAGAAAGAAACTAAGAAAAAGTTGAAGAGATTATTATTATTACATATTTAAATAAAATAAAATGAAATAAAAAACAATCTTTTTCAAAAATTAAAAAAATGGACAAACTATTTATACTCAATAAAACAAAATCACTAATAGATAAAAAGTTTTACACTTGATTTTTTGTAAATGTAAATATTTCGTCAAATGTTCTATTTTCGACAATTTTTCCAAAAAGATAATTTAATAATGATGTAGAAATAGATTCGGTTGATATTTTAATTAGGAAAAAAATTTCACTACGAACTTCTCTTCTCCCACTCATAATCGATTATTGAACCAAACAAAGGATGTCGTTTGAATATACAGTAAAGTAGTGTATTGGTATAGGATGAGGTAAAGTCGTTTTTGTCTTACACCAAGTTGACTAATCTCCAAATTATTGAATCGTGTATTTAATTATATGGTTATTAACAACCAAATTTAGGAATATCTTTACTTATAATATTCCTTAACCCTTGCATCTTATCGAGATTAGACAATGCACCGATGTACCCATGTACCACCGAACTTTTATTTGGAGGAATGATACGTACATATACGGGACATTTTCAACTATATTAATACGAACCAAAATATTTACAAAAATATAACAACTATAAACTGCCTTATTGATAGATACTTAATGTCTAATTAGTATCTTATAAAATATAGTTGATAAATATATAGAATACACTAATAAAAGTTTATTAGTATTCATTGTTGATAGAATATAAAGTTTTACTATATGATATAAATATTTTCACCGATTTATTATTTGCAATTATTTTCCAACATATATGATTGAAGTTCTAATTTTAAAACTAAAGTTAACCTAATTATCATTTTTTCTCTTTTTGCTTTTTCTTAATCAATTGTTTTCTTTTTATTAATTTGATTGAGAATTTAAAGATGTAAAAATAGTTATCAAATGAACCAATTTTTTAGACCATTTTGTAAAAAAATTTCCTTTTTTTTTTTTGTTGAGAGCAATATGATTATTATGGAAAACTTTCATAAATATAACAAACTACTAAAATATTTACGATCCTAATAAAGCTTATAAAGTTAGCTATTTTTTAAATATTTCAGGTTTAACCTTCCATCTTTTTTCTCCTCTCAGCGATATTTTTATCGTCTTCCTCCTTTACTCTTCTTTTATTTAACTGCGATTTCTTTCCATCTTTTTTTTTTCTTCTTTTTTTACGTCGTTTAGATTTGGGTAACCAAATCTGATTTCTTTCTATTGTCTTTCTTCTTTTTTCCTTTTTTTATCGTTTGTTGCGTGCATCGTCTTTTTTTTACGTTGTTTAGATTAGGGTAACCAAATCTAAAAAAATGTGTATAAAGAATCTTTAAAAAAATAGTTTAACCAAATCTAAAAATCGTGAAAAAAAAATCGTTTAGGATCGTGTAGCCAAATCTAAACGATCGTATATCAAATATTTTACGCACATTGTTGATGAGGCATTTTTGGTATTTTTCATGATGGGCCTATAGGTTTTTCGTTTTTAGAATCATTTTATACAATATAAATATGTTGCTGTTTTGTTATATTTTTTAAAAGACTCATGTTATAACACAACGAAAATTATTGTGTATAGATATAATTATATGGGAAAATGTGAATAATCTAATTTAAACTATAAATTTCATTTTAGAACTCAATTACAACTCCAAATAATAGATAGCCAAAGTTAACATATTAATAAATTTTAAAGTAACACTAACTATAATTAATTAACTATTATATCAGAATCTAATTAAAAGAATATTAAAATATATAAACCATCATAGGTGGTCCTATTGATAAAAAGGAGACATAGTTTCAATATTTAAACTAAGAGGTTATTGATTCAATCCATGACGGTCACCTACGTAGAATGGACATAAAAAATGTTATATATATATATATATATATATATATATATATATATATATATATATATATATATATATATATATATATATATATATATATTTATCTCAATAGTGTCGCAACCAATCATTTAATCTTGTACTAATTAAATTTTAAAATTCTAAATTTATAATAATTTAGTTTTAATTAATATAATAAATAATATTATTAAGATTTAGCGAAAATTCGTATACATGTAGATTATTGTTAAATTGATTGACGACCAAACTTGTTTATAAACTATATAAAGTCTAAGTCCTTACGTAACAAAGTGAGATTTCGAGTAAGTGTTTACCTAATCTTCTTCTGTCCGAAGAAATGATTCATCGAAATAATGAGTCACCATCGATATCGACACATCTGAGATCGCCAAATGTTCGGGAGTTCCTTTATTTAATCATTTTTCTTCTTCTTATTGTTGTATATATCTCGTTCATATACATCTTCTGTTTGTTTCTTGAGCCTATAGTGAGTTACAGACAAAGTTCGAAAATATCAAATCTTTGATGATTTTTAGAAGATTTTAATGATAAGGATTGAAAAAATTTACGAATTTTATCTTTTTCTAAGTCTTTTAGAATCTAGAAATTACAAGAAACACAGATGGTTATCAAATGAAGTTAATTTTTTGAAAAATTAGAAACGAGAAAAAAAAAGAAGAAAAGAAACAAGAACGTTAGGTTAAAGACGAATTTGAATTCACTACATTATTTTAACTAAGAAACACTTATTTAAAAAGTCAATATAAAAACGTCTTACTTCCTTACATTACATGCTACAGTGTTCTATGTTTAACGTCTTGTTGATAACATGTTTTTTTAATTCTCCCTGTTTTTCTTTTTACAACTTCTTTAACGTAATTTTCATTTTTTTTAGTTGAACAGTTGAATTGTTAGCCGAATCTAAAACAAGAAAATAAATTTCGATTATTTTCTAAAACTTATTTTTGAGAAAACACTCCTACAAAGTAATATAATTAACAAAACTTAGAAAAAAATATTCCTTCAAAGCAATTAACATAATTAACAAATCAGGATGAAAATAATGTTTAATTTATAAACTTGATTAAAAAGACCTAAAAAATCAAAGGTCAACAAAATAATATCAAAATAATGACAATTTTAAAGCAACATATAGATTAAACCCAAATGTTTGATCTCAAAATGGATAATTCAAGTTTTATGCAAGTTAAAGCCTACCCTCATTTTTCATATTTTGAATATATTTTAAGATAAATTGATTTTCATTTGAATATAGTCTGAAATATAATTACTCATTTATATTTATAATAGTGTGAAGGAAAGAAGATACAATAATATTCCAAAAGATTAGGGAAAAAAATGAAACAAGATATAATACAACATTTGATTTCAAAGAATCTAAATAAATCTAGAATGAGCTACACATAATGATGAAAAAACATGTTTTGTTCACTAAACTATACAATATATTTTCTGTTTCTTAACTTTTAAAATGTTCTTAACGTTTTTATTCATATATAAAAAACATCTTTGCCTATGAATTTTTCTAAAATGCTTTATTATGAAAAAGAAAAGGTAAAGAAATTAAAAAGAGCATTTGGGTAGTTTTGTTATTTTATTATGTTGTACCTAACATTCACTCACTTCTTGTTGGGGCTTCAATATATCAATCTTATATATGTCTCCAATACATATCTACATGAATACATTAATTAATATACACTCAAGATTCTACGTTGTCTATATATTAAAATTCAAATAAACATAAAACCTACCCACATTATTATTTTAAAATCCTATTTGCATTCTTCCTGCCAAATACCATTATTATATATCTTGTATGCATCTAACACAATATATAACAATTACTTACATAATTTCTTTCTTATTATTATTATTATTATTATTATTATTATTATTTTCTTTCATAGTATATGAAGTTGAGGATGAAACTTCTAATTTTAAAATCCTAACATGCAATAATCATATAAAGAGAGTAGATTCCTTCTTACCATTAAGGTTAAACAAAATCCTATATTAGTTAGAAAAGTAGGTAATCCTAAATATATAAAGAAGAAAACAATTATTTTCACTGATATAATATTTTTAGATGATATAAAAAATAAAATTCTATCAAAGTAAAAGTTGGTTATCTCAATTAACTTGAACTCTAACATTTTAAAAAGGAAAATATTTATTCATTAAAAAAGGAAAATAGGTAAAGAATATCTTAAACCACTTTTAGTCACCCTTCATTCTCTCTACCCACTATCACCTCCTAACTTTCTTCTCCACTTCCACTGTTGATCACTCTCACTCTCACTCTCACTCTCATTCCCTTATTGCTCAAATTCCTAATTCTTTAAAGGGAAATTTCCTTTTCTTCTAACGTTTCCTTTTTTTTTTTATTTTTTTATTTTAGTGCAATTAATCATAATCATACTCCAATCATGGGCTCATCCAATCTACCAACCTTCCTTGTCGATGTGAATTAAGTAATTTTCAGTTTACAAAATATATATATATATATTGATGTTATGGAAACAAATATTTAAATTAAGTAAGTGTAGTTCATTCAACACAAGAAGAACACTATTCATGTGTAAGTATTAAAGAAGAGATTTCATTGACATAGAGTAGTAGTAGAAGCTAAATAATTTGTGAGGAATACAAAAATATTATCTAAATACATGAAAATGAATTTTTAACCTTCAAACTACATGACGATTGATTGATTAATCAGAGAAATTAAAATATAAAGTCTGTGTAGGTTAAAAAATAAAAAGATTTGGAAAATAAAGATGTATAATACTTATTAATAGTTAATTTGTGGGATTTAACCAAAAAGATTATCTTATCTTCGTATTTTGGAAATCTTAGTTAAATCGTATTCCAATACATAAAATTTCTGTCATCGACATATTTGAAAGCTCCAAAGTCAAAGACTCACCTTTTGCCCCTTTTTAAAGCCCCCACTTTCTCTCTCTATACCCCCAATTGCAATCGCACTTTGGTTCTTCCTCAACCTTCAATCACCACCCACGACCACCGTCCTTCCTCTGCTGGCGGTTGAGTTTCCCACTGCCACGCCGATTGGCGAACTCGATCCCATAGTCACACACGCAACTCTGGTGTTCCAGCAGTTCGTCACCAACACCAAACCCCAACCACGCACAATTTTCTTCCATTTTCCAACTGGGTTCTCAAAGATCTTCGATTTTTAGCTTTCGGTTTGGGGGAAAACTGTTTGGACTTTCCCAATTTGAGGCTTCGAAGCTAAAATAAACTAACCCACCTCGTTATTTTGCTTTGATTTCACTCCTTTCTCTTTTGGTAATTGCCTTACTTCCTCCTTTTTGTTTCTTTCGTCCTGTGTTCGAGGGTTTTGAAGGGAACTCAATCTCATCTCCTTGTTGAATTTTGTGGACTCGACGGGGACTTCTGTGATGTGTTTCCCTTTTTTGCTTGCTTCACTGCTTACACTTCCTTGGATTTCGGGTTTTCTTGTTCCTGTGTTGAAAAATTGGATTGCTTTGTTGGACTTTGTGTTTTTGAGTTTCTAAGTTTTGACTGAAACCTTTTGCAATTCACTCATTTTTAGTTCTTTAGTGTTTGGCTTCTGTATCTTGAAAACCTCTTGATACAAATTGATCTGACTTGGAGTTTCCATTTTTGTAAGTTCAATATTCAGTGTGGTTCTGGAATTCCTATTTCAGTCTTGTTTGACAGTTCATTCTTGTTAAAGATTGTTTTCTTATATCGTTGCTAAAATAGCGCACGATCTTTTAAGTCGATTTTGTTAGATTTTCAGTTAACTTTGTAATTTTTTCAGGTTTGTGTTCTAATTCTTATCATGGACTCCCCTCAATCTGTTGTTTCACCATTGAAGAACTCTCTCATTGCTGAGTCTGAGAAGAAGAAACCCAGTTTCCCCAGTTTCTTTGATCCCATCTCTGGTCCTCCAACAAAGGGAATGGAGGTCAATCGAAAAGAAGCTGTTATGTATAACTTGGAGGAAGTTGTTGGTGCACTTGATGTATGCATTCATCAGGCTAGAGACATTCATAACATCTGCATATACCATAAGCAGGATGTTTATGCTAAGCTTTGTCTGACTACTGATCCTGAAGATTCTCTCTCCACCAAAATCATTAATGGAGCTGGGCGGAACCCAGTTTTTAATGAGAATCTTCGTTTCAATGTCCGGAGTGTCGATGCCTCCCTTAAATGTGAGATATGGATGTTGAGCAGAGTGAGGAATTATCTGGAAGACCAGTTGTTGGGATTTACCGTGGTGCCATTGACTGAAGTTCTCGTTAACGATGGGAAATTAGAGAAAGAGTTTTCTCTTTCTTCCACCGATTTGTTCCATTCTCCAGCTGGATTTGTTCAACTCTCTCTTGAATACAATGGAACCTCGCCTGATGTGATGGCTGTTCCTAAAGCTGTCTTGGAGTCATCAAATGCTGCATTGAAGGATTCTGAAATATCCGAGTCACTAGCTAGCGATTTGGATAAGATAGAGTTTCCTGATCCTAAGATTGTAAATGAAGATGAGATGATGGTGTCTGAGTATTTCTGCATCCCGGGCCCTAATCCGGAGTCCGAGGACTCTGAGAGCATAGCCACTTCTGGTACAGAAGATCATCTGAGTTCAGAAACAGGTGTGCATACTGTGGAAAGCTTCTCAACAGCTTCCGTCGAGTCTGTCCAGCGTTCAAAGCTTGATTCTCCACCTAGCAGCTCGTCAACTAATGGAGCATCCTCGCCTCCTGTACCAACTAGCTCAGAATCATATGATGCTTCAGAAGCTTCAAAACCTCAAACTCAGGAACCGATCGAAGAGGAGAAGCATGTGGATGTTAAGAATGGCAAGCCTGATTCCTCTATTGAGGTACCAAATGTTTCATTCTCAAAGCCTGTTATCACTGTGAACATAGAGCCAGAACAAAATGTAGTGCAGCAGGACTTTGTTGATATGTATATGAAAAGCATGCAACAGTTTACCGAGTCATTAGCAAAGATGAAACTTCCTCTGGATGTTGATAATGAACCAACGAATTCAGGAAATTCAAGCTCTGATAGGCAAACACCGTCCTCGAAGGATGGCAGTACACGTGTGTTCTATGGAAGCAGAGCGTTCTTCTAAACTTTGGTTTCTACATTTCAGACGAAGACACACAAATAACTCTAGAACTATAGGTCGAATACTACTACCAATAGTGAAATGTAATAATGTATCTTTGTAGAGTGGTGTTTCTCCTTGTACGTTGGTTTGTCATGTACGATAGTAAATTATGGCTTCTACGCCTTACAAACTTTGTCCTATCATGATCATCGGTGTAAGCATGAATGAATTATTATCCCTCGTTGTAACAATTAACTCAAGAATGCAACTTTAATTATGTGAAATCAAAATCGTATCATTGATCTATTGGTCCCACATAGGCATTGTTCGTTTCAAGGAATGAATTGGATAGACTAGTGCATTGATGGCTTGATTTCGGTTGATTCACATCATATGGTCCAGAAATTTCTTATTTCTTTTATTCTTTGTATAACATGTACTGTGCCTGATGGGACTAGCAGAGAAATACTCTTCTTTCAAAGCTTTTGTAACTAAAATAGATTTATTTTGCCTCCCTGAAGTTGTTTGAAAATTTTCAGTGGAAAATCCAAACTTGGGAGAAAATTTTACTTGTTCATGTCTTGTTACTCTAAAGTGGTTGATCTTAGCAGGCATAATATGAATCTTCATAGGCATCAGATGGGAACTTCAGTTATTTCATGTGCTCTGAGGTTCATGTGTCTTCTGCAGATCCATGCAATGTGACCATCATCCCTGTATCTCACTCTCCACAACCCGAACTTCTCAGCGATATCTTTTCCAGTTGAACATCTCTGTTCTCTCAAGTAATCGACAACCCATTGCTGTGCTGTTCTTAAATCTTGCTGAATATCCCCACCTCTGCTTTTTCCCCTGTTTAAACCTACACGTCCTATAGCTGCGACTCCAACTGCTCCTGCAGCTGCGGCCCCAGCTGCTCCATGAAAAAGAGACGAATCAGCTAGATGCGCAACCTCGCGACTCAAATCTGGGATCAGGTGCCCCATTCCCATTGCTACTTGGGCTCCAATTCTGAGAGAAAATGTTACCAGTTTCATGAACTTTGTCATATAAGGAGCTAAAGACCTTACTGCCATATTGTCAATCCGCATTACTTCACAGCCTATCTGATCTTCAACAACATGCATTTCCCTTCGGAACTCACATAACATGTGGAGTCGGAGAGCATTCATGCCGGAAATCAGGTTGGTAATCAACCTTCTTGAATAGTTTTCTGTTCTAACGAAATAGAACATGTTAGGCACTCTCCTCTCTTCAATTTCAACATTGTAATTCACTAGGTAGTTCACTTTGCGATTAAGCTCGAGAAGGAGTCTGTGCTCATAATATCTTAGGCCTTTTATCTCCTGCTTTAAGTCTTTGATTTCCTGTTCAATGATCTTTAACCTCTGCAAAACAGCTTCAACACCTTTTGCAATTCCACCAAAGGTCGCTTCAACTTTGTCAGTTTCGTCATTGGATAACGATTGATCTACTGCTTCTGGGTTGTTTTCATGTGGGACTTGCAGTTCAACAGCAAGATTATATAGGTCATGGTACCTCTTATGCAAAACTTCCCTGAAATCATCATCGGATAAGAGGTCTCGAGCAAAATCGAATCCAACTGCAACAATTTCTCTACCACCGTCTGACACAGGACACCACGTGTGCTGATAGTCATACATGCCATCAGCAGGAACAGAAAGCAACGCGAGTTTCAGTTGTTGTATTGAGACGTGCTGAGTTTTCCTGTGTCTTGGTGGTACCAAATTTTGCACGCATTCGGGCCTGATAATGCTTTCGGTCAAGATGATGCCTTGACAGAGATCGTGAATTGCAGGAATTATAAGCTGCTGGATAAATCGGAGAGTCTCGGTCAGGCTCTTCGTGGAACATGCCAGGACATCAATATAGTAGCCCAACTGTCCTCCAAGCTCTACCCTGACATAAATTCCATTGATGTTTATTGTGATCAGGTATTTCTCCAAGCTGTAAGTTGCTACATATTGGTTCTTTAATCCCATGATTCTGTTATGCAAGTGCACCTGAATTTCCAACAGCAAAAACTCTTGTTAGGAATTCAAAACTCACAATTTTCCATCAAAGAAAGAGAGAGATAGAACAAGTGGATTCTTGCCTGTAGTCGAGGAAAAAATCCGGGAGTAAGAAACATATGGCTTGAATCATCACATTTTAGGTGTCTCCCTGTGTAGATGCAGTCAGGCATACTTAACGGCCATCTCTGAGGTTTTCCTCTACCTTCCTCGAGAACCGAGGGGATTAGCAATGGGGAATTAGAATCTGATTGGTCTTGTTCATAACAGAGTTCCAGTTTTAGCATCATTCCTACCAAGTCACTAGCTTGTAAGTTTTCATATACCTTCGAATTCAGTCCTGGGATCTGACTATGTAACTTGCCTCTTAAAACTTTTTCTAGTTCTTTTCTGCTAATGAATCCACTATTGTTGCTTGAATTATGTCTAACTTCTAGTCTTATTAGTTGCCCAAGAACTTCTCCACAAAACCAATCACAATCTAATATTATAAATCCCAGTGCTTCAAAGTAAATCACCTCTCCTATGTCATGCAAGCAAGTAGCAACGGCCTTCCTCCTCATTTCGATCTTATCTCTGTTACTTCGTCTGGAGCGGATTCTCAGTTGAGGGATATGAAGTTGACAGAGATCCTGAAACTCTTTCCACCTCATTGCTGGTTTGTTGTAATTTTCTGATCTCCAGTCTGTCAAAATTTGTATCAGTTCATTACAGAGCTGATAAATTTGCGGAGCTCTTTGGAGAACAGTCCGACTCATTCTCCGAAGATGATGCAAGAGTTTGTTTACGGATGCTGATGAGCGTGCATCGACCGTGAATACTGTCGGGTAAATATCAAGGAAACCTTGGAATTTGTCTCTCAACTCATTAATTGAAATTAAAGTTTGCTGCAAGTTCTGTGAAGGTACAACTTTGTCATGATGTGTGAGAACCAAAGTTACATTTGGAAGCATGCACTGTTTTGCTGCTCTTTTAGAGTTGGAAACTATGAACCTTAGCCAATATTGAAGATCTTCTTCTATCTCGTTTACATGTTTTGGTTCTTTGTTACTTGGCTTCCTGAATAAACTGCTGATGATCACAAATACTGATGCACTTCCAGGACCTGGAAACAAGAGATCATGGAGGGAATGGAACTCATGCTGACCAGCTAAATTCCAAATTGAGATTTTTATTTCTTCATCTTTGAAAGTTTTTATCTTCATTCCAACTGTTCTTACTGCTTGTTCGACTGGAGCTACTAAAGATCTGACTTGCTCTGTGAAGGGAAGTTTTGAAGAACCAAAGTTCTGTAATATGGAGTTACACAGAGTAGTCTTACCTGCAGTTGGGTGTCTAAAGTTAGTTTGATTGTTCAAATTATTTTATTTATATGAACTTTCGGACAAAACTTTTAGGTTTTTAAGCCTATATGAAAGAAACTATGTTATTACCTGCGTATTCTTGGCCACAGAAGAAAATCCTACAACTTTTTGGCTCTGTCAAGGTCATGTCCAGTGAATCCACCTGGGGTTCGAGATCAGTGTTCCCGTTCTGTCCTAACCTTTGGTAAACTCTATCGGCTTTGCCAGAGTTTTGAAGAGGAGTTCCAGAGAGGTCGATGTCTTCAATCCAAGGATTTACCTCTAGCATCTCCATTATTGTTTGCAACACCATGTCTCCGTCAACTCCTTTACAACTGCGTAAGGATAAGTGTGTTAAGGATGCATTCTTCTCTAAACTCCTGAAAATTCTGACTATTTCATTGGGTCTTAAGCTATGATCGTCGTATATCCCGAGATGAGTTAGAGTTTCATTTGTTGTAAGCATACGTAGAATCGCTGCAAGCCCGTCTCTTCCTATCTTGTTTTTTCGACCTCCGAATGTTACATATTTGAGAGTAATGTTTGCTTGAAGTTGCAGGGTCGAGAACCGGCTCAAAGGGCAGAGCAGATGTTCCACTCCAATGCCTGAAAATAAGTTCCCATCTAGAAATAAGTTGTGCAAGTGCTTGTTCTTGAAAAGTCCAGCTGCTATATGCACAATTGCCTCATCTTTTAAATGACTCTTTGATAGTTTTACCTCCCTCAAGGAACGATTTTGCTCCAACGCCCAGCGGAATTCCTTTGCCCATCGGGATTTCAGCCGTATACCAGTCATGTCTAGTGTCTTAACCGTGAAGTTTAACCCGAGCACGTTAGCAACCCTGCGAGCACCATTTATGTCAAGCCTATAAATTCTGAGTGTGCTATTCCCAGGTACAAACTCAACCACCTTCGAACTTTTTCCACCATTTTCTCCATGCCAAATGTGTACTTCCATATCCCTATTCATTGCCAAAACTGCAGATATCAATGGGGTCACCGTGACTGAATTTGAGTCAAAAATTGATAAAAGCTTCAGAGTCGTGTTTTCTTCGACCATTTTTGAGAGTTCTTCCATTCCTTTTGACCCGATTGAATCCTCCCAAATCTGAAACTCCTCTAATGAATTGTTCGTCTTCAAACCAGAAGTAATCATACCAACCCCAACTGCTCCAATCCCACTTTCTGAAAACATAAGCTCCTTAATCCCTTTGTTAGTCCTCAAAACATAACACAACTCCACCAAGCTTTCATTACTAAATCTATTTCGTCGAAACACAACCTGTCTAATGCCCGAGTTATTCTCAAGCAACGTACAAAGCTCTCGCATTTGCTCGAGTTCCCAATGGACTAGATGAAACTCCAAGCTTCTGAGGGAGCTGTGGCAGCTCAAAGCTGTGAGAAAGGAAGAGAAGTATGAAATGGCATCCTTAGAGAGGTCTACTTTCATGGAGTTTTCAGTTTCGACATAGCAGCAAGAAGTGGACTGAGAGAGATGAAAGGACAGGCACTGGGGGCCGGAGCTGTCGGGTCCAAGGGCGTGCAATGCTGATTCGAGATTGTCATGGTTCTGATCTGAAGCCATTGATGGAGAGAAAGGTGAGAGGGGAGAGCTCCCTGTTGTGAAAATGGTTTTGCTTTATTGGGAAGAAAAAAGAAGCATTTTGTGAGAGTTTGAACATGAAAGAAGGGAAGATGTTTGTCAAAGTAACAGTTTGGTGCTTTATAACTGTAAAATCATATTCAATTATTTAATTTGGGAATCATTTGTGAGACTTTCGGTGGAACTTTGTCTCTCACACTAAATCTTTTAAACTTCTTTCCAGAAAATACACTTTATTTATATTTTAAATTTACAATTTATTCAATTTTTATCTATCTCGTTGCTTATTTATGGTTCTTTTTTTTTTTAAAACTCGTTTTCCTCGTGTTATTTCATCTTCCCCATCTTTCCTTGTGATTTCATCTTTCTTCTTTTCTCTTTTACTTTTCTGCTATTTCTTTCCATTTTCTTTATATTTTTCAATTCTTTATTTACGTCGTTTAATCTTTTCATTGTTTTTCTTCTTTTCCTCTTCGTTTTTTCTTTTGTTTCGATTTCTTTTCAGTCTTTCTAATTTTCTTCTTTTTTTCGTTGCGATTTCTTTTATCGTTTTATTTCGTTACGCGTTTACATTGGTAACCAAATCTAAACGACTGTGTACAAGATTATGTACAACAAAATAGCAAAATCTAAAAGACCGTGTACAAAAAATCTTGAAAAAATTTCATTTAGATTGGATTAGCCAAACGTAAACGATCTTGTAAAAAAAATAAAAAATTGTGTATAAAGAATCTTGTAAAAAAATCATTTAAATTAGAGTAGCCAAATGTAAACGGATCGTTTAAAAAACTAAATGATCGTGTAAAAAAAATAAAAGATCGCGTATAAATTTTTTTGAAAAAAAATCATTTGGACTGGAGTAGACAAATATAAACGGTCGTATAAAAAAAGTAAACAATCATGTAACAAAATTAAGCGATAGAATTGAAGAGATATATTGTAGCTATATCTGAATTGTAGCCATATATCGCGTTGTAGTCATATCTAAACGACTGCGTATATATTGAATCATGTTTAGTCATATCTAAACGGGTATATATTGAACCATATCTAAATAATCGCATATAAATCGCAAATATATTACGCGTGCGTTATTGATGATGTGGTTGACATGGTATTTTTGATATTTTACACGGTGAGCCTCTGGCTTTTTCCGTGTAAATATTTTGCCATTTTTTTATATTTTTAAAAAGACCCATTTTTGTTATTCACATTATATATTTTTGCATGAGAGACTAATCTAATTCTGAGAATAAAGTTTTTTCACAAACTTATTTTATTTCAACTATTTTGATAAAAAAAGATGTTTAAAATACATTTCAAAAGCTATTTTGGATAGTCACAAGGTACTCCAATTCCCTTTTCAAAATGACTTATATTTTAAATTAAACACTTGAAAATGTTCTTCAAATTATTTGATAGTACGTGGTTTTATCTCAAAACCAACCACAAAACTAATTGGAAATAAGATGAGTAGTTCATCTATCTTATAAAAAATGTGAGTTCTCTTAATTTTTTCAATGTGAGATTCTTAACGTCTTAACGCAAATATACCATAAATTATCTCGACACAAATCGATTGATTAAATGTACAATGGATTAAAATTAAACCAATTACAAAATATAAAAAATAAAATGATATTTTAGCTGGTTTTTTCTTTATCACATTGATATATTTCTTTTTTTTTTCTTCTTCTTTTCTACTCTTCTTCTTTTTTTTTTTTTTTCCTTTTCTTTTTGCTGATTTAATTTGGTACAGTGATTTTTGGGGAGGGGGAAACTATTGATTTTAGTTAGATTACAAACTTGTTTTTCAACTTTTATAATAACTTATAATGGTGTGTTTTAAGTTTTTAAATTATTTTAACCGTTTTTATTCTAACATATATGTACATAAATTTTATTTTGTCTCTATTAAGACACTTAATTCAAGTTAAGCTAAGAAAAGTGGAAAATAGTCTTTTTCAAAAAGTAATTTATTTTTTAAAATTTAACTAAAAATTTAATTTTTCTTTTTTTAATGAAAGATTAAGACTACAATAAAATACTTGTCTAGAAAAAAAGAAAAAGAGAGATAAATTTCAAATAAAAAAAAAAAAAAAAAAAAAGAATAGTCATCTAAAAGGTGATTAGCTCATTTAAAACTTCTATTAACAATTAATTAGGGATATTAGGATTAATGAATTGAATATCAAATTCATAGTTTTGAAACTTCATCATTACAAATTCATAAAAAGTGCATACTAAAATGGCCCATGGGACTCTATTAAGAGTGGAAAAAGTGATCAAGGTGAACTTTCTTTGTGGGTTCATAATTGTAAGATTAAAGAAAAGGTGTAATACAAATTCTATAATGAACTATTAGGATGTTGAGAATTACATATCTTAGCAAAGGAAAGCATTTCTTGCATCAAAGATATTCTATTTTTGAAAAGTTTGATACCATAGAAGAAGAATAGCTTCTTTGCCCTAATGCCTTCTTTGCATAGGATTCATGTTAGTCAACGAAGAAACTAAGAATTGTTCGACCCATCAGCTTAATTACATTCTTAGGTCTATATGGTTCATAATTAAAGAGCCAAATAATTTTACTTTACAAATTTTAATGGGGTCTTTTCAAAACTATAGAAAAGCGGCAAAGTATTTACACTGTATAGAACACTTTCGAAAGTAAAAAAAGTCGAGAGGTCCACCGTGTAAAATACCAAAAATGTCCCGTCAACTACGCCGTCAATAACGCGTAATATATCTGCGATCGTTTAGATTTGACTATTGTTTGGTACACGATCATTTAGATATGACTACAATTTATTTTTCAATTCTATCGTCTAATTTTGTTACCTCGATCATTTAATTTGGTTACGTTTAAATTTGGATTTGGATTTGGCTATTGTTTGGTACACGATCATTTAAATATGACTACAATTTATTTTTTCAATTCTATCGTTTAATTTTGTCACACAATCGTTTAATTTGATTACGTTTAAATTTGGTTACACAATCGTAACAATTTTTTTTTTCAAAATTTGGTACTCGATCGTTTAGATTTGGCTAAACGATTATTTTAAATTCTTTTGCTACACAATCGTTTTTTTATACGATTGTTTAGATTTGTCTACACAATCGTTTAGAATTTTTTTAAATTCTTTTGCTACACCATCGTTTATTTTTTTTATACGATCGTTTAGATTTTTCTACACGATCGTCTAGATTTGTCCACACGAACGTTTAGATTTGGCTAAATGATTTTTTTAATTCTTTTGGTACTCGATTGTTTAGATTTGGCTACTCCAATTTAAATGATTTTTGTATACGATCGTTTAGATTTGGTTATCCAAGTTTAAACGACATAAAAAAAGAAGAGAAAAAGAAGAAAGACAATGAAAAGATTAAACGACGTATAAAAGAATCAGAAAAGAAGAAAGAGGATGCAAATATTAAACGATGTAAAAAAGAATTAAAAAAAAGAAGAAAAGACGATCGAAAGAAATCACAAAATCAGAAAAGAAGAAAGACGAGAAATCGCAACGAAAAAAAAGGAAAAGAAGAAAGACGATTGAAAGATTTAATTGAAAAATAAGAAAGATTATGGAAAGAAATCACAGAAAAGAAAAGAAGAAAGACGATAAAAGAAATCATAGGAGGAAGAAGACGATTTCATCGCGAGAAAGAGAAAAAGATGGAAAGGCAAACTTAAAATATTTAAAAATGGCTAATTTTATGGGCGTTGTTACACGGGTTGTAAATAATTTGGTATTTTGTTACATATATGTTTGTTATTTTTTTTAGTCTAGATTATTATATAAAAGGTTTGATTCAATGACATTTTTTTACCAATATGTTTTAGGAAAACTTTCATAAATATAACAAATCGGCAAAAATATTTACGGCCTGCGTAAAAAGCTCATAAAGGTAGTAATTTTTTAAATATTTCGAGTTTGCTCTTCCTTTTCATCGTCTTTCTTCTCCTCTTCCTCTGCGATTTAATTTTTTTTTTCTTTTTATCGTCTTTCTTCTTCTCCTCTTATTTTTTTTCCAAACTGTTTTTTGGTTTAAGATTGTGTATCAAATATAAAAGATCTATTTTTTTTTCAAATTTTTACTTGGTTGTTCAAGATCATGTACAAAAAAATAGCAAAATCTAAACAATCCTGTATAAAGAATCTTTAAAAAATCGTTTAGATTGGGGTTACCAAATCTAAATGATCGTGTAGACAAATCTAAAAGATCGTGTATAAAAAAATAAACTATCATGTATACAAATCTAAAGGATCGTATACCAAAAGAATCTAAACGATCGTATACCAAAAGAATCTTTAAAAGAACCGTTTAGCCAAATCTAAACAATTGTGTACCAAAGAATCTTGAAAAAAGAAAGTCTTTAGATTTGACTACCTAAATCTAAATGATTGTGTAACCAAATTAAACGATAGTATATAGAGAATGTTGACAAAAAATCATTTAGATTTGGCTATCCAAATCTAAACGATCGTATACCAAACAATAGCTAAATATAAACGATCGTGTACCAAATATATTACGTACGTTGATGGCTTGGTTGACATGATATTTTTTGTATTTTCCATTGTAGACCTGTAGGTTTTTTCCATTTTCCGAATTGTTCTACACAATGTAACTAATTTACCGTTTTATTATATTTTTTTTAAAAGACCTGTATGTTTGATTTGTTTAAAGATTTTCGTATTCCTAAACATTTTATTTTCCATTTAAAATTTTGTTAGTTTCATCTCTTTTATATAAATAAACTATCGTTTGCTGGAGGTTCATAAAAACATATTTTCTATAGAAAAATTAAATTCTTAGATTTAAGGGTCAAATGGTTGTTGAATTATAATCCATTTCAAAATATTATAAACATGGACATGGTAGCTATAATTGAATAACCATTTAAAAACTATACCAACATCTTAAATTTAAATTTCCAACTATTGTCTTAAAAAAAATAGCATTAATGATAATTGTAGATGCATATACTAAAGAAATCATTATATAATCAAGATACTAAAAAAAATAGCACATTTTTTGAACCAGGTTGAATCTTTATTTTGAATCTTGACAATCCTTCCTATGAAACTACAAAATTTGCCCTTCACTTTCCACAAAATAATTTCTTATAGAGACACTTCCAAAGTGTCAATTAGTGTAATTTCTTAATATTTTTATCCTAAATTTTGAAAATTTTATTTTTTTGGGTGTTATATTATTTGACTTTGGTGAGAAAAGGGAAAAGAAAAGAGAAAGGAAAATATCTTGGATGATGATATAAAATAATAATGAAATAAAATAATATAATTATATTATATTATTATTCTTTTTTATTTTCAAAAAACCTAAAATCTTCTTCTTCTTCTTCACTCCAGCCGCAACCCCCTCTCGACTTTCATCATCTTCTTCTCATCCTCGTCAAATCGCCAGTGCCCCCACCCCTTTTCCAACTAATTCATAAGGATGAACAAACTAATTCTACCATTTAAGTAGTTCCTTTGCTAATAGATACACCAAGGATAATAATTCAAACACTTTACTCGATAAAATACTTAAGTAAATCTAAACACGTATCTAAGGAAGAAATAAATCAAATTCATATTACGATTCTATCAAGTCTCAATTGGTATTGATCATCTGATAGGAACTAAGGAATGTTGATTTGCTTAATTGCTGTAAATGGATAACTAACTCAACTTTTCCCCTAAACCATCTCTTGTTGCATCTTTTCTATTTTTCTCCTCCAAACAAAAATATATCATTAAACTCCTCCAAAAATATCTTCATTCACTCTTTTTTCTCCGAATCAAAGAAGATTAATATATTTAAAATGTCAAACGTTATATTTCTGGTCTATACCATAGTTCATTTATCCCCCAAATGTATTATATCCACACAAAATTTATTATATCCACACAAGATCTATTATATCCACACAAGATCTCCTAAATGATATTTGGTCTATACCATAGTTCATTTATCCTAACCTACTACACTTTTCTAATCCCATATAAGTCAGAAACAATAAAGCTACAATTGACTTTTAATCCTCATCTTCCAAGCTAATACACTAAACAATGATCAATTCCACAAACTGCACAAACCTAATTAGTTTCTTTCATAATTTCAAATGTAAGACTTTTTATTATTTAAAGGACGTTTTGCAAAATAAATACCTCTAAAGTTGAACGGAAATTACAATTATAGATCCAAAGTTTTAAGTGTTAATTAAGTTATAGTTTGAGAATAATTTTGCGGAGTAATGAAATAGATTTAAGTAAGGAAAAAGTGAAGAAAGGGATGGATGATGTTGGGGTAAGTGGCAGCATAATCCAATAATATCGTCCAATCGTTATTGTACTACAAAATGTCGAATTAAAACTCAAATGTACAACCTATAATATATATATAATATATATATGACATCGGATTCGGCGGAGGGGTTCTTCGACAAAGGCGTTCTTCGACGTTCTTTGGCGCAGAGGTCATGGATCAATGGCGTTCTTCGAGTTCTTCGGTGAAGGGGTCGTGGTTCTTCGGTTCTTCGACGTTATTCAGCAAAGGAGTCATGGGTCGACAGCGTTCTTTGGCAGAGGGGTTCTTTGGCGAAGGGGTTTTCGTCGGAGGGGTTTTCGATAGTTCGACACAGTGTGGGGGCGTGGGTCTTTGCGAGAGAGATAAGAGTAAGGGGCGCACGAGGGAACATTGGGGGTTTAGGTTGGAAGAAAGGAAAAATTTGGGGTTTAAGTTTTTTTTTAAAAAAATGAAGTTAGTTTTTTTATTTAAAAAGTTAAAAGAAATTAGGTTTTTTTTTAAAAAAAAGAATTTATTTTTTTATTTTTTTCAATTATTTAGTAATTCTTGACGTTTCTTAAACGTCAAGGAAAATTCTCTTACTTGAGATTTTAAAAATGTCAAGAAATTTTAAAATTACTCAGTCTCCACCTTTTCATTAAAATTCTTGACGTTTTAAAACGTCAAGAATTTAATCGATATTTCTTGACGTTTATAAAACGTCAAGAATTTAATTGATATTTCTTGACGTTTTTAAAACGTCAAGTATAATTACATATTATTTGACGTTTGAAAAACGTCAAGAATGTCGATTTTATAATAAATTTTGACGTTTTAAAAATGTCAAGAATTTAGAAGATAATCCTTGACAGTTTATAACAGTCAAGAAAAAAGTTCATATTGCTTGATGGTTTGAAATCGTCAAGAATTTTGAAAATTGCCTCCCCTCTGCCTTTTCATCGAAATTCTTGACGATTTTCCTATTAAACCACCCCTTTCTCGATGTTTTTACCAAAAACTGTCAAGAAAAAAAGAACAGTCATCAAGAAAGCCTTTTTTTCTAGTAGTGGTAGAGAGAGAAACCAGTGAATATATGTGATATAGCCATCGGTTATAAATCTTTATGTTTAAATGTGATTTAAATATTAAAAATATGAATATGGATTCATATTCGGAAGCTCGAAATTGATGGAAAAGGTCAAAATTGTAAAAAGTCAAAATGTTAACTTTTGACTTTGAAAAGTCAAACTTCGATCGACTTTATATTCAAATGTAATTTAAATTTCAGAAAAATGAATGTGAATTCATGCTCAGAAAGTCGTAATTAGTCAAGACGGACAAAATAGTAAAAAGTAAAAAAATTGACTTTTGACTTGAAAAAGTCAAAGTTTGACTTTGGCTTAATTGGTCAAATGACCAAAATACCCTTGGACTAAGTTAGTGGGAAAATCAAACACTTAGTAGGATATTTGGCTACATAAGATGTAAACACCTATCCCACTAAGTTTCACTAATGGTTATTGGATTATTAAGTGTTGAGATTTAATAAACTAATTACATGCAATTTGGCATGTAATTAATCTATTTAAAGGGAATTTTTCAATTTTTTGACAACTTTTGGCAAATTTATGTTTTATGAATTACAAAAAAATATTTTCATCTTGCTTCTCTCTTAAAAAATCTCAACCAAAGTTCCTCCTAATTCCATATCCCTCTCTCAATATTCCTTCACTTAACGGGTCCCATAACCCGGTTCTAAGCTTGAAGAATAGTGAGTCAACACTAGTGGTGGTCCCGGTTCGTGAACGTGAGGAGATTTCGAGGATCAGGAGACTTCAAAGGTAAGTATTTAACTTAACCCTAATTTGTTTTAATTAGGGCTTATTAAGCATGTTAACTTCTAAATTTGTTTAGATGCATCTAGAGTAAATTTTTGATCCGTTCTTCCACTGTGCATGTCTCATTTTTCAATCATCTTTGATTACAATTCCACCTTTTGGTGGCTTTGACAATTGTTCCCAAATGTTCTTTGTGACCTCAAAGGGTGACATATCCTCGTATGATTGAGTTTCCTTTAAGCAGTTGCGACTATTTGGCTGCTTATTGATGTCGCTTAGAGGTTTGAAAGTGTTGCCTTGTCATGATTTCTTCAGATGTTCTTCAAAAAGAGAAAGAGATGAAAGGTAGAGACAGTTCCACTACAGGTGCCAAACTATTCACACGATATTTTCAGAGAAATGTAATTCGTGGAATTGAACTTTGTATATTGATTCATATATAGTGTTGTGGATACAGTCTCTAATACTTATTCCTTTGATGCTTTCTCTCAAATACAAATTAAAACTTAGAACTTTGAATAAGAACAAGCACAAAATTGAAAATAAAAGGTTTCTCATCCATACTATCAAGGTTTTATTAAAAATTTAAAATATATTTTTTTTAAAAAAATTATAATATTTTTTTAATATTTATAACCTACTTTTATTTTTATAAACTTTGTTTAGAATTAAAAAAATATCATAGAAATTGTGCTAATAAATTATTTGTTTAATAGACATATTAAGTATTGTAATATACACGATAAATCAAACATTTTTAATGATATTTTCAAATACATATATTATATTTTTCATTATATTATTATTAAAGTATATTTTTCATAAAATATTTTTCTACATAGTACAAATACAATATTTTCTACATAGTTGAAAGCCTAAGCCCAAGGGTAGTTAATGTACTTCCTCCTAATCTTTTATTCTTTTAATAAGGCTCGTGTTGCTTATAAATATTTCTCCCTTGTACTTTTATTATCACAAGACAATAATAAGAAATATCTGCATCGTAGTTTTTTTCCCTGTACTAAGGGTTTCCACGTATATTGTGTTTATTCTACGTCTTTACTTTCAATAGTATGGATGACATTACATTATTCATGTACAAAAGAAAACATACAATAATTAATTTGATATTAAAGACCATGATTGCATAACCAAATCTAACTGAAAATAACAGAGCCAGAACCACCTTGCTACTAGCCAAGCTTCCCTAGATAGTGAACAGACCGGGGTATATGGGTGGCTGGAGACCTCCAAATTCATCAAAAGCATAATTAACATAGTTAACAAGGAAGTGATTTCTTTCACCATCTTCGGTCGATTCCTACTACACCCTAGTAACAATATTAACCATTGCTCTAAAAGCCACAACCTAAAATACAAGAATTGTTGCCAAAACATTGTTGGCATTTGATTAAAAAAACATTATGGATGTCTTTGAAGATTTTCACATAAAAGGAATTATCAATAAGAATATCAATAGCATTTTCATAACTCCAATTGGGAAGAAAGAAAAATGCCTCAAAACTTTTGACTATAGACCAATCAATCTTATTACTTCTCTATATAAGATCATTGCCAAAACATTGGCAACAAGACTTAAGATAACACTGAAGGAGACAATTGTTGATAACCAGATGGCTTTCATTGAGAGTAGACAGATTACAGATGCTATTCTAATAGCAAATGAGGTGGTCGACTACTGGAAAGTAAAGAAAGCAAAGGGCTTTGTACCAAAGCTGAACATTGAGAAAACTTTTGACACTATAAACTGGAGCTTTATAGATTACATGTTGGAAATGAAAGGTCCCCTGGGATGGAGAAGATGGGTAAGAGCTTGCATCAACAATGTGCATTATTGTATCATTATAAATGGGAGAATTAAGTCTACAAGAGGTATCAGGCAGTGGGATCCAATCTCTCCCTTTATTTTCGTTATTGCAATGGACTATTTAAGTAGGCTCTTAAATTACCTTAAAAGAAAAGTCATCACTGGTGTAGTTATAAATGAAAATTGCAACTTCCACCACTTACTTTTTGACGATGATATTCTAGTTTTTGTGAAAGATGATGATGCTTGCTCGAAGAATCTTCAAATGGCTTTAAGCCTATTTGAATTAGCCTTTGGTCTTAAAATAAATGTTGCAAAATCTATAATTAGTCCAGTTAATGTTGCATTCTGCAAAACTAAAAAATGTTGCAAAACAATGGGGGTATTACTCAACAAGACTTCTCTATCACTTATTTAGGTACTCCCTTAGGAGGAATCCTTAATCAAAGACCTTTTGGGAAAAAACCACTGGTAAAGTTGACAGAAAACTCAACAGATGGAGATATAATCAAATTTCCAAGGGAGGCAGACTCACTCTGATAAATTCATCACTGGCAAGCACCCCTAACTATCTCCTTTCTCTGTTCAAGGCCCCAACAACTGTTTATAAACAAATTGAGAAGTTATGGAAAAACTTTCTTTGGAATGGCAATAGCAAGAGCATGAATAACCACCTCATCAATTGGGCCTTATGTACAACTCCAAAGATTCAAGGGGTCTTGGAATAACTAAGGTCAAGGACACAAATTTTGCATTTCTCAGCAAATGGCTCTGGAGGTACCATCATGAAGAAAATTCAATGTGGAAAAAAATCATTGAAGCCAAATACCTAAAAAGATTTTGTGTTGTCTTCCCTAAAGAATTAAAAAATAGCACTGCAAAAGCTCCATGGAGATCAATCCTAAAGGTAAAAGATTGGTTTGAGACTAAATTCAAATGGGTGATCAACAATGGTGAAAATCTCCTTTTTGGCACTCTAAATGGAATGAAGACCTATCTTTGTCAGATAAATATTCAAGGCTCTTTGATCTATCTAACAACCAACATGCCTCTGTTAAGGGTATGTAGCACACAATTTCTAATGATTGGTTGTTTCTAGCTAGAAGAGTCCTAAATGATAGAGAGGCAAACTTATGGCATTCTATAAAAGCTTCTCTTCCCATCTCAATTATAAACAAAAGACCAAGTAAACCTTTGTGGCTCCTAAACAGCAGTGGTACCTTCACTATTGCTTCTGTAAAAAAAGCTATCCATGAAGAAGTTGTGGGGTTCTTAACAAATATGCAGGCAATTGACTATAAAAATCTATGGAGTTCAAGCATTAAAAAAATTGCAAATTCTTTCTTTGGATAGTGTGCCATGGTCGTCTGAATACAATGGATGTCCTTCAAAAGAGGTTCTCAAACACATCTCTAAATCCAAATTGGTATAACTCCTACAAAACAGCCACATAAAAGATTCATGCCACAAAGATAAAGGTATAAGGAAATAATGTCAAAACCTTATGCACAAACCTCTGTAGCATCAATCAAAACAGCACTAGTGCTATAATTAAGTTCAACACAATTGTAGCAAAATTGTGGATCATTTGGATCAAAAGAAATATGTAAGCCCTCATTTTTCTCTTTTATTTTATCTATATATTTAATATCTCTTAAATGGTGAAAAAAAAGTTGGAATACTTTTATACTTTTTAAGATTGATTCGTGTGATAAGGAAATTTTATAACTATATTAATGGAGTTTTAAAGCTTAAATTTTTTTATATAGATGTTGAAAGGAATGAAGATTCTTCTTCTCTCCTTCCTCACACTTCTAGATCGACCGGCCCCCCTCCCCTTTGAAATCTCTTCCATCGTCACTTCAATCTCTTACTCCTTCACGTTGATGCGTTGCTAGCCATCGTTGCACTGCCCCAGCCGCCAGACGACGACCACCCACGCCGCACACCTCCTTAAACCATGACATTTGAAGATGTCACTTCGAATCAACACGATCTCTTTGAGTTTCCTCATTGTGTTTCGTCGTTAGTTGAGCTGTGCATTATTTAACCATCGTTCGTCGCCATTCGGCAAGTCGAATAATTTCTAATCTCGTTCTTCTCAACTCTGTAGCGTTCGATCTAAGTTTTTGGATAAATCTTCTTCGTTTTAATAGATTTCTTGATGAGTTTCCATTACCCATTAAGTTTTAACTCGATTTTCACAATACCCAATGCTATATTTATATTTTGGAAGAGTTTAAATTGCAGTCTAGCCGTTCGGAAGCTCAAAAGGACGGTTGGGCACATTTTGGGGAAGATTCTAAGCTTTATTGAATGGTCTTTAGAACTCATTGATTTTTTGTGCCAATATTAAGAAAATCATGGTTTATGGATGTTAGGATTCGATAATTGAGTGTCCTTAGAGCATTTTTCATTGAAGTTAGATTATTTTGCTAAGTTCTTGAATAGCCCATGATGTCAGATGCATATTTTGAGATTAGAAGGTAGTTAGAGTGCTCTCCGTTGAAATTATGGGTGCTTTGTTAAGTCTTTGGAAAGTTTTGGAATAACTTCATTGAAAATTTTCCTAGAGTTGAAGGTTAAAGGTTGAAAATAGACTTTCCTTTAACTTTGGAGTTCGCCAAGATGTTACTTCTATAAGCTTCAAAACAAAAAAATAGTTGTAGGTATTAGTTTCAAATTAGAAAATCGTTAATGTGCTGTCAAGGCGATTTCGACAAGGTATCGATAAGGTTTTAGATTAATTTATTGGGTTCTCTCTAATTTTTAAATACCCATCTAGTTTTAACGTGAACTTGATTTTAACCATATTGTTTTGTATGAGGAGTTGAAGATTTCAAGAACTTGGAAGCATTAATTAACATGGTTGAGTGTGTTTTAAATGAGATGGAGTATGCTTCTAAGTTATTGTCCGGTTAGATGGATGTTGGGATTGTAAATAGATCTAAACTTCTAAGGTATGAATATTGGATATAAGAGAGTATGGATCTAAAAGACGACATAAGTTGGGGTGCTTGTGGTGTTAAGAGTTTAAGTTGAAGTTTAAGGGTCTAAATAGCCTAAATTAAACCATTTGGGGGACAGTTCAATCTAAATCTTAGAAGTACGTAAGGTTGTTGGTCCCTTGTTGAGATAATGGATATAAATCCACATAAACGATCCATTGAGCTTGATGTATTTACATAAAAGATCCATTAAGCTTGAACTAAGTTGAACGCTCATTGTGTTAAGTAATTAGACTTCAAGTCTAAGGATTCGTAGGTGAAAAGTCTAGTATAATCTAAGGCAAATTGAGAATTTAAGGACTGTAAAAACATAAAATAGTTTGAGTTGGTCTTATGAAGTGATTTGAAGATTGTTGCATCGTCTTGCTTTGTGAAGCTAACTAATAGACCTTAATCATTGCTTCAGGCCAAATTGAGGTGGAAAAAGTGTATAATCTCGGTGGATCGAGTCATTGATTGTGAGTGCCTCATTTTCAAGCTTTCTTTATACATATACACGTTATCTCTTGGTATTGCTTGGAAACTACCATGACTTAAACCTTTTATGACCACGTTTATGTTTATGTTTAAACAATGTGTTTATGCATCGCGGTTTAAGGAATGTTTATGACTTGGATTGTATAAAAGCGGGTTTCAGCTTCCTGTTTTTAATTACACTTAAACGATGTGGTATTCAACACGATTTTAAGAATACGCATGGCTTAAACTCTATAAAATCGTATTTGAAGTTTTTATTATACTTGGTTTTGAAATATGGTTAACCGATGCTTATGGTGAACGAGAAGGTGATTTCCCTAAGCTATGTGAATGTGTTTTCGTAGTGTCACCTACGGTTGTCAGGGGTTTTAGGGCTAAAAGAGGCCGTGACTGGAGATCCGAGAACCTGAGCCTAGGTGAGGACAAGGATGGAGGATTGTGATATGACTTCAGACCTAGCTTAACCCATGATGGGTGGCTCTATGTGCACATAGGATCGATATGTAGTTGCTGTGGTAGGTGCTGAGTATGTGTGAGCTCCGTTTGACTGCGTGTTTCCTTGTGGATATGGAGCACGTGTGAGCTATTCTCAGGCCGTATACTTAGTATGCTATCATGGTGGATTGGTTGACGGTTGCTATCATGGTGGGTACTAAGGATACGTGAGCTAGTTTTGGGCGCATGATTCTTTATCATGTGCGAGCTATCTTTGGTCGTATCTTTAGATACCTTGCCATGGTTGTATGGCAGGTTTGTTGGTGGTCTAATGGCTATGAGTTAATGATATTTTTCACTAATATTATATTTCTAAAGCATATTTATAATTTTTCTCTTTAAGTATGTTTTATAAGCTGTACATTTAAGAAATTTGCCACTCACTAAGTATTCGACTTATGTTTTTAATGTTTTCCTCCCCCCCCCCCCCCAAGTAGAGATCAAAGGCCAAGAGTTTGATTGAATTCTCGTCATTGGTTATAGATCTCCACTATTCTTTTGTATGTATATAGTTATCTTTTGTAATACATCAAGGAGTGATTAGATTGTAGCTAGAGTAAGGTTAAGAACTTGTGATTTGGGGAGATCCCTCTTTTGGTTGAATTATTTTGTACGACAAATCTAATTAAAGTATGGTTGTCTGTCTGAAACTCTGGAACTATGGAACTATCTGGATAAGTGTGTGGTGAGACACACTTGATGCGTTGTGAATTATGTGGTTGTTTATACTTATATGGAAGTGCAAATTTCTCCCCTTTACAGGTTTGGCTAATCCATATTTTAGAAGAGGTGATGTTGAAATTTTTATAGAATTCTTGAAAACCATTTTATCAATCTTACCTTTAAAAATGGGTTGTTTAAAGTAATAGATTTACCACGAACTAGGTTAGGAGGGAACTTAGAATGGGGTGTGATAAAATAACATGATTTTTAGTGAGGAAAAAATCAACATGATAGATAGCTAGGAAAATATTTGCAACCTGGTTGGTATATGGTCAACCAGACATCACCTATTGAAAGACTACAACCAGAGCTCCATTTCCATGAATCTTCAAGCTTCTTGCAGCTAATCTTGTATTGTTGTATTGGCTTACCTCTAGCCATGTTATGTAACTTCTTTGATATAATAAAATTAAGATATGGGGACTAACATCCTCATATCTCGTATATCTCTTTTTTTAAAAAAAAATATTTCCTACATAGTTAAAGTAAATTATTAGAACAAAAAAAATTTAAATGGAAAAAAAGTTTGTTGGAAGTATGTGTGTGTTTGTGTGTGGTTTTTTACATATTATTAATAATATTTTTTATACTAATAACCACAAGTTATTAATTATCTATTTTTTTAAAGACAACCCATGATTATGAAATACAATAAAAATAAATTCTAGAATCAGCTCTTCATCTTCACGTGATAAAACAAGTGCAAAGACAAATTCCAAATCAAACCTCTATATGTAGTCAAAATTCAACTACCATCAGTAGCAATTAATTGGCATCGCCATGACAAAAATCTTGGGCTCACTATTTGTCGAATAGAAAATTTTAAATAAGCTATTCTTGACATTACTCTAATGATTGTTGCGTATACTTAATCAACAATACTCCAATGCAAAATCTCTATTAATTTTGTTAGCTAGTGACTTTTGGTGCCTCATTCCTCTATTTTTGTTTATATATATATCGTTGTTCGCCATGCAAGCTTGAGAAAATGATATTTTTCAATTAGCATAGTGAGCTTTATATAGTGAATAAATTAGCAGAATGAGAAGAGGCCTTCGATGTAAAAATTTATTTATTTATTATTGATGTGAATTGTCTAATTAATGTTAGTTAGTAGATGGTTTTCTAACGATAAAAAAATTAATGAAAATCATTTTTTAAGAGAATGAATGAAAATTTGGAAAGCTAAAAGGTTTTTGAAATTAAAAAAAAAAAAAAAAACAAAGTGTAACATCTAATTAATGTATTTAGTGGTAATTTGTTTTGAATGTAATGAATATTTAGACATTAATTGTTAATTAATTTAACAACTTATGTGACTTTATAATTTTCTTTTTAATTTTTATTTAACAAATTTTAAAATTGATAAAATTACCACTAATGTTATAGTTAGAATCACTAAAATGAAAGGGGCAAAATTGGGAGAAAAAGTTTCTTCCTATAGGCCCTTTTATATATAGTATATAGATATATACAATTAATTAATTGATTAATAATGGAAAAATGAAATTAAATGAGGAGAGAGGGGTGTTTTTGTTGAGATGATTGAGTTAATAAGGAAAGAGAATGTGAATACATACATTTACATACATACATGCATGCATGCATACATACATACATACATGCATGCATGCATACATACATACATAGATACATACGTACGTAGGTATCATATATTTATTTATATAAGAAAAAAAGAAATAATAATAATAATAATGGTTTTATTATTATTATTTATATAAAAAAGGGAATAGGGTTATTGGAAGTTGTGAAATTAAAAAGAAAACGTAAAAGAAAATATTTATTTCATCACGCCTATCATAGTCGTTGTTGCCCCCTTCGTTGAGTTTTTCTTCAGCCAAACTTCAACCCAACAGTCAACCTCCCTCTAACAAAACTACGAGTCGTGCCTCATTGAGCCTTTGACTAACTTCATCTTGAGCTCTAGCTGCCAAATCTGCATGCACCATTTCCTCTTCCACCAAGGCAACCATCTCTATGAGTGCCACTGTGAGTTGACGTTTGCACCGCTTCAACTTCACACCTTCTCGTCGTTTCTATCCATCGTCTCCTTTCACTGATAGTTAAGTTGGGTTAGTTGTTGGATTTTGTAATGGGTATTTGAATGCCTGTTAAAGATTGATTAAGGACCTAAATAAAGATTTTATTTTGGATTTAATTTGAGGGTTTTTCTTGATTTTTTAAGGTTCTTTAAAGAAGGTTTTTTGAAATCAATTTGTGGTTTCTCCTAATAAGTTTGGAATTGGACTTTCAAACCCAAACTGGGTAAGTAATAGGAATTAATGAAGCTTAATTAAAATCAATAATTTTGTGGGCAAAGTTATTAATTTAATCATTTTGTATAGGTTGAAATTGGGTCTTCAATTGTCAACCACGGTTTTTTAGCTAAGCTAATGGAAGAAATTTTACTATCAAACCTTCAATGTTAAGATTGAAGTTGTACTATTATGGACTGATTAATTTAGTTATGATATAAATAAACTGCATTGATAGGATTATGTGATGTGAAGGACTAATCGAGCTAAAAAGCATTGATGAGGATATGTGTTGGTTTGACTGAAACTTAATATATATTATATTTGACTGCATGATTATTTGAGTGATTATATAAATATTGAGAATCTTGGATGATTTATACATGATATGTTGAATTAAGAACGACTGCATTAAATTGTTTTCGGACTAATGGCAATTGTTAGCTTTAGTTATTAGGCTGGTATACCCTACAAGTACAGTGTCTACCTTTAGACTGATACTGATGACTGCTTGACTATAAATGTACCTTTAAGTTCACTTTATGACTAATGTGTGTGCTTTTACAGGACCGCAAAACTGTTATACCTCCGAGTATAGCCTAATAGGAAATAAACAATTCATATAGTGGGATCTGTAGTGAGGTCCCTTATTGGATATATTTATATACTCACCCTTTATATGTTTAACTTTTCAGACAAAGGTAAAGAGAAAGGCAAGCTAGCGAGCGACAGAAGGACCCATGACTTGCCATATGGGAACTGCTAAGATCCTTTTGTTGTTTTCATGTTTTATTGAGTTTTGATATTTATATGTCATGACTAATAGGTGGTTTTATTTTTTAAATTCTTTAAACATTTTTATTTTCATGGTTTAAGTAGGGCCCAAGTTAGGTATTTTCTTTAGTAGTTTTATTTATTTTAGTTTTTCTTAAATTGTTTTATTTTATTTTTATTTAATAAAACAAGAATAATTCCAACATATTATACTAAATTAATTATATATGAGCTAGCAGGGAAACCTAATGGACCTATGGATCATGGGCTCCAACGATTCAAGATTAACTAGGTAAACCCTTTTAGACCGAGTTAATCAACATTTGTTAACTAACGAGTCATTCCATTAAAGTCTCGTAGTTGCCCTCCCCTCATTATAGATATATTTTTGTTCATCTCATATAACCATGACCAGTAAATTAATCCTTTATAGGTTGTTCGTTACCTCGACTGAGTCAAAATATCGTTTTACCCCCGAGATTACATCTTGTTTCTTAAGTCCCACTGATCGACTATTCAATAATTGGTTTAAGGTCCAACCTATAAACCGAATCCCTTTCGGGCCAATAAGAAGGTCGGGCCTCTTGTTCAAGACTTGAATTCAGTCCTTAAGGGAATAACCTATCTACTATCCCTAAAAGGGAGTAGGAGCGAATTTCATCTTGCACCATATGTCCCTAGCTATCCATTTGATCTTACCTCTAAAATGGGAGGCTTATTGGGCCAGCACAATTGAGTTGCCCTCACCCATGCAGGTCTAAGGATAATACCGTTTGAACAAAAGTTCATAGTTAGCTCAAGATTAAGATTAAGTTACCTAGGTCATTATAATCAAAACAATCAGTTTTATGCAGTCAACGGTGTTATAACTTAAAAGTGACTATTTCATGGTTCTAGTCTTATATAAACTCTTTACATAGGATGACCCCACTCCCTACATGAATGATCCAGGATCATATCTTTTGTACTAACTATAGAGCAAACTGCATTGATATATAGTGTCTCCAGAGTAAGGCGCCCAACTTTATTCATACACAATAGACCGTTTGGACAAAATATACTCGAACTTGATCCACGTTTTTATCTCTACATAAAGTTCAAGTCTACACTAGATAGCTTCTAGACCTTAGTTTATTGGATTCAAGATTATAATATTCTATTTTCACTAATAAGTCCTCAATAACCACTTTATTGAATAGAATATAATATAAACTACAAACTACGAGTCTTAGGACATAAATTCCAACAAACTCCCACTTGAACTAAAACTCCTAAGGGGATAAAAGGATGTTGAATATCATCGTGAGAGAATTACTCATATGAGTACAATAAACATATGAGTACAATAAACTAGGGCATAAGTACAATAAACATATGAATATAATAAATTAGCGTATACACCTAAAAACTCTCCCACTTGTCCTAGTGCACAAACTTCGTAGATCTAAACTATTTAGGTGACCTTCAAAGACTTTAGCTGTGAAGGACTTTGTAAACCAAACAACCATGATTTGCTCAACAAGTATCAGGATTACTACAACGTCAATACGAAGTACAATTACCCAGATAAAGTAGTATAATTTTACTTTACACTTCTTCACACTACTGCTCCTCCATTTAGAGTGAATACTGATTTAAATGTAAATTTTCTAGCATCTTTAGAAATCAGAATTAGTATATCCAGTAAAGATCAGATCCTTAGCACTATACAAGAGCACGTAATCTTTTTCATTTTTTAAACTATTTTAGAATATACTCAACATCAATTCATCTCCTTTTGGAATTATGCATTTTATATCTAAACAACATTTTGTCTATATAAGATGTTTGAGTCATGGCTAGTAATTTTTTCTTGTGGTTTCGAACAATTTGGATCCCTGAGAACACATTGCACATTTCCAAATCTCTTATTTTAAATTGCATAACTAGCTATTTCTTGACGTTAGATAAATAATCTATATCATTCATTGCCTTTTTATAAGTTAATGGATCCTCTTAAATCATCATCTAGTATGATTATTTAGTTTTCAATAAAACTAAGTAACGGTCAGGTTGATGAACAACCAATCCACTACTTCGAGACACTCTCAACTTTTAAGAAGGATGTAACTAACCAGATTCCCTAGTTTTATCAACGACTTTAGGGGATGAACTAGGTTTATCTATAACGTCTTTAGAAATCATATTCAATACTAAAATACAACGTGGTTTGATGATCTATTATAAAGCAAACCATTTCTAACAAGGCTTAGTTTCTTCTTTCTAATACACCGTTCTACTTAGGCGTACTAGATGCAGAGAGTTGTGACTGGATTCTGTGTTTTATCAAATAGTCTTGGAATCTTAAGTCTTCATACTCTCCACTTCAATCTAATCGAAGTGTCTTTACAGTTTTACCTAATAAAATTTCAACTTTAGTTTTAAATTTTCTGAACTTTTCAAGAGAATTAGACTTGTGATGCAATAGGTAAATATGACCAAACCCTTGAATAATCATCAACTTAATTGATGAAATATTTATACCCTCTTTGAACTTTGACATTCATTGGTCTAGAGAGGTTCAAATGTACGAGCTCTGATCGTTGTTTTTTTTTTTATTTATTTTTTGCACTAAGATCTTTTCCAGTAAAAGATCTCTTGGTAATTATTCCTTTTAAGATAAAACTCACATGAAGATAAAGAGTTATCTTCTAACTAATTTAGAAGTCTACTTCTTAACCACTCTCCAATCGCATTGAGATTTATGTGATTGAATCTTAAGTACCATAAATATAGACATTAGAAGAAACCTTTTTCTCTTTTATGCTGAACATTTTAGTATTAAAGACAAAATTTGCTTCGATTGGTCTTAACTTGTATAAGTTGTTTATAAGTGCAATAAAACAAAATTAAGTTGTTTATAAGTGCAATAAAACAAAATTGCATACTTTTATAGAAAGATGAACATTTCATTTGATTTCAAAAAATATTCTATACATTTGTTCTGAAATACAAGAGATAGATATTAAATTTCTCAACTTCTTGGGAAGCATACAAAACAACTTTAAGTATGATATATCTATCAAACCAGCTTCAGATCTCCCACTGCTTTAGTTGAGACAACCTCTCATGTTCTAAACTTTGAGGATGATCCTGTCTTCACAAGCTTTTCAAGAACTAGTTTCTAAAAATATAGAAGTAAATATGATTAGTAGTTTCCTAAATCTAGCATTCAGGTTGAAGTATCATATTCCACTAAGCACATTTCAATAGAAAGTAAAAGTTAGGTGTAAAAAACTTCATCATATTTGAATTTTCCAATACAAATAATAATTCTATATGTTGTCCTTGTTTGAAGTGTGGAAATTGTCAAGACATAATGCCAATGATATTAGGGATCATTTATATTTTAATGACATTGATGAAAGTTATAATATTTGGTTTCGACATGGTGAAGAACTTTCTAGTTCATCTTTCCAAGGAGAATCCTTTAAGTGTATGTATGAAGAGAATGAAGTTGGAAATATAAAGAAAATGGTTGAAATTGCTCATGAGCAATTTTTTAAGAATCCAAGTGGTTTCGAGAAATTGTTTAATGGTATTGAGAAGCTGTTATACAATGAATGAAAAAATTCACCAAGTTGTCTACATTAGTGAAGTTGTATAACTTAAAAGTTAGACATGGATGGATTAGAGTTTCCTAGAACTAATAAAAGTGTTAAAAGACATCTTACCTTTTACCAATGACCTCTCTACATCAATGTATGAAGCAAAGAAAATATTAGATGCACTAGGAATGGAATATGAAAGATTCATGCATGTCCTAATGATTATTGCTTGTATCGAAAGGAATATGCCAAAGCAATTGTGTGCCTGAATGTGGTGAGTCTAGGTGAAAATATGGTAAAGATGCAGATAAGAAAAATAAAATCCATGCTAAAATAATGTGGTACTTTTCACCTATTCAACGATTTCAACAGATGTTTAGAAGTATTGAACGTGCTAAAAATTTAACTTGGCATGCTAATAAAAGAGAAATTGATGATAAATTATGGCACCCTGTTGACTCTCCAACTTGGAAGTTAGTCGACACCATGTGGCCAAATTTTAGTTCTGAACCTAGGAATCTTCGTTTAACATTGTCAGTAGATGAAATAAATCTGCATAGTCATATGAGCTCAAAGTACAGTTGTTTACCAATTGTGATGATGATTTATAATCTTTCCCCATGGTTTTGTATGAAACGAAAGTTCATGATGTTATCAATTTTGATTTTGGGTAAAAAACAACCAGGGAATGACATTGTGATATACTTAGAACCATTAATTAATGATTTAATACTTTTGTAGGAAAGTGGTATGCAATGTTACAATACCTATAATGAGGAACTATTCAACCTAAAAATAGTTCTAGTGTGAACGATTAATGATTTTCCAGTATATGGGAACCTTAATGGATGTTGTGTAAAAGGGTATAGGGCATATCTAATTTGTGGAGATAACATATTTTCAATACGTAATCATCCTTTTCGTCTTAAAAAGAAATCATTTAATGGTTAGGGAGAACTTGGAAGAATTCCCAAACCTTTCTCTAAGGAGGTTGTATTTGAAAAAACTAAAGATCTTGACTTTCAAAGAGGAAAAACAAATAAGAAAAGAAAATACTCAAAAAGAAACACCAAGATCTTGACTTTCAAGGGCCAGGGATAAAACAAGTGCCTCATGATGACAAAAGAATAAAGAAGCTGGAGCCTAGGGATAAAACAAGCGTTATCACAACAACACGGTCTCAAGGGCCATGGAAAAAACAAGTGCTTCATGACAAAAGAATAAATAAGATGGAGGCCAGGAATAAAACAAGAGTTATCGCAAAAACATGGTGTCAAGAACCAGAGATAAAACAAGCGCCTCATGATAAAAAGTTGGAGGCCATGAATAAAACAAGTGTCAACGTAGCAATATGATGTCAAAGATCAAGGATAAAACAAGCACCTCATGACAAAAGAACAAATAAGCTGAAGGCCAGGGATAAAACAAGGACCATCACAGCAACATGGTGTCAAGGATCAGGGATAAAACAAGCATCTCGTGACAAAAAAATAAATAAGTTGGAGGCTAGGGATAAAACAAGCGTCTCATGATAAAGAATAAATAAGTTGGAGGCCATATATTAAATTATCATATCAAGAATGTATACCATGCCACCTATGGGAATGCAGACAATGCAGACAATGTGAAAGGCCATGTATGCATGAACATGTTAATTAGTATAAAAAATTGAATCATTCTTTACTTTTCTCAAGAAAAAACCAAAACATGCGTAGTAGCCCAATAACGTTCATGAGTACTGAAACCTCAAATACAAGCTCAAATCCTTAAAATATATTAATGACTTGACAAGAAAATGCTAGAATAAAAAGTTAATCGTTGCTCTATGCATAGTATTTCTTCACATAGTTCGTGCTTAATGGGTTAGGCAAGTCATCCCCGTCCATATTTATCAAAATTAAAGCTCCTCCTGAGAAAGCTCTTTTTACTACATATGGTCTCTTATAATTGGGAGTTCATTTTCCTCTGTGATCCTTTAGAAAAAGGTAGGATCCTTTTTAACACTAGATCTCCTTCTTGGAACTAATGGTGTCGAACTTTTTTGTCATACGCTTGTGCTATTTACTTTTAGTACAATTGCCCTCTACATAGCGTAGTCAGTCTCTTTTCTTCTATGAAATTTAATTGTTTGTACCTTACTTGAGCCCACTTTGTTTCATCTAGTTCTACCTCTTTGATTATCCTAAGGGACCGCACCTCAACTTCAATAGGTAAAACTGCTTCGAAACCATACACTAGTGAAAAAGGGGTTGCCCTTATTGATGTGCGAACTAATATTCTATATCCGTGCAATGTGAAAGATAGCATTTCATGCCAATCTCTATAAGTGACAGACATTTTCTCGAGAATCTTTTTGATATTTTTGTTTGTTGCTTCCACTGCCTCATTCATCTTAGGGCGATAAGGACTGGAATTAGAGCATTTAACCTTGAACCGACTGCACAACTCCTCCATTAATTCATTATTCAGGTTTTTTCCATTATCTATGATGATACGCTCAAGCAAACCATACCGACATATAATGTCCTTTCGTATGAAATTGACAACGACTTGCTTGGTGACACTTTTGAACGAAGCAGCCTCTACCCACTTTGTGAAATAGTCTATGGCTACCAAAATGAATCGATGATCATTTGATGCCTTTAGCTCAGTTTACGAAGCTTTTGTCGTACAGGCTTACATTTTGGTTTAAGTGGTAATCGATGTGTTACAGTATCTGTATCCAAACCAGGTATATTTCGGTGGGACCATGCAAAAATATCTTTGAACTCGTGAAGCAAGGTCACTGGATCTGATTGATCCTGCTTTAGAGCTAAAGTGCCAATTCACACTTCTTTCACTTCTTATGGTGTTCCCAAATTGATAGCCTTTAAAGTCTCTTGATATGACATAGTTTTTTTTTTCCTCTTACTCTATTAATCTTAGTAATTTAGGAGATATATCATATTCATCCTCTTCAATATTTTGCTCATGATTATAGATTGAAAACTCGGAATCAACAACGTAATCGATGTCTCCTTCAACTTTGGCGCCCCTGTTATGGATCCTAAATTGTATCAGTAAAAGGGCAAAAAGGCAAAAGGAAGGAAACAAGAGGAATAGACACGGTATTTAGGATAGAATCAACATTCTTCATTTCTTAGAAAAAACAAAGAAAGTACATAATGACTATGGTATGGAAATGCAACTTTGTAAAAACAAGGAAGGATGCCTTTATTACAAAAAGAAAAAGAAACCCGTGTGACCTTAGGCATAGTTAGAGGATGTTTAAAACGCTATTACTTTTGAGATCCCTCAAAGACGTTTAAGCGTCTTCTTGATCTCCCAATTATTCAACTCAAATTCTAGTGCACACTGATAAACCAATGGATGAGGCAAAATAGTATTCTTGGAGATAACCGCAATTGAGGTATCATTTGAAGTTTTCTTATTAGATGAAGCATCAGTAAGCATATCGACCTCAATTTCTTGCATGCTTATCTGTTCTACCAAGAGAATCTTTACATCCATCGGCTTTTGTATCTCATTCTTGAACTCACAACAATCATTTATGGAATGACCATCTATCTAAGTGTGAAATAAACACTGCTTCTCGTTGGCACATCCAATCTTCTCTCCGTCATCATTGTTAAACCTTAGTGACAAATATCCAGCTCCATGAAGGACTTGGAAAAGCGTATTCATTGAAGTAGTTACATTACACACCTTATTCTTGTATCTTTTCGTGAATGTGTCAACAACATTTATGGCGGGACCCTCATGATTTGGTAAATGGTTCTGGTTGACGTCAGACTCTCTTCCTGTCTTCTTGAATTTCAACCATCCGACCTTGACTAGATTTTACACTTTTACTTTCAAAGGAAAACAATTCTCCGTGGAATGTCCAACTGCCCAAGCATGATATTCACATTTTACATAGGAGTCATACCACTTAGGATAGGGTGGTTGCACAGGCTTTTGTGGTATGATAGCCACTTGATGACTCGTTAAAAGTTGAGGCAAAAGCTCTGTGTACGACATAGGTATGGGATCAAAACATGTTTGCTTCCAATTGTTCCTTGTGTTTCTTTAAGTTGACTGATCGAATGGGCTTTGAGCTCCATTCTAATAATTAGGAGAGTAATTTGTTTTTCCTATAGTTGGTGAGGATACATGTGTCTCTACTCTTTGAGTTGAGCTCAACTCATGTACTTCTCCCTATTTTTTCTTTGAGATCATCATTCTTCTTGTCTTTGAAGCAGGATCAGTGATCTTTCCATTCTTCACTCCAAATTCAATCCTCTCACCAATTGTTATAACGTCTGAGAAATTATTCAAAGCACTTACAACCATTCTATCATAGTATGGGGCTCGAAGAGTGTTTATGAACATGACTGTCAATTCTTTGTCAGTTAAGGGAGGTTGCACTTGTGCTACTAACTCTCTCCATCGTTGAGCATACTCCTTAAAAGTTTAAACATTCTACTTTTCCATCCTCTGAAGATCAAGGACATTTGGGTGTCATATCAATGTTGTACTTATATTGTTTTAAGAATGAGTTAGTGAGATCACTTGTGAACCATCCAATTGCATGTACCAACGAGAAACCGAGTCAACGAAGCTGTCTTGGAAGCAATGAATCAACAATTTATCATCATAAGTGTAAGTTAACATTTTTCGACAGTACATAACTAGATGACTTTTTAGACACGTGGTTCCATTGTATTTCTCAAAATTTGGAGTCTTGAATTTGGGAGGGATCACCACATCAGATATCAAACATAGTTGTGCTACGTCGATACTCTCGTACATGTTTGCACCTTCAATCGCACGTAATGTTTCTTTCAAACATTCCAATCTTTTACTACCTTACTCTTCTGAAACTTTCTTACCACTTTTCATAATTGGAGAAGATATAGGATCACTTAAATGGGCTACTTGTTGTGTGGTCGGGTTAGGATTTTACCCGATAAAGGATGTAGGATATGTTCTATCTACCATGCATGGACTAGACGACCTTTGACGAGTAAAACCCGAAAGGTATGCAAGCATGTCCTCTAGTACTTGGTTTAGATCTACTTCTACTTGTATGAAGTCCTCGCAACACTCTTTCCTCTTCCAATAATGAGCAGTTCCAGAATCTTTGCCAATTGATCTTTCAATCCTTCAACATCTTGATGAACTGCTTGAACCTGATCATTTGTTTGCTCATTCATTATTCTAGCCTTTCTTCTTGTCCAATATGGATGCTGAGGAGGTGAACCTTGAGCTATTTCGCAAGTTTTAGCTTTTTATCTTTTTAAAAAGAGAATAATGATTCAATTAGGATGAGTCTAGATGTAAATATTAAACTCAAGAAAGAAAGCGATCAAATAATGCAATGGCTCAAACAAACTTAGTGAAGTTAATGGTAGTTGACGCAGACCCTCAGAATGGCATATAGTCACACTTGATCATACAACCAAATTGAGTGAGAACTTTTCATGTGCCTGCACGATTGCAACAACTCCTCGAAGGTCAAACACTACTACATTTTCGAATCTAATCCTACAGGTATAACTCGGTAGTTTCACCACTCATCGTCGAGACCTGAGATTCTTCCATTTGCATTTAATAGCGTAAACCTAGGATTTATTTCACCAGCATCTTGGGATTTCTACCAGCGTCTCTAGTACTTATTCTTTTTTAGACCTAGGATTCACTTCTACCAGTGTCTCGTGATAGACTTGGAATTCACTTCCACTAGCGTCTCGCGATAAACTTGGGATTCACTTTTACCAGCATCTTGCAATATTCAATCTCATCTCAAACTTAGGATTCATTTTCACCAGCGTTTACCCACCTAGACCTGGGATTCACTTCTACCAGCATCTTGCATTAAACTTAGGATTTCCACCTGTGTCTAGCCATAAATCATATAGCATCACACATCACACAATCATCACAATCAACAAATATGAAGTGTTAGCTCAAAAGCTTACTTTCAATACATAACATCACATTAGTAACGATCTCATAGAATAAGGATCAAACGTAAGATTACAAGAAGTACTTTCGATACATACAAGACATTCTTCCATTTATAAGAAATCATTCACAAATATTCATTTATTTTAAAGATCACTCACGTAAATACTTAGCCTCAACTCTTTTCCCTTTTTGCTTTCTGTTTTTCTCTTATCGCCTAGTGATTTCCCTTAACCGGCCTTTCAACACTCGACACTTTCTCTTAACAAAGTATCATAATATTTAACATCTTCTACTCCTTTCTTTTGGCCTTGTTGATCCTATTTATAGTGACCTTTCACATTGGTAGGTCATCTCCATACTTTCACGTGCAAGTCATGCAATCAATCTAAGTGCAACACTTTGCCAGCTGTCACTAGCGATTATACATTTTTCTTGAAACGCTAACCTTGTCTCCTTGGAATGCTTAGCTCTTTATCATTTGACTCTCTTCTTGGAAAACAACAAAACATTTACTTTCCCTTAGAGGGTCGTCTAGTCACCTCATAGGAACACCTATCTCATCGTAACCACATTTAATTGTAGGTATTTCTCCTGCGTTACTTTCCAAACGCCTAGTTCTTAGCATGAACCGCATACTTCTTCTTTGCCAGTTAATCCTATCGTGTCGCCTTGCTTCAATGCATTCAACACTTAATGCAAACATTTTCTTCTCACATCACCTTTCCTCAATTGCATTCTTCCTCCCAAAATGCCTCTTATTTATACTTAGGCAAAATGACTTTTCAACAGATCTCCCTTTCTCTAAATTAGGGCTTCACACTTTGAGGCCCATACTCACAATTGAATGCGTGAATATTTAAGGGATAGTTGCAAATGTAGTAATTATATTCAAAATAATTAAGTATATAGCAACATTTTAGAAAATTTGCAAATATAGCAAAATCTGTCAAAATTTATTAATGATAGAGATCTATAACTGATAGATCATGTAGGAAATATTGGTTTATCATTGATAAACTATAAGAGTCTATCAACGATAGAAGTCTATCACCGATAGACTTTGCTATATTTGCAATTTTTTTAAAATATTGCTACATACTTAATAATTATTCTAAAAATTGCTACCTATTATAATTACTCAATATTTAAAGAGGCTTCCACATTACTTCAAGCAACGTGGGAATGTCATCTTAAATGAAATAATAACAATTTTTTTTGCTTTCTAAACAATTTCTCATCAATAGTTTTATCTCTTAATTACCAATCTCAAATTACATTGTATTTGAATAATTCAACTTCTTTTATCCTTAGACTTCGTTAGGTTTGAATCATACTCCTGGTATTTTGAACAACATAATATTTAATACATGGTGCATGAATTGCTCTTTATCTAACCAATTTGCTATACATTATAGGGACAAAACAAGATTTTTATAAAAATATGGCATATGAGTGGCACCCTTTGACCGAAATACTTATTAATCTAGTTTTTTCTGTTGCGTTTGAACCACTTTCTATCAAATGGTTCAAAAAATTAAATATGAAACAATTAGTAATTAAATACTAGGTCCGACTATTTTGAACAAAAAATAAAAATCAGTTTGAAAATAATTTTTTAACAAAAATATTACTTTATTCCTTACCACACCATGTCCGATCGGACGAACGATAATGATATGTGCCCGTGTGGAGACATCTTTTATTTTTTTTACACGATAGTTTACATTTGGCTACTCCAATCTAAATTATTTTTTTTCAAGATTCTTTATACATGGTCTTTTAGATTTTGCTATTTTTTGTACACAGTCATTTACATTTGAGTGTCGTTTAGATTTGGTTACCCAAATATAAACGATATAAAAAAAAAAAGAGGAAAAAAAGAAAAATGATGGAAAGAAATCGCAGCGCAAAAAAAAAAAAAAAAAGAGGAAAAGTAGAAAGACGATGGAAAGAAATTGAAGCGAAAAAAAAGGAGGAAAAGAAGAAAAACGATAGAATGATTAAACGACGTAAATAAAGAATTGAAAAATAAGAAAGATGATGGAAAGAAATCATAGAAAAAAAGATGAGGAAAGAGGAAAGACGATGAAAGAAATCGCAAGAGAAAGACGATGGAAGAAATAGCAGGAGGAAGAGAAGAAAGATGGAAAAGACAAACCTGGAATATTTTAAAAATGCCTAACTTTATGGACTTTGTTACACGGGTCGTAAATAGTTTTATGTGTTGTTACATTTACAAAAGTTTCCCTATTTAATACATGAGGCATGAATTACTCTATATCTAACCAATCTGCTATACATTATAGGGACAAAACAAGACTTCTATAAAAATATGACATGTAAGCGGCACACTTTTACCAAAATACTTATTAAGTTTTTTTTTTGTAATTATAATAGGTAGCAATTTTTAGAATAATTATTAAGTATATAGCAATATTTTTAAAAAATTACAAATATAGCAAAATCTATCCGTGATAGGCTTCTATCGTTGATAGACTCTTATGGTTTATCAGTGATAGACCAACATTTACTACATGGTCTATCAGTGATAGACTCCTATTATTGATAGATTTTGATAGATTTTGCTATATTTGTAATTTTTTTAAAATGTTGCTATATACTTAATTATTTTGAATATAATTGTTACATTTGCAACTATCTCTTTTTTTTTTTTTTTTTGACGAAAAGCCAAATACCCCTCCCAATTTTACCATTGGCACAAATATTGCAAATTAGACTTTTGTCCACTACAACCACCTAATAAGCTTTGAGTTGGACTCCACGTTCTAATGGGCCTATAACAATCTGACCAACAGATCCACAATTCATGAATTGGGCTTTTAATGACCATGGCCCAAACTCAATGGTAATCTTCTCCCCAAAAAAAAAAAAGAAAGAAAGAAAGAAAAAAGAAAAGAAAAACACACACACACAAATTGGAAATTTATTTAGATAACGCTGCAGAAAAAATCATCCATTTCTTTCAGCTTCCGCCATCGATATTCAAAGCAACTTCCATGGCTATTTCTTCACTCTCTGCTACTATAATTCCATCTCCTACTCTATTTACTTCTTTATCATCCCATTCTTCTAAACCCAAATTTCTTCCCTTTCCTGGTTCATCTTCTACTGCTTTGAAGCTCAAACCCCTTCAATTTTCCTTGCCATCCACAAGGGTTTATGCTGCTCCTGAAGTTCTAGACTCCTCCGATACCATTGAACCACCTCCGGAAATCTTGGAGGGCTCTGGAGTTGCCACTCTCGAGGTTTGTGATAATTTTGTTCGGAATGGAGCAAAATGTTACAATTTTTCTTGGTTTTGTAATGGGTGTAAGAATGTTTGTTCTGGGTTATTTTTCCCTCCTTTTTTAAAATTTCCATTTTGTTTTCAATTGCATTGGAACTTGGACAATGTTTCTGTTTTATTTTTTCTTTTTTTCTTTGCTAATGTTATGTTTATGTTTAGGGTGAAGATTTTGAGGTTCCTGGGACTTCAGCTCTCAGCATTGGTGAGGATGTGGATAAGGTAGATTTTATGTTTTTCAGATTACGTTTTACTCCAGCTTCTTGTGGCTTTCTGAAGATATAATATGTTATGCTGAGATACTTCTGATATCCAAACTGAACTCTTGAATATATATTGGTTCTGACGAGTTAAAGAAAGAATGGCCAGAAAATACATAATGGAATTATTTAATGAGATTATATTAGTATCTTCATTTGTCATTCTGCTAAGTTGAGTGGGTAAAGTCATATGCAAAATTTACATTTTATGTATAGTTGTAGTGTTGCCTTAGAAGCTAATAACATGCTTGGGAGTAATTCTAAAATGGTTTAAATCATTTTTTTCATTTTCAAAACCACTCCAAAAATGCTTTTAATAATTCAAAATCAATTTTAATAGTATGAGAGCTGCGCCTAAGACTAGAGTATATAATTAAACATTGAATTGACTAGAGTATATAATTTTAAAGTGATTCTGAATAATGATAAAAATGATTCTAAATATTTCAAAATCACTCACAAACATGCACAAAACAAGGTGATTAATCTAATGCAATATTGAAAGTTTCTAATGTAGTGGGATTGGGTGGAATGTGGCAGTTCCATATTCCTTTGTATCCTAAAACAACCTCCTCAACCGGGTAGGGTATAGTCATTGACAATTGCTCCAGTGGCTGAATTTCTGTGACATTTGGCCCACTAGGATAATAGATATATGTATACACATTGGTACAAAATTGTGCTTTTACTGAAATAAACAAAAGAATACAAGGGCATACAAGTTTAGGATTCAAATACGAAAGAACAAGGACAAGATCATAGGTAAAAGAGGCCTAGCGAGCAAAGTTCAAGAGATGCCTAGAACCGAACCACTTCCGAAAATGGGTACCAAGATAGTCATTTTGTACCTTTATATTTACTGAACGTCGTTGTAGTTTTCAGTAAGTCTCAATGCTGTGTTATTTGATTTGTTTGATTATCTGTGTGGTAGGTGTGTCTAGATACTTGTGTCAGCTAATTGGTTTTGTAATTGATAGCCTCCATCTTTTTCTTATGCTTGGATAATTTTAACGAACCAAAGATGTTTGTGGTTTCAGCTGGCGCCGAAGCAGAAAATTAGAATTAAACTAAGGTCTTACTGGGTTCCACTCATTGAAGATTCTTGCAAGCAAATAATGGATGCTGCAAGGAATACAAATGCAAAAACCATGGGTCCTGTGCCATTACCTACAAAAAAGCGCATTTATTGTGTTCTTAAATCCCCTCATGTTCATAAGGATGCAAGATTCCATTTTGAAATCAGAACCCACCAACGCCTCATTGATATTTTGTACCCTACTGCCCAAACGATTGATTCTTTGATGCAACTCGACCTTCCAGCTGGTGTTGACGTGGAGGTCAAGCTATGAAGAGAACAGCTTCACCTAGGTAAAGAATTTAGTTTCCATAAGTTTATTATATATGGTGGTATTCCTTTTACTGCAATAAAGAAACAGGAAAGTTGGCCATAGGTACGAGGCAGAAAAGGAAGTGACATTTCAAGTTTATGTCTTGATAGAGCTGGGGTGAAAAAAGAGAGAAAATTTGGCCTTTGTTTTGATCATATCATATTACTAAGAAATAAAAGAATGAGTTGGAAGGAATGTTTTGTTTGAATTTTTTCCTTGTATTTGAGGGGAGGGGCTTTATTTGTTTTGGGTTCACATATAATTGTCTTTACCTAGCGCAAGGAAAAATTGAAAAACCGAAAAAACCACTTGATGGTGTCAGGTTGAAAATATTTATTAAAAATCTGCAAAACTTTTCGTTACGGTTTGGGTTAGGCAAAATAATAAACTGAGAAAACCTAAATGTCAAAAGAAGGCTCATGTGTGTCATGTTCCCACCTCCTCGAGCTGCCAATATCTCTCATGTAATCGGTATCTTCCCAAACCTTTTACCCTTGGTGTTCGTAGGTGCTAAAGTAAGTTGGAGGAAATTAACACTTGGTGTTCGTAGGTGCTAAAGTAAATTGGTATCTTCCCAAACCTTTTACCCTTCTCATTTTCATCTGTTGCTGAGTAATTTGTATGGTTTCTCCAAAGCAATGCTATCTCCTTCCCATTTTCCTGTTTACAAAATTGTTGTCGTGAATGGAACTGATTTTGCGTGTTTTGCGCTTTGTTGATGCCGATAACTATCACATAGTAATATTGATTTTGTACCGATTTCTTATATGGTTATTTACACGCATTTAGACGTTTATTTGCCCCATGTTCATGCTTTCTTTAACACTTTTGGTTGGGTTTTTACTTGTTAGGTAATGGGTTTCTGAGGATGTAACTACTTAAATATATCAGAGCCTGAAATTGTGTAGACGGTAACTGTGGAACAGGTCATAGAAGCGATAGCTGGTGCTTACAGTATGCTTCTCTTTGCTTGAATTTCTGTGCCAACTTGGAAATGGGAGCAATGGAAATATAGGACTGTTAAAATCACATTTTCCTTTTTGTTAGTTCTTTTGCTGCTTTGCAGTCTCTTGTCAATCATTTGTATTAACCCTGTTTTGTATTTTTTGGGTACTTAATGGAACAATGAAAATAGTTGAATTCAATGCATCAACCAAGGTTTGAAATATCAATCTCTGGAAATATTTGTGGGTCTTGATTTTATAAAAATATTAATGAAAATTTTAGAAAATGGATGGAAATTATTACCATTAGTACACAGCGTTATAACCGTATAACAAAGTTCATAAAGTTAGTTATTTTTTAAATATTTTAAATTTGCTCTTTTGTCTTTCTTCTCCTCTTCGTCTGTTCCATTGTCTTTTTTCTTTTTGTTTGTTTTTTCATTTCTTCCATCTTTGTCTTTTTTTCCCATTCTATATCAAATATAAAAGATCTATTTTTTTCAAACTTTTTTAGTTGGTTGTTCAAGATTGTACTAAATATAAAAGACTGGAAAAAAAAACAACGGTTTTGGTAGTAGAATCTAAATGATCATGTAAAAATAACAATCAAATATAAACGATCATGTCTAAAGAATTCTAAAAAAACGTTTAGATTGGGGTGACCAAATCTAAATGATTATTTACAAATGTAGGCAAATCTAAATGATCATGTACGAAAAGAATTTTTAGAAAAATCATTTAGCCAATCTAAACAATTGTGTACCAAATCTTGAAAAAAATATCGTTTAGATTTGGCTATCGTGTACCAAATATCTAAGCGATAGTGTACCAAACAATAGCCAAATCTAAACAATCTTACGTGGTTGATGACGTGGTTGACAAGACATTCGAGACATTTTTGGTATTTTCCATGGTGGAGTTGTGGGCTTTTTCTAATTTTGGATTATTTTAGTAGTGTAAATATTTTATCGCTTTTTAATATTTTTGAAAAGATTCCTATATATATATTTGAGTTTAAGACGAAGATTATTTGTAAGAACTAAGTTAGGATGTTAAAAAATGTCTTTAAATATCTGCATAAGAAACTAAATAGAATGATGATTTAAAATTTTAAAGCTGCTGAACTGCTTAGTCAAATACCTTTTAAAATTCTTAAAATTTATTTTTTTGTTATAAAAAAAAGAACAAAAAACTAAACAATGCAACACAAAAGAAGAATAGAGAAGAGAGGGAAAATATAAGACAATTGAACTCAATTGTGGTGTGTCTTACAAAGGCACCACACTCCTCTATTTATAGAACATATCATGATATAGTTACATTATGGAATTCAATGGGATGAATGTTATAATATGAAATTGAATGAGAGTTATATGAAAATTGTAACCTATGTAGGTTATAAATATCTACATTTATAATATATCATTATATTTACAATACTCCCCCTTAGATATCTATATTATATAAAAATAAATACCTAGTTAAAACCTTACTAGAAAAAAACCCGATGGGAAAAAATCCTAGTGAAGGAAAAAGAGTACATCATTTTTATACATTAATAACTGCCTCATTAAAAACCTTGCTAGGAAAACCCAATGAAAAAAATCATAGTCAAGGGAAAAGAGTGCATTATTCGTATTCCTTAAGGGCAATATTCCTACTCCCCCTTATGGATACATCACTTGAGTTCTCTGAGTCGTCGAATTCCAATGTTGTACACCAACTTTTCAAATGTTGATGTGGGTAATGCTTTTGTGAAAAAGTCTGTCAAGTTGTCTTTTGAAGAAATTTGTTAAACACTGATGTCACCATTTTCTTCAAGGTCATATTTATAGAAGAATTTTGGTGAGATATGCTTTGTTCTATCTCCTTTTATATACCCTCCTTTGATTTATGTTATATATGCGGTATTATCTTCAAATAATATTGTTGGTAAATTTATATTGAAACACAAACCACATGTTTCTCAAATATGATGAGTCATTGATCTTAACATACGCATTTTCTACCAGCTTCATGAATTGCAAGAATTTCTGCATGATTCGATGAAGTGGCTGTAATGGTTTGCTTTACAGACCGCCAAGATATAGCAGTTCCTCCACATGTAAACATATAACCTGTTTGAGATCTTGCTTTGTGCGGGTCAGATAAATATCCAGCATCCGCATAACCAACTAGATCAAAGTTTGATTTATTTGAATAAAACAAACTCATATCAATTGTCATTCGAAGATAACGAAGTACATGCTTAACTCCATTTCAATGTCTTTTTGTTGGAGAAGAACTATATCTTGCTAATAAATTTACTGAAAATGCTATATCTGGTCTTGTGTTAATAGCAAGATATATTAATGCACCTATTGCACTAAGGTATGGTACTTCAGGACCAAGTAATTCTTCATTATCTTCTCGAGGTCAAAAGATATCTTTTTTCACATCTAGTGATCAAGTCATCATTGGGATGTTCAATGGGTGTGCTTTGTCAATGTAGATTCTTTTTAAAATCTTTTCTGTATATGTCGATTGATGAATAAAAATTCTATCGACTAAATGTTCGATTTGCAAGCCAAGGAAAAATTTTGTCTTACCAAGACCTTTCATTTCAAATTCCTTTTTGAGATATTTTAATGCCTTTGAAAGCTCTTCAGGAGTTTCAATTATATTTAAATCATCAACATATACAGCTATAATCGTAAATTCTGACTGTGATTTCTTAATAAAAACACATGGAAAAGTTGGATTATTTTGATAATCTTCTTTCAATAAATATTCACTTAAGCGATTGTATCATATTTGTTCTGATTGTTTCAATTCATATAATGATCTTTGTAATTTGATTGAACATAATTTGATTGTACATAATTCTCTAGAGTTTGAATTATATGATTCAGGTATCTTAAATCCTTCAGGGATATTCATATAGATTTCATTTTCCAAAGATCCATACAAGTATGTTGTAACTATATCCATAAGATGCATATCAAGATTTTCACATACAGTCAGACTAATTAAATATCTTAATATAATAGCATCCACCATAAGAGAATATGTTTCCTCATAATCAATGCCTGGTCTTTGAGAAAATACTTGTGCAACAAGTCGTGCTTTATATCTAGTGACCTCGTTATTTTCATTTCGTTTACACACAAATACTCATTTAATCCCACAGGTTTTACATCTTTAGGTGTATAAACTACTTGTCCAAAAACTTCACGTTTCGTGAGTGAGTTTAATTTTGCTTGGATGACTTCTTTCCACTTGGGCCAATCCTTTCTATTACGATATTCGTCAACATATTTAGGTTCATAATCCTCATTTTCAAGAATGATATTATGTGCAATATTATACACAAAAATATTGTCCACAACTACATTAGTTCTATTCCATCTTTTTCTTGTCATGGTATAATTTATCGAGATATCATTGTTATCTTCATATACTTGAGTCTTTTCAACATTTTTACCATTAGTTGTGTCCAGGACTTTTTCTTGAATGTTTCTATTATCAATTAAGTCATTTAGACTATTGATCACTTTTCTTTTTCGAGGATTTTTATCCTTTGAACCCATCGGTCTATCACGCTTTTGGCGCAACACTGATTCATTAATTGTATCAACTTGCTGAGTTGGGATTTTAATTCTAGTAGAGCATTTGCAGCTGAAATATATGACTTGGTCACTTTCTTAGTATCTGTAAATGCATCTGACATTTAGTTTGCTACACTTTACGAATGAATTATTTTTTAAACTTCTAGTTCACATTGCTTTGTACGAGGATGTACATGAGACAATAACGATACATTTCAAGGTTCAAAATAATATATATATATATATTGTAATAAATTCCATTTGGTGGGAACAATATTAAGTAGACAATTTTGGAAAAAGCATTATTTGGATGAGTGTATAGATGAAATGTGTAAAAACATTAAAGGGAAAACATATTTTTTATTTGAAATGAAATATTTGGATGGTAAAAATGAAACAAAATTCAAATCAATATAAGAGGTTGTTTTATATATATATATATATATATATATATTGTAATAAATTCCATTTGGTGGGAACAATATTAAGTAGACAATTTTGGAAAAAGCATTATTTGGATGAGTGTATAGATGAAATGTGTAAAAACATTAAAGGGAAAACATATTTTTTATTTGAAATGAAATATTTGGATGGTAAAAATGAAACAAAATTCAAATCAATATAAGAGGTTGTTTGGTGCGCAGGTTCAGAATCAAATACCTGGAAATTAAATGCTTGTGGGCCTATCTGATGGGGTTTTGATGCCTGAGAATTAGAAATGACTGTGTTTGGAGTGCAGAATTTGAAAATCTGGGTTTGTGCAGGATTTGGAAATTAAATCTGGTTTTCTAATACATGTGTTTGGATGTTAGTTTTACATCCCTGGGTTTAACTTGCTTAGTTTTTTTTTTCTTTGCGAATTGTACATCCTAAAATTTATCATGTATCAATTATTAAATTGAAATGTTTTTTTTTTCAAATTATGTCTTATTCAATTTCTTTACTCTACTGATTTTTTATTACAAGAATATAAAAACGAGAAATTTTAACATTCAATAATAATAATTTTGATCTAAATTGCATTAACATGGTTGCTCTAATTAGGAATATTACAATTCATCCACAAAATATAACAAGTCATTTAATTTGATGAGGTTTACAAAAGTTATAGTTAAGCAAGGGGTCTAGTTTGTTTCAAAAGTAAGCAACCAAAGGCTCAAACAAAAGTGAAAGTCAAGTAAAGTTACTTTAGTTATGGTTATGGTTGCCTTCCTAAGATTCGGATGCATTTTCTATACTTCCATTATGCTGGGTAGTAGAGACTCGACTACAATTAAACAATCATCCACGTCCATTCTAGGAATAACATGTAAGCATATAATCTTTTGTGTAAAGATGATTCTATTTCCATTTTTTCTCTCTGCCATGTAGCAATCTTTCCAATTTCCTTGGAAGTTTCTCGCATACTTGCACCAAATGTGTCCATGAGGTCCACTGAATATGACCATCTTTTCTTACTTGGCCTAGATGATTTCGCATCATGTGCCATACTTGTTGGAGTGGATGACATGTACTCCCCCGAAGGTAGCTTGAGTCCATGTGGATTTGGAATATCAAAGCCTTCAAGATTAATGTCCATTTCCTCTTCCTCAGTATCTCCTACATTCTGTGAGCCCATTTCAACAGATGTCTTACATCTACCACTAGTAACCCTATCTCTACCAAACACGACTTCCAAGTCATAGAAGTAAGGAAATAGTTTATTTAGTAAGCCTCGAACATTGGGGTGTCCCTACATGGAGTTAACATATGTAAGTATATTATATTTTACTTTTATAGAAAGTATGAATTATATTCATCTTCTTACCTTAACCCAGTCATCGAACACGGATTTCTCTACCTCAATGCACTTTCGTTCCTCATTCTAGCCAAACCCAGTACAAGCTAACTCCATCATCTTTGCTATGGCAGTGTACTACTTCTTTAAAATTTTTACTCTCGACTCTAGATTTGGAGTCACTTGTATGTTGCTTCCAGGAATTTTTTCTTTCATTAGTTTTTGTACTTATACCAAATATCCCGGTTTGAGTGTTCCATTATCAGCCCTCCAACCACCTTCCTCCACTAGTTGTAATAAGCATTCAACTAACGCCTCATCCTCAATAGTGGTCCACCAATGCTTAGTGGCTTTTAAATTTGTCGATGTCATCTAAATTAACACTTAAATATTATAAAAGTCAATGGATACAAAATCTATAGATTGACATATAGACAACTTAGTTCTCATAGTTTAGAGGAAACCCTATGTATTTCTCACTCCAATTACACATAAAAAATAGTTCAAGTACAGATCATGTGATAAAACAACAAAATTATATAGGAAACTAAACTACATATATTAGTCATACATTATTCTAATCATCAAACATTTGGTTTGCAAGATTATCCCTCCATTCAGTCTAGACATTAGTCGTTTCCACGAAGTTTATATTCTCAATGTTCATCTCGCTTGAATCATCTTCACCAAGATGTGGCTCCTCAAATGTTGCCTCTGAACCCATTTCTCTATGTATCAAGTTATGTAAGAGGCAACATGTTGTTATTATTTTACATTGTATGTCAATGGGGTAATAGGATCTCCCTCGTAGAATGGCCCACCGACCCTTCAATGATCCAAATGCTCTTTCAATAACGTTTCTAGCAGAGGAATGCCCATGTTAAATAGCTCTTTCGAGCATTTTGGTGGGTTTCCTCCACGCCATTCAGTTAGATGATAACGTTGACCTCGTTATGGAGCGAAGAATCCTTCAGCATTTAGATAACCAGCATCACACAAGTAGTAGTAACCTGCCCATGTTGCACCCATAATGAATTATTAGGGTATACCATATTAAATGAGCATATGGTCTAACACCACTGTGTGGGGAGAAGAATGCATCATCTTACCCTTTGGGACTTTTAGACCAGTAGGTCGTGACACTACATCTCTAAGTACTCTCGAATCTGATGCAGACCCTTCCCATCCAGGCATGACAAATATGTACTCACCATTTTGCGAACACACACCAAGTACATTTGTGGTAATGTCACCCTTTCTAGACCTATACCTTGGGTGATCACTCATACTTACATTCACTTTGATGTGTGTACCATCTAATGCACCTAGACAATTCTGTCAAGGGATAAAAGACATTTTATTTGTCAATTCACAGAAGCACATATCCACTGCAAAGTAGTGGCGGGCCAATTATATACCTGAAACCATCGCCACTTCTCGTGTGAACATGAATGGGTCACTGGATCAGGTTGCTTAAGAAGGATTTCATGGAGTCTAAGAACTGCGTTAAGAACAACATTGAGGTGTCTTGACACTGTTTCATCAGACCTTGCAAAATATCGTCGAGCTACCTTATTCTTAACATCGTGTGCTACAATATGCAAAAGAATCGCAACCATCTCTTCAACATCCACATATTGAGTGGCTTCCAATCCCCCTCTTGTTCTTAACATAGTACACAAGATAGTAAAACATCTTCAGTCCATCTGTGTACTCTCTCGACAAGCTATATCACTTTCATGAATTAGACGAAAAAAAGTTAAGTTGCCTAATTTGGTGTCTTAGGTATGGTGATTGGTTTTCTATTCTTCTGTCTCCAAGTCTCATTATCATATTGAACATAAGCATCCATTGTTGTTGTGTTGTGCAAATGACAGTAAGTATTGCAATCAACTCGTTTGGTTCTATGTTCATGCTATTTTAGTACTTTAATTAACAATAAGTTACTGACAAAACAAACACAATTGAGTTCTTTTGTTTTTTTTTTTTAATTATATTACTCTTTTCTCTATATAATTTAGTTATGAAGTTTAAAAATTTTCTTGATTTAGTTATGATTTTAGAAAAATAAATAGTGTTTTTTAAGGAAAAAAAAATTTTGTGAGACTTACTTAATTTTAATTTAGCATTGCTTTTTTTTTTAAAAAAAAATACAAGATTATCTTATTTTACAATTTTTTTCTTCAAAACAAAAGTTTTTTTAAAAAAAAAATGTTTTTTTTTTAATTATGTAACTCTTTGCTCTATGTAATTTCGTTATGAAATTGAAAATTTTCTTGATTTAGTTTTAATTTTAGAAAAGCCAATAGTGTCTTAATTGATTTTAGTTTAGCATTGGTTTTAAAAGTACAACATTATCTTTACAACTTTTTTCTTAAAAACAAAAGTTTAAAAAAATTATTTTTGTTTTTTAATTATGTAACTCATTATCTATATAATTTAGCTATGAAGTTTGAATTCTTGATTTAGTTTTGATTTTAAAAAAAGGACAATGATGTATTTTTTTAAAAAAATTGTGAGACTTACTTAATTTTAATTTAGAATTGCTCTAAAAAAATACTAGATTATCTTCTTTTACGATTATTTCTTAAAAACAAAAGTTTTAAGAAATTGTTTTCGTGTTCTCAATTTATGTAACTCAATTCAGTTATGAAGTAAAACAAGTTTTTTTTTTATTTAGTTTTGATTTTAGAAAAGACAATGATATCTTAAAAAAAAAAGAAAAAAACTTGCTTTGTAGATTATTTTTTTAATAATTTACAAACAAAAGTTTTAACATATTGCTTTGTTACAAATTTACCAATGTTTTAGAAGTTAGTAATAAGTTGTTAATTTACCTTTCGTTTTAAAATCCAAAATAACAAAAATCATAGTAAGAAATTTTCTTTCTTCTTTAATCTTTTTTATGACATATCAGTTTTCTGAAATTTAAATATTTAATTTTATATGAAATTGAAATTTTATAATTTAATTTTTTTTTTAAAATAGGTTAAAGCCAATCATTTTTAAAATTCAATTTTGTACAAATCTTTATATAACAAGCCAATATCACAACCATTTGTTTAGGTTAAGAAAAAATTTAGTAATACTCATCCCATTTGTTTCTATAAACAAATTAGAATTATTGTTATTTACAGTGACTTTTTTGTTTATAAAAAAACATGTAACCCTCATGTTTTATTACAACAAGTGAACAATATAAATTAACTTAAAAAGAAAAAAATAATATTACAAATTAAATTTCACAGTATTCTCAAGAGTTCAACCAAATAATTTGACAAATATAACACAATCATAATATACAAAACATGAATGTACTAACAAAGAAATTAAAAACACAAAAGTCCATATACAAATGTAGGAAAGAAAAGAGCACATTACGTAACGATGTGACTATGCAAGGCAGGGCTACGACAAACCTACAAAGAGAAAAAAAGCAAAATAGAACGGTCAATGAGATGAGATAAGTGGAACTAATATAATTGAGCTACTTCTTGATAGTTGGTAAACAAAGAAAAATCCACATTAACAAAGTAAAATATACATACCCAAACAAAATATCAAAGAACAATGGAAAAAGAAGGAAAATAATAGTATACGAAAAAAAAAAAGATAATAATATATATAAAACAAAGTCTATATAAAATAAATGTAAATAGTTACCACTCAAAGATATGAGAGAACAACTTCAAAGAAAGTAAATTTTAGAAACAAACCAAGGAGGTTGTGTGTTTAAAAATGAAGGAGAAGTGCTCTATTTAAAACAAATGAATGTGTGAACTAATAATTTTTTCCTTTCAAATCACTCAACCACCATTAATAAATGAAAAAAAATACTATGTATTAAATACAAAATAAAATAAAATTAAGATTTCCAAAAATTAAATGTCTCAATTATCAAAAGTAAACATTAAATTTTTTTAATACAAATACAACTACCTCATATATATATATATATATATATATATATATATATATATATATATATAAAAGATTTCTAAATTTAAATCTCTCTCAACTATTATCCACTATCAAATCAGTTTTATTTTATCTACTATCAAATTAGTTTTGTCAAATTTAAATTTCTCAACTACCAAATAAACAAATCAAGGTACCAAAATATTTTAAAACTCAAACACGAAGACTACACAAACTTGATTTACAAACTTTGATTTAGAAAAGTAATCAAGATATCAAAATTTGATGTTTTAAAACAAACAAATAACCAAAATGTTCCACAATTACAAATGAATAAAAAATTGAAGTTTGATGTTTTAAAATAAATGGTTAATGAGCATCTAAGCTTCACATAACTAAAAATTCAGGATCAATATAATGCACACATGAAGAACCTAGGATCATTATTATTAGATTCGTAATTGAAAAATGGGTTATTGAGGAGCATTGTTTTTGTGCCTTAACTAAAACTGTTATATATTTTCACAGATTTTCAAAGAGTAGACACAAAAAAGAAACATCACAAAATCAAGCTATTAGTCATGAAAAAACAATTGCAAAAGAGAAACTAAGTGCAGATGTAACTTACACTTGTATTGATCACCTCCAAGCTCCAACTTCTCTTCTTGACATAGATACCACTAAGGAACTTCCATATATCCTTGGTCTTGACATGATATTTGTGTAAAATAAGGTAAAGAAGAATAAGCCACTACATGATTTTGTTGGATTTTATGTCCTAAAACTCGTAGATAGTAAATATAATCAATTGACCGTCATTAATAAAGTATTTTATTATTTAATTTCAATAAGTGTTATTGATTATTTTATTAGTTTTGTCTTAATAACCCAAATCCAATAAACTAACATCCTAAGCTGTTTGATGAGTCTTGAACAGTATGTAGAGACATACAGGGATTAATGTTCAAGATCAGCTTAAAGAGTCTATAGTATAGGGTTAAGGTTGGGTACCTTATCCTGTTAACACTATGGATACGGCTCACTTTGTATTTGATACAGACACATTGATCAAATGCGTTCATGTATGTGACATGCGAGTGAGGGTATCCTATGCAATGAGTTTGCATAAGACTGGACCACGAAATAGTAATCACTAGATGTAACTCCGTTAACTAGTTGGATTGCTATTTCATTAGGATGGCCTAGGTAACTTAGTCTTAATCCTGAGTGTATTATGAACTCCTGTTTGCGAGGGATTGTCCTTTGATTTATACGAGTGAGAGTGGCCAGATTGCCGACTCAATATTCTTATCATTTTGGGGACAATACCGAGTGGAGAGCTGGGAACATAATCACACAAGATGGAATTCACTCCTTCCCACCTTTAGGGTAAGTAGATAAGTGTTCCCTTAAATGGTGTCTCCGAGACTTGAACAAAGGGCCCTACCCTCTCAATGGCACGAGAGGGGTTTCTGTTTAGTGGTTGGACCATAAACAGGTTGTTCATTAGAGGAGCACTGGTATTTAAGGACTAGAGGTAACCCAGGGGTAAAACGGTAATTTGACCCAGCTGGAGTTACGAACACTTGTGAAGGACTAACTTACTGGTATTGGTCTATATCCGTGGACACAGAAATATATCTACAGTGAGAAGAGTTCAGCTGTGAGTCTTTAGTGGAGTGTACACACAGTTAACGAATATTGATTAATGTGGTTAATGAGTTTAGCCAATTAATCTCATATCGTTGTAGCTTCTGATCTGTAGGTCCATTAGGTCCCCTTCCTAGCTCATAAAGAGTAATGAGATTTATTTATATTGGTTGTAATTTGAAATGTTCAAATTTACTTTGGGAATTAATATAATGTATATTGATACATTATAATATAAAGTTTATATTTTAATTAGACTTTATTATATAAATTTAATTTTGGATATGATTCAAAATTAAATTATGAGAGAATAAAATATTTGAATAAGTTCAAATATCAGTTTAATGTGAATTAGATTCATATTAAAACTATAAGTTAAAATTTAATGTGTATATGATACATATTAAAACTATAAGTTATGAGAGAAATTTATATTTGAATATGATTCAAATTATGGATTAAATTAAATATAAGATATTTAATTTAGAAATTAATTAATTGGAGCATTAATTAATAGTTTTGTTTAATTTGATTTAATTAAATTTGATTTAATTAAATTAATTAAATTAAAACTATAGGTTATGTGAGAGATATTCATTTAAATATGATTTAAATGAAATATTAATTAAATATGATTTAATTATTTAATTATTTATTTAATTAATATAATTAATATAATTAATTAATTAATTAATATTAATTTAATATTAATTTATTTAATAAGGAACGTGGGTGGTTTTCCCACGTTCCCAATTATTCTCTCTAACTTCCCTCTTCTTCCGACTGAAGAAGAGGGAATTTTTGCGTAACAAATTTTTTTTTTCTCTAAAACGGGAGAGAGTTCTGCGAAGAAGTCTATCCATTCTCTCTAAAAAAAAAAAAAAAATCTCTCCATTCCCTTATTCCAATTTTGGTTCCCACAAACCATCTCAATCAGAGAATAGGAAGGTTTTCAAGTGGTGGTGCCCCAAAAATTTGGTGATTGGCAGATTCAGAGTCGTCAACGAGCGTAAGTTATATTCTCTGTAATTTTTAAAGCATGTTTAATCAATATTTTTTGCCAATGTATTGGTATTTTTAAGGTTTTAATTAAAATTGAGTTTCTGTATATTTTCCGCTGTAAAGGGGTTTTCATCCCTTCAATTGGTATCAGAGCCATCTCAGTTTTAATTGAGAATTTTAAAAATTTGCATTGGTTAGGTGGGATCTCTGCATTATGAATGTGGTTTTTGCAATTGAATGTTTCTGTAATTTTGGCCATAGATTTACTGTTTTGATAAGATCAAAATGTAAAGGCCCCTGCGTTTTTGGGCATTTTAATTTGTAAATCTGTAATTTAGAGTCCAATTTTTGGATTCGGGGTGTTTTTCTGAGTTTTTTGACACCAAATTTGCCCAAAACGGACACCCGGAAGGCCATCAACGAGAGTTTTTCGATTCTGTACGGAAACCGGAAAAAAAAAAAAAAAAAAAAAAAAAAAAAAAAAAAAAAAATCCGCGGCTGGAGGTTGAAGAAGGGATGACGTCATCGTGACGTCACTGGATGTACGGACGGCTCCCGCGGCTCGGCTCGGCGGCACTTGTACGGACGGCTCGGCTCGGGGTGTACGGACGGCTCGGCTCGGGATGTACGGACGGCTCGGCTCGGCTGTACGGACGGCTCGGTTCACTCGGCTGTACGGACGGCTCGGCGCGGTCGGCTCGGTTCGACTCCGATTTTTTCATATGGTGCCGGTTCAAGGGGTTTTGGGCCGGTTCTTCCTATTTTAGGCCGGTTCAAGCATTTTTTAGCCGGTTTGAAGTTTTTTGAAGGTTTTGAGGCCGGTTTTGGAGCTTTGAAAGCACTTTTAGGATTTTTTAAGGCTTTATTATTGTAATTATTGCTTTATTTTATCCTAGAGGCCAATTTTACAGGTTCAATTGTTATTTAATGCTTTATGGATGTCATTTAGATGAATCCCACCTTAGGTTAAGCATGTTCATGCATTTTTATATATTATAAATGTTATAATGTATGGTTTTAATGCATGATTATGAATTTCATGAGTAATTTAAAATATGTTGATATTTTAAATATATGAAATTGAATAAGCATGATGCATGACATTACTTAGTTAAATATAATTTGTTATATTTAAATTAATGTATTGTGTATGCTTGATTGTTTTTCATATTTTTTAATATAATTGTTATATTAATAAAAGATGAAAATTAATTTGCATTGTGCATATTACATCCATAGTTTAATATAATTGTTATATTAATATAATGTATGCATGTAATATGGTTTTATTTAATTATAATTTGATTTTAATTATTTAAACCATAGTATGTATGATTATAGGGCTAATTAACTAATTTTATAATAGTTATAAAATTTGATTATTAGAAACCGTCAACCTATAATAAAGAGTTGGATGCAAACGTAGGATCTTAGGATTAATTTGGTTTAATTTTAAATTGTTTAAAATTAAATAGACCTAAGATCACATTAATTCTAATAGGATTAGAATTAAGTCTTATTTTTAGTTTAATGAAACTAAATAGGACAAATAGGATTTAAGGTTATAAGGGAACTCCACCGGTAAAATTCTGTCTAAGGCTGGGGGTACTTAAGTTGACGGTTTACGGAACACCTCCTACCTGGGAACTGACCCGGAACCGGCGTTGAATTAACCTTATTCCTATTAGCATAAGATGTCACTAGGTAAATTAAATGGTTTAATACACCTAGAAACTTTAGTGTAAAGTTTTATTATAAGTGTTATAATAAGAATAGACTTAGTTAGATTCATTTAGCCGGAATTTAGCTAAGTGCAACTAAACCTAAATTAATAGAACATTTTAGTGGGAGAAAAATGGTATATATGATATATCAATTTTTATTTTTGCTTTCACGTCCCTAAGAGTTCACACGTGAGATCCATACTCGGCTTCGTGTCGCCCTGGGCGCGGCCTCCTTTCGGAAAGTGTTTGTATGGGTCAATAACAAGGTGAATAGGGGAAATGTTCATAGTAAGTGGGAGAAGGACGCGTGTCAACGTATCCTACGGTCTCCTCCATTAGGTTGCACCGTGAGATTTCTATGATCCGCCTGCGTGTCGTCCTGGAGCGACCATCCCTTCGGAGGGCTTGATCATATAAGTCGGAACATCGCAAACTCCAGAAATGGATAGGATTTCTTAGGTTAATCTTCAACAGTTGTCTTTCCTAAACGGTAGCCTGTTGAAGCGTACCTCTGGGATCTGAAAATGGTAGGGTCACACTTACGGGATGAATTAAGTTAGTTAATGAATCCTTGACCGAACAACGATAGCTAAGAACTATAGGAATAAGAGTTATTCTGGTATTAGTAATTAGTTGAGATTGTCTCAATTCAGAAGAAGAGTAATTGATCACCCTTCGGTGATTTTTGTTCTAAACTTCTGAAGTATTGTTGCAAAAACTAAATCATTAGTTTTATTAGGGTTCTTTGATTGTTTGTTTTTGCTGAATTGATTGGATTGTTTTATGTAATGGGTTAAGACAAAGATAACTAATATGGTCAATTGTTTGCTATTTCAGCATGTCTTCCTCAATTATTGCATTGCTTAAAAAAGATCAATTAACCGGTGAAAATTATGCGACGTGGAAATCGAAACTGAATATGATTTTAGTTATCGTTGATCTAAGCTTCGTCTTAATGGAGGAATGTCCTCCTTTCCCCACTAAACATGCATCCCAAAGTGTTAGGGATGCATATGACCGTTGGACAAAGGCCAATGACAAGGCTCGCCTCCACATCTTGGCTAGTATGTCTGACATACTAAGCAAGAAACATGAGATCATGGTCACTGCACGTCAGATCATGGACTCTCTTAGAGAGATGTTTGGACAACCGTCCATTCAGATCAAACAAGAGGTAAATGTTGCCCATTCTAAGAGGAGGTTTGTACCTTCACCTTCTGGATCTGAGAAAATTCAAAAGAGGAAAGAAGGGAAAGGGAAAGGTCCTACTATTGCTGTTGAGGACAAAGGGAAGGCTAAGGTAGCCATCAAGAGGAAATGTTTTCACTGCAATGTTGATGAGCATTGGAAAACAAATTGCCCTAAGTACCTTGTTAAGAAGAAAGAAAAGGAAGGTAAATATGATTTACTTGTCTTGGAAACATGTTTAGTGGAAAATGACCAAAATGCCTGGATACTTGATTCAGGGGCCACTAACCATGTTTGTTCTTCTTTACAAGAAACTAGTTCCTTCAAGCAGCTTGAGGACAGTGAGATGACACTCAAGGTTGGAACGGGAGATGTCATTTCAGCTCGTGCAGTGGGAGATGCTAAGTTGTTTTTCGGAAATAAATTCATGTTTTTGGAAAACTTGTACATAGTTCCTAAAATTAAAAGGAACTTAGTTTCCGTTTCTTGTCTTATTGAACATATGTACTCAATTAATTTTTCTATGAATGAAGCGTTCATTTATAAGAATGGTGTACATATTTGTTCAGCTAAGCTTGAAAACAACTTGTATGTATTAAGACCTAATGAAGCAAAAGCAGTTTTAAATCATGAGATGTTTAGAACTGCTAATACTCAAAATAAAAGGCAAAGAATTTCTCCAAATAACAATACCTATCTTTGGCATTTAAGATTAGGTCACATAAATCTCGATCGGATCGGGAGATTGGTAAAGAATGGACTTCTAAACAAGTTAAAAGATGTTTCATTACCTCCATGTGAATCTTGTCTTGAAGGTAAAATGACAAAGAGACCTTTTACTGGAAAAGGTTATAGAGCCAAAGAGCCTTTAGAACTTATACATTCAGACCTCTGTGGTCCGATGAATGTAAAAGCTAGAGGGGGTTTTGAATACTTCATCTCTTTTATAGATGATTATTCTAGGTATGGTTATTTATACTTAATGGAGCATAAGTCTGAAGCTCTTGAAAAGTTCAAGGAGTATAAGACTGAAGTTGAAAATCTATTAAGTAAAAAGATTAAAATACTTCGATCTGATCGAGGTGGAGAGTACATGGATTTGAGATTTCAGGACTATATGATAGAACATGGAATCCAATCCCAACTCTCAGCACCTGGTACACCTCAACAAAATGGTGTATCAGAGAGGAGAAATAGAACCTTGTTAAACATGGTTCGTTCAATGATGAGTTACGCTCAATTGCCTAGCTCGTTTTGGGGGTATGCAGTAGAGACTGCAGTTCATATCTTGAACAATGTTCCCTCGAAGAGTGTTTCTGAAACACCTTTCGAGCTATGGAGAGGACGTAAACCTAGTTTAAGTCATTTCAGAATTTGGGGTTGTCCAGCACACGTATTAGTGACAAATCCCAAGAAGTTGGAACCTCGTTCAAGGTTATGCCAATTTGTTGGTTACCCTAAAGAGACGAGAGGTGGTCTATTCTTTGATCCACAAGAAAATAGAGTGTTTGTATCGACAAATGCTACTTTCTTGGAAGAAGACCACATGAGAAATCATAAACCACGAAGCAAATTAGTATTAAGTGAAGCTACTGATGAATCAACAAGGGTTGTTGATGAAGTTGGTCCCTCATCAAGGGTTGATGAAACCACCACATCAGGTCAATCTCATCCTTCTCAATCGTTGAGAATGCCTCGACGCAGTGGGAGGGTTGTATCACAACCTAACCGCTATTTGGGTTTAACTGAAACTCAAGTTGTCATACCAGATGATGGTGTTGAGGATCCATTGTCCTATAAACAGGCAATGAATGATGTAGATAAGGACCAATGGGTCAAAGCCATGGACCTTGAAATGGAGTCTATGTACTTCAATTCAGTGTGGGAGCTTGTAGATCTACCTGAAGGGGTAAAACCTATAGGGTGCAAATGGATCTATAAGAGAAAGAGAGATTCAGCTGGGAAGGTACAGACCTTTAAAGCTAGACTTGTGGCAAAAGGGTATACCCAAAGGGAAGGGGTTGACTATGAGGAAACTTTCTCTCCTGTTGCTATGTTAAAGTCTATAAGGATTCTCTTGTCCATCGCCACATTTTATGATTATGAAATATGGCAAATGGATGTCAAGACTGCTTTTCTGAATGGCAATCTTGAAGAGAGTATCTTTATGTCTCAGCCCGAGGGGTTCATAACCCAAGGTCAAGAGCAAAAAGTTTGCAAGCTGAATCGATCCATTTATGGGTTGAAACAAGCATCAAGATCTTGGAACATTAGGTTTGATACTGCAATCAAATCCTATGGTTTTGACCAGAATGTTGATGAACCTTGTGTATATAAGAAAATCAACAAAGGAAAAGTAGCTTTCTTAGTACTTTATGTGGACGATATCCTCCTCATTGGGAATGATGTGGGTTACCTTACTGACGTTAAAGCTTGGCTAGCAGCACAATTCCAAATGAAAGATTTAGGAGAGGCACAATATGTTCTTGGGATCCAAATCATAAGGGATCGTAAGAACAAAACGCTAGCACTGTCTCAAGCAACCTATATCGACAAATTGTTGGTTCGATATTCGATGCAGAACTCTAAGAAGGGTTTATTACCTTTCAGGCATGGAGTTCACTTGTCTAAGGAACAGAGTCCTAAGACACCTCAAGAAGTTGAGGATATGAGACGTATTCCCTATGCCTCAGCTGTGGGCAGCTTAATGTATGCTATGCTCTGCACTAGGCCAGACATTTGTTATGCAGTGGGAATAGTCAGTAGGTATCAGTCCAACCCAGGGTTAGACCATTGGACGGCGGTTAAAATTGTTCTCAAGTATCTTAGGAGAACGAGAGACTACATGCTTGTGTATGGAGCTAAGGATTTGATCCTTACAGGATACACTGATTCTGATTTCCAAACCGATAAGGATTCTAGGAAATCCACATCGGGATCAGTGTTCACCCTAAATGGGGGAGCTGTAGTATGGCGTAGCATCAAGCAAGGATGTATTGCAGACTCTACAATGGAGGCTGAATACGTCGCTGCTTGTGAAGCAGCAAAAGAAGCAGTTTGGCTTAGGAAGTTCCTACATGATTTGGAAGTTGTTCCAAATATGAACTTGCCCATCACTCTATATTGTGATAACAGTGGGGCAGTAGCCAATTCTAAAGAACCTCGCAGCCATAAACGAGGGAAACACATAGAGAGGAAGTATCATCTGATACGGGAGATTGTGCAACGAGGGGATGTGATCGTCACCAAGATCGCTTCGGAGCACAACATTGCTGATCCATTTACGAAGACTCTCACGGCTAAAGTGTTCGAGGGTCATCTAGAAAGTCTAGGTCTACGAGATATGTACATTAGGTAACCTAGGGCAAGTGGGAGATGTGTAATGGGTATGATGATGCCCTAGTTTATTGTATTTGTATATATACGTTTTATGTAATATACTTGTACATTTTACCATTTCCAATGTTTGAGGATTACTCTACTATGTACATCCCATAAGGACTAGAGTTTTAGTCCAAGTGGGAGTTTGTTGGATTTTATGTCCTAAAACTCGTAGATAGTAAATATAATCAATTGACCGTCATTAATAAAGTATTTTATTATTTAATTTCAATAAGTGTTATTGATTATTTTATTAGTTTTGTCTTAATAACCCAAATCCAATAAACTAACATCCTAAGCTGTTTGATGAGTCTTGAACAGTATGTAGAGACATACAGGGATTAATGTTCAAGATCAGCTTAAAGAGTCTATAGTATAGGGTTAAGGTTGGGTACCTTATCCTGTTAACACTATGGATACGGCTCACTTTGTATTTGATACAGACACATTGATCAAATGCGTTCATGTATGTGACATGCGAGTGAGGGTATCCTATGCAATGAGTTTGCATAAGACTGGACCACGAAATAGTAATCACTAGATGTAACTCCGTTAACTAGTTGGATTGCTATTTCATTAGGATGGCCTAGGTAACTTAGTCTTAATCCTGAGTGTATTATGAACTCCTGTTTGCGAGGGATTGTCCTTTGATTTATACGAGTGAGAGTGGCCAGATTGCCGACTCAATATTCTTATCATTTTGGGGACAATACCGAGTGGAGAGCTGGGAACATAATCACACAAGATGGAATTCACTCCTTCCCACCTTTAGGGTAAGTAGATAAGTGTTCCCTTAAATGGTGTCTCCGAGACTTGAACAAAGGGCCCTACCCTCTCAATGGCACGAGAGGGGTTTCTGTTTAGTGGTTGGACCATAAACAGGTTGTTCATTAGAGGAGCACTGGTATTTAAGGACTAGAGGTAACCCAGGGGTAAAACGGTAATTTGACCCAGCTGGAGTTACGAACACTTGTGAAGGACTAACTTACTGGTATTGGTCTATATCCGTGGACACAGAAATATATCTACAGTGAGAAGAGTTCAGCTGTGAGTCTTTAGTGGAGTGTACACACAGTTAACGAATATTGATTAATGTGGTTAATGAGTTTAGCCAATTAATCTCATATCGTTGTAGCTTCTGATCTGTAGGTCCATTAGGTCCCCTTCCTAGCTCATAAAGAGTAATGAGATTTATTTATATTGGTTGTAATTTGAAATGTTCAAATTTACTTTGGGAATTAATATAATGTATATTGATACATTATAATATAAAGTTTATATTTTAATTAGACTTTATTATATAAATTTAATTTTGGATATGATTCAAAATTAAATTATGAGAGAATAAAATATTTGAATAAGTTCAAATATCAGTTTAATGTGAATTAGATTCATATTAAAACTATAAGTTAAAATTTAATGTGTATATGATACATATTAAAACTATAAGTTATGAGAGAAATTTATATTTGAATATGATTCAAATTATGGATTAAATTAAATATAAGATATTTAATTTAGAAATTAATTAATTGGAGCATTAATTAATAGTTTTGTTTAATTTGATTTAATTAAATTTGATTTAATTAAATTAATTAAATTAAAACTATAGGTTATGTGAGAGATATTCATTTAAATATGATTTAAATGAAATATTAATTAAATATGATTTAATTATTTAATTATTTATTTAATTAATATAATTAATATAATTAATTAATTAATTAATATTAATTTAATATTAATTTATTTAATAAGGAACGTGGGTGGTTTTCCCACGTTCCCAATTATTCTCTCTAACTTCCCTCTTCTTCCGACTGAAGAAGAGGGAATTTTTGCGTAACAAATTTTTTTTTTTCTCTAAAACGGGAGAGAGTTCTGCGAAGAAGTCTATCCATTCTCTCTAAAAAAAAAAAAAAAATCTCTCCATTCCCTTATTCCAATTTTGGTTCCCACAAACCATCTCAATCAGAGAATAGGAAGGTTTTCAAGTGGTGGTGCCCCAAAAATTTGGTGATTGGCAGATTCAGAGTCGTCAACGAGCGTAAGTTATATTCTCTGTAATTTTTAAAGCATGTTTAATCAATATTTTTTGCCAATGTATTGGTATTTTTAAGGTTTTAATTAAAATTGAGTTTCTGTATATTTTCCGCTGTAAAGGGGTTTTCATCCCTTCAGATTTGAGTATGTGAGTGTGAAGAAGACAAACCTCGTTAATAAGGGCATAAGACGGTGACACAAGTTCAATATCATTTCCATCCAAAACTTTTTCAGATTAGGTAATAGAAAAAAAAATGAATTAAACACAATAGTATCTCCAATTCTAATTTGTTTTTTTCTATATTCAGTAAAATTAAAAAAAAACAAAAATTGTATTTACAAAACAAGAAAAAGGAAAAAAAGAACTTCCAACAAAGAAATGCATGAAAACACATGATAAAAACCTTACAACAAAGATAAAGATGGATGCAGACTAGGAAAAAACACACAGATAAGATTGAACAAACAAAACAAATGGAACAAAGCAATAACAAAAAAATAATTAAAACAAATAAAGGATTAAAAAATTACAAAAAAAAAATATAACAGATCCGCCAATAAAACCTTATAAAAAGATAAAGAAGCATGCAGGAAAACACACACAAAAAAAAAAGAACCTTAGCAGAACAGCAAATATTCAACAAACAAAAAAAAATGGAACAAAGGAAAAAAAAGAAAAAAAATAGAACAAATAAAGCATTAAAAAATTACACAAAAGAAAGTACAAACCCGCCAATAAATCTCCACCAGAATCTGATTTCCTCTTACCTTGCTTCTTTGTATGAGAAAAAGAAAAAGAGACAGAAGAGAAATTAGAGGAGATGAAGAGGCAAGGAGATGAAGAGCGGAGGAGGCTAGGGTTTGATGCGAATGCGAAGAAGAAGAGATGGGGAGAGAGACGATGAAAGATCGAAAAGAAATTAAGAAGAGATTCTTTTTTATTTTGTAAAAAGATTAAACCGCCAATTTACCCCATTTCTTAATCCCATCTTTTTAGATTGTGGGCCAAACGTGGGCTTGGCATGAATTGACTTAAATGCCACTTGATTCCAAAACCAAGGGCCAAACGGCCCCTAATTGACTTATGTGCGGTGAAATGATGTAAAGATTTAATAGAAAAAGGTTTGAATGAGGTAAAAATAAATAAATATAGGTTCTTTTTTGTGTTTTTTCTTCAAATTCAATTTATTTAAAAATAAATAAAGCCCAAGTTCATGATTTGAAAACCTAAAACTTTGGACTCATAATAAAGCTAAAAGTTGTGAAAGATAAGTTAGAAAAAGTAGCACAATGATAAAGTTTCATTCTTTATCAAAAATGATTTTGCCCTTGAAAAAACTTAAACTAATTTAACATGGCTAGTTTTGAAAAAAAAAATGATTTTCTCGAAGTTTCGTCGAAATAGAGAAAAAATGAAATTTTCCTTAATTGAAAATTTTGAGGTCTTTGAAAACTTCGATGGAAGTTTTCTACATTGTCTTTACATCATTAACATGCATAACTCAATACTGGGTTGTTTCTAATTTTCCATTATGTCTATGGGATATACTAACTCTTTGGTGGTATATAATATATGTACATAAATGTTACCGATTGAATCTTGTTGCATTTGTCATCACTGCGAGGCCATCGTGGGCTTCACCTTCAACACACTATTTCGATCTAGTATCTCTTTTTGGGTTCACTTACGTAAGAGAGTCTCACACTGGTGTCATGCCAAGCCCTACTACACTTCGATTCCTATGTATAAGAAATGTGTAGTGTAGTTAAGCGTACAAGAAGTAAAATTAAGCTCTCATTTGGAGTGCTCTTCTCCATTAGGGTCTACAAATGGGGAAATTTATCAATCTTTCTCTTGACACCCACCTCTAATTATGTGTAGCACTGTTGATCTTGTTTGTACTTGAGATGGTAATTATCAAATCGAGCACAACTTGCTAGTCACTGACTATATGTCGTACCCCCTCCCAAAACTCCTTAACTGAACTTTTACTTAGCTCTAAAAGAGGGTATGAGGGTTGGTCGGTGTTACCATATCTTGACAACACCCACTAGCTGACTAACTACCTAACTCGACTAGTAGTCATAACACAAATGTATGCTTTTACTAACAACTTAGACTATTAGTTGTAATTTATGTGATATACTAGTGACAACGTAAACATGATTCTTATTTAGACGATTATATCAGTGGGACTTTAGCCTAAAATGATAAACATGCCTATCCTGAACCTGTTTACAGAGTGAACTTATCTCTCATTATTCCTTAACAATAGTATAAACCGATTGGCCTGACAATAGTAAGTCTAGCACTCGAGAATGCATAATCTGTACCTGAAAGGTGATAAAACATTTGAAAGGTCAAGTCGAAAGACTTAGTGAATGATTGTTTAATAAACTATGCGTGTCAGAAATAGTTTAGCATAAAACCTTGGTTTAAAGAAACATTCAAGCAATAAGAAATCATTTCATAAAAATGATAATTGTAAACATTAAACATTTGATAACATTTCACAAACCATTTGTAATCATAAATCCATAATCCAGATAATACTAACCCCATCGTCATAAGACGACTAGGCGTCAAATCACCCTATCATCAAAAGACGTACTAGACAATGAAACCACATAGGATACCTTACCACTGTATCATTCTTCTCGTAGGCATAACAAAGTATACCTTCCTGATGAATTATAGACCAAAGGTTCGTGAGCCTTTGCACTAGGTAACGAAATAAATCAAATGTGCACTTAGGACCATAGATAATACTCTTAGAACATACAGGCCTAGGATCATCGAAAACATTCTTGAAAACTTGGCTTAAAACATACTTTTGCTTTTAATTCACATAGTCATGACACATACTTTTGAACATAACATAAACTTTGGTATAACAACTTAAATACAAACTTTCCTAAATCATAAGTTCTGCTTGCAAATACTTAATCATTCATGCTTTGCAAATTACTATAGAAATCAGGAAGCTCAATATATTTCTCAAAACATACTTTAAACATTAGCTTGTAAATCATGCTTTAGAAATCAATTTCCATAAATGTTGTCACTCACTATACTTAGTCCAACCCTTGGCTTAGAATTTTCTTTAAATTCTCCTTGACCTGAAAAATCCATAATTTAGTTTTCATTAACTCCCCAACCATGAAAAATACCCAAAATTTGCTCAAAATTGCAAAAAATAGCAAAACAACCCCAAAGACTATGTCATGGCATTACTGGCCGCACAACATAGGCATAGGCAGATGTGGGCGCTCACAGGGCATCAGAAAGTCTAACCGTGTGCCTTCCATGCGAGCATAAATGTAGTGTGCATCTGGTGCCCTAGCACTGTGCAGCAAGCCCTTCGCACGTGTGTTCATCTTCGCACGTCGTCTTGCCTTGAATGATAATCTTTTTTGCGCATGATCTTGTGCATGGTCTGAGCACATCCTTGCCACTCAACTGTGCCTTGGTCGTGCCGCAAGACCTATAGCATCCAAAATAACCTCTTTACCTGATTTGCACATGCATGTCAAACCCCTTTACGTTGTGTCACTCGATCACCTTAGGCTTGCCTAGAAATTGTGAAATTTTCATAATCATCATTTAAATTTCAACGTTTATAAATTTTAATCTAGACCTAAAAATGAAAAAGTTTCTTCTATAAACATGTTTAAAATTTTATTAAATTGCTTACCTTAAAATTTCAGCCCAAAACTCTAATAATTGAGTTTTGTAGCCTTTTGGAACTGAAGACTGCTTATAATTTGTCCGAAATTGACCTTTTTTTTCTTTCTTTAACCCAAACCTAATTTTCGTGTAGCAGCCCCCTTCAATAAAATAGACTCATAAAGAAGGCATTTTCAAGTGATTTGAGGCAAAACATACGAATGAATTACTCCCACTCATCATCTGAAGTCATCCTTTTATAGAGCACTTTGCATGTCATCTTGATGCCACATCATGTCACCTCCTACTTGTCGCAAAAATCCATGTTGCATGTTTTGGGCACCTAGAAACTACAACACCGACTTGCCTTGAAACTTACAACCCTCATCATTTTGCCCAAGCATTGGTTCCATGCCCAAACTTCCATTTACTCGCATGCTAGCCTTATAATCATAGCCGCAAGGCCTATCCTTGCACAACCCACCTACAAGCTACCTATCCTTGCACAACCCACCTACAAGCTATCACGCCTAGCACTAACATCTCGCCTATACAAGCATCTCATCTAGCACAATTTAGACACCTATGACCTCTCCTTAGAGGTTATCTTGCTAACTCTTCATGCTTGGTGCCTAGTCAAGTCTTTTAGAGGTTTTCACATAGCTATATGTCAGGCCAACTTGCCCATCTCGCCTAATGTCATGGAGATTCTCAAACCATTCCTTGGCCACCTAAATGAACCCATAGAGGTTATTTTTCTTTTCTTAGCCGCCTACCAAACATTACTCTCTTAGTCTTCCTTGCACTTAGAAGTTCTTGAAGATACTCTCGGCCACACTTTCGACATAACTATAGCCGCTCATTACCCTCCTTTAGAGGTTATCTTAACTCATCTTGGTTGCATAGCCTTCCTTCTATGCCTAACTCACACTTATCTATTTTTTAACTTGCTTTTCCATTTAAGCTTTTAATGAATCACAAACCTTATCACTCCCTTTAACCAATCTTTCCAAGAAAATTTCCTTTTCATTTTCCTACTAACTCATTTTTCTCTTCCTTTTACCAAGCCCTAAGGGACCTTAAAGATTTGGGTTTTACAATTTCTCACCCTCTTAAAAAATTTCAAAGTTTCACTTGTGTTTTGTTGGGTGTGTTAGCAAAGAATTGAAGGCCTATTGACTTGATGATCCTATTTCAAAAAAGATCATATCAAGTCGAGATGTTATGTTCAAAGAAGACAAAAATTATATGAGGAACAAATTGCATGTAACTTAACGTGTGACGATCAAGAGGAAGAATTAGTGGAATCAATATATCCTATTGCTAATGAAGCTGATCCTAATACAAATGTATAAGAAAAAGCTCCTAAGTCCAACACTAATTCTTCCAATGAGAAGAGTTCAATTGAGCTCACATTAAAAGCAGATTAGAAGACCCATTCAACCTTAAGTACAAATATTATGAAACAAAAGATGGACTTTATGAAGAAGAAACCTAGTTGGCCATGTTTTCAATTTTTGATCTCATTCATTTTGACAATGTTGTAAAGAAAGTAAAATGGAGGAAAGCCATGGATGCAGAAATTTCACTGAAGTGTTTGTACCTACCGCACGTACGTTTGGAGATAATTCGTCTAGTAGTGTCTCTTGCAGCTCAACAAGGCCGGACTAACTATCAATTAGATGTTAAATCAACATTCTCTTATGTGAGCTAAAGAATGAGGTTTTTGTGGAGCAAGCTGGAGGTTATGTGCAAAAAGAACATAAACACAAGGTCTATAAATTACAAAACACTCTCTATGGTCTCAAACAAGCTTCACCTGTCTAGTATAGTCTCACTGAATCTTATTTTGTAAATGAAGGTTTTGATAAATGTGAGGTATGTACAAAAAAGAAGGAGGTTTTGCGGAGCAACCTTAAGGTTTATGTGTAAAAAGAACATGAACACAAGGTCTATAAATTACAAAAGACTCGATGGTCCCAAACAAGCTTCACGTGTCTGGTACAATCACACTGAATCTTATTTTGTATAAAGGAAGGTTTTGATAATGATAAATGCGACTATCAGCATGCTCCTTTTGTCAAGAAGAGCCACAAAGGTAAAATTTTGATCATAAATTATATATATTGATCATCTAATTTTACCGATAATCATGAACAAATGGTTGTTAATTTTAAATATTTGATGAAAGTTGAGTTTGCAATGACTCATGAAAGATAGAGATTTTTTCTTAGTCTTGAAGTCCTCCAACATTCAAATGGTATATTCATGATAAGTCAGAAGATTTGGCATGGATAAGTGCAACTTAGTTTTCCATCCAATTGTTCCAGGTTGCAAACCCTCTATAAGCAGGAAAGAAATGAAGATATTAGCCTGAAAGTCAACACCAGTAGTGATTATGCTGAAGATTTGGAGGATATAGAAGAGCAATTCGGGTTATGTGTTTTTTGTTTGATTCAAAAGCAATATCTTGGTTAACAAAGAAACAACTGGTTGTAAGTCTCACTATTAGAAAAAGAGCCTACGATGACAGTTAAACGTTGTCATAGTTAAATTTCATGATAGTTATTTGCAGTCATTGTTCCAGCAGTTGTGAAAAGTATATTATGACAGTTTGAAAAAACTATCACGATAGGTGTTTTTCATGATAGAAAATAAATGTCACAAATCTTTTATTGATGACAGATAATAAATGTCATTATTTATATTTTATGGTAGATAATAACTGTCATTATTTATATTTTATGACAATGATTAACTATCATCATTTCACCTAACATGACTTTAATTGACTGTCAAGAATACCTTTTCCATGACCATTTTTTTTAAATTCAAATGTCATATTTTTTTCGATCCATGCTTTTCTTGCCCTATTTTTTTTTCAATCCCTATTTTTCTTGTCGTCCTACCATTACCCAGGTCAATTCAAGTACAAAGTACTATACAACTCACTCATATGGAAACAAATCGTGAACGCTTTAATATATATACGTTAACATACACTTTGTAATATCTGTACAATTGTTGGTAAATGATTTGTACAATGATAGAATGAACATACATGTTTTGGTAACAACAAACTATTTAAATAAGTACATTTGAACCAAAATTTTGCTACCAAACCTACAAAAAAGCCTATAAATTAATCAATTGCAGCAAATATGACTTCATTTTCACTGCTCCAATAGATTCTTGTAAAGCCTAGTAAGAAAACAAAATGAAATTTTAGAATATGACTCTACACATCAAGATAAGAATATAAGAAAGATTTGCATTCAGTTCATTTAACTACAACACTTTCACATATACAATACATTCACGTACACGTATTCACATACACAACACATATGCAACACATTCACTTCAACAACACAGCACACACAAATGTTCAATACATTAAGAAGGTAATGGTGTGTAGAAAGAAAAATGTTCAATACATTAAGAAAGCAAATATCAGAGTTTGGCTCATTTCTCCATGCTCCTCTCATAAGCTTAGGATCATCAAAGTTAAATCCCTTTTCTTGAACAGCATTGGCAGATTTGTGCGCCTGCAAAACAATATGCTACAAGTTGAACTAGGCTGATAACCTCATTCATCACTGCATAGAGTATAGAACACAAACCTCTTCCACTTTCAAGCCATTCTGCTAAGCAATTCCACTGCAATTCCCCTCTTTATTTCAGTGATACCAGTGCCATAAACCTCTCCACCAATTGAACACTTAAAGAACTTCATTAGATACCTGGTATAAAATAATAATTGCTATTTTACATGGTATTATGTGCAATGGATGATGCTTTAACATCCAGAAGTTGGTCACAAAAGTGCAGAGCTTAAGAGGAGAAAGAAACACCGCTGGTTGGGGCTTACCCGTTTTATTATGTGCTGTTTGATATTTCCAATTTCTTTATCAGTATCTACTACCTATAGTATATAATGTTAAATTTACCAAAGTTACTAATATTAGTTATCAATTACATGCCTTAAAATGAATCCACAATTTGAATAGATGGAACCCCTTTTGTACGTACGATGTAGGATGCAGATAAGGCCAGTAAAAAGAAAAAAAATCAAAGAAGATATGCTAATAATGGTATTAAGATTTTACTGCATTTCCATAGCAAAAATGGGGAGTTCCATTGTTTTCCATAAAGATTGGTCCGTCTACTATACTTTTCATATCCAACGGCAAGGAAAAGTTATTTTTGAAAGGTATGTCCAAGGAAACAAAAGGAAAGCAACATGATTTACCTTTTTAACCTGAGCTCCATTAGTGATATTCATATTTTGAATGAAAACATAAGGCTTTTCTGGTAGAGCATCTGCCAACTCTTGAAGGACAGCCTGAAGCACTTTTGCAAATTGAGCTTGACCCAATTTAGTGCTACACTCTCCACTTCATGTTTTTGCTAAATGTCACTCAGCAAAGGATATTCTGTTTCACCACAAGTATGTTACATAGAGAAGTTCGTTGCAAGTGCAAACATGTAATCACTTCAAATTTGAAGTAGACTGCCTTTAACTAATTAGCTAAAAATAGAAGAAATCCTGAAAACTAAAGTTCTTAAGTCATATTAGAGAATTGCTTGAAAGCCATTTCAAACTTAGGAAAATCCATAAAGAATGTTTTAAACAAAAATTTCCCATTGATGAGATCTAATCTCATCTCCTTAATGATATTAAATATTTTAGAAATTCTTGCACATATTAAAAATGGAGAATATTCATAGTAGTAGTAGTAGTATTAATGAGAAGCAATAATATGGTTTAATTTTTTGGCAATTGCTAAGAGACTTGTACTAGCATGATAGCTCTATGTGACTCCTGTACCAATAAAAAGAGACTCAAAATATCCTCAAAGAAGCTTATGCAAAATAGTTTTAAGCATGATATGTTGAACAGACGAAACAGTGTATAATTGAGTAGAAAATTTTGAAATTCTTCACAAGCAAAGGGCTTACCAAGAATTAGATAATTAAAAATAGATTATCACTCTTCATTGTAGAAGTGTGTACAATACAATTTTCCATTGACACCAAGTAAGGATGGGAAATACATTACCAAGAATTAGATAATTGAAAAAAAAAATAATAAAAAGGAAAAGAATGAGAGAGAGGAAAGTAAAATATGAATAAACCTGAGAGAGGTGGGTACACCCGTTTCAACCCCCATGTGAACAAGAGCATTTTTAATCTCACTCTTCTTGATCTTTCCTTTATCTTCTATATCGAGTCTCAGCTAGCATTTCAAAATCATCTTCATCATCTAAGAAAATGCGCAAAGTGTTCCCATCCAAAATTGATACTAAAAGAGGATTATCTGGAAACACAAACACATTAGTAATGTTCTTCTGCTATATAAATAAATTCAGAGAAAAATATTCAACAAATGGCAGGACCTCAATAGAGAAGTGGACCATCTGGAACAAAAAGATGATCCACGAAAGCAAGCTCAATTTCATGAGGCAGTGCCAACTACTTACTCATACTGTTTGTCCACAAACAGACACTATATGACAAAGGGAAGTGCTAGAACATTGTTTACAAAGAAAATACGGTCATAGCAGAAGACACATTACTAAAATATAAGTCTGAATTATACTCTACTAAAAGGTTAAGGATCATTGGTTACAAGAAAATACGGTCATATCAGAAGACAAAGTATCATGTGGTTGAAGGCATTTTTTACAAGTCTAATATTTTGGAGAAAGAACACTAAAATTCCTCAAAAAAAAAAAAAAAAAAAATCGATTTCGCTGCTCAAACATTAAAATTACTTTATGTTTTTATAGGAAACTATCTTTGAAAAAAAATCATATAGATTTGGCTACTCAAATTTAAACGATTAAATATAAACGTTCGTGAATAAAAATAGCTGAATCTAAACGAATCTAAATAATCGTGTACCAAATAATCTTAAAAAATTGTTTGGATTTAGTTAGTCAAATCTAAACCATCAAATTTAAATGATAGTAGAGGAAAAAATAGTCAAATCTAAATGATGTTTTACCAAATATATTATGCGTGCTGGGTGCCAATTAATTACAGGCAATTTTTGTATTTTTCATTATAGGCATGTGGATTTTTTCCGTTTTCGAAATTATTCAATGTAGTGTAAATATTTTGCAGATTTGTTATATTTTTTAAAAGATACTTTTAATTAAATTATATAACTAATTAATCTTATTCATTAAATTTATTATTTAATTAAATAATAATAAATAATAATTTAAACTATTTAATTAATTAAATTATTATTTTAATCACAAAATCTTTAATCAATCCAATTGAACTAATTCAAATATTTTTTCTGATTTTTGATATTTAAATCTTATTTAATTATCATTTCTTTCCCAATTATTTGTAATCGTAAATTATATTGATTATTATTAACGATTCAATTTTCTAAATTCAATTTGATCTATTTGAATTTTCCAATCACAATGCTTTAAGTTTAATTCTATAATGATCGGTTAGTAGAAGGGCCTAATGGACTTACAGAACATGAGCTCTAACAATCGCAAGTTAATCAGCTAAAGTCTTTAATATAGCTAACAAACATTCGTTAAGTAACGAGACTTACCTGATATAACCATCTCAATATAGACAGTAATATTTTTCTATATTTTGAAAATATTTTTAAATATAATGAAAATATCATAATTTATTTGTGATATATCATAATCATTGACGATCCACGAAAGATAGATTGAAATGTAATTTTGCTATATTTTTATAAATATTTCGATTCAATTTGTTATATTTAATAATATTTCATTTAAAAGTATATGAGTTTATTTAATTTATATTTGAAAGGTTTTTTCATAGTTAAGTTAGATAAAAGAAGAAGGTTTTTATTTTTTTCAAAATTTAATTAATTGAGATTTGAAAGATGTTTGTATTTATTTTGGATTGGAAAACATTATTGTTGCGGTTCTTGCAAATGGTTGTCTAAGTTTTTTAGAAAGATCGACACTCCAATTTACCTAACATACTTGTACATGTATAACTCTAAAATCTCAAACTTATATTCTTAGTTCATACATCATCATCATGATCCTACGGGCCTGTTGTTTGGGCCCAGGAATATTATGCAAAATTCTAACAATCACTATTAATTACTATAAACAATATTTACAAATCTATGATAAATATTATTTCATAACTCTTAATTTGCCACCGTTTTTACTGTTTCACATTTACCATTTTTTTTTAATATTTATTTGTGTGCTTACTATTTTCTTTTCAAACTAAAATAGTCTATACCAAACGCATAATATTATAATAATTCAAATTAAAAGTTCCGTAACATTTATATTCTAAAATACTGAAAGGAATATTTTAAAGATGTTTTCATTAGTTTTAAAATCCAAGTTGTTATTATTTTTTGTATGTTGGCTAAATTCTCACAAGTAGTTGATTGTAAGATACATTTGAATTACCATTTTAGTTAAGTTTGCTTCAATTTAATCCTCCAATTTTTAATTGTTCAATTCTAGTTTATTTATTTTTACTAAATCTTAAAGTTAGTCCATATTAGTTTATATTCACGAATTTTATTTTCTTGCATGAAAAGTATTATTATTATTTAATCAATTTTAAGTAAAATTAATTTTGAGGAGCTAAATTTGAGATTTATTAAAAATAGGAGGACTAAAATTAAAGAATCGAAAATGTAAGAACTAAAATTGAATGAGCTTAAAATTAGAAATGCCAAAATGATATTTAAACCAATAAAATAGTATCAAAATGAAATTTTAAAGTATTTAAACTTATCAAAATTAATTTCGAATGAAAAAGAAAAAAACATGTTCGACAGATTTTGTATAGAGTTGACATCACAGTTTGTCTCCAATAACTAAGTAGAATAAGATTTTCTTTTCTCTATACTAACGAAGACTATCGGATATGGATCTCCGATTACCAAAAATGAAAAATGATATTAACTATCGTTGAATTAAACTAGTTAAAACGTAGTGTTTTTAGGGTTGAAGTATAACATACGATTCAATTTAGTTGAGCTGAAATATATATTTTAAAAAAATAATAAACATGTAGAAACAAACAATTCTACTACAATTATTTGTGCGATTGTTGAAGTTGTGCAATGAGGATAAGGTTGTCTATAGACAGAGGCATTCGTCATGATGGTGAAGTGTGAAGAATATACCAAATAAAGATTCTAAATGTTGTTTTTTAAAATCATTTATTCGAAGAACATACTTTTCTACCCTCCACAATATCTTTCCTGATGTAACACTTTTTTTCTTTATATAATATATAAAATGTGGTGGTAACTATCGAACTAAATTTCGACATCACATAAAATATCAAAATCCTAATTTCTTTAAGTACCGATATCAAAAAAACCATAGCATGCAGAACTCCAAAATTAATAAAACGGAAATCTATTAAAAGTAAAAGCATGAGATATGATGAGAAATATAAAAATTAAAATGGTTGGAGCTGAGCTTGTATTAACTATTAAGATAAAAGAGAACTAAAGTAAACGTTTGTCTTAAAAGGGGTGACAACATTCACAAATGTGTGGATGTGATGGTCTTTTTATGCAAATCGTTGTCCGTCTCATCAGAAGTACTGTTCTGAGATTACGAATAAAATAATATTATTTTTATCAAATATTTATTTATCTTTAATTAAATATAATTTTGAGAAATTATATGAGATGAGATGACAACAAAATTTAGAGAAAAACAACACATAACTTCTCTCTTTTTTTTTTTTTTTTCATATTGCGAATATGACAAATATGATGACTATCAGAGGACTGTCAGACGGTTATCGGATGACTATTAGAGGGTTATCCACTTTTAAATTTGCTATTTTTGTAATTTAAAATATGTAGTGACAGTGACACAGTCTGATCTATTTTCATAAATTTTTTTTGCTATTTTTGCAAAATCTCCTATGATTTTTAATATTAAATGAAAGAAACTGTTTTTTCCTTAATTAATTAAAGTCCAACGAAATTTTCTTTAATTAAAACAATATTAGTTTTTTTTTATTTATCGATTTTTTATCATCGAAGATCGCTGAGTCGTTTCGATTCTTTTGTGAGAATCGATCTGTAAACCAACCCCTATAAAAGGACTCCTCCACCGTTTCAATTGAGTATGAAATAAAAATAGAGATTTTATAATGTATAACCATTTTGGTATAAAATATTAAGTATATGTCAATTTATTAAACAATTTGTAAATATAGCAAATTTTTTATTTTTTTTAATATATTCCAATATTGCCCTTGTTTTAAAAAGGATATTGGTGCAACTTTCTCCTCCTCCATTTTCACCATCATTCCCCTTCTCCACGATTTTCTCCCTTCTTCATCTTTACCACCGTTTCTGTGATTTTCTCCACGTTAAGAACACCTTCTTTTGCCTCCAGCGACGCCTTCTTCCGCCTCCAACGACGCCTTCTTCCGCCTCCAACCACAACTTCTTCCGCCTCCAACCACACCTTCTTCCACCTCCAACCACACCTTCTTCCGCCTCCAACCAGTCGTCATCTTATTGTCTATGATTTTCTCCTACTTTCGTTAAATCATCTGGTATGTAATCAGATATTTTTAAAGATTTTAGATTTGATCTTTCTTTTTAGTTGTTTTCTCTTATTTTAGTTTTTCTGTTTGAATCTTTGTAATCTTTGATTTTAATTGTTTCCTTTAATTTTAATAATTTTCCGGTTTGAATCTTTGTAGAATATTTTTTTGTCGATTTCATGTTTTTAGGTCAAAAGAATTACATATTTCTTTTGTTATTATTCTTAAACATCGATGATATGACTTCATCTTCTTGTAGAATTACATGTCTATCATTTTCTATTAATGATAGTGATAGACTTGTATCCTAGTGTATCACTGATAGAAGTTTCTTACTAATACACTATGATACAAGTCTATCACTGATAGACACTTTGTCTTCTAGCACTAATACACTATTTTTTTTTTAATTCTTCAGTAATTTGGAATTATGATTAAGCTTCCAATAGTAGTATTTCATAGTGGACAGTATGATGATACAAATAGTTACTTGAATTACAAGACTACAGGTGTATTGGTTGATGAGATGATGTGTTTTAAAAGTTTAGTGAGTTTGATATTAAGAGAAGTTTGATTTGATGCATCTCCTTCTTCAATACAATTGTCAATCTTATTGGATTATGGTATCACTGATATTCAAACTGTGGTTCAAATTCAGGAAGATAAAGATGTTACTTGACTTCTAAGTTTAGTTAAAGGAAAAATTACAAGACATCTATTAGTTGCCCATGCTATTGCTTATGTCTCTAATATGGATTTAGAATGGTCTAGTGTTGTTGACAGTGGGATGGATAATTTGTGTTCTTTGCTGCCTTCTTCTTCCATTGATGATGATTTTCAAATTCTTACGAATATTCATATTAGTAGCTTGTCTTCTACATTTGATTTGAAAGAAAAGGATATGTTTGCTAGCAAGGAACTACTATCAAAGTCATTTTACTACATTGCTATAAAGAACAACTTTGAGTTCAAGACTGTGAGATCAAATTCTAAATCTATTGAGTTGAAGTGCTCCCAAGATAATTGTCCATGGTATGTCCGTGCATCTCGTTACAGGGGTGGGAAATTATGACGACTAAGGAAGTATATTGCTAATCAAAATTGCTCCATAAATGTTATTCAAACTACTCATAAACAAGCATCTTCATCATTGATTAGTTATTGTATTGTAAAAGACTTTAGCTCTTTTGACCGTTCGACTCCAAATGATATTATGATTCACATGCGTACTAACTTGGTGTAAATGTTAGCTACTATAAAGCGTGGAGGGCAAAGGAACTTGTTATGAATTCTTTGAATGGTGAAGTAAAAGAATCTTATGCCTTGATTCCAAACTTTTTTATGAAACTAAAAGAAATTAACCCAGGTATGTTTTTATTCTTACAATTTATATATCATCAATCAAGCTTTTAATGATATGGTCTATCACTAATAAGTTCTATCAGTGATAGGCCTTATAGTAAAGGAGCATATCATCAAACGACTGGTGTTATGGTGGTTTACTATAGGGTCTATCAGTGATAAACCATATCAGTGACAGACCTATAGTAAAAGAACATGTTATTTGTTTTTGATGTATATGTAGATATATATATATATTAATATATTTTTTTTTATTTCAGGTTCATTCACTGCTTATGAAACTGATACAGAAGGACATTTTAAGTACTGTTTTATGGCTATTGGAGCATGCATTGAAGGATGGAAATATTGTAGGCCCAATATATCAGTTGACGGTACATTTTTAAAATCTAAATATGGTGAAACTCTTTTGACAGCCTCAACAATTGATGGTAATAATCAAATTTTTCCATTGGCCTTTAGTATTGTAGATTCTGAAAATAATGCATCCTAGAGATGGTTTTTTGAGAATATAAAGAATAGTTTAGGGGATCGGGAAGATCTAGTGGTAATATCTTATCGACATTTAAGTATCCCAAAAAGTGTTCATAATGTTTTTTCAAATACTTAATATTGCGTTTGTTTGCAACACCTTCTAAAAATTTGAAGTTCATATATAAGGACCCTATAATTGATAAGCTCTTTTTTAGATGTGGAAAAACATATACAGTTGTTGATTTTGAGACTAATATGAGATGGATGAAGTCTATGTATCCTAGTATACGAGACTATCTTAGTAAGGTTAGTTTTGAAAAGTGGGCTCGAGCATACTGTACATGGAAAAGATATCAAATGATGACTACAAAAATTTTAGAAAGCTTAAATGCAGTTCTAAAAGAATCTAGAGATTTTCTTGTTGCAGCATTACTCGATTCTATCAGACAAATACTTCAAAATTGGTTTTATGATCGGAGATAAGTTGAATGTTGTATGAGAATTGTTTTAACTTGTTGGGCTGAGGGAGAATTACGAATACAACATCAAAACTCAAGAAGCTTCACAGTAAGTTTTTGTGTTTCAATGTTTATTTATTTAATTAGAGGGTAATGTAACAAGACCTATCAATGATAGACTCTATCGCTGATAAATTCTTATTAGTATTTGTCTATATCAGCGATAGATTCTATCAGTGATAAACCATAAATGTTAACTAAGTTTTTTTTTTCTTCAGGTTAATGCTATTAATGATGTTGAATTTCAAGTGATTAATGGAAGAAAACAATTTATTGTATGGTTAGATTGCAAATCATGTACTTGTCGCGTTTGGGATCTTGATGAAATTCCATGCGCCCACGTTCTTGCTGTTCTTTGTCGGCGTAATATGAATACTTACTCTTTTGTTTCCAAGTATTTTTTGTCAAGTACTTTGATTTCAACTTATACTGGATCAGTTCATCTGGTTGAGAACCATGCTAATTGGAAGTCTATTGGGATTGAGAATAACATACTACCTCCAACTTTCAAGCGTCGAGCAGGACGACCGCGAAAACAAAGAATACTATCAATTGGCGAGAAGAAAAGTCACTCAAGATGCATTCATTGTCATCGTGCTGGTCACAATCGTAGAAATTGCAAATTTACCATTTTTAGAGTGACGTGATATTATGTTTTTTATAATAATCTTTTAGCTTTAGCATATAGAGCATTTATTTTGTGTGTGTAGTAAATACTTTCTATTTGTTTGACTCAAACCGTTCAATAATAATCTACCTTTTTCTCAAGACTATAAAAGTAAAAGTGACTTTATTGTAAAGTCTATCACAGATAGTTTCTATCAATGATAGATTTTATTGTGTAATTATCACCAATAGTTTCTACAAGTGATAGAAACCAATATACAATTGAAGGAACTAGAAGGGATAATTGATGAAAGGAATAGTTCAAACCTTTCAATAATAATCTACCTTTTTCTGAAGACTATATTGTAAAGTAGTAATATGAAGTAATCCACTATAAAGTCTATCACAGATAGCTTCTATCAACGATAGACTTTATTGTGTAGTCATCACCAATAGTTTCTATCAGTGATAAAAACCAATATACAACTGAAGGAACTAGAAGGGATAATTGATGAAAGGAATGATTCAATAAATACTAATCTCAATGTAAACAAAGCAAAAAACTTGTAATGTTTCGACTTGTAATCCAACATTTTTCTTCATTAATATGGTAAAATCAACTAACAACATATGAAGGTCTAATGTGCTCTGTCACAAACATCCACAAAACAACTAATGCACTACAATATCTATCTACTCAATATCAAGAGATTTGTACATTAAAAAAATGTGAACTCTATCAAAAATATCAACAAAACTACTGCACTACAATATCCATCTACTTATAATTGAGAGATTTGCAAATTAAAACTAGGTGCAAGATCCTTTATTCTAGGAGAATGTTTTCTTGGTTTTGGAGAATCGTTCTTCTTGCCTCTTGCATTCTTTTGCTCTTTCACATTCTTCAACACTTTCTTTGATGATTTAGGTTGTCTCTTCGGCCTAGTTTTTTCAAAATTTCTCGCTATTTCCATAATTTTTACTTTTTCCTTTTCTTGAACAACCTAAAATATAATATTGAATTAGAGTTTATCTACATATATACATTAAGTCTATCATAAAACAACAAAATGTGATTATTATAATACCTTCACTTTGTTTGATTTGTCATGCACCATTTTTGACTTATTTTCACGATGATTATCATCTTCCTCAGTTTCCTTGTTATCTTCAATTTTTTGCAGATATTAATATTAGTATTGCAATGAAAAGAATTATAAAAATTGTCAAAATCCTATCATTCATAGACTTTTGAATCACAATTGAGATTTCAGAACAGTGTATCACTGATAGAACCCTACACTAATAGACTTAAATCATAGAAATAACATTCTATCATTGATACAATTCCACCATTGATAGACTTTTCACACACAAACATAATAGTCTTGGAAAAAATAAATAAAAGAACTAGAAGCTTTAATAATTTTACCTCTTTCTCTTTATCAACATCAGCATCAATCATTTCTAAACTTATTGATGGAGAAGGATTCTTTTCCAAGGGTTCTTGAGATTGTTTTTCACTTTCACATTTATGCGAAAGTCTTTGATTTACCACTTCTGTCAGTGAAAGTAACAAAAGAACAATCTCCTCTTGTCCCTTCTTCAAGCAGTCTAAATCTTCTTTGTGCTGTTTTTTTAAATCTTTAATATCTTCATGTAAAGAATATATTCTTTCTGCCATATTTTTGTCCTTCATAGCACATGCTTCTTCATCCAATTTATCATTTTCTAATTCCAAAAAATATATGAAGTACTCAGATTTCATTTCTTCTTCTGATGCAACAATGGGGACCACAGATAGCTAAAAAACAAAATATATAATCAGTGTTAAACAGAAAAGAAACTATCACTGATATGGATCTATAACTGAAAAGGATCTATCACTAATATGAATCTATCACTAATAAGGATCTACCACTGATATGATCTATTACTGATATGAATCTATCACTTAGTAACAACAAATTTAGAAAATACTAAAAAGGAAAACAAATGAAACTTACATTTTTTTTCCAGAAAGATGTTATCTTCAAGATCTTGCCAATCGAGTTGTTCACTGGATTCCCAATTTAATATTCTTGGACACCCTTTCCCTATTCTTGTCACATACCCGCTAGCAAGTTGAGGAAGTATTTCGTATGCCCAGTAAGTAGAACCATAGGGAAGCCTTGTAGAAAGGCACACGCTTTAGATTCTGTTTCTGAGTTCTTAGACTTTCTTTTGGATTTTACCACATTTTGAATGAATTTCTTTGTAAGACTAAAGCACAACCTTCCCCAAGGATAATTCCTAAACTTCTCTTTATCATCCAACATTTTTACATGTTTTAAATCCAACATATTGTGATTTTGTCTAGGAATTAAAACATTGTACAAGAAATAAAAGTTAACTAATTTTACTAGCTCTTCTTCATCGGTGCAGGATTTACAGTGATAGTTAAAAGCAGTCTTCAATTCTTGTCTAATAATGGAAGTGTCGTTATTTCTAAAAAACAATTGTTTAACCATAGACTCATTTTCTTCTATTGCATCTAAAACATCTTCTATAGAATATTCACTAGAATTTAATCCTGTAATCAAACAAAAATCTCGCAGTCCAAACTCCACAGTGTTATTGTTATCCGTTGAGACACATTGTCTTCTAATCAAGTGTGCTAATAGTTGTAAATGTATTTTTGTCATTTTTTAATTTAGCAAGTGTCCAAATGGTCCTTCTTTAAACAAGTCTAGACAACTAGGTGATAAACTTTCGATAATATGGTCAGAAGTTATTACAGTACACAGTGATTCTAAAGGTTGACTTCCACATTTCTTTGGGAATAATTAATTGTTTTCCCTGTTTAGAGCAAAATAATTGTTACAAATATACAACATACTAACTTAGAAACAAAACAATATATATATATAATGAAATACCTTCTCTTTTTTAATCTTATTTTTACTTAATAAAGCTTCATGTGTTGAGACTCTTTTTGCACATTTTTCATTTGATTCGCTTTCCATGATATCTTTTTTCTTATCCATCTATTAAAATTACAACAAACACATCAACCCAATGAATTAAACATCCCCCAAATCCCTTAAATTCCCGTCCAAACTAATTTGTCTTCTTTATCTCCATTAAGGATCAACGAGAACCTTCTATCAATGAAGAAAAAATGATCTTAAATCCCCAAAGCAGGAATCCTTGCAAGACCAGTGGCCAAGAATGTTGTTCACAAACCATCAAAAAATGTAGTAGTACTCTATCTCTCTATTTGTCACCAATTTCTACAAAATCAGGGTTTGAATTCTTTCTTTCTTCTTCCTTCAAACAAAAATATGTTTATAGATTGGTGATCTGTCTACGATGTAATGGAAACCAGTTTTATCTCCAAAAATAATACAATCAATTTTCTAACCCTTACCGATTGTGACATGCACATGTGACAACATACTCCAGTGATTCCGTCCATCCTAACAACTTATACACAGGTAAGAGAGAATCATACTCCAACAAAGCTCTTCTTCACATTGCAGTTGAGTATTATTAAATTTAAATAGTCGTTTTTGAACTTTTTTAATTATTTATTATTGTTGTAAATGTAGGATATTATATTATTATATAAAGAGGATTCAATTTCAAAATAATTATTCATTTATAATAGGTTAAGGAATATTAACGGGTTTTTTCCTAATTTATACGAACTAGGGCCGTAAAAGAATGAATAAATATTTATAAACAAATCGTTTATCTAATAAATTGTAACAAATAGTAAGCATATGAAAAAAAAAAGGAAAAAGTGAAGGAAGAACAAGCGTGAGTAAAAGGTTAAGGGCTGACGAAATAATTGGTTTGCAGAAACCAACAATAGAACCACTAACTTTGACAAGTGAGGACGAGGTATGCATTTCATTTCCTTTAACAATGTGTCAAAATAACTAATGTAATTGTTTGTTAAATATTCCTTTAAAAATAACAAACATAAGTAGTTAGAACCAAATGGACAAATAATCCAGATGATTAGAAGGCATCAGTATCAGTGAAGGAATAAAAATATGGATAAGAAATAATGCGTACCACATAAGTAATATAAAGAGACCTATGAACCTGCTTCCAACAACCAAATAACTTCACTATAAATTATAGGTGTAGCCATCTAATTTTTGTCTTAATTTGATTTTTTTTTTAATTTTGTGATTAACCAACTTTTGTAAAAAAATAAATGTTATTTACTTACTTCTAAAGTTTTATGGATAGTTTGGCTAGAGTAACTAAATCAATTAGTTAGTCTAATTATGATAGGTGGAAGAAATACCAAATATGGTAACTTTTTTTAATTTGGTTTTGGTTATTAAGGGTTCCATGCCACTTTCATATGAAGGCTAAAGTTAGTATTATTTTCAAATAAAAAAAAAAACTAGCCATTTTAAATTTTTAACCATTTGAAGAAGCAGTTTTTGTTATAAATAATTCATTCTTCTTCGTCCATGGGGCACAACATAGAGAAAAGGCCACCAAAAAAAAAAAAAAAACCGATAAATTTTTACTACTTTCACATCCTCTCTAAATCCCTACTTTCATAGTCACTACTTCTCTTAACCTTCATATGTACTTTAAAGAAAAAAATCAAAAGATCTACAACATCCATTTTATTTTATCTTCTCTTCTAGCAACCCCTAAATCTTCATCTTAAGCCAAGAATCCAACAAAAAAAAAAAAAATCTAACTTAGTTGGATGTGTATGGTAAGGTCCCAATGATTCAAACCTCAAACAACAAGTGAGTTAAGTGTGTTGTGATTTCAACTCTTTTTTTTTTCCTCCTCTTCTTTTTATTTGGTTTATTTTCCTTCAAAGTTCTTTATTTTTGCTTATTCTTACTATTCTCATTATTTTATCTTTCTTCAAACTTCCAAAAAAAATACAAAACAAAACAAAGAAAAAGAAAAGAAAAACGAATTGATTAAATTTTTGCTTATTATTCTTGTTCTTATTTCTCTATTTTTCTTTCTCTTCTAATTATTTATTTATTATTTTGTGAGTTTCTCTTTTATAGTTTATTTATTTATTTATTACATATTACATATTCTCTATACGTTGTGTGTGTGTGTATATATATATATATATATGTATATATATATATATATATATATATATATATATATATATATATATATATATATATATATATATATATATAAAATTAGCATTCTTTATTTATTTCTTTTTTCTTTTTATAACATTGATTATTGTTTCATTAGTATTTTCTCATTTTGATTATTGCTTCTTTAATATTTTTCTCGTCTTGATTATTGCTTCTTTAATAAGTTCTTGTCTTTTATATATTATTTAATATTTTTTTTCATTTTTTTATGGTCAATTTAACATGTTATTGCTAATAATAGTTTAAATTTGTTAACATTTTAAATTATTTTTCTTTAAAAACATCCGATGATGGAATTTAGGAAATTTGAGAGTCTGATTTCTTAGAATTCTTGAGATGAGGAAATTGATTCTTTAGATCTCCAATATACTTTTATTAAAATCTCGATATTTTATTTTAGGTTTGCATAATTTATTATGATGTTTCTTTACTCTTTTTCTAATTTATCTAATTTTTCTATTAAGCCTCGTTTGTTTCCTATTTAAAATCTTCAACTCTTTCTAATTAAAATTCTCAATGTTTTAAAATCCTTCTAATTTAAAATTCTCCAAGTTTAAAATCTTTCACAAAACGTTTTTTAAATCATTTAGAATTTTTTTCTTTTAAAGTTATAATTTTTTATGTTTTTCAAGCGTTCAAATTTTAGTCTATGATTTCACAAGGTTTCTTAATCAATCTTTTCTAATAACTTATATCGTTTTTCTTAAACAAAATCCTACGATGGAATCTAGAAAATATGGGAGTCTGATTTTTTAGAATTCTTGAGGTGAGGGATCACATCTTTGGGAGTTCAATATTTGATCCCAAGAAAAAATGATTTTAATTAATGTTTTTTTAAAAAAACTCTTTATTAGAAGGATATTCCTATGACGGATTTTGAGAAATTGTACTAATTTCTCACTTTCTTGAGTTGAGAAGATTTTCTTCAATATAGTCTAATTGATGGAATGTTCTCCACTTATTTTATGAGATCATTACTTCAAATATTGGAGTAATGAGGGGTAAAATAAGACATTGGTTTTCAAAGAAATTAAAGAATATTTTCAATTCAAGATTTGAAAATTGGCCACCATTTTCTAAACAGGTGTTGTGAGGTGCTATCACCTTCCTCATACACAAATGACTCATGAATTCAACTCTAGTTTTCGTAGACCATTTTTTTAATGACTTTATTTAAAAAGTGTTTACTATTTTTCGGTGTCCAATCTCATTTTAAGGACATCGGCCGCTCCGCGTCATCTCAAATACGTGGCGACAATAGGAACTGTGAATCTTTTTATGAATGATTGGGGAAACACACATGGAATTGATCTTTTTTATTATACAAGATAGTGTATTTCTAAATTGGTTTATCTCATAATAATTCTAGTTTTCTGAAATAGTGGGTGTTTAAATAATATCGGTTACCATATATTCAAAGTGTTTAAATGTATTCAATAGCATCTTTCAAAATATTCAAAATAATAAAAAAATGTATTCTAATAGTTTTAAATTGTAAGGCATTGCCAAGGTACCCATGTACACCTAGAAATACAATGTACGTGAAATATACCATACTTGAAGATAAGAAAACAACAATTCCCTAGAGGAAATACATTGTAAGATAACAATGGTTACACATCATACAAAAGGTATCTTATCCGTAAATGAGATAATATAAGTTATCAATTTCCGATTATAAAAACATATAGAAGTATTTAATTGCAAAATAAGAGAGTTGAATTTAATACCAAGAAACTAAAATAGGGTATCTCGCAAAGTTGATATATTTATATGGCTCTTAGGTATATTAAATACACTATACTTGAGTTAAAAGGATGATACTGTTGGGATTGATGCCCTAAATCTCATGGTCTTGTAGTTTGCTATTGTATATATTATACAAATATTTTATTTACCAATAAAATAAAGTGTTTTATTTTATTTGACATTTAGTTGCATTAACCCACAAAACCAATAAACTAACATCCAGGTTATCTTCTGTAACCTAAACATGTATGTGGAGATATACAAGTGGATCATGTTTAAGTAATAACCTAAATGGTCTATAGTAAATAGATAAGGTTGGATACCTTATCCTAGTGACACGATGAATACAGTCTACTTTGTAGTTGTTACAATTATTCTAAAGTTCTACAAATGATTTGATCCTAATCATTCATGTCGAGACATTAGAGTGGGGTTATTCTATACAAATAGTTTGTATAAGATTGGACTATTAAATGAATAGTCTTTCTTATTAACACCGTTACTTGTTGAGATTACATTTCACCAGGATGACCATATGTGACTTGACTTGAATCCTGAATGAGTTGTGAACTTCTGTCTATGAAGACAGCCCTTTGATTTGCATGGGTGAGAATGCCATATGTTGCCAACTCAATATGCCTACCATTTTAGAGATTTGTCTAATTGGGGAGTTGAGAACACAACTACACAAGAAGGAATTCACTGATTCTCTATAGATAGAGTGAGTAAAGAAATTACTCTCTTAAGGGTTGATTCCAAGGCTTGAACAATGTGGCGCCACACCCTCTCTTAACCCGAGAGGAGTTTAGTTATAATGGCACTATAATTATTGTTCATTAGAGGAATCAGTGGTACTTAAGAAGTTAGATGTAACTATAGGGACAAGACTGTAATTTTTTGTTTAGTTGAACTTACGAGCAATTTGTGAAGGGTCATTGCACTGTTGATTGGTTATACCTAATGGACACAAAAATATATCTACAGTAAGAAGAGTACAACTATTAGTCTTTAGTGGAATGACTGATAGTTAATGAATGGAGATTAATTTCATTAAATGGTTTAATTAATTAATCTTATATCATTGGAGCTTTAATCTGTAGGTCCATAAGGTTCTCTTGTTAGCTCAATAAGGATAAATGAGAATCAAATTTATTTTGGTTTAATTTGAATTATTCAAATTGATTAAAAGGAACAAATTGTATAGGATACAATTAATATAATGTATTTGATACATTATAATATAAAGTTTTCATGAGAGAAGTTAATATTTGAATATGATTCAAATAATAATAATAATATGAATAAGATTCATAAATAAACTATAGGTTAAATTAATATGAATTCGATTCATATTGGCACTATAGATCATACGAGATATCTAAACTATTGCTTATATTATATATGATATAATATAAAGTTTATATTATATGAGATATAATATAAATTAAATTTATATTAATTAATTTAATTAATTAATATATTTTAATTTAATTTATATTAGGGAGTTATTTTACGTGCACAGATGGAGGAAGTTATTTGATAACTTCCTTCATCTCTCTTTATGGTTGAGATATTCAAAAGATTTAATGTAGTATCTATATGCTCTCTTTGCTCTCTAAATTTTGAACGATCTTTATGTTCCAAAAAGGAAAAGGATTCTCCCTCAAAACTTCTCCCACACCAAATTACAGAAGCGCATAACTCTCTCTTGGTTCTGACCTTGAGAATAACGAGAAAGATTTCGTGATGATCTTGAACCCTTGGAAGTAGAGTTCTTTGAGGTTCTACAAAGGTTAGTTTCTTTTCCCCTTTCACTCCATAGAAGCATGCTTAGGCTTTAGTTTTTGTTTTACAAATTGAATTTCACTCATTCCTTCAGATACATCCCTAGCTCACAAAGAATGCAACTTATTAATAAATATATATAGATTTAGGATACTTAAAATTGAACACATTATAATTAGATTAAGAATGAATTGTTATATTACATAAAAACATTCGCACAAACAAACTAAAATCCTTTCCTTACATCGAATATCTAATGAGGTACGACTAGACCTAATCGTACTAAGTTCAAAATTGTTAACAGTAAGCAAATAAACAACTTTTTCAATATTGATTTGCTTCTAAACATATTGGTCCTACTTTAATAGAAATTCCAACCTGAGACGATCCAAATGCTTTAAAGTCAATAGTTCCTGTATAATGATGTGAATTTTGAGATCTAGGAAGTTCACCATTCAAAAAACGTTATATTTCACAAATATAACGTTTGTGAGATGAGTTTACAAAATACACTATATTTGTGAGATGAGTTTACAAAATACACTATATTTCACAAATCCGACTGTCTAATCATGGTCTGATCTATTTAAAATACTAGAAACTATGAAACTAATATCCCAAAATTCATGGGCGATATCGAAATTACGAGATACCCATACATGGGTACATTAATATTTTGCTAAAAATGTTGGTAAAACCTTAAAAACAAATTTGATAATTTCATATGATGGGTAAATTAAGGAGGCGAATTGTTTGTGGTTAACGAAATGTGTCCGCAACCTAAATCACACCTAATAGATTACGTAACAAAAACTCCAAATAATACTTTTTAAATCTTTATTTATTTATTTCATTATTTATTCATTTCAAAACACACAATCTTTAATACAATTAAAAAGTGAAAGAAAATCACTGGCGTCCCATCCACACTTTCAACTCCCCCCTTTTTCTTTTTCATATTACACAACCAAATAAAAATAAAAATAAAAAGTTTTTCCTACATTTTTTTAGATACCAAAAATAAGGAGTAGTCTTTGTTTGAAAATAATGACAAAAAAATAGGTTAGCTAATCAAAAAATTACAAAAATAGGTGAATGACCATAAAACATAATGTAGTTATGTGAAACGAGGGAAGTCATGTACCTTCCTTTTTGTTTGTTTTTAAAAGGAAAAAGAAATGATGGTTTGTTTTTTGGCTGAGCCACGATTCTTCATAAACACATTTCAAGAATGTTTTTTGTTTTATCGTATGATCTTATTGTAACGACTCAACTCCTTATACTAAGCCAAAATCATTACTAGTTTGAAAGATAAGTAAATTTCTTAAATTTTAAAATAGAAAATAAAACAAAACCTCAAATACTCATTAAAAATCATAAACAAATGTACGTAAAGGTAAATTTAAATAAATTCCTAACTTGGGCCCTATCTAGTTTTAAAGAGAAATAAATAAATAAAATAAAATAAAATAAAATCGCATCTGACCAAAGTCATAAAGCGGAAGTAAAAGAGATCCCTATGGTTCGCCACGGTCACTTCTTGTCATTCACCAACTTTCCTTTGCCCTTACCTCTACCTCTACCTGAAAAATAAAAAGTGAAAGAGTAAGTATAAAAATATACTCAGTAAGAGACCTACTACTAGTCTCGTTAGGTGTGTTAAATTCATGTTAGAGTCCTGTAAAGTGGTACCCCTAAACTAGCACGTTCCTGAACACGTGCAATCTATAGTCCCGTAGGAACATATCTGGTCCTCGGTGAACCCAAAGGAACACCTAGGACAACTGGTATTTAGTGTACCCGAAGGAAACACTAAGACAATCGAGTTGTGAGTGACCCCGTCGAGTCACTCATAATCATGTCTATGTCTTTGTTATACTGGACTAGTGATCCCGACGAACTACACAGTCATAAAAGGTGGTGATCTCGAAGGACACTCAGTGGGTACGACTTTAATAGCTAAAGCTAACAACACAACCTAACCATAACATGTAACATAATATACATTATCATAAGCATGACATAAGTATCGATCATGTCATTTTAATCAAACATTGTCATCAAAGACAAAACACAGTCGTCATCACCAATATACTACCCATAATAAACATATTAACAACCATCGTCATCAAGCACCCAGCGTCATGACAGTCATTATCAATAGCATTAAATCATGCATCTTAGCTAATATTAACGCATAACCATAAAATACATGCGGTCTCTTAAATTCATTTCGAGGATCTAGTAGTAGAATCTCTTACCTGGAGATTAGCTCACACCAAAATTATCCTAACAGCACGGTCAAGCTCTCCAACAGTCAAGTCCTAAACACAAGTGAACCCAACAACTAAAATTAATAAATTAATTAATAGTTGCATAGGGACCAAATTCCAATTATTTCAACTTACTCAAAGTTGAAGATAAAATCCAAATTTATCCTTGGTTTAGGAAAATTTGTTCAGTACAACTCCCAATTGATCTATCATAAAAAATAATTCAATTAAATCCATAATTAAATTATTTATAATCCAAAAATCAATATTTGTTGGACACTAACCAAAACCCAACTCAAACTTACCAAAAAAATAGGTAAAAATCCAAAAATAAGCTTGGTGGCTCAAAATGGCTTGGCTAGAGGAAAAACTGGCTAGGTGGCTCAGCTGAAGGAAAACAAGCAGCTCAGCTCGACAGGGAAACAGCTCGGCTGAAGGTGAACAGGCAACTCGGCTCGGTGAAGGCATGACTCACGGCTAGAAGAGGAAATCGGCTCGAGTTGAGGGTCTACGTGAAGGGAAGCTTCGACGGTCGGCTAACAGACGTCTGTTGACACGACGAAAATCAGACGGAGGTGTAGAGCGGCTCAGGTTGGCCAATCGACTGAAGACTTGACTCGGTCGATGTGCAGGATACGGCTATACGGTCGGCTGTTGGCTGACGGACGACGGTGAACCGAGACAGAGATAGCCGACGATCGAGGCGGTGACGAACGCGGTAGCTGACGGACGGAAGAGTGGCAGTGGCGAAGGCGGAAGAGGGTGGCTAGGGTTTTTAGAGTTAGAGTTTCCTTTTCTTTATTCAATGAAGGAGATGGCACCACTCCCTATGCCAAATTTAAACCAAAAATATTATTATTATTATTATTATTATTATTATTATTATTATTATTATTATTATTATTATTATTATTATTATTATTATTATTATTATTATTATTATTATTATTATTATTATTATTATTATTATTATTATTATTATTATTATTATTATTATTATTATTATTATTATTATTATTATTATTATTATTATTATTATTATTATTATTATTATTATTATTATTATTATTATTATTATTATTATTATTATTATTATTATTATTATTATTATTATTATTATTATTATTATTATTATTATTATTATTATTATTATTATTATTATTATTATTATTATTATTATTATTATTATTATTATTATTATTATTATTATTATTATTATTATTATTATTATTATTATTATTATTATTATTATTATTATTATTATTATTATTATTATTATTATTATTATTATTATTATTATTATTATTATTATTATTATTATTATTATTATTATTATTATTATTATTATTATTATTATTATTATTATTATTATTATTATTATTATTATTATTATTATTATTATTATTATTATTATTATTATTATTATTATTATTATTATTATTATTATTATTATTATTATTATTATTATTATTATTATTATTATTATTATTATTATTATTATTATTATTATTATTATTATTATTATTATTATTATTATTATTATTATTATTATTATTATTATTATTATTATTATTATTATTATTATTATTATTATTATTATTATTATTATTATTATTATTATTATTATTATTATTATTATTATTATTATTATTATTATTATTATTATTATTATTATTATTATTATTATTATTATTATTATTATTATTATTATTATTATTATTATTATTATTATTATTATTATTATTATTATTATTATTATTATTATTATTATTATTATTATTATTATTATTATTATTATTATTATTATTATTATTATTATTATTATTATTATTATTATTATTATTATTATTATTATTATTATTATTATTATTATTATTATTATTATTATTATTATTATTATTATTATTATTTTATTTTTATTATTATTATTATTTTATTTTTATTATTATTATTATTATTTTTATTATTATTATTATTATTATTATTTTATTTTTATTATTATTATTATTTTATTTTTATTATTATTATTATTATTTTTATTATTATTATTATTATTATTATTTTATTTTTATTATTATTATTATTTTATTTTTATTATTATTATTATTTTATTTTTATTATTATTATTATTATTTTTATTATTATTATTATTATTATTATTTTATTTTTATTATTATTATTATTTTATTTTTATTATTATTATTATTTTATTTTTAACTATCCTCTTCCTTTTCCTTCTTTCCCTAATTAAACCAATCAAAAATCTTTTCACCTCATTTAAAACCCATCAAATCCCTTTTTTAAATCAAATATTCTTCCTCTCTCCAATCAATTCACTTATCTTTCCCAAAAATAGACATTTCTCCTTATTATAGTTAAATTTTTCATTTTTTATGCATACAATTCTCACGTGGAATCACCAAAACATATACTCCTTTTTATTAACTTTATTATTAAATTAGAGATAGCTTGAAATTGTATTTCAGAAAAAAGATCGATCGTTAACGTAGCTGGGACAAAATTCGTATTATCACCTTCAACATTAATCTTAAGGTTTTATTTATTCTCACACCTTATAACTTGTCAGAACAAATAATAAAGACTTTCTAAAAGTGATAAAAGATGAATAAAAACAAACATTTTCAGAAAACTATATTGGGTACGTTTTATAAATAAAATCGCTTTAAACTAGGAACAATTTTTCCACTTTGTGTTTACAATTATCTGTTGTGCAATGAGTTGTTTATTTAATGATGTTACATGTATTATATCAAAAGATTATATGATCTTAAATATTTTGAATCTCGTCACTGCAACAATCTCAATAAGTAATAATGCAGCAAATTAAAAAGATTTTAAACAATTCAATCTCAACTATTACTTAACAAAACTCAATCAGGAATCATTTGTTCGGTTAAAAACCACTTTTAAATGAATTTTGAACACTTATAGTTACATCTTAATTTCTTATAGTTTTATTAAGAGAATCTTAACTCTTGTGATTCTTAAGATTCTTACATCTAAATCACATCATTTAATTTAGTTTCATTTTAAAATAATTAATTTTAAAAAGTCCAATTTTTAATTTAAATACTAATATACAACTTTATTAAAGTTTTAGCAAAATTTAAAAATCATATAACAGTACCTCTGGCCTCCGACGCTTGACCAAAGTAGTGATAAAGTGTCAATCCAACTACATGAAACTTATCTGGAAAACCCCAATAAATCCAACAGCCTCTAAATATGCACAATCCGTTGATCAAAGGGGATCATGTGGTGGGATGCTGCCTCTCTCCTCCGATAACCCAAAATAACTGTGGAGGAGGTATCTCATACATATTGTGAGCGATGGGACACTGTAGATATAATTGGGTAGGATCAATTGGACTAGGTTCTATTGTGTAAATAATCTAAAAAGTATTTCATTAATAACACATATGTATTGCAGTAATAACATGAAAAAGAAAAATTCAACTACATAAAATTAAAGAATTAAAAATATTACATGTTCAATTTACAAAACAAAATTTCAAAAGCATAAAATTGTATAATTACGTGATAGTATAAATTTAAGTTGTAAAATTTACGGATCAAGTAACAAACCTACATACAGATAAAATATCTAATAAAATCAAATCAAATAACAAATATAAATTAAATTATTTTTACAAACAAAATAATAAAATCAAATAACAAATAAAAATTAAATAATTTTTACAACAAAATAATAAAATCAAATAATAAACATAAATTAAATTATTTTTACTATTGGTTCATGTGTCATCTCATCGAACTGGTGGACTCGGTCTAAATTACCTATTTTTATCAATATTTTTCCTTTTGTCTTATTTTTATATTATTTTAAAAAAAATATATTTTTTTAAAAAAATTGGGAAATGGACAGAGAAAAATATGTGAAACATTCATGGTACCAAAATTGATTAATTTAATTTAATTTAATTTAATTTAATTACCAAATTAAGTTTCCAAACCCAAATTCTAATCATATTATATAGATTCAATGCTTCAAAATTGGCTAATTTGTCTTTGTTAGGAAAATTCCAATTACTCAGTGTTTCTTGACGCATATATATTGCTTTTCCTTTCTTTTTAAACACTTAAATAAACTCAAGTTTATAATCATTACTTTGTGTTATTTATTAATAAAGCTTCCCACTTTAAATAAATATTTGTGGTAGGATTTTATTTTATAATAGTCCATTAACTATGTATTAGATATATTATATTTTTATTTTAAAATAATTTACAATAATGGTTAGCTCCATTTGACATTTGAGCCATATATACGTGGCCCTTCGAAGAAATGATTAAGTTATGGAAGAGTTAGTGTTATGATAAACTTTTATCATAATCTTTCTTTGGGGGAAAACGATAGTTTTATGATAAGAGTTATAATAATGTTATGAATAAGATAAGTTCAGGGGAAGGGTTATGAATTTTTTTTACACTTATTAATTTTTTTTTTCCAATTCGCATTAGTAAATACAGTTGATCAATTTCAAAATAATTGCTTAACAAATTCTATTAATTTTATTTTAAGTCATTTTTTGTAAATAAAAACTAGTTATTGCGTATTTGTAATTATCTATCGCATCGTACATTTGTTTTTAACATCTTTGATTACGTGATGTAATGCATACGTCTATATTTATATTGGTGAATTCAATTACTTATTATGTAGCACTTAAATGCCATATTTTTCGAATTGTTACAAATACGCTGTACAGATTGCCTAAATTTCAACCAAACTTCTTAAACCGAATTTCGATACTAGAACATAAAACAAAACAAATGCATAACACAGTAGAAATCATATACACATCGAACTATCGTACATACGAAAAAAATTCATAAAATAAAATGACAAACAACAGTACAAATCATGGTCAAAGTGAAGTAAGAAAACATCAAGTAAGCTAGTGAAGGAATCAAGTAAGCTAGTGAAGGAATGATAGAAACTATCTCGAGGCATCTCGTATGAGGACTTTGCAGAAGTTCTTCCTCTCTTCATCAGTCATCTCTACGAAACCGCACATGTTGTCCATATTGCGCATGAGCTGCCTTTGGCACAACGCCCTGTCCAAATTGCTTAGGTCGGACATCTCATGGAATAGGCATAATAATTCCTAGTCAACAAAGGTCTCATTGGCAAGGGCGTGCACAGGCCACTCGACAATGGTCTTGAGTTGGTCATTCGTACACTCCAGGACCATATGTATCATCTCAATCTCACCCTCCCACTTGGCTTCCCCTCTTTTGCTTGGATCTACTTGATTCGGGCCTACCGTCTGACGCATGAGCATGTTTTGATGCACGTACATCATCCTAGGACATGTCAATCCCCTAGCTATACATGGATAGAAACTCCATACCATTTCCATCTGGCATGTCAAACCCCTCATACCCGACAGGCTCATTAGATCCTACGTCGGCAAACGTCTCTGCAAAGAGACTCGTTGTCCTATCCCTTCCGAATACATATGCAAGTTCGTCGTAATAGGAAAAGGGTTTGTTAAAGAGGCCCTTCGCCACAAGATGCGACTACATAAAAAACAAAACCACTTCAAACTACAGTTACGAAAAATAATCATCAATCAAAGTACAATGCTCAAGTATTTTCGAATTTCCACATTCAAAAGACACAATAAATGCTAAACAATATTAGGACATATCATTACAATTTCTATTTTCCCATTGATGTAAAGCATGCTCGCATACATTTGATATTCAAAATAAAGAGTATAGGTAATTTAAATTGCCATAAAACCTAGGGATTCTACTTTCAAATGGTTTTAGCTATGCGTTACGCAACTTCCATTCGGTGAACATCGCTTCAGCTAATTCGTCCCACCACTAAGATCACTCGTTTGTGGTCTCAATATATTGAATGTCGTCTTCTACAGTGGTCGTCGTGTACACGGAGTCCTCCTCATCAACGTCGTCTATGTCTTCACAATTTATCATTCCTCTATTTATCAAATTGTACAGTAGGAAACATGCTAGGATGGTGCGACACTGCACTTGAAGGGGGTAGTACGACTTCCACGAAGTATTGCCCACTGACTCTTCAGAAGAATGAACACGCACTCAATCACATTTTTTGCAGATGAGTGTTTCATGTTGAAGTATTTCTTTGCAGTGGTTGGGGCATTTCCAGCGCCACGCCACTCTTGCAAGTGATTCCTTTGACCTCTGTTTGGGGCGAGGAATCCCGCCGCGTTTGGATAACCCACATCGCACAAATAATAATATCCCGTTACGAGAACAAATGATTTATGCGCATTCAATATGCAATTTCAAAACGGCATGGTGGGGTTAAAAATTATAAATACCCAACGGCAATGGGAACACCCAGCAACAAATCGGCAAGTGAAGCGGCAAGGCGACTTTGAATGGGCTAAACCTGAACATGCATGTCCACGAACAACATCGATCGAACATGTGATTGAGGATTTCGGAGGCAAGGAATACTCCCCATCGGTCAACGAAATCCATAAACCCTAAACCCAAACGTTTTGGAGGAACAACCTTTTGGCGAAGCCTTTAACAAGTTTGTTTTAGGTTTCGGAGAGTGAGAGAGATGGTGAACAAAGATATAGATACGAAAATGACATTGTTGAAAGGGAAAAACGCAAAGAGGGAGGAGAAGAAGAAGAAAAACGTCGGAAATTAAAGGGGTTCAACTCGACCGATGCTATACAATGCCATTTCAACTCCGAATCGAAGGGAAACAGGGAGAAGAAGAAGAAATAATAAGAAGAAAGAAGAAGAAAGGAGGGATCTGTGATGGAAGGAAAATTGAAAAGCCAACACGGGTTAAAGGAATGGGTGAAGACGAGTTGAATGGGAAAGTGATGACGGAGATCTTTTGGCAGATTGAAAGAGAGAGTGAAAAGTTTTGAGGAATAAAACCGGGTTATGGAAACCCTATCGGGTTTATGGAAACCCTAAAACTAGGGTTTCCATAACTCTACATCCAAACGAGGGTTAGGTTTAACCTAACCCACAGTGTTAACACTACAAACAAACAACCTAATTATTATTTTTTTAAAAAAAAGTACTCATCATAATTGTAATTCGCTTTAATTTTTAATATAATGATAATTTCAATTTAGTATTAGAAAGAATTTTGAGTAGTATACTATATTATTTATTCCATTTAGTCTGTATATTTTTAATTACTCTTTATACTTTTAATGGTTTATTTTTATTCTGTATTTTTAATAAGTTTAAAATTATTTTGTCCCTCAATATGTATTACTCAAAATTAATTATCCAGTCGTAGAAGGCCCAATGAGCCCAGTAAGAAGGTCGTAAAGTAAACTCATAAAAATCGAGTCAGACTAACATATTGAGTATACTATTTTGAATTAATTTTGATTTTGTAAAAGAAAAAAGAATAATTAACAAATAAGAATTAAACTAACGTAAAACTGGGTAATGATACCGTTTGTGTTGTGCCAATAACGACACTCATAGTCATGGTTAAAAGAAAAAACCTGTAGCCCTCCAAAATCCGAAAGGGTGAAATCTTGTGTGTGTGTGTGTGTGTGTGTGTTTGTGAAGAGAAAGAAAGAAAGAGATTCGAAAGGATATTAATTGACAAATGTTTGGAGGATAGTGAAGGAAGAACTACAACTGCACAATGTCGATTCTAAGCGTATACAAGTGGGGGAGAACTTAATATTATTAATTATTATTATTATTAATTTGAGTGGATTTTGTTCAACCATGCATTCACCTTTTCCATTTCCAATTTTAATTTCCCTTTCATTTCATTTTCTTCCCAATTCAATATTTCCATAGTAACCCCCCACTTTTTCTCCCCCCCCCCCCCCAATAAAAGACCCTATGAGCTACATTCCTATTTCTAAAGATATTTTTATATTCACTCTATTTTAAAAAGGTTTTAAATAATCATAAAGAAAAAACAAGTCATGTGATGTCCAAGATGACATCAGTATTCCTTTTCTTTGGATTGTGACCAAAAAAAAAAAAAAAAAAGTCTTACATTTACTCAATCACTTCTCCGATTAATGACTAAATAAAACATAGAAGTTAAAGAAGATTGACCCAAGGGATATCAATTTTATTCGAGAAGATATTACGTAAAATAGAATATTGCAGGTGTCTCTAGAGTTAGAAAGTTTATGTAACATATATTTCTCTAACTTTAGGATCATAATCGTAAATAAGCATTAAATATGTTAGGTATGAATTATAAATAGGTTTAGGAGCATTGCTTTTGAATCCCACCAAGGTGTGTCACCTCTAGACCTTAGGATCCCTCTATTTGGTCATTTGAAGCGTCATATAATAGATTCAATGCTATATAATTAAAGTTAGAATGAGGAAATCATAAATTCTTCATTGGTATAATAATTTTTTGTGAAACCAAAAAGCAAAACCACGAGGGGATTATGTTTAAAAATGGACAATAGGAAAAACATTGTTGAGAAATACATTAATGTTTTGTTGTCCCTAATAATAAGTGTTTTTAGAGTCATATTTCCTATTGCTAGACATTTATTATTAATTTTCAATGTGGAATCTTCGACATGACCTCTCAAGAATGTGCCTCTTTTAGATTTACTATGCTTGATCAAATCCCAAATTCTTTTATTGTATCAAATACCTACTTGAGTTTTATGGACTTTTGATACCAAATTAAATATATATCATGAGGTTTCATCTTAAGACCAATTAATTTTTTATTGATTGAGGTGCTTCCGATTTCTTATTTATTCTAATGACAAGGAGAGAGAGTTGTATCTCATCCATCTTATAAATAGAGAGTATGCAAAAGTGTTTGATATTCGTATGTGGATATCCTCACAACATCGAATAAGCAATGTGATCTAGTGAAAAGTAATTGTCCTAAATAAAAGTAAGATAAATAGTTGTTTGAGAGGAGACTTAGTGTCCTCATGTTTTAGAAAAGGATTGTTAAGAAAGCGAAGTCAAGAACATTTACCAAATTGTATAATTTTGAAGATATATGGATGTTTTTGTTCTCTCTAACAACTGACTATTGTTCATTAAAATTTAGATCATCAAATACAAACTATCATAACCCAATTATAATAAACAATTTATGAAATTTTGATAAACACAATGATTCGAATCTCTAGGAAATCAAGTACGGATGTGACCATCTCTAGCATATGTTGTATATTTAGTTGTCTTTATTTGACCAAACTCACATTGTGTCTTTACTATATTTGACTAACTAGACTTCAAGTCTCTCAAGTAATTCCTTGGTTTCGCAAGTGATGAGGCAATGCCCAACAATATTTTAAACTATCAAAGTACTTTAATTCAATATGGCAAATATATGCAACATTTTCTACTAATTTTGTACATTATATTATAAAAAAAATTTGGACATATTTATCACTTGAATATCAAAATTTGTTAATTTAAAATTCTATATTTTAAATTTGAAATTAAATAGTTTTAATATTTCTTATTAAAAATTGAGAGACTTTTTGGGGAAAGAAAAAGGAATATTTTGATTATTATTGAAGTTTTTATTTAATTTAAAAACTATATTTTAAAAAAGTGGAAAGATACCAATTTGAAATTTATTGGTGTCCTCATTGAAAAATTTTATAGAATTAAATTGGAACAAGAAAACACCTCACACATATTTATGATATTTTGAAGAGTCTCACACTCATTTAAATGGTTGAATTTTGTTTTATCCTTATTCCCACTATTATGATAACTACTATATAACTCAGGGTAATTCACAAAATTAGTTTCAAATCTCCAACATTCATCCATTAATGTAACGTTATATTATAAGAAACGTAACTAAACTTTCATAATTTGGGTTAAAAACTTTTTTAAATTTTTAAATTTTTTGAAAATATTTTTAAATTTTCGAAAAGGTTTTAAAAATACTTTTAGAGTTCGTTTTGAATGGAAATACACTTAAACTATTGAAAAGACCCAAATGAAATAAAATTGTTAAATTAAAATATAAAATTTTGTAAAATGTTGCGAAAAGAAATTAAGTAAAGATTTTTCCTTAAAACGTAATAATCTTAAACTTAAACCGTTAATATTGTCTAACTTCTCTAATTTTTCTTATTTTTTCTATACTCCCTTCAATAATAAAAACAAATAACTGCACTATGATAAGAATAAAAAGAACAATAGAAGGACAATGAAATTTTCTGACTTAAATGATCTAACAAATTTGTATATTAATAGTTTTGTGTGTATCAAATATACTTTTTTTTTTATTTGACTAATCATTATTTTAGTATGTTTTAAAGAAAAAAATTTATTTTGAAAATTTGTGGAAATTTATGTTTTAACTTTAAAATTTTGGTTTATTATTTTGAGTGTCGACAAAATTTAGTGTAAAAATTAAATAAATAAGAGTATTTTTTAGAAAAAAAAATTAAGTTATCTATGAACCTTTTTAATAGTTCAAATATATTTTTGAAAGAAAAATGTAACCGTAAGGATATATATATATATATATATATATATATTATTATCCCCATTTGAAAATTTAAGAGCATTTTTTAGACTTTTAAAAGGATAATGGTATTTTGGACATCAATTTCAAAGTTTAGAAGAATATTTTAAAATTTAGCCTAATAAAATTTTTGTCTTCTAGTATAAATTGGAGATGGAAAGAGTTGAACTATCCTCAACACATTTAATTATCAATTCAGATAAAGCTTTGGTTTAAACCGACCAATTTTTTATTTTACTATATTTGTAATAATATGGTTGTAAACAATTTTAAAAATGGTTATGGAAGGGTTCAGTAATATAAAATTGTTTAAAGAATAATGTAAATAAATGATTTCTTAGGTGAATGTCTATGTCCACTACTTTAGAGAGATAGGGATATAACCTCAGATAGATGAGTATTTCACTAAAAATAGACAAAGAGATTATCAAATATATTTGACCAAATCCCAACTTGAGTTATTACACAAACCAAACTTGAGTTACACTATTGCTTCTATTTGTTCTTTTTTTTTCTTCTAAAAAACAAAAACATTATGAATCTCTTTACTTTCTTCATGAGTCATTTTCTTAACACATCATTATGGACCTGAAATTATATTCTTTTGAAAATATTATTTGATGGAAAGTTTATTTAATTGATCAAACCATTAATAAAAATAGGCTTAAATTCCATGTAGCTATACATCATTTAGATTTAAATATGAGAGAAAATAATTTGTTTTTTTTAATTCAATAGTTAAGATAGTAATTGGTATCTTGTTGAAATTAATTACACACTTTTTTCCACAGTTGAATGGATATGAAATAAAATAGTGCAATTTATATGGGTTGAGTTATGCATTAATTCAACTCTTAGCTTAACCTATATTTACACAATTACAAAAAAAGTCCCCTTATTTATGTTAATTCTCTGAAAAGCCCCCCTCTCTCTCTCTCCTATTTATACAAGATGAACTCTAAAACTAATTTTCTCATCATTTGATATGTGGACATCATAAATTTATACCCACAATAATATCAATCATAAATAATCAAACATTTTAAATTCCAATATCATCTTCCCATTTTCTTTATATTATATATATATCATATATTTCTTTTTTTTTTTCCTTTAAATTATTCCTATTTGATCTCCTTCTCTTCCACTTCCTTCGGCGATATCATTATCCATTCATCAAAATCAATCACCGGGTATTTCACTTTCCGGGAAAATCTCTCATTTTTCTCAAGAAAATTTTCATTTCTCCTCCCCCATTCATGAACCTTCCTTTATATAGACCTCTCTCTCGCCTCCACATGTCCTTCATCCCCCATTTCTCCTCTTTATTCTCCCCTTTTCCCGACCTTCATCTCTCTCCCATGGCCGCCGCTTGTCTTCCCCTTTCCTCCGACCCTAATTCCTCTCTCAAAATCCTCAAATTCTGCCGACCCACTTTCTCCGATCATCTTTCTTCCTTGTCCATTTCCCCAAATCCCCAAAATACCCACGATTCTCTTCTCCCCCCTTCCTCTGACTCCGATCTCTGGTTCTTAATCCGTCAGGAAGCTTGTTCCGATGTCGAACAAGAACCCATTTTGTCCAACTATTACATCACTTCTATTCTCACACATGCTTCCATGGACAAAGCCCTAGCCAACCATCTCTCCATTAAGCTCTCTAATTCTAGTCTTCCCAGTTCGACTCTGTTTCAATTGTTTTCTGATGTTTTAACTGATGATGGTGGTGAGATTTTGCGATGTGCGGTTAGGGATTTGAAAGCGGTTAAAGAAAGAGATCCGGCTTGTATTAGTTATGTGCAGTGTTTTCTGAATTATAAAGGGTTTTTAGCGGTACAATCGCATCGAATCGCTCATAAACTTTGGTCTGAAGGGAGGAAAGTTTTGGCTATGTTGATTCAGAACAGAGTATCTGAAGCTTTTGCTGTTGATATTCATCCTGGTGCGAAAATTGGATGTGGGATTTTGCTTGATCATGCGACGGGCGTTGTTGTTGGCGAGACAGCGGTGATCGGAAACGATGTTTCGATTCTTCACCATGTGACATTGGGTGGTACCGGGAAGGACTCCGGTGACCGTCATCCGAAGATTGGAGATGGGGTTTTGATCGGAGCTGGAACTTGCATTTTGGGGAATATTAAGATCGGAGATGGAGCGAAGATTGGAGCTGGGTCGGTGGTGTTGAAGGATGTGCCACCGCGGACGACGGCCGTAGGGAATCCGGCGAGGCTGATCGGCGGGAAAGTGAATCCGATTAAGTTGGATAAAACTCCAAGTTTCACTATGGATCATACTTCTCACATAAATGAGTGGTCTGATTATGTTATATAGAGATTTTTGTTCTTCTTCTTCTTCTTCTTGTTTTTTTTTTTTTTTTTTTTTTTGGGTGGGGAGGGGGGAGTTCTTGTGTTCTCATTTTTAGCCATTGAATTTAGAGTTGAAGCTCTAGTTTCTGGTAATAATGGCTAAAAAGGGAGAGAAAAAGAGAACCCAAAAAGGTTAATATAGTTTTTTTTGTTTTTTTTTTTTAATAATTATTTTGGTAGGAAAAAGAAAGGAACCCCTGCTCGGGATTGTTGGACTTGAATTTGATTAAAATAATAGTTGAAAGTTTGAGTTATTCTCTCATTGTTCTAACTTCATTGAATTTCTATCTAATTTAGTATTTTCTTTTGAGTTTGTTTGGTGGGAGAGAAGATGTTGGTTTGTGGTTCACATAAGTTTGAAGTTTGGAAGGACTTGGGCCTCAACTTACTTTCTCTACACTAATAATTTGGCAGCCTCATTATAATTTCCGAATATTCACATGGTTCTTTTTTCTCTTTTTTCTAACATTACAAGTATTATTTAACAAAACTAAATATAAAAGTTCTATTTAGTCCGACTATTAAAGTCCCACTTGATAGTCATTTGTAATGCCCGAGTTTATTAAATGATAGGGATATGGTAATTAAAAGAATTGAAAGCTACTATTTATACCAATATTGTGTTTTGGAACTTCAAGTTCGAGCAAACTTAGCCTAAAGTAACCTTTTATTACATGACCTTTTTTAATTTTCCTATAATGTATACGTGAGCGAGGACAAAGCAATCTACAAGGTCTCTTAAATGTCATTGTCATCCGTTACTAAACCTCAATTCTAAGGGAGCGTTTGGGAGAAGGGTTGGATTATGGGGGTTAGGGTTATGTAATCCAACCCTCGTTTGGGGGAAGGGTTATGTAACACTAGTTTTAATTCCTTAACCCCTTCCTCAACCCTTCTTCAACACTTCTTAACCCCTTTTCAACTTTTCCTCAATCATTCTTCAACACTTCTTAACCCTTCTTCAACTTTTCCTTAACTCTTCTTCAACTCTTCCTTAATCCTACCCACATAACCCTTCTCTCAAACACATCTTATCATAACATTATCATAACACTTCCTTCATAACCCTTCCCCCAAACACATCTTATCATAACACTTCCTCCATAACCTTTCCCCCAAACACATCTTATTATAATCTTAGGTTTATCATAACACTAGGTTTATCATAACCCTAACCCACCATAACCCAACCCTTCCCCCAAACGGCCCCTAAATCCTTGATTGGGAGTCATATCATTTTATCTTTCTTGGTTTTTGAAAACCAAATCTTTTTTCTCTTCCTTTCTTACCATGATTTGGATATAAAGTTGAATTCTTTTCCAAAGAGAAAAAAATAGTGGTGTTTTATAAATCTAATTTTCAAAAACAAAATAATTACTAAACGACACAAATTTATTGAGAATTTATTGAGAATGTAAGATTAAAGTTAAACAATTAGCGAATATGAAATAAAATTCAAACATACGAATTGAAATGATATATTGTAACCATTAACCAAGATTTAAAATATCGATGTCAATGAAAATATCGAACCCTTCATTTTACCGTAAGTTAGATGAAAATATTGATAAAATATCGATTCCGACAGGTATTTCTAAAAAAATTGAAAAAACAAAAAATTCAGGAAAATAAATTCAAATGAGTAGATAAACATTTATTATTTTCAAATAAGTAAATATGTTTGTTATTTCAATTATTATTTTCAAATAGGTAAATATGTTTGTTATTTCAATACATTCGAAGAAACAATGTATCTTACCGATTCAATGAATGTAGTCACCTCCATTATGAACAAATGCAATCAAATGAAATCTATTGCATCTTATTTCAAAGAGTAACATTATGTTAACATCAATTGCATTCGAAAAGTCGCTTCTACTATCTTTCAAATGGACCAGACACTCGAAACGTCACAATCCCTAGATCAAAGGTAGTATCGAAATTCATAAAAGATATAAGGGTAATTAAAATGGTTTGAGATTCTTCCTACGTAGTTGTTCAAACGATGTTTTCGGAGAAACATACTTCGTGGAGTTGAGGTTCGATCTTTAGTATTTGATCGTTTGAGTTGTTCACACGAGGTGTGGTTTTCAGAGATATTGATTATGATGCCATATGTAGTTCGATCTCTAGTATTTGATCATTTGATTCTCTCTCGATTGGATACCTATGCTTGATTTGAGAAATCAGAACACGTGATGTTCTTGAAGTTCTTGTAGCATCAAAGGGGAAGAAAGTTTGAATCCTCAAAGGAACTTCAATTTTCAAGGGTGGTTGGCTTCAGGAGTTGGGGAGAATTCTTCCTGGATGTTTTGGAGTAAAAAATTTTCTCCCCCACAAATAAAAAGAATTCCTCTATTTAAGTTCTCTATTTATAGGGTACTCTAGTGGGCTTGGGCCTAGTTGGTCTATGAACCAGACCTATGGACTCAACCACATGGATTTGGGTCATATTTAGCATTTGGGTTAAATTAAACTCAATTAAACTTTAGCCCAAGTAAATAATATTTAATTGGACAAAAATAATTAATTTGATCCAACGATTATAATGAAAACATGTGGCATCATCAGAATTTGTCAATTATTTGTATATTTTTCGTCATTAATTTTGTAAATAACATGGTAAATTTGTGATTGATTCAAAATTTCTTATTCAACAGTAGCTCCTTTTAACATAGTAAAGTCATGGAGTATCCTTATTTTAGAGGAAATGAGGAGATTGACAAACGTGGATTTGTTGATATCTCTACACGCACTTGTCGCCGTCCGTCAAATGGGTGAGGTGTATTATGGTGAGGTGAGAAATAGCATAATAAAAACAATAATTTATTTTTCATTAAATAATTATTTTTTAATTAATAAAAAAATTCAAAAGTTTTTCTTTGAGGCATTGAGAGGCGAATCGTTAAGATCTTGCAATGCGTTGAGAGGTGAGTGTTGAGATCTTGTAACTAGTTGAGGGTCGAAGTGCACTGACCCCTTAACACATCGATCATTGAAGCAGTATGTTTTTTCACATGATTGTTGAGATGTTAATGCTCTTATGGCCATTGATATGCTATGAAACCTACTTCTATATATAGTCCATCTCATCGTCCTATTTCATATCATCAAAAAACTAATTACACAAAATTCTCTTTAAATTTCTTCGTTTATTTTTGTTTTCCATGCAAAGTCATTCACGAGTATTTGGTATTCTGATCGAATCTGGTGTAGCTCCAGTCAAGTATTAGGTTGTTTTATTGTGCAGCGATGTGACAATATTAAGAATTATTTGCACTTTAAGCAAAGCTGTGAAACGTCTTAAAGCGGGTGTGTTCTGTGACCCAACCTTTATCTAACAAGTTTTTTTTTTTTTTTTTTTTGCAACTAGACATTCTATCTAGGCAACCACCAATCTAAGCATTTTATCTATGCGACCACCAACCAAGGACTAAAGATCCATGGAGCGGGGCAGGGCCGAGGTTGCCACTCCCGTCCCCGTCCCCATCCCCACCTCTATTCCATTCCCCATCCCCACCAATTTTCTCTCAGGGAATGGGACGAGGATTCCCCCCGGGGATTCCATAGGGATTGGGTTCCCCACGAGAAAATATTTCTCGTTTTTTTAGTTTAATTTCATTTTTCAATCCACATTTACCTAAAAATGTATATACATTTCCAATGTAGTTTTATTTTCGATAGAATATTATCAATTTTCTTATTTGTTTATTAAAAAAAAAAGATTAAACTATTAGAAGATACATTTAAAATTCCATCCATAAAATTAAAAAATCCATACAAAAAAACCAAAGATCAATCCATAAGTATTCTAACCAAGTTTTTAATTACATTATAGTTTTGAAGACACAAAACATTTTCTTTTAAGAAAAGTTTACAAATCACAAAACAAGGCACAACATATACATATAATTTTTAAGAAAAGTTCACAACATAGAAATGAAATTAGGGAGAGAAATGGAATAGAGAAAAGAAGGAAAGTAAGAGAAAATCAAAATATTAGGCTTTTTTTTTTTTTTACTCTTTTACATATTATTAAATAAGTAAATAAGTAAATAAATAAATAAATAAATATTATATTTATATTTATATTTAATTATATTTTTGTTCGGGGTCGGGTCAGAGAATGTATTCCCCGTCCTCAGCCCCATGTTGCCAACAGAGAAAAAAATTTCCCTACTCCCTCCCCCATTCCCCATGTATTTGGGGATTCCTCGACCCATTTAGGGCGGGTCCCTACAAGGTCCCGACCCTGCAAGTCAAATGGACATCTCTACAGGCGATCGATCTCACATTCTATTTTGGTTTAAGTGGTACTCGTTCTGTTACAATCTCTATATCCAAACCAGACTTATTCTAGTGGGACCATGCAAAAATATCTTTGAACTTGTGACACAGGGTCACTAGATATGATTGATCCTGCTCTGAAGCCAAAGTGCCAATTTGCACTTCTTTCACTTTTCTAGTGTTCCCAAATTGATAACTTTCAAAGTCTCTTGATATGGCATAGTCTTCTTTTCCTCTTGCTCTATCAACCTTAGTAATTTAGGAGATATATCAACAGATTTATCTTCAGTTTTTTCATAAAAGTTATGTTCAAATAATTTTTTCCCTCGTAGAGATAAACAAATCCCCCCTATAGAGATTCGATCTAAACCAATTTTTTTCTTCCCCTTCCAAATGTCCAAAGGTCCCTATTTAATGACCCGGAGTGTACCACAAATTAAGAAAATTGAATAAGTATAAAATCAAATTAGATATTATGTCACACCCCATTCTAAGTTTTCCCCTCGAACCTAGATCGTGGTGTGAATCTACTCCTTTAAACAATCATTTTCAAACGTAAAATTGATAAAATGCTTTTCAAGAATTTTATAAAAATTCTAGCAGCAACTCCCCTAAAATATAGGTTAGCCAAACCTCCAAAGAGGAGAAATTTTTGCACTTCTATATATATATATGTATATGCAACTTTAGAATCCACAAGACATCAAGTGTGTCTCACCACACACTCATTCAAACAAATCTATAGGTTTTAGTAGAAAATCATATTCAAACTAGATATTACGTACAAAATAGTTTCAATCTAATGGGGGATCTCACCAAACACAAGTCCTCAGCCTCACTCTCGCTACATCTAACCCTTCCATGATATATTACAAAAGATAACTATATACATACAAAAAGAATAATAGAGATCTACAACTGATGACGAGAGTTCAACCAACGCTTGGCCCTTGATCGCTACCTGAGCGGGGGAGAAAACATTGAAAACGTAAGAAAACTCAGTGCGTGGCAAGTTTCTTAGAAGTAAAGCTCGTAAAACATGCTTAAATAGAAAACCTATAAATATGTAATAATGAAATATTAGTTGAAACATCATTATCAGATAGTCACCAATCAAACCAACAAACATATAGTCAATTCAACCATGACAAGGTGTCTAAATATATGGTCAAAGATAGCTCGCACATGACAAAAAATCATGCGACCAAAAGTAGCTCACGCATATTTAGTACCCACCACGATAGAAACCTCCAACAAATCCAATCCAACCATGATAGCATACTAAGTATACAACTCGGGAATAGCTCACGAGGGATCTATATCCACAAGGAAACACACGGCCAAACGGAGCTCACGCATACTTAGCACCAACCACAGTAACAACATCTATTCAATCCATTCCAACCATGAAAGCATACTAAATACACGACCTGGAATAGCTCACATGTGATCCACATCCACAAGGAAACACATGGCGAGCTCACCCATGTTTAGTACCTACCACAGTAACAACATACCGCTCCTATGTGTACATAGAGCCACCCACTATGGTTTAAACTAGGCCCGAAGCTACATCACAATCTACCATCCACATCCTCACCTAGGCTCAGGTTCCCTGATCTCCGATCACGACCTTTTTCAGCTCCGAAACCCCCTGACAACCATAGGTGACACTATGGAAACACATTCATGTAGCCTTAGGAAAATCACCTTCTCAATTACCATAGACATTGGTTAAACATATTTCAAACCAAGTATAATCAAAACTTGAAACAAAAATTTATAGAGTTCAAGCCATGTGCATTCTTAAAATCATGATGAACAAATACATCGTTTAAGTGTAACTGAAAACAGGAATTTGAAACTTGCTTTATAAAATTCGAGTCATTAACAGTCTTAAAATCACGATGCGTAAACACATTATTTAAAAATAAACGAAAACATGATCATAAAAAGTACAAATCATGGTAGTTTGCAAGCAATATCATGAGATAACATAAATAAGTATAAAGAAAGCTTGAAAATGAGCCACTCACGGTTAGTAACTCATTCCCCCGGAGTTATACGCTTTCCCCACTTCAATTTGTCCTAAAACAACGACCAATAACCCTCAGTTATCTTCGCATATCAATATATCCCAACTATCTCTAAAATACTTCATCATTACAACTCAAACTATTTATGGTTCAATGGGTCGAACTCTACTTTTCTTATTAACTTGTATCATTCACCACATGCTTTAAATTGAGCTAAAAATTTCCCTTTTGGACCCTTAAACCTCAATTTAAACTCCTAATACCACAAGCAAACAAGCTTAAGTTGTCTTTTAAAACAATATGCTCTTATACCCAATATCCGTACCTTAGAGGTTTAGATCCATTAACAATTGAATATCAATCTAATGAGTCAAAACTTAGGAACTTACCCAAACTTATCTAAAACGACCTTAAACGTGTTGATCAATGTTTCTAAGTCCTCCAAATCTTCGATCTTTCATACATAATAATATGGATAATATCAAGTTCATGTTAAAACTAAATGGATATTCATGAAACTTATCAAAATTACCCAAAATCATACCAAACACTTATCAAAGTAGCCTTAATCTTAATGGACAACATCCTAACAACTTTCTACTTCGAAAACAAGCATCCACCATCATAGGTTATTCAATTTTAACGCTTAAACTTAATGGGCATTCAAGAACTCAACAAATTTACTCTAAAACTTATCAAGAAGTTAACCAAGTAACCTAAACTTCAATGGACAACACCAATATTAGCTTCTAACTTCGAATTCTAGCTTTTAACATCATGGGTTATTCAATATTATCAATGAAGTTAAATGGGTACTCAACATCTGCTCCAAAAAGCTTAAAAACTTACCAAAGTTGTGTCAAAACCCCTAATTTCGAGCTTTCGAGTCGCTGGACAGCGACTCAAACTCCTCTAATATTTAAATCTAGCATTAAAATGTAATGGGTGTCGTGAAAACCAAGTCGAAGCTTAATGGGTAATTGAAACTCATCAAGAAATCTAACTAAAATAAAAAAGATTTACCCAAAACTTAGATCCAACGATAGGGAGTTGGTAAAGGACGATGTCAGCGACGATTCAACTTTTCGAATGACGACAAAAGATGGTTAAGTATAATACAGTTCGGCCAATGGAAAAACACAGGGAGGAACTCAAATAGTTTATGTCAATCGAAACTAACGACTTTAAAATATCGTGGTTTAAATATTATTCTTAGTGATAGTACCAAATATATTACACATGTTGTTGATGACATGGTTGACCGGGGATTTTTGGTATTTTCCATTGTTGGCCGTGGGCTTTTTCCATTTTTGAAATTGTTCTATACAGTGTAAATATTTTGTCGCTTTGTTATATTTTTCAAAAGACCCCTAAAATGTGATATTAAAAGATTTTGTCCCAAAAATAAATTGATTTTTTTCCTAAAATGATAAAAATAAATCAAAGGTGATATTAAAATATTTTGTCTAAAATAAATTGATTTGTTTTTTTTTTTAATGATAAATATACTCATTAATGGTTTTTATTTTTAACTTTTTATAAAATATTTTAAAACATAATTATTATAATATTTTATATTATTACAAAAATTTAAAAATCTTAGCCATTATTACACGGGTCTTTTCAAAAATATAATAAAGTGACAAAATATTAACACTATATAGAACAATTCCGAAAACAAAAAAAGCCCACAGGCCCATTGTGGAAAATATAAAAAATGTTTCGTCAACCACGCTGTAAACAACGCGCGTAATATATTTGGAACACGATCGTTTAGATTTGGCTATTGTTTGGTATACGATCGTTAGATTTGGTCGTTTAGATTTGGCTCAATTCTATCATTTAATTTTGTTAAACGATCGTTTAGTTTGTTTAAATTTGATTACACGATCTTTTAGATTTGAACCCAAATCTAAACGATATTTTTTTCAAATTTTGGTATACGATTGTTTAGATTTGGTTAAACGATTTTTTTTAATTCTTTTGGTACACGATCATCTAGATTTATCTACACAATGATTTACTTTTTTTACACGATCGTTTACATTTGGCTACTCCAATCTAAATGATTTTTTTCAAGATTCTTTATACACAATCTTTTAGATTTTGCTATTTTTTGTACACTGTCGTTTAGATTTGGTTACTTAAATTTAAACGACGTAAAAAAAGAAGAGGAAAAGAAGAAAGACGATCAAAAGATTAAACAACGCAAAAAAAAAATAGAAAAATAAGAAAGACGATGGAAAGAAATCGCAGCGAAAAAAAGAAGAGGAAAAGAAGAAAGACGATGAAAGAAAAGACGGAAGGATAAATCTTGAATATTTAAAAAATTGCTAACTTCATGGGCTTTGTTACAAGGGTCGTAAATAGTTTGGTGTTTTGTTATATTTATGAAAATTAACCTTATTACTATTACTATATATTTTTTAAATAATAAAAAAAATGTAGGATAAAAATATGTGGCTACAGGTAGGTTTATTTATTCGCTTCATTTATTTGCTTTGATTTTGGATTCTTAGAGTAGTGCTTATGGATATTGTTTTTCTTTTCATCTTCATTATCGCTTAAAGTGATTTTGATGCGAGATTTTTCAAAACGATGTCACCAAGAGGTGTAAGCGTATGTTTGATTCAATAAAAAAATGTTCATTGTTCAAATTTCTTTTATTCCAAAATCATTCATTGTTAAAATCATTCTAAGACACCATCAAATTCACATAAGTCTAACTGAATTAAATCTAGAGCTTTAGATTTTTTATTTACAAATTTATGCGAAGTCTTATTTATTTTAGCTTGACTACAATATTCACATTTATTAAAGTCAGAAAATGGGTGTTTGCAAAAATAACAAAAAAAATTATGATAATGAGGCCCATGTCACTATATTTTCTAAATTGAAAAAATAGCAAATTTAAAAGCGGATAGCCCTATGATATATCTAATTACTTGTCATATTTGTCATATCTACAATATGAAAAAAAAAAAAAAAAGGTGCTGTGGTTTGCTTTTTTCTATGGTTTTTTGTGATTGATGCGATTTCCCTTTATAAAATCATTCATGGTTAATTTTGGAATCATTTCCAACCTACTCATGTTGTTAATTATTCGTTCTTTAACATGAAAAAGTCTAGAATGCCAAACATTAAAAGAACACAACATATAAGCAACTCACTGAGTTTTATTCATATCAAGATTAATTTTGAACATTCCATCAGTTGCATAACCCTCCCCACAAAAACATTATTCTTAGTGAGAGTAAATAAATCAGGTTCTATAGTCTAAGTAAAGCGACCTTGTTGAGAATATAGCCCAACCTAGATTCTTCCTTATCTCTAAAGTATGTAGAACTTCCTTTAGTATGACAGTTTTTCCAAAGATGAACTTCAGCTCCCTTTCACCAATTCCAACAACTTTGGTTGTGTGGTGATCTGCTAGAAGTATATTTTTATGCTTTTCAGCTCCATTTCACCGATTCCAGCATCCTTGGTTTTGTGGCGATCCCCTAAGAGTATATTTCTATGCTATAGTTTCATTATAATTTTTAAAGAGACTAAGATCATGACAAACATGGTGTGTGGTGCCAATGTCTAGACACTAACCTTTAAAATCCTCGATCACATTTATTTTTGTGATTATGGAATGAAGTTCTTCCTTTGTCAGGTTTACATACATAGTAGGACGATTCCTGTTTCTACATTTTTTTTAGCTAAGTGACCAGGCTTATTACAATTATAGCAGAAAAATTGATACCACTTTTGGATTGGGGTTTCTGATTCTTTTAATTTTTCTAGCTGTTGGGACCTAATTCTAAACCTTCATCTTGTTCTCATTTGGCTTTAATCCATATTTTAGAGCGACAATGGAACTCTTTTTAGGAATTGCGTTAATCTATTCTTTTTGGTTTTGTCGCAGGCCTCCTCCTCAATCCTTAGGTGTGTTATCAAACTTTCCAAATAAAAATCTTTGGTCTTGCGCCTTAGCATGTTTTTGAAGTCCTTCTACAAAAGAGGTAATTTATCAATTAAAACAACATCTTCGAATTGTACATCTATAACCATACCTTCACTTGTTATTTCATGAGCAATCTTTTGCAGTTCATGAGATTGTACCTCTACAGATCGTTCATTATATTTGTCATATGGAATTTCAAGTATCGACTGACTGCATACTTATTCATACCAGCTTCCTGGTGTCATATTTCTTTTGTAAGACATCCCAAAGTAGCTCTTTTGTTGTGGACATCATATTGCAATAGTCATTCAAATCATGAATCAAACTATTTAAGATAAGATTTTTGCAAATAAAGTTATTTTCCTTCCATGCATCGAGTCCTTGATCTGTTGCTTGGTTTGATTAGTTTCTGAAAATTTTAGCTTCTCAGTGGTGCATGCACCGACAACTTTCTTTATGGTTAGAAAAAACAACAAACTATGTATGTTTCCATCGGTTATAGTATGCTCCTTCAATTCAGAACGGGCAGTTAAGATCAGTGGATAGAAAGTGATTTTGCGTTAAATGGACCCTCGTGCAGTAGAAAGAGATAACTTAAAATTGTTGGAACTAGTATTGAGAACAATGCATTGAATTAGAAGTTAGGCATCTGAATCTAGACTTTTAAAATAGAATAACGCCTAGTGGAAATTAACTTAAACGCTTGTAATGAGAATGTGTTTGGATGAACGATCTTGTCGCCTGAGTTTGGACCGGATGGATGGCAGTGGCATGTGCCAATGGAGAATCATCAAATCTTCATTTGTCTATCTACTCACCCCCTCTTAAACATGGGTACCCCTCGATGCCTAAACCCATAATTTAAGGTAAGAGTTTATAATAAAAGTTTCACGTTACAACCTTAGCAATGTGAAAATCACAGGTTGGATTAAACTATAAACATAAAATTTTCAAACAAAATTTTTTATCAACAAAAAAAATTCCTCATCTTTGCTGGAAACAACTAAAAAAGATGAAGGTAAATATTTTTCAAAACCACCCTTTCGATTTAGACATATATTCCGATTTTTGTATGTTTGTTAGGTCCAAAAAAGCCCACAACCACCCTGCTTTCACTTTTTTTACTCTATGCGTATGAATATTTGGGATACAATTTTAGCTACCAAAAAAGGGGTTATAAACTTACAATTACTCCATTTCTGCTTCACTTTTATGGATTAGGTTTAAGAGTGACTAGAAAAATAGGGAATTTGAAGTTTTATTTTAGATAAATGACAAAATTTTATTTTAATTGTTAATATAGTAAAATTGAAAAATGTAAAAAAAAATATTTTACAAAATTGCCTTAAATGTTTCCTAGCCTAGTAAAAAAATTCACCTTCCAAATACAATCAATCTCAAAATCCAAAATATCCCTAATTGAATGAGTCATCGCAAATCAAATCAACATTTTCTTTAAGTTTTCCCAAGCAAAACACTAAACCATCCCTAATTCCCCACCTCGATTCCCAAAATTCCCAACCAAACTTCATCTCCATGTCCATCTCAAGCTTTCCATCTCAATAAAATATATTGGCAGACGACGGATTCCTCACAAGACTAGAGACCCACAACATCGTTCATAAAACATCCACCAACGAAATAGTACCTTACCTCAACTGATAAAACATCATCATGTTGTCCTATGAATAAGAGTTCACAGTTGGTTCAGGATAAATATTAAGTTACCTAGGTCATGTCATTATTGAGAAGTTGAATACTATATTCTTAAATCCAATATGTCCATCGACATATGCTCAATTGTAAATTGGGAGTACTTTGAAAGCGAATCCAAAACAAATTTTACAGTACTCCTCAGCAGCATGTAGTTGAACTCATCAATGTCGAAGAGCATCCACTTGGTCAGGCAACGGTACCATGAATTGGTCGTGATATTATCCATCAAATTTTTCCTCTTTTAAAAAATAGCAACATATGCCTAAAGAAATTTAAAATGTCAATAAAATATTTTTAATAAAAAATTTAAATTATTATAAAACAAAAATATCATAACAACAAATAACTAAAATTACGATTTCATTAAGAAAAATCTCAAAAAAAAATTTTGAAAAAAAAACAAACTATTAATTTAAATTAACAAAATCTTAACGATATAAACAACAATAACAAATTATTATTAATATAAAAACAACAAAATCCTAACAACTTCAAATTAAATATATAAATTATTAATAAATAAATAATAAATTACAATTTAATTAAGAAATAAATTAAATTTTAAAAATACAACCAATTTCAAATCCCAACAAATTGAATAACAAACCATCTTTAAATTTATAAGATAGTTTTTCATCATTTAGAATTAGAAAATCAATAACATAATTTTTTGTTTTTTGGTCTTTCAAAAATATAAGCAAAATATTTATACCTTATAAAACACTTTCGAAAATAAAAAAAAAAAGAACTCAGATACCCACAATGGAAAATACAAAAAATGTCCTGTCAACCACGTACGTAATATATTCAGTGCACGATTAGGTTTGGCTATTGTTTGGTACGCAATCGTTTAGATTTGGATAGCCAAATCTAAACGATTTTTTTTTCAAGATTCTCTGTTAATTTGGTTACACGTTCGTTTAGAATTGATCATTTAGATTTAAGTAGCCAAATCTTAACTATTTTTTTCAAGATTCGTTAATACACAATCGTTTAGATTTAGCTACACGATCATTTAGATTTGGCTAAACGATTTTTTCAATATTTTTTTGGTAAACGATTGTTTAGAATTTGGCTACACGTTTATTTTTTTGTACACGATCGTTTAGATTTGCTACCCAAATCTAAACGATATTTTTTTCAAGATCTTTTATATTTAGTAAACAATCTTGAACAACCAAATAACAGTTTGGAAAAAAAAAAAGAGAAGAAATACCATGGAAAGAAAAAATAAATCAAAGAGAAAGAGGAGAAGAAAGAAGATAAAGGGAATGACAAACCTGGAATATTTAAAAAAATGATCAACTTCATGGACTTTTTCATTTTGTTACACAGGTCATAAACATTTTATCAGTTTGTTATATTTATGAAAATTTTCCATTTTTTTCTTCTAGAAAAAATATGATTTTACTATACGTTTGAAAAACACACAAGAAAAAAAAATCCTTATCCACCAAAACTAAACAGTCTTGTAAGTTGCTTTACAATTATAATATACTTAAGTAAATATTTTGTATTTGTTGAAATTGAAAAACAAATTTCAATATGCAAGATAGAAGGAAAGAAAATTAGTATATTAACAAAAGTGAAATAAATTAGACCATCTTGTAAATTGATTTATAATTCTAATATATAATTAAATAAATGCATAAATACTTTGTATTTGTTGAAATTGAAAAAAAAATAAATATATAAAATAGATAGAAAAATTTGGTGTATTAACAAAAATGAAAATTTAAGAAAATTTTACCATTCAAAAATTAAAAAATGTGAATATAAAATACCTTGTATTTTCTATTTAATTCACTGCCTAGAATCATTAAATACGTTGGGTACTGTGTAACAATCGATACAGAGTCAACAACCACAAAAACAAGACACATATAGATTGGAAGATGAAAATGGAACATATACCTCAACAACACACGCTAACGAGATGTCGGAAAAGATTCAATTCTTCTACTATAAAAAATAGTCTTTCTCGTTGAAATTCATTCGTTGTAAAACCGTAACAAAAATTTGTTTACAATAATTCTATTATTGTCTTTTTAGAATATATTGCTAAAAATGTAGTATAAAGAATGTAATTAATATACAAATAGTGGTAAACAAATAAGATATAGTCTACAAATTAGTTTAAAACAAATAACATAAACAACAATGTTTCAAAAACTTATACAAATACATATTTCCAAATATTTTTTAAAGATAGAATCGAAAGCTAACTATAAAAATCTATTAACAATTTTTTAAATATACATTATAAACACATAAAAAATAAATATATAAGATAAAGTTTAAAATAATAAAAGGGAAAAAGGTAAAGCTTATTAAAAATACTTATTTCGGAAACTCAAATTTACGTGTATTTTCGAAATCTAAACATATAATAATATTTCAAAATTTTTCTATATTAATTGAATATCATAAATATAAATTATGAACATGTAAAATATATATATATATAAATACAGTTCAAAATAACAAAAAGAAAAAAAATAAAGGAACATATTTTCAAAACCTGTTAGAAATACGTTACTTTGTAAAATCAATATTTTTGGAATCTAATTAAATTATGGATTAATTAATTATAGAATCTGTAAATCTTATTAATTATTAAATATATTTATTAAAGATTGAGTTTTTAGTTATGACATAATAAGATAAATTTGAGACATTCCATTAATTTAGTGGAAAAATTTCTGCAATTTTGTCCTACAAATAAATCTCAGGTTTAGTTATGATTTAACAAAATAATCGGGTTATAAAATATATTGTAATTTCTAAATCTGACTTCTTTTCCCTTTGATCGATCCATTAAAATACATTGTACTTTAAACCTACGAAATATCCTAGAATCTGAAGCAAAATGGGGATTAATAGACAACCATAAACCTGTGCATCCTAATTTGCTAAAAATCTTATTCCCATCCATTTTTGCTATATTTCCAATAGCCACCGCTAAATTTCCCATTCCTACGTATATCTCAGTTTACAATTTTGATATTTTTCTCAAAGTTTAGCTTAAGTCCCAAGAATGAGTCATGTTGTGAAAGGTGAATAATAGCTTGTTTATGAATCATGTTGGCATGGGCTTTTATCATTTCATTGTTCCACTCAAATAGACTTTAAATTCAGGCCCAAATATTCCTTATTTCCTTTAACCCATTATTACATTACATGTGTTACACATATGTGTATATATATTGAAATACATTAAATGATTTAATGAACTATACAAAAAAAAAAAAGGAACATGAAGAAATACTTATTAGGTGGGTCTAGGGCAATTGTGTTAATCCTCTAAACGAAAATTTTGTTAAGGCATTTTACACCATGAGCCTTTTTTGCTAACAAATTTCATAAAAGTCCTAAATGGGCTATAATTTTCACAAATGGATGGTCCAATTTACTTTATTATCCATTTACATTAATATATATAAAATAAAAAAAATCAAAAAGAAATTTGCAGGGGCGTTATACTCGTGAACAACAGGAAGTCATGGCACGTTTATGGTAAATTCAAAATAGCCGGAAAAATCATCTTCGTATTTTCAAAAACGCTCCCACTCTTCCATCTTCTTCACTTTTGAGCAAATATTAGGGTTTGTCTTCGTCCTCTCGAGTAGGACATTAGCTCTACATCAGCTATATGAACATCACACCATTGCAAAGCCATTTTACATTTCGATTAGTATAATTTTTAAGTTCGTATATCAAATATAATAGGGTATATTTCCTATATTTCATAGGTTTTTTCATTCTGGTACCAAAATACAAATAAACATTTTTTTAGAAAATGAGACTCAAGAAAACTTTAGGGTTTATTGACAATATTCAATTCTAGTGTGAAATTGAGAGTTCTAATGTGATTTTTTACTCTGAGAACAAAAATGCAGTAATGCATGCAGTATTTATTTTGTTCATAACTTTTTAATCTTGAAATGCTATTTTGAAAAGCAAAGGAAGTGTTTGGTTCTGTTTTTTTTTTAAGTTTGTCTCTGTTTCGACTTGAAGATGACTATTTTTTCTATAACCATCATTATATGGTCAATGGTAGTTTATATCGTATAATAATCTCTATATATATACAATTAAAAAAGCATGGTGCATAGGAGTGAGAGATGCCTAGGATCAAAGATGAAACCTATGAAATCGAACAAGGACGATCCAATAATGATAGACCATATAGAGGTATATGGTATAGTTTATGAAGGTATATTGTATATTGTATAACGGGTGAAACAAGATAATATATATATATATATCTCATAGGATGAAGAAAGATATGAAGAAGAAGTAATTAACTACGAACCGCTGCAAGCAGTATATCGAGGCGATGATGAACACGAATTAAGAGGACCAATAGAAACACAGATTGTGCTGTACGAGGAGAAGAAATATGTGAAACCGAATGTGGTATTTGAAACACTGGAGATAAAGATGCCAACGCATGACCGAGGGGAAGGTATTGTAGTATATATATTATCTGATATGTATTAAGGCTTGTATTATATTTTTTTGAAGATGAATGAAGGAGATAGATCATTTGATGTACCATCTAACGAATTGTTAGAGTCTGATGAGGTATACTTATATTTAGTATGGATGTAACGACTCAACTCTTTATACTAAGCTGAGGTCATTACTACTTAAAGGATAATAAAACTTTCTTACATCAAAATGGAAAATAACAAATTTTCATAATTAAAATCTCAAATACTCATTAAAATCATAAATAAAGTAGAGTAAGTAGAAATAAATCTCATACATAAAATCCTAGTTCGGATCCTATCTAATTTTAAAAGAGTAATAATGGCGGAAGCAAAATATTTTCCTATGGCACGCCACAGTCACTTCTTGTCATTCACTAGCTTTCTTTTACCTCTACCTCTACCTTTGCCTATAAAATTAAACATTAAAGAGTGAGAATAAAAAAATATACTCAGTAAGGGACCTACTACTAGTCCCGCTAGATGTCTGTTAACTTCCTATTAGAATCATGTGAAGTAGTATCCCTAAATAGGCACATTCCCAAACACATGCAATCTATGGTCCCGTAGGAACATCTCTGATCTTTGGTGAACCCAAAGGAACACCTAGGACAAAACTGGTCTTCAGTGAACACAAAGGAACACCTAGGACAAACTGGTCTTTAGTGAACTCGAAAGAATACTAAGACAATCGAGCTGTGAGTGACCCCATCGAGTCACTCCTATACATATCATCTCATACTGGACTGGTGATCTCATCGTATTACACAGTCATAAAAAGGTGGTGATCCTGAGGGACACCCATGTGGGTATGACTCTAATAGATAAAGCTAATAGTACCCCTATCCATAGAATGTAGCATAACATAACATCATAAGTATGACATGAATATTAATCAAAGCATTCTCAATCATGAGATTAATGTTGCATGCATTAACATCAACATCATCAATCATCATCATAAACATAAACACATTATGCATATTAACTATATCAATGCATAATGAAAAATTACATGCAAGCTCTTAACTCTAGTTCGAAAGTCAAGTAGGAGAATCTCTTACCTGGAGATTAGTTTAACCAAGTTCTAACAGCAATAGTCAAGCTTTCCCAACCAATGAAGTTCTAAACAGTAAGGGAGAATACTAGGTTCAATAACTTAACTAACAGTTGCCCTAAGACCCAAAATCAAATAGTCCAACTTACCCAAAGTTGAGGTTGAATCCAATTCAACCTTGACTAGGGAAAAATCAGAGTTATTAGTTCTTCCAATTAGAGCTAATCGAGCCTTCACAAAAAAATAACTCAATTTAATCCAAAATTAAATTATTTAAGGTCTAAAATTAATATCCCATGGGTATTACCCAAAACCAATTAAATACTTACCAAAACTTACCAAAATAGAAGGAAAAGACCAAAATACAAGCTTGCGGCTTGGCTAAAGGGATCGGCTTGGGCGCAGCTTGCAAGATAGGGATAGGCCGCATGCGTGGCTTGGATGTCAGGGGCAACTCAGCATTTGTGCGGGAAAGGCTCGGTTGGCGCGAACGACTGGCTAGCATGCACTCGAGTAGCAGCTTATAAAGATGGCTCGGAACCATGCATCAAAAGTGCGTCCGACGATAGGTGACGATGCTCGGCTTGACGGTCAACGATGGAGAAGACGTGGCGAAAGGCGAATGAATGACGAAACGCGATGAAAGGAGGACGACTGACAAAACGTGTGGTGAAGATCAGACGGACGACGCGATCGTGAACGACGCACGACGATCGACTCTTGACTAGTGCGTGAGATGGAGTCGAACGAAGAACGCAACTGACGGCGGTGGTGGAGCAAGGCCACGACTAGGACTAGGGTTTATGAAAAAGAAGATGAAATGAATAGTAACCTCACGCATCATGAGGTCCTATTTAAAGAAATAATAATAATAATAATAATAATAATAATAATAATATTATTATTATTATTATTACTCTTACTTTTTCCTTCTTTTCTCAAATTTTTCCAACTAAACAAAATAAGTATTCTCTTTCTTCATTTAATTACAACGAACAACCCCTTTTTAAACACAAATACATCTCTCCTCAATAACTCTTCCCACCAAATCTTCTTTTTATCTTCCTCAGAACAATATATATCCTTAAATAATTATATTATCTTCATAATATAGAGAATATAATTATTTTAACTTTAAATTCAATTAATTATATAATCATATATATAATTAATCATAATTCCCTCAAATACAATTCCCCCAACCACAATTCACTTAAAACAACCAATTCCAATCATAAATTCCAAATTTTAAATAAATAATCTAATTAATTCTAATTCCTACGAAATCAATAATTTCAACAATTAAATCAAATAACACCCAAATAATTTCAACATTAGTCAAAATTAAACTTAAGATAATTAAGATTTAAAATTACCTTAATTTGAGGTGTTACAATGGATTAAAAATGGTTTATTATACTATTAATTAATTCTTAACTTGTACATTAATGGTATTTTGTATTATACAAGACAATCTACCAATTGCAAAAAAGAGATTGTTCAAAGATGTATTGAAGGGGAAAGGGAAGACAAGTGAATCTGAAAATGTACGTGTGTTATCAAATTGAGTTGTATTTTTTTTTAACAAACAATACATTAATATAACGTTTAATTGATTATATGAAATGTAGGTATCGAAGAAGAGAAAGAGAGTGAGAGTCATTAAAAGAAGAGAAGAGAAGAAGGAACATAATAAGAAGGATAAAAAACTGAGAAGAAAACAGTGTTGGAAAAAGGAGGAACAAAAACTGTGCAAAAAGGAGGAGAAGAAATATGTGAAACCGAATGTGGTATTTGAAACACTGGAGATAAAGATGCCAACGCATGACCGAGGGGAAGGTATTGTAGTATATATATTATCTGATATGTATTAAGGCTTGTATTATATTTTTTTGAAGATGAATGAAGGAGATAGATCATTTGATGTACCATCTAACGAATTGTTAAAGTCTGATGAGGTATACTTATATTTAGTATGGATGTAACGACTCAACTCTTTATACTAAGCTGAGGTCATTACTACTTAAAGGATAATAAAACTTTCTTACATCAAAATGGAAAATAACAAATTTTCATAATTAAAATCTCAAATACTCATCAAAATCATAAATAAAGTAGAGTAAGTAGAAATAAATCTCATACATAAAATCCTAGTTCGGGTCCTATCTAATTTTAAAAGAGTAATAATGGCGGAAGCAAAATGTTTCCCTATGGCACGCCACAGTCACTTCTTGTCATTCACTAGCTTTCTTTTACCTCTACCTCTACCTTTGCCTATAAAATTAAACATTAAAGAGTGAGAATAAAAAAATATACTCAGTAAGGGACCTACTACTAGTCCCGCTAGGTGTCTGTTAACTTCCTATTAGAGTCATGTGAAGTAGTACCCCTAAACAGGCACATTCCCAAACACGTGCAATCTGTGGTCCCGTAGGAACATCTCTGATCTTTGGTGAACCCAAAGGAACACCTAGGACAAAACTGGTCTTCAGTGAACACAAAGGAACACCTAGGACAAACTGGTCTTTAGTGAACTCGAAAGAATACTAAGACAATCGAGCTGTGAGTGACCCCATCGAGTCACTCCTATACATATCATCTCATACTGGACTGGTGATCTCATCGTATTACACAGTCATAAAAAGGTGGTGATCCTGAGGGACACCCATGTGGGTATGACTCTAATAGATAAAGCTAATAGTACCCCTATCCATAGAATGTAGCATAACATAACATCATAAGTATGACATGAATATTAATCAAAGCATTCTCAATCATGAGATTAATGTTGCATGCATTAACATCAACATCATCAATCATCATCATAAACATAAACACATTATGCATATTAACTATATCAATGCATAATGAAAAATTACATGCAAGCTCTTAACTCTAGTTCGAAGGTCAAGTAGGAGAATCTCTTACCTGGAGATTAGTTTAACCAAGTTCTAACAGCAATAGTCAAGCTTTCCCAACCAATGAAGTTCTAAACAGTAAGGGAGAATACTAGGTTCAATAACTTAACTAACAGTTGCCCTAAGACCCAAAATCAAATAGTCCAACTTACCCAAAGTTGAGGTTGAATCCAATTCAACCTTGACTAGGGAAAAATCAGAGTTATTAGTTCTTCCAATTAGAGCTAATTGAGCCTTCACAGAAAAATAACTCAATTTAATCCAAAATTAAATTATTTAAGGTCTAAAATTAATATCCCATGGGTATTACCCAAAACCAATTAAATACTTACCAATACTTACCAAAATAGAAGGAAAAGACCAAAATACAAGCTTGCGGCTTGGCTAAAGGGATCGGCTTGGGCGCAGCTTGCAAGATAGGGATAGGCCGCATGCGGCTCGGATGCTGAGGGTGACTCCCGTGCGTGGCTTGGATGTCAGGGGCAACTCAGCGTTTGTGCGGGAAAGGCTCGGTTGGTGCGAACGACTAGCTAGCATGCACTCGAGTAGCAGCTTATAAAGATGGCTCGAAACAATGCAACAAAAGTGCGTCCGACGATAGGTGACGATGCTCGGCTTGACGGTCAACGATGGAGAAGACGTGGCGAAAGGCGAATGAATGACGAAACGCGATGAAAGGAGGACGACTAACAAAACATGTGGTGAAGATCAGACGGACGACGCGATCGTGAACGACGCACGACGATCAACTCTTGACCAGTGCGTGAGATGGAGTCGAACGAAGAACGCAACTGACAGCGGTGGTGGAGCAAGACCACGACTAGGGCTAGGGTTTGTGAAAAAGAAGATGAATGAATAGTAACCTCACGCATCATGAGGTCCTATTTAAAGAAATAATAATAATAATAATAATAATAATAATAATAATAATATTATTATTATTATTACTCTTACTTTTTCCTTCTTTTCTCAAATTTTTCCAACTAAACAAAATAAGTATTCTCTTTCTTCATTTAATTACAACGAACAACCCCTTTTTAAACACAAATACATCTCTCCTCAATAACTCTTCCCACCAAATCTTCTTTTTATCTTCCTCAGAACAATATATATCCTTAAATAATTATATTATCTTCATAATATAGAGAATATAATTATTTTAACTTTAAATTCAATTAATTATATAATCATATATATAATTAATCATAATTCCCTCAAATACAATTCCCCCAACCACAATTCACTTAAAACAACCAATTCCAATCATAAATTCCAAATTTTAAATAAATAATCTAATTAATTCTAATTCCTACGAAATCAATAATTTCAACAATTAAATCAAATAACACCCAAATAATTTCAACATTAGTCAAAATTAAACTTAAGATAATTAAGATTTAAAATTACCTTAATTTGAGGTGTTACAATGGATTAAAAATGGTTTATTATACTATTAATTAATTCTTAACTTGTACATTAATGGTATTTTGTATTATACAAGACAATCTACCAATTGCGAAAAAGAAATTGTTCAAAGATGTATTGAAGGGGAAAGGGAAGACAAGTGAATCTGAAAATGTACGTGTGTTATCAAATTGAGTTGTATTTTTCTTTTTAACAAACAATACATTAATATAACGTTTAATTGATTATATGAAATGTAGGTATCGAAGAAGAGAAAGAGAGTGGGAGTCATTAAAAGAAGAGAAGAGAAGAAGGAACATAATAAGAAGGATAAAAAAGTGAGAAGAAAACAGTGTTGGAAAAAGGAGGAACAAAAACTGTGCAAAAAGGAGGAAGAATGAAAAATAAAAAGGTATATACAATACATGTATATAATATTTTTTTTAACATAAAATTGCACTTATTTATCACTATAAAATGGTATTATTATTTATATTATTATTATTATTATTATTATTATTATGGTTTCACAAATATACTGTGGAGAAAAAAAAAGGGACAAAAAAGCGTTGTCATAGAGGATGTTTATGAGGTAGTATTTATGTTATAAAAATATACTGACTCCCATATGATATAGTAGTATATATTAAGTATACATTGCATGATATTTTTCCTATAACTTATGTTTGCAGGGTGCACCATTGATCCTGCAAATGAGTAAATGGTCGAGGGTCCAAAAACATAACATTTATGCAAGAATAGAGGTCCTTAGAAATATTACAAGGAAACTAAATAGTGCACAATTAGAATCATTTAGAAAATCATCATTTGGTAGTTTCCTAAACCTGAAAATTTCAAAATTCCAGAGTCAACTATTATATCACATTATAAGACGTCCCTGTACATTGACGAAGGAGGGATGAACTGTGGTTCAACTTTGAAGAAACTTTAGCCAAATTTGGTATTATGGAATTCGAAGCAATAATTGGTTTGAATTGTGGTTTGTTGCCCTCAGTAGATATTTCAAAGGTAAAGGAAAAATTTTTGGCTAAATATTTCAAGAATGAAGACCCTGTTTCGAGGTTAAGGGTCTCATTTCTGTTTAATGAGTCAAAAAAAATGGAGGAGGAGGATAAAGTTAAGATGGAAAAAATATACTTTCTTGAGAATTTTTTATTGGGTAAACAGTTCACCACAGGGGTAGATTTAGACCACATCAAATTGGTCAATGATGAAAACCAATTTGATGCTTATCCATGGGACAGAATAGAATATAATGTTCTATTAGATTCTATCAAGAAGTCTATCAAAAACCCTTCTGCCCTAGCTGTTGGCATATATGGATTTGCCTTCTCTCTTCTAGTATATGTGTATGAATGTATACCACTACTGAGTGGACCTTCCATATTTTGTGCGCAAAGAATAGATGAGAAGAATATATTCATGCTTAATTAGGTTGTTGACAATTACCCATAATAGAAGGACGACCTTACAGAGAGGGTCTTTGACAACAAGCAGGTTTGTTGATATTACTAGATATTTTATAATTACTGTAAATATTATACATGTACCTATATTTATGTTGTATTATTTTTTTCATGTCATTCTTGCAACAGTTTGAATTCAAGGTCATGTTTCCTGAAGAAGATTTTGTGGAACAAAGCACATTCCATGAAAGGTAAAGTACAAAGGAAATTAAAAAAACAATTTGAAAAAGGAGAATGCTCAAGACAAGCTACGCATATGAATGTGGAAGTTCCTGAATAATTCCTAAAATATCAAGAATTAATTATGACCAGCAATGAAGCATTGAACTAGAAAATGGACAAATTGCTTATGGAAGTTGAAGGGCTCAAAAAACTGTTGAAAGAGAAAAACAGTACAACAATGGAACAAACTGAAAACAGAGAAAGGGATGACAATGATGGGAATGATAGAGGTAATGGTTTGAGAAATAATGGTGAAGAAACCTAATTGGGGGATAAAGATAGTGAAAAAGAAGGACATCAGATATTTTATACATATACATATATGTGGTTGTACTTCTATTATTACTGTATTTTTTACATACTTACTGTAATGATGACCAAGATGGACAAAATGCAAATGAAAATGAAGAATAACATGTATATTATCAATAGAAGTAGATGTGATAATACTTTATTATATCATATAATTTTGTATTGCTCTGTTATTACATACTAACTATCATGATGATTAGAGTGGCCAAAATGATTGTGTTGTTGACATTGTATATAGCACAACTCTACTGAAAGAAGTAGATAATTTTGAAAAGGAAGCAATCAAAATGAAAGTAAATATGGTTGTAAATATAGTTATTACTTTTGAATTTATATGTAGTGTGAAATATTTAAATTATGTTTAACGTACCTTATGTCGAAGAAGAAAAATGGAAAAAGCATTTGTTCAGAAAAATGTAGTTGGGAATAGTGCTATAATTATTGTACATATATTTTTTTATGTTCTCAATATGTATGGCATAATATGTGAAATATACAATGTTAATTCTTGTCTGGAATAACAGGCTCGAGGAAGAGATATATTTGCTTATCAATAGGTTGTGAGGAGGAACATGAGGAGAGGAACTCTACCTTCATGGATAATGAGATCTCCGTTCACAACAAAATTTAAATTGACGGAGCTAAAAAAGAAAAAAAGTAGAGTTACATAGTGAAGGGTTTCAAGGACCAAGTTTTAAACTACTCTTACAAGGACTTTAGTATATTGAAGTTGAATAGAATAGACAAAGTCATGAAGGTTGAATGTAGAAACATGTGTTATTTTGATTTTATTATGTTTTGGTTAGTTAATGTTTTGGTAATTTTCTTTCTGATTTACAAAAGTAAACAGCTAAAGAAATGTATGTTGTTAAAATGATTTTATAGGTTGAATGATGAATCTATTTAAAGGAACATGGATGAGTTGCATGGTGAAAAATATAGTATGTATGTAATGTATGTTTATGATGTAGCAGCATTTATCAGGTTTTGGAACATTAAAGGAATTTGATGAGAAGCTTGTTGAATACGTTAAATTGGTTTTATTATCGTATATTACTATGTATATAACATTTTGTATACATTAAAATTGGACATATGTTAAATTTGCTTATGTATATTAATATTGAATATATATTTGTCAGATAGGTACTTTTTTATGAAAGTTTTTAATTTCCAAGGTGAATGGAAAGAAAATAATCTGGTTGAATAGATGGAAAATGTTTAAGATTGTTTATGTAAAGTACATTTGCAATAATATTACGTATATAATAATTCAATGGCAAATTATTAAATAAAAACCTATGGAAAATAATGTAAAAAACATAGGTAGATATGAAAAATTCTGGAAATTTTTGGAAAATTATGGAATTAAATATTGAATATTGAAGTTTAACAACATTGAAATTTAAATATTTAAAATAGAATTATGAAACAACATAAATAAAGAAAAATCTAGTTCAATAAGGAAAGTTTGCATCTCTTTCAGTTATGATCAACACGTCCACAATGGTCACATTTAACGCGTCTCTTAAACTTCATTTTAGAAGAAATTCTAATATTCTTGGGTCGACCAACTACATGTTTTACATTCGATGAAAGGATGACAATCGACATAACATGGTCAGGTATTTGCCATTATCGATGATTGCCTAAGGGATTTATTAATCCTCTATATATTGAACTCAAAGTGTTGTTCAAATAAAAAGGTAACACATATGACTTAATTGACAAATGCTTCATGGTGAAAACAGCATATGCATGTGCACAAGGTATTTCCAATATATCCCACATTCTGCAACTACAAACCTTCGAAGGTAAATACACCACATATTGAGTGGTGTCATCGATGACCTGGTATTTCATATTGTTAACCAGATTAACCTACATTGGAAATATATACCACAATTATATAGTGTATATATTTAATATGTTGATGTATATGCAGAATGTGTAAGTAAATATAAATGCAGCATACCTTTATTGATCGATTGCGTTCAATCTGTTCCCTTAATATACCTTCAATTATTTTTGTAAAATTTGTAACTTGATAATCAGCTTCATGTTCCCTTAGTTCTTTTTTTGGTTGAGGCAAACCGAGACTGACTCAGTATGAAAAGCATCCTGGAGGCAAAAGAGAAGAAAAGAAGGAGATTTGAAGAAAGACTATTAAGAAGAAATCTCTTATAGAATTGAGTTGAGTTTTGAAATTACGTATTGAGTTTCAAGAGTTTTCGGTGATGTTAGTAGATGGTATTCAAACCATTGATTGTCTATTCATGTCAGCATTACGAATAGAGATTATTCTGTTAGCATAGTGTCCTTACCCATGATAAACAAAAATTATTTGTGACTTTCAATTTTGATCTAATCGACATTCTTTTTTATTAAATAGTTATGAAACTTGCTTGAACATGAATAACGCCCTTTGGTATTCTATACGTACTTTTACGTGAGCTAATACGTCCATTTCTACGTGAACTGATTCTTGGTATGGCTTTTCTCATATTTTCTCATCTTATAAATCTAAGTCGGAGATATATGGATATATCAATTTCATGTCAAAATAGATCCTTTCATTTCTAGTATATTGTGGGTGGCCTTTAGGGGTCTTTTTTTTATATATATATAAAGGTTATCCTTGTCTTTGTTTATGTCTTGGATTGGAACAAATTACCACAATTCATCTCTGCCTACGGATCAGGCGATATTTTTCAAAAAAAAATTCGAATGGAGGCCCTTATTTTCATTTTTTTGATTCCTTTCCTTAATTCCAAATCTACTAATTGGAATAAAATGAGTTTCTTGAAATTTTCATTCTTCGATCAAAAAACCAACTCTGTAACATCATTTGCAAAACCTCAAGCATGGAACATATTGGTAACTCCCTAGCCTTGATCATGGTAGAATTCAAACTCTTAGATATATTAGTGGTCATGATATTATATCTCCTATGTGGTTAGTACGCACGAGACCATCTACAAAAACCAATGGATTGAAGCTCCTCACGTTTACCAGGGACAGAAAATTCCAACAAACGCATCTCGTGTTCAAAGTCTACAATATTATAAGCCTTCCAACATGCATGAAATACGGTATCGACTATTCTTTTATACTTTAACTTCAGGTTCCTAAGTAAATGAACAAGGCACATGCAACGTAGAACGTTGGGAAATACTACCTCTATGGCTTTGCATATATTTTTATGTCTGTCAGATACTATTACAATGTCATTCCTCACACCTATAATTCTCTTCAATTGGTTGCAAAACCACGTCTAAGAGGAATCGTTCTCAGAAACGACCACACAAAAGGCTAGTGGAAATATTTGATCATTGGCATCAAGTGTTGGAGCATCTAAAAGAGTACCATCGTACTTATTCTTGATACTTGTTCCATCAATAGAAATTATTGAACGACAATGTCGCCAACCAGAAATAGAAGCAGATAATGTCATAAAAAAGTATAGAAATCTACGGTCGACATCAACTTTAAAGTTTGTATTCAACAATAGAACCTATGAACATTAAAAATATGTACCATGATGGTAAGAAACTTTAATAAAAATAAATTACATATATAATCACGTATACTGTCAATATACCTGGGTTGTTGAGTTTAAACATACAAGCAAATTTTAGTATCATCTTCTGGAAGCCTTCAGAGATCCTCTGATCTCATCCAATGTAGCCTCACGTGCATGTCATGCGTTTTGGTAAGATATGCTTAAACCATGTTCAGCACGAAAGTAATGAACTATTTCTTTGGGAGTGAACAATTCAGAATCAGCTAAACTTATTTTGTTCTTTATCAAGTCCTTGATAACCATAAAGGTAGCCTATCTATGATCTGCTAGTGGAACATCTACTGACTTGTATGTTCAGAATCGAACCTAGTAAGAACCCATAATGTCATATCCCCATGAAAACAACAAGAAGCACACAATGACCATTTGCAATCTTCAATTATGCACTCCAAAATCAACACTTCCTTGTTTGATTTCACTGTAACGTATTGAAAATTGTCTCTAATAGCAATACATGACTTGCACGGACTGTTTCAACAAAGATTTGGGTGAAAACATGTCATGGATTTTTAGTGCAAATTTGGAATCTACCTTAGACATATCTATGTTTTCAAAAAAACGGCCCTCATCTGAATGAATTTCAGTTTGAAATGAACTTAAAGACGATAAACCCAAAGAAATCGCTAAAAAGCCAACAGAATGAACAATAAAGGTAATATATTGCTCAACATTCGATGTTATTATATGATAAACTCATTTAACATTGTTATAATTTGTTATAGCCAAATTCTTCTTAACACATTCTATAGGACCTAGGCAAAGGTATATATCAATATTGTTCATATCAATAAAACTGTCTAACTTGGATCTAAGGATATTGTACAATTCTTTATAGCACATATGTTCATTAACTATTATTTCGGACACACTAAAACTAACGTAATTGTTCGATTCATTTAAAAAACCATTGAAATAGACTGCAATTTTGGTCTTCTTGCCAAAAAATATTAGAAATATATGTCACTAAAAAATTATATTGTAAATAAGAAAGGGTATATATATACTAAATCACAGAATAAACATATCATATTTTTCGATTACTATATGTCACTATATATGTCTTATTGTATATATGAAGTGGTATACATCTGTAACCAATATTACGGAATCAAAGGTTAAAATGTTCTTGGTAAACTACGATGTAATGGAGTGACGAAAAATATGAGGAATTGAGGAAGACAACTAACCAAAAGTATGAGGAGAACAAAAGGACGAAATAAACTAAAAAATTGATGAACGAAATCGGAATCGGTGAAGAACGAAATATATATACTTGCAATTTATCGGTGACAGAATCGGGCTTGCTTGAAGATACCATAATTGATTGCAGAAACTACTAGAATTGATGAAGAACTCGTTGCCGACACTGGATGAAAATTATTGATGATTTAGGTCGTGATGAGAATAATATGAAATATTTATTATACGATTATAGCTTTTCTCTAAATTATTTCCATATTAGAAGAGATCTTTTGTATGATAAATGAAAATCAATAATAAATGATAATATAACTTGATTATAATTAAAATTGTACGTTAATTAATAGAATAAATAAGGAAGTCATAAATTACATAATAATGAACAAATATAATGTAAATAAGAAAATATATTGGGTTTAATTTCATATATAGTTAATATTTATGATAAGGTTAAAATTGTCCTAAAAATATAAGAAATTCTAATTAAGATAATAAATTTTATTTTAGAATATTTGTGAAATTTTTTAGTCAAACTAGGTCTTTTTTTTCCCAAATCTTTCCTTAACTAATTAAGAGAGGGGTCAATTGTCCTTTAATTATTCATCGAATTCAATAATGGTAATCAAGCTAATGTGTTATAGCATTTCTAAAACATATATGTATACTGTACAGAACACATCCATATATGTCTGTATTCTTTTACTATATAATTCCTATTTTGATTATTATAAACATTTTAAAAGTAATAATTTTTATTTTAGTAATTCTTTATGGTTTTCTTTTAATTTTAAAATTTATCATAATATATATTGTCAATATAAACCAAATTATTATAACTTTAAATGAATCTCTTACTCATGTTTACTTCATTCCCTAATTTTCCTAAAATTCTCTAGCAATATCTTTCATACTTTGCTTAAACAATTTCTTCATTGTTCATGTTTTTATACACACTTCGAAACATAGAGGATATTTATGTCAACAAAACTACTATTCGTGCATATATTTAAATCTTAACTATATTTTTCTTTTGTTGAAGAGATAAATCTTAAGAAAATAAGTATTTATAAAGCCAATACAAAACCCAATTTCTCAGCGCAAGAAATATAAACAACACACAAATGAATATGAGAAGATAAATAACTAATTGTTTTCATTAATTATCATGAAAGAGAACAAATACATACATTACTAGAAAAAATGCCAACGATGACAGTTAAACGTTGTCAAAGTTAAATTTCGTCGCAGTTATTTGTAGTCATTGTTCCAGCAATCAGTCTGAAAAACTATCACAATAGATGTTTTTCATGACAGAAAATAAATGTCACGAATCTCTTATTGATGACAGATAATAACTGTCATTAATTATATTTTATGACAGATAATAAATGTCATTATTTATAATTTATGGCAATGATTAACTATCTTCATTTCACCTATCACGACTTTAATTGACTGTCAAGAATACCTTTTTCATGACAGTTTTTTTTTTTTAAAATTCAAATGTCATAGTTTTTTTTTTTTAAAATTCAAATGTCATAGTTTTTTTTTCATTCTCTGTTTTTCTTACCCTATTTATTCTTTTCAGTTCCTGTTTTTCTGGCCGCCCTGCCATTACGACCAATTCAAGCACAAAGTACTATACAGCACACTCAGATGGAAACAAACCGTCAACCCTTTAATATATATACGTTAACATACATTTTGTAATATTTGTGCAATTGTTTGTAAAGGGTTTGTACAATGATAGAATGAACATACATGTTTTAGTACCAACAAGCTATTTAAGTAAGTACATTTCAACCAAAATTTTGCTATCAAATTTACAAAAAGACCTATAAATCAATCATGGATTCACTGCTCCAATAAATTCTTGCCAAATTTAATAAAAAAACAAAATAAATTTTAGAATATGACTGTACATGTTAATATAAGAAAAATAGACGACACAAATGCAAACTTACATCATATAATAAAAATGATGGATAATGAATACAATAATTAAATCATAAAAAGATTCTAGAACTTATAGTGGGAAAATTATATTTCCACTCCCTAACTTCATATTACTTTATTGTTTGACTCTTCCAAAAAATCCACCATAATCTATATTTATATCTTTCTTCATTGTCTTTTCTCTCTCATTCCTTGAGAATATTAATCTCAACCAACCACTCATCATGCATATACTTAAATTCCAACAATGTCCCGGGTATCATAATTGCATCATCAATTGTGATGTTAGGGAAAAATACATCAAAACTTCACGTTTTTTTCTCTCGTATTAACTCTTTTATATCTCTTTCAACCTTTCAAATTTTTTCTTTTCAAATCTTTGATTATAAATATCTTTCTTTTCATTCATATTCACAAGTTACAACAAAATGCTAAGGATGAAAAAAGAATGCTTTTCTATTCTCTTCTAATTATTTTTATTATTTTGTTGTCTATTTTTTTTATAGAAGTATGCTTGTGTATATTCCTTCATTTATAGGTTTCTTTTTAGTACACAACAAAAGTTAGGGAAACTTAAACCACCAACTTTTGACATATATATATATATATATGCTTGTCCTCTTTATGTTTAAATCATGTAATATTGAGAATATTTTTTTTAATGTAACCATAGGAATTTTGTTCATGTTTTTTTCTTCATTTAATTTTTTTTATTAAAGCTATTTTATTAATAAAATGGTTGAATGACTTATACTTTGATTTTGTTCAAACAATGTAAATATTGTTAGAATTTATTAAGTATATATAAAGTAATAAATGTGTAAAACAAGAAATATTAAAGTCTTTCATTTAAGTTTTTACCTACAAAATCATTAAAAAAATTATGATATAATAAGAATTAATTAAGTTGTTCCAGTACTAATTAATGATTTACCTAATGACATTGTTTAGCAAAAAAATTATAATATAATTATGATATTTATTTTATTGAATCGTTTGTTTTTATAGTAACGGTGCATGTCTATATAGTTGAAATATTCGATTTCACATTTGCATCAGAAAAGTACAATTTCATTTCAAATTATAATTAAAATATAAAAATATTTTAAGATAGTATATTGTGATATTTATAAATTTATTATTCATTTTTCACATAGTACGATGTGAATATAAAAAGGATATAAATATAAAAATATTGAAATGACTATTTTTCAATTTGATTAAGTTAAGTTAAAACTATAAAAAATTTTATGTGTGATTTTCACGTGTGATACATGAGTTGTTTACTAATATAATAAAAATGACGGTTAATGAATATAATAATTTTAAATCATTATGGAATTCTCTAGGAAGATTATATTTTCACTGCCAAACTTCATATCTACCTCTTATTCCTTAATTTTCTAAGAAAACACCTTAATCTATATCTATATCTCTCTTCTTTTTCTTTTTCTTTTTTCCTCAATAGTTGAGAATATTAATCTCAACAACCTACTCATCATGCATATACTTAAATTCACAATTTTTTACTTAAATCCTAACTATTGTTTCTTAAGGGAAATTGTGACAAACAAATCATATTTATTAAAATCATTCATGGTTACTTTAAGTATATGCATGATAAGTAGGTTGTTAAGATTAATATTCTCAACGATTGAGGAAAAAAAGGAGAGATATAGATATAGATTAAGCGATAATGAGACAATATGAATGAACCAAGGTCTTTTTCAAATGATATCTTGAAAACATGAAAATATGATTAAGAAAAATTTAAAATATGATTAAGAAAAGCTTAAAAGTACTGAAAGTTACTATCGATACCAACAAGGTACACCTTTCTTTTCGATGATCAATCATAGAAACTCCAAAGTTAAATTGGGTGACCTGCAAATTTTCCTAGTATGCTGTAAAAAGTTGCCGTATTTCAAGCTATTCAGTTTTGCCGAAAAAAAAATTGGGATGGTTGGTTAATTTGGAGATTGTGGAGTAGTTTAAGTCATTGTCCACCAAGTTTGAGTTTATTTCTAACGAGGTTTTGGGATGGTTGGTTGGGATATATTGAGGTAGTGGCTTGAATGTATTAAGATGTATTTGAGAATGGGTTTTTGCTTTGAAACTATGAATGCATTTTGATTATCTTTGAAAAAACAAATGTTAATACATTTTTTATAAAAACCTTTTCTTTAAAATGAGTTTAAAATTTAAACACTTGAATCATAAGTGTTTATATACATAATTTTGTTTAAAAACTCATTTTTTTCGAAATATGGTTTTTTTTCTTTAAAATGGATTATTTTTCAATCTCATTTTTTAAAATGCATTTTGAAAAGTTACCAAATACCTCAAATTTTTTTAAGGGGGTGTTTTGGGGAAGGAAAGGAATAAAGAAAATGAGGGATTATGAAAAGGAAAGGATTATAATAATTCTTGTTTGATGGGAAGGAATGAGTGAGAGGATTGTAACGACCCAACTTTCCGGACTAAGTTGAGGTCACTACTCAGTACCAAGGCTCGACCACATAACACATAAACTCATAAAAGAACCGGTTACGATTCATTAAAAACGTTTTAGAAATAATACAACCAAAACAGTTTCGGGCCCTATTTTAAATCAAAAACACGAGAGTTCCAAAATACAGTACTCAACTCATCAACAACAAAATCACAACCAAATATTCTAAACATGACTCGACCCGAAAATGAAAATAACGAGTAACAAAATACATCAGCGGAAGCATAAAGAAAACCAGACACGTCCATATGGCCTTCACGCATCCTTCTTGCCCCTCGTCGGTCTGCCCCTCGCTGTACCCTTACCTGAAAAGTTAAAGAGGAAAAATGGTGAGTATAAAATATACCCAGTAAGGGACCCACTACTGGGCTCGTTAGGGAACAACAGTTAACTTCCTATTCAAAGGTACCCTACGTAAACAGTCTAGTGGTTCCATATAACGCACACATCACTCTCGTGATCCCGAAGGATGCACGTATCAGTCTAGGGACCCCAAAGGATACACCTATAAGTCTAGTGATCTCGAAGGACGCACATATCAGTCTAGTGATCCCGAAGGATGCACATATCAGTCTAGTGATCCTGAAGGATGCACGTATCAGTCTAGTGATCCCGAAGGATGCACGTATCAGTCTAGTGATCCCGAAGGATGCACATATCAGTCTAGTGTACCTTACAGATATATGTATCCTTCGGGATCACTACCCCATAGATGAAGCTAACCGTTACCCCTCAGTCCATACTAAACCGTTTACAACAGTCACACTCCGACAACGTTCATATTGCAATCTCGTCATAGACTTCGTCAATCAGATAGTATAGGCTTAAACAACCATATTCTCAGTTGCTACATACGTATCCAATTCACACATCATTGTGATATTCTTTAGATTCAGTCAACCAGTCAAATAAGAATCGGACTCCCAGTCCTTCCACGACATAATTCCATAAACAAAAATCCAGACAATAGACTACCACATACCTAACCTTAAGACTTTTAAGTCCATCGACATACAATTCCAGTTCACAACATAGCCCATTAACATAACTACAATACACAGAACATTCGGGCATCGGTGTCTATCCGTAAACAACTCATTTCACACGATGGCACACAAGCTACAACTAGCGGTCACGCTACCTTTAATCAGACAAGAGCATACAAGTGATATGTATTAGTCAAACATGCATCAATTCATTCGGTACAGTTTCTAACGTATAATCCCATGTGGATTACTACGTTTTCAACCTCGACCCGAGGTCCAGTAGTAGGAAATCCCTTACCTGATACTTGGTTATGCCCCTCGATCGAGTCCACGCTCAACGAATCCACCTAACGAAAATACAAGGGTTTGAAACGACGATACTAGTAAAAGTCATTTTTAAATGATCCTAAGCAACTTCTGTTGACTTACCCGAGAAAAGGAAAGCTATTTCCAAATAAGCCTGCCACGAAACCTGAGAATTTTAGCATTAACTCCCTAATACCTTCAAGGAACGAAAAGTAGGACCATGTCTTACTCCAATATTCAAACTCGAATCGGTTATAGCAACATTGGGTAAATTACCAAAATAATCCTTACCGATGACTCACCGTGACCCGAAGTGGAGGGAGAAAATGGCTTAGGTGGCTCGGCTCGGCTCGCGGCTCATGGCTCACGGCTCAACTCGGCTTGACTCGGCTCGCGGCTCAGCTGAACTCGGCCTGACTCGGCTCGCGGCTCGGCTCAGTCTTCGGCTCGCGGCTCTGCTTGACTCGGCTCGCGGCTCGGTTCGCTCTTCGGCTCGACTTGGGTTTGTGGCTTGAATTTGCGGATCAGATTGGATGAGGGTTCTCGGGTTGGGTCAGCTTAAAATTGGGGCAACCACGAGCGACGGGTTTTCGGACGTTCGACGGCAGTGACGTTTCGCGGCTTGGAGGAGTTCGACGACCGGCTCTGCTTCAACGCGGCGGACGACCAACGGAGGGGACGCACGACGATGATTGGTCGCGTGAGCTCGAGAGGAGATCGGAAATGGGGGTGCGGCCACGACGATGGAATATTGAAGCTGTGAAACCGACGGAGACGGAGACGGGGACAGAGGGCGGTGACAGAAGACGGAGACTAGGGACGGAGGTGGAGGCGTGCGTGACGGAAGAGGAATGGAGTGACAGCGATGGCATTCGTCGGGTGAAGAACGGAGGAAGAAGAAGAAGGAGAACGGTAGGCGCGTGCGTTTAGGGTTTTTTAAAGAATTAATATTATATATATATATATATATATATATATATATATATATATATATATATATTTAAATAATAATAATATTAAATAATAATATTATTATTAAATAATAATAATAATAATAAATAATAATAATAAATAATAATAATAATAATAATATAATTAATGTTAAATAATATAATAATATAATTAATATTATATTATTATTATATCCATTTACACCATATTAACTTTAAAGAAATTCATATCCCTAAATTTCTTTTTCTCCCCTCTTCAAAACCAACCAAGAATTTACTCCAAAATTTTAAATTTCCGAAAAAATCACATAAAATGATAAATTTACCTCAAAATTCGGGGCGTTACAAGGATTATGGGAGATTTTATAATCCTTGTTGAGGGAAAGAATAATTGGGAAGAAATATGACAAAAAAATTTATTATTTTCTTTTCTAAAAAAAATTAGTACAAATGTATTTTTTTAAAAAAAATCATATTGTAAATCAAATACACAAATATTCGTATTTTATTTACCAAAATTTGAAAATTTTATTGCAAAACATGTTCTATTAGCTTTCCAAAAATACAATGTCAGTTTTTAATATTTTGTACACAAGTTTTCCGTGTCAAAAAATTAATTGATGTGTTACATGTATTTTCTTTAAATTAATGTTATAAGTGCAATATCGAAAAATTGTATATCATTAATAATCGATTTTAAAAAAATTATTATTTTTTTTAATTAGTACAAATGTACTTTTTTTTAATTCCTATTGTAAATCCAATATACAAATATTCATATTTTATTTACAGAAATTTGGAATTTTTTTGGAAAACATGTTTCATTATCTTTTGTACATGTACATACGATGTTAATTTTGAATGTTTTGTACACAAGCTTTCTATGTCAAAAAATTAATTGATGTGTTTCGTGCGAAAAAAAATTACATGTACTTTCTTTAAATTTATGTTGTAAGTATAATATTAGAAAATTACGTATCGTTAAAAATCGATTTAAAAAAATATTTTTAAAAATGAAATATGGGAAACAAATGTTTTTTTCTCGAATGCAGTTAAACGATAGACATCAATTATATCGTACAACTCTATTTTGAAATATAGTATTAAAATAATAAAAATATTAATAATAACAATAATAATAATAATAATAATAAATTTCTTAATTTAAAATAAAATAATAATAAATTTCTTAATTTAAAATAATAATAATAATAATAATATCACACCTTTGGAGGAAAAAAGAAAAAATTAAAAAGGAATAAAGAGATTAAATATATTCTTTTTCGTCTCCTTATTCTTGGTCAAAAAAAAAAAAAAAAAGACTACTTTCATTTCCTTCTCCCAAACACTCCGTTAAAAATAATCTAACATATCATTAGTTTTTTCTTTTTATATAATAAGTTATACACACAAGGTTTGGCTAGGCATCAGCTATTCTTTCTGATAGAGTTGTTTGAGATAAATTTTTATTGCGTTTTTTTTTTTTTCCTTTATGCATGACGATGCTCAAATAAAATAGGAATAAAGTTATCTTTTTAATGGGTCAAAAATAGTATCGAAATTTGATTTACACGTGTGAACAATAAATTAATTTTTAATAGTTTTAATAGATTGTTTGACATAAATTTTTATTTTTTTATACGTGATGTCAAATAAAATAGGAAATTACATTAAATGGGTCGTTTAAAAAATAAATATAACAAATCGATAAAATATTTACATTATATAGAAAAATACCGAAAACGAAAAAAACTGACAGACCTACAATAGAAAATACCAAAAATGTCTCGTCAACCACGCCATCAGTAATGCACGTGATATATTTGGTACACCATCGTTTAGATTTGACTATTGTTTGGTACACGATCATTTAGTTTTGGATTTGGTCGTTTAGATTTGGAAACTCTATCGTTTAATTTGGTTGCACGATTATTTGGACGATCGTTTAGATTTTTCTACACAATCGTTTAGTCTAAACGATTTTTTTTTTCAAAATTTGGTATTTAGATTTGGCTAAACTAATTTTTCTCAAGATTTTTTTGGTACACAATCGTTTAGATTTGTTTACACGATCATTTACTTTTTCAAGATGCTTTAGTACACAATCGTTTAGATTTAGTTAGACGATTTTTTTAATTCTTTTGCTACACAATCATTTAAATTTGTTATCGTTTATTTTTTTACACGATCGTTAAGATTTGGTTTTCCTAATTTAAACAACGTAAAAAAAGCGAAAATTTAAGAAGAAAGATGGTGGAAAGAAATCGTAGCGAAAAAAACGATGGAAAAAAAATCAGATTTGGTTATTCAAATCTAAACGACATACAAAAAAGAGGAGAAAAAGAAGGATGAAAAGAAATCAAAACGAAAAAAAGAAGAGGAAAGGAAGAAAGACGATAGAAATCGCAACTAAGAGGAGAAGAAAGACGGAATGACAAACTGGAATATTTAAAAAAAGGCTCACTTCATGGACTTTGTTAGTAAATATTTTAGTAGTTTGTTATATTTATGAAAATTTCTCTTATTTAATCTCATACCTAATTGCTAAAAAATGACAAAAGAAAAAAGAAAATGTTTTTGCCATAATCATTTTAAACAGTACAAATGAAAAAAAGTAAGGGAAAGTGCCTTTTTATCCAAAGTTTTGATGAGTATATGTTTTTGGTTCATGAGTATTAAAAATAAATCCTTTTAATCTTTAGATTTATAATGATAAACTCGTTTAGTTGAGTTTTTAAGATTTACTTTTTTAGTCGATAAGTTTTAAAAATTAGGTTTACAAGATTTTAAGAGCATTTTTTAATTTTTAGAGAGATGATTTTTAGAAGTTATTCTTCTAATTTAGTATGTCATATAATTATTTAAAATATAAGTATAAAGTTATTTGAAGGGATTTTTAAACCTATTTTAATAACTCAATGACTAAAATGTCTATTATTATAAATCTAGTCGAGATGTCCTGGTGCAGAATCTAGAAATTTTGTATAAGGGGCACTATATAATAAACACACTAAAATTGTAACGCCCCAAATTTCGAGGTAAAATTTTTTTTGTCATTTTATGTTAATTTTGGAGAATTTTAGATTTTTTTGGTGTTAATTCTTTTTGTTGGTTTTGAAGAGGGAAGAAAAAGAAATCGAAGCGTATGAAATTTTTTTTTATTTAATATGGTGTAAATTAATATAATAATGATATAATTTAAAATTATGTTATTATTATTAATTATGTTATTATTATTATTATTATTAATTATATTATTATTATTATTATTATTATTATTTAATATATATATATATAATAATGTTTATTATTTTTAAACCCTAACGCGCGCCGGCACACCCCCCCCCCCCCCCCCGCTTCTTCTTCTTCTTCGTCATCTCTAGTACCCTCACGAAGCCGCCGCCGCCGCCCGTCTCTTCATCCATTCTCTTCCGTTCGCGCATTCGTCCGTCTCCACCTCTGTCTCCGTCTCCGTCGTCGTCGGTTTCACAACGCCAACGTTCAATCGTTGCGGCCGCACCATTTCCGATCTTCATCTCGATCTCACGCAACCAGACGCCACCGTGCGTCCTTCGTCCGATCGTGTCTGCCGACGCTCAGCCGCCCTCCGTAGCATCGCGTGGCCCAGCAGCCGTCGACCAGCCCCAACGTTCGCGCATCTCCAGTTTTTGCAAGCTCCTACGCTAAGCCGAGCCGAGTCAAGCCGAGCCGAGTCGAAAACCGAGTCGAGCTGCGAGCCACGAGCTAAATCGAGTCGAGCTGCAAGCCGAGCCGAGCAGTGATCCAAGTCGAGCCGAGCTGCGATCCAAGTCGAGTCGAGCTGCGATCCAAGTCGAGCCGCAAGCTGATCCAAGTTGAGCCGAGCCGCGAATTGACGATCCCAAGCCGCGAGCCGAGCCGAGCCGATCACCTCCAAGCCAAGTCGAGCTCCCTGTTCACCGAGCCACCTAAGTCTTCTTTCCTCCACTTCGGGTCACGGTGAGTCTTCGGTAAGGATTATTTTGGTGAGTTTCCTAATGTTGCTATAACCGATTCGAGTTTAGATTTTGGAGTAAGACATAGTCCTACCTTTCGTTCCTTGAAGGTATTAGGGAGTTGATGCTCAAGTTCTCGGGTTCCGCGGCAGGCTTAATTGAAGATAGCTCTCCTTTACTCGGGTAAGTCAACGGATGTTGCTTAGGACCATTTAAAAATGACTTTTACTAGTGTCATCGTTTAAACCCTTGTGATTTCGTTTAGATGGATTCGTTGAGCGTGGACTCGATCAAGGGGCATAACCAAGTGTCAGGTAAGGGATTTCTTACTACTGGACCTCGGATCAAGGCTGAAAACGTAGTAATCCACAGGGGATTATACATTAGAAACTGTACTGAATGAATTGATGCATGTTTGACTAATACATATCACTTATATGCTCTTGTCTGATTAAAGGTAGCGTGACCGTTAGTTGTAGCTTGTGTGCCATCGTGTGTAATGAGTTGTTTACGGTTAGACACCGATGCCCGGATGTTCTCTGTATTGTAGTTATGTTGGTGGGCTATGTTGTGAGCTGGGATTGTATGTCGATGGACCTTAAAGTCTTAATGTTAGGTATGTGGTAGTCGATTGTTCGGATATTGGTTATGAAATTTTATCGTGGAAGGACTAAGAGTCCGATTCTGATTTGACTAGTTGACTGGATCTAAAGAATATCACAATGATGTGTGAATTGGATACGCATATAACAACTGAGGATATAGTTGTTTAAACCTATACTATCTGACTGGCGAAGCCTATGACGAAATTGTAATATGAACGTTGTCGGAGTGTGACTGTTGTAGACGGTTTAGTATGGACTAAGGGGTAACGGTTAGCTTCATTTATGGGGTAGTGTACCTTACTGATATGTGTATACTTCGGGATCACTAGACTGATATGTGCATCCTTCGGGGTCACTAGATTGATACGTGTATCCTTCGGGATCATTAGACTGATACGTGCATCCTTCGGGATCACAAGACTGATGTGTGCGTTCTACGAAACCACTAGACTGTTTATGTAGGGTACCCCTGAATAGGAAGTTAATTGTTATTCCCTAACGGGCCTAGTAGCGGGTCCCTTACTGGGTATATTTTATACTCACCCTTTTTCCTCTTTATCTTTTCAGGTAAGGGTACAGCGAGGGGCAGACCGACGAAGGGCAAGAAGGATGCGTGAAGGCCATATGGACGCGTCTGGTTTTCTTTATGCTTCCGCTGATGTAATTTTGTTACTCGTTATTTTCATTGTCAGATCGAGTCATGGTTAGAATATTTGGTTTATGATTTTGTGTTTGATGATTTGAGCACTGTATTTTGGAACTCTCGTGAATGTGTTTTAAAATGGGGCCTGAAACTGCTTTTTGTAATATTTTAAAACGTTTTTAATGAATCGTAACCGATCCTTTATGAGGTTGTATGTTTTGTGGTCGAGTCTTAGTACTGAGTAGTGACCTCAGCTTAGTCCAGAAGTTGGGTTGTTACAAAAAATGTTTTAAAATATTAATGGCTTCAAAAATTAATTAATTTAATACGTATTACAATTGTCATCTACAAGTTTTCATATTTTGAAATCGATCCATGATAAATTTATTATCTAACTTATCCAATAAATCTTTCTCAATATAAGCTATAAGACAATCATTCATCCATCGATCTCCCATTTGATTGTGCAGTCGAGTCTTCACAATATTCATAGCAGAAAATGTTCTCTCTATAGTAGCTCTTGCAACCGATAAAATCAATGCCAATGTGAGCTGCCGATAAACTAATGGGTATAAACCTTATCTCTTTTCATAACAACCATTTTCACTACAAGATCACCAACTTTTTAGTTCAGAACGCATATCAATAATGTAATTTTGAAGTTGATCCTCAAGCTTAAAGAGTTCAATACCTGAAAAGTCTCTTGGATAAAACTGAGTAAGTCAACTAAGTTTTTATCTATCAAAAGCAGCAAATCAATTACTTAGATTCAAACAGGCTGCATAGAGAATCAATTCAGTACTTGTTTCAGCAAAACGATTATTCAACTCTTGAAGTTGTATATCAATGACAACATAGAAGACTTCAACACGATAATGATGCAAATTTGTGATTGGTTGAGATTTTTGACTTTTTCGTCCTCGAACTAAAAACATAGCATCCATTTTAAGAACTTCAATGTCATGACTATTAAGAAATTAGAAACTCTTTCCAATAATGAATCCAAACCAAACTCTCTCATTGCTTACGGTCTACTTTACAAAAGTTGATTAAATTCATTGCATTCACAATATCCACATACATAAGTAATGTAAATGTGAATTTAAAAATTGCATCAAAAAAAGAAGAAAAAAAACAAGAACAATACCTTTTTCATGAAATATTCTTGAGAGAGTGAAAGTTTATCACCGTATTTGTTGTATTTTTCTAAATATTTGTTAGATAACAAATGATGATGGCTAGAATAAGTTAGGGTTTTATCTTAGTTAGGGGATTTTTTTCCCTTATTAAAAAATTATCTTTTTTTATGACATTATTGAAATCTGTTAATAAAATTGACATTTGGAGTCTTTGGAGAAATAAAATTATTGAAATTTGAAAAGATATTTGATATTTGAGGAAAGAAAATTAACGAGAAATAAAATATATTTTGTGACAATTTAGGAACAAATTTGATGTATGGGAAAAGAAAATTATTAATATTTGGAATAAAAACTATTTTTTGAAGAAATAAAATTATTGAAATTTTGAAAAGATAATTGTTATTAGGGAAAAAATTAATGATATTTAGAATAAAATATATTTTGTGACAATTTAGGAAGAAATTTAATGTTCGGAAAAGAAAATGATAGATATTTGAAATAAAAACTATTTTTTAAAAATAGTTACAATATAATTTAAACACTAAAATTAGTATCCTTTTTTAAAAATGATTATTTTTTAAAGGTCTAAAAAGGTAATTTTTACGAAAAGAAAAAAAAAATGATTGAAAATTGATGAAGAAGATGTAAATGATAAAGATTCAATGGCTAAGCAACGAAAGAATGGAGTGGGAGTTAGATGTCAGCATAAGTAAAGCTGACAAAAGAAAAAGTAAAAAGAAACCATGAGGAAAGAAAGAGAAAAGGAGAATTTTGTTTGCTATGAAATATTTAAAATTTTATTTTCTTGTTTGGGAAAATGTGAATATATATCAAACCCTATATATAAAATTTGGTTTAATTTTTTTAATATAAAATTTTATCAGCAATGGGGTGAAATGGAGAAAAGGGATGTTTCTAAGTTCTACCCCATTTCCTTATTTTGACAGTTAAAAATTAGATTTACATTAATAAGCCCATTGTCAATCACTTTTACATTTTCTAAATAATACTTTCTTAGAGAAACAGAAATTTAACATCATAAACCTATCTCCTACATTTTTTGAATGAAGTAAAACAACCTCAACTTTCCTTGTAAACTTTTTAAATACAATTTGTTGCACAAAACAAGGCAGAGATTATATAACCAATCAATCCTCCCTGACCCTACTTTCTTCAACTTCCCTCAGAACCAATGGTCAGTCTCATCGATTTTTTGCAATTTCAAACGTTCCTTGCGCTTCACATAATCTCCAATGGGGCTCTCAAATGGCCGTCAATTTTGACTTCTCATACTCTTTTCTTTTCACTCTCACTTTCTCTCCAATTCTTATTGCGGAATTTCCCCATCCTTGTGCTCCAAGAGTCAAGTCAACCACTTTGCAGGAAAATTCTTTAATGGGTCTGGTTAGTTTTTAATTCATTCTTGCTCAGCCTTGTTCTTTTCTGTAACCCCACATGTCGATTGCGTTATTGAGGTTTCTGTTGATTTTTCTCTGAAGAAATATTTTATTTTAATCCCCAATCAGTGAAGCACTTGGGATTAGGAAAGTACAAAAAAAATAGGAGAAAAGGTTTTCCGTTTTTTTCTTATTATCTTCTTCACTACAAGTTGTCTTTGTCTCTGCCCATTGCCTAGAAAGTAGAAAGGGGAAACGCATGGCATTTTATTTTTAAGTCGCTTTCACCCTCTGTTTTAGCCTCTTTCGTCCTTTTTTTTTTATCGTTACTATCAATCCCTGATTCTTGCGCACCACGCTGCATCCTTGTCGAAGGTAGTAAAATTTGACTCTTTTTCTCTCTGTTTCTTTGAATAATATAAAACTTTAGAAGCTGAGGAGTTTCTTCATCATTCTTCACTTGGATTGAGTTTAAACCTTAGCTGAGTTTTATAGCACACCCATCATCCTAGAAAGCTTTTTCAATCATGGGTTCATTTGATTACTCTATGCTAAGCTTAACCAACTTATTCTTTCATGGCCCTGTGAGCTCTGCTGCTCACTTCCTCCTTGAACCCATTTTAGCTCACGGCCTGTCTGGTTTGGTTCACTTGGTTTTGTTGCTTGTTTTTTGCTTCTTATGGGTGTGCTTAAAGTTGAAGGCAGGTTGTGGGCAACGTCAAACAGAGACGGGGTGTTTGTACGTTAAGGGAACTTTCATGTGTTGCCTCGTTATTTCTGTTTTCAATCTTGTTTTCTTTTCTCTTGATTGCTTCTACTGGTATAGAAATGGTTGGTCTGAGGAATCTCTGGTGACCCTTTTGGATTTTGGGTTGAAAGCACTTGCATGGGGTACAGTTTCCTTTTGCTTACATTCTCAAGTTTCCAAAATTGGAAAGTTGAAGTTTACAATTCATTTGAGAGTCTGGTGGGTTTCTTACTTTGCTGTTTCTTGTTACTGTCTTACTGTGGATTCGGTTCATTATAGCCAAACTCATTCCTTGCCCGTTAGATACTTGGTTTCTGATGTTATATCGGTTGTCTCTGGTTTGCTGATCATATATGTTGGGTTCTTTGGGAAGAGTGTGAGTGGGCAAGACCCTCTTGAAGAACACCTTTTAAATGGTGAAACAAGGTACACTACTCTCAGTAATGGCAGTGTCGAGCTGAAGAACTGCAAAGGAGAAGAAACTGTGACCCCTTACGAGACTGCTGGAATTTTGAGTATCCTTTCATTCTCTTGGATGGGTCCTCTGATTGCAACTGGAAAGAAAAAGGCATTGGATCTCGAGGATATTCCTCAACTTGCAAGCCGTGATGCTGTTTCTGGGATCTTTCAGATTCTGAGAAACAAGCTCGAGTCTGAGTGTGGAACAATCAACAGAGTCACCACTCTTTCTTTGGCCAAGTGTCTACTCTACACGGCTTGGAAAGAGATACTTTTAACTGCTTTGTTCGCCTTCATTTACACATTGGCTACATATGTTGGCCCCTATCTTATTGACACTTTTGTTCAATATCTCAACGGTCACCGAGATTTTGAAAATGAAGGCTATGTTTTAGCCTGTGTATTTTTCCTGGCAAAACTCGTAGAGTGTCTTGCAATGAGGCATTGGTTCTTTAGGGTGCAACAAGTTGGAATAAGGGTTAGAGCTGCATTGGTTGCCATGATCTACAACAAGGGCCTGACCCTTTCTTGCCAGTCAAGACAACAGCACACAAGTGGGGAGATCATCAACTTCATGACTGTAGATGCCGAGAGGGTTGGTGACTTCAGTTGGTATATGCATGATGTTTGGCTGGTGGTTTTTCAAGTTGGACTGGCCCTGTTGGTTTTGTATAAAAATCTTGGTCTTGCTTCAATTTCAGCTTTTGTTGCAACTATAGCTATTATGTTGATAAATATCCCATTGGGAAAGTTGCAGGAGAAGTTTCAGGACAAGATAATGGAGTCAAAAGACAAAAGGATGAAGGCGACATCTGAAATCTTGAGAAATATGAGGATTCTTAAGCTTCAGGGATGGGAGATGAAGTTTCTATCTAAGATATCAGAACTTAGGAATATTGAGGCAGGATGGTTGAAGAAGTTCCTTTATACATTGTCAGTTACAACATTTGTGTTTTGGGGTGCCCCAACATTTGTATCTGTAATCACTTTTGGGACATGTATGCTTGTGGGGATCCCATTAGAGTCTGGCAAAGTATTATCTGCGCTTGCAACATTTAGGATTCTTCAAGAACCAATCTATAATCTTCCTGACACAATCTCTATGGTGGTTCAAACAAAAGTTTCGCTTGATAGAATAGTGGCGTTCCTTCGTCTTGATGACTTGCAGGCTGATATTATAGAGAGGCTTCCAAGGGGTAGTTCTACTACAGCAGTTGAGATAGTGAATGGAAACTTTTCTTGGGATTCATCTTCTTCAAACCTGACATTGCGAGATATTAATTTCAAAGTCGAACGCGGCATGCGAGTTGCTGTTTGTGGTACGGTAGGCTCAGGGAAGTCCAGCTTGCTATCTTGTATCCTGGGTGAAGTACCTAAAATATCAGGGAACCTGAGAGTGTGTGGTAGTAAGGCCTATGTAGCTCAATCACCATGGATACAGAGTGGAAAGATTGAGGACAACATACTCTTTTCCAAAGAGATGGACAGAGAAAGGTACAAAAGAGTTCTTGAAGCATGTTGTCTAGAAAAGGACCTTGAAATTCTTGCATTTGGTGACCAGACGGTAATAGGAGAAAGAGGAATCAATTTAAGTGGTGGACAGAAGCAAAGAATTCAAATTGCTCGTGCCTTGTACCAAGATGTTGATATTTACTTGTTTGATGATCCATTCAGTGCGGTTGATGCTCATACAGGTTCTCACCTCTTCAAGGTAATTTCGTTTCTTGTTTACTTTTCATTTTTGTTTTATGAGTTTATGCTATTCCTTCTTTCAGACTAATATGAGTGTACGTAAGATTAATCTTTAGGACTTCATCTGTGAATTTACAATAACGTGTGGTATTATCCTAACAGGAATGTCTCCTTGGTGTTTTGAGTTCAAAAACAGTTATTTATGTTACTCATCAAGTTGAATTTTTGCCAGCAGCTGATCTTATCTTGGTAAGTAGATGAAGACTTCTATCTTTGTTTTCCGTTATTTTCTTTCACTTTTACATCTAAGCTTGGGAAATTCATTACTGAAAGGTCATGAAAGATGGAAGAATCACACAAGCTGGAAAATACGAAGAAATTCTTCGCTCTGGAACCGACTTTATGGCACTTGTTGGTGCACACGAGGAAGCATTATCAGCCATTAATTCTGTGGAAGGAGATTCTTCTAAAAAATCTACTAGTAAGGAAGACGAATCTGTGATTAGTACTAATGGAATTACACATGAGGATGATAAATCAGATATACAAGATGGGAAGGCAGTTGATGCCTCTAAGTCAAAAGGACAGCTTGTACAGGAAGAAGAGAGAGAGAAAGGAAAAGTTGGATTTCCAGTTTACTGGAAATATATCAAGTCTGCTTATGGTGGAGCTCTCGTGCCCATTATATTGTTTGGTCAGGCTCTCTTTCAAATTCTTCAAATTGGAAGCAATTATTGGATGGCATGGGCTACTCCTGTTTCAGAGGATATGGAACCCCCTGTCTCTACCTCTCGATTGATTATTGTCTACGTTGCTTTGTCTGTTGGAAGCTCCTTGTGTGTCCTCTTGAGGTCAGCTCTTCTCGTTACAGCTGGTTTTAAAGCAGCAACTGAACTTTTCGTTAAAATGCATACAAGCATCTTTCGTGCTCCCATGTCATTCTTCGATGCTACTCCAAGTGGAAGAATTCTCAATAGAGTGAGTGAATTTATGTTCATGATGCTTTTCGATTAGTCTCTTGAAACCCGTATTCATAATAATTGGTACATACTGTATTTTTGTTTACAGGCCTCCACAGACCAAAGTACCCTTGATATGGATATACCATTTCGAGTTGGGGCCTTTTGCTTCAATGTTATTCAGCTTGTAGGAATTATAGCAGTAATGTCTCAAGTTGCATGGCAAGTTTTCATTATCTTTATCCCTGTGATGGCTTTGTGCATTTGGTATGAGGTATACCTTCTGGCCTTCTGGTTTGTCTTGATAGGAAAGTTACATAAAGAAAACAAAAATCTTTAGATCTTCTGCTATGTGTTACCTAACATTGAGCTTTTATTATGCAGCAATATTATATTCCATCGGCACGAGAATTATCACGGCTGATTGGAGTATGCAAAGCTCCAGTGATCCAACTATTCTCTGAAACAATTTCTGGATCAACAACTATTAGGAGCTTTGATCAAGAGTCGAGATTCCAAGACACCAATATGAAACTGACTGATGCATACTCTCGACCCAAGTTCCACACAGCAGCGGCAATGGAATGGCTTTGTTTCCGTCTTGATCTATTGTCCTCCATTACATTTGCTTCCTCTTTAATCTTTTTGATATCTATCCCTGTGGGAGTCATTGATCCAGGTACATTGTTCACGCTCGTCTATCATCAAACAATGATCTTTTAAGTTACTTTTCTTCCTTTCCCTAACCAACTAATTCTTATTACTTTTACCCGTTGAACTGAAGGCATTGCCGGCTTGTCTGTAACCTATGGACTTAACCTCAATATGTTGCAAGCTTGGCTAATATGGAACCTTTGCAATATGGAGAACAAAATCATATCAGTTGAGAGAATATTTCAATATACTTCTATCCCTAGTGAGCCACCTCTAATTATCGAAGAAAATCGTCCAGATCAAAGTTGGCCAGCATTTGGAGAAATTGAACTTCATAATCTGCAGGTATTTTCATTTTTTCTTTTTTCTTTTTGGTGCCCTTTGATGCCAACAACTCTCAAATCTGATGTTGTGATTCTTTCTTGAATTTTTTCTAATTGTTGTGTATCACATAGGTTCGTTATGCGCCACAACTACCTCTTGTGTTGCGAGGTGTTACATGTACTTTTCCAGGTGGAAAGAAAACTGGCATTGTTGGGAGAACAGGAAGTGGCAAATCAACTCTAATACAAACACTTTTCCGGATAGTCGATCCTGTAGCTGGTCATATTGTGGTTGATAATGTCAACATAACAACAATTGGTCTTCATGATTTGCGGTCCAAACTCAGTATCATCCCTCAGGATCCTACTATGTTTGAAGGCACCGTGCGGAGCAATCTTGATCCCCTTGAAGAATACGCAGATGAAGACATTTGGGAGGTAACATGCTTTCCTCTTCTAATCATTTCCTAAAATAAAGTTTCTGTTTTGTTTTTTTTTTTGTACCGTCCCAAGGGATCAAATATTTCATCGATGCATCAGGCACTGGATAAATGCCAACTTGGAGATGAAGTGAGAAAGAAGGAAGGAAAGCTGGATTCAACAGGTATATTTACTGATAGTTTGGTAGTTTCCAATGATGTGTAGTTATTGAAACTTGTTTCGTTTAAAAATGAAATGCAGTCAGTGAGAATGGAGAAAATTGGAGCATGGGTCAGAGGCAACTCGTTTGCCTTGGTCGTGTGCTACTCAAGAAGAGTAAAGTGTTGGTCCTTGACGAAGCCACTGCATCGGTTGATACAGCTACAGATAATTTGATTCAACAGACTCTACGGCAACACTTTTCCGACTGTACAGTCATAACGATTGCACATCGGATAACTTCAGTGCTTAGCAGTGATATGGTTTTGCTTTTAAGTCATGGTTTGTATCGATATTCATAGTCCACCAAACTATTTAACTCATTGATACACAAGTTGATTTTCATTACTTGGCATGCAGGACTCATTGAGGAGTATGACATTCCAACAAGATTGCTCGAAGACAAGACGTCCTCATTCTCTCAGCTAGTTGCAGAGTACACACAGAGATCGGGTTCTCGATAAATCGTTCGAACAATAACTAGTCGTTGATGATGGCGAAAATTGAAGCTCTCTCTGGAAGAGATGTTGGATTTGGAGGAGTTTTTGAAATTTGAATACATATAGGAATAACTTGTAGAGCAAGCATCTTGCCTTTTACTAATTTGCCTCTTGCAAATTTCGGAACTTGAACTTGCTAGAAGTTTTAACCTTAAACAAAATTTCCAAGTGGCTTTGTTTAGCTTTTATTTCTTCATTAGTTTTCATATATACTTTTCTACATGTTTTTATCTTTTTTCTTTTAATAATAAAGAAGAAGAAGAAAAAAAAATGAAGACTTTTAAGTTATAAGAGATGGTGAAGGGACGAGTATTAAGGAAAACTGCACCCTTGACCTATTTTAAAATTTTTTTAATTGGACTCTTTGTCGATGTCATACATATGTGAAGTTTTCGATCTTCCTTCCCTTCTTCAAATTCCTTCCCAGCTCGGAAAATGCGTAGTCTCAACTCTTCTTCGTTCGTTGCTCTCTTGTTCCATTTGGTTCTCTCACACAAATCGTCTTTGTCTCCCACTCCTTGGTTTGTCACCCTCTCCTTGGTTTGTCATGTTTTTCAATATCGTCGATCTGAGCATAAATTTGATTGCAGACGTAGTAAGATAGAAGAAACAAGAAAGAAAAAAACATGGTTTGGTTTTTTGTTCTTTAAAAACACAAACTAAAAAATGTTTAAAACCTAAATCGAAAAAAAAAACTCAAAAATAAAAAAGAAATAAAATAGTTATTAAACTACACCTAAGGCCTTGTTTGGTTCGTGATCTTTAGGTCTCATTTGGTTTGTGATCTGAAATTTGTTTTAGGAAAAAAAATCAACAGAAAACAAAAATCAGTTTTTTTTCATTGTACTCAAAAACATGTTTGGTTCTCATTTAAAATTTTGAAATTTAAATTTAAAATTTAAATTTTGTGTTTGGTTGTATTTTAAAAATTCAATAATTCATGTTCATAATTTAAAAAAAAAATTGAAAAATACGATAATTATTGCATTTTTTAAAACAAGTTATTCTAAAGATTGTTTTCTGTAATCATTTTTAAAAATAAGTATACAAAACATTTTCATTAATTTTCTTGTATTTTTTTAAGACATAAAACTAAAAAAGAAAGTTAGTTAAGTTTGATGAATTTTTTTAAGTAGTTTCAATATTTTACTATTTTTTAAAATATTTGAAAAGAAAATGAATGGGTGTTGGTTTTTGGCATATGTTGATTTAATTTTGTGTAAAAAGGATTGTGCATTCCGTTCATAATTTTGATAAGTTGGGTAAAGATTAGTGACATGTGCAACCTATAACGTTTAATTAGCTTTGTTGTTTGTTGTTTGAGGCTTGCCTTAATACCTCCAAAGCTTCTTCTAAAAAAAAATTAGCTTTGTTGTTTTTGTTATATTTAGATTTTATTTTGCAGATATATAAAAGGAGAAATATTTATGGTAACCTATGTGTCCATCCATCTCTTGTGCAAGAGTGTGCCCAAGCAATTGTCAACATTCATGGTTGCCCACGTGTGCATGGGATGCAATTCGGTTGTATTGATCAAATATTATATCAAAATCTTACCTAAATGTATATCAAAATCTTAGTAATTTCTTATATCTTTAAATGAAAGTTTAGATGGAACATAAGAATTGGATCTAATATTTAGTAAAAATGATCGAGTTTAAATTTTTTTAAAAAAAATATATAAGATTTGGGAAGATTTGAAAATATTACTAGAATTTCGGTGTAATCTCTATGTACTTAGAGGTCCAAAACAAACGATATAAGTTGGAAATTTTTAATTTTTTTAACAAATCTTAATGGTCAATCTCGTCCGTGATGGACCAAGAAATTTTTTTTGAATGATTTTTCAAAGAGAGTGCTAGTTTTATAAGACCAAAACTTAATTGTGGCTAGTTTTCACAATTTCTCCTATCTTTTTGCAATTCAGAGAGTTGTCCAATAAAAAAATGTGCCTAGATAGTTGTGATTAGGTGAGCGTAATCTACACCTAATCACTCACCCAATCATTACTTTGATGAATACAGTTCGGAACGGAATAACAAAAATGACAAAAATATCAAAACTCTTATGTTTTCCTCGAACGAAGAAGCCCCCCCTAAACAGTGCGAAAAGAAGTTTTTCATTCGAAAGAGAAAGCGATAGACCAATTTGAGTAGGAAGACGATATTTTCATAAATTTTAGAAGAAAGACGAGAGGATAAATTCACATACCTCTGTTCAGTGGCAATTCTAACTTAGAAACTTTGCTCGATTGGATAAGGAAAGTTGGAAAAAGTTTCGATTGTTTGAACACACCAAAAGACAAAAAAGTAAAACTAATTGTCTTCCCGTTGAAATCAAGGGTGTTGGTTAAGTGGAAACAAATTCAGTTGAATAGAAAGTTGATGGACAAAAGGACCAATAAGAAATTGGCAATAAACGTTGAAGATGATGAAAATTAGATCCTTACCAACAGGGTACAAACAAATTCTTTATTAACAAAATTAGAAAAATATGCAAAAGAATCAGATTGTAGCTGACTTCATTGAGATAATAGAAAAAAGACAACCAAAAAAAAAAAGTGCTGAGTAAAGCAATCTCAATTTGGCAGCATTTTAGGGACAAAAAATGAAGAAGATGAGCTGAGGAAAAAAAGGTAAAAATGTGCAAGAAAGATTTCAGTATGGGAGAAGAAAAAGTTAATGAAAAAGAAAACGAAGCTATTTTCACAATGAAGAAGGCATAAGCTAACTTGGAGGAAAAATCGGAAAACCCACACATAATTACATTTAAGTACTTAGGTGAAATTGCCGACAAGGCAAAGCTGATCGAAAATAAACACCCGACAGAAAAGGAAGAGTAAATTGCTTGGCTGACGAAGGAAATAATTGGAAGACAATTAACATCCCATTCACAATTGTTCAAAAGATAGAAGAAGATAAAGCAGCAGTACTACGAGATAAGCGACTTGGTGAAACTTGTTTCCAAATTTCTTTTTCTATCCCGAATCAAAAGGCACATTTCCACACCTGGTTTCATAATTATATTTCTCAATTCATCCATCCATTCTCCTTCTCTTATCCCATCCCAGATGACTCAATCTATTCCAAACAAAACAAAATTTGGTTTTCTTAGCCCATGACCCACACATTTTGACCCAAAATCATATCCTTCCCTAGCTCCATTTTGAACTCCATCCAATATTAATAGAATCTGTCATCTAGCTCATACCTAAACCGGCCGAAGAAATAAAAATCCAACCATAATTGGACTTTCATCACACTTACAGAATGAACTTTTATTCATTTTATGAGAAAAAAAAAAGCGTTACTTTTACCACATTAGCTCTAAGATTGATTGATGAGAATCATAGAAATGAGATATTCTTGATGAATATGTGGGATGTTTTTAGCTGCTACCATTTGATTGGCTTACTTTTTTATTTTTGTTTTAAAACTCCACAAGTTTTTTATTTTCTTTTTGGAGAGAGAATGACATAAGATATTATGGTCAAATCCTTAATCTATTAGGATTAGCATTAATTTTTTTTATTTATTAGAATTAAGATTAGTTTCTTTTATTAATTAGGACAATGATTAGTTTGCTATATATATATAGAGTATTTACCTTCTTATATTCACAACTTCTAAACATTCATAAAATTCTCTAAAATTTGGTAAAATTCTCTAATTTGGTTTAGATTAGAAAAGTAACGCATGACATAAGCAAAGTCACTACTCCCAAGTAGATGATCTTCAATAGCTCCCTTATAAAGACAATACCACTAAGACCTCATCAAATTCAGCATTTTCCTTCACACCTTGTCTACGGTATTCACTGTTCATCATGCCATGGAGGGCTTAACAGACCAAATGGTTCATCTTCTTGGAAATATTTATCCTCCACATCAAGACAAAAACCTACTTTCTCAAGGGAGAATGGTTGACCAAATAAAGGAAGAAAGAATGACAAGAAAACCCTCCAAAGGGTTAGGACATCGCAAGTGAATATCCCTTCTACCAACACAACACTAAACCTCCCCCAATGAGGAAAGAAGGCCAATAATATTGCTCATTTCTCTATTAGAAAAAGAACATGGGAAAAACTGAGCCAAAAACAACCATCACCGAAGCATTGTTCAAGAAAGATAACCAGTATAAATGGAGAAAACATAACGAAGAGGACTCACAAAACCACAAATCTTCTAGGAAAGAGTATCTCTCCCATTCCCTGACCTAACAACGAATAAATTGAGACACGAGAGGAACTGGCAACAATTCCTCTATACAAAGACCTAGTGTGGTGTTGACTCCGATCAGGGTCCATTCTAAATGGAACAATTCAAACTTTCACAATAAGATAACCTTGCACCATAGAACGTCATATTCCTAATAAAAGTGCAACCATTTGGCAAAATGGGTCTACGAGCTCAAACTTCCTATACTAAAGCCCCCAAATCCACAAGTTTTGAAACCTATGTGATTGATGCATCATTTATTTATAAACATGTATTGAACATTTATTAAACATATTAAAAACACAATAATATAGAACACAAACAATAAATTAAATTCAAATACATTGAGCTCATTTCTTTCGACATATAAATCCATATACTTAAATGACTCTTGATTTTTAATTGTGTCTATGGGTGAACATTGACACCCGAAAACCAATCAAAATGACCGAAACCGACGAACCAACACTTAGCGGTTGGTTTTTATGAAAAAATGACTGTCAATTTAAGAGAGTTGAACCAACCTGCCGAATTTATATCCTTGCCAACCAAACCCAACCAAAATTTAAAAATATCATAAATATATAAATAATTTCCAATCTCAACCAAACACGATCCTAAGATGGCCCGACTTCTAGGCTTCTTAACTAATTTGCCTTCCATCCCAACCGGACAAGCACTAGGATTAGACTAAGAACTCAATCTCTAAAGCTTTATGTCCTTCATCTCAGTCGGGAAACACCAAGATTAGCCTTGGGATTTCACTTCTTCCTTCATCTAGGCCGGGAAACACCGATATTAGCCCCGAGATTTCACTTCTTTCTTCATCTCAGCCGGGAAAAACCAAACTGACCCGTGGTTCAGCCAATCGGTTCAAATTGTTAAAGATCAGTGATCGATTTCTCCTCTTGTACAAAAACCGCCCCCCGTCCAACCGATGATCACCCTTAATTGTATCCACATCCTTAATTTGTCAAAAAAGTTGTCACTACATCCGTATCTCATATCCACATCCTTCTTTCTTTAAAGTACAATCAATCTTATGTACTATTTTTCTAGACAAAGCATATCTATTTTAAACTTTTCTTCTCCAGTCCAACTACTGCCCTGAGGTGGAAAGATTAAAATTTCTGATCTCGACCAATTACGCTATGTTTAGGTCAACTGAAAGGTAATAAGGAGTTCAAAAACATATGGAAAACATAACTACAAAGCATACTTTTTCTTTTGTAAACGTGTACTACGTAAAATTCTCGTTTGTATTTATTTTAGTTGGAAAAAAGTACACTTGAAATTTTTCGGTAAAACAAGTTATAACAAGTCTTTCAAATATGAGCATATAGCTCGATGGTTAAGATATCACTACCTTCAAGGTGGATCAAATGTGCCCACAAGCCAATGCCCACCAAATAGTGTGGAAAAGAGGAACGAAACAGAAAAAATTGCATATACAAGAAGAAAACAAAGAAATGAAGGATCACCAAGAACTTTTAAATAAATTATTGACCTGTCGCCAGAGCTTAGTCAAAAATTTTAAATATTTCTTTCTTTTATGGAATTTGATCGTGACATATCAGCTACATTTCCAAAAGAATAGAAGATAAGTGTAGTCAATTCTTAAAACAGATTCTAACATATTTTGAACCATGAAAGCAGAGATAAATTGACTCATGAGGCAAAACTAGTGGGTTAAACCTTTTGTTTGATCCTCCTCTGATTATGGCAAAATGCTTAGTGTGGCTTTGGAGTAAAGCCATCAACAGCAAAATTTCTGGTAGCTGCAGGAATGGCTAAACGAATTCCATCAAGTTCAGGCTTTGCAATAACTTGACATCCCAAACGAGACCTGCAGTACCCCAATAAAGTTAATACCAACAAAAAATAGGTTGACAAATCATTTGATCTATGAAGTATATTCATCACTTTTCAGATGTCAAAGTTAAGGCAAATAAAAATAAGTCAACATATCATTTAATCTATTGAGATAGTCATTATTTTCAGTTTTGTCAAAGCTCCAATTTCATTCTCTACCTTTCAAAATTTTAGAGTTGGTACTAAAAAACCCTTTCAAATCAAATAGGAGAGAGCGATGTGGCACTTAAACAAATATAATGACAGGAGTTTGCAGCTCTTTTTATGATTAGATATTCAACTTTGCTTGCATTAGAAACTCATGTGGTGAGATATATTCACTTGACATTTCATGTCTCACCCGTATAATGTTTGTCTGAAATGTCACGCTATCATCTAGTTATTCAGTTTCTAGAGTGTCGACAAAGAGAAATTTGATTGAAATATTTTAAAACATCGGGGTGGAACTATAACTTTTAGTGAAATTAAATGAACAGTCTATACTCCAAAAATCAAAGGATATATCAAAATAAGTCATAAATTTATGAGCAAGAAACTCACGTTTCTGTAAGCCCGAATGCCAGATCCAACATGTCATTCTCCTCGTCAACTGGTTCTTCTATTTTATTGTAGTAGTCCATATCCTGACATGATTTAATCAGATTTTACACAAAATTCCAGTCTAGAATTGTTGAGAGATAGAAAGAGAGAGAAAGCAACTTACCATCACTATAACATGACAAGTTGAACAAGCTAGTGAACCTTCGCATGCTCCTGGTTTGAGAGATAAAACAGTTTCTAGTGATGAAACAAAAACTCAAGAGCCACATGCCATAATGTACTATGTTTAGCTATGTAAAATAAATGTTTAAATCATGGGAAACGGAGGATAGTGCATAAGCTTTTTCAGGAGGGGGTGAATCAAACTCCTTACCTTCAAGTTCTATATCGTTTTGATGAGCAGCTTCTAACATGGACATTCCAACAGGAACTTCAATTTGTTGCTCTTCTCCATCCTTAAGGACAAACGTGACAGATATCCTGCAAATCACAGTTTCTGGTAGAGAAGAATCAACAGAATAACTCAAATGCAGACCACAGAGAAACTTTTAAGTTATGTTTTTACTCGGGATGTCAGTCTATATTATTTAACGCCAAAGCGATAACACAATTTCACAAGAGAAGATACTGGCTTCAGCTTGACATTGAAAAGTAAGGTTGCCTAGGATTTTCATTTTCCTAATGGTATTCTCGTGAATTAAGATTTTGGTTGTAAAAATCAGTTGTATAATCAATTGTAGTTTTTGTTTTGTTTCCTCTCATGTACTTTGCTTATTAGATTCATCATATCAATGAATAGTCTCGTTTTCGTTTCAAAGAGAACAAAAAGAAAAAGAAAAAATAATCAAAAAATGTATATGTAATGTTAAAGGCTAAAAGAACTTACGTTTCTTTTGGTTCATTCTCTTCATTACAGCCATTCTGGGGACCTGAGGTAGAATACAGTCGCTGTTCCTGCCATTTGAAACCTTGAAGCACCTGAACTTGTGGCTGTGGCTGTGGCTGAGAAAAGAAATAAAGGATCCCTCTATTACTAACCTCTAATAACAACAAGTGTGCATACCGGGTCCCATTAAAAAATTGAAGTATCTTTTATAATTATAAATTACCTACCCAAATTCAACTTTATTCTAGAATCTACAGCCTACTTACTCTTAACCATGACTAAGGATCCATTGTTATTAACCAATAATAATAACTACAGCATGCATATCGAGTCCCACTAAAAAATTGAAGTATCCTTCATAAGTACCATTTACCTACCCAAATTCGACTTTATTCTAGAATCTTCCTATTTGTCCTTAACTATAACTGAAATATAATAATAAATGTTTTAAGACAAAAAAAATATAATTTATCACAAAATTTTGGAAGCAATTTATAATAATATTAAATAATAAATTTTAAGCCACAGCAAAGATCAGAATTTTCATGATTTTCTTTTAGAAATAATAAATCTGGAATAGCTTCCAACTTCCAATTGAGATGAAATGAATGTTTCTTTACTTATAGGAACCATTTGTAGAAAAATAGCAAGTGCAAAGAGAAAAACAACCAAAAGCCCAGGGGAAAGAAGTTATTTTCAAAATAATCTAGAGACAGATGCTCGTGAAGAAAACACACACACACGCGACAAAGTCCAAATTTCTAATTGACATTGATTAATTTTTCTTTGATAATAAATTCCACACTTGATCACAAATTGAAAGCATACCTAATATTAAAATTCTTAAGCAAATATAACAAGCAAGGAAAATAGCTTACCATATCCAATTAAGGGGAAATTTTACCACGTGTGGGTAGACATTCAAACCTCTACCCTTTTGATCAAAGATATATTTTTATAAGAAATCGAGATATATTGGCCTATGATTAAAATGCTTAGGTTGGCAATTAAAGAGATATTATAATCCCAAAAGTTCATGTCTATTGGCCTATGAACTGGTGTAGCTAATACTTAATTCATACTAGCTATATATTGTGAACTTGACCAAACAAAATAGTTTGAATATTCAACTAAACGACAGAAAGAAAATCTAATATCAATCACAGAAGTTAACTAACCAGAGTACGCAAGTATTTGAAAAAAGGGCCTCGAACGTGACTTGCTTTAGTCACTAGTAATGAATTCCCTGGTAGAGAACAAAAAGGAATAAAGTTAATCAGAAACAACAAAAGCTACATCACATATAGCACGAACTCTAACTTGGGAAAACAAAAGGCAAAAACAAAAAACTGTGTAGAAAAATTGAATAAAGGAACTTTGTGCTCTGAAACACTAATACTAAGCATAGCCAACTGTGTGGTCTGTATTTAAAGGCAATGAAAGTAGATGTAAACCTCCTCCAAAATCTCTCAATTCCTGGGTAACTTGAACTTTCATAATTTCTTACAGAAATTCTCCAGACCATCTCTTCCTTCATTGTCCTTTTGCTGTTAATGGGTGGTTGATCATTTTCAACGAATTCGGCGTTGTCTATTGTTTGCCAAGAAGAATCATTCATTGGCTAGTGGAAGTGCTTGAGGGTTGGTGCTTTAAAGGAAAATGGAAGATAGTTCGGCCACGTGCAGTTAAAACTCTTTCTTGGAACCTATGGAAAGAAAGAAACTAAGTTTTCTTTTGAATCTTTTCGTACGAGTGGCAGCATAGTGCTTCTTGGTGGTCTGTAATTCACACAGAATTCTTTTGTGATCCTAACCTTATTACTCTTATCCAAATAAAACTTTAGCCTTACCATGATTCTTAACAATCGAAAGAATTTACTTTAGTGGTTCTCTAGGAAGAGGTTTTTGATAGACCCCCTATCATAATATATAGCAGAAAGGGAAAGAAGGAAAAGAGTTGCACGTGTGAGGGTAAAAGAGTCCATTGTAAATACTAGTATAAATAGTATTTTAGTTTTGGAGGGAAAGTCGGTTAGAGTTTTGAAGTTTAGTTGATTTCTGTTTCATCCTTGAGAGATAGGATAATAGAGAGGAAGTGCCCTAATCTTGGATTGATATTTCATCAATTCGATTCTATAGTTTCATTGTTTATGTACTGTGATTCTATCTACAAATACTATCAATAAACTCAATTACTTGAACATCAAGATCGGGTCCCAACATATTGGTATCAGAGCGTGTTCATCCTGGGCAAGCGAAGGAAGATGGCGAAGAAAGTAGAAGAAAGATTCAAGGTCGTCGAACAAGAGATCGCAAGTATTAGAGAAGAATTACAACAATTGCCGGAGATTGAAGCAAAATTCACGAAGCATATGGAACAAATAAACCTTCAGAACGAGAAGAGTCAGCAGCAGCAACAAATGATCTTAAATTACATCGAAAGTATCATGAAATAACAGTCGACGACGACGCGAGAATCGAACGAATCATCAAGTAAGACAAAAGTGAAGATACGTGAAGTAGTCGTAGAACCGAAATCAAACGAAAAAGAGGACGACAAGAAGAACAATGACCGAAATAAGTTCAAGAAAGTAGAGATGCCGGTTTTCAACGGCAAAGATCCAGATTCGTGGCTTTCTCGCGCGGATCGATACTTTCAAATTCATAAGTTGACTGAATTGGAGAAAATGATAGTTGCGATAATCAGTTTCCTATCATTTTCGCAGGACCAGCGTTGAACTAATATAGAGCGCAAGAGGAGCGTGAGAAATTCACGAATTGGTCGATGAAGGAGAGATTACTGATGCGATTCCGATCAATTAGGGAGGGATCGATATGTGGCCAATTCTTGAGAATCAAACAAGAATCCACAGTGGAAGAATATCGAAATCTCTTCGATAAATTGATGGCACCTCTATCAGATTTGCAGGATAAGGTGATTGAGGAAACGTTTATGAATGGTTTGTTACCATGGATTAAGGCAGAAGTCGAATTCTGTGAACCGGTTGGTTAGGCTCAAATGATGTGGTTGGCTCAACGAGTAGAGAACTGGGAAATCATAAGCAGAAGCAAATCTCAAAGGATATGCTGGAGGTAAATATCCTTCTTACCCTTCACCTAGTGTTAAACCTAATATGACTGCAAATGCAAATAATAGTAAAAGTAATACAACATTCCCAATGAGAACCATCACTTTGAGAGGAGTAGCGGCCTGTGAAAACAAAAAGGAAGGGCCATCCAAAAGATTATCTGATGCAAAGTTTCAGGCCAGAGAGAAGAGCTTATGTTTTCGTTGTAATGAGAAGCATTCGTCTGATCATAAATGTAAAGCTAAAGAACAAAGGAGCTTAGAATGTTCGTGGTAAAGGCCAATAATGAAGAGCTAGAGATCATAGAAGAGGCAGATCCAGAAAGCAAAGAGTTGAGTGTTGTGGAATTAGCAAAGGAAAGCAAGGCAATTGTAGAATTGTCAATCAATTCGGTTGTAGCCCTATCGAATCCTGGTACTATGAAGGTGAGGAAAAATTCAAGACGAAGTAATTGTACTGATTGATCATGGTGCTGTCCACAATTTCATCTCAGAGAAATTATTAGATGCTCTACGATTAGCAACAAAAGACATTTCACACTATGGTGTTATATTGGGATCCGGAACAGCAATAAAGGGGAAGGGAGTGTGTGAAGCAGTAGAGTTGTCGTTCAATGAGTGGAAAATAGTAGCAAACTTTCTACCATTGGAGTTAGGAGGGGTAGACGTGATATTGGGAATGCAGTGGTTATACTCATTGGGTATAACAGAAGTGGACTGGAAAAACTTGACTATGACATTCTTACACCAAGGAAAGAAGGTGGTTATAAAAGGGGACCCTAGTTTAACTAAAACCAGGGTGAATGAAAAATATGATGAAAACTTGGGATGATTCTGAACAAGGATTTTTAGTTGAATGTCGTGCCATAGAAGGGGGAGCATCTTTAACAGAGAAGAATGACATAGAAGAGGAGTTGACAGTAGAAGAATTTGTACAAGTAGTACTAAAGAAATTCGAAGATGTCTTGATGTAAGAAGACTAAGGGTTAATTGGGTAATTAGGTAATATTCTAGGTTAATTTCCTTTTTACCCCCAATTGTAATAGAACTCTATAAATAGGAGTCTTTTCCTCTCGTATGAAACGCATTAATCATTCTAATAAAAGATCTACATTCTTGGTTCTTAGAGGATTTCTCCTTGAGGTTACTTAGGCTACATCAAATTGGTATCAGAGCAAACTGTCTGGGCCAAAGTTGACTGCCGCCGGTGGAAGACCGGGAAACTCTTGTTGGCGCCAACACGAGAGGGAGCTTTGAGTGTTGTGCTTGTTTCCAAACAACACATCTAATTATGGGGAACCCTTGAAATTCCAAGAAAGAAAGAAGAGACCAAAGATTTTTCAAAATTTATTAAGAATGGACTTCTATCAATCAAAGAAGATGCCCAAGAAAAAAACCAACAGAAGACAAGAAAATCAATTTTACTTCCATAAACAATGCTGGAGTTCTTATTCAAGTGATTCGGAAGAAGAATTTCAACATACCAATTTTAGTCATGCTCAATTTTCTCAAAGAACCTATCATTATCCAAATTGGGAATTTGATTCTAGTGATTCTAGTGACTCCAACGACTTTTCTAAGGCAGTTTGGGACAGAATAAGAAGGTGACAATACCAAAAAATGGCCCAACGATCCAATCAAACCTATTTTTCAAGAAATCAACATAAAGATTGGAAGTTGGATGAATTAAAGAATCGTCAAGAATCATCTAGAATGAATTTTTACCATCCAAGAAGAACATCCGAGACTCAAAATTACTCTTTTGGTTATGAAACACGATCAAGAAAGATTGATTCAAGAAAATCAATGGATGAGTCTTATACCCGCTATGAGATTGCAACACATTCAAGAATTCAACAAAAGCACTACTTCGATCCTGCAACGTTGGAAGAAATAAAGAAAACAATAAAAGAAATTCAATGTTCATTGGGAGAAATGACTCAACAATCAATTCATCAAGAGTTCAAGAACGAATTTGTTTCATATACGAAAGAAAAAAAACGAAGGAATCACGTTGGAAATTTTCAAATAGAAAATCTTGAAGATAAAATTGAAGAACAAGAATTTGAAAATGTTGATTTGGAAATGATCTCAAGTGAAGAAAAATCCAACGAAGAAGATGAAAAAGAACTATTGAACACCGAGCAAAAATCGAACAAGAACAACGACACATTGGTTGCAGTGTGGAAATGAATCTTCAAATTGTCAAAGAACTTGAACCGAATGATAAAGAAAATGTGATTTTTGAAGAGTTTTCTTCAAAAGCTGATTCTTTTGAAATTTGTTCTTTGAATATGGTTTTGAGTGAGATTGAAGTAAACATCTTTTCCAAGTTTACGACCAATGGAGAAGTTCATCTTTTAGTGGCCATATTTGATTTTTTCTTTCGATTTTATCCCTTCGATCATAATATTTTTGTTTAAAATGTAGGAGCTTGGTTTGGTCATACTCCGTTGAACAAGTTTATTTCATTCTTCTTTTTCTTTTTTGCTTCATAGATTTCTTCTTTCTAAAACTTGGGACGAGTTTTCGTTTTAGAGGGGTAGAATGATGTAAGAAGACTAAGGGTTAATTGGGTAATTAGGTAATATTCTAGGTTAATTCCATTTTTACCCCCAATTGTAATAGAACTCTATAAGTAGGAGTCTTCTCCTCTTGTATGAAACGCATTAATCATTCTAATAAAAGATCTACATTCTTGGTTCGTTCTTGGAGGATTTCTCCTTGAGGCTACTAAAACTTGGGACGAGTTTTCGTTTTAGAGGGGTAGAATGATGTAAGAAGACTAAGGGTTAATTGGGTAATTAGGTAATATTCTAGGTTAATTCCATTTTTACCCCCAATTGTAATAGAACTCTATAAGTAGGAGTCTTCTCCTTTTGTATGAAACGCATTAATCATTCTAATAAAAGATCTACATTCTTGGTTCGTTCTTGGAGGATTTCTCCTTGAGGCTACTTAGGCTACATCATGTCTTTACTTGGCCTGAGACATTACCACTGAGAAGAGATATAGAGCATCACATTCACCTTAAAAAGGGTACAAACCCGGTGAATGTTCGTCCATATAGATATGCTTATCAACAAAAGGCCAAAATGGAGAAATAGTGCATGAGATGCTGTCATCAGGGGCATACGTCCGAGTACAATTCCATACTCTAGCCCCGTGCTATTGGTGAAAAAGAAAGATGGGAGTTGGTGTTTCTATGTGGATTACCGAGCACTGAACAATGTGACTATACCAGATAAATTTCCCATACCAGTAATTGAAGAACTCTTTGATGAGTTAAATGGAGCATAATGGTTTTCGAAGATTGATTTGAAAGCAGGGTATCATCAAATCCGGATGAGTGTGGATGACATAGAAAAGTCGGCAGTCCAAACTCACGAAAGGCATTATGAATTCATGGTCATGCCTTTTGGGCTGACTAATGCACCTTCAACCTTCCAATCCTTGATGAACACCATATTCAGACCATATTTGAGGAAGTTCATATTGGTGTTTTTTTTATGATATTCTAATATACAGTAGAGATCTAGAAGAACATCTACAACATTTGGGGTTGGCTTTGGAAGTATAAGAAAGAAGGAATTGTATGCCAACAAGAAAAAAATGCAATTTTGCAAGAACACGAGTAGATTATTTGGGGCACGTCATTTCTGGTCAAGGAGTTGAAGTAGACCCAGAAAAGATTCGAGCTATTAGAGAATGGCTGATAACTAAGAATGTTCGAGTCCTAGGCTTGACAGGATACTAACGAAAGTTTGTTCAGCACTATGGGACATTAGCTGCACCATTAACCCACTTATTGAAGATTGGTAGGTTCAAATGGACCGAGGAAACTCGGGAAGCTTTCACAAAATTACAAAATGCCATGATGACTCTACCTGTTCTAGCCCTACCAGATTTCAATGTGCCTTTTGAAATCGAGACCGATGCCTCTAGTTATGGAATAGGTGCAACGTTGATTCAAGCTAAATGGCCTATTGCTTATTACAGTCATACGTAAGCCATGAGAGACAGGGCTAAACCTGTGTGTGAAAGGGAATTAATGGTAGTAGTCTTAGTCATGCAGAGGTGGAGGCCATACTTACTTGGGAGAAAGTTTGTAGTGAAGACTGATCAAAGATCGTTGAAGTTTCTATTAGAGCAAAGACTGATTCAGCCTCAGCACCAGAAATGGATAGCTAAACTACTAGGCTATTCCTTTGAGGTGGTGTATAAACTCATATTAGAGAACAAAGCAACCGATGCCTTGTCCAAAATGCCACCAGCCTTTCATCTTTGCTATTTGACTGCTCCAACTCTGATTGATCTGCAGTAATTAAGGAAGAAGTAGAGAAAGTTGAACGCTTGAAGAAAATTATGGAAGAGGTAAAGAAAGGAGATGAAAACAGAGGGAATAAGTATTCCATTGAACAAGAAATGTTGAGGTACAAAAACAGGTTGGTGATATCTAAATCATCAACACTAATTCCCACCATCTTGCACACATATCATGACTCCTTGTTTGGAGGCCATTCAGGGTTTTTGAGAACTTATAAGCGATTTGCTTATTGGGAAGGTATGAAGCAAGAAGTCAAGAAATATTGTGAAGAGTGTTTGGTTTGTCAGAAAAACAAATCCTTGGCTTTGTCACATGGAGGCCTATTATTACCTCCGGAAATTCTAAACAATGTATAGAATGATATATCCATGGATTTAATTGAAGGGCTGCCTAAATTCAATGGATTTGAAGTTATTCAATAAATATGATGGTCATTTCTTGGCATTGAAGCACCCTTATAAAGCTAAAACAGTAGCTGATTTATTTGTTAAGGAGGTGGTCAGACTTCACAGTTATCCTAATTTCATAGTATCCAGACAATGACAAGGTGTTCTTGAGTAACTTCTGGAAGGAGCTATTTAGAATGGCAGGTACTAGATCGAATCAAAGCTCGCATACCATCCACAATCGGAAGGCCAAACTGAAGTGGTCAATCGAGGAGTTGAAAACTATCTTCGTTGTTTTTTTGTGGCGAAAGACCAAAAGAGTGGTGAGATGGCTACATTGGGCAGAGTATTGGTACAATACGACGTACCAAAGATTTTAAGGATAACACCCTTTCAAGCAGTCTATGTCGATTACCACCTCCCTTGGTTTATTAGGAAACAGAGATACTCCTAATTCAACACTTGATGAACAACTTAAAGAGAGAGATACAGCCTTGGGAGCATTGAAGGAGCATCTCAGGATTGCTCAAGAAAAAATGAAGAAATATGCGGATTTGAAACAAAGAAAAGTAGAATATCAAGTGGGAGACATGGTGTTTCTGAAGATAAGACCATATAGACAAGTATCATTACGGAAGAAAAGGAATGAAAAGTTGTCTCAATTCTTTGGTCCCTATAAAATCCTTGAACGGGTAGGGCCTATGGCATATAAGTTGGATCTACCGAGTACGGCAAGTATTCATCCTGTGTTCCATGTTTCGCAATTGAAGAAGATATTGGGTGAATACAATGAGTGCAACAAGATATGTCATACATAACTGGGAATCATGAGTGGAGAGCATCACCTGAAGAAGTGTATGGGTATTTGAAAAATAAGGCAGGCGGATGGGATGTGCTAGTCAGTTGGAAGGGGCTACCAAGACATGAGGCCACTTGGGAACCTTATGATGAGATGCAGCAACGGTTTCTTGAGTTTCACCTTGAGGACAAGGTGAATTTGAAGAGGGAATGTAATGATAGACCCCTATCATACATCAATATAGCATAAAGGGAAAGAAGGAAAAGTGTGGCACGTGTGAGGGTAAATGGGTCCATTTTAAATACTAGTATAAATAGTATTTTAGTTTTGGAGGGAGAGTCAGTTAGAGTTTTGAAGTTTAGTTGATTTCTGTTTCATCCTTGAGAGATAGGATAACAGAGAGGAAGTGCCCTAATCTCGGATTGATATTTCATCAATTTGATTCTATAGTTTCATTGTTCATGTACTGTGATTCTATCTACAAATACTATCAATAAACTCAATTACTTGAACATCAAGATTGGGTTCCAACAGTTTTCTTTGCAACTCTACCCCTTGCCTATAGGGTGTTCTTTTATCTTTATGTGAATATACTTTTTTGTCTCTTACAAAAGAATAAATTTTAAAAATAAATAAATAAATCTTCAGCGAACAAGTCCTAAACCAACATGACAAGGAATCCAAACCAAGACAATTAGGTAACGATCATTTTTCAAATGGAACAAAGAATCAGATCCTAGATGTGTTGAAAAAGTAAAGTGAATTCCACCCTTTAGGTTCTTCGGAATTCTACGGTTGAATTGTGATTGTGAAAGGGTTGTTGAAAGAATAGAAGCAAGGGAGAACAATACAAGTTGAAAACTTGGAGGGAGAACAATACAAGTTGAAAACTTGGAGGGAGAACAATACAAGTTGAAAACTTGGAGGGAGAACAATACAAGTTGAAAACTTGGAGGGAGAACAATACAAGTTGAAAACTTGGAGGGAGAACAATACAAGTTGAAAACTTGGAGGGAGAACAATACAAGTTGAAAACTTGGAGGGAGAACAATACAAGTTGAAAACTTGGAGGGAAAACAATACAAGTTGAAAACTTGGAGGGAAAACAATACAAGTTGAAAACTTGGAATCGGAATGACTAAGAAAAAGTGATGAGAAAGTGGGCTTTAACAACATTTGGAAGGACCTTTTGTAACTCTATGGCCATCAGAAGAATGTTTTATCCTTCAAATTTGTATCTCTTTATGGTTAGTGAAATTGTTTTCATCCTAGGAACGCACACGCATGATAATCAATCTTCTTCCTCAAAGGCTTGTCACAAAAACTGCTGAATAGAGTTCAATCAGAAAGTCAAAAGGCACTCATACTAGTGACTTAGAAGACCAGCTAGCATGTCTTCCAAATTGATGTGCACTAAGAAATCAATAATATACAGTACTTAAAGATGAGAGAAGACACCATACCTATGAAGAGCTCTTTTAACATCCGAACACCATTTCTTGAAAGTTTAAAAAGCGACATAATAATTCCTGCTATTACAACACCATCAGCTAGAAATATAACAAGCATACTTATCTAATCTAAGGATAGCATCAGCATGTACAATAAATTGAAGGATAAGCAGAAATCCAATCAAATTGCTATATTCAGTAAAAAACTTTTCTTCTAGTTTTACTAAATTACTCCTAGCTACCAAATGCCTCAAACACTAACGAACCCACCCTCAGACCTATAGCAATAAAGCTGAAAATTTAACACAATACAAAAATTGGAAGCAATCCTGTAATCAAACTATAATGTGAGGTGTGCAAAAACGGTGAAGTTTTGTTCTACAACATGCACATTTTTCAATCAAACGAAGCCAACAAAGAGAAAATGAACCTGCGAATCACGAATGGCAGAGAAAAGAAACAGGGTTTTGTTGGGTATCTCCGAAACGTCAGCTGGAAGCTGAAACAGAGACTGGCGATGGCTTTCAATCGATTGAAAGAAGGTCTCGCTTTCGAGAGAGACGGAGGTGCGCTTCAGGGCCTCCGCAAGGTAAGAATCAAATTTTGCGTCCAATATAAGTCGGGTTTCAAGTTAGAGTGGGCAAGCCGAATCAAGAACTTAACCCTCGGTTGAATGGGGAAAACAAAAAAGAAGCAACAAAGAGAAGAAAAAGCATTTGATGGGGGTTGGCGTGGCGGCGTGAGGTTGCGGCAGAGAGAGGGAGAATAGTATAGGGTTTAACTCCTTTCTATTTCTATTTTAGATATTATAACAATAATAATATTTTTGTTCTTATTAAATTAAATAAAAATAAATTAGGGGTTTTTTCAATAATAAAACAAAGCTCGAAAATATTTACACAAACAATTTTTAAAAAGGAAAAAGTACACAAGCTCATTAAGTGAAATAACAAAAATATCCCACAATTAATCAGTCACACATGTGTTAAAAAATGATCTCATACCCAGCCTAAGTGATCTCGTACCCAATCTAAACTATCTCTTAGCAACGATATCGTAGCAAGTTTAAATGATTTCGTAGCAAATTTAAACGATCTCCTAACAAATCTAAATGATCTTGCACTCTTATACAAGTCTAAACGATCTTGTACCCTTCTACCTAATCTAAACAATCCCGTAGTAAATCTAAACTATTTCGTAGTAAGTCTAAACGATTTTGTACCCAAGCTTAAATGATCTTGTACCATTCTACCTAGTCTAAACGATCTCATAACAAGTCTAAATGACCTTGTACCCTTGTACCTAGTCTAAATGATCTAATCTTGTACCAAGAAAAAAAAGAATAAAAGATGAGAAATGAAGAAGAAAGGAATTCTAGAAGAGGAAATGAAGAAATTGTAAAATAAAGAAGTAATAGTACGAAGAAACTAATAATATGAAAAGGAGATGAATAAATTATAAAGAAGAAAAAAAGTGAAAAATGGTCAGCATTATTCAAAGGCAAACCTGAAATTTTTGAAAATATTATGGGTTTTTTATTTTATTACACGGGCCGTAAATATTTTGGTGTTTTGTTATATTTATAAAAATTAATCAATAAATTAATATTAAATTAATTAATTAAATCATATCATATATAATTAATATTTCATTTAGATCATATTAACTTTTAATTTAGGTTAATCTCTATAAATATAATAAAACATCAAATTATTTGTGGCCCTGTAACAAAATCAAAAAGTCCTTAATATTTTCATAAATTTCAGGTTTGTCCTTGAATGTTGCAGACAATTTTTTACTTATTATTTTTCTTCTTCTTCTTTACAATTTAATCATCTCCTCTTCATATTATTATTTCTTCTTCATCATCATTTTCAACTTGTTCCTATTCGTGATTTCTTCATTTTCTCTTCTAAAATTTTTTCTTTCTTCGATTTTTCACTTCTTTCTTTTTTCACTCCTTCAAATTATCACTTGGTAAATGATATTTGTCATCTCTCATATATTTCCTCTTCTAGATCTAAACGATCTTAGTTCAAGATCGTGTACCAAATATACAAAACTTTGGTACACGATCTTGAACAAAAATTGTTTAGATATTGGTACACGATCATTTAGCTCTTGGTACATGATCGTGTACAAAATCTAAATGATATTAGTATACGATCTTGTACTAAATATAAATGATCTTGATACACGATCGTGAACCAAGATCGTTTAAATTGTATAGATAATCGTTTAGCTCTTAGTACACGATCATGTACCAACATCTAAATGATCTTGGTTCACGATCGTTTAGAAGAAGAATTACACGTCTATGTGTGGCCGGTGTTCATACTACATACATGATCGTGTATCATTTTCTAGACGATTGTGTATCATTTCCTACATAATTGTGTATCATGATCGTTTAGAAAAAGAATTGCACAAGTGCGTGTGGCGGATTAATCGCACGTTGACTGAGACATTTTTTGAATTTTTCATTGTGGGCGTGTGAACTTTTTTCGTTTTTGAAATTGTTCTATATAATATAAATATTTTGCCGGTTTGTTATATTTTTTAAAAACTCCTTTAATTTAATTGATTTAATTAAAACAATTTTAATTAAATAGTATTAAACTAAACTATTAATTAATCCTTCGCTTAAATAATTACTAAATTAAATATTATATATTTAATTTAATCCATATTTAAATCGTCTTCATACATAAATTTCTCTCATAAGCTATAATTTTAATATGTATCATATATGAATTAAATTTAAATCTATAATTTTGTACGAATCTAATTCATATTAAATTAATATTTAAATTCATTCAACTATTTTATTATCTCATAAATTAATTTTGAATATTATCCAAAATTAAATTTATATAATAAAGTTTAATAAAAATATAACTTTAGTTAATTTCCAAAGTAAATTTGAATATTTTAAATTACAATCAATATATATTAACCTCAATACTCTTTACGAGCTAGGAAGGGAACCTAATGAACCTACAAATTAAAAGCTACAACAATATGAGATTAATCGACTAAACTCATTAACCACATTAATCAATATTTGTTAACTGTGTGTACATTCCATTATAGACTCACAGTTAAACTCTTCTCATTGTAGATATATTTTTTTTCCTGACTATAGACCAATAACAATAAGTTAGTCCTTCACAAGTGTAACATCGCTGGATCAAATTACAATTTTATCCCTAAGTTACTTCTTAGTCTTAAATATCAACGCTCCTCTAATGAACATGTTTAACCAATAAACAAAAATCTCTCTTATGCCATAGAGAGGATATGGTCATTTGTTCAAGTCCCGAAGACATTATTTATGGAAACACTCATTTACTTACCTTAAAGTCGGTAATGAGTGAATTTTATCTTGTTTGATAATGTTCTGAGTTCCTCACTCAGTCTTGTCCCCAAAATGATAAACTTATTGAGTCGTAAGCTGGTCACTATAACCTGTACAAATCAAATGACAATCCCCGTAAACAAGAGTTTATAATACACTTAGGATTAATAAGTTACTTAAGTCATCCTAATGAAATAGAAACCTAATTAATTAACAAATTTACATATAGTGGTTACTATTTCGTGGTACATTCTTATGCAAACTCATTGCTTGCATAGGATACCTCGAAAGGGATAAGAGCCCTTTGCAGCGAAAGTAATTAACATAATCAATAAACTCAAATTTAATTGGAATCTAGAAAAACCAGTACATTGGAAAAAAATTACAGAAACTAGATTACAGTAACCTAAAAGCTAAGCATGTTTTTCCATAAAAAGTAGAGTCACAGAGAAAAAGAATATTGGCGTTCACTGAAGTCTCTGTATCAACAAAACACTAATTTTGGCGTCACCACTACTTGGAAACCACCTTAATCTCTAAGCAATCGGAGATTTTAGTTTGTAGGAACCAAAATTAGAATGAGAATTTTACAAAGAGAATTATTTTTTGTCACTGGGATTTTTATTCACTTCAAAAACAATGAAGCCCCTAAAAGAACAATTGCATCCCCTCCAATCTTTCTATCATCTATATGCAGAAAAACGGGAGAATGATATGGGAGAACGTGGGAATTCTCCCATGATATTTCAGTAACTCTTGTGTAAGGGAGTTACTTTATTTATTTAATAAAATAAGTAATAATAATTTAAAGAAAATGTAAAAAAATAGAATATTTCACAAAATATTTATAATTTATAGAAAAATCAAGTGTAATGAAATTTGTCTTTTAGTGGTTTTGTTCTATAGAGTATAAATAGTTTGTCAAATTTTTTTTTTTTTTTTTTTGAAAAAACCCTATAATTTAACTAATTAATTAATTCAATAATTAATAATTTATTAATATAAAAAATGCTAAATATTTACGGTTCATATAACAATTTAAGAAAATCCCATAAAGCTAATTATTTTTTCATAAATTTCATATTTGCCCTCATTGAATTTTGATCATTGCGGGACGATTTTTCAATTCTTTTTCTTCTTATTCTTTGCAATTTATTCTTCTCTTTTTCATATTATTACTTCTCCTTCTTCATATTTTCACTTCTTGTTTGCAATTTCTTCATCTCCTCTTCCAAAATTTCTTCCTTCTTCTTCATCTCTCATTTTTTTTCTTTCAAGTACAAAATCTAAACAATATTGGTACAAGATCTAAACGATCGTGTACCAATATCTAAATGATCAGTTGTCTATTCTAGATAGACAAAGATAGACCATTATCACTAATATATTGTTTAGATTCGGTACAAGATCGTTTAGACTGGGTGTAAAATTGTTTAGACTAGGTACAATGATATAAGATCGTTTAGATTTGGTACAAGATCGTTGGGATTGGATACAAGTTGATCGTTTAGACTAGGTACGACGATACAAGATCGTTTTGACTTGGTAAAAGATCGTTTTTATTGGGTACAAGGGTACAAGGGTACAAGATCGTTTAAATTTGATACAAGATCATTTAGATTTGGTACAAGGGTACAAGTTCGTTTAAGCTTGTTATAGGATTATTTAGACTAGGTACAAAATCGTTTTTCACGCGTATGTGACCGATTAATCGTGGGGTATTTTTGTTATTTCACGTTGTGAGCTTGTAGGCTTTTTTCTTTTTCGACGTTGTTATATACGGTGTAAATATTTTCGTGCTTTGTTCTATTTTTAAAAAAAACCCTATATTTTATTTAATTAACATTTCATTTAAATCATATTTAAATCAACATCTCTCATATAACCTATCGTTTTTATTTAAATAATTTACTTATAATTAAATAAAGGGTTCTTTTAAAAAATATAACAAAGTGGCAAATTATTTACACTATATAGAACAATTTCAAAAACGGAAAAAATCTATAGGCCCACAATGCGAAATACCAAAAATACCCCAATAACAGTAAAAGATGACGAAAAAGTTTAAGTATACACGATCATGTAGAGAAGTTTCAACGATCATTTATATAAGTATAAACGAACATTTACAGAAACTTCAATAACTCGTAATTACAAAAATGTCATCAAAATGAAGGGGCTATAAAAAGGTGAAGGAACTAATTGCTCAGACTTTTTCGTTCATCGTCTTCCTCGTCAATGGTTTATATCCTGGTAACTACTTCAACAGAACTGTCGCGATCGATGATCTGACTTGCATACAAAGAGGTCTGAATCTATATTTATTTCGATCAATATATTTCTATCACGATCTATCCCGCATACAAAAACGTCTATTTTTATACTTATTATATATATTTTATTGAATAATTTATATTCGTCTTCTTTTTTACAAATAGATGGTGAGTAAGAATCAACAAACATCATGTAGCAAATCAATAAAGTGTAAAGCAAAGACAGAAAAAAAATGAAGAAAGAAAAAAGAATAAAGGTAACAAACTAGAATGTGAATATCTGTCTGTATAGTGTTGTATATTTGTGTATCTTTTTCTTTATAGAGCTCTATATTTGTAAATTTATTAAAACTTACCCCTTGTTTGAAACATATTATTTATTATGTCATTCAACATGTGAAACACTATCCAAACGACATTGTTATGGAAGATGAACAAAAAAACCTTAGAATTACTGTATACTACAGTTAGAAACATTGAATCAGATCAAGTAAAAAATATACCAAAAAATTCTTTCTCGAGTTTTGACAAACAGTCCTTTTGAAATGACCAAAATACCAACACAATTCCTGGATTTTCTATTAAGAAAACAATGTCATACAAAAAAAAAAAAAAAAAAACTAATGTCCTTGCTTTCAACTTTAATGGACATATAGTAGAATTTGGGCTAAAAGAATTTTGTTTTGTGACTGGAATAAAAGGTCACAAATTTCATGAGTTAAATCTAGGAGAAAGAAAAGAAAATGGTATGAAAAATGCCATTTTCTGTCATGATGACTTTATAACAAGAAGAGATATAGAAAGAACTTTTAAAGCATTGTGCAATGAGGAAGACTCATTGAAAGAAAAACTAGTTAACCTCTATATCTTAAAAGTATTTTTAATTCCCAAGCAGCAACACAACCACATAAATCTCCTACATCTAGACATATTTGATAATGAAGAAATCTTCAAAGACTATCCATGGGGAAGATTATCATACATCCTAACAAATCAGTTCTTGAAAAAAGCATCCTACAGTGACAATGATGTTGTATACCTTCAAGGGTTTCCCCTAGCTTTAGTCTATTGGGCTTTTGAGAAAATATCAAAACTTTCCAATTTAGATGTTGGGTTTGGAAGAAAGCTTGCAATTGAAGGGCCAGCAATTGTGACATGAGAATGTTTGGAAACAAGTGACTAGAGGACTCTTGTAACGACCCGAACTTTTAAACTAAGTTAAGGTCATTACTTAAAAGATAAATATCAAAAGACATTTTTTTGAAAAGAGGATAACTAAATTTTTATAAAATTAATATCAAGACATTCACAAAAACATAAGATTTTCAAAATTAACAAAAATAATTTGAAAACGTGACCCGCGGGTTCTAACAATTTTAAAGAACTAAAAACAAATAAATAAGATAAAATCTTTAAGTAAAATGGTTAAAATTTAAAAATACTGAAAGACATATAAATGAGTGCGGAAGCTGAACTGTGTCCCCATATGGCATGCCACGGATCCCTCGTTGTCACTCGCCAACTTCTTAAGTTCTTTACATTAGCTTGAAATATTAAACATAGAAAAGAGTGAGTATATAAATATACTCAGTAAAGGACCTACTACTAGTACTGCTAGGTGATCTGTTAACTTTCTGTTAGAAACATAATCATAACGTTGTGTGTCCAATGGAGCACACCTGAGTGAGTGAGACCCTACGAACACCCTAAATCGTGCGAGTGATCCCATAGGAACACCCCTAGTCATGCGAGTGATCGCAGGTACACACTCCATAAACATATATGTAATTTTAAAATATTTCAAAGATATTGAGAAACAGGAAAGAAAAGAAAAGGCAGAGCAATAGAAAAAAAAAAGAGAGAAAGAAATGGAAAAAATATGGAAACAAACAAAATGTTAAATGAAATAAGAGAAATCAGAAAAAGTCATGAAAATATAGAAGCAGAACAAATATTATTAAGACAAGGAATAGAAGAAATAAAAATCATGTTGACAATGGTTATGAGAAGCTTGAACGTTCCACCACCATCAGCCAAACTTCAACAACAACACAATGAGAAAGAAAGTGCATATACAAAAGTTGTAGAGAAAAATAGACCACCTACTTGTATTCTTGGCCTTCTTGATGAAGATGAAGAAGTTAGTACAATAGTGAAGTATGCAACAACACATTGCTCTACCGTTAGTACCTTATTTATTATATACTCCTTTGTTTTGTTTATTCTTGCTTAATTTCCAAATAAAAGACAATTGTGTTGTTTCTTTCTCCATACAGGAAACTGTTGTTTTGGAAACACAAAGTACTTTAGAAACAATAGCAACTACAGATTTAGAAACACCCAAAACACAAATATTGACGCACGTTTAATTCTTTTCCAAACAATAAATATAATTTATATCATTTAGACAAAGATAGGAGTCTATCTCTGTCTAGATGTGATAGTAAGAGATAGTTTTCTTCATGATGTCTTCTTAACATTCTTACTTATTGCACTTGCAGATAAATGAAGAAGAAAAAGAAAACAACGAAATCATAAATTTAGAAACACCAAAAACACAAGTGACACAAGTTTTAATTTGTTTAATATACAATTGGTTAAACGATCGTTTATTTATTTTCCACGATCGTTTATTTATTTCACATGATCGTTTATATTTATCCCACGACCGTTTATATATTTCACGATCGTATATTTATACTATATGATCGTTTATATATTTCACATAATCGTGTATATATGCTTAAACGATCTTTATATTTCACAATGGTCCACATTTTCTTGAACAAGTACTTTGACAGCACATTCTCTTTTTACATTCAGACAATTGAAGTTGAAGATGGAGAAAAAAAAGAATAAGCTAAAAATATGAGGCATGAAGACACATTAAAATGAAGCCAGATTGAATTGGAAAATATTGTAATCGTTGAGAAAAAATAGAAAAACAAGAAGACAAAAATGATGACAAACAAAGGGAAGAAAATAGAAAAGATACAGCAAAAAGGAAAGAAAAGTTGATTGAAGATGATGATGTTGATAGTAAGGAAACTGTAGAAGAAATTGACACCGATAGCAGTGAAGAACATGAAGCACAAGAACTGGAAACAAAAGGAAACAAAAGAAAAATTAAAGAAAAGCAAAAGAAAAATAACGGTGGAGAACAAAAAAGACAAAAGTTTCAAAAATGATATGGAGACGACCAATCTTAACACAAGAAGAAAACAACAAGAAAAATGAAAGAAGAATGTCAACTCAAGAATACATGGATTCCACTCAATCCTTTGACCTAAAAATTTCTCAATATTTTAAAGATGATTTATAGTGTTTATAAAGATTCAAATCTTTAAATTTACCTTTTGATTTTTTTATTTTATACTCGAGTAATTTGTATTTCATTTCACTCTTTATATTCTATATTATTCTTTAAAACGTATAACAAGGTCAATTACATTTATTACCACGATTGTTTAAATTTAACAACACTATCGTTTAAACATATAACTACACAGTCGTTTAAATAATATCCTTCATGATCATTTAAATTCAACGACACCATCGTTTAAACGTATAACTACACACTCGTTTAAATAATATCCTTCACGATCGTTTACATGTAAAATATATAACAACATCGTTTACGTATAACATGTAATTAATGAATATACAATAATACTTTTGGTTAAAAACCAATGATCCTTTACATCTATCGTGTAATTAATGAATGAGATTTCAATTATAAAATTAGGGAATTAAAGTCACATGGCGACCATGTGTAAAATTTAGAGTTTGTAGGTGAAAATGGTCAATACTCATATTGTGAATAATCAAAATTGTAAATCATTTAGCATATATTATCATCACATAAATCGTATAACAGGATTGTTTAGATAAAATAGCATGATCGTGGCGTGGCGACAATGTGTAGAATTTTGGGGTTTATGGGTAAAAATGGTCAAAACGTGTTTTCTCAATAATCACTTGGCATTTATTAACCTGTCAGCGATTTCAATGCAAAAAGACGCTTCATTTTTCGTTCCTTTATCTTCATCTTCCTTTAAAATCCTTCTCACACACCGTAGATCTTAAGTTTCTAAAATTTCGATTCAAAATTTTTATCTCAAACTTTTCCTGTCAAACTATTCCTCATTCATTAAAAACCATTAGTTGTTGTTATTTGGAAAAAAGAAAAAAAACGATGAGATCAAGGAGAAAAAGGAAACAATGTGTAAGGTGCTTTAGAAAATGAATGTAAAAGACTATGATATGCTTTTAACTGCTTCCTTGATTACCAAGCCTCTTCCGGCCAAAACTATAAGAGGAGCGAATTCAGAAAGGAAGATATCTTCTGTGTTTGGCGCATGACTCCACTCGGACAAGCTCAAGACGAAAATCCGGCCCTGGATACCCTTGAGCAGGAACTTGAGCAAGAACAAGAGTTGGAGAGTGGGATTCAATAACTCAAGAAGATAAAATAATTAGTAGGAAAAAGAGAATACAGTCTCAAAATGTAACATTAATTAATCCTCAAAGTCTTGAGTGTCCTATTTTAACTGCGAGTCGTTGGCCATTCTCGTTTTTCAAATCTTCTTTCTAATTATCGTATACTTTCAACTACTATTTTAGTGGAAAATTGTTCTGTAACATTTACGTACAAATGGAAAGCTGGTTCGAGGAAGGCAGATAACATTTACATGTAAAAACTTTTACAATCAATGTATAAAAACTTTTTAGAACTTCTCTGTTTTATACGTTTAATCTTTTTGCATTAACTGCGAGATCGTTTAAATTGTTTAACATCAATGCTTAGATGGATCATTTTGAAAAATACAATATGATCGTTTATGATTCATAGACCAATCGTTCAAACGTTATATAATGATTGTTTACATTTAATGATAAAATCATTTAGACCTACTTAAATTTTGTTTTAACATAAATGCACGATCGTTTAACAAATAATTCCATTACGTAAAAGAAATAAAAAGATCGTTTATATTTATTAGCACCGATCATGTAGCTCTAAGAATACGATCATTTACATGGTTTTAAAAAAATCGTACAAACATTCATTTAGAACATTTGGATTTTATTATCAGATCATTTACTTGTATAAACATTAGTTTATAGAATACCACATGATCGTTTATGATTAATGATAATATCTTTTAAATCTAAACAATAATTGTTTTAACATAAATACATGATCGTTTAACAAATATTTCCATTATGTAAAATGTATAGAAGCTTTGTTTACATTTACTAGCACGATCGGGTAGATTTAAAAACACGATCGTTTACATTCGTTTATAGAACACTATTTATATTACATTAAAGTCCACTTTATTGCATCTTCTTAATCGATCATTTACCTTTATCGTGAAAATAGAGAAAGTCATTTAACTTATAAGATTAAAAGCATGTGAAATTAGAGAAACACTTCCTTTTCCTTTTCCTTTTTGATTCAACCTTTTCGTCTAAAACTTTTCCTCATTCTTTCAAAACATTATTGCATGATTTTAACCGATTGTTTACACCTATCGTGTAATTAAAAATGTGTATTATGGCCACGTGGCGACCATCTGTAGAGTTTTAGAGTTTGTGGATAAAAATGGTCAAAAACACGTTTTGTTAATAATCAATTCGTATTTATTAACCTGTCAGCGAGTACAATGCAAAAAGGCACTTCATTTTTCGTCCATTCATCTTCATTTTTCTTTACAATCGTTTAAAGCCACATGGTGACCATAGGAAGAGTTTGAGTGTGTAAATAATCAATTAATTCCCATTTAAGATCCTTTGGCATAACTGCACGATCATTTAATCGATTGTTTACCTTATCGTGTAATTAATGAATGTAATTTCAGTTGTAAAATTAGGTCATTAAGGCCACGTGCGACCAAGCGTGCAGTTTAAGGCTCGTGGAAGAAAAGCTCTTCATTTTTGGATCCTTCATATCCTTTATAAACCTGAACTCTTAAACAAATCGGTTTAGGGTTTCCAATGTTTTCCTCTCGAACATTTACCTTTCTTAAACTATACTTTAAGATGCTGTTATCTTAACGAGGAACAGCAAGATCGAAAAGAAGAAGAAAAAAGGGTGCAAAATGCAGATCGAAAGGAATGCATGGTAGATTTGACAAAGCAAACTGTGATGGTGATTCCGAAAAGGTCTATAAATGACCATGGTAGGCTCTTACCTACTTCATCTTCAAAGCACCAGCAACAAATTTTCTATTTATCTGGAAGTTTGTAACCCATCGAAAAAGGTTTACAATCATTTTAACCAAGGACACCGTTCTAGGTTAATATAACTGTAAAAAAATTTGGTGATCGGTACAGAACTAGAGGAAGTTTTGGTTGCCAAAGATAATGAAGGAGATTAAGAGCAAGTAAGTACGAGTTTCTGAGACTTGACACTTTTACTCGTGATTCCACGGTCGGCGAAGATAACAACTCAAGGAATTGTGCACGTTTGAATATTTTTTTGTATTACACTTGTTAAAAACAATCGTTTATGACTACATATTGTAAAACAATCTTTAGAATAAAGAATATACACATTTCTTTAAAACGTTTGGATTTTATTATCAAATTGTTCAGTTTCATAAACATTCACTTATAGATTACCACTTAATCGTTTATGACTAACAAACCAATCGTTCAAAGGTTATTGAATCCACAATTCTTTTCGATAACAACATAATCGTTGGCATTTTGTAAATAATCGTTTATATAAAATCGTTCAAGTAGAGTATCATTTAATATATGTTAAACGTTAAGTGTAAACGTTGGTTTAGGGGCCAAAAAGGTCAATAACCATATTGTTTATATGTAGTTTTGAAGATCGTTTCCATCTTATTAATAAATCGTTTACATGCATAAACCATCATACACCACTACATGATCGTTTGGCATAAGTACACAATTGTTTAACATATTAACATGAAGTAAGACATAGAAAGGGTTTAGGCGAAGTGGAGACCATGTGTAGATGTTAAATACGAGTGTTGTAAGAAATCAATTCGCATTTATTAACCTGTCAGCAAGAAAAAACAAAAAAACTTTTTCATATCCGTCCAATCATCTTCCTTTGGAACACCTTCTGTAAAAAGAAGAGATTGTTTACATGTTTGAGAATCATTTGGATTTTATTATCGAAATCGTTTACTTACGTAAACTATCATTTATATAACACTAGATGATCGTTTATAGTTCATAAGCAATGATAAGACCGTTTAGACGTTCGTAAACATCATTTGACTTGACTACACGATCGTTTAACATATAACACTTGATCGTTTCGATTTAGCAGCACGATTGGGTAGGCTTAGCAACAAGATCATTTACATTCAGGTCAGATATTATTTGGATTACAATCAAGTCTAAATTATTGTATGAGGTTGAACGATTGTTTACCCTTATTGTATATTTACCATGTGGCATAAATGTGTAGAGTTTAGGGTTTGTGGATGAAAAAGTAAATACGTATTTATTAACTTGTCAACGACTACAACGTTTAACTTTTCGTCAAACTTTTCCTCTCAAACTTTTTGTCGTTCCCACAAAATGATGTTCAAAATGCTGAGATTCAAGGTGCTGTTATTTGGACAAAAAATAACAAGGTCTAAAAGAAAAAGGAAAAAACGTGTAAGTTGCTACAAAAAATCTCCATAAAAGACTATGATATGCTCTTATTAACTTTCTTCAGGAGAGAATCTATTTCCTCTTTATCTTCAGCTATCAAGAAACTGTGATGGTGATTTTGAAGATATTTTCATGAAAAATATAGCAAACTCTTACATTTCAAGTTTAGCTGACATTGGAGCTTTCGTACAAAAGCAGATAACATTTACATGTAAAGCACGTGTAGTTTTACATGTTCCATAACATTGGCGTCCTCTTCTTTACCCAAACTGTGATGGTGACTCCGAAATTGTCTTGAAAAGACTATGGTAAGCTCTTATATATTTCCTTCATTCTGAAACTTCCAGATCCTGCCAGGAGAAATGTAAAGTTGGCTTCACAACAGACTCGGCTTCGATCTGCAAGACTCATTTCAAAACTTGTAGACAAGAGCTCCAAAACTCTGGTGTTCTTTAATCGGAATGGTTGTACAATTTTTTATGGTAGAAATTATAAACAAAATCTGAAGGAACATTTACATTTTATGAATGTCTATTTTACATGTTCCGTAACATTTACATATAATGGAAACTTGGTTCGAGGAAGGCAGATAACATTTACATGTAATAACTTTTACAATCAATGTATAAGAACTTTTCAAAGCTTCTCTGGTTTATACTTCTTAAACATTTATATTTAATCGTTTTGGATTCACTACGAGATCATTTAAATTGTATAATATCATTGTCGAGATGTTGTAAAACGATCGTTTAATATAATTGACGTTATCGATTAGATATTGTCGAACCATCGTTTGAAATAATTGACATTATCACTTGAATGTTGGAAACGATAATTTAAAATAATTAACTTTATTGTTTTTATGTTATTTAACTATCGTTTAGATCAAATTACCAGATCGTCCACCTGGATGAACAACGATAATTTCAAAATCGTTTACTACTTAGACTCAAGTAAACAATCATTTATTATTATATTAAACAATTAGTGTAAACTATCGTTTGGGTGAAAAGGTCAATACGTCTTTTGCAAAAAATAAATTTGCATTTATTAACCTTTCAACGAATATAACGTAAAAACACTTTTCCTTTTCCGTCTCATCATATATATAATATTTTACTCACATACACGATTGTTTATGAAGTACTACAAGATCATTTATCTTTAGTAACAAGATCGTTTAGACGTACCCAATAACATTTCTAAGTACACGATCGTATAACACATACAACTATCACGTAAAACGTATAACAATATCGTTTAGATTTACTAGATGATCGTGTAGGTTTATCAGAATGATCATTTACATTTATTATTGCATGATTTTAACCGATTGTTTACACTTATCGTGTAATTAATGAATGTGATTTTAGTTATAAAATTAAGGTATTATATCCACGCGCCAAGCATGTGTAGAGTTCAGGATTTGTGGGTGAAAATGGTCAATACGCATGTTGTAAGTAATAATGTTCGCATTTATTAACCTCTCAACGAGTATAAAACAAGAAAACGCTTCCTTTTCCTTTATAACCTTCTAAAAAACAATTAGATTTATCAACTTTTCAATTCAATCTTTATCTCTAAAACTTTTTCTCATTCTTTCAAAATAATGTTGTAAATGTTGAGATTCAAGATGCTGTTATTTGGACAAAAAACGATGAGATCAAGAAGAAAAAAGAAACGACGTGCAAGGTGCTTCAGAAAACGCCTGTAAAAGACTATGGTATGCTCTTAAAAACTTACTAGATTCTGAAGACTCTTCCCACCCGATTTGGAAGAGTATAGGATTCACAAGGAAAGATGACATCGGTTTTTGGCACATGGTTCTGGCGAAGTTGTCCAAGAGATTGGTGAAGTGGACAACCCATGGAAGTTATGTAGACATTACCAGACATCAACGAATACCTTCTTTTTGTCTTCATCCACTTACGAAGCAAGCGTGGTTGAGGACAAAGTAATTCATTGCAAAATTGGTAGACAAGAAGGGAATAAATGCCTAAATGTTTATTGTAATGAATGTAAGCTTAAGAAACTTTGTGAAAATAATGTATAACATTATCGCTTACATGTTGTAAAGCGATCATTTAAAATAATTAATATGATCACTTATATGTTTTAAAAAATGCTTTAAAGTAATAAGCATTATCCATTGGATGTTATTAAACTAACGTTTACATCTAGTTACCACATCATGCATCTCAATAAACAACAATCGTTTATGGAAGGACAACACCATTTACCATTAAGGGTCTAATGTTAATCTTTTACACGTATTCAAAGAATGTTTTGACTTAAATAAATAATCGTGTAGATTAATTAGTACAATCGTTTTGATATTATTGGAAGATCTTACCTAACGATCATTTTGAGTGTATCGTTTACATAGAACAATGGGATCATTTACATCTCTTAAAAAATTGTTTTGATTTAATTACACGATCATTTATATATATTAAACAATAAACGTAAATGATCGTTTACATATATCGTTTAAAAATACGCACTAACATGTTAATGAATAAGAATCAACATTTTAAAAAAGCATGCAAATTTACAATATTGCCCCTTTGGTAAAAACCAACAATATACGTACCGCCTTCTTCGTTTTCGGTCACTTCATTTCGAATGCACTGATCAATTAGCTTCTCGTTTGAAATATTTCCTATTCCCTTACTCATTTCCTCTTAAACGTCCATTTTTCTCTTCAACGTCAAAATGTATGTTTCAGTGTATCTTTAAATTTTTGTTATTGAACTATGTTATCACTGTCGTACTATAATGTTACGTTTCGTATTTTTCATATTTCAAATGTTTCCACTTTCATCGTGAACATGATCGTTCTGTTGTTAAATTCTTACTCTCAAATATTTTCGATTAGGTTAAACTTTTATTCTCGAGATTGTTAATGTTTCAATTTATCATTACTTACCAATTAATAGTATTACGAACGTCTTTCTGTTTGGATTAAACGATATGTTACGTCAAGTACACAATACTTTAACCAACACTAGATGATGGTGTATATTGAACTGAACGATACAATATATAAACTCAATGATATTTAGTGCTTACATATTAATTTTAGCGTTTAGGGTTTAGTTTTTTATAAACTAACGAAAATATATTATGATCATTATTTTTAGGATGGCTGTACGCGACAAATACTTTCTTGCCACTGTCTCATGCCAAGTGCTTTTCAAGTGATTTTTATTTGTTTTTACACTTTAGTTAAATAATTAAATACAAACTAAACATCAAAGACTAACATATTTGTTTAAATGTTTTAGGTGTGGGCTTATGAAACACTTTCAACTGCAAGTGAGTACCTAGCCACAAAAAACAGTAAGGGATCAATCCCTAGAATATTAAGATGGAATTATACACAAGCTCCATCTTACAAAATGTTGTAGAAGAACATATTCGACAACAAAAATGTAAGTAAAACTTGTTAGCGGTCGTTTAAAACAATTGTACAATCGTTTACATTTGAACAGATCGATCTTGTATCATTTTATATACGATCGTTTAGCTTAATGCAATATCGTTTACATTGAATACCATATCGAGTATCAAATTATTTTATAAATGACCGTTTAGTAGCTTAGTTTTATATATAACATATTAACAATTCTTTGATTATAACATTGCAGACTGTTGTTCAACCTAAACTGAAGCTATCAACCCAAGAGAAAGCTTTCATGGAAAGTTGAATTCGAGGGGATGATAACATGGAAATTGAGGACAATGAGTCCATGCCATATATTAACAACAATGATACCAGTACTCCTACTGATATTATGAAAAATCAATCATCGGATCACAATGACTTGAATAACTTGCGAGCAACCTCATATCCACTGCTTCAGTATAATGAAAATGATGGTGGACTTAATTCTGCTGTGCAACTGTCACCACGAAGAAAAGAAAGACAAATAGTGGTTGACCAACCTGAAATGAATCCAATAACCAACAAAAAATGTTCCAGATCCAATGACAAACCAGAACAAAGTCATTCAAAATTCTACAAAACAATTAAAAAATAACATCAACGAAGTTCATAAGGATTTGTCCACATTAAGTTCTATCGTCTGTAAGATAGATGATGCAATTAGAAACTAGTCATTGAAGCTGTCTAAAATGAAGAACATTCTGGAGAGATTGGTCTAGGTAAACTTTGGTTTCAGAAAGTATTTCGTTTATCATTTGTTTAAATAAACGACCGTTTAACTGAAATATTTTATTGTCTACTACATTTACATGATCGCTTATCACATTTACACAACCGTTTAAATATGATACATCATCGCTTGCTTTTGTATATATAATCATTTAGAAATAAGTTTTTTTAATTTTATTTTTATTTGTATTTATTTATTAGAATCAGAATCAGAATAACGGGAAAGATGATACTAATCACTTCCAAGATGATTTTCATGATGATGTTAATCATGACAATATGGACAAAAATAATGATCATCACAATCGAGAAGATATGATCAGCACTGAACAACCATGTGTTGAAGAACAACATATTCAAGAACTTACCGTGGAAATTCAAAGGTTAATGTTTCATTCATTAATTACTACTTTATATTGTTGAAAATTTCTTACATTCTAAATAATTAACAATTGTATTTTTTTTTCTTTTTCTCATTCTTTTTTTTTCTCATTTTGTTTAGGAAACAAAAAACAACATCACCTGAACATCAAGAGGAATCAGACAATGATATTAGCATAGACGACAGGGATGCAGACTTGCTATTAACTTTAAGCAATATATCAGATAATATAAATGCTAAAAGACAGAAAGAAAAAGACCTGCCAGAAATGAATATTACTCTTCCACTTATGAGTCAACCACTTCCACTTTGTGAGATACTTCCATCAAGTTCTCTCAAAGATCTTGCATTAGTTTCATTGGAACAAATTTTGAAAATTCACGAAGTGCCACCATCAATTTCAAATGTAAATGAAGAATGTCAATTGATATGTATAGACAACAACTGTGTAGTCCTTTGAATTAAGAGTTTGTTTCTTATCTAATATTATGCATCGTAGGAAATACAAAAAAATGATCTAATAGTTACTTTAGTTGGGATACAAAAAGAAAATTAACCAGAAATTGAGGAACAAATCACGAAGTGCCACCATCAAGATGAAAATGAAGAATGCCAACAGGTATGTATAGGCAATAACTGTGTAGTCTTTTGAATTAAGAGTTTGTTTCTTATCAAATATTATGCATTGTAGGAAATACAAAAAAAATGATGAAGTAGTTACTTCGCTTGAAAATGAACAACTAACTGAGAAACAAAGTTCTACAATTGATTTAGAATCTGTATTGATATGTATATATAAGAACTCTGAAGTACTTTGCATCAATTATTATTATTATTATTATTTGTTATTTAATATTGTGCATTATAGGAAATGAAGAAACAACAAAAACCAATAAAAAGAAGGAAGCTATGTAAAATAAAAGATAAAAAAGTGCCTGATCAACAAGTTAGTCCACCTACAACATCTACTGAGGTCATATTAAAACCTACAATACATGTCCCATTGCAAGATGTAGATAGTTATGATCCCGTCTGGCCAGTGGATCCAAAATTGTGGAAGGCATACTTATCTTGGAAGAGATCTAAAAAAACAACTAATGAAGAGAGGAAAGTACTATTCACAACCAGAACGAATAAATTTTTCAAAAGCCTTAAAGAAAACACATTGGTACTGGGTAGGGGTGAGCATCGGGCGGTCGGGGTCGGTTTTCCGACCAAACCGCCCCGAACCGACTACAAGTCAGCACGAAAGTATAAAAACTGGCCTCGACCGCCGGTTCTAACCAAACCGGCCGGTCCAACCGGCGGTCGGGTCGGTTCGGGTCGGTCGTTTTTTTTTTCCTCTCCTTCTTTCTTTCTTTCCTGTTTCTTCTCCTCCTCCTCCTTCCTTTTCTATGTTTCTTGCTTTCTTTTTGATAAACAAACGATTTTAAAAACTAAGAATGACGTTATTATGTTTTATTTCACTTTTTAATTTCAATAAAAAAGTCTACGATATATATTCTATATTGTCTTAAAATCATATAATTGTGATTAAAAAATAAAATCAAGTTCTATTAACTTCAATGCTTAGTTCATAGGTATTACACAAATTAATAAAATAAACAACATAAAAATAAGAATCTAAACATACTATCAAAATGAAATATATATTAAATATTATAGGGTTAGAAACATCCAAGTTCAATTCAGTTCACTACATTACTATTAATAGTCACAAATACAACCAAAGTATGAAACAAAAACACTATGATAATCTAGTTAATAGAAATATTACAAGTCTTGGATCAGAATTAGTTAATAATCGGTAATTGACAACTTATCAAAATCTGGAAGGTCTTCAAGCTCCTTTTCATTCTCCATAACCACCCGAAATCCTACATAATCAATATGAAGAATTTACTAAATAATTTAAGATTTCACTAAAGTTACACATTACAACTACAAAAGATATCATGTAAAGATTTGAAAATACCTTCTTCAAATTTTGAAGCCTCTTCCAATTCATGTTGAAATTGAAGATGTATTGGATCAGAATTTAGCCAATTTTGAGTACATATGAGAGCCTCCACTTTTTTAGGAGCCAATGAGCAGCGTGATGAGTCAAACACACGTCCTCCAGTACTAAAAGCCGACTCAGACGCTACAGTAGAAACTGGAATAGCCAAAATATCTCTAGCCATTTGACCAAGAACCTCAAATCGATCACTGTTCATCTTCCACCACTGTAGTATGTCAAAATCACCTTCGGTCCTAACATTGGCTTCCAACAAATAGATATCAATCTTCGATGATCCCTATTCGAAAGGTGTAGTAGAATCATCTTCAAATTCCTCAACAATCGTGTCGTAGACAAAATCTTCCCCCACATTTTCATTCGAATCAAAATCAATATTAACATCCAAGCCTGAAACAATTTGTGTACTAGTTGTACTAGTACTACTACATCCTTGTCTACTCCCACTTCGAGTAGTACTATACTCATGAAAGAGACGTCTACAATATTGTTCCACTACATTTCCCATGGATTCAGCAACCTCGGGACTAAAAAAATTTTTCAAACAAAAAGATACAAATCTTAATTTCTTTCGAGGATCCAACACAATAGCAACATACAACAACAAATTATTCTTTTCATTGTTTCCCCAATATTTCTCGAATTTTGCCTTCATGTTATTAGCCATTCCAACTAACAATGCATTTGCACTACCCGCATTCAAACGTATACAATTCTGAACCACTGTAATCTGATGGAAAACCAAGTTCGAAGTAGTATACAAAGAACCTGAAATCTTTAATGTGACATCATAAAATACTTTTAAAAATCGTATTAACATCCTAGCGTTTGTCCAATCTTCCTTATTCGGTGACATATCATGTCTATACGAGGCATCTTCATCTTCTAATCTATCAAAAGCTTTTTCAAACTTAACAGCAGCTTCAAGCATCATATATGTGGAGTTCCATCTTGTAGGAACATCAAGACACACATAACTCTTACAAGCAATTTTTTCAAGTTCAATGCACTTTTTAAATTTCAAAAAACGAGCAGGAGAAGACCTTATAAATCGCACAGCATATCGAATCCTATCAATACAATCATTATGTTCCTTAAAAGCATCAGTTACTATAAGATTCAATATATGGGCACAACAACGAACACGCAGAAATTCCCCACCAAACAATAATCCTTTATTGAATCTCTTTAAAAGATAAGCAACAGCAGTGTCATTCGAACTTGCATTATCAACTGTCAAAGTCATTACCCCCTCAATGCCCCAATCCTTCAAATTCTTTTCAATGGTTTTACCGATAGTATCACCTTTATGATTCTCAATTGGAGAAAAACTAAGTATTCTCTTATGTAATTTCTAATCAGAATCAATGAAATGGGCTATTAGGACCATGTAATTAATATTTTATCCCGATGTCCAACAATCAGTGGTGAGAGAAACTCTATACTTATTTTTTACAAACATGTCTCTCAAACGATTCTTCTCATTAACATACAACTTAAGCACATCTCTAACCACAATAAATCGAGATGGAACAACAAATCTAGTATGATTTCCACATGTTAATTTATCCACAAACTTCTTAAATCCCTTACCCTCCACAAACTTAAAGGGCAATTCATCAACTATTATCATCTCAACCAAAGCATCCCGATAACCATCTAAACTAAATGATTCACATACAAGTTGTGAAGAATTATCTCCAACTTTGTCTTTAGATTTAAAAGCTAATGTCATTTGATTTTGGTCTCTCTTTTTTTGGTAAGGGTACTTTTTGCAATTTTATAAATGATGCTTCATAGTTCCTGTAACGCCCCAACATATTGGATTTTTCATTTATTCATCTCAAGAGTAATTTTGTAAATTTCGAATTTGTTTATGGAATTGGATTATTTTGACCTTATAATTAATTAAGGTTTAGAGTTACTTATTGGTTGGATACTTAATTAATGAGGTAAGGTTAAGATATTTATTTGTGAAGGTAACAAAATTAATTATTGATTTTGAAAGGTAAGATTGTTGGTTTTAAATGAAGAGAGAGAGTGGATGGTTGTTATTGGATTAAAGTAGGGAAAAAGATAAAAGAAAGTAATAATTATTATTTTATTATTATTTCTTTTATTAAAAAGGGGCATTGGAAAGCGTGAAATTCATCATCTCCCCAAGAAAACCCTAATCCCAAATTCCTCCACCCTAGCCGCCGCCACCCTCCTCGGACCACCGCCGCCGATCGACCGTCGCAGGCCACCCGAGCCGACATCCACTCTCCCAGCCGCGTCAGAGAGCCGTCCAAGTCGAGCCGCCGCGCGCCAAGCGACAGCCCACGCCCGCGTCTGCCCGCCGTAGCCGCATCTGTCTCGCCGACCTCCAGCCAGAAGTCGCGTCACTCCTCTTCAATCCGTCTCAGAGCAGCCGTGCTCCGCCTTTGCCGCCGCCCGAACCCGAAGACGCAACCCGCGTCCGCAAGTTCGCAGTTGCGCGAAGTTACCCGACCCGAGTCCCTGCCGCAACCCGACCCGCGAGCATCGTGCGTCCACCCGCTCCGTGCCCGCGCGCCGCCCCGAGCCAAGTCGAACCGCGCGCGCCTAACTCGCAAGCAAAGCCGCGCCTCCCTTCTGCCGCAAGCCGAGCCGAGCCGCCAAGCCGTTTTCTTAGCCACCTAAATCTTTGTCTTTCCCCACGTTTCCTTGGTAAGTTTTGGTAAGTTAGTTGGGTTTTGGCATACCCAACAAAGAGAAATTTTAGTTTTAAATAATTTAATTTTTGGATTAAATTAAATTATCTTTCTGAAAGGGGCCGGTTGGACAAGTTGGTGTTGGAGCGTGGGATTTCTCGACTTAAATGGAGTTAGCGCAACCTTGATTTTGGGGTAAGTTGCTTCAAACGACTCTTGGACCTCTGTTCCATGAAGGTTAGGTTTTAATTGTTGTTTCTAATCATTTAGGGCCCCGCTGCTTAGAAAGCACATCTTTTCTTACTATTAGGACTCGTCAACCAAATCTCCAAGTAAGAGATTTCTACTACTAGCCCTACGATTAGAATCACGAGACTGCATGCATTCCTAGTTATGCACTTGAGGACTACATTGCATAACGATAGTATAATTAATGAGGGCATGATGTGACTTATTATAATGACATGGTTAATGTGTGACGGCTGATTATGACTTTATGTTTGGTTGTGGTGATGAGATGTGATATGATTGCATGATGATGTTATGTATATGTATGCTGTGGTTAGGGTGTATGTTAGCTCCTTATTAGAGTCGTACCCACATGGGTGTCCTTCGGGATCACCACCTTGATGACACAGACATGATGGAGAGACCCGACAGGGTCGCTCCCACTTATGACTGCGTAGTCTGACGGGATTACCAGTCTGACATTGACATTGACACAGACATGACGTGAGTGATCCGACGGGATCGCTCACAGCCCGAGCGTCTTAGGTATTCCCTTGGGAATTACCAAGGACCAGCTTGTCCTTACAGGGGCGCGTGTTGCACGTGTTCGGGGACGTGCCAGTTATGGGGTACCAGTTTCAGGACTCTAATAGGAAGTTAACAGACACCTAGTGGGACTAGTAGTGGGTCCCTTACTGAGTATTTTATACTCACTCTTTCCATGATATGTTTTCAGGTAAAGGCCGAGGTAGGGGCAAGGGCAAGCTGGCGAGCGACCAGAAGTGACCGTGGCGAGCCATAGAGATTTCTGCTTCCGCTTACCCCGTTTTAGACATTTTGTACTTGAGTCTTATTTTCTTCCTTATTTACTATTTCATTTCTTTAAAAGTAGACAGGGTCCGAGTAGGATTTTAACTTTATTTACATTTTGCATATTACCCTGATTTGGTTTTTATAAATAAAAATTCTGAGTCTTTTTTGTTTTGTTGTTTTAACTAAACTTTATGACTTAAACCATGTTGTTTACATTTAGTAATGACTTCGGCTCAGAATAAGGAGTTGGGTCGTTACAGTTCCAGTACCATTATGTTTAGAATGACATGCATAAACAACTCCACAACGAGGGTCATTAGGATCACCTTTAAGCCTCTCAAAGTGGTCCCAAACAATTGATTGTTTGACATTCTTCCTTATTTTAGGGGGATTCGGAACATCTTCTCTCTCATATGAATCAAGATCAACATCAATGGTTTTACGCTTGTCATCCGTATCTTCGTCCCTTACGATTTTTGAAGCTTCACAACTCCCATCACACTCTAACTCCATATCCGTTGAATCCATTTGATTTAACTGTAATGAGAGTAAAAGAAGATATTCCATTTTAGTGTGTGTGGGAAGAATAAAAGAAACCCAATACATATCTCCAATTATTTCACAAAAAAATAAAATTCAACTAAGACAATAGCTCATGAAATCGTATATAAACGAAAAAAAACTTTAAATTCTTTCAAACAAAAAAAAAAACGAAATTCACATTGAAATATAAATTCTTATTTTGACGTAAACAATCATTAAAATCTTCAAAAATCTTCATAGCAAAATATAGAATGGCTTACATTAATACCTACATATTATAAAGATTCTATTTTGACGACGTAATATATAATTCTGAACGGAATTTTATAATAACTAAATAGTTCAAAAAATATATATATTTATACTAACCGAAACCAAAATCACTGAGACGATATCAATAGAGCAATATTAAAGATCTTGATTGTCCAAGATGACAAGAAGAGAAACAATGTTATCGAAGATGATGAATATGAGAGTGAATGTTGTCAAAAATTACGAAAAAGGCAAAGAATGATTAAGATGAAAGATATATAAAAGATGGGATGAATAACTTGGAAATGACGATCGTGAAAAAATTGGGAAGAAGAAGAACTATCAAATTTAAAATATTGTTAGAAAAGAGCAAGGACAAATAAGAAATTCTAAAAAAATAATTTGTCTTAATAGACTTGTTATACGGGTCGTAAATAGTCTACAGTTTTGTTATATCCATGAAAATTTCTCTATTAGTTCTCCTATTTAACTTAGTTTTTCTATAGAAAAAATGATTTTTTTTTAAAATCTATACAATAAAAACTAAAACCCGATATCGTTAAACAAATAAAGGAGGTGTGATAGTGAGCTACTTTTATGAAAAAAAAAAAAAAAAGATGGTGATGCTTATTGGTAAACTCGAAAAAAAAATCTTAGAATGTTAAGGAATAAAGAAAAACACATGCAAAAAAAAAGAAAGGTGACAATAATGTTAAACAATATATTAAAAAAATACACGAATGCTACAAAAAATCAACAAAAAGAATAGGGAAAGCGAGTTACAAAATTTAGAAAAAGAAAAGGTAAAAGAAAAAAAAAAAAAACAGGAGATACGGAAACTAAAGATTTAACTTCTCTATTTACGTAGAAAACTTAAGACTTGAAGTTCTAGTTTGATTCTACAAAACTAATTTAGATAGATATCATTTTAATATATATATATTTTAAGATCTTTTCATCTAACATGAATAAGTATATAATATAATGAGATTATTTAAGGATTTAACATGGTTAGGTAAAACATGGTTTTTTTAAATGACAAAAATAGGAAAAATGTGATTTTTAAACAAAATCTACAATATTATGAATGATAGGTTTTTAAATACCAAAATAATCTTTTTAGATTTTTTTATTGTGAGTTGTTGATAAAGGTTAATTTTCATAAATATAATAAATTTGCAAAACATTTACGATTCGTGTAACAAAATGAAAAAGTCTATGAAGCTAGCTATTTTTAAAAAAATTTCAAGGTTTACCCTCCTTTTTATCCTCTTTCTTCTCTTCCTCTTTGCGATTCTTTTCTTTCCATTGTATTTTTCTCTTCTTTTTTTGCAATTTTTAATTTTTTTTTTGTTTTTCCTTACTTTCCATCTTTTTTCTTCCGCAATTTTTCTTTTCCTTTCCATCGTCTTTTTCTCCTTTTCTGCAATTCTTCTTTTTTTTCAAACTATTATTTGATTGTGTGCCAAATATAAAAGATCGTGAAAAAAAATCGTTGGGACATTGGATAGTCAAATCTAAATGATCGTGTACGCAAAAATAGCCAAATCTAAATGATCGAAATAATTTAAAAAAAAATCATTTAAATTTGGACAACCAAATTTAAACGACCAAATCTAAACGTGTAGCAAATATAAACGACTGTGTACCAAATCTAAACGATCATGTACCAAAAAATCTTGAAAAAAATCATTGAGATTTGACTACCCAAATTTAAATGATCAAACCTAAATGATCTTGTACAAAATATAAATGATTGAGTACGAAATCCAAACGATTGTGTAAAAAAAATCTTGAAAATAATTCGTTGAGATTTGGCTACTCAAATTTAAACGATCAAATCTAAACGATCGTGCACCAAATATAAATGATCGTGTACCAATTTTTTTTGAAAAAAATCGTTTAGATTTGGCTACCAAAATTTGAATGATCATGTACCAAATCTAAACGATTGTGTACAAAAAATCTTGAAAAAAAACGTTTAAATTTGGAACCAAATTTAAACGATTAAAAATAAACGATCATGTAGCGAAGAATAGTCAAATCTAAACAATCGTATGAGAAAGAATAGCCAAATCTAAACAATCGTTTACCAAACATATTACGTGCGCTGGGTGCCAACTAATCACAGGGCATTTTTGGTATTTTCGATTGTGGGCCTATGAGTTTTTTTTTTAAATTGTTCTTAATTAGAGTGTTATTCATATTCCAGAACAAAGCATATTAATGTGAGGTATCATTGGTTTAGAGATGCTTTAAATGATAAATTGTTTAAGCTTGAGAAGGTACACTGATCGTAATGGGTCCAATATGTTGATAAATAATCTACCAAGAAAGAAGCTTGAGTTTTATCGTTTTGCAGCGCGAATGACATATTCCTCCTTAAATGAAATAGGGGGAGATTTGTCACGTCCCGCGCCCAATGCCTCCTTTTGTGCTACCAAATGGGAGCGTGCTGCCTAGAAATCCACTGCGAGATGACTCTCTAAACGCCTAGTAAGTGGAACAACTTCTTTCACTGGTCTCATAACAAAGCTCTTACCTCGAACTTTAGAGGCCTTCACAACACTTATTGCAGCTGAAAGTACTTAACCTTTAAATTTTACTCTGTTGTCTAGTCCTCAAAGCTTAGCTTGAATACAACTACTTAAGCGGCATGTATGAGTAATAATGTAGCAGAATGAATATATCTTCTCTTTATTAACTTAAACACTTTACAAAGTTCACACTTTACAATTACATTTCTTTTTCGCAAGGCACAAAAGTAAAACTTAAGTTCTACGCTTCACGCATTCCTTCATCCACTGTGATGCTGCTCTTCCCGTCAAGATGTTCATGAGTATAAGAACCCCGTTTTCATCCTTCTCCTTAGTCGCCCAACAAATCATCTCAAGGACAATCTTTAAGGCTTTCTTTGCCTAGCTAGCTCAATTTTTCCACTCATCGCCTTTGGCCTCACAAACTGTGATGCAATGAGTGACCTCTCTTTGAAACTGAGCTGCAACCCTGAGCGTTAAGGAGTGAAATTCTTACTTACTAACTACTTAAACGTAATATGGAAAGACACGACTTTCACGCCACATAAGTTTACATAACAATCTACATTTTCCTCTTTTACTTGGCTTCCACGACTAATATCCATTCTTTACTTGGCTTCAATGCTAAAAAAACTAGGGAGGAGAAACTTAAATATATTTTGAAGACTTAGTGAGTGATGGGTTTAGACAGAAAATACCTTTTGAGGGAATACAACAAACATTACACCCTTAACAGTATCCAACATTTTTCATAATCATAAATTCCTAAAACATAATTTTTAATCACATCAATTTACAACCACATTAATAAATAAATTCCACGTGTTTCAACCATTAGGACATTCACCACTCTTCGCTGGGATCTGGAACTCTCCTATCGCCTAGATCTAGAACTCTTTTCACCGGTGCCTTGTGATAGCCTTGGGATTTCTACTAATGTCTTACGATAATCATGCTTTTCTCAAACTTGAAATTCGCTTTCACTAGCATCTCATTGCCTAGATCTGGAATTCACTTTTACCAACATCTCGTGATAGACCTGAGATTCACTTCACCAGCATCTAGCTATTAAGAACACCCTCCTTGCTCAGACCTGGGATTAACTTCACTAGCATTTACCCGCCCCGACCTGGAATTCACTTCACTAGCGTCTTGCGTTAAACCTGGGATTTCCATCAGTGTCTTGCTATAGATCAATCTACATCACATCATACAATTATTACAATCAACAATAAGGAAGTATCAACTCAAGAGATTTTCATGCAGCACAACGTAGTACGTTAGTAACAACAAGCATAAGATTATAAGGATTACAATCATTCATCAAACATTTCTTTCATTTATAAAGGATCAAACATTGATTTACAAGCTTATTTGCAAAAATGCTCGTTTTACGCATGAAAACCACTCACGAAAAATGCTTGGCCTCCACACTTTTCTTTTTTGCTTTCGACTTTCTCTTCTTGTCTAACGACTCCCTCAATCGGCCTTTTCAACACTAAAAAACCCTTTCTAAACAAATTATAAGAACACTTGCATCTCATGCCTTCTTCTCTTCCAATCTTTAGTCCATTTATAGTAACCTTTCACCTCCATGGGTCCTTTCTGTACTTTATACATGTCACTTCATCGCTTCGCCGCACTATGCAACCAACCCACACTGAGACGTAAGTCAGTCGTCACTTTGCGATTAAACATTTCCCTTGAAACATTAACCTTACCTTCTTGGAATGCTCAATTTTTGACTCTCTTATCGGGAAGCAACATGCATTTAATTTCGTCAAAGGGTCGTCTAGTCCTTTCAACAGAACACTTACTTCACCGCAACACGCATAAGGTGTAGGTACTTCTTCTTGCATTACTATAAAAAATGCCTAGTTTATAACGTCAAATGCCTACTTCTTCTTCGCCAGCTAACCTCATCGTGTTGCTTACTTTAATGTGATAACACTTTACCTTATCGCTTCGTCTTATCTTTCCTCGCATCCTTCTTTGTGGAACGCCTCCTATTTATACTTAACTATGATAACTCTTCTCAACAGGGTTCCTCTTCAACAAGACTCCTTTTGGTTCAAGGCCTCACAAGATTTGTTTGGTAATTTCACTTTCATTAGTGAAAAAGCCAATGTTAAGGTCTACGGGGCTTTAAGTTTTTTTTTTTTAATTTTATTTTATACAAAGCCAAATTTTCAGCTGCCAGTGAATCAAAGAGTTTTTATGCAAAACCGAAAATTAAATACGAATAAGAGAAAAATAAGTTTCCGTCTGGTACTGATTTTTTTAGCCATTTGGGGTTCGGTCCGTGGTCTGATCGAGTTGAAATTTTGACAGCACATTCTTGGTACAAGAATCTTCAATATAGACTGTAGAGATTTCATTTGAAGCTATTTACAGTCAGATTCTAGTGGATGGTTGTTTCTCATTTATTGTGAGATCTTTCTAATTTGTCTTCATTGCTGTTGTCGTTTGTTGCCAAGATTGTTAATCTTGAGATATCTGTTGTGTATGCTCTAGTTGTGACTAGGGAGAATTTTGTTGTACCCATTACTAATTATAGTAGAGATTTTGACTTTGGTTTATGGTTTCTTACTTCTCACATTGAAGGGGTTTTTCCATGTTAAATTTTTTTGTGTCTATACTCGATTGTTATTTGTTGATTGGTATTCTATTAGACACACGAGAAGGAGATAATTGATCCCAAGGTAAGGTGTTTATCCCAATAGCCTATAGCTCAAAGATATTTACGATGTCGATACTAATCTTACCTAAGAATCCATCAACAAATGCAAATCCATGATTGAGACTCTATATTCATCAACCCATTAATATCCTCTCCTAGTTCAAATGGGACTACATTCTCATGTAATGAACTTAATGAACTCACATCGTTCACATCAACATAGTATTTAGGAATATAATCAAATTGAAAGAAATATGATGATATATTATACCATAAACCTGCAGCAAATCAAAGAGCCATTCGAAAAATGTCATCACCCGTTAAGAAAACCATAAACCCGCAGCAAATCATGGCTTACCTTCTGTCATCAAGGACAAGTTTCATTACTTCACTCATGCATGAGATCGATAAAGGGTTAATTGACATGGTTTAAACCAAATGAGACCATTTTTATTTTGAGTCCAAAATAAGTTAGTCATGCAATCATTCAAAATACAAAAGAGAGCAATTTTTGAGCAGATTTTCCAAAAACTAGAAATGCAAAAAGCCCCTGCACAACAAAACAAATGGCCATTGGACCCATCTTCTTCAGGGCATCAAACATTTTTCTCAATTTATCTTTGCTTGCACCCATTGCCATTGACATGTTTATGAAGAAACCAGCCTCCTTCTTATGCCTCTAAGGCTACCAACTCCAAATTCAGCCATGGGTCCTGCTTAGGATCAATTCTACCTTCTCTTTAGCTTCCTTTTTCTTCTCCCTTCTATTCCCTGTTCCAGCAGCAGAAGAAGAAGAAGGAGAAGAAGAAGAAGGAGAAAGGAGCAGCCAAATCCCCTTTTACGTTACGTTTGAATTGATCTCTATTTCGATCTCATTTTCATTCTGCATTGAATTTTAGGTCCTGGGTCCTTGAAAATTTTGTTCATGGCGCTACAGTCTTCGACCCTGGGTTCGTCCGCCTTCTCTCTTGGCGCGAAACCGTTTTCTCTTCTGCATTGCTGTCGATATAAGGCTGTACCGGTAAGGAATTTTCGGAATAACAATCGGTACCCTAGTCTTTATTCGTCGACTTCTGTTCAATTTCGTGGTTCTGGAAGCATTCTGTGCACGATTTATGAAGAAACTGATGTATTTGCAAATGGAGCTCGTTTGGGATGTGGGGTTAGTGAGAGCTCGAACTGCCCTGGTATTCCTGAACCGAATCGGGATTTTGTTAGAGAAATAGCAAAGCGTGGGATTCTTTTCACTGCAATTGTCTACGGTGTGCTGGTTGTTGGCTGTAAAAATGTCTTGGCAACAGAGGGGGTGGTTAGTCTCAGCAAGGATATTGCTGGGCAGGGGATATTGGCGTTTAGAAATGCGTGGCCAAAGGCGTTGCTGGTCCTTAAGATTTTCAAGGAGCAGGGTTTGATTTTAGCTTTGCTTTTGGGACTCTCTGCGTTTTTCTCTATGGCTGAGACTTCAATAACCACACTTTGGCCTTGGAAGGTAATCCAGTTGATGCATCCCATTTATTTTTGTTTCTTAGATAGATTTTATAAAACACGCCTGTTTTGAGATTGAGTAATTTGACGTACATATGCAATCGCTTCTTTTGTTTATCAATTACATTCATCTATTGCATGTAGCTTATCACCAATACGCAAACTAAACTTGTGTATAGATAGATATAGACGCTTGTTCTCCTGTTTAAATGCAATTTTCAATCTAAAGTTCAAAATGGCTTTAAACCGAATTTACAAATTAGTGCCAACTTCTTGTTCTCAGAAATTACTGAGTGCCTTCATGCTTCCTTTACTGGATTAGTGAATTATTCATTTGTGTTGTTAAAAGCGGAACATAACTTTCCTATATGTAACAAGATGTTGCCTATATGAAACGAGACCTTGTTGCTCATTTAGATGAAGAAGACACCGTCAAACTTGATTAACGGAAATTTTGTAAAGCATATAGCCTCATGAGTTGAAACTTTTGTTGGATAAAACTTCTTGGAAAATGGTCTTCAGTAGAAGAGAAGTGGTTGGGAAATTATTATCGATTGACTAACTTCACCATCCTAATTATGGACACTCATGGATAAAATTTTACATCTATGATTATTAGACATGGGCACTTCCAGGGAACCTGGGGGTTGAATTAAAAACTTCAAAGATGTGTCAAGAGTGCAAGTTTGGCAGAGCGGTCGTGAGTCAGTACCAGAGATAGATAGTAGGTTGAAGCTAGACTCCTCAGTACTTGAGTTTTGTCTGTTGGCACGTCTTTGAGGGCAGTCCTACCTGTTAGGAAGCAAGAACCAAGCTAATCTGCCAAGAGTTTGGGTGTTCTGTTTTGACATTTTAATTTCCTTTTTGTAATTGTAATCATTTGAACAAATGTATAAGTTAATGGCTCTCTTTCTCTCTCTTCTTTTATTGTTACTTTTTTTAATACTACTTTTAATACCATATCAGGTACGTGAATTGGCTGAAAAGGAACCTGAAGATGGCGTCTTCAAAATGCTTCGTACTGATGTTACAAGATTTCTCACAACCATACTTATTGGCACAACGTAATACTCTTTTCATCTTTGTCACAACAAATTCAACAAGTTTTATCAGCTTGTTTCTTTCTCATCTTAGATTCTGCTGATGTACTTAGTGTGGTAAATATTGGGGCAACTGCATTAGTCACTGAAGCTGCAACTGCAATCTTTGGGGAAGCTGGTGTTAGCGCAGCAACTGGAGTGATGACTGTATGTATGAATGCCCAATCTTGAACAATGTCTGGAAATTGATTTACTGATAAACATACTCACTTACCTATCTTACCCTCACTACATGTATGTAGGGGTGTTCACGGTTCGGTTCGGTTTGAAGCTAAAACCGCACCAAACCACAAAATTAAAAAAAAAAGAAAAGCATCCGAAACCGAACCAAACCGCTCATCTGTGTCAAACCGAAGTGCTTATGCATAAATAAAACCGAAGTGCTTATGCATAAATAAAACCGAATCGCTTGTACGATTATTAGAATCGAAATCCCAACGTTATACATAAATAAAAGTCCTACAAAGTTATACACATAGATTAAATTAATTTGTACAGTTATTAAGTACAAGACATAGAAGTTTCAAACATTGAAGTTTGAAAGTCCAAAATAATTCATACAAAGTTATACTTATACCCTACCCTAAGTTCTACTTATATATGTAATTATTTATCTATACATATATAATTGATTTTTTAAATAAAGTGGTTTAGTTTGGTTTTAGAATCGGTTTAATGTCTTAAACCGAACCGAACTGCATAAGAATCAGTTTCAGTTTAACACAAATCGAATCGAATCGCATGCATTCGATTTTGGTTCGGTTGCAGTTCGGTTTGTCAATCGGTTCGGTTTTCAACTATTTTTTGAATACCCCTACATGTATGATATGCATGTATCATGTATGTCATGAACTTGATTATTGAAAAATGTATGTGTGATGTTGAGTTGGCAAGAAACCTAGCAGAATATAGTACTCATGAATTTCAAACAACTCGGGGTATGTATAAACTCAAAGAAAGATTGAAAATGGTGGTGCCTTACATTCTTTAGAACTCAAATTCTTGTTCAATTAAGGTGGTGGCGGTGGTGGTGGTGCCTTACATTCCTCGAGGATGTTGTTTCAACCAAGAAATACTAGAACCTGGTAGGATATTGAAAGAAAAAGCTGTTTTATTATTTTGGAAGGGTAAAGGACCAAAAGAAGATAGGGAGTTGTGGATTTTTAGACAATTGTTTTCTACTTAGGAAATAAATAAGCCACGTGTCTGGTCATATGTGTTTGTAAGAGAAGTTTCTTTCCCTTCTTTTTTCTCTTAGGTTGTTCTTATGATTAACACAATTTTAAGTGAAACACTGTTGAGATTAGGAGCCACCTAATCGCAGTTCTTGGCAACCATTAAAAAACAGATTAAGCTGCGAAATAGCCCTATGTCTGGAAGGCTTAAGCATGACTAGAAGAATTTAAAGGAGATATCCAAACATGAGTATTGGAACTTGGAAGTGGAAGAATTGAATCCGTTCTTCATTTCTCCTTAGTTTGGAGATTTTGAATTCTAATACTACAGTAGTTTCATGTATTGGGTATTTGGTTACCCAAGCAAACAAAGGTAATTTAAATGATTGTTGTGTGGTCAAAGGCTTTGGGGAAAGACAAAAATACTACAGATGAACGAAATTAAAGCTGTGCCTAGAGGAATTTTGTTGGAGAGGTATTATTAGATTTTTAGTGAGAAGAACCTGAATGGGTTGCCTCTGTGTTTTTCCTTTTTGGAAGGTTAGGATCCCAAAAAAGTGAAGTTCTTTGTGTGACAGATGTGGATAGGAGTTATGATTTGTATGAGTGACAGCATTGACAAGGGCTTCGTGTTTGGATAGTTTCATCTGTCTTCTATATTTCTTTTTTATTTTGTATTTTGGGTGTCCTCTTCATATGAAAACTGTCATAAACAATAACTTTTGCAGCACAAACCCATTTGAGATTTGCTTATCATCAAGCGATCAAGGAGTGAGATTGATTGTTATTAAAAAAATAAAAGATATCTGTTATCCCTTCCTATCTCCCCAATTTATGCAATCAGTTAAGTAAATTGACTGCACTTGTTAGATTTAAGTGCTACGTTTGTTTTATTTTTTACTCTTTCTCATAACGAGTGTAAGTATACAAACCATAATGATGTATCTCCTATATCTCTATGATGTACATGCTAGATAATTGAAAATTTTGTTTTTTGGTAAAGTTCATTGGAAATAGACCCCAATTATTCCTCCTTAATGTTGCTAGGTTGCCATTTTGCTTCTAACTGAGCTCACACCAAAAAGTATTGCTGTGCATAATGCTACAGAGGTTGCTAGGGTTGTGGTAAGTTACATCTGCTTATTGCATCACCAAATTTTCTATTAGAGATTTCTTTGTTTGATGCTTATTGATACTTATAAGTTGTACACTACGACATTATTTTTGTTCTTTGAACTGCATTGATTTTATTGCCTGTAGGTCAGACCAGTGGCCTGGCTTTCTGTGATACTTTACCCAGTGGGAAGAATTGTCACATACCTATCAATGGGGATGCTTAAAATGCTTGGTATGAAAGGGAGAAGGTAAGTTCTGAAATATCAATGTTTTAATTACTTGGAGGCTTCTGATCACTGTTCCATTCTAAGCCTGTAGTTGCATGAAGTTTATGAAGCTCTTATTTCTTCTTTCTTCTGGTCATTGAAAATGCTTCATTTTAGTGCTACTTTCTTGTCTTAATGTGTTAGTGAGCCATTTGTAACTGAGGAGGAATTAAAATTGATGTTGCGAGGGGCAGAACTGAGTGGGGCCATAGAGGAGGAAGAGCAGGTAATGGATAGGCTTCCTAGGACATGTTTTATTAGTAAAACTCTTGAGCTTTAATCTTGAAGTAAATCTTAGAATGCTGTTTCGTGTTGGCATGTTTGAATTTGGATATCTAGATGGTCTTTGAGATAGTATACTGCAAGATTGTCTTTCTTTCTCCTCTTAACATGATACAAACTATTTCAGAGACCACAATGGCTTTATTATTGTATCTCAGACTTCAATTTCATTACTGATAAACATCTGAAATTGAATTGAAATGTGACAATACTGTGGTTGTGGTTTGTTCTCCCACCCCCGGTTCCCCACTCTTTCTTTCTTTCTTTCTTTCTCTGCCAACAATAAGAAAGGGAATTATACAAGGGAAAAACAATGAGGAGATATTGCATTATCACTTAATCTCTGCGAATTATAAAATTTGGTTTTATGGAAGTATAAGAGCAATCAGATGTCAGAAATTGGCACTTTTTGACGGACAATTTAATCTTTATTATTAATTAGCTCGACTATGCTAATTGCTAAGGTCATTTTAATCCTGTTGAATGGGCTTTGTCATGAACACTTTGAATATCTGATAAATTTCAAGAACAGAAGTTGCCTCTTGAGTTCTATTTATTTTCTTTTTCTTTTTAGTTTGTATGTCCAGCCAAGTCTACTCCAGTTTTCTGACTTTGCAGATTGTGAACATTCATGGTGCATTTTTGTGGATTTTTGTATCTGGGAGAGTTTTCCTTGCCTCATGTGGATTTTTGTGACTTATTGATTGTATAGACATGCTTTGAGTTGTACTTGATACTTTTTTGGGTTATCTGTGTAAAATGGTTTGTCATGATGGTTTCACTACAGGATATGATTGAGAATGTTCTTGAGATAAAAGATACACATGTGAGAGAGGTGATGACACCTCTTATTGATGTGGTTGCGATAGATGGCAGTGCCACACTGGTGGACTTCCACAATTTGTGGGTTACTCATCAGTACTCAAGGTACATTAAGTTTTGGGCCAAGTCTTTGATGGCCTTTCCCCACAAATTGTGGTTTGAATACATGCACACACTCACTTGTAGTTTTATTTGTCATGGCCTATGTAGAACACAAATGTGAAAAAAAAACAGAAGCAAGGAAAACTAATCTCAGTTTATTTAATGGTCTCTTATGTCTCCCAAAAGTAGCTGCAAAACTTGTATTTCTTTTATTTGTAAATGAACTGAACCTTTTTTGGGTATTCTAATTTATAACTAGTTGATTATCTTTCTAGGGTGCCTGTTTTCGAGCAGCGGATAGATAACATTGTTGGGATTGCATATGCAATGGATTTGCTGGATTTTGTACAGAAGGTTGTGTAGTTTCTCCCACTCCAGCCATCTATCATAGTTGCAATTGCATGTTCACAGTGTAGAATCATAAACGCTTTTGGTTTTGAAGGGTGAAGTACTAGAGAGCACTACAGCTGGGGATATGGCTCATAAACCTGCTTACTTTGTGCCTGGTAATTTAACACAAATGTCATTTTTCAGTAAATTTGATAAGATGACATAAGTACGTAATGTATGGTGTTTCTAGCTTATTTACAGGCAACAAATTCTTATTCCATGATTCTTTCTGACGAGCTAAATGCTTCTTTCTTATGTACATATGGAACTTATCTTTGCATTGATTCTCCAACTTCACATTTGTAGGCTTAAGATTCCAATGTTGGCATCCTTAACATCCCGTTAATGTATGTATCTACTAAATTTTATAGGCTAGAAAGTTATGCTTCAGTCCCTCCGATATTTGGACAGGTATCCTTATAGTGGCTGGATGTGGCCTCTTACACCATTTATGAATTAAAACTATATTTGATCTGAATTTTTTCTTCTGATATTTTGATATTCAGATGTTGGAAAATGATACTTTTTTTAATAGATTTTTGAACCAATAGGAGTAAGTAACTTGCTATTTCCTCATAGATAAAATTATTTTTTGGTCATCAGCCTGTCATTGTCTCTGTATCATTCTAAATTTGTGGATGAATTATGAATAAACAGTATAGCACTAGCCTAGATTATGTGTGTGCACGCTCATGCTTTCACAGCATTGGTTAACCATATGTAGTTGGTGAAACTTTGTCTGAACACATATATGCAAATTATACTCGAGTTTAATCACAAGTTGGGAGTTTATTACTTACATTTTTTTGCTTTCATTTTTCAGTTGTCAATTCATAGTCTACCTAATTACCACTATGTTTTCATGTCAAAGTTGTTTTATGGGTTTTCCAGATTCAATGTCTGTTTGGAATCTTCTCCGAGAGTTTCGTATCCGGAAAGTTCACATGGCTGTTGTGCTTAACGAATATGGCGGCACTGTTGGAGTATGTAAACTCACCTATTCTTGTTTTCATCTTATGAAATGACTTCTACTATTTGAAACTAAGATCTTAACTAGAAATTTAAGAAATTAATACTTTGAAAGAAAATTATTTTAAATAACAAATATAGCCAAATATGACAATCTATTTGTGATAGACTATTGATATTTTGCTATTTTTTGTAAATATTTTGGTTCATTTTGCTATATTTGAAAATAGCCAAACCCTTGTTTTTTTTTTTTTTTTAAAGAAGGCAACAATTTTATTTGATGAATGATAAATGAGTAAAAACTCCAAATTGACCATCATGGGTTGGCCTAGTGGTAAAAAGATTGATAGTTCTGAAACATAAGGAGACTTTCCTTAATTTCTTGGATTTTTTGTTGGGTGAGGGAACAAAAATTAGATTTTGGAAAGACAACCGGTAGTGTGCAACCTTTAGCAGAAACTTTCCCTAATTTATTTTCCTTGGGGTTGAACAAGGATGCTCTTGTGGAACTGTTGGTGTAATGTTAGTCATTCTTGGAATTTGGGACTTAGAAATTTGCTTGATAAGGAGCTTGACAATGTGGCCACTATTCTGGAAACTCTTCAGTCTTGGGCCCCTTGGGATGATCGTGATAGTCTTAAATGGACTCTTAATGCTAATGGCAGCTTTACTATGAAGTCTACCTTTCTTAAACTAACCAAAGGATCCCCCTCCATTGTTGCTCCCTTGATTTTCCACATTTGGAAGACTAAAATCCTGAAACAAGTGAAATTCTTCTTATGGTCGCTCGCCTATAGAAGTCTCAACACTCACAAGAAAATTCAAAAAAGTTTCCAGCACACCATGCTTAGCCCCTCGATGTGCTGCCTCTGTTTCAAAGAAGAGGAGACCTTGGACCACTTATTTTTACATTGCACCTTCACTAAGAAAGCTTGGAACACTCTGTTTAGAATCTTTGACTTGGAGGTTCGTCTTCCTAGTAAAATTGACAGCTCGGTGTTGGAAGTGTACTCAAGAAGTCAGAGAAAAGTATATTTCTTATTCATATAGAGTCAGAGTAAAGTTACATATATATAGAGTCTAGAGAACAAAGATACCCTAGACTGTATGTACAATTACGATAATGGACATATAATATAAATATATATATATATATATATATATATATATATATATATATATATATATTTATATATGTATATATCATAACACTCCTCCTCAAGTTGGGCAAATATTCCTCAACCTGGAGCAAATATGTTGATCATGCTCAGCTTATTACACAGATAACTTATCCTTGCTCAATTTACAACTTTGGTCAGAATATCTCCCAATTGTTCTCCAATCTTCACATATTATATGGACACCAACCCATCTTGGATTTTGTCATGAATGAAGTGACAATCCACCTCAATATGTTTAGTTCGTTCATGAAATACTGGATTAGATGCAATGTGAAGTGCAGCTTGATTATCACACTATAATTTAGCTGGCACTGTAATACTGAAGCCTATCTCAGATAATAGTTGGTGAATCCATACTATTTCGCACACAAATTGTGCCATAGCTCTATATTCTGACTCAGTACTTGAACGGAAAACAACATTTTGTTTCTTACTTTTCCATGGTACCAAGTTTCTGCCTACAAAGACATAATATCCAAAAGTCGATCTCCTATCCTCTCGAGATCCCGTCCAATCAACATCATAAAAACATTCAACTCTCGTATGTCCATGATTTTTGTATAAGATCCCACACCAAGGAGCAACTTTTAGATAACGCAGAATTTGCTCTATTGCAGCCCAATGATCCACTGTAGGGGGAGACATGAACTAACTTACCACAGTTACAGAATAAGCAATGTTTGATTAAGTCACTGTTAAGTAGTTTAACTTCCTAACTAATCTCCTATATCTCTCATGATCTTTACATAATTTTCCTTCTTTCAAGTTGCTGATTCGGCATCATTGGAGTACCATTTAGTTTGGCTTCTAATTTTCTTGTCTCAGACAACAAATCAAGTACATATTTTCGTTGAGACAAATAAATACCTTTCTTGCTTCTCATCACTTCCATGCCCAAAAAATATTTCAATTGACCAAAATCTTTCTTAAGAAATCGACCTTGAAGGAAAGTTTTGAGAGACGAAATACCCAATGCATCATTTCCAGTAATAACAATATCATCAACATATACAACTAGTAAAACTATACCATTATCAGATCGGCGATAGAAAATAGAATAATCTGGTGTACTCTTCTGCATACCAAAGGGTACAAGAGCTTGACTAAACTTACCAAACCACACACGTGAACTTTGTTTCAAACCATACAAAGATTTTTTAAGACGACATATTTTATCACTCTCCCTCTGAGCGACAAACCTAGGTGGTTACTCCATATAAACTTCCTCTTGAAGATCACCATGCAGAAAATCATTCTTAATGTCAAGTTGATGCAAATGTCATTTATGGGTAGTAGCCATGGAAAGAAATAAGCGGATGGAAGTTAATTTGGCAATTGGAGAAAATGTATCTGAATAATCAGTTCCATTGATTTGAGCATAACCTTTGGCAACAAGACGAGCTTTCAATTGAGCCACTGTTCCATCATGATTCACCTCAACAGCAAACACCCATTTACAACCAATGGTCTTCTTTCTTGCAAGACGAGATATCAAATCCCAAGTACCACTATCATCTAAAGTAGTCATCTCCTCAATCATTGCATTTCGCCAGCCAGGATGAGATAAAAACTTCATGAACAGTGTTAGGAATAGATGTGGAGTCAAAAGATGTAATAAAAGCATATATGGGGGGAGACAACTAGTGATAGGAAACAAAGGAAGAAACAGGGTAAGTACACTTGCATTTACCTTTGCGAAGAGCAAGGGGAAGATCATCACTTGGTCTTGGATCGCATGATGAAGGAGGCATTGATGGAGGACATGAGTCTAAAGGTTGTGGTGGAGGCCGTCAAGAGTTGACTCGAGAAAGCAACGGGCGGGAATGAGGCGCATCAGTGGAAGAGGATGGTGTGGGAAAGGTAATCTCATATAAAAAGATTGTCATCCTCCCCCTGACACGAACTCGATGGTGATGAAGTAAAGGGTGTATCCTAAAAAAAAGTAACATAAGGTGAAACAAGATACCTTTTAAGGGTAGGACAATAACAACGATACCCCTTTTGAACATGTGAATAACTCAAGAAGATACATTTCAAGGATTTAGGATCTAACTTAGTATGATGAGGACGAATGTCGCGAACAAAACAAACCAAATATCTTAGGACAAATAGGAAACAAAGACTTGGTAGGAAAAAGAAAACGATAAGGAATCTCAGCATTAAGAACAGATGAAGGCATTCTATTAATCAAAAAACAAGCCGTAGACACAGCATCTGTCCAAAAAGTTTTTGGAACATGCATTTGAAACGATAAAGCACGAGCAATTTCAAGTAAATGCCTATTTTTCCGTTCTGCAACACCATTTTAAGATGGAGTGTTAGCACATGAAGACTGATGAATAATGCTATGTTCACACAAAAGCCAAGAGTATGAGAAAAATATTCTCCCACATTATCCGTGTGCGAAGTTTTGAGTAGGACATTAAACTGATTTTTTATTTAAGCATGAAAGACACAAAATGAGATAATAACTTAGAACGATTTTTCATTAAATATAACCAAGTTAGACAAGAATGATCGTCAATAAATGTAACAAAATAACGAAAGTTTGTTTGAGATACAACTGGACATGGACCCCAAATATTAGAATGAACTAACTCAAATGGAGCACTTGCTCGTTTATTGACTCGAGGACTCAAACTAAGACGATGAAATTTAGCAAATTTACACGAACCACAATTTAAAGAGGACAAAGACCTAAATACGGGATAAAGTTTCTTCAACACGAACAAAGATAGATGACCCAAGCGATAATGAACTTCAAAGGGAGAAGGAACGACAGGACACGCCACAACTTGCTGTACTTGGTGATTAAAGAGATAAAGGCCTCCCAACTCATATCCTCTACCAATAATCTTCTTCGTCACACAATCTTGAAACAAGCAATAATCAGGAAAGAACAAGACAATAGAATTAAGGTCATGAGTAAGTTGACTAATAGAAATTAAATTATAGGATAAGTTAGGCAAATATAACACAGAAGACAGAGAAAATGATGGGGTAAGATGAATAGTGCCAGATCCCAGAACAGACATCTTCTAATGTGACAGATGGAAAGGGGACAGGGGACAACGGTTTAGAAAATAGGCGAGAATTAACTGTCATATGGGCTGTGGCATAAAAGTCTATGACCCATTTGGTAGATAATGTAAGAAGACACTTTGTATTATCTGGGGCAATAGTGGATGCAATAGGAGTAGAGGAAGATGACGCTTGTAACGAATCTTGGTAGTTCTGAAACTTAGCAAACTCATCTGCAGAAATTGTAATTGACGCCTCTGGTATATCACGTGGAAGTTATTTGAGCATGTTGAGATTGTTGACTATTCTTATATAACAATTTCCGACAATCACGTTTCATATGACCTGGCTTACGACAGTAGTTACAAACAATCTTTGTAGAATCTGGTTTTCGATGATCATAACTATTCCTCTGAACATTGTCATCCATAGCTCAAGGTGCCCGAGGGTTATTGTTCTTGCTAATGAGAGCACTACTGGATTTAGGAATAGACACACCAGTTGGAGAGCTTTCAATACGAAGGACACAAGTGAAAGTATCGTCTAATGATGGAATCTTAGAGTCAAAGAGAATCTGTGCCTTCGCCATTCCAAATTCAGGTAAGAGTCTATTCAAAAGGATCATAACAGCCATCTTCTCTCGTTGAGCTTGTTGAACTTTAACATCAGGACTAAAGGGTAACAGCAAAGCAAGCTCGGCAGTTATCTTCTTAAGGCGCATAAAGTAGCTAGTAACAAACTCTGTTTTTTGTTCAACATGAAAAAACTGCATACAAACCTCAAACATTCTATGTACTTGCTCTTTACCTAAATGTAGAAAATCTAAAAATTCCAAAAGTTCTTTAACAGACTCACAATGGTCAATCAATCCAATTATCTCACTCTCAATGGAGTTTTTGATTTGAAGATATAGATGAGCATTATCACGAAGCCAATCTTTTGCATCTTCGGTCATATGATCATCCATATCAGTACCTCTCAAATAGAACAAGATTGTTCGATGTCAATCATAATAATTAGATCCATTTAACTCATGTCCTGTGATCTTAGAGGCTAAGGGAATGACGTTAGAAACTACCAAATTCTTTATGTCGGCCATATTGGAGGCACACTTTGATTGTAGTCTGCACAAACAAAACAAGTCAATCCAAACAGCTGCAAGATTGGAACAAAACTAGCTATTCACGAAGAAATTTCTCAGAAAAGGATCGAAACTCGTTGATAGGAAAGGAGAGAAAAACAAAGCAATGCCAAGAGTTCCGTCAATCCGCTGTTCATCGATAGACGAAGCTCTCTCTTTATCATCTCGTGCCAGATGCAAGAAAGGACTCATCCTTTTTCCTTCTCTAGAACCACGGGAGCGCCGGGAGCCCAGAGGAGGAAAGCTCATTTTCGGGTATAGCGGCGCATAAAAAAGGGCTGGCCCGTCAAAAGTCCGGTTCCTTCGCGAATGAAGTTCAGAATCTACAAGGGTTCGTAGAACGAAGGGAGTGTACAACTGGGCCCCACTTTCTTGTTCGTAACGAGGGAGATCTCGAATGGGGTTCTTCACGAAGTTTGAAAGAAAGGAATAGAAAAGACTATTGTAGTCTGCACAAACAAAACAAATCAATCCAAACAGCTGCAAGATTGGAACAAAACTAGCCACAAACCCTAGAACGAGGTCGTAATCTTCAATTTTCGTCAAACCCAAATAATCTTCGATGGACCCAACTGCATAGACTAACTGGAAAATAGGATTCGAGACAAGCCCAGAAGACGGAGGTCAAAACGGAAGCTCCACGCGCTCCCACACGCCGGTGCGTGGCGGCTGTGCAGAAACTTTCCAGCGATGCGTGAAACTCGAAACCCTAATGACTCTGAAAATTCGAAACCCTAATGTCTTTGATACCTTGTACTCTAGAAGTCAGAGAAAAGTATATTTCTTAAGTCGGAGTAAAGTTACATATATATAGATAACAAAGAAACCCTAAACTGTATGTACAATTGCTATAATGGATATATAATATAAATATATATATCATAACAAGAAGGATTCAAAATTAGGGGTTGTAAAAAAGGTTACATCTTGTGGAGTTGTGCTATTTGTTCCCTTTCGTGGTGTATTTTGGAAAGAGAGGAATACTAGAATTTTTTAAGACAACTATAATTCTTTTGATTCTTTTTTGATTGTGTTGCAACACACAACTTTTTGGTAGAATACGGATTATACCAAGCAATTTTGTAATTACAACCTTTCCATAATTTTTAACAATTGGAAGGCCCTCGTTCTTTAGTTTATTTTTGGGGAGGCCTTCTTGTCCCTTGCCCTTAGGCTGTTTCTCTTTTGCTCTATAAACATATATGTTTCGATAAAGAAAAAAAAGATTCTCCTATCCTATCTTCTATTCGCGGATGGCACATTATTCTTCTGCTCTGAGAAGGAAGTTCTTTCACTGTGTTGAGCCACATTTTATCTTTCTTTGAAGATATATAAGGACAAAGATAAATAGGGGAAAATGTAGTGTGTTTGGTATCAATTGTGAAGCGGATTAGGTTGGTTGCAAGGTCTGCGCTCTTGCTTCTTCTTACCTTGGCCTTCCTTTGGGGAGCAACTCAAGTCTACCTCTTTATGGGATCCTGTGTTGGAGAAAGTGAGAGAGATTAGCGCCTTGGAAGAAAGGATTTCTCTTTTTCCCATTCCGCGGAGACTCACCTTGATTAAGTCAGTTTTGAGTGGCATCCTGGTGTACTATCTTGGTCTCTTTAGAGCCCCAAGTGAGGTTTGCAAGAATTTAGGGAGGATGTTGTTTCCTTTGGGAAGGTATTGAAGAAAGAGAAGGTAAGGGTTCTCATTTAATTAGATGGGAGATTATTGAAAAATTAATTTCTTCAGGGTGCTTGGAGATTGGGAATCTTAGGATTCAAAACAAAACTCTTTTAGCTGAATTTTATGGCGTTTCACCTATGAACCGGATTCCCTATGGCCGAAAATCGTCTAGTAAATTTGGCCCCCATTCTTTTGAGTGGTTGACTAGAGAGTGTAGAGGCACGCACCAGAATCTTTGGAAAGAAATTTCGAAAGAGCTTCCTTCTTTTTCTCCTTGGTTTGTTGTGTGGTGGGGTAGGGGAAAACTACTTACTTTTGGGAGGATTTTTGGGTTGGGGATAAACCTCTTTGTGCCTCATTTCCTACTTTGTATCATTTGTATTTTCTCAAAAATCACTTCATTACCAACTTCTTAGTGTTGTTGAGGAATTCCTATTCTTTTTACTTCGGTTTTAGATTGCCACTTTACTGATAGGGAAATGACGGAAGTGGCTACCCTCCTTACGTTATTGGAAGGTCACCACTTTCATCAAGGTAGAAGGGATGTTAAAGTATGGAGCTCCAATCCCATGCATGGCTTTTCCTGTCAATCTTTCTTTCAAACCTTGGTGGATCCTTCCCATTCTAGTGAGTCGGTCTTTTCAATTCTCTGAAGGATTAAGATTCCTAGAAAGGTAAGATTCTTTTCTTGACAGGTGCTTCACGATCGTGCCAATATGTTTGACAAACTTTCCAGGATTATGTCCTCGTTAGTCGGCCCTTTTTGTTGTATTCTCTGTTATAAGGCAGCAGGAGATTTGTACCATATCCTTTGGAGCTGCGACTATGCGAGTACTATCTAAGATTGCTTAGATGTTTGGTAGGGAAATTGCTTACCCCAGAGCAGTAGGTAATTTGATTGAGGAATACCTCCTTAATTTGGTCGTTGGGGAGAAAGGAAAATTTCTTTGGAGTGCTAGCGTTTGTGTGATCTTGTGGTTTTTATGGGGAGGACGGAACAATAGTATTTTTAGAGGTGTGGAGAGGGACTCTAGGATCTTGGTCTCCCATTCGGTATCACGTTTCACCTTGGGCTTTGTTATCGAAAGTGTTTTTGTAATTATTCCTTGGGTCTTATCAACCTTAGTTGGGATCCTTTTTTGTAATGTGATTTTCTCGGGGCTTGGCTTTTGCGGCCCTTGTAATTTTTTCGTTCTCTTTCAATGAAATTTTCTTTATTTATATATACAAAAAGTGTCTATAAAGTTTATCTGCTGTGTTAATAGCACTAAGATCAAGCTAAATATTTTGATCATCTTGGTATGGGAATCTGACCAAATCACCTTATAAAGAGACTTGACTGCAAAATAATTGGAGGGATCAAGAGGCCAAGAGCAAGTATCATTGTGGTCATGTATCATGATAGATGATAGGAGATAAAAAGATAGACCCATTCAGCAGTTTCCGAATTACTAAGATTTTGACAAGGAAATGGATTCCAAATCATATACTTTCACCTAGGAGCTTTATCTTTGGGTAGTCAGGAGTCTAATACACTGCATAATACTAGCTTTCTCAATTAATGTTTACTAGGGTAGTAGTCAGGAACCCATCTCTAGGTTTGCAGTAATATTGGAGTAATGTGTACAGAGGCTTGTGGTTTCTGTATTGTGGAAATAGTCTTGAATTGTCTCTTTTGGGATAAGGGTAGAATCCTTTTGCAGACTTGTATTTTTGGAGGAATAGTTGAACTTTTAATTTTTGAGGGTGTGGCGGTGTCTGCAAAGGAGGTTTGAGATATTGTTGTGGGCGTTGGTCTCTTCTATTTTCTTGTAAATTATGAAAGAAGAAACTTGGTAGTTGAGAGTTGCATGACTAAGTTCCAGTACTCAGAATATAAACTCACAATATCTTTTATTTTTAGTGAAATTTCATTTTTACTTTTTCGATGGTATCAGATAGTAACCTTGGAAGATGTGGTTGAGGAAATTGTCGGTGAAATCTTCGACGAAAATGATTCAAAGGTAAATGCCTCTGCCTTTACACTGATTATGTACCATCACTTTATTTTTTTGAGTTTGCTTTTTGATACTGGCAATTGATGTCTTTGCTATAGAAAACATCCACATTCGTGTTATTTAGTGCTATTATATACTTAAATCTTATTTATACTAAAAAGGTGTAAGCATTACCATATTGTTCATGCACGCATGATATTTTTTGAATGATTCTTCTGTTTTTCATTTTGAAAAACCTATAGGAGGAGATCCAGAAAAAAACTGGCTATATTGTGATGCGAGCAGATGGAGTATATGACGTGGATGCCAATACTGCAATTGATCAGCTCTCTGAAGATCTAAATATCAAAATGCCAGAGGTAGTATACTTTTATTTTGTTTTAAAATCCTCTTAGGATACTAGTCTGTGAGTTTTTAGGTAAGTAATTATATCTTAAATTTAATCAGCAAAATGCACGAACGATGTAAAAGAGGATCCTCTAGGTATCGCCTAGACCCAAGCCTATAGAGATTATGAAAAATTGTCTCCAGTTGATGGAAAACAATAGTTGAATTACTGAAAAATCCAGCAGAGGTTCACGAGCAGACATTAAATTCAATGATATTCCGACCTTTCTCAAGGTCTATTCATCCTAAAAGCTCTTATGATTTGTCTTCTCATATTTCCTACAGAGTGTCTATTACTATGAGTTTCTTAAGTGAAAAAATGGCTACTATAAATAGTGTTCAAAGGGCATCTTGTTTAAGCTGGAAGAGGAACTCACACGTGGAAATAGGATGACACAGATTGAAACTTGAAAGAAAGTAGAAGCCACGCTGAAATCAGACACGGGGAAGATAAATTTACAAATGCTCTAGATTTTCAGTATGTTGCTGCTAAGTTTTTTTTTTTGAAACAGAAACATGACTATTTATTGATGTAATAACCATCATGGGTTGGCCTAGTGATAGAAAAGAAGACATAGTCTCAATAACTCACATGGGTTCAATCCATGGTGACCTTAACACCCAAATGTTGTAGGGATAGGTAGGTTGTCCCGTAAGATTAGTTGAGGTGTGAATAAGTTGTCTCAAAACCAAATTCCATCATTAAAGGCTAAAACTTTGAAGCATTGAACACATTCCAAATGACTTTAACTCAAAGAACCCCCCAACCCCGAATCATGACATCTCACAAAGATTGAACTTGAAAATATGAAGTGTCAACTAAGAAGGATTGACAAAATTCCCAAACCAAAAGAAGAAATCAGCTGCTTCCAACAAACCGACTGAAGAAATCAGTATGTTGCTGCTAAGTTAACAACAATTTGGGGGGTGTAGATTTTATGCTCTGGATCCAGTTAGAAGTATTGAGTAAATGAACCGAAGGCAACAAAAACCAACGTTATCGTAGGGAACTGTGATTCTGAATATTATTGTTTAACTCTTTTTGGGAGAGGCGTTTGTTGATTGGATGACGAGTAGTAAAGAAAAATGTTTGTAAGGAAACGAGCACCAAATATATTTCTTACTCCTGACGTTTGAAAAGTTACATTAAAATCAAATAGAGAGATAGAACATAAAAACATCAGAAGGAAACTGTCGAAGAACAGAATTTGGTGGCACCTAAGAATCTTTTTGAACTCCTTGAACATTTTTCTATCTGTTTCAACTTATAGTTCCACTGGTTGGATTTGACTGTGTTATACTAAAACCCATTCAGTTACTTGGCTTTTAATTTATTGTCTTGATTCTTGCAGAATAGTCACCTCCACTTGTCTGTATTTATGCTAAGTTGATTGAAATTTTGTCTGTTAACCAAAGGGAAAAAACAAGAATAGTCACATAACCATCAGTTCACGTCTAAATATGTACAGTTTATGTTCTTTACATCCTAAATATGTACAGGTTATGCTCTTTACAGCCTAAATATATACATGGATCTATGATTCTATGTACAAATCTACATCTGTTTGTTTGTATATTTTTAAAGTTGTACTATGAATGCTGATTACTAATTTCTTCCATAATACTTGTCACTTAAGGGTCATCAATATGAGACGGTGTCAGGTTTTGTTTGTGAGGCTTTTGGATATATTCCAAGGACGGGTGAAAGTGTTAAAGTGGTCCTTGAAAAGGAAGATGATGAAGAAGAGTCCAATCCTGAAAACAAGAATCAAAAGGAAAGACACTTAATATTTAATATTGAGGTATAATTTTATTTCTGTGTCATCTACAATTCTGTTTGGTATAGTTGGTTGGGTAAGTACCAAAAAACATTAAATAATCGTTCAACCTATCATTTCAATTTATACATATTTTTCATCTGCCACTAGTTGGTTATGGCATGTGTTATAATGTATATACAGATTGTGAATCTATTATTTGATGTGCAGAATAATGCATTGTAGAGGCAAATTATTTTGTAAATTAAGTTTTCACTGGATGACATGTCTCTTTTATATCCGTTATTCTTGAACTGTGATAAACTGCTCCCTATGTCTGCGATATGGTTGCTTAACCTTGAGATTTGGATTTTAGTAGTAAGCCTGATTGTAGGTTGTCTAACATTTTGATTAGTAGAAACTAGAACCAAGAGTAACTTCAGTCGGTATATATTCTTGCAGTTTATTATTCTCCCTCAGTTCTCGATGAAATGTTTGTTTCTAAAAGAATAAAAAAGAAAAAGAAAAATAAACATCCTATCACAATATGATATATGTGTCAGTTCATTTTCCTGTCATCCTTGAAAAAGGTTTATTTCTCCACCAAATATTAACGCGATTTTCAGCAATTTTACACTATGTCTTGTTCAGTTTCTTTAATCTCTAGAGTATTGTAGTTAATTTGCTGGACTTTTGTGCAGATATTAGCAGGAAATGCTAGAAAGGTTAGTGCTGTTCGGTTTGAAAGGGTGAATGATGATAATGGTGAAGTGGCTCATCTTGTCCCAAAAGTGATGAAGAAGAAATGGAGCAGTAACGACGAGTCTGGTAGTGTAGAAAATGATAATTTATTATCATCAGAGGGAGTTGACGAGAGCCTCTCTAGAGAGCATCAAAATGATGATCATAGTAGTGATAGAAATTAGTGAGCATAACTCATTTTTGTTCCCTCATTCTTACAACACCATATAGAAGGTGAGGGATTAAATTGAAAATGCGGGAAAAAGCATCAACAAACAATAAACTAACGTTATAATATTTCACAGATGAAGAGAGGTGTCAATATTTGAATCATCAACACAGTTTGTTCTGTGCATGACTTTTTCTCTTGACCCCATGTCTGATAAAGTAAGATTATCCGTGACTTGAAGATGAGATTTTCTGCTTTCCAAGACTGGCTGAAGGTATGAAGGGCCTTGGAGTGGTGACCTAGGTGGAAGAACTAGTTCAGAATGGAAATATAGCCCAGTTTGCTCTGAGCACACTGCTGTATTGGGCTGTATCGACTCAGATGACATTCTTCGAATTTCTTTCTGCTCTCTCAACTCCTTAGCTTTCTGCAATTGTCTAAATCTTTCCTGCAGCAAGGCGATGGAGGAGTTCATTGCTCTGGCATTACAGTTTTCTCTACTCATTGCCAAAAGAAAAAGAAGGAAAAGAAAAAAGAAAAGGAAAAAAAGGAAAAAAGTCAATCTCCCAATGCTTCGCCAACGAGACCTGTCAGGTAGCTCTTTGAGGAATGTTTGAATATTTGTATCTCTATTTATAGTACATGGGTAGGTGATATTTTGAGAAGATTAATTGATGTATTAATTAGTTAAGTTTAAGCTTTCGATTAGATATTGAATCGCGAAAATAAAGGGAAGAAGCAGGTGCCAAGATGGAAAGGCCAAGTAGAAATGGCCAGGAGCAAAGCTGAGTTTTGGTTGTTGGATGCGAAGAAGGCAGAGACTTCCAAGGAGAGAGAGGGATTGAGAGGCAGGAATGTAGCTTTTGTAGGCGTATGTTGAGTTCAATTATTGGATTATGATTTCTAGTCTGTTTGTCTGAGGGGCTGCGCTGTGCCCTTTTCAATGGGATTTTGCTTTGAATCTACCTCTCTCTCTCTCTCTCTCTCTCTCTCTCTTTTCTTTTGAATTGGAACTCAAGATGTGAAATTCAGAATGGTGGAAGTATATCATTCTCTTGGGATTCCTTTGCTGGTGTTTTCTCTTACATTGTTATTCATAATATTTTAAAGCAAAAGAACTCATATTTCTTTTTCCTATCATTCCATCATTTCCAGTTACATTTTATTCCGTTTGAATTTCATTTAGTTCCTATAAAGATTTTAATAGGTTGGTTCTCATTTCTAAATTTTATTTAAAAAACTTGGAATTTCATTTGATCAGACGACAAATAGTTATCTAATCTACTTGAATATGCATTTTATATAAAGTTTAGAGGCTAAAGTATGAAGGGAAGCCAAATAGAAAAGCTAACTACTTCCGTTGAAGATGGACTTCAACATGGACAAGAGTAACCAAGTAGTATGTTTTCCAATATCATAATAAACCTTTCTTTCCCTTTTAAAAATAACTCTAATACTATCATGGATTAGTATGACGAGCCAGCAGAGATGAGCTTACTCCTATAATGACTCATAATAACAACTTAAAGAGCAAAGTATACCATTCTATTTATTCTTACTGGAACTCTTCTAATGATTTAAAGAGTAGTATACCGTTATACGTAATCTTTATAACAACATACATCCCAACTATTATGACTTATAATTAATATTCGGGTTACTATTTTAAATCTCTCATTTTTATAATGCTTATTATCATTGTTATTTTGAATCTCTCATTTTTGCGGAGTTTTTTTTTTTTTTTTTTTTTTTTTAATCATTGTTACCATGTTTGTTATTTTTTTTTACTCATTCTCACTTTTTCATGTTGTTTGGGATGTTTACTATTTTTATCAAGACCAAAATAGTCTACACCTAAAAGTCCAAACACAAACAAATAAAACCTACATAGCTTATTCTAATTGTTATTATAATCACCGATGAGTAGTTACAGCCGCCAACTCAATGCCTCAAAAACATAAAGTAATCTTATAACAACATTTGTATCGACTTAAAAGAATCTAGTATACTGTTATATGTAATATTATAGCAACACATATAGTTTTAATTTAAAATTAACTATGATATTTTTATTTCAATTCTCTCTTTGTTATACACTGATTACTATGTTTACCTAATTAGAGTAAAATATTTTGCACTCCAAACACAAGTTACTATAACTTAAAGGCAATTACAACTAATAAACTATAATAACCAATTGAATACTTTAAAGAGCATAGTATATCGTCGTACTTTAATATTATAACAACTTAAAGACTAGAGCATAGTATGCCATTACAGTTAACGTAAAGGAAAAGAACTTTTGGGTCGAATGTGAGGATGTAATTATATATTGCATAGAAAAGAAAAGGGAGAGGGAGAGTTTTGTCGTAGAATAGTTGGAATGAAAAGAGAACTCAATGATACCTTGTTGGAATGTAGGGTTTGGAAGGTTGTTTGTAACACCACGAGTCCATTGACCAATGAGTGAACAAAAATTGGCCCACATTTTATAAGATATATTCTTACAGCTAACTTCCAAAACCCTCCAAAATCCACCACTACACATTGCACCATATTTTGAAGCATTCATCTTCTTCTACAGTTCTCTCTATTCTCTAACTCTATTTTTTTCTTCCATGTCTTCTTCTGACTTTATCACACCTCCATTGCTAATTGGGATATTCTAACTTCACCCCTTCAACTTCTTTCTCTTTTTCCTTTTTTCTTTTTTCTTACCCTCCCAAAAAGCTAAGAGATCTCACATTTCATGCATATAACTCTATTATTTACTGCTTGCCTAAACATATCGTAAACCCTTTCTCTCTTCTTTTCATTTACTACACTTGTTAATTTAATTTACTAGTTCAACGTTTTTGACACACGGATCAAGTCTGCATTATTGCATTTTGCTTTGGGGTCTTTGGTAGTTTTGACCTTGAACTCTCTTCTCTTTGATCTGGTCTTGAGATACGCTCAACTGATTTGACTAAGAGACACTTGCTCTATTTAGTAATGACGGACACTCCGATACTTAAGTTAATATAAAGAGCGTCTGATTAAAATAAGCACAAAAGAAATAAGGATAAGTCTCTTCTATAGAAATTATTTACCCTCCCCATTGATGAAACTATTTATAAGCATTTCCTCTAACATGTGTCTATGGTTACATGTAATAGTAAGGATGTAGAGGGATGATTGGAAGTTGCAAGGTATTAACCTGGATCTAGATCAATTATTTTTGAATTGGCATATATTGATTGACTCAAATAATAATTGATATATTCTCTATACATGGGATGCTCAAATAATAATCCAAATAATTCCCTATACAAATTCCTATTTGTTGTAGCAAGGGGAAGAAAAAAGAGAAAAAAGAGAAATGGATACATATGCTTTTGTTGATGGTTTACGTAAGCGGGGGATCATGTGAGTCATTGGTTGCGTTAGTTCGGTTGACTTATCTGTGTATCATTAAAGTTCAAAGGAATATATTTATATATGAAGATATTAATGTATGTTAGTTTGGAGTGAATTTGAATTTACCTATGAGGCTATGAGTTTTCTTATTTTTGTCGCTATCCATATCTTTCTTAAAAGGAAAATTGTATTGGGTGGCATAATAAAAATCCAATTTAGTAATATTAGCATTAATCTTTTCAATTTTGTAAATATAGCAACTTTTTAATTTTGGTTTATATTTCTTATTTTATTTTTTTCATTATTCCAAAATTGCCCTTCTCTACCGTTTTCTCTTCCTCTTTCATTTTTCTTTGTTATTCTCCTTCATTTTTCGTTTTCTTCTTCTCTTCTCTGTCGTTCTTCTTCACCATTTCTCCTATTCACATACTTCTCTTCTCCTCGTCTTCTTCTGCCTCTTTTCCACCGTTCTTCTCCATCGTCCTTCTCTTCTCTCTTTAGTTTCGTTCTTTTAGATTTCTCCCTCTTCGTCGGCTTTTTCTTATCATCTTCTCCTCGTCTTCTTCTCCTATTCTCCTTATTTTTTCTTCAGGGAAAACAAGAATTATGTATGTATTTCTTCCATTTTTTTGAAGCCCTAATATTATTTCTGTGAATTGCTCATATATTATTTATTAAAATTCGGGCTACGATTTGTTCTTCCTCATCTCTTTTATTTGTTCTTTTATTTGTTCCTAATATCTTTTATTGAAAGGAACTTCGTAGATCAGTTTGGTTTTATTTAGTTACGTTCGGTTCTGTTTTTTTTTTTTAATTTGTATCAGTTTTTTATATCAGCGGTATGATATACTTATATTATATGTATTAGTTGATTGATATACTTATTACGTGTTTTTTATTTTCCCAAAATTTTTGCTGTTCATTGTGGTTATGGTTAAATTGCCAGTAATTGTTTTTCAGAGTGGTCAATGGGATGAGCAATATTACTACGTGGATTACAAAACAAATTGTGTTTTGGTTGATGGAGTAATATCATCATTTGATTCTTTTGTGAACTTGATTCATACTGAAATTCAGGTTGAGTCATGTATTGAACTTTCAGTTTTAATTTGTTGACTATAGGCGATAATGATGTTCAACATGTTATTAAGATTGTAAACATACCATAACAACTGTATCGACAATACATAAAGTGTATCATGCTTAGTGCATCAGGTGTATTTAATTAAATGAGTGTATCAACAGTTTCGCAAGTGTATCAACAACATATCAAGTGTTTCAAACTAATAATATGTATCAATGAAGTTTAGCAAGTGATTAAGTTACATCTATCAAATGTATTAGCAAACAAACAAGTGTATCAACGATATATAAAGTGTATCATTCTTAGTGCATCAAGTGTATTTAATTGATTGAGTATATCAATAGTTGAGCAAGTGTATCAACAACATATCGAGTTTCAAACTAATAATATGTATCAACGAAGTTTAGCAAGTCATTGAGTGTATTAAATCTATCAAGTGTATCAGTAAACAATAACAAGTGTATCAACGATATATAACGTGTATCAACGATATATAAAGTGTATCATTCTTAGTACATCAAAGTGTATTTAATTAATTGAGTATATCAACAATTGAGCAACTGTATCAACAACATATCAAGTGTATCAAACTAATAATATGTATCAATGAAGTTTAGCAAGTGATTAAGTGTATTAAATCTATCGAGTGTATCAGGAAACAATAACAAGTGTATCAACGATATATAAAGTGTATCATTCTTAGTGCTTCAAGTGTATTTAATTGATTGAGTGTATCAACAACATATCAAGTGTTTTAAACTAATAATATGTATCAGTGAAGTATTAGAGAGTAAAAAAAAAGTGTACGAAGAGTACATCAGCAAAAAAATCAGGTGTATCAACGGTATATATTGGTGTATCAATGATATATATTGGTGTATCAACCGTATATATTGGTATTAGTAATGACTGAAGGGTAGCTTCGTAATTTCGTATTTTTAAAATGCGGGCTAGGCTTCAATTTTGCTATTTTTGCAAATGTAAAAATGATGTGTTATGGGCTTAATTTATGATACTATAATTGTCATATTTGCAAGAGCCCCTTCTTAGAACTACATTTTTATTTGTATCTTCATCTTTACTTTTCATATTAAAAGTGGCTTTCATGAAAATTCTTTTTCTTTTCTTCGACCATTTTGTCCAAAGTTTTATTATATAATTCATAAATTGTCCTTATTATGTATCTCCTTCTTTCCTCACAAAACATTCACTGCCGACTTCCAAATTGTTTAAATTTTTTTACAAAATATAACAGAAAGAGAAAAATTTTAAATGAACGAAAGAGAATGGGATGAATTTCACTAAATAGTTTCAATATTTTGTTCTTTACGAAAATAGCTCTTAATTTTATTTTTTTCTCTTATTAATTTTAATAGTTTTTCCATCAAAGGCATTAAACCCAATTTTTATTTTAACCCAAATTTTATTTTAACGGTCATCATTAAAATTGAAATGCATTTTAAGGTGAATATGGAGCTTTTTAACATTTTAAAGAAACCATAATAACTTTAAACATCTTCCAATTCCATAACAGAAGAAAGAAAATTAAAAGATTCAGTATAACATACATTTTTTTCATTGTTCTATGCATTTGTGAGGAACTCATTTTCAAACAAAACCATCATAGTTTTCTCTTTTCGACAATGATAATAGTAAATTGCAGAAAGATGTTTGATTCAAGATATATCACAATCTTTTATATGTGTATGTTTGTCTATCTCCATTGCGCTCTACTCTTAACATAACTGAAACTACTTCCATTGCACATCTCGACGACCGTTCATATTTCGATTGGTATCAGAGCAGAGTTCAGTATTTGATCCTTGACGGGCGGTATCCGTGAGGGAAACTCAACTAGCAGACCTCCCCTTTTGGACGGAGGAAACTATGGCTACTGGAAGTCACGAATGGAGACCTTCTTGATGTTACTCGACATGAGGAGTTGGAGAGTTGTTATATCCGGATGGGAGTATCCCACTGAAAAGGACGAAGCAGGCCAAACTGTTCGAAAATCTGAGTTGAAATGGACAAACGAAGAAGATGATGCTGCTGTAGGCAACTCTCGCGCACTGAATACACTGTTTAATGCCGTTGATCCGAATATATTCAAACTAATCAACACATGTAAATCATCCAAGGCTGCCTGGGATATCTTGGAAGTAGCTTTTGAAGGAACCTTCAAAGTGAAAATATCATGGCTATAGATCTTGACATCTCGATTTGAAGCCCTTCAAATTGGTGAAGATGAAATTATTGTTGAATTCAATGTTCGTGTCCTTGACATTGCCAACGAATCAGATGCACTCGGGAAAAAATGTTCGACTTGAAACTTGTTCGAAAGGTTCTCAGATCTCTGCTCTCCAAGTTCAACATGAAAGTCACAGCGATCGAAGAAGCTAATGACCTATCTAAAATGAAATTGGATGAACTATTTGGGTCACTGCAAACTTTCGAAATTCACTTGGGACACACGGTTAGCAGAAGGAAACCGGGACTGACACTTACCTCAGTAAAGGAAGAGCCAATCGAGGAACACAGAGTGATGCATGGTAATGATGCTCTTACAAAATCAGTAGTTCTGCTGACAAAACAGGTTGCGAAACTTAAAAACCAGTTTCACAAACATATGGGAAGCCAACACAACAACAGAGAGGACCAGACCTTGAAACAGTAAAGAATATCAGATACATCTTCTTTAGGGCCCTACCGAAAGAAGGAACACGAATGAGGAAAAGGAATTGACGCCTCAAGATCTGACAAATATGGCAAAGGGATTAGGTGTCATGAATGTGAAGGATTTGGGCATATCCAAGCTGAGTGTGCTAATTATCTTAAACGCAAGAAAAAGGGTCTGGTAGCCACCTTCTCTGATGAAGAAGATTATTCCAAAAGTGACGATGAAGAACTTGGAATGGCCCTGATTAGTATCTGCACCATGAATGGCCCTGAAATTACTAGCCTGCTTGTCAAATCCTCAAACAAGCGAACACGTAGAATTTGTTATTTTTGTGGATGGGCTGGACATGTTCGTCGGAATTGCTTGAATTACCTGCTACTCACGCGTAGGCAACTCCATACTCGACAGACCAAATACCTAAAGAGACCTAGAACAGAATGACGCCCAAAAATCCATACAGAAAACTGCAAGGTGGCTCTCACCTCTGTTAAAAGTCCCAACTCTGGTGACTGGTACTTTGATAGTGGGTGTTCCAGACACATGACAGGTAATGCAGATTTCTTTTCTGAACTTAGTGAATGCAAAGCTGGGTCAGTAGTATTTGGAGATGGAGGGAAAGGAAAAATAATTGGCAAAGGAACGATTAACCGTCCAGGTCTACCGTTTCTTCTTGATGTTCGACTAGTACAAGGATTGTCTGCAAATCTCATAAGCACCAGTCAATTATGTGACCAAGGCTATAAAGTCAATTTCAGTAAAGATAGGTGCAATGTGCTAGATGGTCAAAATAAAGTATTTCTCAGCGGAACAAGGTTGTCAGATAACTGCTATCACTGGGATGCAGAGGTTACCTTATGCAATCTATCAAAAGTGGAAGAAGCTGGACTCTGGCACAAACGACTTGGACATCTTGGTGGCGCTACTATTTCCAAGGTCATCAAAGCTAATGCCATTATTGGTCTTCCCCCGCTATCATTCTCGTCACTAGAGAGCTGTTCGGAGTGTCCAGCTGGTAAGCAAGTCAAGTCCGTGTACAAGCCTGTAAATATCTCCTCGACGTCCCATATTTTGGAACTTCTTCATATAGACCTAATGGGGCCCATGCAAACAGAAAGCTTGGGAAGGAAACAGTATGCAGTAGTTTGTGTAGACGATTTCTCTCGCTATACCTGGATAAAGTTTATTCTTGACAAATTGGAAACCTTTAAGACGTGTCAGACCCTGGTCACTCAACTCCAAAGAGAGAAAAATACTGGTATTGGCCGAATACGAACTGATCATGGGCGTGAATTTGAGAATAAGCACTTTGCTGAGTTCTGTGATAATGAAGGCATCTTTCATGAGTTCTCTGCCCCATTAACACCACAGGAAAATGGAGTTGTAGAGAAAAGGAACCGAACTTTACAGGAGATGGCCCGAGTGATGATCCATGCAAAGCAACTGCCAATTCAATTCTGGGCTGAAGCTCTAAACACTGCATGCCATATACACAATAGGGTCATTCTCCGTCCAAGGACCACTACTACCTCTTATGAGCTGTGGAAAGGAAGAAAACCCAATGTGAAGTATTTTCACATCTTTGGCAGCACATGCTTTATCTTGAGTGATAGGGATCATCGCAGAAAATGGGATTCAAAGTCAGATCGTGGAATATTTCTGGGATATTCTGCTAACAACCGAGCCTATAGGGTTTACAGTCAGCGTACAAAAATAGTAATCGAATCCATTAACGTCATTATTGATGACCTTGGTAAGGAACCCAACAAAAATCTTGATGATGAAGATGAGGTTTTCTGGAATTCCCTTTCTCATAAAACTGCAGAGGGAGAGTCAGAATCGACGGCCCCCACTAATGGAAAAACATACTTACCCTCTCATTTCGATTCAAACAAAATTGACATGTCAACACCTTCTACATCAGCCAATCATTCTAACACATATGAAAGTGAAGCAGCAGTATCTGCAAGTCAGCACACTCCAGAGCGGACTGCTGGTGCAACTGATTCTCCAAAGCATGACCCCATACCTCCTATGCATATAGCCAAAAATCACCCCTCTAGCTTTATTATTGGAGATGTTCACAGTGGAATCATAACTCAGAAGAAGGAGAGGAAAGATTATGCGAAAATGGTTGCCAATGTGTGCTACACATTTTCACTAGAACCTACCACGGTCTCTGCAGTACTTACCGATGAACACTGGATCTTGGCTTTGCAGGAAGAGCTACTACAGTTTGAAAGAAACCAAGTATGGGAATTAGTACCAAAGTCACCTTATGCTAACATAATTAGTACAAAATGGATCTTTAAGAACAAAACAGATGAAGAAGGAAGAGTTATCTGTAATAAAGCAAGACTGGTTGCTCAAGGGTATTCTCAAATAGAAGGTCTGGATTTTTGAGAAACTTTTGCCCCGGTAGCTAGATTAGAAGCCATCCGACTACTACTAAGCTACACATGTTTCCGGAGGTTCAAACTGTTCCAAATGGATGTAAGGAGTGCGTTCCTAAATGGGTACTTATCTGAGGATGTGTATGTGGCCCAACCAAAAGGATTTGTTGATCCAGTGCATCATGATCATGTTTACAAGCTTCGAAAGGTACTCTATGGACTTAAATAAGCTTCTAGAGCATGGTATGAGAGACTCTCCACTTATCTGTTACAACAAGGATATCGAAGGGGCAGTGCGGATCAAACTATGTTTATATATCATCAAGACACTGACTTTTTGATTGTTTAGATCTATGTTGACGACATTATATTTGGTGGTTCTTTTTAGGGAATAATATAGCCGCTTGGTTCAGCAAGAAACAAAACAGTGTCTCCCTCTCAACAGCCGAAGCCGAATACATTGCTGCAGGGATAGCTGCTCTCAACTGTTGTGGATGAAACAAATGCTTGATGAATATGGGATAACACAGTCATCCATGATTCTCTAATGTGATAATCTAAGCGCAATAAGCATCTCCAAAAATCCAGTTCAACATAGTCGAACAAAGCACATAGATATCCAACATCATTTTATTCGAGAGCTAGTTGAAGCCAATATTATCAGCTTAGAACATGTTCAAAGTGCCTTTCAGCTAGCAGATATATTCACCAAGCCTCTGGATGTTGCAACATTTGAAGGACTGAGGGCAAGTGTTGGAGTCTGTCAACGGCCTACATGATAATTAGCGGGTCAGGGGCCCCAAATTATTTCATTAAAGCACATATTGGGCCTCATCTAGTATGTTCAACCCATTTAGATTACCTGTCCCTCAAGCTTCAAATTTAAAATTACACCGGGTTCCGCACAGTCAGCTATATATCTCTTAATATTCCTGGATTTTCTCTGATCAGTTGAGATTCTTCTCTGCAGATTCTTCGACGCCTTGCCTATATTAATGCTCCTTACTCAGCATGGTAACCACTTGATTCAAGAAATATTCATCTGGTATCTCCTCCTCCAAAAACCTTTCGGCTTCTTGTAGTTCAAAATCAATGGATACCGCTGCTGCAAAGTCGACAACTTTCTCGAAAGGGAAACGGTACAAAGGAATTCCGACTAAGCATCTGTATAAGAAGGTGCGCAAGTCCATTCCGTCGGGTGAAAACAGTGCGGTTCCCAGTCCTGAACATAGCTCCAATGCAGAGCGATTGGAAAATCCTCCGTCGCCAGTTACAGTTAAGGAAGAAGTTCTCGAGTTCTCCTCACCCCAGAGTGCTCTTCCTTCTGTATCTTTGTCAATACCAAAGTCGTCTTCGAGGCCTGAACCTAGGGTTTCTGTGGAAACTGTGATATTAGACTCTGACTCATCAAACAGTGAGGACAATATCGTCCTATCTACTCTTCTTCATCGAACAAGAAGCGTCCGTAGCAATCAAACTGCCTCACCCGCAAAACCTCAGGCAAGTGGTGGTGTGTCTCCTAAGGTAGCGTCGCCTCGATCTAGTAAACATACTAAGTACTCCGGTGCTCCGTCATCCCAAGCCTCTCCTAGAACGACTCCACCCTCTGTAGCAGATGATGATGATGATGATTTTGATGATAAAGACTATGCTCCAGGAACGAAAGAAAAGACAGAGGCGGAAGCCACGTCCACATCGACTGAGAACCAGAGTGCATCTCAGGAAAAGGACCCATCTGATCACAGATCAACTGAACAACCGGGTGAGTCCTTAATTCCTAGGTCAACTGAAGGACCAAGTGAGTTTTCGACTCCTATGTCCCCACCAGCGCATGTGGCATCCTCCTCTGGCTTTCGACGCCCACCTACTAAAGGACAACGAGTTGTTTCCACCAAGGCTGGATGACGGAAGGTACCTCCCATTGTGCCGTCCATACCAATTGATGGAGTATCTTTTCACTCTGAGGAAAGGGCACACAAGTGGAAATATGTGGTTAAACGGCGAATTGCAGATGAGGCTAATATTGCCGATTGGTACAACTCTTGCCCTGCCATACTAGAATTAATACGCAATGACGGGCTTATCCGTACTGTCTCTGAGGTCGATCTGTTTTATCCGCGACTCATGCGAGAGCTGATTGTGAATTTACCTTTAGACTTCAATGATCCAAGTGTCGACGAGTATCAAAAGGTACATATTCGTGGTGTGTGCTTCAACGTGTCTCTTGAACTTCTGAACTCTTATCTGGGTCTCACTCTGCCTGCTGACTATGCGGTTTCGTATCCCACTCCTGAACGACTGGCTGAGGAACTTACCGGTGGAACAATCCCTGTGTGGCTAGTCGATGGACAATTACCAGTTGTCTCCCTGACGGTTAAGTATTCAATTCTTCATCGAATTGGGATTTCCAATTGGATTCTGTCTATGCATGCCTCAACTATTTCGACTTCGCTGGGTCACTTTGTCTATCTTGTGGGCACTGAAGTAAAAATGAATGTTGGAGAATTCATCTTCAACCATCTTCTGCGGCATGTTAATACCTTTGCTATCCATATTCCAATCTGCTTCCCGTGAATTCTAAGTGGCTTTATTCTGGCTCAACAGTCAACCATTCTGACTCCTCTGGATACTGTTGGTTCAGCACCTCGGGTTATACCGCTCAGTATGTGCTTGTTTCAAAGGGCTCACATTCTTGATGTTGCTGCTGAGTTTGACAATGCTCCAGGTGGAACCAGTACTCTTGCTGCTTTGCAACCTGCGGTTGGCCATCCTCTGACCCTCTCTGTGTCACTTGCCAATCGCCTGTTGCAAGCTCTAATTGCTGAATCTCGCGCTCTGACCCATCAAATCAGTGAGCTAACCGACCGACACACTGTATTGGATGCTGCCATACGTGGCCTCCGGCATGCAGCTTCTGGAACTACCCCTCCTCCGTCTGATTAAGAAGTTCTGGCTTTGATTTTGCATTCAAGCAGGGGGAGTTAGTTTGGCAGATGGTTTTGACTTAGTTGGCAAGTGGTTTTGTGATCAGCAGAGTTGGCTTCAGTTCTTTTTGTGATCAACAGTCTTTTTTTTTTGCTATATCAGTAGACTCAGTAGGTTTTTGCTTTAGAAGTTTTTGTTTGTATGAATTTTGTTACCTCAACGATCTCAGAATGGTTCAGTTGATTTAGTTCACGAGGTTTCAGCTTTACTTGACAGATGAGTTTATAGCTGTTTTCTGTTATTCACTTCATTAATGAAATATGTCTTTTTCTTTAATCTGGGTACTATGTTCTCTACTTTCGACACTCGAAAAGTTAGTTAATCTGGGTGCTTGACTGCAGAAATAAAAGACAGTGGTACCAAGGGGGAGTCTGTTAAGCAAACTGGTCCCACATAATTATTTCTCTTAACAACCAGCTTAAGATTCTCCCCTTAAAAATAGGGTTCAGTTGAACTCATAAAGTGGACCCAAGTGGTTAAGAATATTTACGAATTAGTTACTTTCTAAGGAAGTATCATCAAGTATAAATAATGGAGTTTGCTAAGCTTCCGGCTGTGGTTTTTGTTGAACTTTCAAAACGAAGAAATTTGGATAGAGAAGCTCTACAAAGTTGACGTTGAAAACACCCTCAACCAGTGCCACCATTGAGGGGGAGCTTTATGTCGTTTATTATATAGTTATGATCATTATGTTATTTCATAATTTAGTTCTGTCTTGAACAATCCGAAAACAACACTGAAGCAAAAGATCATAGTGTTGTTCCTTCAGTCATAACTATGCATTCAACTGTCGTTGTAGTTGTTATTAATACAATTCTCTATCTCGGGCGAACTGCCCCCAGATGTAGATGCGTATTCATCGAACTGGGTTAACAAACCCCGTTATGTTATATTGCTTGTCTATCTCCATTGCGCTCTACTCTTAACCTAACTGAAACTACTTCTGTTGCACATCTCGACGACCGTTCTTATTTCATAGACCTTATAACTTGTTTTCTTTTGGGAAAGGGAATTTATTTATGGAAACAATTATACCATATGTTTTTTTATTATTAATAAATATATGAAATATGAATTGATGTAATAAGCAATGATCCATTAGAATAGAAGAGAATAGAAGACATCTTGCTATTTCTCTATATACAATCTCATGCTTTCTTTTTAATTAGGTGGTTGGAAAGTAAAAAAAATATATATTTTGTTTTCAAATGTATTGAAAACCTCTTTGAATCTGACCACATTATTTTGGCATTATGTTTATTATTGTGGGTTTTTTTTTCACATTTATTTTATCTTTAATAGAAGTTGAGAAATATCCCCTTACCCTTAACTACTGACCTAGAAACATTTTGCAAGTTGAAGCCAAAAACATTATTAATAACCAAAACTAAGATGCAACCCAATTAATATAATGACTTTTATAAACAAAATCATCTTAAATAAAACATTTAACAACCTAGATTTTCATTAAAACTATAAAATAACCCGCAATTACTTCTAACTCTCACAAAGTAACTAAATATATTTTAACAAACTTTTATTAACCATTAATTTTTTATTGGCCAAATAACAGTAAGTATAGGTCTTTGAGAGTTGCACAATCTGTAACCTCTAAAGAGGACAAACATTTTGAAATGGTATATTAAAATATTTAGTGAGTGATGGTTTTATAAAACATGCTTTTGAAATCGTAAGTCTTTACAAGTTAACTCCTTAACACAAGCAGTTTGCTAATTTTGTAATCCGGAACCTACTTTACCTTTTTTAACATTTGAATTAATTTTAATATAAATTCAATTTGATATTTTAATAATTCTTTTAGTAATTTTATGTTAATTGTTTTCAGAATTTAATTGAATTTAAATCGAATCAGAATCCAATAGGATAAAAATTAAATAATAATAAATAAAAAATATTTTGAAAAGGTTTTCCTGATGCACAAATAGCATCGACTTTGGATGCCTCTACCGACGCGATGACGGTCCAAGTTCCCTTGACCCTACGTCGAAGATCCCCTTTTATCGACATTGTCTTGTACGTTGGCAATACGCTATTGCATGTCGATGTGTTGACCGAACATCGAGTTTAATGTTTTCCCTGACATATCATGCTAGTCGGCGAAGACGACGTCGGCAAAACTAGTGGCCGACGTCATCCGATTCCAGCCTATTACAACACATTACTGTCGACATTGTCCTCAATGTGGCTCTCTATGTTAGAGTAGCCATTGTTGATGCTTTTTGTGGATTTTACCGATGCCTGTATGCATCGAGATAACCCCTACTTCTTGTAGTGCAATGAGATGAAAAACTAGGCATCTGTAGAAACCCTCATCTCATTAACAAGTACCAGAGACGATGGAAAACTAGGTATCTATTGAATACCCTCATCAAAGGATCTTCTGCGCACATGCAAATTTTCCCTCGAAAAGTTGCTATATATCTTAGAACAATTTAGATATAGACTAAAACACATGCTAAAATTAATCTCAAGCTTAAATACTTTAGAAACTTAATTAGCATAATCATGTTTGTTTGTAAATCTCAACTTTCTTGATAAACTTTACTAAAACATTCAGCAAGCTTAAATACTTTACTCAAATATATGCTTTCTGCCACACTTTGTAAATTAGTAAAGCTCAATATTTATCTCAAAGAATACTTTAAAGAATAGTTTGTAAAATATGTTTAGAAACTTCTTTAGAAATTATTTTCTCACTAAGAGATAATAGCTTAGACTTTTGGCTCGTTAATTTGTCCATTCTCTTTTTGATCTGAAATAATGGAACATATGTCCATTTAATTTCGTGTGTCGTGCAATGCAGAACATAAGAAAGGACCTTGTTAGTTTTGGTAAAGTTATTCATATGTTATTATTATTATTATTATTTTCATTATTATCATTATTATTATTAATATTTTGCACTCTATTCATTAGTTGATTTGTGAACTAATCCAACTTAATTTTTGAAAATCTTGATATTATTAAAACTTTTGAGTTTATATAAATTCTTATATTACACTTCCTTAAAAATGAATGAATGAGAAAGATTACGAGATTATGAAAATATGATAAAAAGGACTCAAAATAATTAATATATCAACAAAGTGTACATTCTATTTTGGCCTAATCATATCAACTCTAAAATTAAGATGAATACTCAACTTGAAGAAATTATATCTTGGATGAACTCCTAGAAACTTGAAAAACCCATGTTTGTGTATTTGATGAAATAAAATTTACGAGTGAAATCAATTAATCGTTCGAACTATTCAATCTTAAAAATCCTACCAAATACATCTTTAATCTCATGATCTGAGCCATACAAAAAAAAAATGTACCCACACTACAAAAAATCGGGGTTCTTCCGACGCCGAGAAAGACGCCAAACCTAAGACGTCAGGAGAAAAAGCTTTTCTCGACGCATTATGCTAGGCATCGGGACATGCATCGAGAATAAGGAGCATTCCTGACGCTATTATGGTGCGTCAGCAAAGCCCCGTCGTAAATTAGGAAGAATTAATTATGGCGGGTATGTATCCCCAACGCTATGCTTTATGCGTCAGAGACGATGTCAGAAATAAGGACAATTTCCGATGCTATTGTGGTGCATCGGGAAAGTCTTGTCTTAATTTAGGACGAATTAATTACGGCGGACATGTATCCCTGATGTTGTGCTTTATGCGTCAGGGACGACGTCGAGAATAAGGACAATTCTCGATGCTGTTGTGGTGCATCAGGAAAGTCCCGTCGTAATTTAGGATGAATTAATTACGGCGGGTATGTATCCCTGAAGCTGTGCTTTATGCGTCGGGGACGACATCAGGAATAAGAACCATTTCTGACGTCGTTATGGTGTGTCAGGAAAGGGTGCAAATTCCTGACGCCGTAAGTGGGTTCTCCCGATGTTTTCGTGATGCATCGAGAGATCTTCTATAAATTCATTTCAGTTCTGTGAATCAAAGAACCGAAACGAACAAAAGAGTAAGAAAAGGAGAGATGAACTGCTTGCCGCCGTGCCCTGTCGTCATTGCCTTCGCCGCTGTCTGCCGCCATGCAGTAAGGTAAGTTTAAAATCCTTAATTTTAGGTTTAGGGTTGATACTTTAGGGTTTTTTTTTTTAAAAAAATTGTTTTAGGTATTTTTATATTTTTGTATTGAATGTGTGTTGAATTAAAAGTTTCAATTAATGTTGTGAAATTTGAAGGGGGGGGGGGGGTTTATTGTTGAATTGAAATTTGAAAGGGAGTTTATGGTTGAATTGAAATTTGAAAGGGGAGGTTTGAATTGAAAATGTAATATGTGTTAAGATTTCTTTTGGCTATCCTGCAGTTATGGTACCCTGTTTGTGTTGAATAACTTTGTTGTTGATTTGAGATGTCTATCCTGCAGTCATGGTAGCCTTTTTGTGACATTCCCTGAATGGTTTCGATAATCGGTATATAGCAAGTTTTAGTGTGACATATAATAAGCACTACCACATTTAAGCACGTCAGATGTCTATACGTTGTGACATTTATTTCAGGTGTTAGAACTGCGTGAGTCTGCAAATCTATCTGACGATTTCTTCTCATTTGCGATGGGACCATCATTTCACGTTCGTTGTTACAATGGATGCTTTGTGGGTGGTCTGAGATTTCACACATTTGAACTTGATTCTCGACGTACTACTCAAAACAGTGGAGTAATGGTCATTGGTGAAAGCGATGCAAGTGGAAGTGGCGACGATAATTTCTACTGTGTTCTGATTGAAGTGTTGCTCGTACAATATCCTTTGGGAAGAAATGTATGGCTATTTAAGTATCAGTGGTATGACACCGACCTAAACAAAAGTCAAAGAACACACGTTGAACTAGGGTACAAATCTGTCAACACGTCCCTTTTTGGTACACGGAGGAATCTGTAACTTTTGCGACTCAAGCACATCAAGTTTTTTATGTAGATGACTTAAAAAATGGTAGCAATTGGAAAGTTGTGCAAGTCGTCCAAATAAGCATATATGGGACGTGCCAGAAGTGGAGGATGTTGAGAACGACCACATTAATGTACTAGAAATCGTTGTAAGCCACCGAGTGGATGACCATATAAAGGATGAAACTCTATGCAAGACTGACGTTGATCCCACAATCGTTGAAAGACCGATTGTGTGTCATGTCATTGACGACTTTATCGACGATGTGGATGAACACTTGTCACATGCAAGTGACGACGATGAATTATAGTGACAAACCACGTACCCACATATTTATGTATTTTATATATATTTGATTCTAGCTATGTGTTCGTATTTGCTTATTGAATGTTTGTTTTCTATGTCAACAGACATTATGTCATACCAACGTAATAATTTTCTGGAGATGGACACTATGTTCCTCGAGTTTGAGGATGATTTAGATAACCTTGCAGAAAGGTCTTCGTCCGTGGGCGACAATGTGGGTGAGTCTAAGAATTTCCTTCATTTTAACTTAGGATTATTTCATGTTTTTTTCTCTAACATTATATGTTATTATAATTTATTGAGCAGTGTCGTCTTCTCAACCACCTGGGACTCCGACTCCTAGGAGACGTGTGTAGTCTCGACTCTTAGAGTTGGAGTGCCACGTTGCAGTCAATGGGCGCATTTCGATGAGGATCGCCACTGGAGCAGAGAAACCTATTTCTCCACACGCCGTTCGCTTCAGCCAAGCGATAGGTGTGTGCGTGTGAAAGACATTTCTCATCCGATGCCTTAAGTGGGTGGACGTTGGCAGAGAATACATTAAGGTCGTGAAGGGTGACCTCCAGGTAATTAAGTCCATTACATACTTTTGTAATGTATAGCGGTTTTTTGTGCTTGATTTCAATGATCAAGCAATTAATACCTTGTTGAGCATTAGATGCTCACCACCTTTAAAGAGTTTCGGGTCGACTGTCACAGACACTTCAAAAAGTACAGCGACTCCGAGGAGGCTCGTGTCAACCCACCAAACGTATTGGTTGGACGTCATAAGGATTGACACTTCCTTTGCGACCACTGCATGAGTCGTGCATTCTAGGTATTTTTTATGCTTGATTATGATTTCAACTTTTAATATGTATAAGAAATAAACAATATAATTGTTTTCATGTAGGACCAATCACGGACGAACAAGACTGTTAGACAGAAGCTGCCTTACAATCATAGCAGTAGGTCAAAGTCCCTTTTACAACGACAGCACGAGCTCGTTGAAAAAAAAAAAAAGGAGAGCCAGTCGATCGTGTGGAGTTGTTTCAGGAAACACACGTTCGAGCTGGGATGTTCGTGTCATAGGCCGCAGAGGATGCGCATGTAAGTTATCGAACCAATACTTATGCCCTTATTAATTATCCTCTTTCATTATATATTTTTGTGTTACCTAACTTAATTTTTAAATTTGTTGCTGAATCAAATGCTGGAACTCCAGTCCCAGCCTACCCTAGAGGGTAGTCAGCCACTCTCTAGGGATAAGATATCCAATCAGGTGTTGGGTAGACGACCAGGCTACTCAAAAGGCCTTGGTTGGGGATCCAAGTCGAAGACTCGCAAGACGATGAGTGCAAGCAGTTCCACAACGTTATGTTCTTAGTCGACCATAAAAAAATGAGATTCAAATACAAGCTAAATTTGATCAATCTTTGGAATGGATTGAATTGCAAGATAGAAATTACCAAGCATTAGCTTCAGAAATGAAACAAATACGAAAGCTGATACAGGACATGACTCGGGCACAACAAGGATCACCACATGATCCTTAGCTTTACGGTACGTATATATGTTTCCATTATTCTTAAGTTTTTGCAATGATAGTATACAATGATGCTATAGATATATGTACTAAACTTAGCTACTTTTGTATCATTGTGGGACATGCGATGTAAAATGACGCGTACGAGCCTCGTTAGGAGACATATGACTTTATTTGCACTTTTTTGTATTATGAATACTAGATTTTTTGTATTATTAACGCTATTATGTTTTTTGAATTATGAATATTACGAATATCAAATCTTTTCTTTTTGAATTTGTGTTTGCATTTCTTAATTTATTAATTTATATTGAATTTTCTTTAATTTAATCCAAAATGAATGTCATTATTTCGCAAAAAATAGAGAACTTGTTTAAGCAAAATATTTTTTTAAAAAAAATAAATTACATATTTAAAAAGAATTACATATAAAAAGGAATTTCCGACGCAACATAACGTCAGGAATAGGGTATACACGATACGTCGAGGACAGTTCTCCCGACGCGTGTCCGACGTCAGATAAGGAACCATCGGGAGATGTAATTCCCAATGCAATGACAACCATCGACATAAGAGACGTCGAGAGAGGTGTTCCCGACGCCTTGTTGGTCATGCATCGAGAATTCTTCTCCCGACGCGTTTCTTCTGACGTGTATTCCGACGCAGTAAACAACGTCGGGGTAGCTTTTTCCGACGTTTTTTTAAATTCTTCCAACGTCGCTGTACGTCGAGAGTCCCCCATCTTTTGTAGTGCAAGAAAATTGAGGACACTCCATTAAACTCAAATAAGAGATACTTTCAATCTCAAGTCCTTTCAAACAACGCCCAAAACTTAAAATATAAAAGACGTGTACAACTAACAAATCCTTCTCGCACAAACAAAAATATGAAAATTGATTCTAAATTTTCTAGCAATCAAATGTTGTTTGACCAAATAATAATTAGTTAGATATGCGTAAGCAAGTCTAGACAAATATTCAGAAATAATTAAAGAGAGAAGCATAAGAGAATAAAATCAATAGATTTCCTCCATTATCTCTCTTCATCTCTGTGTCATAATCTACATTCAACGTTTGGAGAGATCTAAATAAGCATGGAGTTGATATGATTGCCATATAATTATAGAGAATCAAAACAAAATATATATATTAAGAAAGCTTAGGTGATGAATCAATGGAGATTTGGGGATTACATGCAAGTGAGTGTACAACTTCTCCTAGGATGCCACTAGAAGCTGTGGCAGCTACTTCCATGGCATATTCACAAATCCTCAGCCTGCTCTGATACCACACTGCTGTGGGGGGACGGCCAACAAAGTGGTTGCGTTACAGTAAAACGCCTGCGGATGGAGTCAGAAGCCTGCAAACACAAACCAAATTCCAAACAGAAACTCTTTCTATAAAATGGCAGTAGTTATGGTGCCAACCCTTCTTTTCTTCCCCTATCTTTTCTATGGACATTGTTTTTTTTCTTCTTCTTCTTGAACTTTAGGGATGGAGATCTGACAAAAAAACTGAAAAATCATTCAGAGATATGAGAAGAGGTAGAAAAAACTTATGTCATCTATTCAAATAAGATGGAAAAATTAGATGGTTTTATCCCTCCCCCATGAAGAATGTTTTAACTTTCGATGAGTGTCTTTAATCTCTAAGGTTTGTAAATAGCTTGGAGAAAGTTTGTTGGCTTTGTATCAACGGCAATGAATGCATTTGGCCATTTATGCCAAGTCCTAAGTTAGCAAACCAAATACATTAATTATACAGATTCAAGTACTAAAAACTTGGAACTTTTCTTTTGTAGGATTCAAACACATATCTTATCACATTGATTAGAACTTCTCAACTTCGAACTTCATAAACTATGGCCTATTAACAACAGAACAGTTCTCTATACAAGATTACTACTTTTATGGGACAAGGTAATAATACATACATTACAAAGAAATGATTTAATACTAAAGTGGAAGATAGAAACATCTGTTGCAGCCAAGAAGCCTAGAAAAATGCATCCCAATTGGCAAGGATAAAACAATGAATATAATTTCAGAAGTTATTTTAAAGAACATAGCAATTAGAAGCAAGAAACACTATAAATGAACCATCTCTTTCTATCTAAATTTCCTACAAAAATATTCTTAATTGTATCCAAACAACTTCAGCCACGTCTTAGAATAAAGGACCACACAATACGTCAGAGATGGTACATTTGCAGTCTTCACATAATGCATCCCAAAAGCTTCTAGCAGCTGATGCAGCAAGAGCTAAACAAACAAAACAACGAGAAATAAAATCTGATCCTCAAACCCCTTTTTGCAGAGGAAGAGATATTTTTATTTTTTATTTTTTTAAAAAAAATAGCACAAACTCTTATGAGCCTTTACCATAGTTTTAACCCTCAATGCAATTACAGTCAAGTGAAAAAACTACATTATTTTCTAATATATTTCTTTTATTACCAAATGAAAGAAGCACGTACATTATAGAAGCTTCGTGTGTCCCGATTGTAGGGCTCCTTTATAAAATCAACTTTGAAGGGATTTTAACTATCCAACAATTTGAGTTAAACCCTGCAGCCCCATTTTAGAATGTATTTGAATACTTCCTGCTACATATCCTTTCATTTAAGGAAGGTTCAAGAGACTTACTTGCCATGCTAGCAAGAGGTTAAGAGGCTATCATCCAAAAAAGAGAAACTGTGATTAAAAGTCTTATGCAAATTCAGCTGAAAACCTGAATGTCATTATAAATCATAAAATTTCATTATCAATCAAAACCTATGCTATTGGTATTGGGTAGGGGGAGGGGGGGACCTTTTATCTTTCTCATATCTTATGCTTGTGTCACAAAGTGTAACTAGAGTTAAGATGTCCAGCTGAATTATTACTCAACTTGGAGATAACAGTAGGATATGGGGACTCAACTAAAAACCTCCCACTTCATACAGAGGGTTTGAATAGCAAGTGATAATATGATCATTAAACTCTGCATATTGCGGATGATACGGTAGGTTTAACAGACAGAGCAAATTAGCTATCCGGTTAGAGAGTCAACTTAAATAATTACAAAGGTGGGATCAATAATAAAGAAGAGCGTCTGTAGCAAATACTTTATGTTGTGCAGTGGAGGGTTGGCCTCTAGACTATTTGGGTTTACTTTTAAGCGGCAACTCGAGAGATTTTTGGATGATTTTTGCATGATTTTCTTATGTCATGCGAAGTTGTGAATGGTAAGTAGTGGGTTAAGGCTTTGGGTGGTAAAGATATAAAAAGAAGTAAGCCGGAAGCTGGAGCTTATGGATGCATATTTTGAAACTTTCAGTCAATCTGATTGAGATTTCCACCTTCAAAGTTGGAAAAGACTTAAACTGGAATATTATGCAAAGATAGGCAGCAAAAACTCTTCAGTTTGACAGTGTCGACCAACACAGTCACACGGACTCCAAATTACTTTAAATAGTGGAATGGACACACCTCTTGCAGGTGAGGAAAATTTTTCTTATTAAAGTTTAGAGCACCAAATAGTTAGTAAAATAGATCCTTCGGGTATTCTAAATTGCAAATCTCTTCTCAGCATGCTAACTGCAGATCACCCTGCACCAAAGGCATCATTCAAGGCTCCACGGAGAGGTAAATACCTTGATACCATGAAAGGGTGAAAGTAATCCTCTGGACTACTCTTCTTTAAGGATTGAGAATAAATCACTGGTTACAAGCAAGAATTCTCACAAGTCATAGCGGTCTTTACCCAAACTGCAATTAGAAATATCCTCTGTGAAACAGATGGAAAATGCCAGCCGTGTGATCTTTACTTGGCACATCTGGAGAAGCTTATGGTGGAGGCCTTGGTGGAGGCCTTTTAACACATCTGAAATTAACAGGACATGATATTCAGAATAGAACAACTTGACTTAATTATCTGTGGAATTGTTTTTAGAAGGAAGCAAGCTGGAGTTCTTTAATCTGGTCCTGTAAAAGCAGTTGAGGGTTTGGCTAGAAAGTATAGATGAATCTTTCAAAATGAATATAAGGAGCCCTCAACCTGTTAAAGCAATTGGGGACGGTTTGGCTAAAGAGTATAGACGATAAATCTTTCAAAATGAATATACGGAGTCCTCAAATACTGGGGACATATTTTTTGTAACTTTTCTCTGTAGCTCTGCCCAAAATACTCACGCAACTATTAACTCTCCAACAAAAACTCTAGTTGGAGGCCCTTATTTTTAAGCTCCATAGGTTTTCTTTCCACATATTTTTAAACGTAAGGAAATGAAACTTCAAAATCAATTTACTTCTTGATGGCAAACAAAATGTAGCAAATAAAGAGGATCTGGGTTAAAAAGAGCAAACAAGGTAAGAACTTCAAGCTCACCCTTACAAATAGAACCTTAATGATCAAATAAAGAAAATAATTAAAATAGAAAAGAAGAATATTATCGGAGAAAATAGCAAAAAAAAGGCCAAGTGAAGGCACTGATATAGTGAAATGCTTAGCTTCACAATCTCCTTGATCTCAATATTACATGTTCTAAAAAATGTTCCTATTTCTGCAGTTTAAGACACCATAAAATGAACAAATCTGTTTGCCAAGAAAATTTCCTTAATCTTCCAATACCCCGCTAAATTCCAAATTAAACGTGAGGTTGAACCCAAAAAATTGCAAGCATCTGCCCCATATTGGGCCGGAAAAAGAGTTGTGCCGCAATATAATATAACTTTAATCTTTTTTATCTACACAACATGGTCCACTTAGAGAAACAAACAAAAGATAAACCTCTAAATAGTGATCACAATTTTAATTTGACCACGGACCACAACTCAAAAAGAACTTCATCTTTCTGGGAACATTTAAAATCTAAATCATCAAAATGAGATGAAGGCGATTAATCAAGTAAGAGAAAATTGAGGTAGAGAAAGTGAAGCTGCACATAAAAACATCAAAAGTGTACAATACCTAAACCCTCTTGTCCTCAATCCAATGAAAGATCACAGCATGAATGACTTATGAAAGAGACGCCAGGTCCCAACTCTCTCAATCATGAGAATATCTCGCAAGTTGGAGTTGAATAAAGAATAACTCGTAAAATATGATAAAAGTTATGTTTTTAACAGAGAGTGAGAGATGGGTTACAATACTAATAGAAAATAATGTAATTAACGGAAAAGCAAATATCCAAAATAAAGGGATCAAGTGCAATAATTATCACTAGCTGCACTCCGACGAGTCTTCGTAGAAATGTCCAAAAGAGAGATATATTTCCAAGGAAAGATTACACCCCTCAATTAAAAAAGTGAACCCTTTCATTTCAAATTCTTTAACTCGGAATGAATCAATAGGATTCAAACCTACGACCAATCGGTTAACAATCGACCGCTCTACCAATGAGCTACTGAAGAACAATGGTAAATTAGGTCTCAGAGAATTCAATTTCCGTTCTCAACCCATGACCAATATGAGCTCGAGGTTTCCTTCATAACTCCCAGAACTTCCTTGTAGTGAGCAAGTGTAAATCAAAGATTCTTATTTGATTGAATGTATAATCTGTCGCTCAATGTGAGAGGAGATGCTTTATTTATAGAGGAATTAGTATGAATTGGTTACAGAGTAACTAACTAAGTAGTTTTAGCCAACTAATAATAAGTTTAAAACAGAAACTAGAAGACAGTAGGTATTGATTTACATCATTGCCCTAGCATCAAACTCGTCCCGAGTTTGTCATGGAAGCCGGAATCCATTAGGTGATGGTGTATGACCAAACCAACCTCCTAAGCTTTGAACAAAAATATTATATTGTATGTCTCGTAGAGGAAGATTGGTTGACTCTTTTTTAATGCTTAGAAATTCTTCAATCGTGTAGGCTAACGTAATGTCCTCTTCCTTGAACAACTGGGATGTTCGTTTGCCACAATATCACCCTTCACATTTTCATCTGATAAATCGCCATTTTCTATATAGTTTTCATTAGTATTGAACTTATGGATATTTCTATTATCAAGTATTGTACCACAAATGTTGTCTTCAAAAGCATCAGTGTCAATCCTGCTTGGTCCCCGAGATTTACTCTCTGAACTTAAGTTTCCCAATTGAAATCCTTTATTCTGTCTGAAAGAATTTTCAACAACTTGGACAAGTGTATTTGGCAGATTTTTTGTTGCATGGAATTCCTTTACTTCATTGGCATCATCCAACAATTGATCAAGATCAACGATGAAGAGATGGCTATTGATCTTCTTTGGATTGACTCCTTCATTTTTCTTGCCAAGGGGCATTGGAAAAATCTTGTTGTTCATCCATTGGAATTCATAGGTATTCTCCCTTCCTCTATGGATTGCTTGAACATCATATTGCCACGGTTTTCCAAGCAAGATATGGCAAACATCCATATCTAAAATGTCACACACAATTTGATCTTTATAAGTTCCTCCAATTGACAAAGGAACCGAACCAATCTCACTAATATGGGCATCTCCACCTTTCTTGTAAGGACTAGAATGAGGCTCCGTTTTCAATTTGAGTGCAGTCACCAGCTTCTTAGACACAAAATTCTCGCTACTGCCACTGTCAATGATCACGTTGCACACCTTGCTTTTGATGGTAAATCGAGTTTTGAAAAGGCTATGTCTTTGTTGGTGAGAGGTGTCACTCTTCGGAGCAATTAAGACTCTTTGGAGTACACAAGATAACCTTTCTCCTTCATTGGGTTCTAATACTTCTTCTTGATAGAAATCTCCTTCTTGCTCTTCAATGAAGTCTTCATCTTCCTCAAGGATAGCTACTGTTTTTCTTTTTGGGCAAGCATTGGAGAGGTGGCCTATTGACCACAGCGGAAACACTTGCTCAGATTCGGCCTTTGATAAACATTTTCTGTTTGCTTCTTGGGAGCTGCATCAGCTTTCTTCCCATTTAGTTTATTAGCCTTATCTTTCTCTTGATATTTAGTGTGGATTGTGCAGTAGAAGGCTTGGTGCTAGTGTTGGTATTCTACAGTCCCCTCTTGTATTTTTCTTTGAATTCAACTCATTGATCTCTTCTATAGACTCTGCATAGGTAATAACATCAGAAAGAATTAAAAAAAGGTTGTAATTTCACCTTTTCTTTGATATCGAATCTCAAACCTTCAACAAACCAGGCAATAAGGTGTTGTTCATTTTCCATCAAATTGGTTCTTGCACCCAACCGGTGGAATTCTTCTATGTAATCAGCAACCGTTCTTGTTCCTTGTCGGCAATTATGGTACTGATTATAGAGGGTCTTTCATTGTTCATAGTTGGGTGGAAGAAATCGAGCATTCATCAATTTCTTCATTTTTTCCCACGAGGCAATTGGTCTTTTTTTCGTTTCTTCTCCTATTGACCTCAAGTTGTTCCCACCAAGCTGAAGCTCCAACCTTCAACTTTAATGCTACTAGATGCACCTTTCACCTCGGGAGTATTCATGCAATTAAAAAAAAGATCTCAGTATTTTTCAACCAAACAAGGAAAACTTCAAAATTTCGTCATAGCTAGGAAGTCAATCTTCATCTTATATTCAACTAGTTCTCTTCACCTTCCATCAATATGTGGCCGAAACCTTCTATTCTGATCAATTGCTGGCCTGTCATGTAGTTTGTCATCAGTAGAACTCTAATCTTGAAGTTCTTGGTAAAATCTTGGTTTCTTGGAAAAGGTTCTACTTCGAATCTTCTTTTTTGATGAATTCACCCAACTCTATATATTCCTTCTTGATTTTCTTGATGTATTATTTAAGGAAGTGCTAAATTTTCAAGTCGTTGCAAGACTTCTTGAAGTGTAGCTTCAATTCCTTCCACATAAGCTTCCACAACAGCAAGTGTTGGAGGTTCATGAAGAGAGGACGGGGTTTCATCCGCCTCTTGGTTTTGAGCAGGTTGCTCTGCTGCCATCAAATTTACACGTCGGACAGCCATTTGACCCAAAAAATTAGTGTTTTGATACCAATTGGTATCAGTGTAAACCAAAGATTCTTATTTGATTGAATGTATAATCTACCTCTCAATGTGCATTGAGAGGAGATGCTTTATTTATAGAAGAATTAGCATGAGTTGGTTACAAGGAATGAGTTGGTTACAAAGTAACTAACTAAGTAGTTTTAGCCAACCAACAGTAAGTTTAAAACAGAAGACAGTAGGTATTGATTTACATCTGTGGCTCCATTCCATGCCTCATTTCATAGAGAACCTCAGAGTGGCTCTATTTCATTATATTCCATCCATATCCCAATTCCATTCACTAAATATCCCTGTAGTGTCATTGAGGTAAGAGATGTCGTTTCTAGTCTATCTATTTTTATTTATATATATATATGGAAAGTTAAAAAATCATCGTATAATAATAATCCAGAAATTGAAGATAAGACACTAATCACCATCTCAAAAGTTAGTTTAGCTCACCCCCAATTGTAGAACTAAATGAATTAAATAATACAAAACCAAGAGCTAAAGATTCAAATACGCAGAGGCATGCTTAAGTGTATAATTTTTAATGACATTTTCTTTATATAAAATATTAGGTAATCTAGAAGTAAGTTTTTACTTTTGAGGTTTCATATCTTCTACATAAATATTTGTCGCAAGAAGTTACATTACATCCTTTCAACAATGTTATCAATTTCATTAACTTAAAGACGTATATTTTATTTCTTTCAGGTTGTGTTTTAAATGTAAATGCTTGAGCATGAAAACATCAAACTATGATACTCGAAAATGTGTTTATAAAATGTTTACGTCCTAATTCTATCTTTGAGAAAATAAAGCGCAAGCATCTATCTAAGTTTGTATTCACATCTTATGTTTGGTTTGATAGCATGCTTCTTAGATAACAAGTGATGTATGAAAAAGTACCACAAAAAGTTACAGAAGATCCAGATCAAATGTAAATTGGTTGATTCCCAATTGATGCACGGACACCATGCTTTGTCATTCAGTAGCACGAATATGAGTTATTCTTTCCTGCAAATTCTGAAAAGCAGGAGTGCTGACAACTTCAGATAGTCTAGTATAGTATAAGGGGTCTTTAGAAAAACTTGTAAGGGCCTCAGTAACGTTAAGTTTCACTTTTTCTAACTCATCTTGCAATAGCCCTATTAGTCCTTGGATTGCCCCTGCATCAGCAAGTGCAACCCTGTCTGTCTCATAATAACTTAATCGTGCTATAGCTCCAGAGACTTTTTCCCTCACTTCGTGATTCCCATCGTGTAATAGATCAACCAAAACTGGAATTGCACCCGAATTCTGCACAACTGATATGGAGTATTTATAGCTAGAAAGAATCCTCAATACATCAGCAGCTGCTGCCTTTCCTCTATCATCACCTTCTTTAAGAACTTTCACTAGATGATCAGAAATTACAACTGCATTCGTTTCAGCAACAGCTAAGAGACAGAAGACATCCTCTGCAATCTCCTTACAAATAGGATGAGGCGACTGAAGAAGGTCAGCAAATAAAGGAATAGCCCCAGCTTGTGCAACAGGCCTAATATAGGCCAGATGAGCTGAAACTATTCCAAGGGCATTACCAGCCACCAACTTTGTCACATAATCTCCTTCACGAACTAGCTCAATAAGCACTGTAACCACTCCCAACTCAACAAGCTTGTTTCTTCCACGTTTTGTAATTGCAATTAACCCAATTGCTTCACAAGCTCTTTCTCTAGAAGCCATGTAGCCAAATCTAGCAGCTTGCACAAGAAAAGGGAGGCCTCTTAATCCAACAAGGGCCTTTCTAACCTCTCTCAATAGTGCCATAGCACTCAAAATTTCCAGTAAATATCTCCTAGTCCCATCAGTTACAAAAACAAGCATACAAATAATAACTTCCAAACCCCCATTTCTTGCTAAAATCACACGACTACTTTTATCAAAAGTAACGGTACTCCAAATACACTTCACTAGAATCTTACAAAAACAACCACTAGAATGTAGCAATGACCTGAGCAAAGATTCTAAAGCGCCGGAATGACCTACCGCCTTTGCCAACGTACCATCACCTTGGCAAGATATACATCTTAGACAATATGCAGCAGCGGCTCTCATGGATTGGCTTGCATTATTGGTGGGCTTATCTTCGAGAGGCTTAGCAATAATAGGTATGGCGCTCTTCAAAATATTTTCCGGGGCATTTTTGGAGAGTTGGGCTAATTTGATCGTGGCTTTCACTTTAAGTGCTTCGGATTCTGAAGCCATAACGTTTTCATACTGCTTCAGTGATGCTTCCCAATCTAGATTGGGATTTTCAGATGCTCTATGAATCTTTGTGTCCCCCATGATAGATAATGAAAATCCACGAAGTTCAAACCCCTAATTTGATTAAGAAACAAGGAATCCGACTGAGCAGCTTGAAATTGGTTGAAGTAATGAAATATTCCAGTAGAAATGGAAGAGATAGCAGGCGGAATTCATGGAATCGAGAAAAAATTATCCCAGCGGCGACGGATCGGTGCTTTTCCGGCAAAATGAGTGGGGTTCGGGTCGTTGAACGAAACACAAATTTTGAACTAAGAATTTAGGGTGCGTTTGGGGGAAGGGTTGATTTAGGGAAGGGTTAGTGTTAAGATAAAACTAGTGTTAAGTTAAACCTAGTTTTATCATAACCCTTGTTTGGGGGAAGGGTTTAAAAAGGTAGTTTTATGATAATATGTGTTTGGGGGAAGGGTTAAGTGGGAAGAGTTAATAGGGATTTTATGATAAAATGTGTTTGGGGGAAGGGTTAGGTGGGGAGGATTAATGGGGATTTTATGATAAGATGTGTTTGGGGGAAGGGCTAGGTGGGTAGTTTAATGGGGATTTTATGATAAAATGTGTTTGGGGGAAGGGTTAGGTGGGGAGGATTAATGGGGATTTTATGATAAGATGTGTTTGGGGGAAGGGCTAGGTGGGTAGTTTAATGGGGATTTTATGATAAAATGTGTTTGGGGGAAGGGTTAGGTGGGTAGTTTTATGGGAATTTTATGATAAAATGTGTTTGGGGGAAGGGTTAGGTGGGTAGGTTTATGTGGATTTTGTGATAAATTTTATTTGGGAAAATTGTTAAATGGGGTGGGTTAATTAATTTTTTATGTTGTATAATATTTTTAAATTCAATTGTAAATATCATAAAAAAAATTATTGCATATTTTTTTACGAAATCCTCGAATCCGTATTATTCTCCTATTTTATTTGTTGTATGTGTAATGTTATTAAATTAATATATACAGTTGGCCAAATTAAAATTAATTTCTGAACATATTGTGATAAAAAAAATTCATGATATTTTAAATAAAGATAAAAAAAATTATTCAATATTTCTAATGGCCGATAGCGAAGTCATCCAATTTTAAACCTATATAAATAGCCGTTATAACGCTTTTCGAAAATTCTGACTAGTTTCTTTCATTTAAAATAAACATTAGGAATGAACAAAAGAAGTTCTTGACAATACAAAATGCATAAACCATCGAATACATGATACAGAAAAATACGTAACGAAATAATAAGCAACACAGGTCACTACAAACAGAAACTATCTCTCTATGTCTCGTAGGAGGACTCTACAGAAGCCCTCCCTTTCATCCTCAGGCATAAGTATGAAACCCCGGAGGTCGTCCATACGAGACAAAAGATGCTTTGCAATAACGCCCTATCCAAACTCGTAAGTTCTGGCATCTCACGCAATATGCGGAAAAATTCCGTGCGCACGTGGTTGTCATTTGCAAGGTTGCGTGCTGGCCACTGTGCAATCTCCCTGAGTTGCTCGTTTGTTTGGTCGAGCGCCACATGTATCGCTTCAAGCTCGAAGTCTCGCTGACTTCCCCTCTTCCTCTTCGATCCACTTGATCCGGTCCTACCATCTGAAGCGCGAGAAGGTCGGGATGCACGTACATCGTCCTGCGAGATGTCAACTCCCTGGCTGTACACGGGCGGGAAGTCCTCGTTTCCATCCCCCATATCAAATCTGTCATATCCGCCACCTGGCTCGTTAGACCCCACGTCCGCGAATGTCTCAGCGAACCGACCGGTCGCCCTATCCCGACCAAATACATATGTAAGCTCGTCGTAATACGAGAATGGTTTGTTCAGGAGTCCTTTCGCTGCAGGATGCGACTGCGGGCAGAAAAAAAATATGACGTATGAGTACTAATTTAAAAATTGTTTACTAAATGTAAATTGTTAACGTTGTGTGACATTTAAATTATATTCCATACCCTAACCCAATTATCGAATAATTCCTTCTCCGCAACGATGCATTTCTCTTCATCGTTCCACCCAAAGCCACTGCACGCTGGGCCCCGCATTTCGGCAATGGCCTGGAACGTTCGCTTAAGTGTCTTGATCCTACAATCAATTACAGTTGTTGCTCGTACCTGACATCCAGGTAGTTTCTCTGCCATCATGCGTACCAACTGCGCAAGGTATCCTGGGCGAAATGTACCATTATCTGATTTCCAGCCCCCCATTGACACTAGCTCCATTAAACATTCGACAAGAGTCCCCTCCTCCTCCCTCGTCCAAACATGTCTCGGTGCACGATTTGAGGTTGACATACTGAGAATCAGAAATTAGAAAAAATACATGCAGTACATAAGTAATTTCACCATTAAACTCCAAAGTAAAATAGGCATGATACAAATTATGGCACGCGTACAATACATATGCAACAGCCCATATTAGTTTTTACAGTACATGTTAGAGACGATAGAATTGCGACGAAGTCATAAAAAACTTGTTATCTAAATATGTCTTAGCTAAGCGTTACGGAACTGCCAATCGGTGAACATCGATGCGGCTAGGTTGTCGCGCCACTGAGACCACTCGTTTGTTGTCTCAATGTACTGAATGTCTTCTGAAGCGGTGGTCGTTGCGTACGTGGAGTCCCCCTCGTCCTCGTCCTCAACGTCGTCGCAATATGTCATTTCCCTGTTGATCAAATTGTGAAGCAACGCACATGCTAGAATGGTGCGACACTGGACTTGCAGGGGATAATACGACTTTCCACGAAGAATGGCCCAACGACCCTTTAGAACACCGAACGCGCGCTCAATAACATTCCTTGCCGAGGAGTGCTTCATGTTGAAGTACTCCTTTGCATTTGTTGGCGCATTTGCAGCACCACGCCACTCTTGCAAATGGTACCGCTGGCCTCTGTACGGGGCGAGAAACCCCTCCGCGTTTGGATATCCAGCATCGCACAGATAATAATATCCTGTTATTAAATGGTTTGTTTATGAACTTTAAATAGGTAAGTAAGAAGCGACGGTGTTTTATTATAAACATGATATACCCTTTGGCACTTGTAGTCCATTTTCTCGTGAAATCGCATCACGTAGGATCCGCGAGTCTGCTGCAGATCCTTCCCAACCGGCGAGGACATAAACGAAATTCCCTTTCGTGTCACAGACCCCAAGAACGTTTGTGGCAATTTCCCCCTTACGCGTTCTGAAAGTAGGCCGATCTCCTGCGGGGACGTTCACCTTTATGTACGTCCCGTCTAACGCGCCAAGGCAGTTCTGCAGGTTGAAAGGAACACAATGAATTAACTGCGATGTACCTAAAGGTCAATTATAGTGAACTTGTAGGATGCCCACCTCGAAACACTTCCAACGTTGATCATTGCAGTTACTTGTTACCGGAACAGGTCTTTTTATCAACTCCTCGTACAGTCGAAGAACAGCCAACAATACGATGTTGAAATGTCGAGATACTGTCTCACCGGAGCGTACAAATTCTCGTTGTATGACGCGGTTCTTCACGTCATGAGCGAGGACGTGCAAGAACATTGCTACCATTTCCTCAACATCGACAATTTCAGTTGAAGAAAGACCAGCGATATTTCTAAGTAAATGGCATAGAATTGCGAATGTTCGCCTATCCATCCGCGTGCTTTGCCGACACACAAGATCTGACTCGTGTATCATGCGAAAGTAAGCAAGCTCCCTAATTCTATGGCGTGTATCGGGCGGTGTATGTGGGAGACGCTTATTGTTGTTCATTAATAGCTCCAACGTTAGTAAAATCTGACGTTGGGCCAACGTGAATGCAGTTAAGTGTTTGTTCATCCATTACAATGTATGTAAAGTTCCCTAAAAACATGTACTATTTAAAATTAGTACAATATCGATATATTGTAAAAAAAATATGTAAACTTAGTAATATCCCTATTTAGTAAAACTATAAACATAGAACAAAAAAATTAGATTATTTGAACAATTGAAATCCAAACAATAAAGAAGGTTATTTCAACAATTTTTACAATCTATTTTAGTTGTAAAATAAGTATTTTGAAAATAGAAATGAAATTTGTTGGAAAACAAAATTGAACGAAACATAAATAAGGTAAAAATAAAATAAAAAAGTATGTGGTCAAAACATATTAATAACTTTGTTGTTGAAATACAATTTCATACAAATGTGTGAGAATAAAATAACTTTATAAAAAATTGAAGTTTCATTACTTTGAAATTAAATATAAAAATTGGTATTTATTAAAATGAGGCTTAAGAACATTATAATCGAAAATGGGAAAAAAGTTTGAAAATAGAAGTCATTTTTTCTTTCTTTAACGTCACAATATGCTACATAACGTATTTTATTTTTTCTTTTTAGGAAAAAACGTATTTTCAATGTATATTTTTTTTTTAACCTAATTATTTCACAATATGCTACATAACCTAATTATTTAGAATGTATAGGAATTTTTTTATGACTTCTATATTCCTCATAATTACTAATCTCAACATTTGATCTTGAAATATAAATTAACAAAATACAAATTATTTTTTATCTCTATTTTCTCAAACTATGTCCATTTTATAGTTCTTACAAGTTTTGGCCACGAACTTTGAATTCTATATACAATAGTTTTTATTACACTTTGTAATTATTTGTTGGTAGAAAAATAAAAGTTATAATTTATGTTTAAAACGGTTTGGAATAAATTACGAAAAAAAAATGTGATTAAACGTTGGAACGTGTGTACTAAATTTTGAAAGCGTCAAACACATTTGTACAAACTTTATTACTATATAGAAAAAAAATTGTTAAAAAACAGAAAATTATAACTTTACATTATGTAACAAATTAACCCGAATGTTCTATATACAAAATGTTTATTATAAATTTATACAAAACCGGAAATAAACGAAAAAAAAAAAATACATTATCAAAGCCTACAAACGGCTATTACAAGAGTACCTCTTCAAATAATTTCGAACTCCTTCGTCGCAACGTCCTACATAAGAAAAGAATATGATTATTATTTCTAATTAAAACACAATAGAAAACGTATGAAAAAAAAATTAAATATACATACCTTTTTAGGACGATAAATTTAACTCGAAATGAAGATTGAATCGGGAAACCGTAAAAACAAGATTCATTTTAATTTAGTAGCCTCAGAGTTTTGATTCCATTCCAAAAAAATGAATGGAATTCCATCATAGTTATAGGAAAATAAATAAAGGACAGAAATGTATAGAAAACATATAGCAAAAAGCACAGAGATGTGATAAGTTACAAGCACATAGAGGGTACAAAAGAAGAAGAGAACTTACAGAATGTAACTTAAAAGCACAGAGATGATACAAAGAGGAAGAAGAATGCAGTGAATGAAAAGAGGAAAGGTGCCAATATATAGGGGAAATATGGGGCAAGTTGATAGGACTCAGAGGGAGGTCAACAAAAATATAAAGACCAACTGACATAAAGCATAGCATAGTCAAAGCCTATATACTAAAACCTATAACAGAAGCATACCCTACAAAAACATGGAAGAGACAACACTGGACAGAAAGGAAGAAGAGACAACACTGGACAGAAAGGAAGAAGAGACAACACTGGGCAGAAAGAATACAGAGAAGATTAAAATATATTTTGTAACAGAACAATTAAATAGAATAGAAGAGTGAAATTAATTTAGTAAGGAAATGTGAAGTCAAATCCATAGACTAAAAATACATGGAAGAGACAACAGAGAGCATATACAGAACAATAGATAGAAAGAATCCATATACTAAACATCCATATACAGAACAATAGAGAGCATAAAAATCCATAGACTAAAAATCCATAGAAAGAATACATATACAGAGAGCTAATACTAAAACAATTGTAAACAAAAAACAACAATTGTACAGAAATTTCAACTCATCATGAACTCAACAATTGTAAGAGTATTACAACAATAGAGGTAAACAATACAGAACAACAGAGAACAATTGTAAGAGTATTACAACAATAGAGGTAAACAATACAAAACAACAGAGAACAATTGTAAGAGTATTACAACAATAGAGGTAAACAATACAGAACAACAGAGAACAATTGTAAGAGTATTACAACAATAGAGGTAAACAATACAGAACAACAGAGAACAATTGTAAGAGTATTACAACAATAGAGGTAAACAATACAGAACAACAGAGAACAATTGTAAGAGTATTACATAAGGAATAGGTAACAATACAGAACACATAAGAAATTGGTAAACAATAGAGAACAATTCAGCAAAAAATATTACTCATCATCGGCTTTAAAAAAAAGTGGATTGAGAACTCCAAACCTCCCTACCAAGCTCCAATGGGTACGTGAAGAATCTGTCCTATTGCCAATCGAAGGACCCGAGAGCATACAGAACACCACGGCGGCAAGAAGGTTTCAAGGAGCCAAAAGCCACGATTCCAAAAAGGAAATCGTGTTCGGAGCCAACGAATTCGTCGGCTTCAACGAACACAGAAGCCCTTTCGGAGTGAGAGAGACGGATGAGAGAGATTTAGAGAGAGATTCGGCGTCACGAAATCCGGTTTCATCGCGAAAACGCAAGGGCATAATGGTTTAATCGAGGGAGAAGACGAAACCATCGAATGGATTAAAGGATTTCCACGGAAAAAACCCTAATCGACCGGACAAAATATTACGAACAGAAACCATACAAAAATTGAGGGAGAAACCCTTTCGGAACGAGTGTATTAGAGGATGAAAGGAAGAAAACAAAAATCGACCGGACATTAGTAAAATGTACAGAAACCCTAGAAGACATGAGGTAGAAGACGAAACGGTTCGTGGTTTCCATGCGGGAAATGACAAAAACAAAGAAAAAGGAAAAATATCGAGGACTTTGATGTTGAGAAGAAGATGAAATCGATTTCAACGAAAAATCGAAAACGGATTGCGCTGAAGGACGAAATGAAATCGGTTTGAGGATGAATCGAATCGAGGAATTTGATGTTGAGAAGAAGATGAAATCGATTTCAACGAAAAATCGAAGACGGATTGCGCTGAAGGACGAAATGAAATCGGTTTGAGAATGAATCGAAGACGGATTGCGCTGAAGGAGGAAACCGGATTCACGAAAACGCGTTATCGGCGTTCGAAGGAAAATGAAATCGTGTTAAGGAAACCCTAACACTAGGGTTTCCTTAACTTTGGGCCCAAACGGGGGTTAGGGTTGGGCTAACCCAACCCCACAGCCCAAACCCTAACCCCAAACAGCCCCTTAATATTCATAGTTTAAAATTATTAACCTTAGTAGAAAAGTGTTTATTTAAAAGAAATTTTGTTTGAGTGCATCCCAAATGCACCATCACATGTTCTATCCAGAGTTCAAATAAATATAAAAAACGGTAAAATATTTAAATTCAACAATTTTGAAAAAGAAAAAAAGCCCACGGATCCACGGAAAATACACTCGTCATCGACGCTTATACTTGTGTAATATATTTAGACATGTTTAGATTTGGCTATTATTTGGTATACGATCATTTAGATTTATCGTTTATTTTCTCAAGATTCTTTAATACGCGGTCGTTTAGATTTGACTAAACGATATTTTTAAATTCTTTTGGTACACGAGTTTATTTCTTTTAGATTTAGCTACTTCAATCTAAACGATTTTTTTAAAAATTATTTATACATGATCTTTTAAATGAATTGGTTACCTTAATCTAAACCACATAAAAATGGAAGAGGAAAGGAAGAAAGACGATGAAAAGAAATCGCAGTGAAAAAAACGATAGAAAAAAATCAGATTTGGTTACCCAAGTCTAAACAACGTAAAGAAAAGAAGAGGAAAAGAAGAAAGACAATGGAAGGAAATCGTAGCGGAAAAAAAAAGAGGAAATGAAGAGAGACGATAGAAGAGGAAAGGAAAAAAGACGATAGAAAAAAATTGCAGCGAAGAGGAAAAGAAAGACGAAAGAGCAAACCTGAAATATTTTAAAAAAATTGCTAACTTTATGGCATTTGTTACCTAGCCATAAATATTTTAGTAGTTTGTTATATTTATGAAAATTTCCCTTATATCTATTTATCCACCACACAAATTATATTCTTTAAATTAATATGATGATGCTCTTAGCATAATTATTTTACATTTATATAATAAAATAACCAATGATCATTCTTGTCAACATGTCAATAATAAATTACACATAATAGTCCATTGAAGAATTGATGATGACTATAAAATGACTATTATCTTCTTCAACCAAAACTCTAAATGCACCATTGAGATTTTTATCTTCGTAAGATCCAAGAAAAACTAAATAATTATTGTTTTGGTGTGTTGAAAACAATAGACCTTAGTCTTTTTATATACTAGCTCAATTACCATTCCTATTAAATCCTAATCAATCTAAGAATATGCTTTTACCCATTTAGTATATACTTAATTAGGAATTTATGACCTTAATTAAATAGATCACATAAGCGATTTAGTACAAGGTCATGCCGAATCTTGCTTCTAAGTTAGTGGTTCGACATGACACAAAGAATCAACAATGATCAACATTTACTTTCCTTTTTTTTTCCCAAGAAATATATTAAACACCTAGTCATTGTCCTTATTTTAATCTATAAAATGTTGCTAAGTCATTTAACATAAACATGAAGAAGTTTAAGCATTAAGCTACAAATATGTTGAAGATGAAGGTGAAGTAAAGCTTAGAACAAATTTTATTTAAAAGAAGAAGAAGAAGAAGAAGAAGAAAAGCTAATAACAAAGACATCAAAATAGTGAATGACGAAATCTTGAACAAAAAAAATGACTTTTAAGTTGTTCTATAGAAAATTGCTTTACCACCTTATTCAAATTAGAAATAGTAGATTCTTTAGCACAGTTAACTTATTTAGAAATCTCACCATCAATAAAAGTTTGAGTACTATGGATATTTTATAGAAGAATATTAAAAAAAATTCACATCAGTATAAAAATTGTGTTCCTAATTCTTAGGGACTGTTTGGTACCCGGTTTAACACCGTGGGGTTAGGGTTTTAACCCTAACCCGCGTTTGGTACTAGGGTTATGGAAACCCTAGTTATAGGGTTTCCATAAACCCAATTTCACCCTCGCTTCACTTTCCCATTCAACGCGTCGTCACCCATTCCTTTCCCGTGTTGCCTTTTCGATTTCTCTTCAATCGTCGAACCCTACTTGCATTTCTTCTTCTTCTTCTTTTCTATGTTTCTCTTCGATTTTAAATTGAAATCAATGTGTATTGCATCGGGCGACTTAAACCCCCTTCGATTTCCGACGTTATTCTTCTTCTTCTTCTCCGTATTTGCGTTTTTCCCTTTACACGACATGATTACCGTATCTATATCTCTATTCACCTTCTCTCTCACTCTCTGAAATCCTTCATGAATTTGTTGAAGGCTTGGCTGAAAGGTTTTGCATCCAAATTCTTGGGTTTTCGATTATTGGGTTTTGTTAACCAGTGGATAGTATTCCTTGCCTCCAAAATCCTCAATTACACGTTCGCTCGATGTTCTCCATTGACATGCATGTTGGGTTTACAAAATTTGAACTCGACTTGCCGCTCCACTTGTCGATTTGTCCGTGGGTGTTCCCATTGCCAATTTCTCTTCGCCTTCACTAATTTCGGATGGATGCTACACGTCACATCCATTTTTTATGGCATTCGATGAGCTTGGGGCATGGCAGGGAGGTATATTTTCTGTTTTGTAAACTTTTTTTAAATCAAAGATGATGATGAATACCATTTCACAATTTCTGAATTTGTTTTCTCACACAAAATATTGTTCAAATTATGTAATTTTGTTTATTTTGTATACTTGATATTTCAAATTTCTTTCCTTTGCAATGGTTTTGGCATTTAATTCTATCCTGTTTAATGTTGTTCTTTCTTTTGGCATTTGATTATATCCTATTTAATGCTATTCTTTCTTTTGGCCTTTGATTCTGTCATGTTTAATGCTTTACATACTTTTCTTTATAAATTATGTTGACAATCACTTGTATGTTTCCTTCTATTGACCCATAATTTTATTTCGTATCAATTGTGCTGCATGATTTGTTCTTTCCATATTATGTTCTTTGAACTTTTTTACCAACTTTTCTTCCATTGTTGATCTTTTGGGGAACATATGTGCATGCATCTCTCAGTTGCAGATTGTTTTGTCTCTTCCATATGTTCAGATTGTTTCTTTTTGGTGTAGCTTCCAATACATAGGCTTTGACTTCTTGGTCTTTCCTATGCTTTTAGCCTATAATTGCAGAGATTTCCTATCTTTTTTTTGTTGTGTGGTCATTCAAGGCATCATAACTCCACCCATCTTTCCCTATATATAGAACTGTCCTCTTTCGATTTATCACTTCCACTTGTGCTTGGCTGTATTGTTTTGGCTGTTTGTATTATCTCTTTCTGTAGGTAATTTTTTTTATCAATCTCCTTTCTTTTTGCTATCTTTTGGATGTACTTCCCATGTTTTCCTTTATTGTATTGATGTATGTTGCAGTGTATTACTTCCCTCTCTTTTTTGGTTTGTGTTCATTAAAGGCATCATAACTTCCCCCATCTTGCCCTATATATACACTACCTTTCATCTTTTGATTTATCACTTCCACTTGTGTTTTGCTGCATTCTTCTCTCTGTTTGTATATTCTCCTTCTTTAGGTACTTTTTTTTTCTCATTCTCCTTTGAATCTACCTTCTTTTGTATGTACTTGGCATGTTTTCCTCTATTGTATTCATCTTCTCCTTATATTCTTCTGTCCTCCTTTGTCACTTCCTTGGTTGTTTCTAATGTATTAGCATTGTCCATCCCGTTGGTTGTTATTTTCTATTTATGTCCGTTCTTATTATTCGTGTATCTTCGTTGTGTTTAATCAATTGTCATTGATGTTTCAACTACTATGAAATTCTATTCATTATTTTGAATGGATTCCAATACTCTGAGGCTACCAATTTGTAAAAAAAAAATCATTTTCTTATCATTTTCGTGCTAATTATTAATGGTTTTATGCATTCAATGTTCATTTGGGGTCGTATTGGTCGCCATAGAAGGTATGTATACGTAATATTCTTTCCATTCTTCTCTTCCATATCGTGTATTATGTACAAATGTATCTACTGTTGTTTATATTATGCAGGACGTTCCCATTCACGAAGACACTCTTCTAAGAGGTGTTATTGTAATGACCGTTTGTAGGCCTTTGTTTTGTTATTTTGATATTTTATGGTCAGTTATTGTTAAGATTGTAATATATTTTATATTCTTACGAACTTCTATTTTCGTTTTGTAATTTTCTTTTGAATGGGTTTTGTACACATTTATTAGTGAACATTTTGTTGAACAATTTTATTATGCTTCAGTATATGCACTATTTATTTTTAAAATCTTGTTTACCTATTTTTTGATATGCACGATCAATATATGTTTTTCGAAAACTATTATCTCCATACTATGCATTTAACAACTATGAATGAAATTAATGTAACAATATTGAACGTATATATAACACAATAATCGAGTATTGTATTCTTAAAATTAATTCACGTAAAATCCTATTTTCCATAATAAATACCAATTTACATCACAATTTTTACTATGATCATTTGAAACATGTAAAAAAAATCATAAAGTTTACACATGTTAGTTCTTCTTAATTATTTCATAGCATGAAACAAATATGTAAAATGAATGTTCACGTTTTAAAATTAAACCCCAATCTATTATTTTAATTTGTTTCAAACAAGTTTTTAGTGTAGTTGTTTTAATTTCTTTCTACTAGTTTCCATAAACTTCATGATTCACTAAAGTAGATATTTTTCACATGTTTAAAAAAAATATCCTCGTTTAATTGTAATTTTTTAATTGTGAACAAAATATTGCATTCATTATCAAACTTAATTGTATAACTATTTTTACAAATCTCACCTATATTTTTTTACTTAATTTAAAGTAAGGTAATTTCATTGGAAACACAATTTAGTATAACTTTTCATATAATGTTCAAAATAACTTGTAACCAAAAAAAGGTATTTGTTTTGGAGAAGGGTTTTTACAATTATCCTAAACTCAATGACTAGAAGTAAAAATGAAGCACTTTATATGTAAAAAACAACAAATTGTTTTTTTGATACATGATGAAACCTGTGTTGCCATGGTAATTTTCACATTATTTGTTTCGAAATACTTGTTCGTACCTTCCATATACTAACTTTATGTGGACCGTATATGACCATTGTAATAACATAGTTAGTAAAATATTTTTTAGGACAGTTTAGGTAATTTCAAATGGATCAACAACAAATCCTACTTGGAGTTATAACTGCGTTCATAATGGCCCAACGTCAGATGTTCTTAATGTTGGAGGCACTAATGAACGACAATAAGCGTCTCCCACAGACACCGTATGATACAAGACATAGAATTAGGTAGTTTGCGTACTTTCGGATGATACATGAGTCTGATCTTGTGTGTCACGAAAGCACGTGCATGGACATACGAACATTCACAATTCTATGCCACTTACTTAGGATTGTAGCTGGTCTTTCGTCTACAGAGATTGTCGATGTTGAGGAAATGATTGCGATGTTCTTGCATGTCTTTGCACATGACGTGAAGGATGTGCAATAACTGCATAATTCAACGAGAATTTATACGATTAGGAAAGACAGTCTTGCAACATTTTAACTTCATCATGCAAGTTGTGCTACGACTCCATGATGAGTTGATAAAGAAATCTTGCGTACTTTTGGATGATACATGAGTCTGATCTTGTGTGTCGCGAAAGCACGTGCATGGACATACGAGCATTCACAATTCTATGCCACTTACTTAGGATTGTAGCTGGTCTTTTGTCTACAGAGATTGTCGATGTTGAGGAAATGATTGCAGTGTTCTTGCACGTCCTTGCACATGACATGAAGAACGTGCAGGAACCGCATAATTCAACGGAAATTTATACGATTAGGAGAGACAGTCTCGCGACATTTTAACCTCATCCTGTTGGCTGTGCTACGACTCTATGATGAGTTGATAAAGAAATCTGTGTCAGTAACAAATAACTGCATTGATCAACATTGGAAGTGTTTCGAGGTGGGGTGTAGTATAAGTGGTTTGTTTGTCACGTATTAGTATGTCACAATAATGTAAGCATGTTTGTCTAAACCTGGAGAATTGTCTTGGGGCATTGGACGGGACATACATAAAGGTCAACGTGCTCGCAGCAGATCGACCTACGTTCAGAACGTGTAAGAGGAAAATTACAACTAATGTACTCGGTGTCTGCGACACCAAAGGGGATTTTGCATACGTCCTCGTTGGTTGGGAAGGATCCGCATTAGACTCGCGAATTATCCGAGATGCCCTTATCCGACAAAACGGACTGCAAATGCCAAAGGGTATTTATAATTTTTCATCAAACCACGTCGTTTTGAACTTACATATTAAAAGCACATAAAGCATTAGTTTTTGGTACAACATATTATTATCTGTGCGATGCGGTTATCAAAATGTTGAAGGATTTCTCGCCCTATACAGAGGCCAACGCTACTACTTGCAAGAGTGGCGTGGTGATGGAAATGCCCCAACCACTGCAAAGGAATACTTCAACATGAAGCACTCTTCGACAAGGAATCTGATTGAGTGTGCTTTCAGTATTCTGAAGGGTCGTTGGGCAATACTTCGTGGGAAGTCATACTCTCCCCTCCAAGTGCAGTGTCGCACCATCCTTGCATATTGATTGCTGTATAATTTGATAAACAAAGAAATGACAACTTGTGACGACATTGACAACGTTGATGAGGGGGACTCCACGTACACCACGACAATCACTAGAGAAGACATTCAGTGCATTGAGACCACAACCGAGTGGTCTCACTAGCGTGACGAATTAGCTAAAACAATGTTCATAGAATGACAATTGCGTAACGCTTAGCTAAAATGCATTTAAAATTAGAACACATCGGTTGTATGCCAATTTAAATGACCTATACTCTGTATTGTTTCATATGTAATGCCACCGTGCATGCTTTACATAAATTATATGTCATAATATTGTTTTCCAACGTTTCTGTCTCGTAAATGTTGAAATGTAAAATTACTAACGAGTTTCATGTATTTTTTGTCATTTTTCATTCTCAGTATGGCAACCTTGTCCCGTGCCCTAAAGCATCTATGGACTAAGGAGGAGGAGGGCACTCTAGTAGAGTGTTTGGTGGACTTGGTGTCCATGAGGGATGAAAATCCAATAATGGTACATTACAGCTAGGTTACTTGGTCCAACTGGTACGCATGATGGCCGAAAAATTGCCTGGATATCGTGTCTGTGCAACCACTATAATCGACGGCAAAATAAAGACACTTAAGCGCGGAAGGCCATCAAAGAAATGCAGGGGCCATCGTGCAGTGGGTTTAGCTAGAATGGTGATGCAAAATGCATAATTGCAGAGAAGGAAGTCTTCGATAACTGGGTTAGGGTAAGAAACATAATCTAAACGTCACACTACTTGCGTATCGTACATTTACTTTTAAGTGATCCTGTTTTTTATGCAGTCCCATCATGTAATAAAGGGTCTCTTTAACAAATCCTTTCCCTATTATGATGAACTTGCATATGTGTTCGGATGCATAGGGCAACAGGTTACTTCGCTGAGACATTTGCCAACATCAGATCTAACGAGCTTGCCGAGTATGAGGGATTTGACATGTCAGATGGGAACAAGGCATTCCTATCCATGTACAGCTAGGGGATTGACATGTCCCATGAGGATATACGCGTATCACGACCTTCTTGCACGTCATAAGGTAGGACCGGATCGAGCAGATCGAAGATAAAGAGGGGAAGCCAACGAGAGGGTGAGATTGAAGTCATACATATGACCCTTGAGTGTACGAACGACCAACTCAGGATGATTACGGAGTGGCATGCACGCTCCCTTGTCAATGACAACCATGTAAGTCAGAAATTCTTACACCTATTGCGTGAGATGTCAAAACTAAACAGTTTGGATAGGACGTTGTTGCAAAGGCACATGTTCTCTCATATGGACGACATGCGGGGTTTCGTATAGATGCCTGATGATGAGAGGGAGACCTTTTGCAGAGTCCTCCTACGAGACATCTCTAGATAGTTTATGTCCTTACTTCACTGCCTTGCTTGTTATTTTGTTACTTCACTTGGACTATGTTCTTGACTGTTATTTGTTTTTCTATTTTAGAAAACTTTTTTTTTTTTTGTATATACAACAACTGTTTATGCATATGTTTTATTTTTCTCCCTTCTACATCCCTTCAATTCGATTGAAAATGTTTCTTTCAAGTTAAGGAAAATAGTAACAATTTGAGCAATATGACGTTCAAGTGCTACGTAATAAGTAATTTAATTAATGAATATAAATATGGAAGTATGCGTTAGACCACTTAATTAAATATGTTAAAAACAAATGTACGATGCTATTGCTAATTACAAATACGTAATAATTAGTTTGTATTTGTAAAAAATGACTTAGAATAAAATTAGTACAATTTGTTAACAAAGTATTTCAAATTGGACAACTGTGTTTACGAATTTAATAACATTAGACATAGAAAAAATAATTTACAATAAGAGGGGTTCGACGCTTTCGTAAAAAAAATATGCAATAATAATTTCTTTCGTATATCTACAATGTGAATTAAAAAAATTACTAAATAAAAAAAAATATTCATAAACCTTCCCCCAAACACATCTTATCATAAAATCTCCATAAACCTACCCACATAACCCTTCCCTCAAACACATCTTATTCATAACATTATCATAACCCTTCCCACATAACTCTTCCCCCAAACACCTCTTATCATAAAACTACATTTCTAAACCCTTCCCCTAGACAAGGGTTATGATAAAACTAGGTTTAAAATAACAATAGTTTTATCATAACATTAACCGCATTTTAATAAGAAGGAACTACAAAGAAGGAAGAAGAATAAATCGTTTAAAAATAGAAGAAAGAAAATTTGGAAGAGAAGATGAAGAAATCTGGAAGAGAAGAAATTGCAAATAAGGGAGCAAAAGAAAGAGAAGTGACGCAAGAGCAAACCTGGAACTATGAAAATATTTTGTTGGCTTCATGAGCTTTCTTAAATTGTTACTCGGGTCGTAACTATTTACCACTTTTGTTATATTTATGTAAATTTACCTAAACTACCTAAACTAAAGGCTATTTTCAGATATAGCAAAATAAACCAAAATATTTAAAAAAAATACAGCAAAATATCATAATCTATCTACGATGAACCATGATAGATTAAGATAAACTACTATCTGTGTCTATCTATATCATAGTAGATATAGATACTGGTCTATTTCAGTCTATTGTGGTTTATCATAGGTTAATTGTGATATTTTGGTACATTTATAAACGTTTTTAGTAGTTTTGTCATTTAAAATAATTTCCTCTAAAACTGATAGTCACTAATGATTTTTTTAAAATTAAATGAGTGAATAAATTTTAAACAAATGACTAATAACTATTTTAACATTTTTCTCCATAAAAACTACTATTTTCACTCCATTTTTTATTTGTTTAATTTTTACTTTTTAAATCAACTCAAAATCATTGAAATGAAATAATTCTCCTCCAAAATTCTTATAAAATATCAAGAATGTTGTAGAAATGAGGCACCACCAAACACGAAAAGCAAGAAAACATAATATATAAATAAATAAAGAAAACAAAGAAATTAGAAAATCTAAAATAAAATTCACTCTTATTTATTCATAAATTTCACCAATATGTGTCTCACAAAATCCACCAAATGCAACTATTTATAGATAATTTGGCAATCATGAGATGGATTACATGGTCACTAAGGGTTGATATCTTCCAGACACATGACAAAAAAGTTGGATGTGAAGGAGAGTGACACATGACAATATATACTCTGCATAATGAAGCATCTATTTTAATAACATTTATAATAATCTCCTTAGATGTCTATTACATATATGAAATATAGCTCGTTAAAACCTTATTAGAAAAAATCCAATGGGAAAAAATCCTAGTGAATGAAATTAAGTAAATATGGCTCCTTAGATGTCTATTACATATATGAAATACAATTTACTCCCACCAATAAAAATATCACGTGAGATCTCTGAGTCACCGCATTCCAATGTTCTGCACCAATTTTCAAAAAATTTATTTGTTAGGTTATTCTTTAAACAAATTTATTGTACTGTGATGTTGTCATTTTCTTTAAGATCATAAGTGTATGCTTTGTTCTACCAACTTTAATATAACCTCATTTTATTTAAGCTATACACATGTTGTGTTGTCTTCGTATAGTATCATTCGAAGATTTCTACTAGAAGATAAGTCACACATGTTCCCCGAATGTGTTGAGTCACTAAACTTAGTTTTACACATTCTCGACTTGCCTCATCATAGAATTTTAGCATGATTTGAGAAAGTAGTTGTTATGGTATGTTTCACTGATTTCCATGATACCAGTTCTTTCACAAGTAAATAGATTACTTGTTTGACAAGATAAATATTCAGAATCTACAAAACCAACTAAATCAAAAATTGATTTATTTGAATAAAACAAACTCATATCAATTGTTCCTCGGAGATAACGGAGTATATGTTTAATTCCATTCCAATATCTTTTTTGTTGAAGAGGAACTGTATCAAGCTAATAAATTTGCTAAAAATGCAATATCTTGTCCTGTATTATTAGCAAAATACATAAGTGCATGAATTTCACTAAGATATGGTACTTCTGGACAAAGAAGTTCTTCATTATCATCTCGAGGTCGAAATAAATCTTTCTTCACATCTAGTGAATGAATTTTCATTGGAATTTTTAGTGTGTTTTATCCATATAAAATTTTTTCAAAGTTTTTCCTGTACAAGTTGACTAATGAACAAATCTCCCATCTACTAAATGCTCAATTTGCAAGCCAAGATAGTTTTTTTTCAAGATCTTTCATCTCGAATTATTTCTTAAGATATTTTCTGTTTTCTTTGAAAGCTCTTAAAAAGTCTCTATTATATTTAAATCATCAACATATATACTTATAATAGAAATCTTGATTGTGATGTCTTTATAAAAACACATGGACCTATTAGATTGTTTTTGTTGGAATTTATGTCCTAAAACTCGTGGTTATAGTTAAATTATATTCTATTTAATAAAGTGGTTATTGAGAACTTATTAGTGAAATTAGAATACCATAATCTTGAATCTAATAAACTAAGGTTCAGAGGCTACCTAGTGTAGATTTGAATTTTATGTAGAGACTTAAACGTGGATTAAGTTAGAGTATACAGCCTAAACGGTCTATAGTGTATGAATAAGGTTCGACACCTTATTTTGGGAATGTTATGGATGCGACATACTTTGTAGTTAGTACAAACGATGTGATTCTGAATCGTTCATGTGGAGACATGGAAGTGGAGACATCCTATGTAAAGAGTTTAGGGTTTAGGGTTTACATTTTGGAACCATGAAATAGTTACTTTTAAGTTATAACACTGTTGACTATACAAAATTGACTGTTTCGATTATTAATGACCTAAGTAACTTAATCTTAATCTTGAGCTAACTATGAACTTCTATTCACATGAAATTATCGTTAGATTTGCATAAGTGAGGGCAGCTCAACGACGCTGACCCAATAAGCCTCCTATTTCAGAGATAAATTTGGGTGGATGGCTAGGAATATAGGGTGCAAGATGGAATTCATTCCTACCCGCTTTTAAGGTTAGTAGATAGGTTGTTTCCTTAAGGACTGAATCTAAGTCTTGAACAAGGGGCTCCACCTCTTATTGGCCCGAGAGGAATTTGGTTTATAGGTTGGACCTTAAACCAATTGTTCAATAGTGGATTAGTGAGACTTAAGGAACAATATGTAATCTCGGGGGTAAAACGATATTTTGACCAAGTCGAGATTACGAACAACCTATGAAGGATTAACTTACTGATCATAGTTATATCAAATGGACAAAAATATATATATAGTGAGGAGAGTGCAACTACGAGACTTTAGTGGAATGACACGTTAGTTAACAAATATTGATTAGCTCGGTCTAAAAAGGTTTAGCCAGTTAATAATTTAAGTTATTCGAATTAGGTGAAGAGAGAGAAACTGTTACGCTCCTCTGATAGCTCATACAAACAATTAGGTGAAGAGAGAGAAACGGTTACACTCCTTTGTTCGATAATCCCACTAACACTTAGTGGGATAAGTGGCTACATGAGATGTAGACACCTAGTCCACTAAGTTCTACTAATGGTTAGTGGATTATTAGGTGTTTGAGATTCAATAAACTAATTACATGCAATATTGCATGTAATTAATCTATTTAAAGGGGGGTTTTTTCAAAGTTTTCGGACACACATTATTACATATAATTGAGGGTGGGTTGAAGTTGATTTTTAATGCTAAGGGATAAATTGCAAAGAAAGAGTAAATTGTAGAAATTAAGTATCAAAAGAATCTAGCCTAGATCTAATAGAATTCCCTACTCATTGCATTCAATCATACCTTCACCATTACCATATTATCTAGATTGATAACACCTAACGAATTAAATTAGAAAAGTCATTTGAATTGTTCTAAGCAACTAAATGACACTACTATAACCAATGAAATGCATGCAAAATTTAGATTAATATCGATTGTATTAAGTTCAAGGGGTTAAGTAGAATACTTAGTTTTCAATTGCCTAACTAAATATTCATGCGAATTCAACTTTAGGTTAGATTGAGCAATGCTTATAGCAAGCAACCTTAATCTTATTGCTTCAACAAAGTGATATTCTTGTTGGATTTTATGTTTAAAACTTGTAGATAATAAATGTAAATCGTGGACTGTTATTAATAAAGTGTTATTATTGTAATTGCAATAAAGTGATTGATTATTAGTTTTCTCTTAATGCCATAAATCCAATAAACTAACATCCGAAACTGTTTGACGAGTCTTGAATTGTATGTAGAGATATACAAGTATTAATGTTTGAGGTACAACTTAAATTGTCTATAGTATAGGGATAAGACTGGGTACCTTATCTTGGTAACACTATGGCTATGTCACACTTTGTATTGATACAAGCGAAATGATCCAATAAATTCATGTAGGTCTCATGTGAGGTGAAGGTATCTTATGCAATGAGTTTGCATAAGATCAAATCACAAAATAGTAACCACTAGATATAACTCCGTTAACTAGTTAGGTTTTTATTTCATTGGGATAACCTAGGTGACTTAGTCTTAATCCTAAGTACATTATGTACTCCTGTTTGAAAGGGATCGTCCTTTGATTTTTATGAGTGAGAGTGGTCAGATTGCTGACTCAATATGCTTATCATTCTAGGGATAAGACCCAGTGGGGAGTTGGGTACACAATCATAGAAGATAGAATTCACTCTTTCTTGACTTTAAGTAGATGGGTGTTTCTTTAAATGGTGTCCCGGGACTTGAACAAATGGCCCTACCCTCTCTATGGTAGGAGAGAGGTTTCTGTTTATTGGTTGGACTATAAACAGCTTATTCATTAGAGAAGCACTGATATTTAAAAACTAGAAGTAATCCATGAGTAAAACAATAATTTGACCCAATTGGTGTTATGAGCAATTGTGAAGGACTAACTTACTGTTTTAGATTTATATCCGTGGACATAGATATATATCTACAGTGAGAAGAGTTCAGCTGTGAGTCTTTAGTGGAGTGTACACGCTGTTAACAAATATTGATTAATGTGTTTAATGAGTTTAGTCAATTAATCTCATATCATTGAAGTCTTTGATCTATAGGTTCATAAGGTCATCTTCCTAACTCGTAAAGGATAATGAGGTTAATATATATTGTTTGTGATTTGAAATGTTCAAATTTACTTTGGAAATTAATATAATGTATGGTGATACATTATATTATAAAGTTTATATTTTAATTAAACTTTATTATATAAATTTAATTTTGGATATGATTCAAAATTAATTAATGAGAAAATAAAATATTTGAATGTGAGTTCAGTTATTAATTTAATGTGAATTAGATTCATATTACAACTATTGGTTACAATTTAATGCGTATATGATACACATTAAAATTATAGGTCATCAAAGAAATTTATAAATGAATATGATTCAAATTTGGATTAAATTAAATATAAGATATTTAAGTTAACAATTGATTAATTAAAGAATTAATTAATAATTTAATTTATGGTTAATTTTCATAAATGTAACAAAACACAAAAATATTTACGGTCCGCTGTAACAAAAAGCAAAAGTCCATGAAACTGGTACAATATTTTCATAAATTCTAGAATTACCCTTGAATATTGCGGAATATTTGTCATTTCTCTTTCTTCTTCTTGATTTATTCATTTTCTTTTCCTTCAACTCCTTTTCCAAATTTTATTTCTTCTATTTTTAAACGATTATCATTCTTCTATTTAAATCTCCTATTTCATCTTCACTATTTCAGCATGATTCTTTTAAGCTACTTCATCTTTCTCATATTCAAGAATATTAAGATAATCTAAATATCATTTCGACATGATCCAAACAATCCTTTACGATTGTTAACATGATCATTTAAATTTGAAAACTTTTCCCTATCGTTTAAAATGATGTAAATGATCGCTTACCATAGTTAACATGATCGTTTAGAATGGTCAACACGATCGTTAGATTTGAAGTTTTTAATGATCATTTATATTTGACTACACGATCGCTTAATTAACGGGATTGGTTGTCATGGTCAACACGATCGTTTAAATTTAAAGCTTTTTCCCCTATTGTTAAAAGAAAACTACACAATCATGTATCATGACCTAAATGAAGTAAATGTAATTTGGTCCCTAAGGCTTTCTGTAACTTCGACCAAAATTTTGAAGTAAATCGCAAATCTCAGTTTTAAACTATAGATATCGGAGTTTCAATTAGGCTTATAATCTTATGAACATATAGTCTGGCCAACTTGTCCAAAGGAAAAGTTTGCTTGATGAGATAAATCGTGTCGTCTTGGTGAACCTATCAACAATAACCCAAAATTTGTCAAAGCTATTCGATGTTTTCGGCAATCCAAACAAAAAATCCATGGTTATTTGTTCCCATTTCCATTTAGGGACGTGTAAAAGACCAACAACCCACTAGTCTTCTAGCGTTGAGGTTTGACTTGCTAGCAAATCATGCACCTGACACAATTTGGTGGGTCGCTTCGAGAACTGAAATAACCGTTGGAATGATGACGACTCGTGGTCTAAATCTATTGGGGTTATACCCTAAATCTCGTGGTTTTGTAGTTTGTAATTGTATATATTATACAAACATTTTATTTATTTAATAAAATAAAATATTTTATTTTATTTGACATTTAGTTACATTAACACATAAAACCAATAAACTAACATCCAAGGTCATCTTTTATAACATAAACATGTATGTGGAGACATACAAGTGGGTCATGTTTAAATGATAACCTAAATGGTCTGTAGTAGATGGATAAAGCTACATACTTTATCTTGGTGACACTACGAATACGACCTGCTTTGTAGTTGTTACAATTGTTCTAAAGTGCTACAAATGATTTGATCATAATCATTCATGTCTAGACATTAGAGTGGGGGTATTTTATACAAAGAGTTTGTATAAGACCAGACCATGAAATAAATAGTCTCTCTTATTAACATCGTGCTAGTTGAGACTACATTTCACTAGGATGACCATAGGTGACTTGACCTGAATCCTTAGTGAGTTGTGAACTCTTGCCCATGAAGACAGTCCTTTGATTTGTATGGGTGAGAATGACCTATATCGCCGATTCAATATGTCTACCACTTTGGGGATTCGTCTGATTGGGGAGCCGGGAACACAGCTACATAAGAAGGAATTCACTCCTTTATAGATAGAGTAAATAGAGAAATTGCTCTTGCTGATTCTAGGGCTTGAACAATGTGGTGCCACACCCAAAGAGAAGTTCAGTTATAATGGGACTATAACTTATTGTTCATTAGAGGAATCAGTAGTACTTAAGAAGTTAGATGTAACTACAGGGGCAAAATGATAATTTTTGGCTTAGCTGTACTTACGAGCAATTTGTGAAGGGTCATTGCACTATTAATTGGTTATATTTAATGACAAAAATATATCTACAATAAGAAAAGTGCAATTATTAGTCTTTAGTGGAATGACTGATAGTTAATATAAAGAGATTAATTTAATTTAAGAGTTTAATTAATTAATCTCATATCATTATAGCTTTAATCTGTAAGTCCATAAGGTCCCCTTGTTAGCTCAATAAAGATAAATGAGAGTCAAATTTATTTTGGTTTAATTTGAATTGTTCAAATTGATTAAAGAAATAAATTATATACAATACAATTAATATAATGTATTTGATACACTATAATATAAAGTTTTTATGAGAGAAGTTAATATTTGAATATGATTCAAATAATAATATGAATAAGATTCATAAATAAACTATAGATTAAAATTAATATAGATTCAATTCATATTAGATCTATAGATCATATGAGAGATCTAAACCATTGGTTATATTATAAATGATATAATATAAAGTTTATATTATATGAGATATAATATGCACTAAATTTATATTAATTTTTTATTAATATATTTTTAATCAATAAAATAACTCCCAAGTGAGTTATTATATGTAGAGAGAGGGAGGGAGTTATTTGATAACTTTCACCCATCTCTCATAAAATGGTTGAGATATACATAATTAATTTGAATCTCTTTACTCTCTGCAATTTTTGGATGATCTCTCTATTCCAAAAAGAAAAAGAAATCTCTCTAAAAAAATTTTCCTTACCAAATTGCAGAAGCCCACAACTCTCTGTTGATTCTCACATTGAGAATAATGAGAAAGACTTCGTGGTGTTTTTGGGAGATTCAAAAAGTTCTTGGGAGGTTCTAAAAAGGTTAAATTTTTTTTTCTTTTCCTCCTTAGAAGCATGTTTAGGCTTTAGTTTTGTTTTCCTCTGAATTTTTTGGTTTTATAAACTGAATTCAATTTCATGGCATTCATACGCTTCTGCTTTGAGAATTCCGTTCCTTTAGACTCCTCGTACCTCACGCAACATACGATTCCCTAGGTAGTTTAAATATTGAGCAAAACTTTTTTTTAATAACTAGGCGCCTACTTACATGCCACGTAACTCTACTCTACCCTTATTTCACATGCTCTTATGGCATTCCCCATAGGCACAAAATATTTTAAACTAAGTTAACATAAGCTAAGCTAGAAAGTAGTAAAGGAAAACGATAAATGAAAGTAGAAAATTGCGAGAAAACAAATAAATAAAATAATAAAGATAAAAGAAGGAAAGAAAAATAAAGCAATAAAGATGCTAAAAAATGATGTGTTTTGCATATTAAATTTAGCATGCAGTACTGTACAAGCGCATTAATGCGTTTCAAGGTAATGTTTATGAAGGCGTTTTACATTAAATTCATAGAAAATTTTATACGTTCTTCATCTTCAAGGTATGCGTTGAGTCTTTGACCATTTACCTTAAACTCGTTGGACCTGTCCAGCGAGGTGATCTCCACAACACCATGTGGAAAGATTTGCTTGACCAAAAATGGTCCTGATAATCACAACGAAGCTAACCCAGAAACAGACGTAAACGCGAATTGAAAAGTAAAACTTTTGTCTGATCTACAATTTGCGTTTACGAATGCACTGTCATGTCATGCCTTCGTCTATTCTTTGTAGATCTTGGCATTTTCATAGGCTTGAGAATGTCATTCTTGAAGCTCATGCAGTTGCAGTAACCTAGCCTCTCCTATGGCTTAATGGTCAAAATTAAACTTTTTACATGTCCACATTGCCTTGTGTTCCAACTCTAATAGTAAAGACAAACCTTCTCAAATACTAATGCATATAGGGATATTCCAATAGGCGTCTTGTATGTTGTGCGATATACCCATAACGCAGAATCCAGGTGATCCGCCCAATTCTTGCGAGATGAATTTACCACTTCTCTAATATCTTCTTTATTTCCCCATTGGAAACTTCCACCTAACCATTTGTGTGGGGGTGGTAGGCGGTTGTAATTTTATGGGTTATATTGTATTTCGACAACAACTTAGCCACAATGCAGTCGATAAAATGAGATTCTTATCATTGATAAGGGCTTTAGGTATCCTAACCTCATCATTCTTCATGCAGGATATAACTTCAACCCACTTTGAGACAGTTAACGACCAAAAACATGTAAATATGGCCACCCCATAAAATCAATTCCCCATACATCGAAGAGTTCAATCTTCAAGATGGATTGCTGGAGGATTTCGTTGCGATAAGAGATATGTCTTGTCCTCTGGCACTAGTCACACTTAACCACAAAGTTCCTCACATCTTGAAATAGAGTGGTCCAGAAATACCCACTCTGAAAAACCTTTACAACCGTCTTCTATTTGCCAAAGTGCCCTTCATAGAATGCTTTATGACACTTGGCTAATATTTCAATTGTTTCATATTCAAGGACACACCGCCTTAATATTTAGTCTAACACCAATTTGTAGAGGAAGGGTTCATCCCATTTATAGAAACGACATTCATGAAACAACTTCTTTCTCTACTGGCTATTGAAATCTTGCGGCCATTTCTTGCATATTATGTAGTTGACTATGTCAGTTCACCAAGGTTCTTTTACTTCAATGGATTAGAGTTGCTCATAAGAAAATTTGTCTTCATTTTCTCTCTTCTCGTGTTGAAACTTTTCATTACTGAGATGTGACAAGTGATCCGCCACTTGGTTGTTAGTACCTTTTTAGTTTATAATCTCCAAATCGAACTCTTGGAGAAATAATACCCATCTGATTAACTGCAACTTGACATCTTTCTTGACCATCAAATATCTGATTGTAGAATAACCAGAATGTACTGTGACTTTGGAGCCAATAATATAATTCCTGAACTTTTCAATCACAAATACTACTGTGAGCAACTGCTTCTCATTGGTTGTGTTATTCTCTTGAGCTTCATTGAGAGTCTTGCTCGCGTAGCAGATGGGATGGATCACTTTGTCTTTCTTTTGACCCAACATAGCCCCTACCGCTATATCACTTGGGTCTCACATTTATTTAAATTTTTGTGACCAATCCGACGTGATGAGGATAGGCACTAAGGTCAATGCACCTTTCAAGGTCTTAAGCACCTGGTTGTATTTTTCATAAAAAACATAGGGTTGATCTATGCATAGTAGGTTACTGAGGAGACTTAGCGATTTTGGAGAATCTTCTAATAAATCTTCAATAGAATTCTGCATGTCCCAAAAATCTCCTCAAAGGCTTCACATCTGAAGGCGGTGACAGTTTACTTACTACATCAATCTTCGTAGGATCCACTTCTAATCCCACGCTGGAGATCTTGTGCCCAAGCTCAATTTCCTCCCTGACCATGAAGTGACACTTCTCCTAGTTCAAAATGAGACGCGCTCTTCGCATTTCTCTAAAACCTCCTCTAAACTGTTCAGACATTCATCGAAAGAGTTCTCAAATATGGAGAAGTCATCCATAAAAATCACTACTGACCTCTCTAGAAAATCTGAGAGTAAACGTTGTCTTGTGTTGGTCTTCAGGTGCAATTGTAATCTGGTTATAACCAGAAAAACCATATAAAAACCAGTAATATTCTTTGCTTGCAAGCGAATCCAACATCTGGTCAATGAAAGGTAGGAGGAAGTTGTCTTTCTTAGTGGTCGCATTCAACTTGCGGTAATCCATATAAATCCTCCACCCCGTGACTGTTCGAGTAAAGATTAATTCATTATGAAAGTCATCCCGCCTTTCTTTGGAATGATTGTACTAGGCTCACCCATTCATTATCTGCCATTGGATATTTTACTCTCGTATCGAGCCATTTGATAATTTCTTTCTTTACAACTTCTTTCATCGCAGGGTTCAATCACCTCTAAAATTAAACGGTGTCCTCGTGGCCCTCTTCTAGCCCGATTTTGTGCATGCAATAGGATGGACTTATGCCTTGAATGTCTACCAGGGTCCATCCTATTGCCTTCTTGTGGTGTTTTAGCATTTTTAATAACACCTCTTCTTCAACAACATTCAAGTAGGAGGAGATGATGACGGGCAATGTGTCATTCTCCCACAAATATGCATATTTCAAGTGGTTTAGTAACGACTTGAGCTTTAGTTTAGGTGGTTCTTCAATGGATGACTTTGTTTTCATTCCGCCTTTGGTCTAGAGATTCAAAGACTTGAACTTTCATTCGCCAATTACGACGTTCACTTCTTCAATTTAATATTCGGGATCTTCTTCTTCGAAGAATTCTTCAGTGTTGAAAAATTCAAATAAAGCTTCTTCCTTGCAATAGTCCAAACCCAGGGACTATATTATATGGCAGCTTATAACATCATCAGGGAACTTCATTGCGTTAGCCACATTAAACTTGATTTTTTCATCATTAAAACACATTGTAAGTTCCCCTTAGTGAACATTTATGAGGATGTGACCAGTTGAAAGGAATGGCCACCCCAAGATGATAGGTACCTCTCAGTAAGCTTCGTAGTCCAGAATGACGAAGTCTGCGAGAAATAAAAATTTGTCCGCCTTAACCAAAACGTCTTCAACTTTTTCCTTAGGTTTGATAATGGATCTGTCAGCAAATTGGAGTCTCATATGAGTTGGTTGCACCTCCCCTATCTCCAGCTTCTTGAATATAGAAAGGTGCATCAAATTAATGCTTGCTCCCAAGTCACATAGAGCACGACTTAGATCCATTCGACTAATCGAGTAAGGTACCGTAAAGCTTTCAGAGTATATCATCTTCTCTGGTACCCCAATTCTGAAGGCGTCGCTTGTTACCTACGTTAAAGCTACGTTTCACAGTCATTCATCCTTCACTTTTTTGCCAAGATGCCTTTTAGGAACTTGACTTAGGAAGGCATTTGCTCTAATGCATCAACAAATAGGATGTTGATGTGCAGTTGTTTCAAAACATCCAAAAATTTAGAAAGTTATTGGTCGTCATTCTTCTTTTTCAAACGACCTGGAAATAGAGGAGGCAGTAAGGGGTTGGAGCTCGTCACCTTGTTAGATGCCTTACCTTGTTCTTCTTTCCATGTGCTCTCCATTTCCTTATTTGGATTGTTATTATTCTGCAAGAAAGAAGTGTTATTAGTTAAAGAGGAATTTAAAGGAAAAGAATTATTACTTGTGCTATTGATCTTGACACTAAAATTAGAAGTAGAATTGCTAAGTTCAGATCAAGATCACATATGGTCTAATTCCTTCTGCTTCTGATTGTCACTGCTTGACACTTCTCTTTACCGGATCCCTCTCCTGATTAGGCGTTTCTGTGTTACTCAGGAAGGATCTCTTGGGTCTTCTAGAGAAATCGCTAGTGAGTTGCCCGAGTTGCAACTCCATATTCTTTATGGACGAGACTTGGCTCTACAGAAGGACATCATTCCTCTGCATATATTCACGAAAAAGAGCCTCTATTGATTGTGAAGATGAAGATGAAGAAAAAGGAGTAGGATTGTTGGTGTGATGGTGGCTTGGGTTGACTATTGTTGCCTGTCATTGTACTACTTTTGGCGATAGCCAAGTGCTTCACCTCTATAGTTTCCTTGGCCACCTTATCGTTGCTGTGCATTTTTCTCTTGACCCTCTAACTGAAATTTGAGTGGTTTCTCCACCCCACATTATATGTATTGAAGTAGGGTCATTCTTAAGGTAAGCAACAATTTCAGTATTTAATGGGCATGCGTTAGTGTTGTGAGGAGCTCTGCACCCCACGCATCCCATTTCATTCACCTGTTGCACCATTTGAATGGAGCTCCTTACGACATTAACTTGCAATAATGCCATTGATTGAAGAATGTTCATTTCGATGACTTGACCTTGTAGCGCCACCATTATACTCCTATCTATTCCATCTTCTATTCTTCCTCTATTTCCTTTGGTTCCTCGACTGTCATTTCGTGATCCAAAGCTCTCATCTCTCCATTCCTGGCTATTGCTAGCCATAGTGTCTAGCATATTCTTGATCTGGTTGTAGGACGATCTCAGTATCCCACCAGTAAACACAATATTAGCAGATTGCAGTGTGTTTTTGCTCAGGCCAAAGTAGAACTGCTCCATTAAAACACATTCCGGGATGCAATGGTGTGGGCATCTCTTGATCATCCTCTTAAACCTCTTCCATACATCAATTAAATTTTCTTTATCTCGTTGCTCGAAGGTCATCGATCCTTCATTCTTCGTGCATTTTCAATGGGTGGGGAAAACTTTTTCATAAATTTTTCAATCAAATTATCTCAAGTTGTGACCTTCCCTTCTTCCAGGGAGTTTGCCCATTGCTTTACTTCGTTGCATAATGTTAGTGGAAATAATGCAAAGTGCAATTTGTATTGCGATATTCCCGACATAAGGACTAAAGCACAAGTGGAGTAGAAATTTATGATGTGCTCATGAGGGTCTTCGCGTGGTTATCCCCCAAATTATCTAGCATTCTAGATCATTTTGAGCATTACCAGTTTAATTTCAAACCTTACGTTTTTACCAAAGGTTGGGTACAGGATACCCAAATTGAAATCATAAAGGTTCGACAAGGCATACGATCTGATAGGGTGGTCCAGATTGTGGGCTAAATAAGCGGGATTTTGCTCTGGGTTTTCTGATTGGCAGGGTTGTTATTATTATTTTGATTATCCATGTTCGCATGATTTTACCTCTGCCTTTTTCTGAGATTCCTCTGAAAGGTATGCTTAATCTTAGTGTCAAGTTGGAATTTAGGTTGTTCACCGTCACTCATAAACTTATTCACGTGCTTTTTGGCTAAAGACCGTGATTCAGCTGAAATTGAACTTCTGCACAATCTTAGCACACAATTAAGTCAAACAGGAAAAACATTAAATTTCCAGGCAACGACGCCTAAAACTTGCTTTTTATTGTATATATGCATGGTCGTGGATCTGGCGGTATGAGCTCTAATTGAGTGATTATCAAACAACTAGATAGAGTTATGCATTAAAAGGTGCATTCCTATCCATGCCTAGCTAATTTGCTAAAGTTAAGCAATATCGTGTAATTTTTCCTCTCCATCGTCCAAGTGGAAGTAAAGAGAAGTTTCCTGGTAAGTCCAGGATTGAACACAGGGAATTTAAGATCCTAGTTTTACCGATTGTGCTACTAAATCATGTGCTATAGTCTATACAATATAAAAATATGGATAGTGTAGCTTCTATTCTACTAATTACACTACTGTGCTTTTGGCGGTGCAAGATGACATGGTGAGATGTGGGAAGATGAATGAAAAACTCATTATAGGCATGACAATGAAGGAATAGTCTAATTATCTAAACGCGATAACTTGTATTCAATGATTTAAGGGGATACAAGGCATACTTTAACTCTGAATTAAGGCGAGATGCCTCTCGGCGCCTTTGTTATACTTGCGCACCTTCCAGGATCCAAATATACAAAGTTAAATCATGATTTACATCTAATCATTTGGAAATATTCTAACTTGTTTTTTCTTGATTAAGGCAAACAACCTTTCGGTGCTTTTGCCAAACACATTGTCATTTCTGCAGTGTGTGTAAAGGATAAACTTGACGATAAGAATGCATTGCTACAATCTTCTTGCCAAACGCGTAATTTGGTGTGTTTTCTCATTTGTTAGATGATCACAACCAAAACCATTGTTCTTCTTTCGAATATTCATTGTTCTCGACATTCACATTTAAATCAACAGAGCTTAAAATATAAACATCATGATTCTCTAAGCATTGAAACATATTTTATCACCACAGGTTAATTAAACATATCAAAGAAAGGAAGAAGCAAGAATACAGGAGAATGAAATAAAAAGTGCAATGTATTGAACAAAATAGCTTTAGGCCTTTCGAACATGGAGTACATTATACAACACAATACAATATAAAAATAAAATGGAAGGGAGAAGAAAGAGCTACGCCTCAGAGTATGATTTTTCATCCTCTTTGGCTCTGATTTTTGTCTATTTATGTGGGAGAAAATGGAAGGGGGAAGAAATCTCTCTCTTTTGTTCTAGGCTCTCACCTAAAAACTCAAGGACAGGGAAGATGGACGATATCTGAGCTTTCTCTCCAACCAAAATTATGCACACTTTGTTCTGAAATGAGAGACATTATTTATAGGCGAGAATTGATGTTGACAAAAGGCCACAAGCTACTAATGTTTTGAAAAGCTGCAGCAACGCCGCAGACTGGCCTCTTGTTCTTTTTCAAACTTTTGCACCAACCAATTTTGCGTGTTAGTGCTCTAAACACCTAGCTCACTTCTTTGTTGAACACCTTGGTCGAACGCGTCTTCTCGCCTAAACATCATATTACCAGGCTTCACTTCTTTTGCCTAGAAATCTCAGGGATAAGGCTCTTTCATGTTATGTAATTCACAAGTTAGCTAAATCGCCTACTTTTTCCTTTGTTTTTTTCTATTCTTATGCGTTTAGACCTCATTATTTTATATAAAAGGCTATAATAACTTGTATATTTACAAGTTATCACACCCCCAAATTTAAAATAATGCTTTTCCTCAAGCATCATCTCATGATCCTAAGCACGGTTTCTCTTATACAACTCACTAAACCTTTCAGAATGCAATTCATCTAACTTGCATTCTAGCATTTCTCCTTTTCTTTGCTACTTTAAACTTGAAAATATTTCTAAATTCTAAACTTAGCAAGCTTAAGTCTCAAAATACTATTGTTCATTTCCAAAATGCGATAGAGAAACAAAAGAATGTGTAGCTCTTGAATAAAACAACACAATAGTAGGGGAGTTACAAACCATCAATGAACATGTAATCATGCGAGGGCTATTTTTGGCCTCGCTATGAGTCATCATGCATACTTTTCCTTGAGACTTGGGTCTCTCAGGTCCTTTAGTCCCACTTAGACCTTTACCAACTCCACTCAAAAGATAGGGTTGATTGACAAATTGGGATACGACTCCTTATGCCTTTTGGCCCCCAAGTTAGGGCAATTCCTTTCAAAATGTTCTAGTTGGCCATAATTAAAGCAAACCTTTGGAAAACCATACTTGTCTTAGTCTTCCTCTTGGTGGCATTATTCCTATATCACATCCATACATTGGACTTTCATAATACCGTGTAACTCTTTATATGCATGACTCTACTGAAGACTTTTCCCAAGAACTTATGCTCTGATACCACTTGTCACGCCCCCACCCCAAATTTCACTTAGGTGACCAAGTGAAGGTGTGTCGCCTAGACACTCAACGCACATCTCCTGCGAGATAAGATGTTGAACGCCTAGTAAGCGAAAATAACGCAACTATCGAATTTAAACGCGAAATGTGAACTTAAATGACACAATAAGATTTCATTGATATTTTAAATAATAGAGTATATTCAGTACTTGATACAAAGTCTCTTTTGAAAGAACAATATAAAACTCAAACAACATTTAGACTCTTCTCGTCTAGCTTCTATATGCTATGCGAGTTGACAGTGGCCACTACCAAAATGATGCTTTCACAAAGGCACAGAAGGTGGTCAAGGCTGCAAGTTCAACATTAGATATCCTTCGCTACCTCGGAAAGGAATAAAACAAAATATTTGAAGGGTTAGACAAAAACGTCTAGTGAGTGAGATCTTAGACAAAAACATTTAGTGAGTGGGATCTTTTCTCAATACCTTTGATAAATCAAAGTTTGTCTTAACTCGTTAAATGCATTTCGTCAAATCATATGGTATGAATAATAATAGTACCATCAATAAAACATTAAGTTTAAGTCAAACCAAATCTCATGCATTAGGCGATTCACAATATCTCAGTTTCATCAACCATTTTCATAAATCATATGGAAATTATTCCTTGTAAATCACTCATTATAGCTTATATGGAAATCATTTCTTTTCAATTTTTTCGTCGTAATTCACATTGCATTGTATGTATTTTGCATATAACATAATCATCTCACATAATCATTTTGCATGTTTAATTACATGTTTGTACTATTTCTCAGCTCAAGCATTTACCATACTCTTTTGTCAAGTTGCAGCTATGCAGAGTAGTCACAACGCATTTAGAAAGTTCCATCAACTCCACTATGCATAACTCATTTCCAAATGCCATATCACACAACAAGCAAAGGACATCTCATAGCAGATCACACAGCAAGTATAAGGCATTCAAGATCACACAACATGAATAAGGCATTCTATTCCAGACACTACAAGAGACAGGGGTACTCCCGACGCCAAAAAACGTCGGCGAAAATGAAAAGTACGTCGAAAAAGGTTATCCTAACGTACAAAACGACGTCAGAACGAACGTCGGGAGAAAGGCATCGGCATAGCCTGCATCAGGAATACCTCTTTCTCGACGCAGACTATGCCGGCGCACCTTCCGGCGTCGGAAAATCCTCTTTTCCGACGTTTTTTTTCCGACGTTTCTTTACGTCGGGAATTCCTTTTTATATATATTTTTTTAATATTTTATTTCTACTTTTTTCCTTATAATATTTTGCTCAAACATTCGCAATGATGTTCAGATTGCTCAAAAAAATTTCCTAACATTTTGGATTAAATTAAAACAAATTGAATATAAATTAAAATAAATTAAGAAATATACACACAAATTAAAAAAAATAGAATTAAAATGAATAATACGAATAAGTTCACTACAATAAATATAGTTCTCAAAATAGAAAAAACATAAACATAAGAAAAAGTCTCCTAACGAGGTGCGTATGCGCGTCATTCTACACCTTCGGTCCTAAAAATGATATAAAAATAATTAAGTTTAGTACATAATCATATATTTGCAAAAACTTAAGAATAATAGAGACATATACGTACCGCAGAGCTAGGGATCATGTGGTGGTCCCTGTTGTGCACGAGTTAATTCTTCTATCATCTTTTTCATAATGGCTATGGACATAGAAAACAAACATTCAATAAGATTGTTTGTTTGTAATGACAATGACTTGTAAAGACTTCGATAATGCATTTGAGTTTTACAGTATGTTTTATATATAGGATAGTACAATTTTTATACGATTAAAATTAGTTTCAAATGAATAAAGGCATGTTTTTTTGAAAAATGTTAAAAATGAATTTTAACAATTTCAGACTCAAAAAATGATTTTAAAAACATTCAAAATTATCTCAATTAGACAAGGTGGGTCGAAGTGGATTGAACAAATTTAGGAGTTATAGTTTTAGATTAGATGATGGTGAAGTCACTTATTATATCTATATATAAAAAAGGGTTATTCTCTTTCTTCTTTAACAACAACACACATATCCCCAACTATTGTTATATTAATTCCACATGATTGAAGAAGGAGTGGGGAAAGAGTATTAAAAAACAACAAAACAAAACAAAAAGTTGTATTATTGTTTCACAATCTTTTGTTACAATATAGAGATTTGACATTATACATATTGGATATTTGCAAGGTAAGGCAAATGGGATGAGACTTAGCTTTGGGAAAGAGGGTAGAAGTTGGTATGGTAGTTAATTAGGGTAGACCACAATGAGAGACCTTAAACCCAATATAGGAATAATGGTGTAGTGACCAAAACCAACAGCTAAGAAAAGAGTGTTCCATTCTTTCTCATTCCTTTCTCTACCACTGAAAGTTGTCATCATTAACACATCACAACAAAGTTGAGTTTCAACTGATGATTTCTTCATCTGTTCCAACTCTTTTTCCAACACCATCTTTATTATTATTACTTTCCCTCCCTCACCTCTACTTGGAATTACTTCTTCACATTTCTTCAATATCTTGATGCTTTCTTCATCATTCCAATTGTGTAGAATTGACTAATAATCAAACCCACACCCCAAAAGTGGAAGGCATATTAAGTACTCTCTCCCTCTAAACAATCTTATACAATCCTTACAATTTACATGACTTTCACCATGTGTGCATAAAGTTTAATTACTTTCAAAATGTATTTAATAGGTACATCATTTCAAAATGTATTCAATAGGTACAAAGATACACACATTCTATACAAAAATACATTTAACAAACAAAAATTTATTCCAAAAGAAAATCCTAAAACAATTTTCCTAAAAAAAACCATAAAACATAACTTTAAACTAAACAAATTTTAATTTTCCACTTACCTAAAGTGGCAGATGACGGTGGAACGATGGCGAGGGACGACGGCAGAACGACGGCGAGGGACGGCGGCGGAACGGTTTCTTCCTCTCGACTTCAACCTCTCTTTTTCCCTCTCTTCCTCTCTTTTTCTCCTCTAGGCTTTCAGTTCTGTAAATTATAGAACTGAAACGAATAAAAAGGGGATTTTCCGACGCCGTGTCGACGCGTCGGGATATCTCCCAAATGACGTCGGGAAAAAGGTCATTCCCGACGCTCATTAAACGATTTTTCCGACGTTGCACAGTGCGTCGGGAAAACCCCCTATTCCCGACGCCGTTCCTGACGCACTGTGCACGGCGTCGAAAATAATGAGTTTTTTAAAATTAATTTGGCCCTTTCCCGACGTCGCGTGGCCGACGCCTGTTTGATGCGTTCGGAAAAAGGTTTTTCCTAACGCTTCTTCCGGCGCAGTCTCGATTGCGTCGAGAATACCCTTTTTCCCGACGTTCGTTATGTTGACGTCTTTTTTGACGTCGGGAATGCTCCGTTTTCTTATAGTGAGATCACATGACAAGAATAGAGCATCTTATCCCAGATCACACAGCAAAGATAAGACATCTCACACCAAAACACACAACAAGTGTGAGGCTTTACATCACATAAGGTACAAAGATCGTCATTCTTTATCATTTCAAACTTTATCAAATCTTATGCATTCTCCAAAATATATCATTTCATCACATCATTCCAGTTCATAGTAAGTCCAATTCATTTATAAGTTACATGTGTTTTAAGAGTTGGAAAACATAATAGAAATCATCTAGTTCATAGTCTCAATAGAAATATATTTAAGGATTCAAACATATTTAGAAATCCTCTTTATTTTGAAAATATTTTATAAGGATAACATCTCACCATCAACAATTCAAACCTCTAAAAATTTATAGAAATCTTGAAAAATTTCTTAATTCTTTCTTAGTTCACCGTAAGGTAAAAAGTAGCTTAATGGTCAGAGTTCATCTATTTATAGGCCTCTTCAGTGACAGACTTCATCTATTTATAGGCCTCTTCGGTGACACTTTCCAACGTAAAAAAGATTACTTTGGTTGAAGGCAAGAGTCATCTAATCTCAGCACGCTATGTGTCTCTGCCAAATTCTTATCCTGGCTTTGGATTGGACAGCAAAGTCAAATCAATCGCCGACCTACTGACAAGTGGAATAAGCTCAAACACCTAACAGTTCGCCGCAAAACGTGCTACACATTTCTTTAGCCTGAATCTCATCGCACATGGCAAAACACGCGATCTCGCGTTTTTAATAAATTACATAATAGTAAGATATATATTTTACGTACTTTCTTATATATATAATAAACAACTATGATAATGTTATATATAAAACCCGATATATCTTGAAAACTCAATTAACCTGATATAGTAGTAATCCATGTAGTAAAATTAGTTGTTAATTACTGCAATATATTCATTTCACATACTATATATATCGAATTTACGTATATTAAATATGTAGTTTCGTATTGACTTCATCGAATAATATAAAATTATGAAAAATATAATGTGTTAATTTGGAAACAGAACTTTAAATATAAGAATAATATCGTCTCATGAATATAATATATTTAACTACAATTCAATGACAATTATAAACAATATACATAGTTGATTGATTTAGAGAACATAGTTTTTATGAACCATCGAAACAAGATCTGTTCATGGACTAAAATATCTTATAGACAATATAACTGATATCATTATCTGAATCACTGAAAAAACCATCCTAATATGAATTATTGAAAAAACCACCATAATATATTGGAATGTTGGTCATATACCTGATAAGGATATATACACATATATACATATATTACATTAAAATGTTCTTTAAATATATGAATTAACATTAAAAATTGAATTTAATATAATCATTATAATTTGAAAATATATCCAAAATTATTATTTACTGATATAAAAGAAAATCAACTAAAAATCTAAAAAACCATCATAATAATCCTTTCAAAACAATAAATATAAAATGAAAATTGGACCGAACATAAAACATCAAAAAATTGTAAAATCACCGAAAAATGAAGGAGATGAACGACAATTAACAACTGGACGGTCAATCAATTGAAAAACGAAAAAGATGACTAGAAGAAGAAAAAACAAGAAGAAATAGACGGTGAGAGTTGAACGTGCCAGGGGAGAGATTGTACGTATATTTATTAATTAAATTCAATTAACAATTTTCCTAATTGTATATAATTCGTTAGGAACAATAATATATTAAATTAAATAAATTAAACAAAAAAAAATTACATAATTAATAATTCAAATATGTCAATGTTAATATATAGTAAATAAATACAATAAATTTCAAAATCGGCTATCTTTTATTTAAGACACTTGGAAAATAATTTAGCCGGATTAGGTGATTCATCCAAATAGAATTGTTAACTTCACCGTCAATCAACTTTCAGTCAACTCTATTTCATATAGTGGATATACTTCAATCGAAAATGTCCAAGTGCTCTCTCCTGGTCTACACACACCTAGGTAGGAACACCTCCTGCATGTTCATACAGCGACTCGAGCAGGTGGGCGCAAAGAGCGAGTGACAAGAAAAAAAGGTTTCAAACCAAGAAAAAACAGTGAATTCCCCCTTGTGAGAGGCCAAAATTTTTGTCAATTACAATATTTAAGGACCAAAATTGGTTTCAATTACAACTTACAGGACACAGAAAGACCAAATCACCTGGAATACGTATGCTCATTATACAATGCTTCTCCCCCAATCAAAGGATTTACAAAGAGTTCTCTTATAAGTTTCAAACGAGACCTTTCGGTGAGTGCATGCGAGTGCCAATAGCTCACCAGCTCCTTTTGAATGACCAAGTGCAAAGACATGGCAGGTAAGAATTCCACCTCTAGTCTTGCCAAAGAATTTCAGCCGTCGTTGAACTCTAAACTGGAGTACTTCATAAGCTGAGTATGGCTACCAGAACAACAAAAGAATAGGCAGCATCTATGTTCATAAACGACCTGCATCGCAACCAGAACATTCACGCCGTACTTTCACTTCAAGTCAGAGTAGATGGAAGAACCCTGAGGTGCAATCAAGACATTTCACTTCGGAGTAATATGATAATCAACTATGTTATCGTCTCCTTTCATATTTCTCCGCGAACTCCTTCAATAGTAATCTCTTCCTAAATTCAAGATACTTATCTAGGCTGGTTTCAGCCCACTGCTCACAAAAGCATTCATCAGTTGGAACAAAGGAACTTAAAGGGAACGGACCCTTGGGTGCTTTCTTAAGAGAAACTAGGAACCGGTGTCGAGGTCGAATTCTCTGATCCAAGGACAAGCTTAGATACATGGGATACTTGGTAAGTGATTTCACTTCATTACGGAGTTCATTGATCAGATACATGTATTTGGGCTTCAAATTATCCTCCAGAGACAGAGAAAAGACCTGTAATATCAACAGATCCGGTTAAGGACATAAGACAATAATATAATTTATGAAGAAAGTACTAAAAGCATTCGAAGCTTGCAGCCAAGATAACGAGGCAACAGACAAATGTAAAGAATACCACTTCTTACAGCAAGAAGTTTATGAGGCAAGAAGAATACAACCACTCCACGAGGGTACATATTTTTCTGAAAACATGCCGACTAAAACAGAAAACAAACCCAAATTACCTGTGTAAGGCTAGTTGAGACTTTCAAGATCTCTGAATTTCGCATTCCAATACTTCTAAGGAAATTGATCCTGGGTAGTAACCCATCGTTGATGCTATAATGGAGGAGTTGAGGATGTTTAGTTACCATCTTCACTACATTGTCTCGAGGAGCTCCAATTTCCTTTGAAAGAAACATATATCTGGTGTTCCATGAAATATCAATCCGTTGAACCAGGATTTGAGGACTCAGTTGCACAACTTTACCCAGATCCTTTTCCTGGATGCCAACTTCCTCGACCAAGTATCGGACTGTGGGTTTTAATGAATTCTCAACACTATAAGAAAATAGAGATGGAGCAGCAGCAATGATCTGCCCCACTCGGGAATTTGGAATTCCCAAACTAAGTAAGAAAGCAACATGGGATTTCAAATTGTTCTCTACAGTGTACTCCAGAATTTGGGGCTGTCTCAAGAGTATTCTTCGAACATCCCTCTGTTTGACACCAACACTTAACAAGTATTCTAGTCTTTCTTGAGCAGAATAAACATTTATTTGAAGAGAAGGCATGTGTCTCTCATACATTTGGAGAAAATGTGATTCCTTGAGCCCAAATGTTGTAAGATAATCAAGAAGAGGGAACCATTTCTCGTCCAATTCTATTTCTTCTGCCAGACGAGGAAATCTAATTTCCATGGACTTCTTGGTCATCATCTGAATCAATGGAAACACGCGTAAATTCGACATTGACTTAAGCAAACCTGAAAGTGTTAATAATGTTGCAAACTTATGAACCCACCTTTCCTTTCCTGCCTGTGTGGGTAGAACGAACTTCCTTATCAACATTGAAGTCTTGTTTTACAGTATCATTTGTGATATCTTGAAAATCAAGGTGGTTACTCTTAACTTTAAAACTCTTTCCATCATTTGAGAATTTTATACCCCTGCCTTCACTGGGATGTCTCAAGTTACCTGCACAAGAAGAGTATGCTGAGTAAATTGCTCGCTCCTTTAGGAGAAGGATTATATAAACAACAAAAGATAACCTCGCTGTGAGTTGTTATTTCTGGTTTTGCTTTGTGACTTGGCTCTCTTTCTTTTGGCATCATATTCAACATCCGAGAAATCACCCTAGAAGATGAAAGTCCCACAGTGCACAGACAGTAAAAGGTGAGATTCGCAATGACCGTCTGCAGAATGCATAAAGAACTAAAACCAAAAAAAAAAAAAGAAAAAAGAAAAAAGCCAAGAAATCCTCTTTTAAAAAGCCCAACAGAAATGGAAGCAATAACATGAAAATGAAAGCTAAAAATTCCTCCAACTTCCCTAATGCACTCTTTTCATTACCCAATTAAAACAAGATATAAAAGTTCGTGCACTCCATTGGTTATCCATGGCCAGAACTCTGTTATCTGAATTCAGTATAACGACAGTTTCAAATACTCCTTTTATCTACTCTTCACTTATCACTGAACTGTCAAGTTTCTCATCACAAAAACAATCAATTCAACCACTTCCCAACAATGAAAATGAAAAAAAAAAAAAAAACAAAATCATAAACCCACATTCAATCAACCAGAAAGCACACAAACATAAAGAAAACCAAAACAAACGGAAGTCAGAACTCACGTTATCCAGCCAAGCATCATCATCATCATCCCCATCACTGCTGAACTCCTCCACATCATCCCCATCTTCATCGGTATCATAAGGGGACAAAGTCTGACCGAATCTCGACCTCCATTTCGGCTTAAGAATGGTAGCATTGGAGTGAGTAGACCGGACCACAAACCGACGCACATTCCTCCTCCTACTCCGACTACCAATCGGGACAGCACGAAAACTAGAGGCTGAAGTGGAAGAAGTGAGTAGGAATTGGGACGAGAAATAGAAATCCGAAGAAGAGGGAAAGTCAGAGTGAAGCGTGGGAGAGAAAGAGAAGAGGGAGAGAGAAGCCATTTTTGAAGGAACGGAAACGGATAAGAGAGAAAGAGAATATACCGAAAAACCCTAAACAGAGAGAGAGAATCTCTCGGGTTTCCTGATATTTAGTTTTCTTTAGTTTATGGAATGAATAATACGTGGGGAGAACGATGTCGTTTCGTAGGGTGATGTGTCGTCTGGGAATTGCGGTTGGCGCGAAACAAAACTGTAAAAGCGCGACGTGGCATGATAAAAGCGGCATTCTAAAGGATTTGGTGTTGGTGGTACGAAATCACTCCTAACAGTACCTGCGGCTTACGTGGGAGCTTCTATTTTTAATTATGTATTTTGAGAAATAAAAAATCACTATTTAAAGAAAAATTTCATAAATATAACTAATATTATTAGGTTTCTCTTTCATCTTTTTTTTCTCCTCCCCACAATTAATTTTTCTTTCACTTTTTTCTCTTTTTTTCTCGCTCCTTTTTCCTATTCGTTTTTTAAATCTTAAAAAAAAACATTTAAACAATCGTAATAAAAGAATTAAAAAAAAATCATTTAGTCAAATCTAAACGTACTAAAAAATCTTAAAAAATAAACGATATAAACAAATGTAAACGTGTATAAAAAGAATCTTTGAAAAAAATTGTTTAGCTAAATACAATTGTACCAAATTTTGAAAAAATCGTTTACAAATTTAAATATGTGTAATCAAATTAAACGATGTAATTGAAAAAATAAAAAAAAATAAATCACTTAGATTTGGTCAAATCTAAGGGATATCGTATACCAAATATATTACGTTTGTTATTTTCCATTGTGGGCCAGTGGGTTTTCCTATTAAATTTATAAAAAGAAATTTGCTAGGTTATTTTTTCAAACTCACGTACATGAAATATCATGTTTTAAAATCATAACTTTAGTGGATGTGTTTTGGTTTTTGTTTTTTTTTTTTTAATGTTAACTTAAAATCAGTTTTTTTTAAAAAAAAAATCAATTCTATTCTAAATTATTATATTTATGAATATGCATATAAATAATTTTTAATATTTAGTATATCATTTTTGAAAAATTAATTGTTTAAACTTTTTAGGAAAATTGTCAAAATAGACCAATTTGACAAAATATTTACACATAATAGAAAAATGAAGTGTAATGAGTTTTATCTTTTAGTGGTTATTTTCATACCGTGTAAATAGTTTGTTAATTTTTTTCTATTTTTAAAAAGACTGTCATTTTAAATGTTTTGGTTTTATTTTATAAAAAATTTAATAATATTTCAAATAAATTATTTGTTTATATATTTGGAATTTGTATAACTTTGTTATAAATATTATTAAATTTAAATATTTGTCCATGAAATTTCGTGTTTGTGCATGTGCGTGCGTGTACGTGTGTGTGCGTACGTGCGTGTGTGATTTAGATTCTACATATGACGTTTATATGTTAGTTGTTAGATTCGTTTGGCAATATTATGACTTTCATATAAACTTGTACCCTTAAATTAAATTCTATGAATTCACGCACCGGTGAGTTGTGCTCGCTTTGGCACAAATGGTTACATTTCTACAAATAATAGGCAGATCTAATGACCCTACCATTATCAGTTGATCTACATGAGGCGAGTCGATATTCTAGGGTGGAGTGTTACAAAAATGTAATGGACAATTTGCCTAATTTTTCTAAGAATGATCAAGACTTATAAAAGATCATTAGTCTTCTCATATGTTTTCATATTGGTGAGTGACATTATTTTTATAGGGTCATTAGAAATATTGGTTTTAAATAAGGTATCTCATTAAAATGCAATACTGAGCCACTTTTGCACAACATTGACTTGAGAACTACAGACTGGTCGGACAAGTTCGCACATTTAGTAGTGCGATGACAATCTCGTAGAAGATTCATTGCGATGGGAGCTTTGATTATTCAACTATTTTTTTTTTTACAATTCACAGAGATTGAACAACATTAGACTTTGTGATGTTGTAGATAATCCATCATTAATATATGCAATAATATAATGAGAGATACATGGAGGAGATACATTATCACGTATAATATAATGTACCTATTATACCTTCACGATCAATTCATAAGGTACATGTTTGAGTGGAAAAACCTAAACTTGATAAGGTTTACAATGTTGGAGTAATTCGCCAAGAAGAAGTAGTATGTTGAGAAGCCTTAACACCTAGACTGAATGCCTAGGCAATCCACATGCTAATTTGTCTTGTATTTTGCCTAGTGGTATTAGTATTTCGCCTTTGTCTAGACAAAATACTTAGACTAACAACTTGTTGTCTCGCCTTATGTAATGATCAGAATGCCTAAAGATTAGCTCGCAGGGACTTGTCACGTACTAATCAGTTCGCCTAATGATCAGCTTGCTGGTCAAAATGCTTACTACAAAACAATAACAAAGTTAGGAAAGAAAGACAGAGTCACATATCTCGCTTTCTTTAAGACGTTTTGCGGCTCTGCTCCTTTGTGCAAACAGTTTTGTATAGTCTTGTCGTCCCAAGGATAAAATAATCGTGCTCTTTAATCAGAATTAAACAGAAAATGATTGGAGTACCAACACTCAAATGGACACTGATTTGCTTGGAAATCTCATAGAAAGAAAGTTTAAAAAAGAGTTTTTATCGTTTTTCTCACACATCCAAAATGAAGAATGACATGTGTTTATAAAGTGATGGGAATAAAGAGAGACGTTGGTAATTAACTAGGGTTTTTAATTATGTAAACGTTTGCAATTAAGGGAAGATAACGTTGGAAATTAAATATAAAACGATATTAAAACGTTTGATTCTTTTATGACAGGAAATGATCATAAAGATTTTGTATTAAATAAACGGATATAATATCATTATTACATTTCATCTCGCCTAACCATTTCACCTAGGATGGTGGCATGTGCGTGAAGATTACAACAAATCTTGTAGCCATCTCACCTAGGATATCTTTTTTAAAACTGATATGTCTTCTTTTCAAACTTACATTTGGATGAATATTTTGTAATAATGACATCTTCAAAAAATTCATCAACATACCATAATGTTGAAAAAGTGCCTCTTATGACACAGGTGTAGAGCCAGACTGGTTATGGTAGTCCGATAATAATGATGTCATTATTTGGCATATGATATTATGATTCTGTGGTCAGTACAAGATATTATGATAGGGGTCGGTTTATCATCATCATACATGAATGTCAGTCCATCAACTTCATACATGCATGGACACAAACGTAGTCGTGGAAAACATGATGAATTTCTATACTATGAAGCACTTGCAAAGTCTTCAAATCCACAAGAGTACCAACAAAGACCAGAGAATCAAGATGAGTCAGAGCAACACAAAGTTCACAAAGTCGATGACAATGACCAATTCGAAATAGACGATGTTCAGTTATCGAACACATACATTTTCGTTCATTTTTAAATGAATGTAAAACATCGATATATACCTTTTAATTGACATTTAATTTTTCAGTTACGAATCATTATTAAAAAAATGGTTCATCATATATTTTTTTAATTATTAAAAAGTTTAATTATAAAATTTTATAATATTAGTGATAAATAAATGAAAAGATAATACATAATAGATCGAATAATTGAAAATTTAAATATGAATTGGTTTAAAGTAATTGTTTAGCTAAATTAATTAAAAACTTAGAAAAGTAAAAAAATAAAAATAAAAAAGATAGAGGTCAAGTTTTGAACCCAAGACTATGTTTGTTAAGAAAAAAACAGAATGTCGGGTTTTGAACCCAAGGCCATTATTAAAAAAACAAAACTACCTAGGAGATCAAGTTTAAACTTTGGAGAGAGAAAAACAAAACTACCTTAAATCTCTAGATACTTTTAAATCAACACTATCTCTCTAGTAACTTTTAGAACCTATGATATTTATAAAAAGAAAAAAAAATCTAGTTACACAGTCCACAATTAATGGTGCATTTGGATTATCTATGAAAAAAGTATTTATCAAGAATACATTTTCTTTTAAACATTTTTCTGGAAATGAGTTTAAAATATTAACACTTAAGGGCTGTTTAGGAGAAGATAAACACAGTGGGTTGGGTTATCTTAACCCTAACCCCTATTTGGACGTAGGATTATGGAAACTCTAGTTTTAGGGTTTCCATTTAGGGTTTCCATAATACCCATATTACCCCTCAAATCCCTCCATTCTCTCATCTGCCCACTTGCCGATTTCTCTCCCTCATCATCTCCTTCAACCCGTATTCATCTTTCCTTTGATCCCTCTTTTCCTTCCATATGATTTTTCTTCTTTCTTCTTCTCCCTCTACTCTTCTATTATCGATTTGTCGTCCTTCTGTGTGAGAAGTTTCGCCGTTTCGTTTTTGCAATCGAAAAATCAATTCCCTTCCATCGAAAACCCCCTTCGCTTCTCTTCGGAATCCATCTATATATCTTTCTAAACCGTCTCTCTCACATTCTGAAACTCGAACTCGTTTTGTTGAAGGCTTCACTCCAACGTCGTTGCCTCCAAAACGTTTTGGTTTTCGATTTGTGGGTTTCATTGAACAACTGAGATTATTCCTTGCCTCTGAAACCTTCCCTTTCGTGTTCGATGTGTGTATTCCGTAACATGCAAGATCGTTGTTGCCCCTTTGAATTCTCCTTACTGCTCGACGATTTGTTTTGTCACTCGCTGTTCCCCTTGCTGATTGGTGTTTCCCTTCATTGATTTGGGACAAGTTCTACCACACCATTTTGTGCCAATCGTTGAGGCTCGAGCATAGTAGGGAGGTAACTCTTGGTTAGATTTTTTTTGCAAAGCCAATGATGAGTTCTAAGTTGGGACTGATTTCTAAATTTTTTTTTTTTTTTTGCATATTTAAATATGTTTGCATTTTTTCTTATGTTTAATACATGTTTAGCTCTGTTGTTATTTCTTTCGGTTCCTCTGAAGCTTTTTTGTGTTTGTATGTTGCTACATTTACTTAATTATATAGAGATTGTCTTGATTTGTTTTCGATACTTGTATGTTAAATTATTGGCTTCAATGTTTGTTCTTTTGGCTATATGAGGACTTTATCTATTGGACATTAGTCTGTGAATTAGGAATTTGTGTTGCCCTCTTCTTGTAATTTTCCTTCACTTTGATTTAATACTTTATATCATGTTTTGTTGACTGATTCCTCTAATGGGAAAAAAATTTGGCCACCTAGAATCTGTTCTTTGCATATTGTTTTGTCTCTTCATGACAATCTTTCTTTATGTATTAAATAGGGTAGCTTCCAATAGTTAGGGTTTCACTGTGATTTTTTGTGTGTGGTCATTAAAGGCATCATAACTTCCCCCATCCCCTCTATATATACATCTTTCATCTTTTGCCATATTACTTGCATTTAGGACTTCATTATTGGTTGCCTTCTCCTGTCTTTTGCTATTTTCTCTTTGGTAGGTCACTTTTTGTTTCCATATTTTGATCATTCTCCATCCCTTTCTGCCTTCTTTTGTATGTATAATCCATGTTGTCATTGATGTCATTCATGTATGTTGCACTCTTTTACTTCACTCTCAACCACTTAACAAAAAATGTTTTATCTAGTCTCCTTATATGCTTTTACTTCCTTTGTTGAGTTTGTTGGTTGTTTTTGTGTCCTCTATACCTTGTTCTTCGTTCGTTCATTTTGTTGTTTCTATATTATTAGGATCTTCCATCCCTTTCTGCCTTCTTTTGTATCTATGTTTCATGTTATTATTAGTGTCACTTACTTATGTTGCAATCTTTTAATTGATGTTTCAAGCACTAGAAAATAGGTTTTTAATGTCGTTATATGCTTTTACTTCTATCGTTTGAGTTTGTTGGCTGTTTGCATGTCCTTTGTACCTTATTCTTTGTTTCTTCATTTTGTTCTTTGTATATTATTAGCATCCTCTATCCCGTTCTGCCTTGTTTTGTATCTAAGCTCCATCTTATTATTTGTGTTTGTTTCTTTTTTTTTTTCTTTTAATTAATGTTTTCACTACTATGAAATTCAGTTCAAATTCTTGAACGAATTTCTTTACTCTAAGGCTACTTATATATATATATTTTAAAAAAACCTGTTTACATTTTCATGCTTATTATTAACGTCTTACGTTTTTAATCTTAATTTCAGGTCGATTCCTCGATGTACAAGGTATGTATTCATTATCTTTCTTTTATTTTTTTTAATAACTCCACTCATTTACAATACTTCGTGCGCACGTCCCTTTGTCGTTTCCTAATCTTGTTTTTCTTATGCAGGACGTCGACCTTCATAATACCCTTGTAAGAGGTACAACGGATTAGCCGTTTGTAGTCCATTTTTTTGGTTTATTGTCATTTTGTTTCTTTTATCGTTACGAATGTGTAATTTAATTTCAATTGTTCCCAACAAATTTTGGGTTTTGTAATTTGGCATTTTTGGGTTTTGTATTGACGTTACATTTCACATTATGTAGAATAATTGTCATATGCTTTCATTCTATGCACTTTATAATTTGAAAATCTTTTCAATTTATTCCATGCACGTTCAATAGATTTTTTTGCAAAAGTACTACCCCAATACTTTGCATTTCACTACTACAACCCACAGTAGTCTAACAAAATATTGAACGATAATTTTTTCCCATAATTCACTACTATCTTTGACATTAACAAGCACGGCCGTCAAACGTGAAGTCAATAAATTGAAACGCAATAAAAAGTAGAAATTTACATTCTCATTACTATGTCAATTTACAAAAGTGAAATGATTCCCCCAATATGTTAAAAAAATGAAACTAAGAAAATTTCAAACCTACTATAGCTCCAGTATTAACATATATTTAGTTTTTGAAAAATTTTTCACAATAGGAAACATAGGTTTAAAACTATTTTAACGTTTTCTAATTTAACCACCAATGTGTTTTAAAACAATTTTTTAGTGGAATTTACGTATGAGCGATGTCAGAGAAATGTTTTACTTTGTTTGTAGTACTACTTATTTGAAATTAGGATTTTTGGCAATACTTGTATATATTTTTCTAAGTACACACATCCATCACAACTGTAACTACTCAGTAAAAGTAGAAACTTTAAAAAAGTTGTACATAATTTTCTTCCCATCTAGTTTCATCACAAGTGTTACCAATTTTCAAATTAGACTTTTTACAACATCTATATCAATATTGTTTCTTTGCAATCCACATTCATCCCAAGTCGTCCCATGTTTGAAATTTGAATTTTTTCAAGAGTGGTAGCTATGTTTCATATTCGAACTTGATGTTTACTTGTTTGTTTTTACCATTCTAATAACACGCGTACTTAATCATGGTTAGGATAGTTGTTACCTTCAAATGGATCCACAAAACCTTGCTGCAATCCTAATTGTGTTCACAGTTTCCCAACTTCAGTTACTACTAACGTTGGAGGCACTCATGAACGATAATAAGCGGCTGACACATACACCTTACGATACTAGACATAGAATTAGGTAGCTTACACTACAAGAAATTAAGGTTCTCCCAATGCATACAAAGGCGTCGGAAGAACAAAAGTTAGGAAATAAGCTTTATCCCGACGTCACTTTTCACACGTCGGGTAAATGACCTTTTCCTGACGCCATGAAAGAGACAAGAAAGTCCAACCTAGTATGTCGCCAAAGTACTCTAATGGATAGTCAAACATTTTCTATTCTATGTCATTTACTACGGACTGTTCCTGGCCTTTCGTCGACAAAGATTGTCGATGTTGAGGAAATAGTTTTAATGTTCTTGCACGTCCTTGCCCATTACGTGAAGAACTAAGTTCTACAGAAGGAAATTGTTTCGTCTGGTGAGACTATTTCCCGACATTTCAACCTCGTCTTGCTGGCTGTGATACGACTACACGACGAGTTGCTAAAGAAACTGCAGCCAGTAACCAATACCTATAACAATCCACGATGGAAGTGCTTCGAGGTGCGCATAGTCGAAATCATCTGTATGCCACGTATCACTACATCCCAATAATTAATGGCGAATTGTTTAACTCTGCAAAATTGCCTTGGGGCATTGAACGGGACGTATATGAAGGTGAACGTGTCGCAAATTGATCGCCCTAGGTACAGAACGCATAAGGGCAATATTGCCACTAATGTGCTCGGAATGTGCGACACAAAAGGCGATTTCATATTCGTTCTGGCCGGATGGAAAGGATCCACAGCAAATTTGTGCATCTCTGGGATGCGCTTGCACGACCAAATGGACAGCATGTTCCCAAGGGTATTTACAATTTCTACTCCTCCCATGACGTTTAAAAATTTCTACATCACTGTGTATAACCCGTTGTGTTACATAACAAGGTTTTACTATCTATACAACGTGGGGTATCCAAACATTGAGGGATTTCTCGCTCCTTACAGAGGGCAGAGGTACCACTTGCAAGAATGGTGTGGCACCAGAAATGCACCAACCACCACATGGAATGTCATTGAATGCGCATTTGGTCTTTTAAAGGGTCGCTGGACAATCCTTCGTGGAAAGTCATACTACCTCGTCCAAGTGCAATGTCGGACCATTCTAGCATGTTTCCTATTGCATAATTTGATAAACAGGGAGATGATGAATGTCGATAACTTAAAGGACATCAATAAGGGAGACTCGGCATACGCGACGACCACTGCATGTGACGACATTCACTACATTGAGACCTCAAACGAATGAACTCAATGTCGGGATGAATTAGTCGTGGCGATATTCAATAAATGGCAGTTGCATAACAAATAGCTCCCAACATTTGAAATTAGAAGCTACTGTGTTTGTGCAATTTTACTAGTGCTACTGTGTTATTGAATGTTGAATGTATGCATGTATGATTTACATTAATGAAAATATATACATTCCCATGATATACGTTGAAGTTGTTTCATTTTCATGTTTATTTACTGTTACCATTCGACATTACTTACATATGAATGTCTTTGTTGTCATCTTCATTGTCAATATGGCAAGTTCGTCGTGTACCCCTAAGCATGTGTGGACAAAGGAGGAGGAGGCCACACTAGTAGAGTGTTTGGTGGAGTTCTATCCAGGAGTGGATGAAAGTCGGAAAATAGTACGTTCCGACCAAGTTATCTGGCCCAACTTGTCCAAATGATGGCTGCAAAGTTGCATGGATGTCTTGTCCAAGCCACTATTGTTATGGACTATCGAATAAAGACATTGAAATGGACCTTTCAGGAAATCACAGAAATTTGGCCCATCATGCAGTGGGTTCAGATGTAATGATGAGGCGAAGTGCATAATTGCTGAGAAGTACCTGTTCAATAACCAGGTCAGGGTAAGGAAAATTTTTTAAAATGGAACAATACTTTAAAACTTTACTTCGATCGTTTAGATAATTCAAGTTTTTATTGACCATGTTTTTATGCAGACACACCTTGCAGTGAAGGGCCTCCTGAACAAAGTGTTTCCCTATTACGATGAATTGGCCTATGTGTTCGAGAGGGATTGGGCGACGGGTTGAGGTGCAGAGACTTTGCTGACGTCGAGTCTAATGATCCTAGCAGGTACGGAGGATTTCAAATGCCTAATGGAATCGATATGGAGATCCCCGCAATGTACAACCAGGGGTTTTGCATGTCCAAGTATTCACACGAGATTTCTAGAGAAATTTGGTTCGTGGAGTTGAACTTGTTTTGATGTTGTATTTACGTTGATTTAATGCGATGTGGTTCAATTTTCATAATTTGATCCTTTGATTCTCTCTCGACTGGACGCTTACGCTTGATTTGAGGAAACGGAGCACATGATGTTCTTAAAGTTGGAGTCTTGGAAGAAAGCTTGTATCTTCAAAAGAGCTTATATCTTCAAGAGAGCTTCAATCTTCGATGACGGTCGACTTCAGGAGTTAAGTCTTCTAGGCCTTCAGGAAAAATTCTCTCCAGGCCTTCTGGAGTAAAAAATTTCTCACCCCACACCTGAAGAGAACTCCTCTATTTATAGAGTTTCCTGGTGGGCTTTTATGGACTTGGGCTTGGTTTGGTCCATGGACCATACTCATGGACTCAATCACATAGATTTGGATCATATTTAATTTTGGGCTAAATTAAACTTATTTTTTGGCTCAATTGAATTTTAGCCCAAGTAAATAATATTTAATTGAACCAAAATAATTAATTTGATCCAATTGTCATAATAAAGACATGTGACATCATCAAAATTGTCCAATTTGTCTTTAAATTTAATTTGGGACACATGTTAATTTTTAGTTAATCCCAAATACAATTATTTTAGTAAATGATGTGCAATTTGTAATTGATTCCAAAATTTCTTATTCAACACTAGGATTTTAAACGTGTTGCTGGCGGATCCTTTTTTGCATTTTGGACAACAGGTGTGGTTTCCTTGAGATGATTGACTAGGAGAAGATGGACTTCTGCACAGTCCTCCTACGAGTCTTCTACTTCCACCATCTTACTTTATGTTTTCTTACTTCGCTCCTTATATGATTTGTACTGTTCTTGGTAATTCTATTTGATTAAATTGTTTTAGTATTTACTCTATTCGTTGGTATTAATGCAAGTTTTAGTATCGCAATTCGCATTAACGGGTGTTAGTTGAACATATTTAAATTTGTTCGGTGTATGTAACATTTGCAAAAAAAAAAAAAAAAAAAAAGTGTTTAGGTGCCATGTAATTAGTAATTTAAGTATGTTAAATATGGATGCCTACGTTAGAGCGAGTAAGCCAAACTATTAAAAAAAATGCTAACGCGTTCGAAATTTAAAAACATGCAATAAGTGTTTTTTACATTTACAAAATGACTTCGAAAAATATATTACAAACATGTATAAAAATTATTGGCAAATTGGTGAAATATAATTACTAATTAATCAAATTAAATATGGACATTGATGTTAGAGAAATTAAGGCAAACTATTACACAAAATGTTGGACGATTTCAAAATTAAAAAATATGCAATAGTTTGTTTTTACATTTACAAAATGAATTAGAAATAAAAATATAAAAAAAATTGAAAAATAAAAAAAATATCACAACTCTCCTTACGTAAACCCTTCTTCCAAACATTTGTTATCACAATCCTATCATAATCCTACCTACATAACCCTCCCTCCAAACACATCTTATCACAACACTATTATAACACTATTTACATAACCCTTCCCTCAAACACATCATTCATAACCCTTTTTACATAGCTCTTTCCATAAACACCTCTATCATAAAACTACCTTTTTAAACCTTTACCCCAAACACATATTATAATAAAACTATGTTTATCATAACACTAGTTTTATCGTAATCCTAACCCTTCCATAACCAAACTATTCCCTTAAATGGCCCCTTACATGTTTGGTTAGATCTTTTTATAAGCGTTTATGTTCATAATTTTGTTTGGTTTGTCATATACCAAAAATGTTTATTCTTAAATCAAATTACTATAAAAACCTACTAAACACTATGACCTAATTTCATGAAGAAATACATATATTTTAATTCTTTTAGAAAGAAATATATTTTGAAAGAATTTTCTACATGTATATATATAATAAAAAAGATAGGGAGACATGGTGTGGAGAACCGGGGTATTTTTGCCAATCCAAATCCAAAGTTGTAGTCTTGATCCTTTTTGTTGGAGAAAATAATTTTGATCGAATTTGATTGTGTAGCAAATTGTAGTTGGAATATTTGATTGAATCCACCAAAAGTTGTGTTTCCCGTCCATGTGATAATTTATTTTATGATAAAAGCAGGTTTTGATTGATTTCTTTAAAATGAATTATTTTGTAAATTAATTTTAAAAAAATACATTTTATGAACTTGCCAAACATTGCAATTTTTTCAAAATAACTTCTTTGCAAATTTAAACATTTCACAATAGGAACCAAACACACCATAAACCTAATTGAAAAATATAACTTTTGAATCAATACTTCATAATTTGTTTAATTTTAATTTCTTCACTTTAATGTCCATTTTTTTAAGAGTTTAAATATCCATTTTTTTTCTTATTACTATTATTATTTCTTCGCTTTTTTCTTGTAGATTATAAATCTAGTCTCTCAATATTAATTTTTTTTTTTACTACAATAACATGCAATAACATACAATAACTCTAAGATTTATTTAAAATGTAAAAACTAAAACTCGACCTTTAGCTTGATTTTTCAAATTTTATTTTTTAAACAATAGATATAAACTCCTTTAATATATATACTTTTTACAGTGTTTTAAAAATTTAAATAAAATTTTGAAAACTAAAAGAAATAATTTTCAAAAGCGTATTCTTTAAAAAAAAATTGGTCAAGAATTCAACTTTGATAAAAAAAAATTAAATAAACTGTCTAATTTTTAAAAACTAAAAACAAAATAATTACAGATCGAAATCTTAAAATACAGACTAAAATGGAACTAAGCTCACAGGAACCTAGAATGATATTGCTGCCTTTTTTTGTCTTTTTGAAACTTAAATATGTCTATTCAAAGAAGTTTCTAATAATTCATTACAGTTAACTTCTTTCATATATTGCCTACATGACATGATAGGGTTCGGTCAAAAACGTTTAATAAACATAATTAATAACAAACACGAAATTGAAAAATAAACACAAGTTAATAGCATTGTGTACTAAATTTGAATACATGCTAGCAAGTATAGATAACTTTACTGTGTCTTCGTAATTAACTAACAAAAGATGAAATTAACTCCTCAGATTAAGCTATAATGACCATGTGAGGATGTAACATCTTATGAGCTTCTTTAGTAACTAAATATGGTTTCATCAAAACGAGTGTCCAACAAAAATAATAAAAATAGTTAAATGTGTATGCAAGCTAACCGACACAAAAAAGGAGTAAATTAATTTCATTCACAAACCTGTTTTTGGGATTTAAATATAACAAAACAAAAGTTGAATGGGGAATGCTAGGATCCTACTCGTAAAACCCAGGGCAAACCTTAAGCATTAGTGATTATATCCCCAGGATCGAGAGTTAATTAGCAAATACCTAAACATAATCCAACTGAAAACATATTACCTTACAAATAAATTTGTACAAAGTATTGGCATTTATTAGTATCAAATAATGTTATTGAATCATTCAATTATGAGCATCATATCCTGTTTTATACACATAATATATAAAGATTAAAAAGACATACCCTATTGCTTAATCGGCACATAGCTCAAAAGATAAATGTACAAACTAACATCTTAAACATCCCCCACTCACAATTGTAAGTGTTGAACTAAAAAAAAAAAAAAATGATCCAATGGCTCTTGGTACAAAACAAAATCCCCACACCCCACACCCCAAACCCTTCCATGCAAAATCAAAACAATTCATCTACGTGATATAAAGATACATATTTTGAGAGTTAGAGACGTGGAGGAAAAAATGTCTCATCAAATGACACGTACTTTCATTTCTCCTTAACTTCCTGCGAATGTAGAATAGCATTTTCACTCAAACTAATATCAATGACAAGAATATTTTGGTTAACAGATCAGTTCCATTATTTCTTTTTTCCCTTCCTTTATGAGAATAACATGTGTCATGTTTGTGTACAACCCAAAACTCTTGGCTATGTCTAGTGTTTTAAAAGTCCTCCCGCAGCGCACACCTAGGCTCAAGGCTTAGATCTGGTGGCTCCTTTATTTTATTAACTAAAATGATTAAATTTAGTAAGCTTAAAAGCAAAACTTCTGGGGTTTAGGGTTTTTTTTTCTTCATATTTCTACTTCAACTATGCTACCTATTGTACGAGTAGTACTTTTATATACCATGCACCTCACAAAATAAAGTCTTTTTGCACCGGTGCAATATTGTGCGGCTATGTTTGGGAATAACCCAGAAGCATTTCTAACTCAAAATCATCATATTATGAATTAAACTATAACAACTTTAAAATAAATAAATAAATATACATATACGTACTTATGTATATGGATATGTATGTATAAGTTTCTAAAAACACTTCCAGAGTGTTTTGACCTAGGTGATTCTTAACGATGTCTTTGTACGAGATAAAAAGTGGTCTAGAATTAAACATAAAAAGTAATTTTTCGTAGACCACTTTTAGCCTAAAGTGTCTATAATTGAAGAATTTTTCAAGCAAGAAGTATATTGGAAGCACCCCCTTCCCCAAGAAACTTGCCTAATGTATATTTCCGCAAGAAAAATGACAGTTTGGAAACGTAAGAACTAGACTATACAAAAAGATCAAGAGATGATTTCAAGTCCTACAGAAACCATACCAAGAAGAGCAAGTCTGCCTTCTAATGATAGTGGCACTCTGTGTCAAGTCAGAAAAAAGTTAATATCCCAACTGTACTAAAAGAAACAAAACCATATTCATGGATACTACAAGAGATGGGAAGATGGTCGATGCCATTTCATGTCATATCCCACCATAGCAAGCAGCTGATCCAAAAAGTATGCGATGATAGACAATTCCAAAACTACTGGGGATAGTAAGATGGATGGAAATGGGGTGGCAAACCCACACCATACCCAGGTGGTGCATATGGCTCTGATTGGTATGTGTGAGAATTAGCAGTGGTTGCATTTCCAGGAAAACCCATGGGGCCTCCAGCCAAACCATAATACTCAGCTGATGAGCCATGATAAGAGGCAACAGCTGGAGTGGAGCCTGCCACTGCTATACCATAGGCCATAGCCGATGAGCTCTCAAATGGAGCAGGGTGTTCCGGCAGTAAACCTGCTGGCTGTAGATGAGATTGTGCATATGAAACAGGATAATTTGGTAACAAACCTGCTGGCTGTAGAAGAGATTGTTGATAAGAGGCACCAAGTTCAGCTACCAAACCTGCAGAAGGTAGGCGTGTTTGTTGATATGGGGGATAATTTGGATTTCCAACACCGACGATGTTTGGAACTGCTGCAGAGACAACTGGAGCAGCCATGCGTGGGCGATTAATTGGAACCAGTTGTGACATTTGTTTCTTCAGCTGCAATTTCTGTTTCTTAAACTTTTGTTTTGCTTGCTGATGTTGTTGCGACTGTTTTTGTCTGGCCATAACAGGAGAAGCTCCTGCAGGACGCTTCCTGTTGGCCTGTTGTTTTTCCAGCTGCTCAATTCGCTTTTCAAGGTTCACTCGCGGATAATCAGAATCAAGCTTGTATTCTTCAATCAATCTGATCACAGATTTTAATGCACCCACTTCTTTAGCGGTAGCCTCATTCTGCTCAAGAATATTTACAGTAATTGAAGTATCGAAACAATTATTTTCTATCAAATCTGAAAGTAAATGAAGTAGCAAATACGGTTGGATTGGATGTAAATACCAGTGCCCTGAGAGAATTTTTTCCTTCCTTGCTTACTGCTTTGGCTGCCTTCTTGGACTCCTTCACATAATCTTTTAAGATGGGAACAGGCGAAAATTTTTCAGTCAACTCAAACTCGAAGATAAATTTGACAGCTAAAAGTTGCTTCCCCTTGTCTAACAGTTTCTGGACAAGATCTGTGAAAAACCACAAATAATATGGCAGTTTCAGTATAGTGCAAGTGCAAGCGATTATTACACTACTTCAACGAATGTGCAAGCTTGCAAGTATCTAAATATTCAGAAAGCCCTCTACTTCTTAAGTTCTCATGTCCTCTACTTCCTAAGTTCTCGTGGCATATAAATAGTTGTCCCGTATTTACCTTCGGATGGCAACTTCATGAGTGTTGTGATCAATATATACTCTTAGCGAAAATCATGTTGGTCGTATATAACTCCATGTTAAACCTTCAAGACTTACACACTTATCTTACTTGCATTAGAAATCCAAAGAAATAATCATAAGATCCTAATATCTATGGAACTATGATTTCGACCACCAAATTTTGGTTTTTGAACTTCTTTTTCAGCCTACATAAGGATTGAACAGCGCATCATGAATCTCCAAACTATATTAGGACTTGGTATAAACTAACTTCAAAATGTACATTCTTTCTATGTTTCTCCAGAAGTTCTTCCGCATTGGCATGATATTTTCCAAAACTAAAATACACATGAATTTACGTTAAGGGAATGATAAATTAAAATAACGATTGTTCAGCTTCTCACTATAAACAATGTTTAAGAAAAATGTACCTACCACCCACTTTATCACCCAAGCCAACGACTTTGCACAACTTTGTAGCTTGTCGATACCGAGCTATGATAGTGAAATAATCAACAAGCTCGTCCACGTTGAATTCCGACGTCAATTTATAAGCTGCAACCAAATGCAAAAACCCTAACGCATCCAATGGATCTTTCCCATCTTTGCTAACGCTTTGTTTCCATTCCAATGCCAACGTCTTCGCCCTTCCCGTTACATGATTGCTGACATTTGGGCAATTATCCATCAAAGTCTCCAACAATAGTATACAGCCTCTCCTCGCATTAGACAATTTCAAGCTATTTTGCTTCGAATTAGAATTGGCATTGAAGAATCCCTCCATTGCATCAAGAACCAGAGCTTCTTGGTCCGGCGCGCACTTAAGAGCAGCCGGAAGCTCATTCCTGACCGGTTCACGATCCTTCGGCAAATTACTAACATATTTACTGAGGCCCTTACTGTCCATGGTCTCGCATAGACGCTTCAACTCGGGGCGAGGCGAAACAGAATCGGCAACCCCATCCTGTTCCTTCCGACTCTCCGGTTTCGGGGGTAATGAAGAAGACGGCTCCTTCTGTTCGGGTTGATTTTGAAGGGCCGTGGATTCTAGAGACTCGAGAGCGTGGAATCTGTTGGTGAGAGAGTTTTGGATTGAAGTGAAGTGGGATTCGAGGTCGGACCAGGAGAGAGAGAAGGAAGAGAGGAGATGGGAATGACTTTTAAGGTCTTCGAATGCCTTCTTCAAGTTCTGTGTTTTGGAATCTACGAGTTGAAGTGCATCGGAGATTGCTTTGAGGTCCGCCATTGGCGTAATGGACGAAGAAAATTGAAAAGAGTATATGGAATTAAAATGAAAATTGTATTGGTATTCTTGGAGTTCGTAGAAACCCTAATCCTTAAGAATCGACATGTTCATGGATTGTTGACGAGCAGAAGAGTTAGCTGTTGTCTTCTCGTAGCGTTTTCGGGCTTCCCTCTTCTACGTGTGAGAATTGCCATTAAAGAGTCGTAAGGTTGGATGATGGAGAAGGAAATGAGATTTTTGTAGCCATGGCCATAGGCCAAGAGCTGAACTGAACTTTTCTTTTTTTTTTTTTTATATATATAATTTTTATTTTACGGATGGCCCCCACCAAATGAAAAAGGACCAAATCAAATGAAGGTTTGGTTTTCTACTCATTTCAAAATTAATGTTTTTTCTTTTAAAAGGGTCAAAAATAGGGTTCATTTGAAAAATATCAAAATAATAATAATAATAATAATAATAAGGGAGAAGCACAAACAATAGTGGATAACGAAGTTTGGGATAATATGTGTTTTCTACTTCACAATATCTATTATTATTATTATTTAAAAAATGGAATATGGAAGTACTGATTTAACTATTATTAAAAATAGGTAAAACTTTGTTATTTGTTATAGAAAGGTTGATTTTCATAAATATAACAAAACGCGAAAATACTTTTAACCTAGCTAACAAAATCAAAAATTTCAAGGAGCTGTCAAATTTTTTTAAAATATTCCAAGTTTGCCCTTGTCATTTTAGAATTTCGCACTGACTCCGATTTCTTACTTCTTCCTTCTATTCTTCTTCTGCAATTTTTCTTTTATATTTTTTTGAAATCATGATCATTGTTCTACAATTATTATTATTCTTTTTCATTACACTTCTGTTATTATTGTCTTTATTTTCAATTAATCATCAATCTTGTATTATTTTTTCAAAGTGTTATTTGGTTCAAGATCGTGTACCAAATATAAAAGATTTTGGTACATGATCTTGAATCAAGATCGTTTAGATTTGGTACGCAATCATGTATCATTTCTTACATGATTGCGTATCATGATCGTTAGAAGAAAAATTACACGATCTGGTCGATTAGTCGCGTGTTGACTGAGACATTTTTTGTATTTTTCATTGAGGGCTTATAGGCTTTTTCCATTTTCGAAATTGTTCTATACGATGTAAATATTTTGTCGGTTTATTATATTTTTTAAAACCCCTCTATGTTATATGTAACAAAACACAAAGGGGTCGTTTATCCTCTATGTTAATGTCAAGCCCACGTTTGGCTCACGGTCTAAAACAATGGGATTAAGAGAGGGGGTAAATAGGCGGTTTAATTTTTTTACAAAAAAAAAAAAGAAAAAAACCTTTCTCCTCCTAATTTCTTCTCAATCTTTCATAGTCTCTCTCATCTCTTCTTCTTCGCGCATCAAACCCTAGTCGCTCTTGATCTCCTTGCGTCTTCATCTCTTCTAATTTCTCTTCTGTCTCTTTTTCTTTTTCTCATACAAAGAAGCAAGGTGAGAGAAAATGGACTTTTTTTGTAATTTTTTAATACTTTATTTATTCTATTCTTTTTGTTCCTTCCTTCTTTTTTTTTTTTTTTTGAATCTTTGTTGTCCTTTTTTTTTCAATCCTTTGTTCCATTTTTTTTGTTGAATCTTTGTTTTTCCATTCTTTTTGTTAAATCCTTTATTCCATTTTTTTTTTGTTGAAGCTTTGCTGTTCTATTTTTTTTGTTGAACCTTTGCTGGTTTTTTTTTTTTGAATCTTTGCTTCTTTTTTGTTCAATCCTTTGTTTCATTTTTTTTGTTGAATCTCTGCTAAGGTTTTTTTTTGTGTATTTTTTTCATGCATCTTTATCTTTGTTATAAGATTTTATGGGCGGATCTATGTTTTTTTTTTAAAATTTTTTAATCCTTTGTTTGTTCTAATTATTTTTGTTCTTTCCATTTGTTTTGTTTGTTCGATCTTATATGATTCTTTTGTGTTTCTTTTTTTATCTGCCTTTTTTCCCTTCTTGTTTTGTAAATACAATTTTTGTTTTTTTAATTTTTGGAGATACTATTCTATTTAATTCTTTTTTTTTCTATTACCAGATCTGAAAATTTTTTGGATAGAAATGATATTGCAAATCATGCAGTGGCTTGCCTTATTTTGCAGATGTCAAGAACAAGGATTTATGGAAGTTCCTACGGTATCTACTCCAAGAAAGAGAAGTTGGAGCTTGAAGGTGATCAATACAAGTGTAAGTTATATCTACACTTAGTTTCTCTTTTGGATTTTTTTTTTCATGATGACTAACTTAATTTTGTGATGTTTCTTTTTTGTGTCTACCCTTTGAAAATACATCGCAATTTTAGTTAAGGCACAAAAACGATGCTCCTAACCCATTTTTCACTTACGAATCTAATAATAATGATCTAACATTATATTTCATGTGTGCATTGCATTAACATTATATTGATCTTGAATTTTTAGTTATGTGAAGCTTAGATGTTCATTAACCATTTATTTTAAAACATCAAACTTTAATTTTTTATTCATTTGCAATTGTGGAACATTTTGGTTATCTGTTTGTTTTAAAACATCAAGTTTTGATATTTTGATTACTTTTCTAAATCAAAGTTTATAAATAAGTTTGTGTAGTCTTAGTGTTTGAGTTTTAAAATATTTTGGTACCTTGATTTGTTTATTTGTTAGTTGAGAAATTTAATTTTGACAAAACTGATTTGATAGTGGATAAAACTGATTTGATAGTGTTGACAATTTGATAGTGGATAATAGTTGAGAAAGATTTAAATTTAGAAATCTTTTTTTTTTATTTATATATAGGATAGTTGTATTTGTATTAAAAAAATTTAATGCTTGCTTTTGGGAGTTGAGGCATTTAATTTTTTGAAAATCTTAATTTTATTTTATTTGTATATAATACATAGTAATTATTATTTTTTTCATTTATCAATGGTGGTTGAGTGATTTGAAAGGAAAAATTTATTAGTTCACACTCATTTGTTTTAAATAGAGCATTTCTCCCTCATTTCTAAACACACAACCTCTTTGTTTTGTTTCTAAAATTTACTTTTTTTGAGGTTGAGGTCATAACATGCTCCCATATGTTTGAGTGGTAACTATTTTACATTTATTTTATATAGACTTTGTTTTATATATATATATATTTTTTTTTTCTTATACTATTATTTTTCTTCTTTTTCCATTGTTCATTGATATTTTATTTGGGTATGTATATTTTACTTTGTTAATGTAGATTTTTCTTTTTACTTTGTTAATGTGGTTTTTACTTTGTTTTCCAACTATCAAGAAGTAAGCTGAATTATATTAGTTCCACTTATCTCATCTCATTGACGGTTTTTTTTTTTTTTTGTAGGTTTGTCTTAGCCTTGCCTTGCATAGTCACACCATCACGTAATGTGCTCTTTTCTTTCCTACATTTGTATATGGACTTTTGTGTTTTTTATTTCTTTGTTAGTACATTCATGTTTTGTATATTATGATTGTGTTATATTTGTCAAATTATTTAGTTTAACTTTTAAGAATACTATGAAATTTAATTTGTAATATTATTTTTTCATTTTTAAGTTAATTTATATTGTTCATTTGTTGTGATAAAATATAAGGGTTACACATGTTTTTTTATGAACAAAAAAGTCACTTAAAACAATACCAATAATTCTGATTATTTTATAGAAACAAATGGGATGAGTATTACTTTTTCTTAACCTAAACAAATGATTGATGCGATATTTGCTAGTTATATAAAGATTTATACAAAATTGAATTTTAAAAATGATTGGCTTTAACCTATTTTAAAAAATCAAAAATATATTATAAAATTTAATATTTAATTTTAGAAAACTGATATGTCATAAAAAAAGATTAAAGAAGAAATCAAATTTATTACTGTGATTTTTGTAAATGAAAGGTAAATTAACAACTTATTATTAACTTCTAAAACGTTGATAAATTTGTAACAAAGCAATATGTTAAAACTTTTGTTTGTAAATTATTAAAAAAAGATAATCTACAAAGCAAGTTTTTTTTTTCTTTTTTTTTTAAAGATATCATTGTCTTTTCTAAAATCAAAACTAAATAACAAAAAAAAACTTGTTTTACTTCATAACTAAATTAAGTTACATAAATTGAGAAAACGAAAACAATTTCTTAAAACTTTTGTTTTTAAGAAAATAATCGTAAAATAAGATAATCTAGTATCTTTTAAAGCAATTCTAAATTAAAATTAAGTAAATCTCACAATTTATTTTAAAAGACATCATTGTCCTTATTTTTAAAATCAAAACTAAGTCAAGAAAATTTACAAACTTCATAGCTAAATTATATAGATAATGAGTTACATAATTAAAAAGCAAAAATAATTATTTAAAATTTTTGTTTTTAAGAAAATAAATTGTAAAGATAATGCTAAATTAAAATCAATTAAGACACCATTGGCTTTTCTAAAATTAAAACTAAATCAAGAAAAATTTTAAAATTCATAACGAAATTAGATAGAACAAAGAGTTAATTAATTAAAAAAAAAAGCAAAAGCAATTTTTTAAAACTTTTTTTTCGAAGAAACAATTGTAAAAGAAAATAATCTTGTATTCTTTTTAAAAAGCAATGCTAAATTAAAATCAAGTAAGTCTCACAATTTTGTTTACATAATTAAAAAAAAAACAAAAAAACCTCGTGTACTAGGAACTCAATTGTGTTTGTTTTGTCAGGAACTTATCGTTAATTTAAGTACTAAAATAGCATGGACATAGAACCAAACGAGTTGATTGCAATACTTACTATCATTTTCACAACACAACAACAATGGATGCTAATGTTCAATATGATAATGAGACTTGGAGACAAAAGAATAGAAAACCAATCACCACACCTAAGATACCAAATTAGGCAACTTAACTTTTTTCGTCTAATTCATGAAAGTGATATAGCTTGTCGAGAGAGTACACAGATGGATCGAAGATGTTTTACTATCTTGTGTACTATGTTAAGAACAAGAAAGGGATTAGAAGCCACTCAATATGTGGATGTTGAAGAGATGGTTGCGATTTTTTTGCATATTGTAGCACACGATGTTAAGAATAGGGTAGCTCGACGACATTGTGCAAGGTCTGGTGAAACAGTGTCAAGACACTTCAATGCTGTTCTTAACGCAGTTCTTAGACTCCATGAAATCCTTCTTAAGCAACCTGATCCAGTGACCCATTCATGTTCGCATGAGAAGTGGCGATGGTTTCAGGTATATAATCGGCCCGCCACTACTTTACAGTGGATATGTGCTTCTGTGAATTGACGAATAAAATGTTTTTTGCCCCTTGACAGAATTGTCTAGGTGCATTAGATGGTACACACATCAAAGTGAATGTAAGTATGAGTGATTGTCCAAGGTATAGGTTTAGAAAGGGTGACATTACCACAAATGTACTTGGTGTGTGTTCGTAAAATGATGAGTTCGTATTTGTCATGCCTGAATGGGAAGAGTCTGCATCTGATTCGAGAGTACTTAGAGATGCAGTGTCACGACCTACTGGTCTAAAAGTCCCAAAGGGTAAGATGATGCATTTTCTTCTCCCCACACAGTGGTGTTATACCATATGCTCATTTAATATGGTGTACCCTAATAATTCATTATGGGTACAACATGGGAAGGTTACTACTACTTGTGTGATGCTGGTTATCCAAATGTTGAAGGATTCCTCGCTTCATACTGAGATCAACGTTACCATCTAACCGAATGGCCTGGAGGAAACCCACCAAAATGCCCGAAAGAGCTATTTAACATGAGGCATTCCTCTGCTAGAAACGTTATTGAAAGGGCATTTGGATCATTGAAGGGTCGGTGGGCCATTCTACGAGGGAGATCTTATTACCCCGTTAACATACAATGTAAAATAATAACAGCATGTTGCCTCTTACATAACTTGATACATAGAGAAATGGGTTCAGAGGCAACATTTGAAGAGCCACATCTTGGTGAAGGTGATTCAAGCGAGATGAACATTGAGAATATAAACTTCGTGGAAACAACTAATGTCTGGACTGAATGAAGGGATAATCTTGCAAACCAAATGTTTGAGGATTGGAATAATGTATGACTAATATATGTAGTTTAGTTTCCTATATAATTTTGTTTTATCACATGATCTGTACTTGAACTATATTTTTTTTGTGTAATTGGAGTCAGAAATACATAGGGTTTCCTCTAAATTATGAGAACTAAGTTGTCTATATGTCAATCTATAGATTTTGTATTCATTGACTTTTATAATATTCATGTACTAATTTAGATGGCATCGACAAATTCAAAAGCCACTAAGCATCGGTGGACAACCATTGAGGATGAGGTGTTAGTTGAGTGCTTACTACAACTAGTGGAGGAAGGTGGCTGGAGGGCTGATAATGGAACATTCAAACTGGGATATTTGGTATAAGTACAAAAACTAATGAAAGAAAAAATTCCTGGAAGCAACATACAAGTGACTCCAAATTTAGAGTCGAGAGTAAAAATTTTAAAGAAGCAGTACACTGCCATAGCAGAGATGATGGGGCCAGCTTGTAGTGGGTTTGGCTGAAATGAGGGACAAAAGTGCATTGAGGCAGAGAAACCCGTGTTCGATGATTGGGTTAAGGTAAGAAGATGAATATAATTCATACTTTCTATAAAAGTAAAATATAATATACTTATATATGTTAACTCCATGTAGGGACACCCCAATGCTCAAGGCCTACTAAATAAACCATTTCCTTACTTCTATGACTTGGAAGTTGTGTTTGGTAGAGATAGGGCTACTGGTGGTAGATGTAAGACACCTGTTGAAATGAGCTCACAGACTGCAAGAGATACTGAGGAAGATGACATGGACATTAATCTTGAAGACTTTGATATTCCAAATCCACATGGACTCGAGCCACCTTCGGGGGAGGACATGCCATCTACTCCAACAAGTATGGCGCATGATGCGGGATCATCTAGGCCAAGTAAGAAAAGACGATCATATTCAGGAGACCTTATGGACACGTTTCGCGCAAGTATGCGAGAAACTTCCAAGGAAATTGGAAAGATTGCTACATGGCAGAGAGAAAAAATGGAAATAGAATCATCCCTACACAAACGATTATATGCTGAATTACAGACTATTCCTGGAATGGACGTGGATGATTGTTTAATTGTAGCCGAGTCTCTATTACCTGATCCCACGATGTTGCACGCATTCCTTGACTACCCAGCAGAATGGAAGTATAGAAAATGCATGCGTATTTTAGGAAGGCAACCATAACCTTAACTAAAGTAACTTTACTTGACTTTCACTTTTGTTTGAGCCTTTGGTTGCTTACTTTTGAAACAAACTAGACCCCTTGCTTAACTATAACTTTTGTAAACCCCATCAAATTAAATGACTTGTTATATTTTGTAGATGGATTGTAATATTCCTAATTAGAGCAACCATGTTAATGCAATTTAGATCAAAATCATTATTATTGAATGTTAAAATTTCTTGTTTTTATATTATTGTCATGAAAAATCAGTAGAGTAAAGAAATTGAATTAGATGTACATAATTTGAAAAAAAAACATTTCAATTTAATAATTGATACATGATAAATTTTAGGATATACAATTCGCAAAAAAAAAAAAAAAAAAAAAAACTAAGCAAGTTAAACCCAAGAATGTAAAACCAACATCCAAACACATGCATAAAAAAAAAATAGATTTAATTTACAAATCCTGCACATACCTAGATTTCCAAATCCTACACTCCAAACACAGTCAATTCTAATTCCCAGGCATCAAAACCCCATCAGATAAGCCCATAGGCATTTAATTCCCAGGCATTTGATTCCGAACCTGCGCACCAAACAGCCCCCAAAATACTTATGTCCACGTAATAAAAATGAAATAAATTTCAGATTTACCCTTGATATTTCGAACGATTTGTCACTTCTCTTTCTTCTTTTTCTTTGCGATTTATTCATATTCTTTTTCTCTCTTTCTTCATCTTCTTTTTCTTTCTTTCAGCTCCTCTTCTAGAATATGAAGATCGTTTTAATATCACTTTGATATGATCTAAACTATCGTTTACCTAGTCAACACAATCAACACGATCATTTAGCATTGTTAACATGATTGTTTAGATTTGAAGCCCTTTTTTCATCATTTAAAAAGACCTACACGATCATGTGGATATTGTTGGAAAATGAACTAGCGCTAGATGCAGCAGAATTAACATAAATTTTTTTTCTCTAACCCATAGAATGTAAACAAACCATGCATAAACAATTAAATCACGAATAAACATATCTCCATGTCGATGTTCCAAAATTGAATTGTCTTGTTCTGATAAGGATGTGGTAGAATTAGTTTTGTTCAGACTCAGCTTGTAGTGTTGTGCATGTCTATATCTAATCCTATATAGTGAGGCATGATCATTGCATGCAAGATGCTTTCTATGTCTCACATCCTCGTCTAATTACTAAGTCCTTATTGAGTACAAGTTTTCCTATTGCTTGCTTAAGTATAAGCAAAACAATAGGTTTCCTGGGTAATCCAGGATCGTACACAAGGAATTGATACCAAATCTTATTTTCAAGGCTTACTCTTCATTCAGGTGGTATAAAATGCTATTTATACAGTATAAAGTAAAGGTGTATGACTAAGTTAAACTATTATCTACACTAGAGAATCTTTGAAAAGGGGAATAAGAGTGATGACGAGATGGATATGTGAACTAACTTGTTGTAAGAAAGAGTGAAGGAAGGTCTCTGCGTTATTAGGTGACTAAGCCATGTTGTAGCCTTGATGCGATAGAGATCAATTAACTAATTTATGAATAAGGCGAGCACCTCTTAATGTCTTAAATGCCACACTTACTCACCTTTCGGGATGCAAATGATAAAGCTTGATTAAGTGAGATCTATTTAAAAGGTTCACTTACAAGACTTATACAACTTCTCTTTTAAGGGTGACAACCTCTCGGCGCCAAAGATTCACACTTGTTCTCCTTTCGGGACACAAGTGATGGAAGTTATCTCGCCAAAGGTGGAGTTTGTCTCTAAACTCCTCGTTGCATGCGTTAGCCATGTCCTTGCTACTTGCTCTCTCTAGTAGTTGGCGATATACACTAGCTAAGTACTGACTATAACTCAACTAACGCAATAAGCTTCTTATCAAGAACTTATCACAAACCTAAACTATAGATAACACGTTGACAAATGAATAGTAAAAAAATGCTGGATTGAAAAGGTACAAATATGCAATGTATTAAAGACTAAAGGCCTTAGACTACTATACAATATGAACACGTACATTACAAAGAAATACCAAATGGAAAGTAAAGAGAATAACTTTAAAAGTTAGGGGAAAGGAAAGATGGATTCTTCTTTACTCTGACTCTAAGCTTTCACTTACAGACTGATCGGAGAAGAACAAGAAATACTTTTACAGACGGTAGAAAGGCTACACAGTTCCGCCACTTTTTAAGGTTTAGGTCCATCCATACAGATATCTGACTTCTCTCAAAGCTGACCACTTTACTTGGTAGGGAAGGAGTCCTTTTATAGGAAACTTTTGGCGAAAAACTTTTATTCTTCTGAGCATGTCAGTGTCGATTGTAGCCTTGTTAAGTTACATCAACTCCAACTACCATTCTTGTCTTTTAGTGAACCTTCCTCGCGTGATGACGTCATTCCTCGCCTAGAAATTGTACTTTCTTGACGAGTTCTTTTCGTGTAGCCTTTGTACGAGTTCCTCTGCGATTCACTAGTTTTTTTTATTCAAATCCTGTGTTTAAACACTAAAAATAGGTGAAACAGGCATGAAACTTATGTAAAGTATATTTTCTAACATTTATGAAATTTCATTATTAGCTATTATACCTAAAAGGCTATAACAACTTATATTTCTACAATTTATTAGGATGATCCTCCAATTTCGTGTCACCAAAATATTGTGAAATCACAAGCGTTCTCTAACAGTAACCACACACGAACTGGAAATTCAAATCCTCGAATTTGGGTTTGCTAGAACCTCATAAAGTGAGAATTTCGACTCTCTCTATTCTCTCTTTTGTGTAGAACGAGTTCTATGTCTTTTCTTGTATATAAAATAAGACCTTAAAGGTCTTATTTACAGGCTTCTTGGAATTTCCTAATAAGCTTAAGGATTCCTAAATAAGCTTCCAATTCTACAATTGCACTTATTAATTATGTCTCCTAATAAGTTTTCAATTCTCCAATTGGACTTATTAATTATGTTTCCTAATGGGATTCCAATTCTCCAATTGGATTTATTAACTGTCCAGCCTAAAGATAAATTCGACCCAGTTCTTTCGTGTGACGTTAGGTTAATTTAATATAGCAATGAACCCATAACTCATTTTATGACCCATAAGTCATAATTGGTCTCTAGTAAAACATTATGGCTACCCATATTAAATGAAGTCGGTGATCCAATATAACCTAATATAACTCTTGCTTTAATCCTTTTATCATGTGATATCCATAATTGAATATAAGGTATGGACAAAGTCACCTTATCTAATTCAATTGCTTTCTCGATCAATAAGCATATTGAAATAATAAATGACATTAATACCCTTATTAATTCATTTATAGTACGACCATGCATTTCCACAGCCATGCTTAATTGAGAGGCTCAGAGATATCTCTCCATAATAAGAGAGATAAATTCCATCTTGATTAATCATTGTCAACTACATAATTCATAATGTATTTGAGTACAACCTTTATAATTATCTGGTTAAAAATAACACTTGATTACATCATAATAGATTAGTTCTTATATTTGACACTATGATAATCTCAGGTCTAAGGATCAAAACAATCAATTATTTGAGATTATTTATAACATATGTCCATGTAATAATTTTAAAAGGGGTCAGTCCAATTCTTATTCTCTAATAAGAAAATATGATTATAATTTATGTCTCTACATATATAATCATCCTATGATTATCAATTATAACTCGTACTAATATTAATTCATTATTGTTCCTACAACAATAATCTATTAAGGACATTTAGAATATAATAACATATTCGTGGATATTACTATACAATAACATGCAATTGAATAATTATAAGAATAATAACTTTTATTAAATAATTAAACAATAAACCAATTATCCATAAAATTATTATAGAACACAACAAAAAACCAACATATATGATTTAAACGATTGCTTACCAAAACTAACACGATCATTTAACATGGTCAACACGTCGTTTAGATTTGAAGTCCTTTTCCCATTGTTTAAAAATAACTATATGATCATGTGGATATGATCTAAATGATCACTTACCATAGTCAACACGATCGTTTAGATTTGAAACCCTTTTCCCATTGTTTTAAAAAAAACTATACGATTGTGTGGATATGATCGAAACGATCACTTAGCATAGTCAACACGATCGTTTAGCGCGATTAACACAATCATTTAGTGCGATTAACACAATCATTTAGATTTGAAGTATTTTTCCATCGTTAAAAGAACTACATGATCATGTTGATACTACATAATAATCGTATATCATTGCCTACACGATCGTATCATGATCGTTTAGAAGAAGAATTACACTCGCGGTTGTGGCTGATTAATCGCGTGTTGACTGTGGCATTTTTTGTATTTTTCATTGTAGGCCTTTGAGTTTTTTCTATTTCCAAAATTGTTCTATATAGTATAAATATTTTACCGGTTTGTTATATTTTTGAAAAAAATCCCAATTAGAAATGAACTAAAAATAAAAATTGTAAGTTTGTAACCGATCCTTATCCTATAATTTAATTTGCAATTTAAAATTTAAATTAGATGAAAATATTTTATTTTGAGAATGCAAATTTAAGTTAGTTAAGTGTATATTTAAAAATATATAAAAATAAAAAAAAAAGATTGAAATAATTGATTTTGCTTCTTATTTGGCATGATTAATACACAAAAATTAAGTTTGGCAAAAGAAAAAGTGTAGGAAAAATTCACGTTTTACATTATTATTTATGGAACAAATATAATTATATTTGGTAAATTGTTTTAGGTAATGAGAGTAAATGTGGTAATTATATATAATTATATATAGTAAATTATTGCATTAAAGTCGTGGACTGGGTATAAACAAGTATTGAAATTATGGACCCGGTGCATGCCACACATGGCAGCATTGATTGTCAGTGAGGACAGACAACTCACTAGAGTCGTGGATCGAGTCCACACTTAACCTATCCACGACTACACTACCCTACTTTTTACAATAGTTTCCCTCATACCATAGTTTCAACATTATTTTTTAAAATAACATTATTTTAAAAAAAATTGAAACTACCCAACTCCAAGAATACGCTCGATGGCCTGACTCATACATTATTGATCTTTTTTCTTCCTCTCAACTCTCGATCTTAGAGGTGTAAACGGTTTAGGTTGAGAGACATTTTAAACCTAATCCATATTTTTGGGTTGGTTGGGTTGTCAAACCCGAATAACCTGAATTAAGTTTTCAACCCAACCTAACTCAACTCATAAAATATGAGTTTTGTTATGTTGTTGGGTCGCATTAATATATTCTTATTTTCATTTCTAATTTAATTGTTTGTAAATGAAAATCATCAAGAATAAATCAAATATGTTTCACATCCAGTTAAGCAAAAAAAAAAAAAAAAAAAAAAAAACTCTGGGAGTCACAAAATTGTTTAACTTTTATTAAATAAATAAATAATAATATATATATATATATGGGTTGGGTTGGGTTGACCTGAATTTTTCAACCCTCCAACCCGAGATCCAACCCAACTTACATTTTAAACTAACCCAACCTAACCCATATAATATGGGTTGGGTAGTCTAGGTTGTCGGGTTACTTGAATTATTCTTACACCCCTACTCGCTCTTGTCTCACACTTTTCAATCTTGCTCCTCATTTCACACCACTATCTTATCTCTCTCTCTCTCTCTTTTTTGGATAATTTATTGTGTTTGTATGAAAAATTCACTATGGAAAAAATCGACCTCTATAAGAAATTTGGGATCTCCCGACATTAGTTTAAGGTGTTGGGAGAACGAATGTCAAAAGATAGGGTATCTCCTGACGCTCCAATTCTGGTATCGGAGGATATGACATCTCTTGACATACAAAACATTAGTTACAAGTTAGCATTAGTTAGCATCGCCCAGTGCCTTTTTGTGTAAGCATCGGGAGATAGGACAAACTCGCGATGGGTATATTTAGGCACACAAGTTACAAGGATATCCCGATGCATATCATAAGGCATCAGTTGAAAAGAAAAACATGTAAAGAATGATGTTGTGTCTCCTGATGCCGTGCATGTACGCGTTAAAAGATATAAGGGAAATTTTGATGCTTTATTGGCGACATTAGGTTTTGTGGGGAACTCCCAATGCCTATCAGGCTACTCGAGGAGTTCCCCTTCGAAAACCCCCCCTAGGTCTATATTTCATAGATCCAAAAAGAAGAAGAAGAAAAATTGAGAGAAGAAGCCAAAGGAGAACACCGTTGCTCGAAAACGCACCACCGTCGCTCGTGCCATCGTGCCATCGACATCTTTGTCGCATCCACCCCTGTCATATGGTGTCACTTCCGCTACCTGTCCTATCTCTTCTAGTATATAATTATTTAGTTAGATTACTAATTTTACCCTAAAATCCATTTCTTCCCTAAAGTCCCCAATTTTCCCTAAAATCCTTTTATTTTGAGAATGTGCTTGATGAACTAATTAAATAGATTATTGATTCTAAAAGTTGTCCTAAAATCCTCCATAGTAATTGTTTCTTTGTTTAGCTTTGATTTGAGAATGTCCCTAATTCTATGATGTTTTGGGCTTGGGAGGTTTTGTTGATTTGAAAAAGGCAAGGCAACAGTGGTAGACAAAGTTCCTAACTTATTTCATCATTAAATATGCATCAAAATGAGATTATTTCTTTTCCTAAGCTTAGTCGTTTGTTTTTTTTTTTTTTAATAGGGAATGAATCATCCAATGAGAAACTTGTGTTGTTAGAAGTTTTAATTTGAAGTGTAGCTTAATTTTAATTTAAAATTTTACAATTAATTATTGATTGAACTTGTTGCAAGCTGAGGTGATTTTTCTTTCACTAGATTTTTTTGGTTATGGGCAAAGGATTTTAGAAACTTGTAGCAAAATATTATCTCAAATATGAGGTACAATCAATTGCACACAACGATTAAGATTGCGGTTAAGATTGATATTTCACATTGTTTAGCAGAGCACCTGTCACACTCCGCCCCAAAAGTCGCTTATTGCAACCCTATAGAGGCGTGCCACCTGGACCTTCTATGCATACCACATCGTGTAGTAAACACCAATTACCTAGTAAATGGAACAACTTCTCTTTTCGTCCTCAATGCAAGGCTTTAAACGCCAAGCTTTCTTAACGCATCAGTGGAAAAACATCAATTGACGAAAGATTCACAAATACTAATTATTTATGGAAGGCATCTGTAACCGATTCCTCCCTTGCCAGGGATTCATAGATACTTCCTTCACAATAACTACTAAAACATAATAGTTAAAGAGATACTTACTTGAATTGGGAAGAATCGTCCACATACATTTATTCGTAACTCATATATAAGCCAAGAGAGATTTAAACATAAAAGAAAAATTTTAGAAATCATGTTGGGAATCTTATTTGTCACTCACTCATATACTATAATCACAATCCCTTCCTTTTCTTCCATTGGATTCCCCTTCTCGCTTAGTGGTTTGGTCATCTGCCATTCAGATTTTCGAATTTTCCTTGTCACTTTCATTAGAAAGTCTAATACTTTTAAAAATTTCCTTTTTTCTTTGTGGCCTATGGCCCTTTTTATAGTGATCTCCCACATCTGAGGATCGTTTCAATACTTACACATGTCTCCTTACCGACTTGTCGCTTCATGCAGCCAATCCAAACTCGACATGTCGACTATTCGTCAATGACGATTTGACTTTTCCCTCAAGATGCACACCTTATCTCTTTGGGAAGCCAAACTCTTAAATCACTTAACCCTCCTATCTTCTCAAGAAGAAGCAGACATTTATTTCCTCTTAGCGAGTAGTCAAGTCCTCTTGACAAGACACTTCCTCGCCTTCTTTCTCAAGCGTAGATACTTCCTTTCCATATTACTATGCTATACACCTAACTTTGGTGTTAATTGCACGCTTCTTCCTCGTCGGCTTATTCTCATCACGTCGCTTGCCTTCTCGCGATGGAACTTAGACTTAAGAATTTATTCTCACATCGCTTTCTTCCCTTTTCCATACTTTCTCGTGAAATGTTCTATACTTCTGTTCACGTGAACCTCCTTTCTTCGAGTCAAGGCCTTATATATATTCCTTGTCATTGGGCCTTTATTGTGTTAGTGGTACGCGATTAGAGCCTCACAGCATTGTGAAATTTTCCTTAAACAATATTTTACTCAAGGAAAATGATCACATTATGATGTAATCTACATTTGCTTAATTTTTTACTTTTACTTGTTGAATCCAACATTCTTTCATGTGCTTGCAAGCTAAAAGGATACTTGGTGCTCAGGAGAATACTCATCAAATTGGTGGAAAGTACTAGCAAGTCAAATAATTTCTAATGGTAGGCGAATAAACTTGCATTTTACATTTTATCTATTTGGGGATTTAGCCAAAAGTACTCATTTTCCTTTCTCATACTCAAGCAGTGTCTTAAATGGGTAAATTAAGTTTTCTTTTGCGTTGAATACATGGATAAACATGATATATATTGGTCACTAAACCAACTTCAACTGTTTTCTTTATGATAAACATGAACAAAATCAGGCTTGTAATGGATAACACACTTTAACCTACAAACTTAGTGTTCTTTAATTTGACATCATATTAGTATAATTTTGTTTTATTTTTTGCCTGGAATTTCATGCCTTCTTTCTTTTTGTATGGACAAAAACCTATTATGGCTTTAGTTCAATAATAAAGAGGTCAATGTGAAACTTATAAGGAAGGAAGTCTAGATATACATCACTTCATTTATCTTTACCATTTGTGTCCTAAAAAGAGATCAAGTGTGGTGTTTAGGTACCGAAAGGTTGCTCGCCTTAAATATAAGATGGTCAAGTGATTTATAACGCATCAAATCATATCTCACATTTAAATCACCTATAATGCAGAGATGTTCCTTCATTCTTCTTAATAAAAGTTAGATCACATTCCATAATCATTCCATTCCATTCCCCTCTACAGATCCTTTATGTAAATAAGTAGATTAATATAGTTTTATGATTAATACTGTATAGAATTTATACCATCTAGTAGAGAAGTAGGCATTATAGCTAAGTTTTGATTGGAATTCTCTATATTCGATCCTGGCTTATCCAGGAAACCTCATGCTTGTTTACACTTGGGCAAGCATGAGGAAAACTTGTTCTAAACGTTAATCATTATATATGCATGCAGCAACACATAGATAGGTTGTGCACCTTTTATCGCATAACTCTAGTCTAGAGACCCATCATTAGTCTTATAAGTAGAGCCTCACATGATATATTTACGATCGAGTTTTGCATGCAAAGAAAAATGAACAAGCACTTACCACACTCAATGCATCTTGGTTTTCGATCGTCAGACCAGTGAAGTCCGTGGCTAAAATAAGACTTAGCCACTTATTTATCTCCCCACCACTATTATTTTCTTCTTATTCTCTACTTGCCATCGAATTTGACTTCTTTTCTTTCAAACTTGTTTCTTCTTCTTAAGCCAAACACCTCTCAACTCGCATGGCTGCCTCAACCATCTTAAAAAAATCTGACCAATCTGCACTCATTGTCATTGGAGCCTGAAATGCTGTCCTCAGACCTTGCCCTCAAAATGCTCACTTATCTTCCTCATCCATTATAAAGGTTATCATATGCTTTGCCAATTTAGTGAACTTCTTTTCATACTCTGTGATAGTCATATGTTACATTAAACTAAAAAATTTCCACCTTTTCGCATCGATAAACAAAAAAGGTAGAACTTCTTCTGAAATCATTTCTTAAATCCTTCCGAAGTAACAACTCTACTCATCTTGTTCTTGTTGCATAAAGAATCCACCAATACTCAGCATTACCTTGCAACAAAAATGATGTCCACGTCACCTTTCTCTCTTTGGGGAAATCTAAACATTTCTCTACCAGACTTAACCATCTCTCTACGTCAACTGGATTTATAGATCCTTAGAAGGTCGTAGCTCATAATGCCTTCAATCTTTCAATACTAAACCGCTTTTCTGAGTCTACTCTAGCAAACAATTGCTTTTCTCTTTCTCTTCTCGCATCCTGATTAATTGAATGATCTGACTCAGAAGCTCGTCCTCTTCCTCTTCCTCTTCGTGGCATAGTGTCTTTAAAAAATTTCCTACAAAGATAACTTAAAATTTAGCTCAACTTTTTCTAAAAAAACAACTTACAAACTTACACTTGTTTCATTCTCAAGGAACATAATGTTCAGATATCAACTTGATATCACACGACATTAAAATTAACTTAGACTTTCTCTCCTATTCCCAAGAAAATTATGCTCATAACTCTTAGATTTCCCAAAATCATGCTCTAATACCACTTCTCATGCCCCATCCCAAAAGTCACTCTACGTGACTTAGTAGGGACGTGCCACCTAGACACTCAACGTGTATCTCCTTGTGAGATAGCATGCTGAACGCCTAGTAAGCGGAATTATTTTGATGACTAAAATCAAACAACTTAACTTTGATAAACACAACACAACGGAATATAACAATCAACTTCTCTTTATTAACTTAACAACAAGTATTTTATAATAAAATGAACAATATGCTCTCTTTATAACAAAGCTTAAAACATAAATATTATACCTTCCATGCCTAGCACAGCTTCTAATGTCTAGCTTGTTTGCCTCATGCATAGTAACTCGCCTTACCTTTCTTTACTTTAGCCTTAACGCCTTGATACCCAAGGAAGGAAAACTTAAACCATAAGTTAAATACCTAGTAAGTGATGCTTTTAGAAATTCTTTTTGGGGAATACAATTCAATTAACAAATTTATATTCATTTTCATAAAGATGCTCTCAACGCCTTAATTCAATAAAACCTATAAATCACACATTAGCTTCTACTTATTCCTTTTCACCAAGAACATGAACCATACCTACAGATAAACTTGAGATTCGTTTCACCAGCATCAAGCCTCATAGACCCAGATTCACTTTACCAGCATCCAATGCTTAGACCTGGGATTCCTTTCACCGGCATCCTTTGAGGAATTTCCCTGGTTTATTTCTTATTGATTAGGTTATCCACTCAACGCCTTTACTCATTATGTGCACACCACATAATAGTTAGCTCGTTGATAGTGTTAACAATTTGATCTTACCTATTTTATCTCATATTAATTAAAGACTGGATCTAGGCAAGTGGTTAAGATCTTCCTTTGAAAATGGTTCACAAGTGGTTAAGATCTTCCCTATATTGGAAACTTCCTAAGAAAGTCAATTGACTGATTTTGACGTGCTTAAAAGTATCAAGGAAAAATACCAATCAAGGTAAGTACCTTGGTGGCTCTCTGTTTTGCAACACATTGTTTTTTATAGAAGAAAACTAATTCTTGAACGGGAATTAAAGTTGAATACGTCATTGATTGATGCTGTCATTGATTGATGCTGCAATTAAGGGGGAGTTTCACTGTACTCCCTAAGTGGTTAAGATTATTTTGATACATCATGATCAAGTTCTGTTTAAACAGTTCTAGAATAGTACTGTAGTAATTGTGTAGAAGTGTTGTTCCTTCTGTCATAACTATGTATTCAACTCTAGCTGTATTTATGACTAATGCAATCTTCTATTTCGGGCAAACTACCCCCCAAATGTAGATGCGTATTCATCGAACTGGGTTACCAAATCTTGATGTGTTGATTGATTTTTTTCATGCTACCATATCTTAAAACTTTATTCACAACTTTGGGAAAAACTGTCACTTATCACTAAAACAGTCCATATTTCAATTGGTATCAGAGCAGGTTAATAATTGACCATCTATGGATGGAATTTGTGAAGGAAACTCAACCACTAGACCATCTCTTTTAAATAAGGGAAACTATGGCTACTGGAAATCACGCATGGAGGCGTTCCTTATGTCACTGGACATGAGGAGTTGGAGAGCCATTATCTCAAGATGGGAGCATCCCACTGAAAAGGATGGAACCAACAAATCTATATGAAAATCTGAGTTAAAATAGACCAGTGAAGAAGATGATACTGTCGTAGGAAGCTCACAAGCACTAAATGCACTGTTCAATGCTGTTGACCAAAATATATTCAAGTTAATCAACACTTGCAAGTCGGCCGAAGCTTCATGGGACATCTTAGAGGTAGCATTCGAAGGGACTTCAAAAGTAAAGATTTCACGCTTGCAGATCCTGACATCACGTTTTGAAGCACTTCAAATGATCGAAGAAGAGACGATTGCTAAGTTTAATGTTCGAGTACTTACATTGCCAACGAATCAGATGCATTAGGAGAAAAGATGTCTGACTCGAAATTGGTCTGAAAAGTTCTTAGGTCTCTACCATCCTGCAACCGAAGAGGCTAATGATCTATAAAAAATGAAGCTAAATGAACTATTTGGGTCATTACGAACCTTCGAACTGCACTTAGGAGAAGGTGCAAACTGAAAGAAACTTGAGACTCAGAAATTAGATGACCTGATTGACCAAGGGAAGAGATTCGGTGATAAAAGAGGTCAGGGTTTTTCAGTTAGAGAGACTACCAGAAACTGAATAAAGACTGTGTTTGTCCGAGAGTCTGACACTCAGAACAGGCAGGCTGTAAATGGAAAGGGTAAACACTCAGATGATGTTGGATCACTAGTGAAATCCCTGAACAAATGAAAACGATGGGTTTGTCACTTCTGTGGAAAAAGTGGTCATATTTGTCCGTATTGTTTCCGATGGAAAAGTCTTTGGTATCATCAACATACCATTAGTTACATAAATAGACGCAAAATTGAATGGCGTCTGAAGACAAGTTCAAAAAATTGCAAAGTAGCTCTTACATCTGTTAATAATCCTAATTCCACTGGCTGGTACTTTGACAGTGGATGTTTCAGACACATGACTTGCAATGCATCATTTTTTTCAAAATTAAGTGAATGGAACGTAGGGTCCGTAGTGTTCGGTGACGGAGGAAAAGGAAAAATTATTGGTAAAGGAACTATTGATCATCCAAGACTGCCCTATCTGCTTGATGTCAGATTAGTGCAGGGACTGTCAGCAAACTTGATAAGCATTAGTCAACTATGTGATCAAGGATATCATGTTAGCTTCAGCAAGGACAGAGCAATGTGATAGATAGCCAAAATAAAGTCTCTCTCAGTGGAACAAGACTGTCAGACAACTGCTATCACTGAGACTCAGAGGTGAACATATGGAACTTGTCAAAATTAGAGGAAGCAAGTCTATGGCACAAGCGTTTGGGGCACATCAGTGGAACATCCATTGCCAAAGCCGTGCAGGCTGAAGCAATTGTGGGCCTTCCTCCTCTTACCTTCGATTCCCAGGAATGTTGCTCGGACTGTCCTACTGGGAAGCAAGTCAAAGTGTCACATAAATCCACAAATCAGTCTTCAACTACACGCACGCTAGAACTTCTCCATATAGACCTTATGGGACCTATGCAAACAGAAAGCTTGGGAGGAAAAAGGTATGCGCTAGTATGCGTAGATGATATCCCTCGCTATACTTGGATAAAGTTTATTCAAGAAAAATTTGAAGCTTTCAAAGCAGTGGGAACTTTATGTTTACAACTTCAAAGAGAAAAGAATACAGGTATTGTCCATATACGTAGTGATCATGGGCGAGAGTTTGAAAACAGTAGTTTTACAAAATTCTTTGAGGATGAAGGAATTTTCCATGAGTTTTCAGCCCTGTTGACACCACAACAGAACAAAGTTGTTGAAAGGAAGAATTGAACGCTACGGGAAATGGCTCGTGTAATGATGCACGTGAAAGATTTACCAGTTTACTTATGGGCTGAAGTTTTAAACACTGCATGTCACATACACAACCAAGTAACTCTTCGCCTAGGGACAGTTTCCACCTCGTAAGAACTATGGAAAGGAAGGAAGCCAAGTGTAAAGTACTTCCATGTTCTTGGAAGCACATTCTTTATATTAAGTGATAGGGATCATCGCAGGAAATGGAACTCAAAATCAGATAGAGGAATATTCCTTGGTTATTCGACCAACAGCCACATCTACAGGGTCTACAATCAGCGCACCAGGACGGTTATGGAATCTATAAATGTTATTATAGATGATCATGGTAACACATTTAAGAGGAGTCTTGATGAGGAAGATGGACTTGTTTGGGTGCTTAATTCACGACATATCATAACTACATGTTCTAAACATTCTGCTCAAATAGAAGAAAACAGTGACTCCCCTTCACATTCAAACGTAGACATTATGGTCACCCCGGTTGAAGAACCATTAATTGCTCACTTTGAAGCCTGTGACAGTGAAGCCTTAACTTCTTAGAAGACTACCAAGTGTTCTATTAAACAACCTGATATTGCTGATACTGCTGGTTCTTCTATACAGAAGTTAGTACCTCCCACACATATAGCCAAAAACCATTCATCTAGTTCAATAATCAGAGATGTTCATAGTGGTATTATCACACGTAAGAAGGAAATGAGAGATTATAACAAGATGGTTGCAAATGTATGTTATATATCCACCGTGGAACCTACCACTGTTGCAGCTGCAGTCACCGGTTAGCACTGGCTCCTAGCTATGCATGAGAAGCTACTACAATTTGAGCGAAATCAGGTATGGGATCATGTGCCAAAACCATCACATGCAAATATTATTGGAACTAAGTGGATATTCAAGAACAAGACTGATGAACAAGGGCGAGTTATTCAAAATAAAGCAAGGAAAGTTGCTCAGGGCTACTCCCAAATTGAAGTCCTAGACTTTGGGGAGACCTTTGCACCAGTAGCTAGATTGGTGGCCGTCCGGTTACTATTGAGCTTTGCATGCTTCCAAAAGTTCAAACTCTTTCAAATGGATGTAAAGAGTGCATTTCTGAATGGATATCTGTCTAAAGAAGTATATGTCACCCAGCCAAAAGGTTTTGTTGATCCTGTGTATAGTGAGCATGTGTACAAACTACGCAAAGCATTGTATAGTTTGAAACAAGCCCCTAGAGCCTGGTATGAGAGACTCTCCACATACCTGCTATAACAAGGATACAAGAGAGGTGGTGCAAATCAAACTATATGTACGTATCAGCAAGACACTGAGTTTCTAATTGTGCAAATCTACGTTGATGACATCATATTTGGTGGTACGTCGTCTACTTATGTAGAAAAATTTGTTAGTAAGATGAAAGGTGAATTTGAAATGAGTATGGTCGGTGAGCTGACTTTCTTTCTAGGATTTCAAATCAAACAAGAAGAAACCGACCTTTTCTTTTCTCAAGCAAAATATGCAAAGAATCTAATCTCAAAGTTTGGGATGGATAAGGCCAAACCCAAGCGGACGCCAGCTGCTCCCATCTGAAATTGACAAAAGATACTGCTGGGGGAAAATTGATACAAGCCTGTATCCAAGTAGTATTGAAAGTCTACTCTATTTGACTGACAGTAGACCAGATATTGCATTTGAGTATGTGCCCACTATCAGGCAGATCCATGAACAATTCACCTTCATAGTGCTAAACACATATTGAAATATATAGCAGGTATGTTTAATTATGGTATTTGGTATACATATGATACAACTGGAATTCTTGTAGGGTATTGTGATGCAGATTGGACAGGATGCTCGGATGATCGGAAGAGCACGTCCGGAGGCTATTTTTTTTTCTGGGAAATAACATAGCTGCTTGGTTTAGTAAGAAATAGAACAGAGTGTCCTTATCGTCTGTAGAAGCCGAATACATTGCAGCTGAAAGTAGCTGCTCACAACTCCTTTGAATGCAACAAATGCTGGAAGAATATGGTGTCCCACAATCATCAATGATTTTCTATTGTGATAACATGAGTGCAATAAACATCTCCAAGAATCCTGTCCAACACAGTCGCACAAAATACATCGACATCCGCCACCACTTTATTCGTGAATTGGTTAAAGACAACATTATTAGCTTAGTAAATGTTCGTAGTTCGGTGCAACTTGCTGATATTTTTTCAAAACCATTAGATGTATCTACATTTGAAAAATTATGGGCCGGTGTGGGGGTTTGTCAACAACCAGCTTAGCAATTTCTGGGTCATGGGCTTAGCGTACCTCTAAGTCCATGATATATGATCTGGGCCACTGGATCTAAATCTGGCCCAGTTAGGTTACCTGTCCCTCAAGCTAAATCTTTAAATATAGTGAATTTTCGCGTCGTCAGTTATCTAACTCTGTATATTCTGGGATTTTCTCTGGTCGTTGCGATATACCTCTACAATATTTACTCTTGCTCTACTATATTTATGCTCGATTATTCATCATGGTGGCCACGCGATTCAAAGTATATCAGGCAAGCCCTTCTTCTTCCACACATTCGTCAGCACCTTATATTTCCACCTCCATGGCTCCCTCACAGCTGAAAGATAGAACAACTAAAAGAGGCAAACGATACAAGGAAATTCCAACCAAAAATCCATATAAGAAAGTTTGCCGATCAGTCGAGGCCTCTAAAGACAGGCCACAGACTCCGCTAACTAGTCTGAGTCGAAGTGTGCATGCAGGGAGATCCTCAGATCCTGTGTCTCCTGTGATTGTAAAAAGAGAGGTTCCTGACAACCCTCCACCACCATCATTCCACTAGTCTACATCCTCTTCTATTCCAAGAACTCGAGGTTCAGTAGAAATAATGGTGTTGGATTCCGATTCCTCGGATAATGAAGATAATGTTGTTCTCTCTACTCTTCTTCAGCGTAACATTGGTCATCCCTCTAAGTCATCATCTACTCCTTTGAAATCTTGACATTCTTACTCTCCTAGATACATTTGGCACTGCCCCTCGAGTGATTCCGTTAAATATGCGATTATTTCAAGGATCTCACATTCCAGATATTGTTGCTGAGTTTGATCAAGTGTCTAGGGGGACGCGGTCCCCTACTTCAAATCCTACTGTTGACCAGCCACTTGTTTTGTCTGTTTCACTGGCCAATCGTCTGTTGCATGCGTTAGTGGCTGAATCTCGCTCTCTCACCCGCCAGATCAGTGAATTTTTTTATAAACGGACTGCTTTGGATGTTGTTCTCTGTGATCTCCAGGTGTATAGCCTCAGGGACTTCTGCTCCCCGGCCAGATCAGCAGACTTGATCTTATTTTTGCATTCAAGCAAGGGGGAGTATGATTTGGGTATGGATTGGATTGAGTGGTGGCTGTTTCAGTTTGTTCAATTTGTTTTTTTTTTTCAGTTTCAATACAATTTGTTTTTCTATAGTTTCAGTAGTTTGGTTGGTTGCTTTGTTTGCTTTGCCTCTAGTTTGTGACAAGTTTAGTTGTTTAGAGGTTGTCTCTACCAGGTCTTTTTTGTTTTTTACTGCTATTGCTTTTGGACTCAGCAATTTGTTCTGATTACTCTCTTTTATGCTAATGAAATGAAGTTGATTTTTCTTTCTATGTTCACTATGTTGCTTCTACCTCCTTCCAGAATCTATCACTGTGGTAATGTGGTTGTGTGAGATCTTGTGCTTGAATGCTGAAATAAAATAAGTGGTATCAAGGGGGAGTTTGTTAACAATTTAATCTCACTTATTTTATCTCATATTAATTAAAGAGTGGATCTAGACAAGTGGTTAAGATCTTCCTTTGAAAATGGTTCACAAGTGGTTAAGATCTTCCCTTATATATTGGTAACTTCCTAAGGAAGTCAATTAACTGGTTTTGACGTGCTTGAAAGTATCAAGGAAAAATACCAATCAAGGTAAGTACCTTGGTGGCTCTCCGTTTTGCAATGTATTTTTTTTAGAAGAAAACTAGATCTTGAACAGGAATTGAAGTTGAATACATCATTGATTGGTGCTGCAATTAAGGGGGAGTTTCGCTGTACATCCTAAGTAGTTATGATTATTTTGATACATCATGATCAAGTTCTATTGAAACAGTTCTAGAACAGTACTGTAGTAATTTTGTAGAAGTACTGTTCCTTCTGTCATAACTATGTATTCAACTCTAGTTGTATTTGTGACTAATGCAATCTTATATTTTGGGCAAACTGCCTCCTACATGTAGATGCGTATTCATCGAACTGGGTTACCAAATGTTGATGTGTTGATTGATTCTTTTCATGTTACCATAGCTTAAAACTTTATTCACAACTGTGGGAACACAACACTTATCACTAAAACAATCCATATTTCAGATAGGAATAAGGTTAATGGTTTACTTGCATACAAGCATCACATTCATCAATCAAGAAACTTTAGTTTAGAAACTTTCTTTTCAAATAAACAACATTAATCATCCATAATAATAACATATATTAATTTACGCGTACAATACAAGACTCAGAAAGAAAGCTTTCAAAATACTTCTTTCTTTTAGAAAATTACTTACGAAATACTTAAGTTTACTTCCTTTCAGAATGCCTAACTTCAACTTTATCTTCTCGCCTAGTACTTCTCTTAGCAGCTCAACACTTACGAAATTCTTAGAATAAGAACACCTTCTTTAATCTTTTCAATCTTATCTATACTAGTCCTTTAATCTAATTAATCATCACCAAGCCTTTCTTAGCTTGCAACCTCCTACTTAACTCTTCACACATGTCGGCTTATAACTCATCAGACCATGCTACCATCTTAAGCTCAACACATAGCCCGCAGTCAACTCAAGAGTAGACATTGCCTTGAAATGCTAAACTTATCTTCTTAAAATACTAAACTCTTTCTCGTCTGGTCACCAACTCACAGAACAACATCAGAACACCTAATTCTTAGCGCTAAATGCGTACTTCTTCTCACCGCGTCGCCAAGCTTCAACGGCAACTACTTCTCAAAATGCTTCTTCTTTACACCTAACCAAAATAATCCTATTTAATCAAAACTTTTTCCTCAACAAGACCCTTCTATTCCAGACCCAAGCCTCACAGCCATAGTCTTATAGGCTAACATTTTGTCCATAGATCTCAACTGTCGATTCCATTTTGAAGGGGTACATTTCAAACGTTATTCTTTGATCAATAGCTACTACCCTAGCAATTGTTTGTCTATCGTCATGATTCAATAGAATATGTATGTGAACTCGTATGCTTTATGATCTTAAACATATCACCTTTATAGTTTCACTCCATATAAGCTCCATTTACAATTCTCCCCAATACATTTGATAGTGAAGAAGGACTTGCTTGACTTCTTAACTCTGTACTCAAATTTTTAATTGGACATAATAGAAAATCTCATTTTAAAATCTACCTTACTAAAAAATTGTTCATCAACTTCAACATTTGTTATAGATAAAATGTACCAGGCATCATTAAATCTTCTTTACAACTTGAAAATACAGATTATGAAACCAATAAAGCAACTATAGAACCACATACATCCGTAGAGTTACAATGCAGATCATTCATACCTGTTGCACTCATTGGCATCAAGTAAAGGGCCTTGCTGATTTTCGATAATAGTTTCCAAATAATCAAGTCCAAATGGTCTCTCATACTGCTCTGTGATACTCTAGTCCATAAACGAATTTCAAATGGTCTCTTTGATGGATACGAACATTCACAACAGAAAACATGATTGAAATTTTACCCTAATTACAACTAAACTTAATTTTATGATTAACATGCATTAAACACAACCCTAATTACACTAGTTAGGGTTAAAAAAACATACCTTTAAAGCTTTTTCCAACTTATCCAAATCTTCTCCCGAACTCGAATCAGACCTCCACTAAAGTTGACCCGCTAATCTCCAGACTAAGAACCGGGTTGTGGGACCCGTTAATTAAAGGAATTAGAGAGAGGTGGAAAAATTGGAGGGAATTAGGTTGAGATATGTTTAATTTTTTAAGAGAGGAAAAATAAAAGATTATGAAAAACAAATGGCCAAAAGTCTTTTTCAATTTGAAAAAAATGACTATTTATAACCTAATTACATGCAATTAGTTGGCCAAAATCTCAATACCTAGCATTCCACTAACATTTAGTGGAATTAATCACCATTCCATTTTCTCTTAGTGAGATTGGTGTCATCACCATAAGCTTCCACATAGCCTATTAAGAGTTAGTGGAATTATCCAACAAAATGTTGGATTTTTCCACTAACTTTGGTCAATGGGAAAAAAGGTCATTTGACCATTCTAGTCAAAATGTTGACAAACTTTGACTTTTTAAGTCAAAAGTCAACATTTTGACTTTTTACCATTTTATCCATCTTGACTAATTCCAACCTCCTGAGCATGAACCACATTCACTTTTTCCAAATTCAAATCACATTTGAATATAAAGTCGGTTAAAGTTTAACTTTTCAAAGTCAAAATTCAATATTTTGACTTTTTACAACTTTGTCCATTTCCATTAATTCTGAGCTTTCGAATATATCTCTATTCATAATTTTAATATTTAAATCGCATTTAAACATAAAGCTATTGCTCAAAGCAATAACCGACGACTATATCACATGTAGTAGTCGGTTTCTCTTTCTTTACATAATTCAAATAATTCGAATTATTCTAACATGTGTTCTAAGTTAATTCCGTATGAGCTAGCAGGGGAACCTAATGGACCTATAGATCATGGGCTCCAACGATCGAGATTAACTAGCTAAACCCTTTTAGACTAAGCTAATCAATATTCGTTAACTAACGAGTCATTCCACTAAAGTCTCGTAGTTGCACTCCTTTCACTATAGATATATTTTTATCCATCTGATATAACCATGATCAGTAAGTTAATCATTCACAAGTTGTTCATAACCTCGACTGGGTCAAAATATCATTTACTCCCGAGGCTACATATTGTTCCTTAAGTCCCACTGATCCACTATTGAACAATTGGATTAAGGTCCAACCTATAAACCGAATCCCTCTCGAGCCAATGAGAGAGTGCAGCCCCTTGTTCAAGACTTGGATTCAGTCCTTAAGAGAACAACCTATCTACTAACCTTAAAGCGGGTAGGAGTGATTTCCATCTTGCACCCTATGTCCCTAGCTATCCATTCGGTCTTACTCTTGAAATGGGAGGCTTGTTGAGCCAGTACCATTGAGTTGCCTTCACCCATGTAGATCTAAGAATAATACCGTTTGAACAGAAGTTTATAGTTAGCCTAGGATTAAGATTAAGTTACCTAGGTCATCATAATCGAAAAAGTCAATTTATATAGTCAACGGTGTTATAACTTAAAAGTGACTATCTCTTGGTTCCAGTCTTATGTAAACTCTTTACATAGGATGCCCTTACTTCCATGTCTCTACATGAACGATTTAGGATCACTTCGTTTGTACTAACTACAAAGCGGGCTGCATCCATAGCATTTTTAGAATAAGGCGTCCAACCTTACTCATTCACTATAGACCGTTTGGGCTATATACTCAAACTTGATTCAAGTTTATTTCTCTACATAAAGTTCAAGTCTGCACTAGATAGCCTATGGACCTTAGTTTTTTGGATTCAAGATTATAGTATTCTATTTTCACTAATAAATCCTCAATAAATATTTTATTGAATAGAATGTAATTTAAACTACAAACTACGAGTTTTAGGACATAAATTCCAACACTCTCATCACCATTCATCGAATCCAACCCAGGTTATCTCTGACTACCATATACAAACGGTCGATTGCACTAGATTCCTCTTTCCAATAACCATGGATTTGTGCCATTATTGTCCAGTAATAACGTTGATAATAGTGATTGTAAATAATGGAATATCATCCTCGTCACAAGCAAACTCATACGATTCATCGTATTGTTTGTCTACATAGTATCATTCTAACTCATATTTCGAAGACCCATTCCTAAACTTTCCTCTTGGTACAATTTCAATGTTACAAATGATCGAACTTCACTAAGGCCATCTTTGAAAAGAAGAAAGACAATGTCATTATCGTTCTTTTTGTACCGTGGAGGGGCTTCAAAGTGAAGCTTATATTTAACTCTTATTACTACGTCAAAGTCTGCACAACTGACATTTGTATTTATATGCAACAATAGTTCCTGTCAAATCACCTCCAATATAACTTTCATTTTCATTCCAATCCTCGTCGTATCGAACAAGTATCACTTTTTTGTCATCTTTAAAGCAAAATAAAATTTTTTATTCACTTGTAACATAAACTAAACATCAATACACTTTGTCTTGCTACCTATATCTCTCAATTTCTACACTACAAGAAGAATGGGGTTTGCCGACGTAGAGATGCGTCGGTAGAAGCTAGAACAGCGTCAAGAGAGGCTACATCGATGCAGAAACGGACGTCAGTAAGAGTGTCATGAGAGACACATCTTAAAGGCACTCCCAACACACGAACAAGACGACGTCTGTAAAGGGTTATTGACGATGCAATGTTCGCTGAAATGGTCAACACGTCGGTAGTGGGGAACTACTGACGTCTAGTAATGCTGTCGCAAACAGGTTACTGTCGACATCGTCAAGTACGTCAGTGTACATGGACCACCGATGCGACGTTGGCAAAACGATCATTTGCGACACATAATATGCGTCGCAAAATCCTTATTATAGTATATTTTTTATATTTTTTATATTTTTTATTTAATTTTAATTTTTTTGCAAATCAGAATCGAATTCGATTTAAATTCATTCAAATACTAAAAACAATTAACGTAAATTTAATAAAATACCAAGTAGTTCAAAAATTACATACATAATGAAAAATAAAAAATAAAAAATAAAAACAACAAACTAAACACATAATCTAAGTGTCGGTGTCCCATGAAAGTTCCACATACCTTTGAACCTACAGTGATACGAAGTTAAGTTTAAATATCACCAATAATATGAAATTAAAGAACGTAAAAATTGAAAATTACATACCTCAATGAAATCAAAGTCCTCTCGAAGCTCAGCAAAGGTCTTCAATCATTTTCCTTATTTCTTCCATCTGCTGAGCATATGCTTCCATATGGTGAACCTATGCTTCTATCAAGCAAGCACTTTCTTCATACTTCCTGTTACTCTCTTCTTCTACTACCTCAAGACAAATTTTTAGCTTATTAACCTCCATAGCAGGGCCAGCTTTTTCTTGATAGATGTAAATGAAGAATTGCCAAAAGCATGTCGGGACTTTGGCTTGAGGCCCCAACCAAGATCTTTTGAGTAGCCCAATCATCTACCTAAAAAGGTCTTGCATATCTTGTCCCTTGAGAGTGGTTGAGAGCCCTCTAGGATAGGATACTGGAGTTCCAACATTTGATTCTGTAAATAAATTTTTTTGTTAATTAAGTCAAACGTATAAATTAACTGTTGTGTGAAATAAGACAAATGACAACTTATAAACTTACATGCGCATCTGCAGTCGTCTACGAAATGAACTGGCCACCCCGAGCGTGCGTTTTCCTAAATAACTTCACACGGCCGATCGAATGACCCCGCTGTTCAGCTAGCAAACAATGTAGAAACGACTTGACGCCGTTACTGTAGTTATAGGGCTGCTTTGTTCTAGTAGCCCTGTTCATCAATGTTTGCTCATACATGCAAACAATCAAAATGTTACATAAAAAAAAAAACAAATGAAGTATCATTTGAGAACATTAAAAGTTATAAATCACCTAAAATTGTCGAGTGAGGTAGTGGTCGTAGAGGAAGTGTCAATCTTGCACCTGATTGCTCAATCTGGGTGGTGGGTTGGCACAAGCATGTTCAGGATCATCGAACTTCTTGAAATGGCGGTGGTTCTGACCTTTTAACTACTTGCACACGATGAGCATTTGATGCACAACAAACAGAGTAAGTATTGGATCAGTGAAATCCAACACGAACCATTGCTGTAAAAGAAAAATACATATGGATTAGGATTGAGTCTATGTATATACGTATAGGTAACATGTATGTATGAATGATTTAAAAACTTACCTGTAAACCACCCTTAACGAGCTCGATGTACTCTGGTGTCACATTATCCCCTTAAAATGTGGACTAGAACAGTGTTTTAGGTTAACACGTTCATGGTATTGCTAAAGCGAACAACATGTGGCGAGATAGGCTTGTCCTCGCCTAGAGTGATAGATATGGGGATCTTCCCATTTTATGCAACATATCTATCTAACTCTAGGTTCTTGGAGTGCTCTCATCTCCTAGGAGTGGGAGAAGTAGGTTGAGAGGCATCTAGGAAAACAGAATAATTTCATAAATATGACAAAAAGACTTATGCATAAATAATTGTTTATGTAACGATGACTAACTAGATGTGTTGCCAACCGATGACATGCCTAGAACAATATTGAACACCTCGACATTAAAATCGAATAGATCATCGCTTTCATCAAAACCTGCAGGTAAGTTAGACATAGTACCTGTTGACATATAAACCAAAATTAACTAAACATATGAGAGCACGTGAAACTGAATGTCTAATAAACAAAAAAAACTATGAATATGTGATTAGTCAGTTGTTGTTCTTCGTCATCGCTTAATCCGCTTTGAATGGATAGTTGTTCATCATCATTGTTTATAAAGTCGTCAATGACATAACGCATAATCAATCTTTCCACCACTATAGGATCAACGTCGACTTTGCATCGGGTGTCGTACCCAATGTGATCAGCGACACGATGATTAACAACAATTTCGGGCACATTTAGTTGTTGATTCTTAACATCATCCACTTTGAGTACGTTCCATATACATTTATTCTAGACCACTTAAACAACCTTCTAATTGACATCATTTTTTAGGTCATCGATGTAAAAAACTTGATGTGCCTAGATTGTGAGAATGACAGGTTCTTTAGAAAACCAAAAACGGGATGTGTTGATAGATTTGTACCCCAATTCTACGTTTGTTCTATGATTTTTGTTCTTGTCGTGTCAAACCATCTACACTTTAATAGCTAAACACGGTGTCCCATCAAATATGCCACGAAAAGAACCTCATCTAATACATCGTAAAAATTATTATCGTCGCTTCTACTCGCACTACTTTCATCGACTACCATCACTCCACTATTTTTTGTTGTTCGTCAGAATTCACAATCTATTGTGTGAAATCGTACCCCACCCATGATGCATCCAGTGTAGGATCGAACTCAAGTGAAGGTTCCATTACAAGTGAGAAGAAACCATGCAAAATGTTGTCCCTCTCACGCATTTCGATGACCTGAAATTGTTTTGTTAATAAATATGTAAGTCTGAAATAGGCCTAGGAAAATTCCAAATGGATTTATTTATGTACTCCATATACATGCCTGATCTCTAAACAATCAGAAAATGTCTGTTGATGTCTTTTGAATAAGTTGACCACGCTGCTTGCCTGACGACGTGTCTGCCTCAAGTGTTTCCTAAAGTTCATTATTGTGAGTTTATGAGGATTATACCTTAAGAAAACATAAAGCGCTAGTGAAGTATTTAGATTTTGAAGTACGTACTTGCGGTACTTCGCAATTTCATCTACATTGTTCAAGATGTATCGTTGGATCTGGCGTTTCTCTTCTTGTGATAAAGATCTTGAACTTGTCGTGCCTAATGGTTGTACCTTCTACATAAACACTTCAAACTCACCAACTATCTCGTCCTCAGGAATGCTATCATCATTTCGTTCATCTCGAAATAACCGAGTTTCAATCCCACTTAAATATCTCGAATAGAAATTACTTGATTCATTCATGACATATGCTTCGACAATAGACCCTTCAGGACGTGCTTTGTTTCGAACGTATTGCTTCAGCGTGAGTAGGCTTCTCTCAATGGAATACATCCAACTGTAATTAAATGGACCAACGACCTTTGCTTCCTACGGTAAGTGAATAGCAAGATGTACCATTACACTGAAAATAGCATGTGAAAATATTCTTTCTAGCTTGCAAAATATGATAATGATATTTGCTTGCAACCAATCCAAAGTACTTACTCTTATCGTTCTCATGCATAGGTCGCGGAAATAACTACAAAGCTCAATAACAGCAGTGTACACATTGTTTGGTGTCAAGTGTGCTCGAATATCAATAGGTAGAAGCCGATGAAGTAAAACGTGACAATCGTAGGTCTTAAGACCTGATATTTTTCTGCCTTCTCATTTACACATCGTGAAATATTAGAAACAAACCCATCGGGAAACTTAGTTGATTTTAAAAAGTTACAAAATGCAACTCGTTTGCTGCTAGTTCACGTGTAACTTGCATGGTGCTTCACCCATCTGTTTTCGACTTCTATCAGGTATAAATCTTTTCTTATTTTCAAATCCTGAAAGTCCAATCGAGCATTTGAAGTATATTTTATTTTTCCTTCAATATTCAACAGTGTATCTACCAAGTTGTCATAAATGTTCTTTTCAATATACATTACATCAAATTTATGACGTATTAGTAGACTTGGTCAATAAGGCAGATTGAAGAAGATACTTCTTTTCATCCACAGAGCTCTTTTTTTTTTTTTTTTTATCTTTCAGTGATGGATGTTTACTCATCACTGGAAACTCAAGGGAATCTACTTGTTCCAAGATATCATGTCGATTCAGAATAATTGGAGGAGGCCTACTCTCTACACATTCATTATGTAACTTACCTCTACGCTATACATGATTATCTGGAAGATAACGTCGATGCCCCATGAAAGCTATTTTTTCTCTTATCCCAAATGATGATTTATCTCCCATGCATATGGGACATGCCTAATACTCTTTCGTATTTCATCCGGATAAGTCACCATACGTCGAAAAGTCATTAATAGTCCATAACAAAGTTGCGTACAACTGAAAAATCTGACTGGTAAGATAATCATACATATGAACACAGAGACTCTATAACTGTTCCAGTTCCTCAATCAATGGTTGAAGGTAAACATTAATTTCCCTACTTAAGATCTTGGACCGGGAATGAGCAATGACATGAAGAAGTTGAACTCTTTCATGCATTTCCAAGGTGGCAAATTGTAAGGAATTAACACCACAAGCCACATAGTGTAGGCGGTACTCATATGCCCAAAATGATTGAACCCATCAAAAGCTAATCCCAATCAAACGTTCCGTGGATCTAAAGCGAACTCAGAAAATTCATAATTAAAATACTTCCATCCATTTACATCAGCTGGATGTCTCAACACATCATCCGTTTCGACTTGTTTATCCTTATGCCATCTCATTTCAGACAAGTCCTCTTGCGTTACAAACAATCTCTGTAATCTTGGTATCAACGAAAAGTACCACAATACCTTGTGTAGAATTTTTCCCCTCTGATAGGACAAGCCTTGTACCGAGACTCACCACATATTGAACAATGTGTCAAATCGATGAACTTCTTCCAATACAACATACAATCATACTTACACACATGAATAGTCTCTATCCGAAGCCCAAGTCACGCAGCTTTCGTTTCGCTTCATAGAAAGAACTAGGGATATTAGTCATACACATTGGAAACACACGTTTTAACAGGTGTAATAACATATTGAACGACTTATTACTCCAACCATTAAAATACCTTGACGTGCATCAACATAACCAAAAAGTTGAGGGATGAAAATTTCAAACAGTCGGGATATAGCTCACGATGAGCTTGGTTTAATAACTTCTGAAATATATTCGTCGTCTCCTCTTCTACACCATTATTGAACGACATGTCATTCTCCAAACCTTCCTCCGCTGTTTCTTCTTCGTGTTCGATCGGAGCTTGTAAATCATGTAGCTCTCCCAACATTTCGTTGTCTTCAGAAAATGTATTACTATTGGTTCCTTCAATATAGAAAGGGTCACTACTAGTTCCTTCATGGAAAGGGTCACTACTAGTTCTTTCATCAAATCTTTCTATACCTCTATACAAGTTCGTTGGCTCTCCATAGTACATTTATTCTATGTAGGAGGGGCACATTCCAATGGTTAATAAATGTCTCTCCACACCCACTAATGAGGCCCCATTCGTGTTCATACATCTCTTGCATGGACATCTTATATGTCCGTACTCATCAATGTGATACTTCGCAACGTCTAAAAATTTGAAAACTGCCTCTCTATACTCAACCGATAACTTATTCCTAATGTTGATTCAACTCTTATCCATCATTAAAGACCTAAAACATAAATACGTGTAATTATTTTGCACTAAGGGTAACCATAATTCTAACTAAATAAACACTCTCTTGCTTCTAACAAACAACTCGTGTTCACAAATAATAAACTACCAGCTATATAACTGCAGGATAGCCACAACAAATCAATCTTAAAGTTTCAAATTCTTTAATTTCATCAATATCATCAATATCATAATTTCAATAATTATTATCACAATTTTAATAATAATTATTCCCTAACATATTACGATTGTTAAAATTTCATTCACACGTATAATTTGGTTCTTAAACAATTAAATATACATTATAACTAAAAAAATTCTAACAATTTCAATATACAACTTAAATTACAAAGATATTTACTTATTCAATCTACAATATACATTATTCCCTAACGTACACATATAATATTTATACAAAACAATATACAATTTATACATGCAATCTAATTTATATATACAATATACAATTTATAATATATAATTGATACATACAATCTAAAATATATTTTTTAGAAATAAAAAAAGAACAAAATACGAACCAAATAGACAACGACATAAGGATGGTGAGCGACGAATGATGGTGACGGACGGCGATGCAGCGGACAACTTCCTCTCCTCTCTTTTCTTTCTTTCTCTTTTCTCTTTTCTTTGTTCTTCATGTGGTTATGTGTTCTGTGAATAGAACTAAAATGAGAGATCTCCCAACGCAGCCCGAAAACGTCGTGAGAACGCCCTACTCGCGACGCCGTCACTTATGGCATCGTCGATTCTCCAAGTATTGCCAACATAACATAGTCACTTATGGCGTCGTGAGAATCTTGTCAAAAGCAGTCAAAAGATCACATATCTCGTGATGTTACCTGTCCCGGTAGAGGTTCGATCTCTTGCGACGCCATGTAATCTGGCGTCGTGATATGGTTGTTAGAATTTTTTAAATATTCAACCTTTGTCGACCCAGTCAAAGCAACATCGACAAAAGGTCGACCTCTCATGACGCTTTACATGCAACGTCGACAGTTATTGGAGCAACGACGATGTGTACATGTATGGCGTCGCGAATAGTCTGTATTATTATTTAAATTAAACGTTTTTGTGGTGTCTCCTCGCTCAACGTCATGGAAGCCTCACCCTCTGCCGACGTTATTTGTTCGACGTCGCCAGAGCTCCACACTGCAGACGCATTCTTCACGGCGTCGTGAAAAGGTTCTTCTTACGATGTCCCTTTTACCAACGCCTGTTTCGGCGTCAGCAGAACTTTGATTTTTTGTAGTGCTAGGTCGTTCGAATTCTCTCGCTTTCTAACATGTCTCGTTGTTTCACTGTCACATTATCTCGTTGTCTCACTCTAATGTTGTCTCGTTGGCTTGCTCTCACTCACTACCTCTCGTTGTAATGCTCGTTTCATACCTTTTCTAGAGACCACAGCTGCTACGAGCACCTAAAAATGGAAGACAATGATGGAAGACTGTTGTGTAAAACAGTAAAAGCCTGTTGGTTTTTGGAAACTCCGTTCAACAAAACACTGTTGTGAAGAACTTTGTCACCGTTGAAATGAAACTCCAGTTCAAAGAAAACATGATTGTTTGTTTGTTTAGGGTTAATATTATTATTCATTTTCATTTAAAAACAGATTGTACAATCGTGGGCACTCTGACAATCGATCACATCACCCGAAAGGGAAACACAAAGGTGAGGGCAAAATTCATAATTTGGTATTGTTACCATGTAAACGGAGGATGAATTGACATTTTCTTTCCAAGGGGATCATTTGGCCGATTTGGTTAGCTGAATGGGTCGTACATACAAATTTCGGAACTCGATATCTGGCCCCGGCGGGGTGAATAAACCGAATATCCGAACAGGAACACGGGATAGAAGCACCATGGAAATAACTGATGCTGAGAAACTTCACCGACGTCCCCGCAATAATTGGGCGGTCGTTCACGAAGGTCCGGTCGTGACGCCGTCGGACGGTGAAGAACCACGACTACGATCTCCGACTGTCGAACGCTCAATTCGTAAGCGAGGTCTGGACTGGAGGGATTCTGAGAGAGTACGGAAGAAAACACAGGTACGCATGTTACGTTTCGATCAAGGCGGTGTCGATGGTAGAAATTCAATGTTGTGAGTAACTACTGATCAACTAATAGAAAGTTTCCTATCAATTAATTATTGCGAATATCCATTGAAACTATAAATTAATAGTAGATTTTGAATTGATGGTGATATATCAGAATACGTGTTGTGTAATAGGTAATCTCAAGGCATCGAATTTCTCAATTGATGTGGTAGACTAATTAGTGTTTAGGGCATTGAATTTGATGGTGTGAAATGCTTTTGATGATTTCATTATCACATAGAAGTTAACGTTTTAGTGCTGAATATCCTGGGTATAGCCGCATTGGTAATCTCACATGTTGTAGAGAATAATACCTAAATCTTCGGATAGTATAGACTACATTTGTTTTCATCATCTTCGAGTCTCATCATGCTCTGTTGAGAATATTTCAAGTCTTCTAAAGACTAAAAATGCATAGACGTATGAGTTCATTTTTGCTTCTGTTGTGGTTGATATCTGCAGCAGTATATGTTCCATCATTCACAGCTTGTTCGGATGGTGGTTTATCAGCATCTGAAGCTTTTCTTAGCTTTATAAAAGCCATTGACCCACAAGACATGCTTGGGATTGGCACAAACGAATCAACGCAACATCTGCACTTGAATAAGTTGGAAGGTGTAAAATATAGCCCTCAGGGTGATATTGTTGAAATCAGGTTTGAGAAATTGAACCTCAGTGGCAGAATTGATGCAGATTCTGTCTGCAAGCTTTCTAGTCTAAGAGTTCTTAACTTGGCTAAAAACAACATCCAAGGTAACATTCCTAATTCAATTGTGTGCTGTACAAGGTTGACTCACTTGAATCTTAGCAACAACAATTTGAGTGGAGAGTTACCTTTTGTTCTGCCAAAACTCAAACATCTTAGGAGAATAGACATTTATAACAATCACTTTACTACCACCTCACCTCAATTCAAGGAGTTGATGCATAGGAAGTCTCTGAGATCATGGGTGGTTCGGCGAGACACCATCAATCCCAGTGTAGAAGCTGTGTCACCCGTCTCGTCTAGCTCACAAAGTAGTAAGTCTGATAGTGGTGTGGGAGCACACTGGCTTGGCTCCAATAAGTTAATATTGTTGATAATCATTATCGTTGGATCTGCAACCTTTTTAATATTGTCAGTCCTAGTATGCAAGAGGGCTTCAAAGTTAGGACTTAAAAAAGAGATATTTCATAAGGCCCTTCAGAAGTCTCCTCCTGTTGCGGCTCTATCAGCCATGTCTAGTGAGGCAGAAAAACCAGATGAATCCCTTCAAGTCCAGCAAGAGCTCATGTTCTTTAATGAAGAAGATGAACAATTCAAAGTGGAGGACCTTCTTGAAGCAACAGCAGATTTACAAAGTTTGGATATCTGCACTAGTCTTTTCAAGGTTAGGTTAAAGAGCCAATATTATGCTGTCAAAACATTGAGGAAAATGCAGATAAACTTTGATGAATTTCGTAAAACCATGATGCTAATAGGAAACTTGCGGCACCCAAATATTTTGCCACTTGTGGGTTATTATTCAGCAAAGGATGAGAAACTACTGATCTACAGGTACCAGCAACGTGGAAGTCTGCATGAAATGCTTGAGAGTAAGTAAAGATTGCAACAACCTTCTTAAAGCTTTTCTAATTCCACAAAACATAGCCATTTTCAGCTGTGTTAAAGTAAAATTTTACGATCCCAAGTGTTAAGAAAAACTATATGAATTACCTAGATATACAGATTTGTGAAGAGGTTGATTACCATGTCATTTGTTTTATTGATCTGAAATTAGCTTTTGATAAGCCAAAGTGCAGTATGCTCTAGTTTCGAAACCTTCAACACATGAATAAATAATAGAGGTTCTACTCCTTGATGCTTTTCTGTACAACTTACTCTGAAACCAAATAATTGTGAAAGTGAGCAAATATTTATTGTTCACCAAGATTCATTATTGACTTATGGGTTATCTGCAGGTTGTATTGAAGGAAAGCAAAAATTCCCATGGAGAATTAGACTATCCATAGCAAGTGGAATAGCAAAGGGTCTGGGTTTTATATACCAAAGATCAAATACACATGACTCCATTCCACATGGGAATTTAAAACTTTCAAACATTCTCTTGAACGAAAACAACGAACCGCAAATCAGCGAATATGGGATCACAAAGTTTCTAGACGCTAAGAGAGTTCGTCTTCTTTCCTCAAAGGGGTATACAGCCCCTGAGAAAAAGCTATCTGAGAAAGCCGATGTATATAGCTTTGGAATCATATTACTTGAGTTATTAACAGGAAAAATGGTAGCAAAAGAAGGTATCAATCTCCCCAAATGGGTCAGAAACAAGGTAAGAGAAGAATGGACCTGTGAAGTTTTCGACGAAGAAGTTGCTCGAAATGCTGAAAAATGGGCGTTTTCTGTGCTGCTTGTTGCCTTAGATTGTGTCTCTCATTACCCTGAAGGAAGGCCAACCATGGCCGAGGCTCTGAAAAAGATAGAGGAAGTAGTGAAGGTAGTGGAAGATCATGAACAACGCATTTCACCTTTGTCTTCTGATTTTGGCTCTCCTGAGTCTTATCGTTAGTACTTCTGTATACACACATACAGGATATTTTTGTTTTCTTACCAAGCCTGTTTTGGTTTGTGTCGAACCTGAACCGTTATTCATATTAACGTATCAGTAGTATTGCTTACCGAGTACAATTGTGATGTAGAATATGTGATGTAGTATTGCTTACCGTTATTCATATTAAAGATTTATAGATACTACCGTTTTTCTATTGTCATTTTTTTATATATATATTTTGAAAATATTTCTTGCTAAGTTGTGTTTGGTTTAACTTTTTAAGTGCTTAATTTTGATAATAAATCGATTTGAAAAAAATTGAAATATTTGATAACTACTCACCATAACGATTGAAACAGATACTTAGTGTTGTTATTTTCAAAATTTTGAATTTGGGTGCTTTAATTAATGCAAAGAAGGGTTTGTTTAAAGAAAACATAGAAAATATAACGACGGAGTTGTGTTTAAAAAAAAATATTAAGATGGGGGAGAATGATGAGGAAGAGCTTTTTTTGGAAAAATTGGGTAAAATGTGGTTATTCTACATCTTCATATATTGAAAAATACGTTGCTATATTTCATCTTATTCAAATATTCTTCAGCAGTACTTTGTCTTTATTTTGCTCGCAAGATGGGAGAATTTAATCACCCCCCTGGTTGCAAAATTTCTCTTCACTCTTTTATCTTCTTCCCGAAAGTCCCCAAAAAAGTTACATTTTGTAAACCTTAGCTCCAAGGGTTCAATTTATACAGCTCTCGTGTACAAAAACTCCTCATACCCAACCCAATATCATATCTTACTTCCAAACCCTCAAAGATTACCACCTACATTATCTCCTACCATCCTTCTTCCAAGTTCCAAATACCACCATAGCACACAAATATGGGAAGAAATCCATGCTATATATACCAACATTTTCCATAAGCTTGACTTGGTCAACTTTTGAGAAATCTGGTTATCATCATTTCTCAGAAGTTGCCCATGTAAACCTTACGGAAAATCTTGGTCAACTTCCAATAAATCCAGAAAAGTCGACTAACTTGTTCATCTTTTCAAGAAATATGACAGTATGAATGCTTTGGCAGTTTGGCGTAGCGTAGTTATTTTTGGTGTAAATATTTGACAAATTTTGAAACAACTACAATACTTCTACCTCCCATCAACAAAACTGTTCTATCAGCCCCTTTTTTCACTTCCATATACAACAGAAAGTAGAAAACAAGGTATCCCACGTGAATAAAGAAACTATAAAAAACCTACACTCCTACTGAGTCTCAAAGGGGACCTTAAAAAGATTCTGAAATTGGGACTCTCAACTGTAGGATTTACTCAAAATGAAAAATGGTGCACTTTTCAAGGTTTAAAAATGGGAGTTGTGTATGTCTGAATATTTATGTTACATAAGTTAGGTATATTTAAAATTAAAGGCTATTAAATGAGGGTATTAGAGTCTTCACTGTGGGGGCATCCAATAAAAATGTGGAAAGTAAGAAAGATGCTAAAAAGAAGTTACTTTTGTCCTCTGAAAAACCATTTTAGGTGAGAAATAACATTTTTTCACAAAAGTTCTCTCTTTGTTTTTTTCAGGGCGGGAATTATCAAAAGTAAAATATTTAACAAAATATTTACATTTAATAAAAAAATTAAGTGTAATGAATTTTTTTTGGTGATTTTGTTCTATGGAATGTAAATAGTTTGTCAACTTTTTCTATTTTTGAAAAAATCCCTTTTCTTAATGAAAAAAAAACACAACTTTATCCCTATATTTTGAGCTGAGTTCCCATGTACACAGAAGAAAGATGAAAATCAGATCTCGAAAAGAGTTTCAAGTGTGTTTTGTTTAATATTTAAAGGGTTTGAATCTTCAAAATAAAAATTGAAGGGCTGAAAACAGTTTTTGAAACACTTTAAGTGTATTTTAAACATTTTATCTTTTATAAAAAGAGTTGAGATAAAAATGAAATTTTGAAAATTCATTTTTTTTTCTTGTCAATCCAAATGGATCCTTAATTCTTAAAATTAAATGTTTAAGGGACAAATTTCTACCGGTTAACAAATATGGAGTCCAAAATGAATGATAAATTTGAGGGTTGAATTTGGTTTGAGAGCTCAAATCTAAACAATTTAAAGCTTTGCAACTACTGTGTGTGTTTCTTAAGGAGATACATTTTGACAATTATTTTCACCATTATTGTCAAAATTCAAATGTTTTGTTCCTATGGCCCGTTCCAACAAACGACAAAAAATTCTTCATTTTCCCTAAATATAGTTTCCAACTAAGCTTGTTTCGATCTGTTTTTTTAAGCTACAACAATCTAATTAAACCCAATTTTACACTACAAGAATGATCACTTTAATCCATAAAACGCAAGTAAAAGTAATAGGAAAATTAGTATAGGTATGACAGCCTACATTGTTTGCCATGTAGCAGTAGGTTTCAACAACGAATTTACTATAACCACTAAAAGTTTACATGCACTCATGTGTTAAAATTTTACTAGAAAAAATATATCGTTGGTCCGATGTGGTAAGATAACTAGGATAAAAAAATTACATATTTTAATATTTTTCCTTTTCTCTCTTCTTTCTCTTCTTTTTCTCTCTTCTACGAGTCATGTCACGCTCCGTCCTAAATGTCACACCACACAACCAAATGGAGGGCATGTCGTCTAGACATTCAATACATACCTCTCACGAGATAATGTGCCGAACACCTAGTAAGCGGAACAACTCTTCTTCTTGTCTCTTTGCAAAGTTCTTACGTTGAGCCGTAGAGACCTTCACTACATTTACAGTAGAAAAACAACTTTTGAACATAGCTTCGTCACCTAACACTTTTACAACACAATTTAACTTTAACTCTTAGGTGACAGCTTAAGCAAATACAATAACACAATGAAATAACTTAAACTCCTTCTCTTTATTAACTACCAACACTTACAGAAGTTAACTAATACGAAATACAATTTACTATTTTTGCTTTGCCTAAACTCAGACAAGGGAGTCACATTCAACCAGCATCTCATCACCATTTTGCTTAGACTTTGCATAGCGAGGGATACAACGCCATACACTGGGTTCATCTCATAACAAGCTTAACTCTAAGACCTGGGATTCTCCCCTCTCTTAAACTTGGGATTCACACTCACTAGTATCACACAAGTTACCTAGAATTTCCACCAGTGACCAACCTTAAGAATACATCACAACTCACAACCATGCAAAGACAATAAGGGAACAACGGTTCACTACTTGCTATTAGCACAGATCATCATAGAACCATAAGACATCGAATGACCGTAATCACAGAGGAAAGAATACTAAAAAATTCACTTTTATAAAACATCTCTTTTCCAAATTGAGGGTCAAAAGTTTAGAAGTTACATTCGAAATCCAATTTGTCATTCACAACCGTTTATAAATCTCGTTTTATCACCTTTAGAAGAATACTCATATCTATTCATAAAAAACATTTAATCTTTAACTGAAGAGCATTCATAACCTGCATTTAAATATAGAAGACGTTTAATCTTTTACAATCATTTATAAAAGAGATCTAACACTTGCAACAACATAACATATAACGTATTTGATCATTTACAAAACAGTAATCAATCATCGAAAACATTTATAAATCACATTTATCATTTTCAAACAATACTTGTAAAATAGTGTATCATTCACGAACAAAAATATAATTCATTTTGTCACTCACAAAAGATACTTAGTCTCAACCCTTTCTTTCTCTGTTTTTGGATTCCTCTTCTCGTCTAGCAGTTCTCTCAACCGACCGTTCAACATTTGGGACCTCCTCTTGACATCTTTGCTTGAGAATTCTAACTCTTTCTGACAATCTTTCCTCTTTGGCCTTTTGGTTCTATTATAGTGATTTTTCATACTCAATGGTCACTTTCATGTTTTACACGTGTCACCTTACTACTTCGTCCCGCCATGCAGCCAACCTAATCTTGACACGTAGGCTAACCGTCAATGGCTATTTGACTTTCCCTCAAGATGCACACCTTATCTCCTTGGGAGACCAAACTCTTTAATTGTTTGACCCACTTATCTTCTCAGGAAGAAACATACATTTACTGCCTCAGCAACTTGACAAGTTATCTTGACAAGACACTTACTTTCTCGCCTCACTCCCTTAGGTGTAGGTACTTCTTCTCGCATTACCATGCTAAACGGCTAACTTTTGGCATTCATCACATGCTTCTTCCTCACTAGCTTATTCTTATCACGTCGCTTGCCTTTTCGCAATAGAACTTAGCCTTTAGCATTTCTTTTCGTCGTGTCTCTCTTTTAGCATCCTTTTCTCGCGGAATGTCATATTTATCCAAGATAACTTCCTTGCAAGGATCTTTTTCGGTAGGACTTTCTTTCTCCGGATTAGAGATCATAAGTCCTCCATTTCCATCATCTCTTTCTCAACTCGGTTACAATTGAAATATGTTAAGACAGTCCATTAGATTTAGCCCATTAAGACCCTTTATTTTCTTGGATAATTATAATAGGTAGCAATTTTTAGAATAATTATTAAGTATGTAGCAATATTTTAAAAAAATTACAAATATAGCAAAATCTATCAGTGATAGGCTTCTATCTTTGATAGACTCTTATGGTTTATCAGTGATAGACCAACATTTACTACATGGTCTATCAGTGATAGACTCCTATCATTGATAGATTTTGACAGATTTTGCTATATTTGCAATTTTTTTAAAATGTTGCTATATACTTAATTATTTTGAATATAATTGCTACATTTGCAACTATCCCTATTTTTTCTTATTCTACTATTCTATGTATTTGTGGCCCATTATTTCAAGGCCCATTATATGCTTCTAGAAATTGTCTGTTACATAAGAAATTATACAATGCGAGTATGTGTAGGGTAAGGTTTTTCATCCCCACTTTTCTTTATATATTTTAGTATTGTACCAATATCAAATATCAAATGGAAACCCAAGGTTTTCCTTACTCCAACAACTTATGTTGATTGTATTTTCATACTTCAAGATGGTATCAGAACCTCACCTCCAATGACTTCCAATTTTTTTTTTTGGTTGAAGCCATTCCAAATTCTAGGATGCCTTCAATCTGTTTCCTCTAAAACAATGAGTAATAGTAGTTCTTCCCTTCTTGGTGCCAACACATCTCAAGATTCTTCCTCAATCTCTCAAATATTTGGTTCTGGAATAAAAATATCACTTGTAAAATTGGGTGATAATTTTCTACGGTGGGAATTTCATATTCTCATGGCCCTTGAAGCATACGATCTCGAATTATTCCTTGAACCTACAACCAAACCTCCTCCAAAATATATTGCCACTTCTACAAATCTAGTACCTGTTATGACTGAAAGCTCTTCATCATCCACCATACAAACTCTAAATCTGAAATACAAGGTTTGAAAGAGGCAAGATCGTCTCATCTCATCATGGCTCCTTCACTCCATGAGTGAAGAATATTTAGAAACATTACAAGCTATTTTCTTCTCTCGTTATCTAGCACATGCTATGTAATTAAAAATAAACTGCATAATATAAGAAAAGGAGTCATGCCTTTGAAAGAATATTTTCTCAAATTACATCCAACAATGTGTTGATGCTCTTGCATCAATTAATAAACCCGCCTTCATTGATGACCATATTCTATACATTTTAGTCGGACTAGGAATTGATATATCAATCTATGATCTCTGTTATCTCTGCTCGCACTAACTCTCCATCTGTTCAAGATATCATGTCTCTTTTAATCACTTAGGAACCATAGGTTGAAAATGAGATTGTTAATTATATATCTTTACCCACATTGAATATCACCATTCAGTCATCTAAAAGAGAAGGTGAGTCGTCCATTAGAGGAAATTAGAATAACCAACACTCCAATTACAATAATCAACAGTACAATCAAAGAGGTTGCAATGGAGGACGGTTGAATAAATGAGGGAGAGGAAATAGAAACAAATCCAGTGTCAAATCTGCACCAAATTCTGACACATTGTTAATATATGCTACTTTTGATATGCTCTACGATCTAATACTTCAGGTTACTCTTCAAACTTAATTAATTTTTTATACACTATATAGCTCACAATTCACAGATGTCTAAGATGGTGGCCTCTCCTGATTTGAACATTGACAGCAACTGGTATCTTGACTCAGGAGCTACAAATTATTTAACTCACAGCCTAATAAACCTATCTACTAGATCTGAATATGGTGGAGGAAATCAGATCTATGTAGTAAATGGCTTAGGTTTGCCAATACTTCATTCTGGTTCATTGTTGTTTAAGTCCTAAATTGTCCCTCCCAAATCTCTAGTACTTGAAAATTTACTCCATGTTACTTCCATTATAAAGAAATTAATCGGTGTATCTCAATTTGCTAAAGATTTAGAGTGTTATTTGAATTTCACCCTACCTTATATTATGTGAATAATCAGGAAACTAGTCAAATTCTTCTCCAAGGACACCTCAGTGATAGATTGTACAAGTTTAACATCAAACCTTCCCACCAAAGCTCCTCAAAATCTGAAAACCACATTAGATCTTATGCTTAACTACTATTATTTCTACTTCTCATGTGAATCCCATTGATATATGGCATAAAAGATTAGGCTACTGCCACCCCAGTTATTATCAAAAATGTCTTAGAGCATTGCAATAATAATAATGGAAACATAAATAAAATAAACTTTTGTGAAGCATGTGCATTAGGCAAACATTATACCATTCCCTTTTCCCATTCCAATACTCAATACTCATATGCACTGTAACTTGTTGTCTGGGATTTATGGGGCCCTGCCTTCAAAATCTCTTGAAATGGATTTAGATACTATATTAGTTTTGTTGCTTACAGTAGATATACATGTATTTATTTCCTATAATCCAAGTCTGATGCATTCTCAGCATTCCAAAAATTTAAAATCCTTGTTGAAAAACATCTTAGTTGATCTATCACAAGTCTTCAAACTGATGGTGATAGTGGGTTCAAAACATGTATACCTTACCTTAATAATCATGGCATTGAATATAGAATAACTTGCCTACACACATCAAAACAAAATGGGATAGTTGAGAAAAAGCATAGGCATATTATGGACATGGCTCTTACCCTCCTATCCCAAAGCCACTTTACCTTTATCGTTTTGGGATGAAGCCTTCTCCACCGGTATATATCTCATAAATCACCCACCTACACCTGTAAGCCCCGAACCCTAAAGAAGCTTGAGATTTTCAAAGAGCTTGGAAGGTTATATTTGAGTGAAGTTAAGATGAAAAATTAAAACTCAAGTAGTGTCATTTTAAGTTTGTCATGGTAGGTGGGAAGAAGGAAAACTAAGAAAGGATGGCGAAGTTAAGGTTGAAGTTGTGATGGGACGTTGGATGAAAAGTTGAGGAAAGACAAAATGCTTTTATGTAAACCGAGCGAAAGAAAAGGCAAAGAAATACAGAAAGTAAATATCGAAGGTGTGACAGACCAAGATGAGACACAGAAGTGTAATATCGATCGGGCAATCTCAGTGCTTGTTCGACCAAGATGAAGGATAAAAAGCTTAAGAAGTTGGAAACTTGGGCCATTTCAGTGTGTCTTCGGGTGAGACTGAAATAGAAAAGAAATTTATTAGGCTTCTCGGACATGATCTCGAACATGTCCGATCAAGAAGAGTAAAGATCTTGGTAGATCTCAGGCTGATCTCGACTGAAATCACTTAATGGACGTACGATAGATAGATTTTTGAAAATTTCTATCGCTCGAGGTTAGTGTTTTTTAGACGCAATGAGTGTTTTTGACGTCAGCAGACTTTCATTTGCCTCATTTCTCACCATTTTCACTTCAAGGGCAAGGTAGAGAGAAGTTGGGTTGCATACAAGAGCTGAGTTGGAGCAAAAGTAAGAGGGTAGTTCGACACCAAGCTTCAGTTGGGTGATTTCAAGCTATTTTGGTGATTTTTGGGAATTTTAAGTAAAATTTTGATTTTTTTTTCTTGATCAAAGGGGATTAATTGGATTTATCTCCCGTTATTTCGGGCCAAGAGGAGATTTGGAAAATTTACAAGTCGAGGATCTAAGCTACCATTTTGTGAGTGATAAAATGATTTCTAAATATGTTTACAAGCATGTTTGTGAAAAGTATTTGAGTATACTTATTTAGAAAGTGTTTCCAAAGCATGAGTTTAGAAATGTTTTGACAAAGCATGTATTTATTGTTAAGTTTCTTGATGAGATTTGTAAGCAATGATTTAAAGGTATGCGTAAAGTTTTTGAAATAGAATTACTTACTGTTTTAGAAAGATACTTGCAAAAGCATGAGTTTGATGAGAAAGGTTTTAAGTAAGAAAATCATGTTTGTTCTATACACTAGAAGAAATCTGGCCTTTTATGTTGGTTTAAAATCGACCGACTTTAAATGCCTTTAATGTCGGTTGGCAACCAACATCTTTGCTAGTGTTGTTAATGACCTTTTGATGTCGGTTGGGCTTTAATTTCAATTTAAAACCGACATTAAAGTCCTTTTTAATGTTGGGTTAAAACCGACATCTTTGAAAGTGTTATTGAAGACTTTTAATGTCGATTGGTCTTCATTGTCGGTAATCGACATTAAAGAGGCCTTTAATGTCCTTTTTAAACTGACATTGAAGTCTTGTCTTCTAGGTTCATTTTTAAAAATTTATTTTTATTAAATTTTTGCATGATTGTCCATTTTTTATGTCGTCAAATAGTTAAAAAAATCGATATTATTTGTCTCGGGTTATGTTTAATTCATGAATTCGTGTTGGTCCGCTACTTAAGTTTTAAATTTGTTTAAGTTATTTAGTATTCCAAAGGGTTTATTAGTTAGGGCCAGTTGGTGTCATTCAGAAGAGAAGCGATATCGGTTGATTTCATGCTACCTCTCGAATCGAGAGTAGGTGATTTGGGAGGGGGAGTGACAATACCTGTAGTTAGTGACAATACCTGTAGTTAATCAACTCAGTCCATTGAAGAAATTATTTGGCTGAAAACCTAACTATCCTTCTCTGAGAAGCTTTGGTTTTAAATGTTATCCATTCATAAACCTTATTAATCCTACAAATTATCTTTTAGATCCAAACCACACACATTTTTTTGGATACAACATATCTCATAAAGGTTACAAATGTCTATCTCAAGATGGTAGTATTTACATATCTAGATATGTTTTATTTGATGAGAATTAATTCCCTTATTCATCTTTCTTATATCCTTCCATCACTACACCAAATAAAAGTGTCATGTCCCCTCCCAATTAAACCCATATAGTTCATAAACCACCCATGAACCATAATGAAGAGAGGCAACACACCAACACATTTTTTTATAACACTAATAATCTGAATCCTACTATTGTGCATCTTCTAGAGACAGGTACTCAAAATAGCTCTCGAGAAGAATCCACAACTGAAGGAACTTGTGAGAGGACAATATCATCATCAAGTCCAACACCACCACAACACTAGGATGAGCCAATCAACAAAACTCAACCATCTATACTTGGTACTCATCCAATGATGACTCGAAGCAAACATGGTATTTTCAAATCTAAAGTTCTTTGAATTGACTATACTCAGAATGAACCTAATGATGCTAAAGAAGCATTAAAGCATCCTTACTGGAGGAAAGTTATGGAAGAGGAATTTCAAGCTTTAAAACAAAATGATACATGGAGACTTATTCCAAGAAGTCCTCGTTAGAAAATAGTTGGCTGCAAATGGGTTTTTAAAATTAAAAGAAACTTAGATGGATCACTCCAATGTATAAAGCTCGTTTAGTTACAAAAGGTTTTCATCAAACACCTAGCATTGACTATAATGAAAATTTTAGCCTTATGTGAAACCAGTTACTATTCGTATACTTTTAATTCGAATAACTTCTTCTTCCTGTTGCTATGCTCTTATTTATGTTGATGATTTAACGGTTATGGAAGACTCTGAAAAGGATTTGGATGTTCTGATTAAATCTTCAAACAAAAACTTTGCTCTTAAAGATATGGGGAAACTTAGTTGTCTTCTTGGAGTAGAGGTATCGTACCTTACAAATGGAAGTTTATTTCTATCTCAATCAAAATATATAATTGATTTGCAACATAAAACCAAAATGCTTGGAGCAAAATCAATTGCAACACAAATGGTAAATGGTCTTTTATTATCTGCTCATTACAAAGAATCTTTTCATGTCACATACATGTATCGTAGTGTAGTTGGTGCATTACAATATGCTACTCTTACTCATCCCAAGATATCTTATAATGTCAATAAAGCTTGTCAATTCATGCGTTCTCATAAACTTGAACACTAGCAACTTGTGAAATGAATTTTGAGATATCTTAAAGGTGCTATATCTCATGGCTTGTGACTTAGGTGCTCTATTACTCTATCTTTAGTTGGTTTTGCTGATGTCGATCAGGCTTCTGACCCTGATGATAAGAAGTCAAACCTTAAGTTTTTGTGTTCACTTTGGTAACAATTTAGTTTCTTGGGGTTCAAAGAAACAATCGATTATTTCCAGATCTAGTACTAAAGTAAAGTACCATTGCCTTGCATTTCTTTCCACTAAATTGGTATGGATTCACTCGCTGTTACTTGGTTTATGTATTAATATACCTAATCCTCCTATTCTGTGGTGTGATAATCTAAGTACGTGCAAATCTAATATTACATTCCAAAACAAAACATGTAGAGCTTGATATTTACTTTGTTCAAGATCTTATACAAAAAAAGATTATTTCAATTCAACATCTTCTAGCTTCAGAACAAATAAGATATGTTCTTCCAAACCATTGTCTGCTACAACCTTCCATAAATTGAAGAATAAACTCATCGTTGTTGATGAAGCAGCCATTAGTTTGCAAGGGTGTTAAAACAGCACATTAGATTCAGCCCATTAAGACCTTTCATTTTCTTTTTCTTGTTCTACTATTCTAGAGGCGACAAGAAGAATAGCAAAATCTAATACATACTATGCACTCCCTTCAATTTGGATAAATGGCAAATTTATTTTTAAATTGTCAAAATAGCAAAACAGTTAATTTCCATATAATAAATGAGATAACTATGCCTTAAATGCCCCTACCTACTTTACAATATAGACTCCTAAATACAATAGTAAGAAAAACCACAAATACCCTATAATTAATACATACTATGCACTCCCTTCTATTTTCTAATTTTCCCTCCCAAAAAAATAAATCATCTTCTGTAAAGGCTTTCCGGCGCATTTGTTCTTCCGTTTTTTAAAGGCTTTCTTGCGCATTTTCACCGTCGCTTTCTCTTTTGTCGCTTTTCCACAGTCGGTTTCTCTTCCATCGCTTTTTCACCATCTACACGCCCTTCCTTTTTTAATCGGTTTGCACCACCCAAAGTATGGGTGAGTTGTTTCGTTTCACGCTTTTGTTCCTTCTTCAACCCAAAGGAATTTTCCTCTGTTTTCTGCATGTATCGGTAAAAAATACCGAGTTCTTCAAATTTTCTTCAAATTTTCTCCAGTTCTAACATTCTTCAAATTTTCAAATGGCTTTCCACCCGTATTTGTTTTCCACCCGCACCGTCGTTTTCCACCTTCTTCTTTTAGTACAAATTTTCGTTTCCCTTAATTTCGATTGATTGTCTTCCGGTGAATCTTCTATTTTCATTTTCCTTAATTTCGATTGGTTGGCAAAATTAAAGATAGATCACATTTTATTTGGCATGGTTTTAGGGAAGGTTTGGATTTGATTCTAAATTAAGTATTTCCATTATATTTGCCATAATTTTAAGGAATGGTTAGAATTTGAATTTGAATTTTAGATTTGAAATTTGAATCTTTTAAATGATTTTTCGTTACTTTTTTAATGTTTTTGTTAATAGTTAATTATTGCATCATCTTTATCATTATTTTAGGAAGTATTTATTGCATTAAAATTTTAGGACGTATTCATTGCGTTAATAGCTAAAGTTTGAATATATAATTATTGAAGGTAAAAATCGAAATAATTAGGGGATATTGAAACCAATTGAATATGTTTAGGGATTTTTGAAAGAATATAATAATTTTTTGATTTAGTTAATAATTATCATAAGTGTGTTCACAAATACACTGTAATCGGATATGTGATATTTTATTTGATTTTCCGATCTTCTTAAATATACTGTATTTGAATCTGGACAATTCTCATCCGTTGAGGGGTAATTTCAGACCAAAAAAGTGGGAAACTATTTCAGACAGTTAGTTTTACCATAATTAAAAAAAAAATAACAGTTTGCTATTTTTCTAATTTCCATTCTTATATTTGTCCCCGTTGTTCTATGGTTTTATAAATTGTTTGTTACATAAGAAGTTATATAGTGTGGGTGCGTGTAGATTAATGGTTTTTAGTCCCCACTTTTCTTTATATATTTGAGTATCGTACAGTATCAAATATCAAATGGAAAGCTTGAGTCTTCCTTTACTCCAAAAACTCGTCTTCATCCTATTTTCATACTTCAAGAAAATAAAATCTTCTTTTCTTTAACCATTTGAGCTTCATTTTTTATTTTTTATTTTTATGTTTTGCCAAAATCCCTATTTTTTCACAATCAAAACTAACAAATCAACCACTTTGTTCCAAGCAACAAGCTCTCAACACAAAGGAAAAAAAATCATCAATACCATCTAATTCTGTCGAACTTCATCAAAGATATTAAAGGTATCTTTATTCCACCATGAGCTCTAAAACAAAACCTCTAAAATTGTGAAGAGAATGAGTTTATTTCACTCCTAATTTCTTCAATCACTCTTCCATCGCTTCCATGTCTTCGAACTGTCACAGTTCAATTTCAACAAACTTATACAAAACCTCTAAAATGGTTAACAAAAGTACATTTTATTTTAATTCTAATTGAAAGAGAGAGAGGATGAAAATGGAAGACTTACGGGAGAGAGAATAAGAGGGGAGGGGGAGGGGAGAAAAAGGAGAGAAAGAAGAGAGAAGAGGGAAAAATATTAAAAGTATATAATTTTATTAGCAGAGGCCTTTAAACATAAGGGAGAGCATGTATGGGTCGTAATTGGTTTTCAATCAAACCACTGCAAGCTTACTATGGTCGATTTAGAAAATATTCAAATCGACCTCAACCGACTGGGAGTAAAGGTCGGTGGGTTGGTCAACTCGATTTTATTCTTTATTTTTTAAAAAAATTGCAAATCTAGAGTTTTCTAAAACCGACAACCAATTGCCTCCTTTTTCGACCTACCGATATTTGGTTTATCGACTCGATATTTTGGTATATCATGCTCACTCCTACTTAAACCTGTTCGAAGCTAAAATTATCGATTTGAAATATTATGAACTACATGCCCATATTCTTGAAAACTCAGGGATAAAAAAAAGTACTTATTCAAAATTTATTTTTAGTTGTCCTACTATTTGTTTGATATAACAACATTGAAAGCTTGTCTCTAATAGTGTATTTTTCATCACAACATTGGGCAAATATTGGTAAAGTTTATATTATGTGTTACGAACATCTCCTTGAATTTGAAGTTAATTATTTCTTGTAAAACTCAATGACTAATTATAAATATTATAATATTATTAGATGTCCATCCATATTTTCCCATACTTATAATATTGTTAGATGTTCATGCATATTATCCATAAACCAAGTGTCATTTAATACCCCAACCCTGGTGTCCTAATGATTCATGAGTCACACTTCTATCTTCCTATGTGTCATGTTGACCACGTGTCTTCTAAATACTCATCAATAGTGTCCAAATCACTCAACTCTTATTTGTCAAATTGTCTATAAATAGTGAGATTTGGTAAATCTTGTATTCACTCGATCATTTGGTAAAATTAGGAAAACATACATTGGTGACTGTAGAACAAGAAATTTGAGGCCAATCACAAATTATTGTATCATTTACCAAATTAATGATGAAAATACAGATAATTGAATTGAATTTGGGACTAATTAAAATTTTGCATGCATCCCAAATTGAAACTGAAGACATAAATTGGTAAATCCTGATGATAACATGTGTTTTCATCATGATCGTTTGATCATGTTAATTATTTTGGTCAAATCAAATGTTATTTATTTGAGGTAAAATTCAATTGAGCCTAAAAATAAGCTTAATTTAGCTCAAATGCTAAATAAGGCCCAAATTCATATGGTTGGGATTAGATGTAGGAGTTTTCTTTATTTGTGGGGTCATAATATTTTACTTTAAGAAATGCAAATAGAGAATTCTCCCAAAAATCAAAATTAAGACTCTTTAACTCCTGGAGACTCCATACTTGAAGCTCAAGTTCCTTGGAGATGCAAATATTTTTCCAAGACTACAACTCCAAGAACATCATGCACTCCGCTTCCATATACCAAGCATACACATTCAACTGAATGAGAATTAGAGGATCAAGTACTAAAGATCAAACCACATTGCATCAAATCAACATAAATACAACATCATTACAAGTTCACTCCACGAAATACGTTTTTCCAGAAACCTTGTGCAAATAAATTGGCACGACCTATGGGACTTCTTTATCTCTTATCTCTCTCTCAAAACTCAAATAAACAAACCAATTAATGACACTAATGGAAGTTGCATCCAAAGCTACTGTCGCAAACGACACTTACACTAGACTTGTCATTTAAAGTCACTCAAAGAGGAGCATGCAAGAACAAGAACAAGGTTTTGTCCTCATAAAGAAAAGTTTGGAACAACTGATGGAATCTCCTCAAGAAGAGATCATCATCAGAGAGAATCCTTAGTTCAACAACTCTACTCATGCTTTCGATCTATTAGAGAAAGAATCACACCTTGAAGTAATGTCTATCATGATGGCAAATGTAACAGCTAAAGAAGTCATGATAGAGATGGAGAGGAAAATAAATCTCTTAGTGAAAGCTATCGAGGAGTGAGATCATGAAATCCCTGTCTTAAGAGATCATATGAAGGCTCGTGAAATTGTTGAGTTGAGTCAAACTCCTGTTGTCAAAGCTGATGATAAAGGAAAGTTGTGTTGAAGGAAAGCCAGATGCAACAGCCCATCTTCGTCGCCTCTATGTTAGTCTAGCAGCTACAAAATATGACCGCTAGCTCCATAAGAGCTCAGTATGAAAGACCGCCACAAACTTCTTTTATGTACTCCAAGCCATATACCAAGAGAATATCAATGACCTACGAATGCATGTTGAGTACCAATTTTCAAAGTTCCAATAATTCGATGGAAAGAGCAATCCAAAGCAACATTTGCTCAATTTATTGAAACATGCGAGAACGTAGAATCAAGAGGAGTACAACTGGCCAAGCAATTCATTCGAAGCTTAAAAGGAAATGCTTTCAAGTGGTATATTGATCTGGAGCCAGAGGTGATTGACAACTATGAACAACTAGAAAAAAAAAACTTCTCAATCGCTTTTATAGCACTAGGCGTATTGTCACTCCCTGCCCCCCAGTCACTTCATGTGACCATGTATAAAAGAATACAATTTTAGCAAGTACAAGAGTTTCCATGATAAGCTTATACAAATTTAAAAACAACACTTTGTTTTGCTTGCCTAATACTACATGTTATGCGAGCTGACAGTGGCTACTACCAAGATGAGGCGATTAGTTTATGCTACTATCAAGACAACAAGTTAAACATTGGATGTCCTTCACTTACACAACAATAAAAGTGTATAAAAAAAATATTTGAAAGATTTGACAAAAGTATCTAGTAAGTGGGGTTTTCACCAACATAATAATAAATAAGGTTTCCACGTTGTAATTCTTTTCGAAAAACCATGCGAGATATAAATAGGTAGGCATAATAAACTTTGTAAATTTAAATAAGATTTTTGCAATGCGTTAAGCGATTCAAACATTTTAAATCATATTGACAAATGATTTTAAATCATAATAGGCATCATTTTCTTGTAAACATTCATATTAAATCATATCGCATAGGGAGTACTTCGCATAACATGTTTTATAGATCATATTGCTGAGTCATCCTGCATGCTTAATTACATCTTTGTTCCCTCCTCAACTCAAGCGCTTACCACACTGTTTTGCTGAGTTACAGCTGTGCGGAGAAATCTCAACATCAAAACAAATTCTCCATTAATTCCATCACACATAACACATCTTTAAATGCCAGAACACACAACAAGCATAGAGCATCTTATTATACCAGATCACACAACAAGTATAAGACATCCTATTAAAAATCACACAGCAAGAATAGGACATGTCATCCTAGATCACACAACAAGGATAAGGCATCCCATACCAGAACACACAACAAGTGTGAAGAATCTTATTGCGTACGGTACCAAAGATCATTTCACCATAAACATTCCAATTCATTTTCAAATTCTATTTATTTATAAGCCAAACCATTTTAAGAATTTGAAAGCATAAAAGGAATCATTGCACTCAAGAAATTCAAAAAATACATACATACGTATAAAGATTTAAACACAATGAAAATTCATTTAGTTTGATAACATTTTAAGAGAACCACTCACAATCAAATAACCTCCTTGTGGAATCTTTAACCGACCCCTTGTTCTTCTTTGTAGCTTCTGGCCAAATCTCAAGCTCACAATAACACCCAAAATCTTTGCAACTTCTTTTAAGTGAACACGAGATAGGAAAAATAATCCTTTAAACTTGTCGGACTTCTCTTATTTATAGAACTATTTTCGATGAATTTTCCAAGCAGGAATGATTACTTTAGTCGGGCAGTGACATTTAACCAATAACAAAACGCCATGTGTTATTACCACCTCTTATCCGAAATTCAGTAAGGCGGCAAAGTCAAATCAACTCACCAGCCTTATAACGTCAACTACTTCCTGGTAAAGGAAGCTCACATCGCCTCTCAGTTCATTTTATAGTTCCTTCTCATCGCATAGCTAGAACATAATATGCAGATTACTTTGTATTTTTCAATTGTCAGCTCTCATCGCGTAGTTCTGAATGCAATTAGGGTCTCACACGCATCGTCAGCATGATGGTGTTGACAAACACCAAGTAGCAAAAGAGAGAGTCAGTCATCAACTGCATAAACCGGTAGAGAGCTCTAAGTCTAAATTGCAAAGACAAACTCACAGAATTGTTTGCAATGGAGATATGTATTCAAGGTATGCACTGGGAGCTTCTCTATATTTTGCAAGGAATAAAAACTCATACATTTGAAGAATTGGCGATTTGCATCCACAACATGGAATAGAGCATCAACTAGGGAACTAAAGATTTCCTAATCCCATAAGTAAAAAGAAAAAAAGGGAAGAAATGAATCAAAGGCACTGAAGAGACTGAAGATAGTGCCATTAAAGAATCTATGATGGTACATACGACCCCATTAAATTTTCTCCAAAGAAAATGAGACCAAAGTTGAAAAGAGAGATGGCAGAGAGAAGCATCGCCTAACTCTAAAAGAAATACAAAAAAAAAGTTTATCCATTTTTTGGCTTTGATGTTGCAGATATGCTGGAGCAATTAATAAATAAACAACTTATTTAGCTGCCAGAATGCAAACAACTAGAATAAGCAAGAAAAGTAGATGATCCTAACTACTACAAGTATCATCAGTTTATTAGTCACCCTGTTGAAAAGTATTTCGTGTTGATGAAGCTGATTCTAAAGTTTACTTGTGAAAATAAGATCGAGTTGGATATTGATGAAGTAGCTTAGACAAATGATGTTGCAATCAAAATGACTTCAAGTGTTATACCATCAACACCGCTTTATGATCCTGGAAAGCTTAATTCAGTTTGAGACTTTCGAACCTATAGTTGTTCGATTCCAACAAAAGATCATGACAACAGACTCCCAAAATAAAAAGAGCATGTTGAAGATGATGGCAAAGGGAGGATCTTCATGACTCATCAAAAGAAAGAAAAGTCAAGTTCAACAAAAAAAAGACACTTCCTCGTCAACATTACAATAGAGAAAACAAGACTCAAATAAAGAAAAGAAATAAGAGAGCATGGAAGCTTAAACCTGTCAAGAAAGAAACGAGAAATTCCCTCAACCTCAATGATCGATAGTTTTGGCAGAATTCATCCCAAGAAATTTCTTGATGATCATCTAGAAGAAGTATTAGAAGTCGTTGCATGTCATGTTGTCAACATAGCAGAGGTAGACAACAATCACATATTTGCTAAAAAAGTGAACGATTTGAAGGAAGTCGAGCAGAGAACTTCTGTCTTCGATTGTATCAAGCCTTCAACTACTCGATCTTTAGTCTTTCAAAGATTTAGTATGACCACATAAGATGAAAAAACCAATGTTCAACATCTACTTCCACTTGAACTTCAACTTTTAAAAGGCTAAGTATCTTTACTTCAAAGAAAGATCGACCTTCAACATCTGCTTTTGATCGTTTAAAGATGACAAGTGATTAACATGAATGAGAGATGAGAATTTGAAGAAAAAACCATTTAATGAAGAAAATAATGACGATAAGATTCACAGTCGTGTCCCATCACGCAAGAAGTGGAAGTTGTTCGTTGTCATAACTATAAAAAGTTCCTTCATGGTGAAGTCAAGACTCATTATATTCACTAATTCTAGAAATGAAGGAGGTGGACAAATTCTTGATGAAAATATGAGTTGCTAAATTTGCAAAGCTCTTTATCTCAATAGCCTAGCCCACATGAACTTAAAAGATGAATGGAAAAAGAAAAGAAGAACTCAGTTGAACTACGTTATGACTTAATCCATATATTATATAGGGTACATAGGTAGCTTAAAGAAAATTTTAAGTTAAGTTAAATAACCAAAGAAACAAGTTTGAACTACGTTATTAATTGATCTCTATAAAAGTAAGTAGGTAACTTAAAAATAAATCTTAATTCTAGTCACACACAAACAAGAGTAGTGTCATGACTATGTATAGCATGGCACTTGGCAATTGATGGTGTTCATTCTCATTAAAGAATGTCAACTTAGAGTTGAAGATCCCCTGCTGAAGATGATATAACAAATAAAAAAGGAGTGGCACCAAGAGTAAGATGCTGCAAAGTTAGATGCTTATAGGGAGCATCACTCCCTAGAGTTCAACACTTCATCTTCAAGTTTAGAAGTTCTTTAGAATCAAATTATGAGGTTTTGTTGACGTTTCTTCAAATTCAAGTTTAAAGATTTTATCAAGACTCATTCAAATGCAAGATTGGATACTTCACCAATACTTCTTCATCTCCAGCCTCGAGGATTACAGTGTTGTTTTTCCATGTCCAAGTTCGAGGATTGCTTTATTGTTTTCCCATCTCCCAAGTTTGATGGTTGCTTCATGGGGGTTTCTCTATCTCTAAATTTGATGGTCGCTTCACTATTGTTGGTTCTAAAGGGATAAAAGCCCTTTGTAGCGGAAACAATTAACATAACCATTGAACCAAAATTTAATTGAGATTTAGAAAAACCAATATATTTAAAAGTATTACAAAAATAAAACTTACTATAACCTACATAAAATTAATGGTTAAGCATGCTTTCAAAAAAATACAGAGAAATTGGACTTACTCTCATTGTCGACTCTGTATCTACTAAACATCAATAGTTGAGGTCACCACCACTTGGAAACCTCCATATGTTCTGTGTAATTGAGGGTTAGGTTTGTAGAAACCAAAAGAATTTTTGGGAAGAAAGAGATTTTTTTTTCCTTTTTCTTTTTGAGAGAATTACGAGAACCAAGAATTGCTTCATCTTTGTACTTGCCTCTTCTTCATCAAAGTTAGGGGGAGAGATCGAGATACGTGGGAAAGCATCCCACGTTCTCTAAACAACTCTACATAAGGGAGTTATTTATTTGATTTATTTTATTTTATTTTAAATTATATTATATTAATATTAAAATAACTAATTAATTAAATTAATTAATAATTAATTAAATCGTATTTAAATGAATATCTCACATAACCTATAGTTTTAATTTAATTAAATCAAATTTAATTAAGTAGAATTGAAGTAAACTATTAATTAATTACTAAATTAAATATGTTATATTAAATTTAATCAAATTTAAATCATGTCATCTCGAATTCAGTATGTTACCAAACATTGTCATGAAATTGTGACTAAAGGAAACATTGTCATCTCGAATTCAGTATGTTACCAAACTATTTTGATCATTCAAATAACGTAGGGAAGCATCTAAGTTGTTGAGACTTGAGTTAATTGGCCTGTTTGGATTGTGAGTTAATTCATTTAGTATGCATGTTTATTGGTATATAGATTGACACACAAAGATCATACTCACCGATCAAGTTGGACGAGGTGCAAGTTGAGTTGGCTAACTTTTTGGGTTTGTACATGTGATTGATGATTTTTTTGTCATTTAGAAGTTGGAAAATTTTTTGTTATACTTTTGAGATTAGATTTTCTATAATTAGCTAATTTTGGGATAAGTCAGTAAGGATGTTGAGTTGAATTCGTGGCTAGCTAGTGGAATTATATATATTGTTTTTCTAAATGATCATATGGGGTTGTCCATATTAACTTACAAATATCTTTCATATAAGTAAGGTTTTGTATATGACAATATTATGCAATGCTCATATATATAAAATTTTGGAAATTATTATTATTATTATTATTATTATTATTATTATTATTAATATTATTATTATTATTATTATTATTATTATTATTATTATTATTATTATTATTATTATTATTATTATTATTATTATTATTATTATATATATATATATATATATATATATATAGTGAAAGGTTCATCTATGTTCTAGCTTTGAGACTATATTTGATGAATATCGTCGTTCATATTTATGGATTTGTTTCTGGACCACTATATAGGGACTATGGGACACAATATATGAACAAAAATATAATTGAATTACAATTTTAAATGTCATAAACAAATACATTCTTGATGGTTTTTCAATGGCATTAACATGTATATTCTTGACGTTTTTTAAATGTCATAAACAAGTATATTCTTGACGTTTTTTAAATATCACAAACAAGTACATTCTTGACGGTTTTTAAATGTCATTAACACTTATACTCTTGACATTTTATTAACTGTCAAAGAGTTCGACTTTCTTGACGTTGGCTTCAATGATGGCTTTAAAACCGTCAAGAATAATAATTCTTGATAGTTTAAAACGTCAAAAGAGTCTATTTTTGTAGTAGAGATAGTTGCAGATATCAAGAAAATGATCGTTCTTTCTCCTGAGAGTGGTTAATATTTCAATTGATGTCTTGCCTTATTTGCTTGAAAGTGTGGAGGTTGTAGTTTTGTTCTTATAAATATAGTTTTACATCATTTCCTTTTGTTTTTATTACTTTGGACAAACCTATATGCTCTGACTCATTTTCTACTTAAGATTTGTTATAACTTATATTATGCTTCTAATGCTTTTTCGAACTCGTTTAAGCAATATTATATTATGCTTCTAATGCTTAAGATTTGTACCAAAGGATGAGTGAATGGATCATGTTAATTCAGTAAGTGTTTTGGCATTCTTCGTCGTTTTCTTCTTGTGGCAACTATACATTTTTTAGTTTTTTACGTTCTTCGTTGTTTTTTTTATTATTATTATTATTATTCTTAAATTGCATAAGGAAGGCAATTATTTGATAAAATGTTGCTATGTGTGAAAACTCATTTTAACTTGACGTTGTTGTATTTTAGTTTAGGTTGTGGAATCCAAGTCCGTATTTGAAGCTAAGTTCATCCAAGGTCAATGAGTTTCAAGCTTCTTTAATTAAGTTTATGTTTCTTGAACTAGAGTTGCAATCTTGTGATTTTAGGAATAGCATAGTTGGATTGATTTTGTAATTTTGGAATTATCATATTAGGTTGGAATTGATGGAAGTAATGTAATGTATATGACAATATCAAATAAATATGTAAAGTTTTCGAAATGTTCATATATATATGGTGAAATGTTAATATATTTTAAAGTTTTGGAATTGTCCCCATGCATATGTATGAGATTGTTTGACCACACTACATGGATTACAAAGCTTGACGTTTTAAAGAAATATAACTGAATTACAATTTTTAAAAAATTTGAAACCGACTTGACGTTTTCTAAATGTCATAAACAAGTATATTCTTGACGTTTTTTAAATATCATAAACGAGTATATTCTTGATGCTTTTCAAATGTCATAAACGAGTATATTCTTGACTTTTTTTAAATGTCGTAAACAAGTATATTCTTGGTGTTTTCTAAATGTCGTAACATTACAATACTTGACGATTTTACATGTTATGAACATTTGTAGACTTGACATTTATAAACTGTCAACGTTTATTATTCTTGACGTTTATTAATTGTTCATAAACTTCAACTTTTTTAATTCTGGCTTCAATGACGTTTTTAAAATTTTCAAGAGTAATAATTCTTTACTGTTAAAAAAACGTCAAAAGAGTCTGTTTTTGTAGTAGTGTCTCATAAATTAATTTTGAATTATATCCAAAAATTAAATTTATATTATAAAGTTTAGTTAAAATACAAACTAGTATTATAATGTATCACCATACATTATCTTAATTCCCAAAGTAAATTTGAACATTTCAAATTACATCAGATATATATTAACCTCATTCCCTTTATAAGCTAGGAAGGGGACCTAATAGACCTACAGATCAGAAGCTACAACAATATGAGAGTAATTGGCTAAACTCATTAACCACATTAAGCTATATGTACACCCCGCTAAAGACTCACAATTGAACTCTTCTCACTGTAGATATATTTCTATGTCCATAGATCTAAACCAATAACAGGAATTTAGTCCTTCACGGGTATCTATAACGCCAGTTGGGTTAAATTACCATTTTATTCTTAGGTTACTTTTAGTCCTTAAATATCAGTGCTTCTTTAATGACAGCCTGTTTATGGTCCAGCCGATAAATAGAAACCTCTCTCGTGCCATAAATAGGGTAGGGTTATTTGTTCAAATCTCAGAGACACCATTTAAGGGAACACTCATTTACTGACCCTAAAGACTGGAAGAAGTGAATTTCATCTTGTGTGATATTTATATTCCCATCTCCCTACTCGGTCTTGTCCTCAAATTGATAAGCATATTGATCAGTCAAAAAACTGGTCACTCTCACTCGTACAAATCAAAGGAAAATCCCTCGTGAATAGGATTTCAAATTACACTCAGGAATAAGACGAAGTTATCCAGGTCATCCTAATGAAATAGAAACCTAACTAGTTAACAGAGTTACATCTAGTGGTTACTATTTCATGGTTTAGTCTTATGCAAACTTATTGCATAGAATACCCTTATTTGCATGTCACCTACATGAATGAGTTAGATCATCGATTTTGTATCAAATACAAAGTGAATCGTATCCATAATATTACCAGAATAAGGTACCAAACCTTATTCCTATACTATAGACCCTTTAAGTTGTATCTTAAACATTGATAGTTGTATATCTCTTGATATAGTTCAAGACTCATCAAACAGCTTAGGATGTTAGTTTATTGGATTTAGATTATTAAATCAAAACTAATAATCAATAACACTTTATTGAAATTACATAAATAACACTTTATTAATGGCGGTCAATGAATTGCATTTACTATCTACGAGTTTTAGGACATAAAACCCAAAAGGTTCCATCTCCAAGTTTGATGGATGCTTTGTAGTCATTTCTCCATCTCTAGGTTTGGTGGTTGCTCCATTGATTGCTACTCCATCTTCATGTATGTTGTGGCTTGATTCTTTTCATCCACCAAGTCTAAATACCATTTCATCTTCAAGGGAAAATGCAGAGGATTCATCAACGCTCTACTCTATCTCCAAAGAATGGTAGTGCATTCCACCTCGCCAAGATGTTGGTGATATAGCTCTGCCTCTCCAAGATGGTAGTGGTGCAGGTTAACCTTTCTAAAATGATGGTGGTGTAGCTCCATCTCTCCAAAATGATGGTCGTAAAACTCTCCTTACTAAAAGAATGGTGATATAGTCTGCCTCTCCAAGATGATGGTGACGTAGCTCCGCCTCTCCAAAATGATGGTAATGTAATTCCCATCTTTCCAGGATGGTGGTCTCCAAGATGGTGGTGGTGCACCTCTATCTCTCTAAGATGATGATGATGATGGTGCAACTCCATGTTTGCCTCTCCAAAACGATGATAGTGCAACTCTGTCTTTACTTCTCCAAAATGATGATGGTGCAGTTTCGCCTCTTCAGAATGTCAGTGAAGTAAAGGTGTCGATCGTTCATACTAGAAGTGGTATCACTGACAGCAAAGTAAAGATGTCTGATTTTTTCTAGTAGAAGTGAGATCATTGACGGTTGAGTAAAGGTGTCCGATCGTTCCTACTAGAAGTGGAATTGTTGACGACAAAGTAAAGATGCTTGATTGTTTCTAGTAGAAGTGGGATCGTTGATGTCACGTCCTAACCCAAAAGTTACTTTATGCGACCAAGTGGAGACGTGACCACCTAGACATTCTAAGCGAGTCTCTCCACGAAATGACATGCATAACGCCTAGTAAACAAAAATAAATGCAACCAATAAACTTAAACGCAAAATGAGAACTCAAATGGAATAAGAAGACTTCATTGATATGTTAAATATAACATGGTACATTTAGTACTTAATACAAAGTTACTTTCAAAAGAACTAGATACAACTCAAAAACAACATTTAAACTCTTATCGCCTAGCTTCTGTATGATATACGAGCTGACAGTGGCCACTAACAAAATGATGCGTTTCACGAATGGTATAGTAGGCATTTCAAGGCTACAAATTTAACACTAGATGTCCTTCGCTACCTATGGGGATTAAAACAAAACATTTGAAATGTTAGACGAAAATGTCTAGTGAGTAGGGTCTTTTGTCAACTCATTTGACAAAATAAAGTTTGCTTAACGCATTATAATCATTTCGTCAAATCGTGCAATACAAATAATATCCAATTCGATCAATATAATATTGAACTTAAATCAAATCATTTTAATGTGTTAGGAAATTCATAACATCTCAATCTTGTGAACAACTTTCACAAGTCATAATTCATATGGAAATCACTTTCTTTTCAATTCTTTCATCGTAAATCATATCACATGGTATGCATCTCGCTTATACTAACATAATCACTTCGCAGAATTATTCCATGGGTTTAATTACATCTTTGTACCATTTCCTCTACTCAAGAGTTTACTACACTCTTTTGTTAAGTTGCAGCTATGTGGGAATCTTTTTTTAAATAATGTATTTTTTAAAAGTAATGTCAAAAATAAGGTAGAAGACAAACTATTGACAAAAAAGGGTAATTTGGACGAAGTCATGTACCCCGTACATGCGAATTTGCTTGAATATTAAATATGTTTAAAAAAAGAATAAAGTGTGGGGTACAAGCAAAGTCGTGTACCCCGTACACGACTTTGCCCAAATTACCCTATTTTTGTTAACAGTTTGTCTTCTACCCTATTTTTGACATTACTTTTAAAAAACACATTATTTAAAAAAAAGATTCACTATGAGGAGTAATTTCAATACATTTAGCAAGTTTCATCAATTCCATTATGCATAACACATCTTCCAATGTCAGATCACTCAACAAAACAAAGGGCATCTCATACCAGATCACACAAAAAGTATGAAGCATCCTACTCAAGATCACACAGCATGAATGACATTCTATTCCAGAACACACAAGAAGAATAAAACATTTTATCCCAAATCACATAGCAAGGATAAGGCATCCCAGTGCATAGGGTACAAAAGATCATCCCATTTCATCATTTCAATTTTTATTAAATCTTGTACATTTCTCAAATACATATTATCACATCATATCATTCTAGTTCATAATTAGTCCAAATCAGTTATAAATCATACACATCTTTATATTGGAGAAGGTGGGAGTGAGAGAGAAAATTGAGTTAGTTGAGGAAAAATAGGGAGGAGAGTGGAGAAGGTAGGAGTGGAGAGAAAATTGGGTTAATTGGGGGAAAATAGAGAGGAGAGCGGAAAAGGTGGGAGTGGGAGAGAAAATTGGGTAAGTTGCTGGAAAATAGGGAAGAGACTAATATTCATTTAAAAGAATAAAAAAGAAAAAGTTAAATTCAAATTCAAATCCAACTTTCAAAATAAAATAAAAATAAAGTAAATAAAATAAAATAAAATAATAAATAAATGACAAAATGTTGTACCTACAACTTCTTAGAAGATTACCCCTTCATTGGATCAAAAAATATTTCTTGTAAACAAAGATAATCAATTGAATTTTGCACTTTAATTTTTTAAACAAAATGTATCTTGCATACTAATTAAACAATCAAGAGAAAATTAAAGATTGTTTCATAGAGATCACATGGAATTGAATTCGTTCTTGAACGAAAAATTAAAGAATCAACATGCTAAATTAGAAGAAAAATGGAAGAAACTCTCAAATAAATTGAATACCCATGATCCTCTTACCTTTTAAAAGATTACCTTTCTATTAGAATAAAAGATTGATGGAATATCTTGCTGGAATTTTTTCTCCATTGAAATAAAAGATTGTCAGAACATTTTTTAGAGAAAAAATGACAGAATGAAAGATGGGAGAGTTTTGAAAAAATGATATTTAAAGAGAATTTGGATGAAAATTGGAGTTGGATTTATGAATGGATCAAATATAATTGAAAATTGATTAAGATTTACGAAAAATGAGTTATATATAGAAAAGAAATGAAAATAACCGCTTCATGGGTTTCGAACTCATAACTTCAGGGTCAGGCGAGCTCAATTGGAAGGAAAGGAGAGGATTTTCAGAAATTTGTTATATATTTACAAGATTGCCATTGAAAATATGTGATAAAAAATGATTTGCAGGCTATGAGATTCGAACACAGGACATAGATTGGCTAAAGAAGAGTGGAGAAGGTGCGCACGTGAAATCTTTCAAAAATGGGGAATAAAGGAATACGCTCGGCTGAGATTCGAACTCGCGACCTTGAGGTGTTTTACGCGCGTGGAAGTATTGAATCTTTTTTGTTATTTACCAATTGGTCTCTGATCTTCGATTTACCCGTTTTTGTTTGTTCGAACTTCGTTTTAAGTGTTTTTCATTGCATTGGGTTCGTAATAGAGTCTAGATTCTAATTCTGTATGAAATTATAAAAATAACGAATATATGCATGATATAGGTAGAGAGAGCCTAGGCTTTCGCGTTTTTGGTAGAGAGAGAAAATGTTGAGAGAAAATATGCTATTGTCATATAATTTTAATTGCGTGAGAGATGGAATTAACAAATTTTGAAATTTGAGGTTTTTTTATTTCGAAAATTTTTAAATGACACAAAAAATTTGTTGATAATTAACGAAGCTTTAAATGTGAATAGAATTGTGTCAATAAATAATTTTCAACGACACAATTGCACCTCACTCCATCTTTTTTATTTTCAACGACACAATATCTTGATCAGTAGTGTCATTAAAACCCATTTTTCTAGTAGCCGGGGGAGAAGAGAAATCGGAGCTGCTAAGATCTTTCGACAACAGTCTCTTAGATTGGTGGGTTCGACGGTAGTCCCTTAGACAATGTTTGCTTGTTCGACGGGATTTGCTTGTTCGACGATGTGGGATTAGTGGGTTTGACGACAATCTCTTAGATTTGGAGATGAGTTACGTTGTTTTTCATTTTTTGGTAGGGGGAGAGAAAATGTTGAGCAAATTGTAAAACTCTTTTTGAATGTCGCGCGAAAAGGAAATTGGAAAATTCTGAATTTTTTGTTTTTTTATTTCAAATTTTATTTAATGACACAAAGAATTTGTCGTTAATTAACGACACTTTAAATGTGTCAAGAAAAATTAAATTGTGAAAATAGAATTGTGTCAAGAAATAGTGTGTCACTTCTATTTTCAACAACACATTTTACTCCCACCCTACCCCTTTTTTATTTTTAACGACACAATGTTTTGATTTGTAGTGTTGTTAAAACTCAAATTTGTACAAGTGTGGAAATCATAAGAGAAATCAAATTGTTCATGGTCTCAATAGAAATATAGTAAGAATTTAAACATATTTTAGAAATTCTTTTTATTTTGGAAAGCATTTTATAAGAAGAACCACTCACAATCACAATCAGGTAGATTCTTAGTCACGAGTTCCCTTGCACTTCCTTGCAATGTTTGTCGAATTCAAGCTCATTTTGGATCTCTAAAAACTTTTGAAAATTCTCTCCATTCTTTCTTAAGTAAGCTTAGGGTAAAAGCAGCTTTGAAAAGACCAAATTTTAACTTATTTAAAAGCCTTTTCAATGAAGTTTTCCATGCTGGAATGATTACTTCTGTCGGCAGTAAGAATTGGTCCCTGCCACTTTCTTATCCTGAATTTGGATTAAGCGGCAAAATTAAATCAAACGCTGACTTGATTACACAAGGATGACATCACTAATTCCTGGTGTAGGAAACTTAAAATGCATAATAGTTCATTGTGTAGCCTTCTCACCACGTAGCTTAAACGCAAATCACAAGTTACTTTGCACTTTTCTTCTCAACATAAAGGTCTCATCGCATAGTCCAATCTAGCCGCATGAATCTTATCACATGCATAAGACACGACGCAATCAGGGCCTCACAACTGGTGGTATAATAAAGGTGCACGATTGTTCCTACTAGAAATGGGATCACTAACGACAAAGTAAATCCTAATGAAAGGGGGATCGCTGACCATAGAAAAAAGATGTCTAGTCGTTCCTACTAGAAGTGGGATCACTGACAGAACAGTAAAGATGCTTGAATATTCCTAGTAGAAGTGGGATCACTAACAGCAAAGTAAAGATGCTCGATGGTTCCTATTAGAAATCGTATCGTTGTCGATAAAGTAAAGATACTTGATTGTTCCTAAAAGAAGTAGGATCACTGATGGCAAAGTGAAAAGGAGGTCACCCCTGCAAAGGTCAAAATATACATAACAAAAAAAAACAAGATGAAAAAGCTTACTTTTTGTAAATGTGTGGAAGTAAAAAGAAAACCCAACAATTCAAGCGTTAAAATTAAAAAAACAAAGAAGAAGAAAAATAAAGAAAAGAAAAAAAAGAGAGAGAAAAGAAGAGAAGTTTTTTTTTAATCTTTCTCTATGGGTTTGCTTTCTTATGTTGAGAAAAAAAATGATTGAGATGTGAGTTTATTTATAGGTTTAGAAGTGTATCAAATTTTTTTTAAAAAAAAATCCATGATGAAAAGAATTTTTGTGTATTTTTTTTGTGCACCCTCAAGACAAATTAAATCATGGATAAAACGATATGTCAAGTTGAACCAAAAAAATTGCTCGTATTTTAACATATATTCTCTTTTTAAGGTATTGTAATACAACTTGGGATTGGGATTTAAACCCGAAACCTTTTGTCCTCAGGTACAAACAGGTGCTAGTTGAGCTGAATTTGTGTTGGCATTTTTTTCAAAATTCATCCACCCATATACATGCATGAATCTAGAAAAATGGGCATTTTTTAATGATAAATTTTCAACCAATCAAGAATTGTCGCGTGATTTACAAATTAATGACGAAAATACAAATAATTGAATTTGGGACTAATTAAAATTTGACATGCGTCTCAAATTGAAATTGAAGACATAAATTGGTAAATCCTGACGATGCCACACGTTTTCATTATGATTGTTGAATCAAGATAATTATTTTGATCCAATTAAATATTATTTATTTGAGCTAAAGTTCAATTGAGCCCAAAAATAGGCTTAATTTTTCCTAAATTCTAAATAAGGCCCAAATCCATATAGTTGAGATGAGGGAGTCTAATCCATTCACCAACCAAGTCCAAGCCATAAAACCAACCCAACAACTCTATAGATAGAGAAGGCCTTTTCATTTGTGGGGTTCAGAAAATTTTACTCCAAAAAAGCCTAGAGAGAATTCTCCCAACAATTAAAAAACTCTCTAACTCCTGGAGATTGAACCACACTTGAAGATCAAATTCCTTGAAGATAACTCCAAGAACATCATGCACTCCGCTTCCTTAAATCAAGCATACACATTGAACCAAGAGAGAATAAAAAAAATCAAGTACTAGAGATCAAACCACATTACATTAAATTGACACAAATAGAATATCAATACAAGTTCAACTCCATGAAACACGTTTCTTCGAAAACCTCGTGCGAACAGTGAGAAATCCAAAATTCTTCGAAAACCTGGAGAATTTTGGATATTTCAATTCTCATTTTCGTTATTTTATTATTTAGTTTTTTATATATATTTATAATGGTGCTTCCGTTGTGTCTCATTTTCACAACATGTTATCAACACGAGTATCTATCATTTTTCCTATTGACGGTAATTCCTAAAGGTAGGTTGGTTTTTTTATTAATAAATTAAATGTTATTTTGCATATTTCGTATATATTAAATTTCTAATATAATTATAATACTTTATGATAGTACTACCATAACAAATCTTGTAAAACTAGAATTTGTGGTCCTTAACATTAATGGTAGTATTTATTTTCCATGAGCATTTGATGTTGAGTTGTGAGACCTTGATCGCATTCTGATCTATGCGATGAGAGTTGGCGATTGGAAAGGGCAAAGTAATCTACGAATCGCATTCTAGCTATGCAATGAGAAGGAATTATGCGATGAATTGGGAGCCGATGTGAGCTTCCTTTACCAGGAAATAGCTGAGGTCATAAGGCCGATGGGTTGATTTGACCTATTCCCCAACTGGATTCAATATAAAGACATGGTAGAATCTACATGGCGAGCTGACATTTGGTGAAGCTTACCGTCAGACGTAGGTAATCATTTCGGCTTGGATAATCTCACTGAAAAAGCTTATAAAATAAGGGAATTTCAACTAATTTGAGAGCTTAATTGCGTTGTGTTTTCTTAAGAAAAAGTTGGAGGAATTGCGAAGATTTTATTAAGTTACTACGAGCTCAAATTCAGCAAGAATTTGTAAAGAGTTTTGGGGACTACTCAAGTTTGGAATCCAGCAAAGATTTTCCCAATAGCTCTAGGAGGAGGTCAACTTGTTGTGAGTGGTTCTCTTAAAACGTTTTCAATCTAAATGAATTTCCTTCATGTTTGAATCCTTATACATGTTTATATATTTCTCTCTTGAAATTCTTAAGTTCAATGATTTCTTTTATGCTTTTCCAATTCTTAAAATGGTTTGGCTTACAAATGAATAGAATTTAAAGATGAATTGAAATGATTATGGTGAAATGATCTTTGGTACTCTGCGCGATGAGATACCTCATACTTGTGTGTTCTAGTGTGCGCTGTCTTGTCCTTGTTGTGTGATATGGGATATGATGCCTTATTCTTGCTTTATGATATGGGATATGTTGTCTTATTCTTGCTTTGTGATCTGGAATAGGATATCTTATACTTGTTGTATGATCTGGTATAAGATGTGTCACGTCCTATGCTAAAGTCGCTTCTCGCAATTGAGTGGAGGCGTGCCGCCTAGACCTTCAAAGTCTATCACATCGCGTAGTAAATCCCAAACGCCTAGTAAGCGGAACAACTTCTCTTTCATAGCCTTAGCGCAAGGCTTACACACCAAACTTTCTTAACACAGCAGCTGAATACACAACTTAAAATTGAAATAAATTGAATAAAGATCTCCCTATCTTGTGGAATAAATTGAAAGAGATGTATGATCAACTTTAAACTAACATTTCTCCCTTTAAAAAAATGAAAGGTATAGAAAGGGAATTGTTATAGATAGCAAAAAAAAAAAAAAACTATTCACAAAATATAACAAAAAAATTTAAATGGACTAAATAGTTTCAATATTTTGTTATTTTTGAAAATGCTCCAATATAGAATACACATGGGAAGCCAAAAACAATTTAGCTTAATTGACATGTTAAGCAAGAGGTATTGGTTCAAATTCCTCACCCCCAATTTTTACTTGAAAAATATTGAAAATACTATTTTGGTCCCTATCGAAGCTCGTTTAATTTTAGTCCACTTTTTTCTTTTTCTTTTTTTTTCGATAATAAATTTACTTTAAATTTTGGGGAACACAATTATTTATAACATAAAATTATTATTATTTGATTAATAATAAAATTTCAGTAAAAATTATTTTTTCCTCTGACTAAGTTTAAGATTTAGTTAATTATGAAAAGTAAAATTAGATGATTGAAAATAATTTTAAATAGTATTAAAGAAGGAAAAGAGAGAAAAAGAAAAAACATACGTATTTTCAATTGGTTAATTTTCATAAATATAATAAAAATACAAAATATTTATGACACGTGTAACAAGATAAAATAGTTCAGAAAGTCAGTAAAATAATTTCATAAATTCTAGATTTTCTCTTTGATGTTGCATACGATCATCACCTCTCTTTCTTTTTCTTCTTTGCAATTTATTCATCTTCTTTTCCTAATTTGGTCAACTCCTCTTCTAGATTTTTCTTTCTTTCTTCGTCTTCTCTTTCTTTCTTTCTTCATCTTCTCTTTCTTTCTTCCAACCGCAAGAAATGGTTGGAGTTAATAATAAGAATAATGAATTTTTGGTAATGATAGTTATTTATTCTTCTTAGATAGACAAAGACAATGAGATATTTGTTTTGTTTTCCCTTCTTATATTTTGTTCTTCATCACTTTCATCTGATGTTTCATTATCTTATTTTTTATCTTCAGCTACTTCAAATTTCTTTAGCTCTTTCTTCTTCTATTTCTATTTTTATTCCACATTCGTCATTTCTTCATCTTCTTTTGGATAAATAAAATATAGATTTCTTCCAAGATTTTCTTTCTTCCAGTTTATACTTTTTTTTTCTTTCTTTCTTCATCTTCTCTTTCTTTCTTACAGCTCCTTTTCCAAAATATGAAGATTATTTAAATATTACTTTGATATGATCTAAACGAGTTTACATTTAAAGCACTTTGATATCAAGATCGTTTCTTTCTTACAGCTCCTCTTCCAAAATATCAAGATCGTTTAAATATCACCTTCTTCATCTTCATCTTCTCTTTCTTTCTTACAACTCCTCTTTCAAAATACCAAGATCGTTTAAATATTACTTTGATATGATCTAAACGAGTTTACATTTAAAGTATTTTTCCTACACTATCGTGTATCATTTCCAACACGAAGCATTTTTCCCATCGTTATTTTTAATGATGCGTATCATTTCCTACACGATTGCATATCATGATTATTTAGAAGAAGAATTATATGAAGTATTTTTCCATCGTTAAAAAGAACTACATGATCGCATATTATATTCTATATGATTGCGTATCATGATCATTTAAAAGTAGAATTACATGAAGCATTTTTTTTCCATTGTTAAAGAGAACTGTACGATCATGTATCATCTCCTACACGATTGTGTATTATCTCCTACACAATCGTGTATAATTTCCTACACACAATTGTGTATAATTTATGGCATGTGAGCTTTTTCTGTTTTCAAAATTATTCTAACTAGTGTATATATTTTTGTCCGTTTTGTTATATTTTTGAAAAAAATATTGTGTATGATTTATGGTACATGTGATCGTGTATAATTTTCTACACGATCGTGTATAATTCGCGTATCATGATCGTTTAGAAAAGGAATTACACGAAACATTTTTCCATCGTTAAGAGAACTACACGATTGTATATCATTTCCTATACGATCACTTAGAAGAAGAAGTGATTGTTTAATCATGAACTTATGGTGTCCGTGCTTTTTCTGTTTTCAAAATTATTTTAAATAGTGAATATATTTTTGTCCGTTTTGTTATATTTTTTTTTTAAAAAAAAAAAAAAACCTTTCCAATTTGTGTAGGAACAACAACAATGGCGGCCCATAGATCCAAAAGACCATGTTTCTCAGTTGTTGGACCCGACTCTTAGGATTTGGTCAGTATCATTACTTTTCTGCTGCGGTGCGGTGCTGTGCTGCCACTCCCCTCTTCTCCTTTCTTTCTCCCTCCCTCTCATCAATTCCTCTGAAACTTTCCTCCTTCCAATCTTTATGGCGTTTCTCCCCTCTTTCTCTTCTCATCTCTCATTCCCCTTTTCATATTTTCATTATCACGCTCATTAAACACTTGGGCAACTTTCAATTTTCCCATTCTTGCAATTCTTCCGTTTTTCAGCCTCAAATTTGGAGTTTTCCTCCTCGAAGCTTGGAGAGCTCCCTGCCTAAGTTCCATTGCAGATTTCTCTTTCTTTTTGCCCATTTAGTTCTCTGTGGAGGAGTCTGCGTCATTTGTCAAAAGGGTTTTTTCCGCTGGCTTGGTGTTTTCTTCAATTCTTTTGCAGGGGGATTGAAGAAACCTATTATTTGTGGGGACACACACTTCTTTTGTTCCTGCAACTGTTAGTTCAATAATTGGAATTTGTTGCTGGTCTTAGGGTTTATGGTCTTCTGTTATGATTTCCAGGGACATTTGTTTTAGGGGCTCAAAGCTTGTTGGATCGTGTACGTAGTTTTTCCCTTTTGACTTGAGATCTGGCAGTTTTAGCTGAGAATTTGTGGTCTTATGTATTTTGGGTAATCTTGATGGACTGGTGGTCAACATTCAGGAACAGGTTGATTTCATACAGTAGTTATTGGGATGAACGATACTGCGTCCATTGGCCGTTTTTATGGACTCCTGCCCATGTAATTAGCATTTAATTTTTGACTTGGATTCTTGTTGATTGTTGTATGAAATATTGGCCAAAATGATGGGACATGGTAACTGTTTTGTGGAGTGGAAGGAGCAATTTGTATCCCAAGAACGAGGAAACCGCGTGGTTCATTATTTTTTAAAGGATTCTGCTGGAGAGTCTATTCTTGCTGTTGTGGGGACTGAGAGGAGCGTCAGACACATGTTTTATGTTGTTGCCGATGAGTTCTTGCAAGCTCATGGGAAGGAAAGTTCTGTCCATGCTGGTTTCAAATGGAGATCGAGGAGGGAGGTTGTGGACTGGCTTACTTCCATGTTATCCAAGCAGCATTCTTCTGGGGATCATTCTGGTTTGTCTTGATTTTCTTTTCTTATCTTTTACTTCATTTCCATAGTTGGTTTTATGGTGAATTCTCGTTGTGTTGTACCGAATTTTCTAAAGTTAACACCTTTCTTTATCTCTCCACCTTTGTGAGAGCATTTGCGTATAAAATTCTTTAGTTGGCAACTCCATTTGACGTGAATCGTGATTTACATGATCTGTTATCAAGAACAATTGATAAAGTACCATATAGTGTGGTTGAGGCAAGCTGAGTTTCAACATAATCGCCTCAAGTCAATCATGGCATGGTTTTTCAATTTGCCACATACCATAGTTACTTTTTTTCTTGCCATGCTTAGGTAGAGTTGGGCAACAAGGTTCTGCGGTTATATGGCTACTTACATATTGCAAGCTTATATAATTTATAAATTATAGTTATTTATTCAAGTGTACTTCACTTCTATTAGGCGATACTCCTTGATTGCTTTGAGGGGATAAAGATACTTGTCACCTTCAAAAGCATTTTATGCTCTCTTGCATTGTTGGTATCAGCATCTTGACAGTTTTTTTATGCAGAACCTGGTAAATTTGATGCAATACAAACACTGGGGTCTCTTCAATTTTCACAAAGTGGAGTAGGTGTCCCGCAATCTGATGTACCAGATGATAAGGTAAATTCCTTCCCATCCATTACTTATATTCAAACAATTTTGGGAAATTATCCCTTAGTTTGATTTTGACTTAGGTTCGCCCATCAAGGAATTCCAAGGGACTTGCATCAGATATTGTATGGTCCGGTGCTGCATGGACTTGTGGTAAACGACTCAAGCATTACCCATCATTTAGCAGGAATGGAACTTCAATCATGGTAAGCATCTACTCTATACCTGGTGTTTTAAAAAGCCCTCACGCACCTAGGCTCAAGGTGCAGGTCTAGCGCCTTGCCTGCTCACAAAATAAGTGCGCCTTAGGCGCGCCTTTTGTGAAGCCCCAAGGCTCAAAGCCTTGGGCTTTTTCATGTTGTTTTTTAAATAGCAATAATTAAGGGTTTTCCTTCTTTATTAACTAAAAGAATCAAGTGTACAAAAAATCTTGTGGCTGAGGTTTTTTTTTTCATATTTCCTTTTCAACTATGCTTTCTCTTTTTAATGTAATATTTTTGTATGTAGTGTGCCTCACAAAAAAAAAGTTTCGGCTTTTTGGGGACCTTGCACCTAGGCTCCAGAGGGCCAGTGCGCCTTGGGCTTTTATAAACACGGATGGTTGATTAATCTGGTTTAAATTTCAGTATCCCTGTATATTATCCCATTTATGTGAGCAATGTTGTATCAATATTTTGTAATTTAATGTTTAAGAAATGCAAAAATGTGTATATCTTAAGTTTACTATGCTAGGCTAAGATAGTCATCGTAGCACCTATATCACGTGTATTATGGGATAAGGTGAAATTTGGTTTCTTGAAGTAGTTATTCTCTTACTCCTTGAGTAATTTCTTACTCGAAAATAAAGTGGTAGTAAAAGTTGGTACAACATGTTCCAGACTCTTGGATGTTTTTGGTATCAGGAAATTTGCACTATATCCAAGTTTAATCTCTTATGATGTTTCCTCTTCAAACTAATGGGGAGTTATTTTGAGAGAGCTATCGATATCTTCTTTGTGCATTTGTTCCATGATACCCTAAAATTGTGGTTTGATGGTCTATTAGATTATATCCTTGGTATTCGTGGTTTGATGGTCTATTAGATTATGTCCTTGATATTTGCATTATCTGCTTTTACCATCATTTTCCAATAATGATATTCTTCCTTTCCTACTTATCAATGCTATTCAGGTACATTCCTTTGTTTATGTCATGGCTAAGGGAGAAAACCACTATCTTGCTTACCTGGAAGACATGTACGAAGATAAGAGGTGCCAGAAAAAGGTGAAAGTGAGGTGGTTTCATCATAGTCAGGAGGTGAAAGGCGTGATCACATTACGAAATTCTCACCCGAAAGAGGTTTTCATCACACCATATGTGCAGGCCATTAGTGTTGAGTGTGTTGATGGTTCTGCGACAGTCTTAAATCGTGAACATTACGAAAAATGTATGAATGCCTTTCCTCATGATTCACTTTCCAAAGTTCATCTTTGCTATAGGCAGTTCAAAAGCAACCGGTTAAAACCCTTTGACCTGAGTAAATTGCGTGGCTATTTTGATCAGCCAGTCTTCTCTTGTTTGTGTCTCAATGGATTATCAAAATCTGAGCACATGTTTGATAACTTGACGGGGGAAGATGATGAAGATTTGGACCCAAAAAATAATGTTAGACCAAAAGTTAAAAGGATCAGAAATGCTAAAGGATGTGGGACATTTGAGTTTGAAAATGCAAAAGTTAGAAAATCTGGTAGTCGTCGACATATGCTGACTCATAAATCTTGTCAGAAGCATAGTTACAGCTTTTTAGGCAGTGGGTTCCTTTCACATAAACATGTTTTGAATGATAATGACCCAATGTATGAGGTCAATGAGAAGATAGAATTACTGTGTCAAGATAGTGGCATTCGAGGCTGCTGGTTCAGGTGTACAGTCTTGCATGCATCACCAAAACAAATTAGAGTACAATATGATGATTTGCAAGATGAGGATGGCTATGGCAACCTTGAGGTAGTGTTAAAAGAGTTACTCTTTTTATTTTGTTGAACTTTGACTCTTTTAAGAGGTGTTTGGGGCATTAGTTATTATAATCCTAGGTTGTTATACTTGGGTTGTTATAGTTTGTGTTTGGAGTGTAGATTTTTTTAGTTTTTGTTATAATAGTTTGTGTTTGAAGTTTAAACTATGTTAGTTTGAGAAGAAAATGGTAAATATTGTATAAAAGAATAAAGAAATGATGAATGTAAAATTGTAAAAATTATAGCAAATAGTAAATATTGTAATGGGGTTTTGGAATAGTGTTGATTGTAGTTAATCAGGGTCTACAAAATAGTATTTACGGTAATGAAGAGATGATTATTATGGTTTTAGATAGTTCTTGGTCCAAACATGTCTATTAAATGATATACAATTTAACTTGCCTTCACCTATCAGTAAACTTTTAGGTCAATTGGTGATTTAAGATGGTATCACTCTAGGTGGTCTAGGGAGGTTATGTGTTCAAGTCCTACGTTGTTATTTTCTCTCCACTGATTGGACCTTTCAATTATTTTAGTTTTATAAGTGAGGCGGAGTGTTAGTGATATATAGTTAAATTTACCTTCACCCATTGACTTAAGCTTTTGGACCAATTGATGATTTAAGATGGCATCAAGGTAGGTGGTCTAGGGAGGTTTTGTGTTTGAGTCTCTACATTGTTCTTTTCTCTCCATTTAAAGTTCATTTTCGCTTGTTTGATCGTCTTAACATTTTTAGTGCATTGTTAATTTAAGAATTCCCTAAAAAAAAATTAATTAAACCCAGAAGTAGGTATAGGAGGATCTATTCAATCCCATGTTGCCCTTGGGACTTTTCACAAGATTTATGATCAAAGTTTTATTCTACAATTAGAGCTTTTACATACAGGGGATGTTTGGGAGTGTTCTCAATTCTTATTGAAATGGTTAAAATCACCTCTTTTTTTTTATGTTCAAAATTACTCAGAAACATATCTTTGATTGTTCTAAATTAATGTAATTTTTGAATTTACACTTTTAAAGTTAATTTTTATGCCATTAGAAATGTTGAATCGTTGAAAGTAAGTTTTGGAGTGATTTGGAAAATGACAAAAGTGATTATTACCGTTTTAAAATCACTCCAAACGTGCTATAAGTCTATTGTTCCTAATTACCAGTTGATAGTTTGATCACAACCATCCAGGTTGTACAGCGTGCATACTGCTTTCCATATTTGGTTGACTTTTGTAGAATTGCAGACGGTCTCTGTTTTATTCAATTTTCAAGAGCATTTTAGGTTTAGCCTTACTGCTGTATTTCGTTTATAACAAGGAATTTTAAAGTGAAGTAAGTGAACTGACAAGTTTTTCCTCTTGTAGGAATGGGTTCCTGCTTGTAAAGTTGCTCTACCTGATAAGCTCGGCATGAGGCACCCTCATCGCCTAATTACAAGGCCAGCCCCACAAGAGCAAATCGAGCTAACCCTTGATATTGGTGTTGCGGTCGATGCGTGGTGGAGTGATGGCTGGTGGGAAGGGGTCGTTACTGGCCTAGATGATTCAGGCAAGGATAACGTGGATGTTTACTTTCCAGGTATTCTGATTATAAAAAAAAAGCATAAATGTGGTTCTTACCCTTTATCAATTTTATGCTAAATCTACATTTATTTTGTCATCCTTCTTCACGATGGAATTCCTTTGCTGTTAATAGGTGAAAGCTTATTATTGAACGTACACAAGACCAATCTTCGAATATCTAGAGATTGGTTTGAGGGCCGCTGGATTAATGTCGAGGCAAGACCATCTATACTTTCAACAATATGTGACATTAACAGAACAGATGATAAACATTCCAAGTCTGTTGCTCATGTCAAATCCAACAGTTTAGCTATGCCATGCATCGACGTTAATGCCGGGACTGATTTTAGTCAGATGAAGGAGGAAACACTCGAGGAAACTGCAATAGCTAGTCTTGAAAAGCTTCGTGAAGCAAACGATGAGCAGAAGCAAGTGTCATCAGAAGAAGATGAGCAGAGTGAGGATGATATGGCTGACACCAAAAACACGACTCATAATATGAAGAACAATAATGGGGAAAGTGATGATAATACTAGTAGTGGTAGTGAGGATGATAATGATGATAATAGCAATGGTGTGAAATCAGAAATGGATTCCATGGAAACTTCTGAACAGAACTGTAGAGAGGAAGAAGCAGAGGATATGGATATGGATATGGAAGGTGTAGATGAATAGTACAGTAGAGTTTATATAATATGAATAGTTGCAGTGTTTTGGTTTTTCTATCGAGCATTTGCAACTGCTGTGTTTATTCTAGGTTGTTGTAAATAGTTTGGTTGGTGTTTGGCGGTTAGTGGTGGTGGTGGTGGTGTATAAAGCTAACTTCTTAGAACAATTTCACTTGGTGTTGGTGCTATTCCTTAATATGTACAGAATTGAGGTCTGGTACCATATCAGTCGGCTGTGTTAAGTTGAGAGTAAGTAAGATCTTCCTCAACCTTGCTCTTAGTGATGTAGCAAAACTATTCTTCATGGACTACTTTGTCTAGGATTTCAAGGACATTTAATGTAAATTAATTCAAATGATACTATGTTAGTTAAATTAAAAGTTTAATCTTGAAAGTTTTTGGTTCCTGTTTTTAATCTCATGAGCTTTTGAAATGTCTTATTATCTTTCAGCCCAGATGTTTTTCTAGTCATATTCTAGATTAAAAACAAAAATGAAAGTTAGGGCCCAGCAAATTTTGAAGTTTCATTTGAAAATGGTAAATATAACAAACCAAGTTTTATAAATATAAAATACTAATTAGCAAAAAAAACGAAAATACCTTTAGGCCCTGATATATATATATATATATATATATATATTACATTTTATATTCTATTTTTTCTATTATATACAAAAATGTTTAAGTTTACTTCTTAATTATACAAATATTATAGGTGAATTACCTTTTTGTCTCCAACCTATAACCAATACCCATATTTTAAAATATTCTAAAGAAGGAATCTTAAAGGTTTACTTAATTTATGTGCCATTTTTGTTTTACCCACATTAGCTTTGATATAATTAAGGTTTACTTAATCTATAAGTTTTTTTTTTTTTTTTTAATACTCTCATATATATTTTTTCTAAAAGTAAATTTGATATATAATATGGTATATGTATTCATTCATTTGATATAATTGAGTATTTTTTATTTATATGTCCAACGTTAACTGAGTATATATATTTCATATTTTAGATTATAAGTGGTATATTTTAGAATATTTTAGGTATATTTAAAATAATAATGATTTTTTTTAAAAAAATTGTGAAATATAGGGTGGAAAGATGATTTTATATATAAAAATCTCAAACAAAAATCCCAAAACTCCAAAATTGAACTAATGCCAAAATCTAGGAAAACCATTCCAAAAAAGATTTTATTTTACCTTTGAACAAAATTTATCAAATCAAGTACAACAGGAAAAGATACATTAAACCTAAATAAATTTATCAAATCAAATAATACAGCTAAAAAATTACGAGTGTTCGAATAACAATCTTAAATTATATTGAATTAGGTTAGATTTTATTTTAGGTTGGATTAGGTTGAATTTTTTTAATGTATTTTTCAAATTAAGTTGAGTTTGGATCAACCTTTGGGTTGATCCAACCCGATTCAAATTTCTGATATTATTAAAATATTTATTTTAACTTATAAATATTATAATTAATACATATTACGAAGTTTGTAGTAGATATGATGAACTTTGATATTTAAAATTTAAGTTTGTAGACAAATATAAATATTTTAAGTTAATAAATAGTATAATTAAAAAAAAGAAAAGAAAACAAATAAATAACTCGACAACCCAATCTAATCCAAATTTTGAGGATTCTATTGGGTTAAAGATCTTATTGAGTTCAATTTCACCAACCTATTCCATTTATGCCATGAAAAATATATCTAAATTTACTAAATCAAATACAACTATAAAAATATATCTAAGTTTACCTTCTTTTTTGAATCTGACCACTACCAAATTAAATTATTTATTGCACAACAGAAAAATACATTGTAGAATCTCATAATCACGATTCCAACCAAAAGCAAAAGAAAAAAAAAATTGATTTGATTTAGCTACGGTTGAATGAAAAAATTTAGTAATCCATCATTTATATTGATATTTTATTTCAAAAATAGCATTCCTATGTTGCTAAGGTAGCAATTTTATCTATGGGTTTGGGCCTGACGGGTGAGACCAAGAATAAAATAATAATATAATGAGATAGTTGCAAATATAACAATTATATTCAAAATAATTAAATATATAGCAATATTTTTAAAAAATTGTTAATATAGCAAAATCTATCAAAATCTGCCAAAATCTATCACTGATAGACCATACAACAAATGTTGGTCTATCACTGATAAACCATAAAAGTCTATCAACGATAGAAGTCTATCACCGATAGACTCTGCTATATTTGCAATTTTTTTAAAATATTGCTACATACTTAATAATTATTCTAAAAATTGCTACATATTATAATTACCCTAATATAACATATTTTTGCTAAAACTATTTTTTTTTTAATTTTCAAAACGGTTTCTTATGTTATAGACGTTTTTGTAAATTAAATTTTTCAAAATCGAAACCGTTTCAAATTGAATGAAACAATTAGCTGTTTCCTTTTGTCATTAATTTTGAGCCTCTCTCCCTGCTCACTATATGAGCCTCATTCTTCTCTCGAAGATAGAACAAGCACAAAACAATTTCTTCCTCTCCAAAGTTCTCTCCCGTCTCTCTCCGCATACTATCCCTCTCTCGGCTAAAATTTCTTTCTTTCAGTATACCGAGCATAAGAGTGTCTAGTTGAGTGTTGGTATTCCGGCAGTGTCTAATTGAGTGTTGGTGTTCCAATCAATTTTCGGTGCAGTTCTGATTGACGAAACATGACTATTTTATCTTGGGGATGATGAAGTGATACAAATCTATTTGCACAAAAATGTAGAGAGAATTTTGGTGAAAATTGGAGTTGGATTGATGAATTGATGAGAAATTAGGGGGGGAAATACGTATTGAGGTTCAAAACCATGATCTGGAGCTCGCACGCGTGAAATTGAAGAAAAAATTCGTATATTTATTTTCAACGACACAATTTACCTCATCACACCCCTTTTTTTTATTTTTAACGACACAATATCTTGATTAGTAGTATCATTAAAATCCATTTTTCTAGTAGTGTAGAGTCGCGAAACATATTAAAGAAAGCGAGATCTGCAACTCAACATTCTAACTTGTTTTTATTTTGCAGTAGGCATTTTGACCAGACGATTTGATCATTATACGATTTGACCAGTAGGCAAGCTGACTAGAGAAGGCATTTTGTTCAGGCGAGATACAAGGCGAGAAAGCACACGTTCTGTCTAGGCATTTTGTTTAGGCGATATTCCTTCGAGGCATTCCAACATCTATAGATGAAAATTTTGTTTGAGGAAATTTATATTAATATTTCATTCCAAGTTGAGATTTGCTAATATTGCAATGTGGAAGCTTCTTTGTGTACGATGTAGTACCCATGCTTTTTAAAGGTGAAGAGATACAAATGTGGATTTGTTGGTATTTCCACACATGTCAAGGCATGGTATGGGGAGGAATAAAATATTAATATCATTTTTTATTAAATTTTTTACCATAACAAATGGTCAAAAGTTTTATTTTCAATTTAAACAAATCCGTCTAAGAAAGAAAAAACATTTGTTCATCTAATTTTTATTTGTTAAGGTGCAATGAGATTGTGACCTTTTAAGCATTAGGAAAGGCGTTGCGGTAACGTGGCCGTTGAGATGTTACAAACTCATAATCTATATATAGTCCTCGCACTACTCTTTTCGAACATATTAGAAAATACTCTTCTTGTAAAAAATTCTCCATCCTTTTTCTCTCTATTTTAGTTTCGAGCAAAATCATTCACGAGAGTTACTATCCCAATCAATTTTGGTGTTGCTTCGATCGAAATTTTGGTTTTTTTTATCCTGGGGGTCCTAGGCATTATCGAATTTGTTTACACTTAGCGAAGTTGCGAAACATCTTAAAGAGAGTTCGATCAGTGACTCAATATTTCTATTCACTAGTTTCTGTTTTGTAGTTTTTGGACTCATACCCTAGGCATTGTACTCTAGGTAATGAGATCCGAGCGTCCATTTCCATGCATTCATTTGGACGTATTTTACACTAGGCATTCAGTTCACCGCGAATTTTCGAATCAGGCATTTTGTCCAGGCATCCAATTTATGACGCCTAAAACTATTTTTTTAGGTGTCCTATTCCTAATGCCTAACTCCAGCTTCCAAAGCATTTAAAATATGATTGCACTAAAGAAACATACCTAGAATGTAAATATTGTAGATGTAACAATCCCAACAAAAAAAAGAAAGAAGAGAAAGAGATTAACTTCCTTTCGAATCTAACAATTACCAAATTAAAATATAATTGCACTGAATAATAATCACAATCTCACAAAAAGAAAGGAAGAAAAAAAAATCAAATGATTATAGTATAACTTAACTTACAATTTCTTAGAACTTTTTCATCATAGTCATTCCCAAATTACAGTCAAGAAAAATTGGAAAAAAGAATTTGTATCGAAATTTCTAGTATTTATAGTCGGATCAAAGAATCCGTGAAAACCCCATTTAAGATGAGTATAGTGACTTGAATTAAAAGGAAATTTTATTTTAGAAGTTAGTTAATGGTTAATATATTTCAAATGTCATAAAAGGTGCGTCATTGTAGGAGTGTATGTTTGGAGCGTCATGGAAATTTAAATATTAAAAGGAAGGAAGATTGTCAAAAATACGAGCTTGGCAACAAGAAGGAATGGGCATGTCAAGACAAGAACTTTTTGTTGATATTAAGTAGGAGGTGGGGCGCATGCAAGGCACCTAAGACATGTCTAGGATAGGCTAGGAGAGGGTGTCAAGACCATGAAGTGCAAGCATGAGGTAGGGTGTTAGGTGTCAACCTTAAATCATGCAACCCCTTCTATTACTAGGAAATTTTGAAGAAGAAGAGCATCATATCCACTCGTGATACTTTCTTGTTTCCTCTTGCAAAACCTCTTAAATTGAGTTTAATTTTGAAGGTGAGGCTACTGGATTGAAAAGAGTTTAGGAGAAAGGTCAACATTGGAGTTGAAGCACCAAAGGTCATTTATGGGCAGTTTTGAACCGTGTTCACTTTTTGGAGGCTACATCATACATCTCAAGGAGTTTTAAGCTGAAATTTGGATGTAAGATACATAAAACATTTCTAAGAAACTTTGTATAAGGAAGTTTTGTTATTTGAGTTCTAGATTTTAATTTCTTAAGTTCCAAAGTCAAGTTATGATTCTAGTCGAAAAATCCAACTTCTGGACATTATATTGCACTGGGTGGCCGAGCGTCGGGGTGGGGCTGCGCATGAAGAGCGTGGTGGTGCCTTAGGTGTGTCATGCGCTTGGCACCAGTGCACGCGACACCATGTGTGCACGGCACAAGCCTATCGCCCATGCTTGCACACTAATCAGACATTTTAGGCATTTTTGCGTGTTTTTGCCATTTTTGCTTGAAGTTTTGGTATTTTCTGGTTATTAGGGATTAATTGGAGTACAAATACCCTATTTTCAGGAAAAGTAAATTTTGATAGAATTTTCGAGCTAAGGAAGGAATCATCACGTGAGTGAGTAAAATTGGATTTGAAATGTTACTTAATACCATGATTTAAAGTATACACACATTAACTCGTGAGTACTTTACTCTGAATGATTTCTAAGGAAATTTACAAGCTTGATTGCTTTTAAAAGCTTTCTTAAATGTTTATGGTTTCCAAGCTAAGGTATAAGCTTATTTAGAAGTTTTCATGGAATTATGTCAGTACTATATAATTACCTTTGAATATGCACATATGATTCCCAATTTGATTACTGATGTGAAGGAGCTTTATAGAGGGGCCTAAGGTGATTAACATCAGTGAATGCTTTGTTGCCTATAGAAAAAGGGTTCAATAATATGTGACCTACGTTACAAATATATAGTAGGAGGCTGGTATAATATGATAAAATGCTATGGATGTTTAGGGGATCTTATGAAACGTTTCTAAAAGTTTTACTATACTATGTTTTTTCAATGATTTCTTATGTTTGAAGCTAAAACATCGAGCATAACTATTTGGAAACTATGGTTTGAAAATATCACTCATTGGACATTTTAAGCTTATTCTTTCAAAATGTTCTCACTTTTCAAGTAAGGATCATGTTGCCCTGAGCTGAGCTTATTGCTACCATGTCGACCAGTCTCTTAGAAGAAATTACAAGTTATTATAGATAAGTAATATTGTGGCGAGTGAAGGTTGTATAGAGAATTGTATAGAAATATAGACGGTCATGTAACAATCAACCACGAAAATTAATTATTTTTTCCTCTACTCAATCACAGCCTCAATCACAATTGTCAAATCTACAACATTTACTTCATGGAATAAGATTGTTCTAGTTGGTCAAGATTCATGATTTTTCATCCACCAATATTATTAAAATTTACAATATTCACTTCATGAAATGAGATTGTTCTAGTTGGTTAAGATTCATGATTTTTCATCTACCATTTTTAAAATTTACAACATTCCCTTTATGAAATGAGATTATTCCAGTTGGTTAAGATTCATGATTTTTCATCCACCATTATTAAATTTTACAACATCTATTTCAAAAAATGTTAATTCTTTAATTGATTGACATTCATGGTTTTTCAATCAATCACTAGTTATATCATTTAGCCGCAAGAAGTACATTAGATAAGTGCATGACATTTCTAAAAATATTTCTCTCAATATTGTTACTACAAAAGCATATTTGAAACGTACAAAAATTCTTCTTTAGCATATTGATTTAAAATTTTGGAGCTTCAAGTGCATCGACTTATAACGAACTTTAAGAAGAATAGTTGCTTTCTGATTATCATATTTTTATGGTATCTTGGTATATTTTTACTTCAAGTAGTCATGGTAAGTAATTACTGATATTAGTATCAAATTTTAGAAATTATAATTATTTTGTAATATTTTTCAAGATAACACTATTATATAATATAGTAATATTATATTAGAAATTTAATATATACTAAACATGCAAAATAAAATTTATTAATTAAAAGATGAAAAAAACTGACATACCTCCAGGACTTATCCTTAGTGGAGAAAACGATAAGAGTTTGTGTTGATAATGTGTTGTAAAAATAAACACAACTAAACATAGATATTGAGAAAATATAATATATAAAAAATGAAATTAAATTAAAATAAACTAAGAAAATAAGAAATTATCCATTTATCTCCGATTTCATTGGAATCTTTAACAATTCGTGTGTCTTATAAAACCCACCAAACGTTGATATAAGTAATTGGGCAATAAATAGTTATTTAATGAAGCATTAAAGTATTTGAATTTTGCAAATAAAACTTGAGGTGATAATTATTTGAACTACTATATACTTTGGTTTGTACACAATTTGAAAAAAGAAAAAAAAAAAGTGTTACTAAAGCAGACATTTTCACAAATTTTCTTCTTATACACATAACTATCAACCCCAAACGTAAAAGAATTTGAATGTTAATAGCTGTACTAGAAATATATATTAATTAAAGAGAGAAGAAGGAAAAAAAAAAAAAACCTTCACTCCTCTCCATAATTATTGAAACGAAAACTCACTAAAACTCAAAACTATTAAATTAAAAAAAAATGGTCTCTTTTTATCTCTTTCTAACGTAAAAGAATTATTGTTAATTTAAATGCATTAAAGAAATTAGTTCCATAATTATTGAACTTAACACTAACTCAAAGACAAAACTAAAAATTAAAAAAATAAAAAACCGTCTATTTCCCATAATTATTATTATTATGAAAAGAGGAACTCAAAATCTTAAACGAAAATACATATAGTTTTCTTTAATCTCTCCCGGTAATCTCTCTATTTCTTTAAAAATTTAATAATTATAATAAAAAAGAAATATATTATAATGGTTACGTATCTTCTCCATTTAATTTGTTAAATTAGGATCCTGTTTAAATATTTGGATCAGTTGTTTCTCATAATTAAAGTAGGATTCACACACACACAAAGTAGTGGGTTCGTGGGGAAGTTTATTTAAAACTCCCAAATCCATTCATTACTCAAATTTAAACCCCTCCAAACCCTTTTATTTCTTCTTCTTTCCCATGCAAAGACAATTTTCATCAAAACAACAATTACTCTCCAAACCCTTCTCTTCATTCTTTATTTAAACGTAACACCCCCTTTTTTTCATAAATTACATTCCCATTCAAAGATCCTTTCGTATTTTTCCTTCCTTTATTTATTTTCCACCCCCTCCGATCCCAAAGAAAAAGAAAAACCCTTTAAAATTCATGAACATTATTTAACTCTCCATCTCACTCGTAATTAAATCAAATTTTTAACTCCTCTCTTCCACACCCTTTTAACTCCTTCCACCTTTCACTTTAATATCACCATTAAAAATCGAAGCTTTTTTGAGCATTCATCGTATTTTTTTCATCATGATGATGAGGAACTTCTTGTGTTTCCTATGTAACAATAATAAGAATAACAACAATAATGGAGGGTTTTTCCCTTCCATCATTATTGTTCTGAGTTTCCTTCTGTTGTGTGTGGTCTCTGGAGAGAGCAGCGGTAGGGGTCGTGGTGGCGGTGTGATCAGTTGGGATGATTTGCGTGTGGATGTTTGGCTGCGGCAGAGGATGAGCTCCGGCGAGGGGTTGGGAAGGAATGGGACTAGAATAATTGTGGTGGATAAAAATTGCTCCGGCGACTCCACCACGGTGCAAGGGGCGGTGGATATGGTTCCTCATAATAACAAACAGAGAGTTAAGATTTACATTCTTCCTGGCATTTACAGGTTCGTGTTGTATATATAATTATATATATCATCATTTTTGCCCTTTTTTAATTTCTTTTATTGGTAGAAATCACATATGCAAAGATCAAAGTTAAATTTATTGTGTACATTATCACATATCATCTTTAAATATTAGATATTAATTAATTTGTTGTTTTTCTTTTTTCTTTTTCTTTTTTTTTTTAAAAAAAAAAACTACCCATGATGTATTTTTTGTTTTGTTTGGAAAATACATATAAAGTTAGATTATTATACTTAAAACTTTATATAGATACTTTAAAATAATCTTTTGAACTTTTTTAACAAAAGTAAAAAATTGAAAAATATATATAGAGCAGTGATACCTAAAACGAGAATTTAGATTTTCACACTATTTTAGGGTTGTTATCCCAACGTTACAAGTCTCAATTTTTGTCTAAAAATCTTTTGGAAATATTTACCATAAAAATAAAATAAAATAATTAACCCTAACAGTTTTAAATTATTAAGGATTATGTATATGATCATTAGAGGTTGTTTTCTTTTAATATTACATTGAAGGTAGCCTTTAAAGATTGAAGTATATTATAAGGACATTAATTATGTATACTTTAGGCATTAATAAAAGTAAAGTTAAATTATAAAAAATAAAAAAAATAAAACACATATGATTAAAGTAAATGCGTTAGAAATCACTTGTAAAATTAATGCATTGTTATTTCAGATAAATAAATAAATTGGTTGTTGAAGCTAGAAATCGTCGAAAAGGTTATATTTGCTAAAATTTAACTCCTTTTTTTTTTTTTTTTTTTTTTTTGAGATAAACAATAAACAGAAATAAAACAATTATTTGTAAATGTTGTTTGTTTATTTATTTGTTTTGAGAAGAGATGAGGTTAATTAGGTTTCTTTTTCGAAAGATGAATTTAGGTTATATTTAAGAAAAAAAAATCTCTTAATTTTGATAAGTTGATGAGTTATAAATTCTGAATAAATCAATGGATCAAATTTAGTTTAGATCACTTTTTGAATTTGATGATGTTTTGGATTGCGGATAATCATTTATATTAATTATAATAAAATAAAAATGTCAACTTCTAAAATGCTAATCTTTATAGGTAAATTTTATCAAAATGTATGAGATTATGATGTTTTGAATTACTTTTCCAAAATATAATAATAATTCTAACAAAAGTGTGTGAACTCCATATTTGGAAGGTTAAACGGTAGATTTGGTTCATTTACTTGTATGGTTTAGAATTAGAATTTAATTTATATCATAGGAAACTATATATTTATAAGGGCTTTATCAAATAATAAGAACTAAAGTCTAACTTGATCTTGCTTGAGATCACTAGGCATTTTGATATATTTTTATTTGGTTAGAGAATTAATTTTTTCATCGTGTAGAGAGAAGCTATACATACCCATCACAAAGCCATATATTTCCTTGATCGGAAACAAGAATAGAGTTACAGAAACTGTTATTACATGGAACGACAAAGCATCAGACAAAAATATCAACGGAGTCGAGCTCGGGACGTATAAAACAGCAACAGTTGCAATCGATTCGGATTACTTTTGTGCCACAGGAATCACATTTGAGGTTAGCACCAAAAAGAAACAATATAACCATAGGGAGAGTATAAACATTTAGAATAAGAATAGTAGTAATAACAATAATAGAAATGTTGATATTTGTAGAATACAAATGTGGCAAAGCCAGGAGATAAAGGAAGACAAGGTGTAGCATTGAGAATAACAGGAGATAAAGCAGTGTTTTATAGAGTGAAATTCTTGGGAGGACAAGATACACTTCTCGATGATTTGGGCACACATTATTTCTATCAATGTCACATTCGAGGAAGTGTTGACTTCATTTTTGGTACTGCTAGATCACTCTATGAGGTACCCTCTTTTAACACTTTCAAAAATATCTTCTTACTTCTATTATTGTTTAGTCTAAACTTCTAAATTGTTATAAATTAATCTATTTGAACACTTTACTACATTACATTTTAAAATTGCCCATGCATTTTATAATTATGTATAAACTTTTTAGATGAGACTAGATTTGATGTATAGATAATACTCAAATGAAATCTTAACTGTGAGTCTAAATTGATTTAGATCGGTACAATTATGAACATTCAAGATTTAAATTGAAATAGTATAGCAAAATCAAATTTTTAAGATTGAAACAAATTTAGCAAAATTTTATACGATAATAAATCCATATAGATATTTTTTACTTAAAATCTGGGTCTATTTCTAATAGAAAATAAAATTTTGCCAACTTTGTTAATATTTTTTACAGTTTTGTTATTTAAAATAATTTCCATTATAATTGATTTTTTCTTTTTTCTTTTTTCCTTTTTCCGTTTAACCAACCAAAATTCTCCTGTGTTTTAATATATCCTAAATCAAGACTCCTAGTATATCATAGCAGAGAGCTGATATGACAGTGGTTGGGAGTACCCAAGACGATCTGTGAAACTTAAATATATCATAGGAAGACTCCTAAAATTATACTGATCGAATTGAATCTAAGTTCTAAGGTGGTCAAATTGACTAGTATAACCTTTTATCTTTTAATCTTTGCAACCTCTTCATCTGATATTGATCTTCTCTCTTGAAAACCCAGCAATGTGTAATAACTTCTACAGCAGAGAGCTATGGAGCAATAGCAGCGCATCATCGAGCCTCACCAGACGATGACACCGGTTTCTCCTTCGTCCGCTGTGTAATTAATGGAAGTGGCAAAGTATACCTGGGAAGAGCGTGGGGGAACTACTCAAGAACAATATATTCTAACTGTTACATTGAAGATGTAATCAATCCATTAGGATGGAGTGACTGGAATGACCCTTCAAGACAAAGGTAAAACTCAAAAGCCAACCCCACCCCCAAGACAAAAAGTACACTCCCGAATTTGGCAGACTTTTTTCAGTGCCCCACTCCGATTTTCATAAAAACCCGGATGTGTTTTACCAAATACCTGACTTTTTGGATACCATCAAAACTGGAATTGATGGTACTCCAAAAAAACCTTACAGGTATTTCGTCAATGTACACACCCAGGGTTTACCCTTGGAAAAAGTTATCAAATCTAGGAGTGCATATTTACACATACGTCCTATGAGATTAATAGTCTTGAATCAAGCTAATCTAATACAAGTTTTTTCAAATGTTATGTACACAGGACAGTAGTTTTTGGGCAATATAATTGCAGGGGCAGTGGAGCTAACACTAAAGATTGGGTGCCATGGGCAAAGACTTTCAGCTACGAGGAAGTGAGACCTTTTGTAGATAGAAAATACATCAAAGGAGAACAGTGGCTTAACTTATGAGTTAACAAGAAGAAATAACAACTTCTGACACTTCAAAACTTACACTTCTTTCTTCCTTCTCAAATACAATTACATCAACACCATAGAGTATCTACAAACTAGCGTCTACGTTTAGAGCATTTCATAATTCTTTCAAATGGTTGTGTCTACTTTTCTTGTTTACAAATTTTCTTAAACGCATGAATTGAATTATTTGATAGATTGATTGCAAAGAGATCCATTTACGATAAAACTAAAATGAAAAAAAAGCGTGGCCAATCTTATGGCTTTGTGGTTTTTCAATGTTCCAGTGATCAAAATAACAACATTTTAAGGAGTATATGATCGTACATATAACTATGACTAGCATGCACACACACATTATATCAACTTTTTCTTTAATTTTCTGTTTGAGGATATAAGCTATAAAAACCATGCTCAAGTTGCCAAGATGACTAGTTAATTTAATATAAGTTTAAATCCTATTTTAGTTCTTGAACTTTGGATCTTGTTCTATTTTAACCGTCTATTATAGCTCTTGAACTTTTAAATGTGTTTATTTTAATATCTAATATTAAGATTATGTAACTCTTTAACAATGAAATATGTTCAAGGATGAAATTGCATCTAGCATGTGTTGAGAAGTAAAATGTCAACAACCAAATGGGTCAAAATATTGAACAACCAAAATCATAATCTTAAATGCAAAATGACTTTTAAGTTCTCCTATAGAAATTGCTTTACTACCATTGTTTTTTATTTCCATGAGTGTTTCAATTTATGTCACCTCGACTAATCTAAGGGGCAACTTGCATACAACATTTGGCTGTCAAGAAAACTAGTAGTAAATTAATTCTTAGATAGGTGGCCACCATGAATTGAACCCATGACTTTTCTTAGTTATTGAGGCTTTACCACCTATTCCTAGTTGAAATCTAAGATTTTTTAGCATAGCTAACATATTTGGCAACTTAGGTATCCAAAAATCCAAGTTATCTTATTCCTCTATTTAAGAGTTAACATAATCTTAATACAAGCGACCATAATAAGCATTTTTTAAAAGTTCAGGGACTAGAATAGACATTTTTTAAAGTTTAGAAACTAAAATAGAACAAAATTCAAAGTTCAGGGACCAAAATACGATTTAAACAATAATCTACTTTCTAAAACAATAAAAAATGTACTAAGTTTTCAAATAATGAGTAAATTATTTTTTGAAAATATAAAAAATAGATTAAATAATTTTGGTCGCAATACTTTAAGTTTATTCTTTTTTAGTCTTTTGTAATTTCAAAGAAAAAAAGAAAAAAGGAAATTTAGTCCATCAAAAGTTGTATTTTAATCAAATTGGTTAAATAATTACAATAGTTTTTATGCAATATAATTTAAATATGTTACCATGAGTTTATAGTCAAAATGCTTAATAGATAACAAAACGTTTTTTGAAAAATCAAAAAGAAAAAATATATAGAAGTCCAAAATTTAAGGTTTATTAAAAATGTAGAGACTAAAATTTTGCATTTGAAATTACACGCACCAAAACTTAACAAGTCTTAAAAGTATAGGGACAATAATATTTTAACCTGAACCAAAGAAATAAAGAAACTTCACTGCATCATGAGAACAATTTACATAAGTATGTGCAAGTGTTTCAACATTTCAAAAAAAGCATGCTTGAAGAAATGGCTAGTCTCTAGAAATTAAAATGACAGAAGCCTCCCAAATTTCAAAAGGCGATGCAGCTTAATTTTTTTTTAGCAATCAGCTAACTTATCATGAAGTTTAGAAGCCTTACAAGGATATATCAGAAGCCTAATTTTGTTAGCAATCAGTTAACTTATCATGAAGTTCAGAAGCCTTACAAGGATAGATCAGAAGCCTCTCAAGTACCGAGATTTGGTCCTCGAGTTGAAACTGGCTGGCCATGAGAATATCTCCATTGACCACATGCTGTGCATTTCTCCAACTTCACACTGTTTTCTAAGGTGCAGAATTTACATGACCAGAATTTGTATCTGGTATCAGAATCTTTTGGCTTTTGCGAGAAACAGAGCTCACATATTGGAGCTAGCGGCTGCAGAACAATGAACATTGGAACGGGAAAAAAAACAGTGAGAAGCTTGGCAGGATGATAATAATAACATGCCCAAAACCATATTTCAAAGTAAAACTGTACGAACTTAAGGGTAAATATGAATTTGATTAATTGAGGAAAGTTTCCACATACATTTTTATATGTAGAAATGTTAAGTTAAATAAAAGGACCAATCTATGTGCTAGTTAGTTTCTGCGATCCTACTGCTGCACATGTACTAAAAGATGATGGGTTCATATAGTAATAAATATTCGAATACAACACATACTGGATTTAGTAAGGTGCAATTTCCACACTCCCACATGGAAAGTTCTCCAGGATGAATAGTTCCATCATGTCTTGGCATCAAATTAGAGGATGAACAGGACAAATCTATTGAGCTAGCCTCTGCAGAAGATTGAGGAAATGAAATTCTATCTGGCAGTTTATGGCGCTTATTTGATTCAGCACGATAGTTAGCAGAGGAACCAGGGATTGCATCATCTTTGGATAAATCAACAAAATCAGATATCAGATGACCATTGGAAGACTTGTTAGAACTCCTTTCTGACTCACGACTTCTTTTCTGGTGTAATGCGTCCACACCCTTACTTAAATTGTTAGAACTCCTTAGAACTCCTTTGGAGGAATGTGCTACTTCTGATGGAAAATGAGGGCAACAATCCTCATCCACAGGGCAACAATCCTCATCCACAGGCATTCCTTGAAATGAAGCACACCAAATATCATCCTGAAGCCTCCTTTCTGCAGCCATTGCAGCTGCTTGTACAGGACTTAGTGCAACCATGATGTTGCTATCACCACCAAGCCGGTTAGGCCCAGACGGAAGTAGAGATGCCAAACGTCTTCTTCCTTCTGCAGCAGCTAAGGAAGATTTGCGGAGGGAAGAAAGAGGGGGTTGGCGCACATTACCACCCAAACGCCTTCCTGGGAGATCAAATCCCTGTGCTGTACCACTAATTCCCTTAGCGATCAACTCCTCACATTCCTTCATTCACAAAAACCATCAAATTTGATGTATGATAAAAGGCAACATCCAATAAAAACGAAAATATCCAATACAATAGAAAAAGACAAATAGAGGGTTATGTTGAAGAATGTTCTCTTCAAGGAAACATATGCACATGAGTTATAAATGAATTTAGTCATTAAAACTAAAACATGATGAACAGTTATGAAATGCAGAGAACTAAAAGCAGCAAAATGTGGTCTAAGTACACAATTGGATGAGCCCCCTCCTTGCAGCACTTCATAATAAATATCAAGAAGACAGTACCACTTCTTTAATCTCTGATATAGACCAATTGTCTTAACCATGATTATGTCTATCTGTTGGCATGCAATAGGACTATAATACGAGCCAACCAGAAACCTTACTTATGGCAGGATGAACTTATACCAAGAGGATGAATGTCTACAAAGCACAAATATGGATACGAGACACTGATACAACACAACACGTACACAACAAAGTCATGTTTACTAAAATGTACATTTTTAAAAATATATATCATTTGTATACCATAAGAAATTTCAAAGCAAATAGTTGATGCATTTATATGCTTAAAAGATTAGTTTGATGTATTTGTATTTCACACTCAAACATTATTAACATCAACATATATGTTCCTTTTTAGTCTACTCAACAAGTGTTCTATGCATGTCTGATACATGTTGTCCTAAGAAGTGTTCAATAAGTATCCAACAAGTGTCAATGTGTCCAACACGTGCTAGGCATGGGCACACTAGAATGTACGTTCTTAGGTGAATGTAAACGAAAGGTTGCAAATAAGAGAACCATAATCCTACGACAACACATGAATATCATTCTTTGTGTCTTTTTCAGATATTTACTACAAAATCATATTGAACAAGAAAAAAAAACATAAATGATACACCTTTCTAAGCTCATCCCAAAGCTTGTAGAAATTTGCATTGTGAGGACCATGAAGATTATGGCAAAGCTCGTGTAGCATTGTATCCAAAACTTGATTGAAGGGGAAGAAATCTCCATCCCTATTTGGCCTTCGAAGCCTCAACTTCACATGAATTCCACGTCCTACATTTAACCCCAAAAGTGCTGGATTTTTAGGGCTGCAAATTTATCGACAAACATAATGCACAACAGTGAGAAATTCATTACTTCCCTTTCTAATCATAAGACTAAAAAAGCACAGGGATAAACCAAGAATAAATATTTGGGCAGTTTGACTTGGTTAAACAAATTTCTCCTTTCATCATTCCTTGCATTAGAAAACTAAATGATATGAGAAATGATATCTTAAGTTTTTCATTTCAAACAACCATCAAGAATAATGCCAAAAATGAATGGATATAGAATCCAAGAGAAAATCCGACAACAAAAACTAAAACCTGCCATTATAAGCAACAAGAAACAACGTGATGGGAACTTCAGACCAAAAAAATGAAGGAAAAAAAAAAGAAGAAGAAGAAAGTAGAGTGCCTTTTAAGTAACATTTACCAAAACTCCGAAAGAACCTTGACTCGCCATTTATGTTTACGCATAATGGGTTGAACTTGTTTGGCAATTCTCTCGAGAATGTCCTTTGCTTCTTTCTCTCCGGCCTTCTTCAGGGCTTTAATTTCCCAAACTTTGTTAAGATCGCGGACATCCATGCTAAGAGAGGAGAGGAGATATATTTGAAATGGAAATAAGTTAATTGAAAGAATGTTTGAAGCAGATTAGGGATTATTTAGAAATCGAACCGGCATTGAAATCTGGAAGAAGAGATACATTCTACCTTGATCGAGAGTTGGCGGGAGTTTTGAGTTCGTTTGAGGGCAAGAAACTCTGATGAGGAGAGGCCAGGTCGGGAAACGCTTCTCTCAAAACTAAGGGAGGAGTTTCGACGTTTTTATTTATTTATTTATTTATTTATTTATTTTGTATTGTTATTATTTGTTACCACATAATGGACATTTGGTTGTTCATGTTTGTAATGGATGTGTTATGTGTATTTGGTTCTAAAGTTTAATGTGATTCAAAGTTCTTACACCATTAGTTTACTAATAAAAGATGAGCTAAGTAGTATTATTTTAGTTTTATTTTCATAATAATGTGGCATCTCTCCTCTTTGTCTTCTCCAACCTCTTTTCTAACCCTCCTCCTCCTAACCTTTTTCACCAACATCGTAATTGAGACCATATGGGAGGGATTTATTTATGTCATAGAGATAAGGTGGTTTGTGGTGTTGAATTAGTGGAAAGAGAACCGCTTTTCTTTTGAGAATTTTTATTTCTATATCAGATTGAGTTCGAAATTGTTGGAAATGCGATGAAAGTCCTACATTAGTTATGATAATTGATTCCACATTGGCCAGATAAGAGAATTATCATGTATATATATACAAATGAAAAAAACTATCTCCATAGTAAGAGACCTTAAAGTCATGAGGGCATATGTCCAAAATGGACAATGTCATACACCATTGTTGAGATATTGGAGGGGTCACCATGATCCAAATTGGACTTATGGATTCCTATGGTAAAAAATGAAGGAGATGGTGATGCACGATGACAACTTCTTTGGTCTTTCTCGGTCGATATCACTCTGAAATTTATACTTAATTTGATAGCCTACAATTTGTGTACATGTAGGAAATCCTAAGAGAAGATGGTAAAAATAATGGAGATAGTATAACACAACTAGAATACTCTAACATAATTGGTGGTTTAATGTACATTATTAGTTGTACATGTTCTGATGTAGCATATGTTGTTAGCAAGTTAAAGTCGTTATATAAGCAATCCAAGTCAAGTTCAGTAGAAAGCTATATTGATAATTTTAGGATACTTAATGGACACTACAAATTATAGCTAACACTATACTCGATATCCTATTATATTTGAAGGTTATAGTGATGCCAACTAGATAGTGAGCACTAAAGACTTCAAATCTACAAGTGGTTACATTTTCACTCTTAAAGGTGGGGTTGCATCTTGAAAATCTACCAAACAAACATGTATAGCAAGATTCACAATAGAATATGAATCTATAGCTTTGGATATGACTAGAGAATAAGCAAAATGACTTCAAATTTTTTTGGAAGATATTCCCCATTAGTCTAAGTTGGTGTATGCAATATGTATACATAATGATAGTCAAACAGCTATTGGAAGGGCACAAAATATTATGTATAATGATAAGTCTTGACATATAGAATGAAGAGTACATAATACAATTAGACAACTACTCTCTAGTGCAATCATCACAATTTACTTGTAAGGTCGAGTAAAAGCCTAACGAGGGAGTTGACTAAAAGTTCATAAAAAAAATGGGTTTAAAGCCTATAATATGGGAAATCGACAATCGATGTTCAAGAACTAAACCGATCTTAATGGCCCATTAGGCATGGCAACCTTTCTTTTACTTCAAATATTTATAAGATAATTATAATGAGTAACAATTTTTAAAATAATTAAGTGTGTAGCAATATTTTCAAAAATTGCAAATATAGCAAAGTCTATCAATGATAGACTTCTATCGTGGATAGACTCTTAAAGCTTATCGGTGATAGACCAACATTTGCTACGTGATATGTCATTGATAGATTTTAACCATTTTGTTATATCTGCAATTTTTTAAAAATGTTGTTATGTACTTAATTATTTTGAATATAATTACTATATTTTCAACTATCCAATATTCATATTATATTTATTATATAATATTAAATAATAAATATCAAATAATATTTATATTACATTTATTTATATATATATATATATAAGGACTTTTTCAAATATAGAAAATTTGACAAAATATTTACAACATATAGCAAAATTTCACATTCTATACATTGATAAACACTAATATACTTTTATCAATGGTTTACATACATACATACATACATACATACATATAGGTTTGGTCGGGTTCGATCGGTTTGGGATAACAAGGGGATCGATTTTGGTCAGTTTTTCAAAACCTTTTAATTAAATCAGTCACCGACCATATTTTTAATAAAATCGACCATCGGGTGTCCGTTCGGTCGATTTTAGTCATTCGAATTAATTTTTTAGGTGGTAATGCTCACCTAATCCCAAGTCGGACCACACGTTACTCAAGTTTTATCTCTTTGTGTGTCACCCCTAATCCCAAGTCAGGCCACACGTTACTGAAGTTTTATCTCTTTGCATTTATGTTCGAGATATTTGTGTAAAAAAAGGTACGACTATTCAAATAACGACAATTAAGTTTTTAAATTAAGTGATCTCTTCAATTTGTGTACAAAATTATTGTTTCCATAATATTTTACCTTCTCCAAAAAGTATTTCTCTTCATTTGAAAAATGTTGAAGTTCAGTACATCTACAAAAGTTTCGTTCGTTGATCTTCTGAACGTAGTGTTACCTTTAGAAGAAAAGTGATATGTTCTATTATGAGAGGTTATTACTCTTGAAACTCTGGTACTGGGCGAGTAAGTTGTCTTAAAGAAGACAAAGTGAATTCATTGGGCTCATATCTTTATTATACGATGTGTTTTTATGCTTTGATGTAGTTTTCCTCCTAACAACAATATTAAGACAATTTAATTAAAGTTAGATTTCAGTTTCTATTCTTCAACATTATTCCTTAATATGCATAGTAGTCTTGGATTTTTTTTTCCCAAGAATGACCCCTAAAGAGAATGGATATTATTTCTCATGTGGTCTCCTCCTAACGTTGGAGTTTTCAATCGACTAGATAGAACAGATTACCTTTTATCAAACTAATATGTACAAACTTACTTTTTAAAATAGAGAGAAATACATTTTGGAGAAGGTAAAATGGAAGAGAAACTTACTTCTAACACTTATTAACATTCAAATACTCCCTATTTTCTTTAATTCGATTATTTTCTTTAATTTGGTTATTCTCACGAGCAACCATTGACAAGGGAACACCATTTATTCAACACACCCAACAGTCGAATCATAAACAGATTGCTCTACTTCAAATCCGTTTCTTATTTGATTTTGTTTTCCTCTCTGGATTCCTGAATTCTGTTCAACAATGGCGGGTTTAGCTATTGTTTTGGATCTATTACGGAAAAATTCGGCCACCAACACACCCCAAAGCCTCCACTCTTATGGGGCTTTCTCCGCTGCCGCCGCCGCTGCCGGAACCCCTTTTGCCTTCAGAGCTTTCTTAGGGTATGTTCTGATGATGGTTTTCATGTTTCTTTAGCGTGGTTTCTTTGCTATTGAGAAGATTGGTCTTGTTTTATTCGCTTTGTATCTGCTGCAATTTTCCTTTGGATTGGATTTGTTTGTAGAAATTTCTAGTTTTGGAAAGTGCAAATTTATAGCTGGTCATATACTGTCATGTTTGTAAACTTTTTGATGAAACGATGGACTTGTTCAAATGTTCGTCTTGACATTTGAAATGAACTGCTCTTTGAAATATTTTATACACTGGTGACTGCCGTGAGGTTTGTGTAAATCGTTCGTAATTGGTTGTTAGTCATTGTTTATCCGTTTGAGAGCATGTTTAAGTTTGCTTTTCCATTAGCTTGTTTTACACAAATCTGCATCTAAATCACGTTCTTTGGGAGCAGTATGATAATAATCTCCACATTTCTAAATTCTTTTGTAACTACGTAGTTGTTATGTCTTTTAATTATTGTTAGTGATTGGAAAGCATTTATCATGTAGTTCCTTGGCGGGGTCCTCTCTACTTCCACCTCTAGGCTGTTTATATTTTGGCAGCTATGATGAAGTTTCCCACATTGCTTGTTTAAAAGAAAAGTATGATTTTTATGTTTGTTAGTCAGAGTAGAGAATCTAGTCCACTACGTTTTAATATTCACCTTCAAATCCCGAGGGGTAGTTATGGTGGTAAGGATTTGGGATAGATGTTCACTACCGATTCTTATAGACTGTCTGGGGAGTTGGTAAGTTAATTCCTATCGATGTTTATTTGCCATTTTAGAGATACCTCGTTTAGAATTCAAGTTCAAAGTAAAATATTTGATAACCTAAGATAAATGTTAAATCTCGGAGTAGGGTTATTGGACGTGGGCTATGATCCAAGGAGCTGGCTGCCTTGATGATCTGGTTATCAAGAGAGGGAAGTTTTAGCCTTCATAGGAAGGATCAAAGGCTCTTGTAAACAAAATATGTAAAAATCTACAAACGTTTTTAGTTGCTTTCTTCCCTAACTTTCACTTACAGTGGAGAATTCATGTTTCTAGGCAGTTTATACTATGATTTACGTTTTTATTTATGATTGAGAATGCTTTACATGGCTGGCCATGCTATTACAGTAATTACAGAATTCCAGTTGCTCATTGTGATGCCGGTGTTGATGTGACTGAGGACTACTTCTCAAATCTACAGAGTGCATCAAGGAAAATCTTTGAGCATGAGTCTCTTCGATACACTACAAAGGAGTACAACCTTGAGTTAAAGCCATTATTCTCTGCTTTTCAATGGAGGATGCTTGGTATGACAACGTTAAGGTCGTTTTTGATGTTTTATTTGCCTCTTTTGGAGCCTCATGCCAAGTTGGAAGACGAAGACGATGAGGACTTTTTGAATGATAACCAAGAAGAGCAGAAAGTCGATCTAGTTTCTCCCTTTAAAAAGTCCATCAAGCAAATAGTTCGTGAGGTCTGTTGAATTGCTCTTTCTCTGTTTTTTTGTTTTTTTTTTTCATTTTGCGTTGAGTGAATACTTGTTCTTTAGCTGATCTAAGAGTACATGCATTGAGTTTTTTTCCCTTCTTTTTTATTAGATCTGAAACCATACCTGATATTGTTAACTCAGTTGTTTGCTACTGCCTGCCTACTTTTCGAGGTTTTTCGGTCGTAAAGTGAACTACTCTAAATGCTCTGAGTCACTTACCGATTGTTATTTCGTGAACCAAGTGATGCTCCATTGGTGGAAATTGCTTGATCTTTTGGGTTCATTTGATAACCATTTTTTTTTTAACTTTTTGAAAATCATGTTGGTTTTCTCACACTTTGTTTGTCATGGTTTTCATTTTTCATGCAAACATTTAAAATCTTAGCAATAAGTTTATAAAAAGTGCTCCTTTTAGTTTTCAAAACTTAGACTTGGATTTTGAAAACACTCCTAATTGGTGGAAGTCGTATTTAGTTAGGAATCAAGGTAGCACAGGATGCCTTTGGCACACATTAGTTAGAATGGGATGACCAATGTGATACCTAAGTGACTTGACTCTCCCACCCCAATAGCTAGCTTTTGGTGCGTGATTCTTCAAGGTGCTTTAAGTACCTAACTTTACAAGCTTAATTTTCAAAAACCAAATGCTTATCGAATAAGACCTTAATAGTTTGTATGTAAGGCCTCCTATTATTAATGTGTATAAGAGAAAGGGCAAGAAAGTAAATCCACAAGACAGCATGGATGGAAAAAAGAATTAGAATGGGGTAGTGGGATAGTGGAATAGCAGGTGGGCCCGACAGGATATTGTATTTTGTCCTATTCAGGCACTTGTCCTATAAATATTAGGGAGGGGGGATCAGGGTAGGCAGGAAAAACATTATGAATGTCATGGTGAGGAGAGCCTTGGCGGCTATGGGAGTGTGCCCTAGCTTTAGAGGATAGTTGGTATGTTTTTATGAGTTTCTGTTGTTATTTCCTTGTTATTTCCCTTTATCATATTGTAGCTACTGTTATTTGGCAATATAAATATATAAATACAGAGTGCTGCCTCTGTTTTTTGCCATTAAGATAGTTATATTAGTGTTAAAAGAGTGAGGAATCTCACATTGTAAAAGCTGGTTGCAAGAAATGCATAACCCTCCGGTCTTTTAAAATTTAGCAGTAGTAATTGTTTATAGCATTCCTGAATTTTCATATTATTTGTATCAGCTCATTTCTCATCATAACACTTGAAATTGCTTTGTGTTAACCCCACTTGATTGCCGTACATAAAGTAAATTATTTTTGAGAAGTTATGATCTTCTTTCTGGCTTTTGGTTTGATGATAAACCTAATTGATACTAAATACTGTCTTCTATTTCGTGATTTACACTCGAGTTAAAATGTTAGGGACACGGCAAACTTTTTGGTTCATGAATTGAAGCTATCAGCTTCTGGGTGGAACCTTTCTCCCTATACTGCCTCCTTGCAACAGTTTCGCTGCTTTGCTTATCTGAACCTTTTATTATGCTGCGTCTTATTTTAAATCTATCTCTATAATAGATATTCTGTTGGATCTCAAATTTAACACAGAATTCTCAAGAAGAAAATGATCAATATTATTGAATCTCAATGTAAAATGCCTATAATATAAGAAACAGATGAATGAATTACAGAACAAACAACTCTCCCACTGTAATTCTTTCTCTCAAGAACTCCAGTAGAAACAACTGCCACAATGAAAATATTTCCCCCTCACTTTCTCTTCTATCTATTTATACTCTTCTAAGTGGTCCCCCCTTATAATCGACTAACAACTTTCTTAACACTTTTTATTTACATCCTTCTTCCTTCTATGATATTGATGAATAATCGGTGGTCGAACATTACATTCCCGCTCCAGTTTCACCTTGTCCTCAAGGTGGTAATCAGGAAATGATTGTTGAAAATCATCATATTTCTCCCATGTAGCCTCATGACTCGGTAATCCTTTCCAGCTCATCAATAGCTCCCATTCTCCTTTATCATTCTTCCGATACCCATAGGCCTCATTTGGAACCGCTGGCCATTCATGGTTTTGCGTCATGTAAGGAGCCAAATCTTGCAGATTCTGGCACTCACCGAAAGCTCTCTTCAATTGATAAATAAGGAACACAAGATGAATAATTGTAGAGGGCGGCAACTCCAACTTATAAGCCACAGTTCCGATCCTTTTAAGGACTTTATATGGCCCAAAATATTTGGGCGAAAGTTTCTCATTTCTTCGTTTCCTCGTAGTCACTTGTCTATATGGTCTTAATTTCAAATAAACCATATCTCCTTCCTTAAATTCAACGTGTCTTCGTTTCAAATCAGCATAAGTTTTCATCTTGTCTTGAGTCACTCTTAAGTGTTCCTTCAGCACTCCCAAAGCTATATCTCTTTGCTTCAGTTGATCATCAAGTGTAGAGTTCATTGTACTGTGATCCCCATAAAACACCAATGGTGGAGGAGTTCTGCCATACACAGCCTGAAAAGGAGAAACTCCAAGTGACCTTTGGTATGTTGTGTTATACCAATATTCTGCCCAATGAATCCATTTGATCCGTTCTTTTGGTCTCTCCCCACAAAAACAGCGCAAATAGGCTTCTACCGAACGATTAACCACCTCTGTTTGCCCATCCGTTTGAGGATGATAAGCTCTGCTCCTGTTCAATTTCGTTCCAGCCAAACGAAATAACTCCTTCCAGAAATGGCTCAAGAAAATTTTGTCTCTATCAGACACAATTGATTGTAGAAAACCATGCAGTCACCACCTCCTTGACAAACAGTTGCCACAATTTTGGCATTAAAAGGATGTTTTAATGTAAGGAAATGGCCATACTTACTAAACCTATTCACCACTACCAAAATTACTTCTGCCTTGGGTAATCCTTCAATGAAGTCCATTGAAATGTCATCCCAAACCCTGCTTGGAATTGGTGTCAATAAGCTTGCTGGTGACAAAGACAAGGACTTATTTCGTTGACACATTGCACATTTTTCACAATGTTTCTGTACCTTCATTCCTTGCCGAAACAAATCCTCCGTTAGTCTTTTATATGTTCGAAGGAAACCCGAGTGACCCCCAAAAACAGAGTCATGGTAGGTATGAAGTATAGCTGAGATCAAAGTTGAGTTCTTTGCAATGGTACCTTCCTTTATACTGTAACATACCCTGCTGTAATGTATACTTCTGTACCTCTTCTGCCCCTCTGATTCTTCTATCTCCTTAAGGCGATCATCATTTTCCACTTCTTCCTTGATGACCTTCAAATCAATCAATGTTGGGGCCGTCAACTGATTTAGATGCACTATAGAGAGCTCTTTGGACAAAGCATCAGTTGCTTTGTTTTCCAAAACCGGGCTTGTACATAACTTCAAATGAATAACCTAACAATTTCGCAATCCATTTTTGATACTGCAGTTGAATTACTCATTGCTTAAGTAAAAATTTAAGGGATCTCTGGTCAGTCATTACCACAAATCTTCTTCCCAACAAATATGGACGCCAACGCTGAACAGCCAAGACTACAGCCATGAGTTCCCTCTCATACACAGGCTTGGCACGATCTCTCACAGCTAGCGTATGGCTGAAAAATGCAATTGGACTCTTGTTCTGCATTAGGACTGCTCCCACATCATTTCCAAATGCGTCTATTTCCACTTCAAAGGGCAGATTAAAGTTTAGTAATGCCAACACTGGCAAGATCATCATAGCTTCCTTTAATCTGGCAAATGCCACTTGGGATTCTTCATTCCATTTAAAAGCTCCCAATTTCAATAGATGAGTTAAAGGAGCTGCAATATAACCATAGTTTTGCACAAATCTCCTGTAGTATCCAGTAATCCCTAGAAATCCCCGCAACTCCCTCATGTTTGTTGGTACTGGCCATTGTTTTAATGGATTTGATCTTTTCTGGATCAACTTCCATACCTTGACCTGACACAATGTGACCAAGATACTCCACCTTCTGAAAAGCAAAACTGCATTTCTTCTTGTTGGCATATAGTTTATGCTCACGTAAGACTTCAAATACCAGTTCTAAATGATATGTATGCTCATCCATTCCACTGCTGTATATCAAAATATCATCAAAAAAAACACCATGACAAATTTCCTCAAATATGGCCAAAAAATAGAATTCATAAGAGACTGAAATGTAGCTAGTGCATTTATTAAACCAAAAGGCATCACCAAAAATTCGTAGTGTCCCTCATGCGTTCTAAATGCAGTTTTCTCTATATCTTCCTTATGCATTCTTATTTGATGGTATCCAGCCTTTAAATCAATTTTAAGAAAGAGATTTGCACCGTTAAGTTCATCAAATAATTCCTCTATAACTGGGATGGGAAACTTATATGGTATTGTTACGTTATTGAGCGCACGATAATCCACACAGAACCTCTAGCTTCCATCTTTTTTCTTGACTAGTAACACCGGACTGGAGTAGGGACTAGTGCTTGGCTGTATAGTTCCAGAAGAACATTTCATCAACCAACCTTTCCATCTCTACCTTTTGGTGAAATGCATACCTGTAAGGTCTGACATTCACTGGATCCATCCCTGATTTCAGATGAATCTGATGTTCAATTGCTCTCCGTGGAGGCAATGTTTTTGGCCAATCGAAAACATCAACAAATTTGTCTATCATTTTCTGCACATCAGCTGGTACCATATCTACTCCTTCCACTACTTCTTCAGCTAAAATTACTCCTCTCTCCAGCTTTGCACTTAACCAGGTATCCTTGATCAGAATTAGTCCATGCTTTCATCATTGTTTTTAGCCCCACTCTGGTTTTTGTTAGACTCGGATCTCCTTTGATTATGATTTTCTTGCCTTCATGGAAAAAAGTCATTGTCAAATTCCTCCAATCTGTTTTAGTAACTCCTAGGGAGTACAACCGCTGCACACCTAAAATTGCATCAACCCCCCCAAACTCAATGGTAGAAAATCTGTCGTAACCTTCCAATCATTTAACATGATCTTTGCGTTTTCGCAAACACCCTTCCCTTTAATGGCAGTTCTAGATCCTAGAATTACACCATAATGGGAGGTCTCCTTGATATGTAGCTTCATCTCTTTCACTAACTTTTCTGAGATAAAGTTTTGAGTTGCTCCACAATCGACTAATACAACTACCTCTTCTCCTTGTAGTTTTCCTCTACTTTCATAGTTTCAGGATTTGTGGGACGAACCACCGAATTAATGGACAATTCCACCACCACATCAACTCCTCCTTCTATCTCAAACATGCTCATTTCTTTCGGGTCATAACAGTCTTCTTCAATGATCTCTTCTTCTACATTGTCATCGTGTACCACGAACATTCTCAACTCTCTGAGTTCCATATCTTTACATTTATGCCCGAAATAATATTTCTCATCACATTTGAAACATAGTCCTTTTTCTCTTTCAGCTTTAAACTCTGCATCTCAGAGAGACATTTACTCAGCCCTTCCTTCTTGGCTTCACCACTTGCAGTACTCCGTAGTGTAATCGTTCTCATTGGAGTCATATTATTACTCTTCCCATCGTTCGAAGTTGAGGCTGCATTCGGTTTATTATAATTGGTCGGGTTGCACAAATACTTCCCTTCTAAATACCTGTACAAATTAGCTTTTCTCCAAATGATCTCTCTAATTTCCGCCTTCAATGCTAATCGCATCATTTGTGGTAGGTCAACTGGTTCTGAGAATTCGACTTCAGCTCTAATCCACAGAAATAGGCCATTCATAAAAGTCTCTTTTAAGACTTTATTCGAAAGATCGGATAATGGCGCCACAAGTCGACCAAATAAATTCCGGTATTCTTCAACAGCCGTTGTTTGTTTAATCACGAAAAATCTGCCATACAGGGAACCTTCGCGGATTGATCGGAATCTCTCTAACAGCCTCCTTTTTAAATTTGACCAATCAGTAAACTTATCGCGCTGCTCTTGTGAACGATACCAGTCGAGTGCTGGCCATCGAAATAGTCATCTTCTCGAAATCGGTTAGTTTGTGAATTTGGAAATACTGATCAGCTCGGAACAGCTACGAATCCGGATCATTTCCATTAAAAATAGGCATTTCAACTTTTTTAAATTTGTTTCGTTCGACTATCTTATCTTCTTCATCCTTCGATTCTTTTTTCGTTTCATCATTCGAATCTTTGCTAACCGCCACTTCTTTCATCTTACTCGTCGAACCTTCCATATCGGAAGTCGTAACTGATTTATCATTAACAATACTTTCAATATACTTCATATAAGTACCTGATGCTGCTGTTGCTGCGTCTCGGCTTTCGAATTCAACCGATCCAAGTTCTTCATCAACGCTTGTTGCTGTTGTTGCTGTTTTTCATTCTGCACATTCAGGCGATCTATGGTCTTCATGATTGTCGACAACTTTTCTTCCATCACCGGCAACTTCTGTAAGTCATTCTTCATTTCCGAAACTTCCTGCTCCAACGATTCGAATCTTTCCTCATGATTCTTAGCCATTTTCTTTGGTTTTTCCAGGTTTGTTGCTCTGATACCAATATGTTGGATCTCAAATCCAACACAAAATTCTCAAGAAGAGAATGATCAATATTATTGAATCTCAATGTAAAATGCTTACAATATAAGAAAGAGAAGAATGAATTATAGAACCCTAAACCCTAAAGAATGAATTATAGAATGTAATTCATTCACAAACAACTCTCCCATTGTAATTCTATCTCTCAAGAACTCCAGTAGAAACAACTACCACAATGAAAATATTTCCCCCACTTTCTCTTTCTTCTATCTATTTATACTCTTCTAAGTGGTCCCCCTTATAACCAACTAACGACTTTCTTAACACTTTTTATTTACATCCTTCTTCCTTCTATGATATCGATGAATAATTGATAGTCTAACATATTCCTTGTAACATTTGAATCAAGCTAATTGATCACCTCATTTGGATATAATCAGACTACTGTTGTCACAACGAGACGCATTTTAGAAAGAATTTCTGTCCACTATGCTTCGCAGCGAATTGCATGGAAGCTTCTTAAAGGTAAATATCTTCATCGTTCTGAATATTGTATTTTGACGTTTATTGCAAGAAATGTTTGAAATTTCAGCACAAGATTTGAAGATAGGTAGGGAAAATGATTATGGCATCAGCTTAAGCATATGTTAGTTTTCTTTCATTTGTAATTGATAGTAGCTAGCAATGCAATAAAACTTGTCCATTCATTGACTTGACAGATGTTCCCAAATCTGCCGTGCGCAAGGCTGGACGAGGACTGCCTACTTCAGTCTACTTCTTCCGAGTTACCAGGACAACTTTCAGAGGTTAAATTTCATTTACACCCTCCACCCTACTCCACCACTCTCAGAAGCTCATTTTGTTTTCCTGTTTGGACTCAACAATGCAGGACATGCTCTAGGAGTTGCCGCTTCATGGCTTGTCCAAGTCGGTATTGAAATCTACAGATACGTTTCTGCAAAAGTAAAACCGAAAGAAGACGATGGAGTTGACGAAACTGACAAAGTTATAATTTTAAGGAAGAAGATTGCAGGTGCTACTCTCCGTTGTAGTGCATCACTTGTTTTTGCTTCCATTGGAGCAGGCATCGGCGCCACCCTTTTCCGCCCATCAGCAGGCCAGTGGATTGGTAAGTTCACACCCTTCTTAATGCCTTCTCCGAAAAAAGCATTAGCAACATAGCGATCAATCATCAGTGCACCAGAGTGATTTGGCTTGGTTCTAATAAGTGAAATCTATGATGATTTTGTGTGCAGGATGTGCTGTGGGGGACTTGGCAGGACCTGTTATTGTAACAATTTTCCTGGAGAAAGGCTTGAACTTGGATCTTTAACTTCTGGGGTATAATCTTCTGATTGATTCTTTGAAACTTTAAATGGGAATGTATTGATTTCTTTGAATTTTCTACTGATCCCCTGCTGACAGGCCTTTTTTAATCAAGTCCTCATACGTTATTAATGCATAAACTTCATTTCCTGCCCAAATCTATTTATTCTCTTTTCTGTTAAGGCTTTAGTGTGATTTCAGTTTAGTGTCTTTGATTTTAAAGTTCTATTTAGTCCTTATGAAATCATTCCTAACATCATTATGTTTAATAGTTTCTTTTTCCTAGTCTTTAAACAAAACTTACCAGATAGTCATTTGAGTTTTATTGTAGTTACCTGTGTGTTTCATTCTTTTATTTTTTTCTGCGATAAAGTTGTTGTTGGGGGGGTAAAATAGGTTTTGAAAACTTGTTTTTGTTTGTTTGTTTTCTTTTCATCTTAAACTCTTTCGACTGTTTTTTCATATTAAATTCAGGTGAAATGTTACACTTATTTGCTAGCCATCAGCAATTATCCCATTAGCTAGCTGCACTCAAGAAAATACATAAAAATCAAGCAAAACTTAGGCTGAAAACAAGGGGGAAGAAAAGCAAAACAAAACAAAACAAAAACTCTTGAACTTTACATAACAAACTAAAGCCCTATTCACTGTTCTTATATTTTGAGAATCAAGTGTCCCAAATCATCACAATAGCTATAACTCCAATTCCTAAAAGCACAGCAAGAAACTTGTAATTTGGATTATCCACAACTACTGAATCCCTAGGGGTGTATCCCTTCGAAAGCAGATGGTTTATGGACACATAAATGAACACTCCACAAGCCAGCCCCATTGAGATTGCAAATATCCAATCTGCCACCGCACCTTGTGTCGTGGCATCGATTACGATTCCAATTGCAATGCCAATGGGGCTCGAGATGGCGAAGGCAAAGGAATAGGCAGCACTCGACAACAAAGGACGGTTTGGGATCATTCGGAGGAGAGCAATGCCCATGGCAATGGCTGCAAAAACCTTGTGGAGGGAGATTGTCCATAGGGCTTTCCAGGCATCGGCTTCGGTCTCTGCAACTCCGATGGCGATGCCTTCAAAGACGGAGTGAAAGCACAATGCAACAATCAGTAAAATGCTGTCCCCAAATGAACCCATTGTTGTGAGGGCTTGGTGTGGATGTGGATGATGCCCATTGCTGCCATTTTGGACCTGAATTACATATAAAATAAGTTCAAGTTGCTAATATGAATAAAAGGGGTGTTTGGGTAGCTTTGATAGCTACATTTTTTTTCTTCGAAAAATTACATTTTTATCCCATGCTTCAAAATTAATTTTAACCTAATTATTTTATACTAAATACTCACCTTTTGTCTTGATTGATAACAATTTATTAGCTTTTCATTAATTTTCCATCACAACTAAATTTAATTTAGAAATTTCCCTTAATGAATACTTTTACTTAACGAAAAGTTAATGCCATAGACCAAAATGGGCATTCACGAAAACTCAAGGGTGAGAATGTTTAATATTGAAACTTAATGAAAAATATTTCTCATAGTTAATTTGATGGTTTTAAAACTGTTTTATTTAATGAAAATCAAAGGTCATTCCCAAACACAATCATAAATTGGCATTTATATTTGTATATTTCAAAATTACTCCAAGCTCTTATGATGGTAATATGCATTATACAATATATATATTTTTTTTTTTTTGCAAAGAAAAATAATTAGGTATTTAGAAATCATAAGCATGAGATGAAGTGCAGCTTACCTGAAACTTTGAGGGTGAAGTTGCAGCTCCTGCAGTGAAAGAATACCAAAATTATTGAGGGTTTTATAAATACCAACAATAAATACACTTCTATTTTTTTTTTTTTTTAAAAAAACAAATCGGGTTGGAAGTTGGAACTGATTGAAAAATGTTTTTTCAAAAAACAAATTTTAATTTGTTTATGGAAAAATTGATTTTTTAATTTCTTGCTTTACTTTCAGATTATTGATGTTTGTTTTGGTAGTTGTTTTATTGGCCAACTATGTTACTGAGTTATACTTGATTACTACTTCCAATCAATTTTAAAATATAAAATGAATAATGATTACAAGTAAATCGTAAATTTTAGAAACCGATCAAAGAATGAGCAAACACATGCAACAGCAAAATAATGTTTTTGTTTTCCGAGTGTTATCTTCAACTATTTTCAAAACTAATCTATTGTATGAAGTTTACAACACAAAAATATATTTTCCTATTGAACAAACCCAATTAGATTCGACTCTCCAACTATAGACTCTTATTTCAATAGTTTCTTTAAATGTGAAAATCATACTAAAGAAAGAGATAATGGGTAGACAAACATAAGTTAAAAAGAAATAGGGACTTAAACTTTCGAATTTTGGTCTTGTGAATTCAAATAACAAGTTAATAAACACAACTTCCTTACTTTATGTTATTGGTTACGCACAAAAAATTGAGTTCAGAGTGTGTTTTAACAAAAGTGAAAACCATGATTATAAAAATGAGAAGAACCCATCCTAAATAATACAACACATAAAACTAAAAGAAAAAAAAAACAATCTTTAAAAATTCAGAGGCCGGACTAAACTTGTAATTTAATAATTAAAATTGAATAATAATAATAAATAAAAAAACAATAGAAATGTGTTGGAATTTGGATAGTTAATTACTCATTTATCCCAAACACCAAATTCAATGGTAATAAATAAATAAAGAAAACAAGAAGAAAAAGGGAAACAGCTTTTAGAAAGGTGATTTGTAAGCCCCCCAATATTAATAATAAATTTGTCTTGTTTCACTTTTTGGTTTTTTCCTCAGATTCTGGTTCAAACCAAGCTTAGGAAATTGCACATTTTCAAGAAATAGCAAATCGGATTTTCTCTTTGAATCAAATCAAAGAGTCCACAAAAGTTAAAAACAAGATTCATCACGCAATTCAGAATACAGCACCAACAGATTGATATTCACAGTCAAACAGAGTAACAAAACTCAAATTTAAATTCAAATTCAAATCATCACAGTTAATATATGTATAATTAATTACCTCCAAGTTCAACATCGGTTGAAGAATCAGCGGTTGGTTTGCGATAGAGATAGGAAATCACACAATCCGCGGCCATGGTCATCAAAAACCCCGAAGAAGCAAGCATAAAGGCGAAGGGATAGTCGTTATCAGTCAAATCGCGAAAGGTCTCGTTAGCATCGGAAAGGAAATGCATCATAGCGGTGCCGAAGAAGACGCCGCCGGCGAACTGAGTGCCGAGGAGGAGGAAGCCGTCGTTCCATTTGAAGAAACAGGGGGAGATACCGGGGATGAAGGTACCGAAGAAGATGAGAATGAGGCAGGCGATCTTGACGAGGATGAGAGGTTTGGAGCGGAGGTTAGGGGAAGGGGAAGGGCCGTCTTCGGGAGCGGCGTCCTCATCGGAGTGACCGCTGTGGGCGGCGGCGGAGGAGAGGAGGAGGAGGAGGAGGAGGAGGAAGAGAAAGCGGAGCATTGGGAGTGGAGAAGGGGGAATATGAAGAGCATATTGTGGGGAGTAATGTATATAAAAGGGGAGAAGAAGGGAGGTGGTGTATTGTGATTTGTGTAGTACAGAAATTGAAAGAGTTTTTGGGGATCCTTTTGGAGGAGGTTCGGTTCGTACGAGGAGGAGGATGAATTGGGAAAATTCAATTTGTACTAGAGAGAGAAATCGGTTTCTTTAACACATATACATCTTTTTTTTTTCCTCTTTTAGTTTCCTAATTTTGATATTTTACTGTTTAAACCATTAATTTTTATGTTTAAAATTTTAATTAGGAGTGAACATGGTAGGCTCAAAAATCGAACGAACGAATCGAGGTTGGACGATTGGAATAGTACAATCGACGGTCGAGTTTTGGTTCTAGAAACTCAACAACCGAGTTGTCGTTAGTCGGTTTGGTTGATATGGTCAATTGATCTATTTGAACCGACCCATGTATTTTTTTTTTAACTTGATATATATAGGGATCTTTTCAAAAATATAAAAAAGCGACAAAGTATTTACATTGTATAGAATAATTTCGAAAATGGAAAAAGCTCATAGGCCCACCGTGTAAAATACCAAAAATGCCTCTCAGCAAGAAATTTCGGCTAACTAAATCTCGTCAGGTCATCACAATAAACATTGTGATAATTATAAATCGATTGAGTTTGGATAATTAAGTTTTCTCATACTCAATCTAGTTAAGCCTTAAATATAAAAATTAAACTAAGAAATAATGGACTCGAGTCTATCAAACAAGTGGGCCCGAGCCAAATCTACAAAAGAAATGGGCCCAAACCCAAGCCCAACAAATAAAAGCAAGAGGCAGATGGGCCCAAGCCCAAGCTTAAAAAGCAAATGGGCCTAAGCCCACCAAAAGCCCATAAAATTTCTCTATAAATAGAGACATCTACCATTCATCATTCATTTAAGGACCTTTGGTTGAAAAGAAGAATTGAAGCTCTAAAGAATTGATGACAAAAACTTCTGAAGGCTCTCAAGACGTGCAAGTTATCATCAACCTTGAGATCATCATTCTGAAAGATCGAAGATTTGGAAAATCAAACTTTCGTTGAATTCCAGAAGATTGAAGCTCGAATTGACTTGCAACTACAACTTCTTGAAGATCGAAGACCACGAAGTTCTAAATTTTATTTTTTGTATTCAAGAGAAAGAATCAGAGGAGTAAATATTAGAGATTGTATCCACAACACCATATATCAATCAATATACAAAGTTAATTAAATTCTCCTGAAATCTTGTGTGAACAACCTCGTCAACAATGCGTGTAATATATTTGGTAACGCTATTTGGTATACGATCTCGTTTAATTAATTAGGTACACGATCGTTTAAATTTGTCTACACCGTGTAGATTTGGCTACCCCAAATCTAAACCATTTTTTTTTTTCAAAATTTGGTATAAGATCGTTTAGATTTGGCTACACGATCGTTTAGATTTGGGGTTCCAAACCTTTTTTTTTCAAAATTTGGTATAAACGATTTTTTCAATATTCTTTATATACGATCTTTTTATTTTGGTTACTCTAATTTAGATCCCTAACCAATTTTTTTAAGATTCTTTATACACCATTTGCGTAAAAAAGAAAAAAAGAAAGACGATTTTTTTCAATATTTTTTATACACAATCTTTTAGCTTTTGATTACTATAATTTAAATGTCTAACCAATTTTTTCAAGATTCTTTATACACCATATGACTAAAAAAGAAAAGAAGAAAGACGATGCAATGAAAAGAAAAGAAGAAAGAAGATACAATGAAAAAAAAAGAAGAAACAGGAATATAAAGAAATAGATTTGGTTACCCAAATCTAAAGAAAAGAAGGATGGAAGAAATGCACGAGTACAGAGGAAGAAGATGATAAAAATTTACAGGAGAAAATGATGGAATGACAAATCTGGAATATTTAAAAAATGACTAAATTTATGGACTTTGTTACACATGCTATAAATATTTCAGTAGTTTGTTATATTTAAGAAAGTTTCTCATATATATATATATATATATATATATATATATAGTATTATATAATTATAACTTTAGGTTTAAAAAGAGAAATAAAACAAAATGATGCAATTCTCAACTTTTAAAATCGTCTATCAAAAAAAAATTTGTTCCAGCAATAAACCACAATCCATAATATTTTGTAAAAGGAAATTCAAAGGTTAAAGGAAAAAGGAAATTGAATCTATATATTTCACGTTTCAAAAAACAAATGAAAAAAGGAAAAGAAAAAGAAAAAAAAAGAAGGAAAAAGAAAGGCAGGAAAAGAAAAAAAAAATCGACCAAAATCGACCGACCGACCGACTGTCGGACCGGCCGGTTTTGTTGGAAACAGCAGCTAAAGCCGATTTTGTAACTTTTGTGCCAACTTGTGGTCGGTTCAGGAGCGATTTGGTTGGAAAACTGACCCCCACCGCTCGCTGCTCACCCCTACTTTTAACCATATCCTTATACTTCATATTATAGGAATACTTGATAATTGAATCTATTTATTTATAAATTATCAAAACTAAAGCCTTCCATAATAAAATTCAATGGCATTAGGTCGTGTTTATTCTAAGAAAAAAAACATAATAAATCAATGGTAATCTGAAATCTGAGTTTGACTCACCTTGATTACTTTTTTGTTCTTTAATTGTGTTTTGTATTTATATAGTTGTATTGTCATGTGTTGGTCTACTTCCAAATTTTTAATCTAATATATAATATTGATTGATCCAACTCACATCACTCATATTTGGCTTTGCTTTTATGTATTTTGTGCGTTACAATATGTTAATACTTGATGATTTTAGATAAAGACTTGAAGATATACACGTAAGACGGTAAAAAAAATGATATAATGACATTTATTACGATAATTTTCTCTTTCTAATAAATATTTCTATTAAGTTGGAAATAAACTAACCGTTGTTTTTTCTTTCTTCATTATCTTTTTTTTATGGTTCAAATTCATTGAGGATTTTCTTATTTCTCTTTTCTTTTTTGTTAAATTTTATTTTAAGATTTGAATTGTTTTATTGTATTAAATTTGTGAAGTCATTTTTATAAAATTTATTTTTAGATCATATTTAGAATTATATTTTGTTATGCATAATTAATATGAACATGCGATCTTAGATTTTTTCAAGCGACATTCATAGAAAATTGTTACAATGTATATAAATGAAGAATAAGTAGATGCTTTGAGACTCATTGTTATGGTTGAAGAGGTAATTTATCACTGTATATACAAATGTTTGCTTCTAAATTAAAACTGTAGTACTTAGTTTAATTTTATTTTAAATTACTCTTAATTGTAAAAGATAACATAGCTCATTTGTCATCAAAGTATATTAGTATCTGTGAAGTTTTGTAGTTTGAATTTCCCTACTCAATTATACTAAAAAAAACTTACTCTTAGTGACATATTATTTTGTTTAGTAATATTTAAATATAAAAAGTCTATAATATAATATTTACACGTTCAACAACGTTAATGTTTTCCAGTAGTAGCAAATGTAACATATTACTAATTATAAGCAAACATGATTAAATATAAGAAAAACTAATCAAATTCTTTATTTTAGTTTACATATATGTGACTTTTTCCTTTTATTAATTACAAATAATTGCATCTTGTTTTTTTTTTTTTTTTTTTTTTTGTTCTTTTTACATTTTTATTTGATCATTTCTTAACATTTTCATGCCTATTAAGCAGACTCTTACCTTTTAAATATGCTAAGTTGCTTTATAATACATACTTACCTTAAACTTCATCTTAAAATTATTGAAGTGTGTAATTTAAATAACTATAAGTTTTTCATTCAATAATCGTTGAAAAATCAAAGTGTGCTAAAAAATTGATATAATTTTTGTAACGCCCCAAAATAAGATAATTTTAATTTGAATTATCTTAAGTTTAATTTTGCCCAATTTAAAATTATTTTGGATGTTATTTGAATTAGTTGAAAAAATTATTTAATTTTAGAGAAATTAGAATTAATTAAATATTGTTGGAAAAATAGATAATTAACTATTTTAAAATTTGGAACTTTTGGTGGATTTATATTTGGTGAAATTGAGGGGATTATATATATATAATTAATTAATTTGTGAAAAGGATGAGAATAATTACATTATTGGGAATAATATAATTATTTGAGAAAAGATATAATTATTTTGAAAGAAAATAATAAAAGAAGATAGAGATGATGATTTGATAGGAAGAGTTATTGACGAGAGAGAATATTCGAGTTAAAAAAAGATTTGATTGGTTGTAAATGAATGGAGAGAAGATATAATTGGTTTATTTGGAAAAGACTGAGAAAGAAGAAAAAAGTAAAAATGAAAATAATAATAATAATAATATTTTTATTTTTATTTAAATAGGCCTCATGTGTGGAGTTGTGCACCTTATCTTCTTCATTGTGGAACTCTAACCTCACAAAGGAAACCTTAGCTACCAACAAGGATCCGCCGTCGCCGCCGTCGTTCTCTCCTCCATTTGACAGCCACCACGAAACGTCGTCACTATCGAAGCCTCTTTTGCATATCTTCGCTTGTCGCTGCATTGCTCCGTTGAGCTTTTCCACCTATCACGGTTGCACACCGTTCAGCAACTGCGTCTACGAACGTCAGGACAAAGCCGGTACTTCTCCGTCCGTCGAACTTCAGCCGAGCCTAGCCATGAGCATAGTCACCAAGCTGCGCACACAAACTTCGACCCGCGCAAGCCACGCCTAAGCCACATGCGACTCATTCCAAGCCGCACATCCACGTACGTCGAGCCATAGCACGAGCGACCCCTACCCGAGACGATTCCCTCCTTCAGTCGAGCCGCACGTGTCTACCTTCCTCTCTAGCCAAGCCGTTGAGCCGCCAAAATTATTTTTGGGTCTTTTTCACCTATTTTTTGTAAGTTTGATTGGGTTTTGGTTAATGCCCAACAAAGATTAATTTTGGACCCTAAATAATTTAATTTTGGATTAATTGGATTACTTTTTTATAAAGGACTGGTTAGATCAAATAGGGAGTTGGTGCTGTGGAATTTTTCCTAAATTAAGGTTGAATTGGATTCGACTTCAACTCAACTTTGGGTAAGTTGAATTAAATGAATTTTTGGATCCTTAAGCAACTGTTTATTAAGTTATTGAACTTAGTATATTTTTACCCTTACTGTTTATGATTTCTCTTGGGAAGCTTGACCTTGCTGTCAGGATTAAGCTAATCTTCAGATAAGAGATTCTTCTTCTAGACCCTCGTACTGAAGTAAGAGTTTGCATTTGATATTCTTATTATGCATTGATGTAACTAAAATGCATAATGTATTGATGTTGATAATGAATGATAGTTATGACTGAGTTATGTTAATGATGATGATTGATGATGTTAATATTAATGCATGAAATATAAACCTCACGATTAAGAATACTATGATTAATATTCATGTCATGCTTGTTATGTTATTCTACATGCTATGGATAGGATGTTCAGTTAACTTTATCTATTAGAGTCGTACCCACATGAGTGTCCTTCAAGATCACCATCTTTTTATGACTGTATAATCCGATGGGATCACTAGTTCAGTATAAGACGATATGTATATGAGTGGCTTGACGGGGTCACTCACAACCTGATTGTCTTAGTGTTTCTTTCGAGTTCACTAAAAACCAGTTTGTCCTAGGTGTTCCTTTATGTTCACCGAAAACCAGTTTTGTCCTAGGTGTTCCTTTGGGTTCGCCAAAGACCAGAGATGTTTATACAGTATCACGGATTGCACATGTTAAAAAACGCGCCAATTTAGGGTACTACTTTATAAGACTCTAATAGAAAGTTAACAAACACCTAGTAGGACTAGTAGTAGGTCCCTTACTGAGTATATTTTTATACTCACTTTTTAAATATTTAATTTTTCAGGTAAAGGTAGAGATAGAGGTAGAGGAAAGATGGCGACTGACAAGAAGTGACTGTGGCGTGCCATAGGGAAACTTGCTTCTGCCGTTATGTTATCACTTTTGATTTCAGTATATTTTATATATATTTTCATTATGACTCTTTTAAAACTAATTGTTCACAAATTATCAATTAATTTATATATTAACGTATGTGCAAAACTTGGATTTATTGGAATTGTGGAATAAAAAAAATGTTCTCCCTTTTTAGATTCCGTTCAATAATTTTCTCACAATTGTGTTATTCTGAACATATTTCTCTTAAAAATTATAAATATTTAAATGCAATTTTAAACGCATTATAATAAATGTAATAACTATAAAATTTCAAATGCAAGAAGGTTCTCTATTTTTATTTTCTATTTGTTGTGGCATAAATTTGTGAACAATTACAATTTTTGTCAATGACCTTAAAAGAAATTTTAAACAACTTTTTGTTATCCTAAGAAATGCACCTCATTCTTTTTTAATAAATTTAAAGTTTAAAAAAGTGAAGTTGTGTATATGAATGGACAAAAAATATTATGAACTATTGAATTATTAAAAAAAAAAAGTAAAAACTATAATGAAATATAGAAATTTAGCAAATATATTTTTATTATGAACAATAATCTTCATTTTCATCTCGAGCAATCTTTCACCTTCAAAAAGTCAGAATTGACACAAAATGTGAAAAACATCCAAATAACTTTGTGTTTATATACTAGGTTTGGACTCAATTAATTAATAGTTGTTTTTTTATAATTAAAACTCAATCTATAACCATAAATTAAATTCTATAATGTCTATTATTTCTATAATTATTTCAATTTAATTTATGGTTATAGATTAAAGGAAACTTACATAAATCTAACAAGACTGTAAACTATTTACGGCCCGTGTAACAAAACTCGAAGGTTAGCCATTTTTTAAATATTTCAGATTTTCCCTTCTATCTTTCTTTTCTTCCTTGCAATTCGTCTTTCTCCTGTTATTTTGTCTTCCCTGTCTTCCCCTGCGATTTCGTCTTTCTTCTTTTCTCTTTTTCTTTTCTGCGATTTCTTTCCATCGTGTTTCTTATTTTTCAATTCTTTATTTATGTCGTTTAATCTCTCCATCGTTTTTCTTCTTTTACTCTTCGTTTTTTTTTTCGCTTCGATTTCTTTCCATCGTCTTTCTTTTTTATTTACGCGTTTACGTTTGGGTAACCAAATCTAAACGACTGTGTATAAGACTATGTACAACAAAATAGAAAAATCTAAAAGATCGTGTATAAAGAATCTTGAAAAAAAATCATTTAAATTGGAGTAACCAAATGTAAACGATCGTATAAAAAAATAAAAGATTGTGTATAAAGAATCTTGAAAAAAAATCATTTAGATTGGAGTAGTCAAATGTAAACGAAACGGTCGTTTAAAAAAGTTAAACGATCGTGTATAAAAAATCTTGAAAAAAGACATTTGGATTGGAGTAGCCAAATGTAAACGATCATGTACAAAAATCTAAACGATCATGTAAAGAAATCTAAACGATCATGTACCATAAGAATTAAAAAAATCGTGTACCAAATTTTTTTAAAAAAATTATTTAGATTTGGGTCTCTAAATCTAAACGATCGTGTAACAAAATTAAACGATGAATTGGAAAGATAAATTGTAGTCATATCTAAACGATCGCGTATCAAACAATAACCAAATCTAAACGATCTCAAATATATTACACGTGCTATTGACAGCGTGGTAGACGGGGCATTTTTGGTATTTTACACGGTGGGTCTCTAAACTTTTTCCGTTTTTAGAATTGTTCTATAGAGTGTAAATATTTTGTCCTTTTTTTATATTTTTGAAAAGACCCCTAAATTAAATTCTATTAGATGGGTATTTCTGAAAAAATTATCAATAAATTTAAATTATTAAATAAATATTTTATTAGTTTCCAATAAGTAAATACATATATTATTTATATTCACTACTACAAAAATAGCATTACTTGACATTTTTCCTCAATCAAGTATTTGTTTATTTAACACTTTTAAATGAATCAAGTAATCGAGTGTCAAGAATAGAAGTTTTTTTTTATATATATATTTTATAAGTGTCAAGATGAAATATACTTGACTCGTTATAAATGTCAGGTATACGAGATCAGTTGACATGTTTAAGGGTATTTATGAAATTTTTTTAAAGTGAAACTATTGATGAAAATATTGACTTTTTAATTATTATTTTTTAAGTTTAATAGTATTTATGAAATTTTTCAATAATTTAGAGGTGTTTTTGAAACAAAATTTTAACGATTTCCTTTCCAAACTAACGGTGAGGGTATTTTTAACATTTTTTGAAAGCTTAATGGTGTTTTTGAAACTTTTAAAAATTCATGGACATTTTTTACACGGCCCACAAAGTTTTGAGACTTTTTTTTTTAATAATTTAGCCTATATGATTATCAATTGATTTTTATTAGATGTTAATAGTAATTCAACCATTAGTGTCATGACTACATGCTAATTGACAAAAAAAAAAGAAAAACAGTTGATAATACCATAAACTACTAATTATGTGTCAATGAAGTGCGTTAACGAAAGCAATTTATATTATAAACAATATCAAAGAATAGAAGCTAATAAGATCACAATTAAAGAACAAAATCATATGAAAATCAAATGATAATATTAGGAACAATGTCAAATAACAATATTGCTATTAGATGACAAAATCATAAACAACTAACGACGTGCCAAATAATAGATGATAATATCAAACACTTTAACTACTGACTAACTGACCAAAAGGTAATTATACAAGAATAAAAGAAAAAGGTCATTATATATTGACAATTAACTAATAAAAAAAAAAAGGTAATCAAATGATAATCCGAGTAGAAATCACGTATAAATCAAATTTCACGCTAAAGTCAGGGAACCATAAGGTCACTTTTCACTTTTCAGTTTCATTGTTCATTTGAAGTGGATTGTATCCGTGCCATTTTTACAGACTTTCATATTGTTGAGGTATGAACCTAAATTTTGTTAACCTTTTTACCATTCTTGTCGAAGCTCCCTAATTTGACTTTTGTTAACTATGTTCATTTTCGCACATGAGAATGTCCTAAGATTAAGTTGTTAAACTTGTAATATCTTTAAATTCATATCACATACAATTTCTGGTCTTAATTAATAATTAATTTAATGATATACTTGTATATTTATTAGTTTTTACTTCACTTTACTTTGTTATTTTGGTAAATTATTTGATATATCAGTTTGAGTATTGTTTTGTTTATAATACAGTAATCCAATTTTTACTTTAATTTGATTGTATTTTAGTGTGTTTATATACACTAAATTATTTGGAAATACTAAAAATACAAAAGATGAAATAAAGAAAATAAATAAATAAAAGAAAAATGAATTAGTGTGAAACATAATTATAAAAGGAGTAGCTCAGAGGTTGAGAACCCATGAACCTAAATTATATAAACATGCTAAACAAACCATCTTTCTACACCCCCATGCTGATACAATGTTGCCTAAATTCATGTACACAAATCTCAGACTTTGTCTTCTTCATTTTTTTTCCCCTTAATTCTTTTTAAAAGGTTCACTTTATTTACTATTAAGTTATTTATTTTCATTTTTCTAAATAACCACACCATCTCTAAACCTTGAATTTTGTGTTAATTTGATATTATCTTAAAACTGTTTAATAATTCAATTTTTCTACTTAAATACTTACTGACCAGATCGAATAGGAACCTATTGAATGGAAAGTTTTAATACAACTACATCAGAGTCCACAAGTTACATTTGCAATTTAAGAAGGAAAAAAAAAATATATGTAAAGTGCTTTTTAAAGTTAAAAGAAAATACTACCAGAAAAGCATTGCTTCTACACTAGTGATACCAATGTAACCTGAATTTACAATTTTTGTAGTTCAATTTAGACACTTTTATTTAATAGTATAAATAGATATTTGAAATAAACTCTCGAAAGACTAAAAGCATCATAAGAAAAATTCTTAAGCAAATTATAAAAGCAAAATTGGTCATTATGCGAATACATTTTCTTTTAAGAAAAAAGAAAATCTACAAACTTGAGAATATATATATATATATATATATATTACTAATAGTAAAATATATGCATTAAACAAAAACATCAATAAATAGATTGAGAAATGTAGTCATAGTTTACCAAAAGAAAAGTAGGTATGAAATAGGAAATAGCAAGCAATGCATTTAAGAGTTAAAAAGAAAAGTCGTAAGCAGTTGAAAATTCAAAAGATACAGAAATAAGAATAGATGTCATAAATAAGAATAGATGTCATACTTTATTATTGGGTACACATCGATAAAAAAAAAAAAAGATAAATAAGGCTTTGGCGTCAAGCTGAGAAGGAAAATGACTCAGAATCAGACTGCTACAAGAGGCAAAGACTTTGAAGTTATCAAAGAAAGTGACTTCCCATTTGCCAACAAATAACAATGAATAAGCACAAACAAATAATACAAATGTTACCATTTAGATGTATTCTTCAATTATTAAATTTTTGTGCATGTGCATTAGAGTTTTAATAACATCTTTTAATCATCTAACAACAGCAATCACCGTTCAGATTTCACGCAAAAACTCAATGTTTTCTTTAGTTTTGCATCAACAAAACCAACAGCAACATGTTATAAAACCAACCGGCCAATTTTCAAACTTTCAAACTTCATTGTGCTAGGACTCTTCTATTTAGTCTTGCATTTATCACCATCAACACGTATGACAAGTCATGCTCGTCCTTGGAGGTCAGAAGTTCAATCCTTAGTCTCACAATTGTACTATTGCAAACCCAATATTCTATTCATCTTACATATATCACGGCAATTTGGTACAAATTTATCTACTAAACATATCAAATCAATCAATTACTTGTGATAGTGTAAATGATGTGTGACCAAATACTTAAAACAAGAATATATTACATTGTCAAGTGAAGGTAACGATGAAGTCAAATAAAGTTAAAAAAAAAAACCAGTAAATTGAGAGGCAACTACTCTAATTTGATATAATATAATATTGATCTATACAAATATAATCTTTTTAAAAAAGAAAACAAAACAAAATCAAAGGGTTAATAATTGTAACTAAACTTGAACAGTAATAGCTATTCAGGAATACTCGGAAGGAGCTAAATGACACACAATCAAAACTCCATTGCCTGGCAGAAGAATCTCTTCTCCAGAAATGATGGGTCAAATAAGTTGCAAAATTATGGGGGAGGGGAAGGTTATTCAAATTGGTGAGACAAAAAGAAAATGTTACGTACTGCTCTTGTGTATCAAGAAGCTGCAACTAATGGAATGTAGAAGAGAAAATCGATGGAATCAATCTGAAGTTGCTTCTTGGCCTGAACGAAGAGTGTTGGCTCCAGTTGATTCTAAACAATATTCTTTGTTTTTGTTTGACAACATCTTCAATCAACTTTTTACACTATATCTTGATCTCAACGTTTCCATATTCGCCCCTGCTGCTTCTGTTCTTGAATCCGCCTGCATCATTAGTTAAGATTATTGATTCTTGAATGAGAATGAGATATATCACATTTGAAGTACTGATATGTCAATAGTTGAAATCATAAAATGGATGCAACAAATGGTACAAGGACAACAAAATCACTCATCTTCTCTATCCTTTCTGGAGCATTTGGGACAAGGAGTGGACTTAAGTATGAGAAGTTGTTTAAGTCCCTTTACTAAGAACTATCTATGGTAGGTGACACTTAGGGTTTGCACCATTCATCAATCCTTTTTTAACTTTTTGCCACTTGCTTTAGTAACCAACGGGTCCAAGCGGTCCATCACAGACTCTAATCAATTAGAAACTAATTGGTCCTTCCCTTTCTTTCTATTTTTAAGATAAATTAATTGGTTATCTAATTTGATTTCATCTGACAATGCGTAAATTTCCATCTTTTCTACTTTGCAAGCATTTTTAGTTAACTTTTTTCAAAGGCATTTCAAATTAACTCTGTTAGATGTCTTTTAATAAATAAAAAAAATAGTCCAACTTTACAAGGATACTAGAATGCCCCTAAAATTAAAGCAAAAATAGTAAATTAAGCCTCAAAATGGATCAGGTAAGTATACTTATAAAACAATAATCTAGACGAGTGGTATTCTCACCAATCCCGCAAATCTCTGAATGTCCAACAACCAATATAGATCATAAGTGACAATGGAACTATTTCCTTTGCATACACTGCCTTTGGTATCAAAAGCTTAAGGAGGAAAGAATTTGAACAAAGGCAACGCCAAAGCAATAGATGATTAAGTAAAAAGGTTGATTATGATTCTAGTCCTTGTAATTTTTCGTTTTGAACTATATGGCCTTTTTTATTCTTTTTTTTTCATTTTTCTTTTCACTAGAAACAGTTTTTCATGCATAGATGAAAAGGACGGTAAATGTTCAAGGACACAAGTTTCTGAAAATAAAAAACCAACCAGAAGGATATTTGGTTCCAAAGCATTAATATATTTAGTTTATGACCTCTTGCTTTCCAATGCCAATTATCCTTAAATGCTAACAAAAAAGTTGACTGACAAGACACCATGCCAGGTAAATTTCTTCTATTAATGAACTATAATTAATGTAAGATATTAAGTTCTATTTATAAAAGCACAAGGACTAAAATAAAAGAAAGGAAGGACAGACTAGACCTACACATTGAAAATAACAAAGTAAACTAGAATTATAATTCAAATTGAAAGAGACCAAGAGAGAATAAAAATGCAACAGTAGCAAAGGTTAAAAGAGAGAGAGAGAGAGAAGAGAATCACCTTTGATGCTCTTTAGAACGTCTTATAAATTCTGTTGGAATGTCACATCCTTTATACGATTCTAGTACTTGTCTGATGTCAGCTGGACTATTTCGCGCAACAACTGCATAATCAAGGAAATGCCCGCATTTGTTAAAACAAATTTGTAGTAACCTAACAAAATCATCCCTAGTTATGAATTATCATCATAGTAATTGCAATATCAGAATACTTACATTCAAGAAATGGTATAAAATCAAGAAGAGCTGTGTCATCTGTCTCACACTTCCATGGCTTTATTGGAACAGAATTTTCTGGTTGTAGACTACTCTCAAATGCATGGCCACTCAAATAAATAATCTTCCTGGGATCCCTGTTAAGCTTTGACAAGTCCTGTCAACAAAAAGGTGCCTTATATAATTGAATAAAATTTGATTGTGTTACCTTACTGTATTACTATATTAATAATAAAAATCATCACCTTATTTTCCGTTTACAACTTTTCATCCAAAGAAATTACAAGAAGTTCTCAACTAATAGGTGATGTAACGTAGAAGGGAAAAACTTGTTGTGGGGGATGGGGGGGGGGGGGGGGGGGTGGATTTCTAGTTAGTGGTTCACACTTTAACTTTGCCTTTTGCAGCCACGAAAAGGTGGTTTTTTCTTTATTTACAAACTCTTTGACAGTATTATTAATTTTATAATATTTGTTTATTCACATTTTATTTTCTCATATACACTAGATCATTTACTTTCAATTAATAGATAGAAATTTGGGAAGTTAAAATAACAGTGTGGAAAATACGTTTCATGACCTAGAGCTAGTAGAGGTTTCATAATCAATTTCATTTCTTATTTTATAATATGTATACAACTTTTTATTTTCTTTTCCCATCCACACAGTACAAGAAAATAAATGAAAAAAAGGAAAAAAAACAGAAAAATGAAAAAGGGAAAAAGAGGAAAAGGAGAATAAAAACGTGTATATATATATATATATATATATATATATATATATATAAGAAAAAGTAGCAAAATGGGGGCTTGCCAGGTGGATGAGTTGCAAAAGCTGGGTGCCCAGATAGCACTCAATATGGAATGGTAAATTTTATATCACGAGCTAGCTTTAAACAACTTAACACATCTTAGAGACTCACGTGAATTCAAAATTGTAAGATCCAAAAAACTGGGGAAGAATTTATCAGAGAGAGAAAAAAAGAATTAAACTCTCATCCAAAACATACCCTGTAATGCTTTCCATTCTCATACTTAGTAGCTGCTCTTGACAACCTATATCGTATGCAATGCTTGGGATCCAACCTTTCAATGACAGGATCAACATACTACAATAGCAAAACAAAAAAAATTAGAACTTTGTAGTGATGAAATGCGGCAATCAATGTTATGATGAAAAGAGAACAAATTACCATATTTGACTGATCAGAGTATATAACAATTTCATAAAACTGGGCAAGATGTTCCAAGAAAGAGTCAACTCCAGGTCTTTTAAACGTCTGCCAGCCTCTTTCTCGCTTTGTAAACAAAAAAAATAAGTTGTTACAACCAATGAAAAGATGCCCCAACAAGTCTATGTTATCATCAAGCACAAACATAAAAGATAAACATCTTAAATCCAATGATATGTAAGAAGAGTTTGTTGATAAGAAAAATAAAAAAGAAATGTGATGAAATGAAAAAAAAAATGAAACACAGGTGAAAAAGCTAGACAAAATGCTTTCTTTTTTGGCAAGAGTAAAAATGCAATTTAAAAATTCACTAACTACAAATAACAGCTTTTTGGCTAAGAAACCATCTCACAAAGAAGAAAATTGATATGACCAACAAGGAAGCCATACAGAAAAGGCCAAAACAACATGAAGCACCTAAAATGATAAAAACAAAAAATTACGAGCGCACAAGAACTCAACATTATCTTCAATATTAGGCTTACCGTCCAGTCAGAGTACACTAGAGTCTCATTTAGATCTAAAACAAGCGTAAAGACATGTCGTTCCATGGGATGCAAATCTGGAAGAAGCATTTCTGCATTGGGCTCAGTATAACCCTACAATGAGCAAGAAACTTATGGTCAGAGATGAGTGAATCTACTAAGGCTGATAAACTTCCAAGAGTAACGTTTAACTGAAACAACATACGCACTTTAACTTGTTCTTCAATTGTCTTCCTCAGATCCAGGTAAACATCAACAAGTTTTGCAGGAACTGCACCAAAAGGTTCTTCTCGTCAACTAAAGAAACTATGATTCTACAAGTTAATGCTGCCATATAATGCATTAAAGGGTAAATAGCAATGTCTACAATGTATTTGCAAATCTTTACTTTGTCAAGTCAGAGGAGCAGCATTTGGAAAATGTGCATAGGTGAACAAAAACATCAAAGGCACCTTAGTGAAGGCAAGAGCACACTCAATCAAGCATCACCTAAGGATGCACTTAGGGACCAGGCCCAGCAGCTGAGGCATCAAGGCACACATTTTACATTCACATTTCTTAGCTTATAATAAGATATAATTTAGGGCCTACAACTATAACAGTTAGGGCTTATAATTATAACAGTTAAAAGAGAAAGTGAGATGATCTTTCGGTCTCCCTCTGTGCTATGCTATTGCTCTCCAGTGGAAAGTGGAAACCTCAGCCCCCCAACAGCAAATTCTTTAATTGCCCTCCTCCCCAAGGCCCAAACCATAAACCTTCATCTCAAGACTCCAACCTAACTTATTTTCTACAACGTAAATAAGTTCCAAAGAGTTATTGTGCTCTATAGCCAGCAGGGCTTTCAAGTTTATCTTATTTAGTTTCCAATTGGAAATATTTGTTGTAAACTTATAATCACCTATAGATGTACGGGTTTTCCCCTTACTTCAAAAGTCAATGAAACGTTTCTTATTTAAAAAAAGTTAACCAAACAACAAACCGTAAACGGTCTTAATCTTAAGATTAACGTCATGCAATGAGTAAATGTTTGAATTGAAAAAGTCAACGAGAAAAGAAAGATGAGTTCTTCTACCTGTCATTATCGTGGAGTAGAGCATGCCCTGAACTTTCTGCAAAAGAAAAACAATGGCGGTAAGTTATGTTTCGCACCATGAAGCTGGTATAAAGAGACGGGGAAGAAACATACATAATCACGCAACCTCATTTGACACAAACAACTCAAAATAATTTCAACCACGACTAAGGAAAATCAATTTGGAATTGCACCATCCCAGAAATCCCAATAAACAGGCACGTACTAGTTCACTTATGTTGGTACAAAACTTGATCATGCTTGAGTGGGTGCATTGGAAAGAAAAAGAGCCAATCCAATAAAGAAAACAATCGAGATAAAGAGAAAAGAATTTGAATTCAGTTCATCCTCATACTTACATCAACCCCCGAGACATCGTCCATGGCAGTATGACTAGCAGAACGACGTAAAGCTTTCGCCTTCTCCTCAATTTCGTCATAACTATAGGCTGAAAACACAAATCAGCACCTCGTTACTCCAATCCATTCATGAAGTAAAATCAAATAGAAACCAGATCAAATAGCATCATGCTAAACGAGAGATAAGGAGTTATAAAGAAAGATGGGATAAAATACCATAACTAGCGTAACCAGCAACCGCGGTTGCACCTGTGAGAGCACCAATCAAACTATACTTGAAGAAATTCCAGGGCTTACTAGAGGAAGAAGAAGAAGAAGTAGCAGAAGTGGTTTGAGCATCGGGTGGAATCTGATCGGAGACGAGCTTCTGAGAGGCATTGATGGCATCTTTGGAAGGGGTTGAAGCGAGGTCGGAGCTCATAAGACGGCCATGGCGATTCTTCAGAAGGGAAATAAATCGGGATCGGAAAACGAGAGGGGACATTTTTAAGATTAGGGTTTAGATCATCAATGTTGTGTTTCTAATTTTGTTTGTTATTTTCAAGTTTGAAAGTAGGGTTTTGGCAAAGAGCGTAATGGTTTGAAGTTAGAAGGGACTGTTTGGAAGTCGGTGTATGGTATTCTGGTCCAGGTTCTGGAAGCTGCTTGTTTGGCTGCATATTTCATATGGAAGGCAGCTATTAAAATTTGAATAAAAAAACTCTCCGTGATTATCTGGCGTCTTTTCAAAAATATAAAAAATGGACAAAATATTTACATTGTATAGAAAAATTTCGAAAATAGAAAAAAACCAAATGTCCATCGTGTAAAATATCAAAAATATTCCGTCAACCATGTGCGTGTAACGCGATTTGGTACACGATCGTTTAATTAGATAGCTATCTCAAATCTAAACTTTTTTTTCCAAATTTTGGTATACGATCGTTTAGATTATCATTTACATTTGGGGTTCCAAATCTAAAAAAAATTTCAAAATTTGGTATACAATCGTTTAGATTTGGCTACACGTTTAGATTTGCTACACGATCGTAACCAAATCTATTTTTTAAATCTGGTATAAACGATTTTTTTCAATATTCCTTTTACACGATTTTTTTAAGATCCTTTATACACATAAAAAAGAAAAGAAGAAGGATATTCTTTATACATGTTTTCGTTTTTGTTAGTCTAATTTAATTGTCTAACCAATTTTTTCAAGATTTTTTATATAAAAAAGAAAAGAAGAAAGAATATAGTGAAGAAAAAAAACAGTAATAAAAAAGAAATAGATTTGGTTAAAAAAAATATATTTGTTTACCCAAATCTAAAAAAATGAACGATAAAAAATGGTAGGAGAAAAAGATGGAAGGGAAAATTTGGAATATTTAAAGTTTCCCTAATTATTTTGTCTGAATTTTATAGGTTAATTTTACATAAATATAAAAAAATCATTAAATTGGTAAAATATTTTTATAATTTTTAAATTTGTTCTTGATATTACATATAATTCCTCACTTCTATTTCTTCTTTTATGTGTGATTTATTCATCTTCTCTTCCATATTTTCTTTCTTCTAGTTTTAAACAATTTATTCTTATTTCCTATTTCATCTTCACTATTTTCGACAACATTCTATGAAGCTACTTCATCTTTCTCATATTTGAAAATATCAAGGTCGTTTAAATATCATTTTAACATGATCTAAACGATCGTTTACCATTATCAACACGACAGTTTATCATGGTTAACACGATTGTTTAAATTTGAAGCTTTTTTCTCATTGTTTAAAACGAATTACACGATCGTGTTGGCATGATTTAAACGATCGCATTGGCATGATCTAAACGATCGCTTACCGTAGTTAACACGATCGTTTAGCATGATCAACACAATCGTTTGATTTGAAATTTTTAATGATCATTTATATTAGACTATACAATCACTTACCATAATCAACACAATCATTTGTCGTGGTCAACATGATCGTTTAAATTTAAAGTTTTTTTTTCCATTGTTAAAAAAACTACACAGTCATGTATCATGACCTAAACGATAGTAGATCATTCATTTAAACTATAGTAAACAATAATTTAGAAGAAGATTACTCATGTGCGCGTGTGGCCAATTAATCATGTGTTGCCTAGAGCATTTTTTGTATTTTCCATTGTGGGCCTGTGGGCCTTTTCCGCCTTTAGAATTGTTTTATAAAGTGTAAATATTTTACCGTTTTGTTATATTTTTCAAAAAAATCAATTTAGAAATTTTTTTTATAATTTATTTTTGAAAAATAATGACAAAAATAGGGTAGACAAGAAAGAAATGTCAAAAATAGAGTAGCGAAGTCATGTCGTGGACTGAGTACATGTCTACGAATCAAAATCATGGACCGATCCACGACTTGTGACTAGAGTCGTATACCCGGTACACAACTCTGCTGATATATGTCTGTTCTGACAATCAACGCTACACTTGACTGCCACATTTGTTTAATATACAGGGTGTCGTGTATTTGGAACACGACTTCCATATACTATTTTTTGGAAGAGTTTTCTTCTGGTCATTTGGTTCTGCAATAGAAGTGTTCAAATATTGTAGGCCATTAATTCAGATCGACGAAACTCATTTATATGGAAAGCATAAGGGCAAAATGTTAATTGTCTTATTTATTGATGCAAATGGTCATATATTTCCTCTTGCATTTGCTATTTTGAAAGAGGAAAATACTTCTTGTTGGTCATGGTTTCTTCATTCACCGTGTCAATACGTTACTGATCGAGATGATATTTGTTTGATCTCTAATAGGTATAGAGGCAATCTTACTGCCATTAACAATGAAGAGGTAGGTTGGAGTGAACCTCGAGCATGCCATCAATATTGTATAATTATTTAATTTTATGCTTTTGAAATTTTGTTTCATAAATTGGCTATGGAATATTTTTAATTCGTCACTTTTGTGTAGTTGAACTTTCATTTTTCATGTTATTATTGCAATACATCTATGTTATAATGAAATACCTTTTTACAAGAGTTTGCACAATGGAACCCGATCCTGTTGATCCTACCCAACTATATCTACGATCGTCCTATCGCTCACAGTTTGTATGGGAAACCTCTTCCACAGTTGTTTTGAGTTGTCGGAGGAGAGAGGCAGTTTTCCATCGCATGATCCCTTTCAATTAGGGTACTGTGCCATACTAAGAAGCTGCTGAATTTCTTGGGTTTCCTAGATTGGATTCATGCAATTAGATTAACACTTAACTACTGCTTTGGTCAAATGTTGGAGGCCAGAGACCCACATATTTCATATGGCTTGTGGGGAATGTATAATCACATTAGGGACGTTGCGATCTTAGTTGGGGTACATTACCAGTGGATTGTGAGCCTATTATAGGATCGTTAACGTATAACTGGAAGCAAGTATGCAGAGATTTCTTGGAAGTTTTACCGATTGACTGAAGGAATGGAGTTCCCATAGCAGAAGCGTGTGAACATCGTGCAAATAGAATTCAATTTTAACAAAAATATTCAGAGAAAAAAAAAACTAAACATGCTTCCAAGGAGGAAGGAAAAAAAATTCTAAGATTTGTAGAATCTCTCAAGAACACCACAAAGTCTTCCTTGTTATTTTAAAGGTGAAAATCAATAGAAAGTTATAGGCTTCTGTGATATTGATTTGGTGAAGGGAAAAGTTTTTCTTTAAGAGATTTTGCAGAAGAGAGATCGTGATCATACAAAGGGAAGAAGATTGTATCTTAACCATTTTTTTAAGAGAGATGGAGGGGGCAGTTATCAACCAACTCCCTCCCTCTCGAAGAGTTATTCTATTAATTATGTATGTTAATTAAAAAAGTAAAATTAATATAAATTTAAACCATATTATATCTCATATAATATTATCATATATAATATAACCAATGGTTTAAATCTCTCATATGACTTATAGTTCTAATATGAATCGAATCCATATTAATTTTAACCTATATTTTAATTCATATTATCATTATTATTTGAATCACATTCAAATATTAACTTCTCTCATAAAAACTTTATACTGTAATGGATAAAATACATTATATTTATTGTATCATATACAATTTATTCCCTTTAATCAATTTGAACGATTCAAATTAAACTAAAATAAATTTGATTCTTATTTATCCTTATTGAGCTAACAAGAGGATCTTATGAACCTACATATTGAAGCTCCAATAATATGAGATTGATTAATTAAACTCTTTAATTAAATTAATCTTCATTCATTAACTATCGATCATTTCACTAAAGACTAACAGTTGCACTCTTCTTCCTGTAGATATATTTTTGTATCCATTAGATATAACCAATCAACAGTGCAATGACCCTTCACAAATTGCTCATAAGTACAGCTAGACCAAAAGTTACCGTTTTGCCCCTATAGTTACATCTAACTCTTTAAGTATCACTAATTCCTCTAATGAACAATAAGTTGTAGTCCCACTATAATTAAACTTTTCTCGGGCCAAGAGAGAGTGTGGTGCCACATTATTCAAGCCATGAAATCAGACCTTAAGAGAGTAATTTCTTTACTTACTTTATCTATAGAAAATGAGTGAATTCCTTATTGTGTAGTTGTGTTCCCAACTCCTCAATTAAACGAATCCCAAAAATGGTAGGCATATTGAGTCGACGACATAGGTCATTCTTACCCATGAAAATCAAAGGACCGACTTTACAGGCAAGAGTTCACAACTCAATCCGGATTCAGGTCAAGTCACTTATGGCTATCCTGGTGAAATGTGATTTCAACTAGTAACGGTGTTAATAAGAGATATATTCATTTCATGGTTCGGTCTTATACAAACTCTTTGTATACAATACCCCTGCTTTAATGTCTTGACATGAATGATTATGATCGAATCATTAGTAGCACTTTAGAACAATTTTAACATCTAGAAAGCAGGTTGTATTTGTAGTGTCACCAGGATAAGGTATTCAACCTTATTTATCTACTACAAACCATTTAGGCTATCACTTAAACATAATCCACTTGTATGTCTTCACATACATGTTTAGGTTATAGAAGATAACCTTGGATGTTAGTTTATTGGTTTTGTGGGTTAATACAACTAAATATTAAATAAAATACTTTATTTTATTAGATAAATAAAATGCTTGTATAGTACAATTACAAACTACAAGACCACGAGATTTAGGGCATCAACCCCAATATTGACATGAAAGGTCAACGGTTGAGTCTTCCATGGTTGGCACAACAGTTCACAGAATTGCCACCAGATGCTGATGTTGTAAGCGTCTAGATATATGTTTGTGCATACATTATACAGCTCATTTGAGGATTTTTGTTTGTTGACAAATCAAATATCCTAGTACATTGTATGTTTCTTCTGCTTTTAAGTGATTTTGACCAAGTTGGTACGTATTCTCGAGGCGTTGCATGGATGTATAGGGAATTATGTCAAGCTAGCAAAGCACAATCCTTAGAAATAGTTGGCCCACACTAATGCTACTGCAAGTATAGACATATGACAAATTCCCTATTGTGACACCACAAGTAGCATTACAGGCTCCAGTTGGTCGACCTTTGAGTTTTAGGTATTATTATCTTTATATATTGTTTTTTAATAAAATTTGCATTATCTATAACTTATTATAATTATTTTTTTCACACATTAGGTAGAGTTGGAGTGGTGTTCTACCTACATCAGAACGGTCATCAAATATGTTGTTGACTTACTGATAGATATTTGACCGATTAATACACTCTCAGGTAGTAAAGTATTATACAAATGATGTCTACTTATTTTTTGTTGTCTACTTATATTTATTTTTTCTTAACAGATTAATTGGACACCATACACGCCCGATATTACGGCATTGCTTCCTGATTAATGTCATAATGGTCAAGTGGTGTGGACTTACGTGGGTCATATAATTTGCTTTCATATCGTCAAGATGCATAAACCAAACTGTGTGTTGTGACAGTTTAGTATGCTGCAAATGCGTTCAACATTTAGCTTTATAGATCCGACTCCACACTAAATTGATTTAAGAGGCAAACATGATCAAGATCAGCGTCAAATCAATGCAGAGTATATCACAATGTGGCATTCACGAATTAATTTTCGTGCACAAGAAGTAGCAACACACGAGCCTACAGTTAGGGGTGTAATCGGGGTTAGGTTGGGTTGGAAGACATTATCAACCCAACCCATATTTTCGGGTTGGTTGGGTTGGCAACCCAAATAACCCGAACTTAGTTTTCAACCCAACCCGTGAAATATGGGTTGGGTTGTCGGGTTGTATTTTTTTTTTTTTTTTTGTTTCTAAATTAAGTATTTCAAATTCAAAATGACTCTTGTGTCTATACGGTTCTACAAAATCGATTACAAAATCTAAGTGTAATTACAGTATTTCAAATACAAGGTTCTACAAAATCTAATTGTAATTACAGCATCACAAAATCAAGGTTTTATAATCAGTCAAATAACAATAACTTTTGGTCCAGAAGGCAGAAGCAAATGTATTTCTTGTCCTTTTGTTTTTTGTTTTCATTTCTTTAAAAATAAAATACTGTATGAAGTGATAACAATGATGTAAAAAGAAGTTTATAAGTACTGAAATAGGATCTTTATGATATAAAATCAATTTATACTAACCTTTTGTAACAAAAGACGAAGACGGAAGGCGGGGGCCAAACTGACGGTGAGGAGGAGACTGACGACGTCACGACAAGGATGAGACTAATGGCGAGAATGAGAAGACTAATGGCGAGGATGAGATCAAAATTGATCGAACAAAGAGAGACGAAGGAAGGCAGAAGACGAAGCGGTGTGGGTTGGGGGCGTGTTTGTACTTTTTAGTTTAACTAGGGTTTAACTTTGTATTTGATTAAAAAAAATAATATAATATATATTATGTTAATTTGGGTTAGGTTGGGTTGAATCGAATTTTTAACCCTCCAACCCGAGACTCAACCCACATAATATGGATTGGGTAGTTCGGGTTTTCAGGTTACTCGGTTTATTCTCACACCCCTACCTACATTATCAGATGACTATTTGCTCTAGTACTCATCAATTACAAGATGCTTTATCACACCCTATGGCGCTTACTATAATTGCATGGTAAGAATTTTAATATGATTTGTTTTATAATTTTATATCATGCACATTATTTAATTATATTATTTGTAATCACTCAGAAGAATTTTATTCAAGATGTACATGCTTACTCCATGAAACGCAATTTACAAGATTTGAGCTCAATATGTGATCAAACCTTGAAAAACACAGAACAAATTATTTAGCAGACCAGATGACTCAACGTTGCTGACACAGATCGAAGACGTATTTGACGTAGACGACGATAGATCGATGATGTTGTAGAGGGAGATTAAGATAATGCTTAGTTTGTAAATCAAATTTTTAATTCGTATACATTTCAATTTTAAATGTAGAATTATACGAAAATGAATTTTTTATTTGCACTAAAACCATGGTCATACTACAAACTTAAGGTAAAAAGCAATCTTTTAAAGCTTAAAGAAAAAACTTACCCAAAAATATACAATTTTTTTAAATTAAAATTTTTTATAACAAATCTCATAGAACTCTTCTAATTCATTGCTTCCATGTTCTAATACACATCTTTCAACTATGCATTAAGTTGTCATTGTGGTTTCAAAATTCAAACTATAAAAATCTTTCTAATTAATTACTTTAAATTGTTTGTATGGTCTCAAAAGTAAGTAATGCAAGCGAAGTAGGTAGAAACTGAATTTTAAATGTTTGCATTAGAAAGAAAAATGTGTGGAGGAATTTCTAACACAAATGAACATAAAAATTGAAGTATGTTGTAAATGATCATAATAATTTTGGTTGGATTATGACAAAAATAAGTGCTTCGTTAATTAAGTTTTTAAGAAATTAACCCATAATAAAGACTTGATTGATTAAATATATATGTTTTTATAAAAATAGGGTATTTTTTCAAGAAATTAAACCATAATAATCATAATAAGACTTGAATATTATGTTTTTTCGTATAAAAAAACTAAGAAAATCGTGTACCCACGTGGCTTTCTTTAAAATGTGCTAACGTTGGTACACGACTTCCTACCCTATTTTCCCTATTTTATCATTTTTTCACATACTATTTTAATTTGTCACTATTTTCCAAAAAAGTGAGCCCAGTTGATAACTTATTGTTCCTTAGTTTTTAAGAAACATGTATTTTATAACCATTTTCGTTTTCCATTCCAAAATTTGAGAAGCGTTTTCAAAAATTGAACAAAAGTAGAGAAATAATAGAAAATAGTTTCTCCCGATTATGTTTCCATTTTATTTTATTCTATTTTTATTATATCTTAAAATTTCTTTTTGACCTATAGCGGAGAGATATGCAGATTTTTTTCTCTCTTTTATATTTCTTAATTTGTTTTATTTTATTTTTTTTATTAATCTTTCATATATATGTTTGATAATTTTTTAATTTGTTTTTGTTTTTTTCTCTTAATTTTTTATAATCATATGTTAATTTAATTTTCAATTTTAAATTTTCAATATTTAGATTAACACACCATTTGATTTTCAAATTTTAGATATAATTTTAAATTTTCTTTCCAATTTACCTATATTGATTTTAAATTCATGTATTATTTTGGTCCACCACAATTTAAATTTTAAATTTTAAAATTATGCATGTTTATATGTTATTTTAAGTTTAAATTTATTATTTTTAGTATCATTGAAATTAGTTAGAATTTTACATTATATAATTTTTTTTAAACAACGACATTTACATAATAATTTGAGTTGAATTTGAATAATTGAAGAGAAATGAATTAAATAAGAAATAATATTTCAAATCAAATTTTAACCGTTTATGATTAATAAAAACTATTGTATTATGGTTATTAACTTTTCAACGAGATTGATGTGTATTTGATAAGATTTATGTTATATAATTATTTTTTTTCATATTTTCATTGAATTCTATATGTTTTTCTATTTTTTTACATTATTAAATTATATTTATACTAAAAAATAAGCGAAAATGTTAGGTAAAATAACACAAGAAACGAGGAATAAGAAATGATTATCAAGCAATTTTTTGTTTGATCTGTTTTTTTCAATAAACAAAAAACAAAAATAGTTATCAAACATAGTTTGTTTCTTGTTCTTAAAAAAAAAACACAATGAAAAACAGAAAACATTAAATAGAAAACGAGAAATGGGAACGTTCTCCAACAGGCCTTTAATTAGTATATGCCCAATTTTAATCTCATTTCTCAATTTGAAAACAACACCCAATAAATTTATAACTTTTATAGGCATTCACTTCAAAATTTTAAAACCATTTTGACGTTATTGTTTATTCCGCCAAAAACGAGATTCATTAACGGGTGGTTACTGGTTAGGGTAAGGAGTTTGTTATTATAATTATAGGTTATTATAGTTGATGTACAATAGTTTGTGTTTGGAATGTATAGATTATCTTAACTTGAGTTACAGTAGTATGTGTTTGAGGTGTAAACTATTTTAGTATATTACAATAGTATACTAATGATGCTATTTTAGTTATAGGTTATTATAGTCGATGTACAATCATAAGTGTTATGTGTCGGGAGTTTTGAACTCTCTCGAAGTTGTATTAATGGTGCATTGGGAATGGATCATTCCTTATGCTTTGCATTCTCTGCGTCTACAGTTCCTCTCTCGACGTGGTTTGCCCGACCACATCCTCGACGACCATTTAGTCATCGAGAGAACGATTTTCGTCGCCTTTTTGTATATATCCCGACGAACTTATGTGTCGGAATATTCATCATTTCTTGTAGTTGTTTGAGAAATAAATAGTAAAACTAATAAAAAAACGATGTATGTAAAATAGTAAAAATTGTAGCAAATGAAGGTTTTGAAATAGAGTTTACGATGGTCAATTGGAAATTTTTTAATAGTACTACTATAAGAAGGGCTTGTCATCATAATCTTAAGATAATTTTTACCCCAAATGACTCCCTAAAGGACTATTTAGAAACTAGAATGTACCGAAAATCTGAAGGGCATTGAAATTGGGAGTGTAAAAGAAAATGGAATCCTCAAACTTAAAAAGAGTGGAAAATATGGTTGAGTTGAAACTAGTAAGAACCAATTGAATGAGTTTGGTATTAAAGGTTTAAAATAGTTCAATCCAGCACATGAATCTTTTATTACATTACATTATAAATTCATCGGCTTCCAAACCATTTCTAAAAATAAATAGTTAAATATTTGACAATAATTTTTTTTATTGCAACAAAAGTGGACTACAAAATTTTGAACATCCCACCTTAAAAATCATAAATAGTTGTTCTAATTAGGGAAATGGAGGTTAGTTGTAAATTATATTAATATTTAGTAGGTCTTATATTTTAACAACATCAGCAAACTTTTAATTGGATTTTAAAAAATATTATTGGGTTGTACCTAGATATTATGGTTAGTTACGATCTCATGTTCTATCATGTTCTCCAATTATTGGGTTTTATGTCATAAAACTCATGATTGTGAATGCAAACGGTTCTATTATTCAATAAATTTTTTTACGAGTTATTGATCATTAAATTATTCTTAAATAAGAGATTTGCTCGTTATAAACTCAAAATTCAATAAACTAGGATTTATTGACTATGATATAAATACTTAAAGTTTATGTAGTAACATACATGTGGATCAAGTTCAAGTGATATATAATCTAAATGGTTTAAAATATAGAAATAAGGTTGGGCACCTTATTCCAAATCGGGAAACAATGGATGCAGAACCTTATTCCGAGGATACAATGGATGCGACCCACATTGTATTTAATACAAGTAATGTGATCCCTAATCACTCATGTAGAGACATACGAGGGGAGACGTCCTATGTAAAAGAGTTTGCATAAGACCTAACCATGAAATAGTCAATTTTACATTATAACAATTTTTATTGTTTAAAACTGAGTATTTCAACTTTGATAACCTAGGTTAACTTGATTTTAATTTTGAGCGAACTATGAACTCTTGTTTACTTGGGATTGTCTTTAGATCTCCATAGGTGAGGGCAACTTATCAACGTTAGCCCAATAAATCTCCTATTTCAAAGGTAAGATCTGTATAGTTGGGGACATAGGGTGCATAATGGAATTAACTCCATCCCGCTTCTAGGAATAGTAGAAATGTTATTCCCTTAAGTGCTAACTCTAGATATTAAACAAGTGGTCTCGCTCTCTTATTGGCATAAGAGGAACTTAGTTTAATGGATGGGCCATAAACCAAGATATAATTTCAGAGGTAAAACAATATTTTGACCTGGCCAAAACTATGAACAACCTATGAAGAGTTGATTTACTAATCATGTTTAAATCAAGTGGATGCAAATATATTATAGTGAGGAATGTAGCTATGAGCTATTGTTGAAAATCCAGTTAATTACTGAATGTTGGTTAACTTGGTTAAAAATAGTTTAGCTGGTAAATCTTCGATCGTTGGAGCTCATAATCAGTAGGTCTATTAGTTCCCTCTACTATCTCATTATGGAATTACACTTAGAACAATGTGATCGAGAAATCCGAATCGTTCAAATTGAATTAGAGATTGAATCTTTAATAATATTAGATATAGTTAATGATTACAAATTGAGAGAGAAATGATATTTAAATAGGATTTAAAGATAAGAAATTCAATTGATTGGAATAAATAGATAAAATAGTATTTTAATATTGGATATTAAATTATAATTAATTAAATTATTAATTATTTTATGATTTGATATTATATAATTATATTGAAAATTAATTAATTTAGGGCTAATTAAATTACAAATTTCATATGGTTGTATAATATTTTTATAGTGAAAAAATCCAACATCAACTCAGTGGATGTGTCCAACACTTTAAGCTTAATGGAATGAATTTGAACCGTCAAATTCTTGTTAACTCACTTCAAGCATTACTTGTATGGCTAATGCTTATAAGTAGGTGAGGATTAATTTTGATGAAGGTTTAATGTCATTTGCTCAAATTTAGTGTAAATTATGCAAATCTCACAAAAAAAAAACTCTCTTAATTTGTTGTTCTCAAATCACATTCTTGTTCCTATAAACTAATTCTAAATCCAAGAAAATAGTAGGAAAGACCTTGTGGTTGTCCAAGACTTGTTCGTGTTCAACTACGACTACAAAATAATGAGCATTTTGAGCTTCAGATGTACAACTTCTAATTTTTTTTTGAAGTTATACAAAGCATGTTTAATCCTTTAATCATTCTAATGCATTTGGTGGGTGCTTATTCAGGAGATGAATGTTGCTAGATTTATGTGATGTATGTTTTGTGTTGTTAAATTGGTTATATTATGATTTGGCATTAGATTCCACCTTGGGGTTGTAATTATAATTATTATCGTTGTCCTATTGTTTATGGGTTCTAATTTGTTAAGAAGAGTTTTTAAACTTTTGGAAGTCAATATAGTTGAAATTACTTTGTAATCGAAGAAATAATTAAGGTTGCTCTTTGTCGGAAAAAAAATTGCACTGCGATTTTTTTCCAAGTTTTTGAGCCCTATCCATGTGAAGAATTTACTGATTTCAAGCTGGCTCAAAGGGTTCGTCGAAGCTAAGTTGGAAAGTTGACCATATGTTGGTTTATAATGGTTCTTGATAAGCATGTCCAGTCAAGAGAGAAAAAGTTGATGACATCCCAATACACATAGCGACACCCAAAAGCACATAATTGGACTTAATAGTTCTTAATCGACACAATAACTACATAAATTATACATCTCGGTAAGAGTTGTAATGACCTGATAAAGCCTATTAGATAACCATTAGGTCAATAGAAGCTTGGTTGCAAAGTAGGTTGGTAGAGTTTTGAAAAGTACTATTTTTACCTTGACAAGCCTAGTAAAGTGCGTGAATCACTCCTAAGCTCTATATAGCATTTCAAGCATGTTTTGTCCTAATGAAGGGCTAAAACTCGTCCTAGTGAAGTTTTGACGCAACATAGAAATATGGATATCTTGTTGTTGAGGAATCAAGATGATGAAAAGAGATGCAACGTTGTTTTGTGATGACTTCACCTAGTATATAGACAAAGTTAGCATTAGATTTGCCTTAAAAAGTAGAGACATGTTTGTTAGAGTTACGAATATCTCTCATTCAAGTGTAATCTCGATACATTTGTATTCTTTTTCTAAATTTGACACATTATATACATACTATTATAATCTAAATTAAAATAATATGCATCTCAAACTCAAATTATCATAACTACGTACTATTATAACGTTAACCGTAATAATAATCTTTTTAAGTTCAATTTTACTAAACAAAAGTAAGTTTTTTTTTCCTATTTTTTTTTTAAAGAAAGTAATGCGTACAGCCACAGCCGTATATATAAAGGATGCAGAATATTTTGAAAACCAATTGCATCGAAGAAAAATGGAGGGAAACCGAGGAAGCTTGGAGAGAATTGAAGTTCTGAGGAAAATCACAGGTCACAATTCCATTGATTTTTCTGATTTTCATATTTATTCCAATTGATTTCTGTTTCGTCGCTGCTATTTTCTTTCCGTTTTCCAATTCAATCTTTTGCAGAGCTAACTAGATCTATGATCGTCGAACTGAGCAATGGAAGCTCCAAGATGATCGCCATCGATCGGTTCAAAAGTTACTGCACCAATTCCCTTGAAAACTGGTTCGTAATTTTCTGTATAGAATATTCATTTTGCTTCCAATCTTTTGAATCTTCGGATTGCTAACCAAATAAAGTTCATGATCTACAATGTTTTTAAGTGCTTTACTCAACTACGAGCATTCATTTGCCTACTCGTGTGAAAATTTTCTCTAGTTTTCGATTCTTTATTTACCATCGGGTCATTGGATCGTATCGAAGGCCAAATCAGTAGCCGCTCAGAAAATACCAGCAGAAAATATGTGTTAGTTGGATGCGAATATATCTCTAGAACTTGAAGCAGAGTTGCATAGTTTAGCTACGATTTGTCATTTTCGAAAGTCACTGCTCAATCTTAATTCTTAACTAAAATGCGTTTTACGTTTATGACCTAGTTTTCAGTCATTCTTTTGTTTTTAGACACAATATTTTTATTTTTCAAGAAAGTTTAGTTCTCGAATGTGAAGATGACACTATCTTGAAATTGGACTTGTGTTTTGAAAACGATATTTGTACCAAAAGAGATTTTAGATGGTTTTTCGCTAATTTTTTATGCAGTTGTTGTAGGTTCAATTTATCTGAAGGGAAGGATGTTCTAACACTTCAAAGGGAAAGCCATGTCCGTAGACTAGGTGAATTGGTTATTCCGAGGAATGATACTACAAAATCATAATCTGTATACACTGTAGAGTACACTTGTATTTGATATTATTTTGTTCTATCAGATGTCTTGCTTAGAGTTCTACTCATAATTCAGCAGCTTCTGCGAGAAAATAGACATAGCTCAAAGAGAGATATGTATTATATGCATCCCTCTATATTTACAGGTAATAAAACCCACAATTATGTTCTAAGATTCAACATCTTACAACAATTAATTGGCAGGCATGTTCAGAAAATTCAAATTTCAACAGATCCTTCAAATTTATGATTTCAGCAAGTTTGTGGCAGAAGATTTTCTGAACCTTTCCTTGTTTTGCTTGGTTATGGTATAACAGAGTTTAATGACATTGGCTTCCTCATATAATGATGAATACTTTTCAGATCAGTCAGTTGTTGACCGGGCAATCAACGACATCTGCATTCTTTTGCAATGTAGCCGACATAATTTGAATGTGGTTGGTGCTGCACTTCATTTTACTTTGGCTTCAATTTACATATCTTCTTTTCCTCTATGATTATATTGGTTCATGTGGGATCCAATTTCAGTATAGTATTTAGGGTTGGCTCCGTGCCACAAAATGCTGTTCTTTGATAAAATTAATGCATAATTATTTGTTGTCTTGCATCACTATTAGGTGTTGAATTACGATCAATTGCACTTTTCTTTTAATCATATAGTTTATGTCTGTTTCTGATGATCATTTAAACTTGTGTTCTCTCAGGTTTCTGTTGGTAATGGGTGAGTATCGAGGAAAACATATGCCAGTTCAGAAAAGAAGAATATAGTGCGGAATGCTGCTTGCTTTCTTGACTTAATCCTTTCCAAGCAGTCTGTAGTTCATAATTATTTGTTTTGTGGGTTGATACCCATGTCAGGCTTTTCTATACCATTAGATTCTGTTAAATTTCCTCTTAGCGCTGCAATCTGTTTTCCTTGTGGAAGAAAATTAAGCCCTGACTCTTGACATTTTCATTGAGGAAGAAATTTAAGAACTGAATCTTGACAGTCACTTTTTTTATAGGTTGGTGATGGGTTGGTTGAGGTTCTCAGAAGCTGGCAGAAGATTTGATTGCTTGAAGAAGCCTAACAGTGTAAAGATTATTATTCTTCACAATACAATTGCCTCTTTAGTCACTCTCAGCTGTAACTGATTTGCACGTATGCATCTCAATCTCATGCAGGCCCAATTTATTCCTGTTCAAGTTGAAGAAGTTACAGGTATGCTGTCTCGCTGATACTAGATATATAATGTTAGAATTAGTGGGCTTAAGCCCAAGGAAAAATTAACCCTAATATATTTTTTTTTTAATCTTAAACTTAGTTGTCTATTTATTTTCTCCCTATTTTATCTTTTGTTCATATGAGATAATAATAAGAAAGGCAGATCGTGGTTTTTCTCTCGATACTCGGGTTTCCACGTAATTTAGTGTCGTATTTTCTTTACCACTTTTAATATGGTATTACAGCTAGGTAAAGACGAAACCCTAGACACTAATATTGATGAAACCAAAACAAAGACCGAAATTGCTGCCGTTGGGATCAACACCGTTATTGCCGCCGCCATGGAAAAATTGCTCTGACAGCTTCAAACGCCGTCAGTGAGCAGTTTGGGACCACCCTTGGAGCCAACCACGCCGCCTAGTGGAGGAAACCAACTGCATGCGCCAAGTATGTCTGCCCAGTGTCACCTCTTCCAAGCCCGTATGTCCACCGCCGCCATCCATCTTCTCCGGTGTTCAACCGGCTTACTACCAACCGACCTCCTTTGCCCAACTGCATAACCCTTTTGGTCAGTTGCCAATCCACGTGTCACAAACCCTAAATCCATCGATCAACCGTTTTCATGCGCCGTTGAGTTCTGATTCTTTATAGCAGTCACACATTCGTGGTACCGAAATTGATCGCCTCTATAATAATTCAGGGCTTGAAATTGGTGAATCATAGACCCCCTCTCATCCAACAGTATAGTCGTAGTACAGTCGTAGAAGAGTACAGTCGTAGAAGAAAGAAAACTAACATGTAAATAGATTGGTTAGTTGGTTATAAAAGTCTGTTGTTAGTTAGAAAAGTTATTTAAAAAGAAAAGGTTTAGCACACTAGTCTGAAGGAATAGGCAGACAGTTTTTTAAGAAGAAATTCCTTCGTTCATTCTTGAAAGATAGAGTAACAAAGAGAGAGGAGTTCTGAATTATGTAATTGAGTCTACAATCAATAAAGCAAATTGATTCATAAGAATGAGTTTCATCATATTGGTATCAGAGATTTCATCCTGGGCAAGAAATGAAAGATGGCAAAAAAGCTGTAAAAAGGTTCGAAGTTGTCGAACAAGAGATTACTAATACTTCCAGTGACTACCAGAACTTGAAACAAAGATCACGAAGCATTTAGAGAAGATTGATTTACAGAATGAAAAGAACCAGCATCAACAACAATTAATTATGAAATACACCAAAGGAATGATCAACCAGCAAAATGAAAGCAAAGATAACATAATTGATCGACGAACCTAACCCGAATAAAAAGGAGAGTGAAGAGAAGAACAACGTCGGAACAAGTTCAAAAAATTTGAAATGCCGGTTTTCAACGGAGACGACCCGGATGCGTTACTCTTTCGCGCGGACCGATATTTCCAGATTCATAAACTAGCAGACTTCGAGAAGATGATCGTTGCAACTATTAGTTTTGAAGGACCGGCTTTGTACTGATATAGAGCACAAGAAGAATGGGAAAAGTTTACAAGTTGGCCAAATTTGAAGGAACATCTACTCGTGCGATTCCGGTCTGTGAGGGAAGGATCGATATGCGTACAATTTTTGAGGATTCGACAAGAGTCAACGGTGGAAGAAAATCGAAATCATTTCGACAAATTGATGGCGCCATTATCAGATCTGCCTAATTAAGTAATTGAAGAAACCTTCGTGAACGGTTTATTGCTATGGATCGAAGCTGAAGTTGAGTTTTCTCAACCGATCGGTCTAGCCCAAATGATGTGGCTGGCGCAACTCTCATGATCATAGGTGCAAAGCCAAAGAAAAAGGCCTCTGTTTTCGATGCAATGAGCGAAAACAGAGGCCTTTTTCTTTTCTAGCTTGGAATTATGCATCACTTGGGGTGCGTTTGGGGGAAGGAAAGAGTTACGAGGAAAAAGGATTATAATAATCCTAGGATTATGATAATCCTAGTGTTATGATAATATGTGTTTGGGATAAAGGTTATTATTGGTAGTGTTATGGTAATATGTGTTTGGGGGAAAGAATATAAAAGGTAGTGTTATGATAGTATATGTTTAGATGAGGGATTATAATAGTAGTGCTATATAATATGTGTTCGGGGGAAAAATTATGATTGTAGTAATTTAAAAAATAATAATATAATTAGGATTGAGTTAGTTGGATAGGGTAATGTAGGGTTGTAAGAAAGTAAAAGAGATGATAAGATAGGTTTATTTAGGGATTAGGATAACCCTAATCCCCATTTATCATAATCCTTAGGCCAAACCGTTGGGCCAAACACGGTTTGGCCCAATTTCCTAACCCTTTTCCTCTTAAAACCTCATCCCAAACACACCCTTAATCTCTTGGAAGGTCCTTCTTTCTTCACTTCTCCAGCCGTATTTTCCCTTAATGTGATGGTTCTCATTGGAAATATGGTGTTGCCTTTATTATCGTTTGGGCTTGCAGTGATGTTTGATTTAATAATGGACGAGGATGATGTAGAGTACTTACCTCCACTGTAGCCTTTAAGATTTGCTTCATTTAAGACGATCTCTTGGTTTTCTACGAGTTGCCCTAGTCGCATCATTTGGGCTAGATTGATCGGTTGACAAAACTCAACTTCAACTTTGATCCATGGTAGTAATCCGTTCATGAAGGTTTCTTCAATTACTCAGTTAGGTAGATTTGATAATGGTGTCATCAATTTATCGAAATGATTTCGATATTCTTCTACCGTTGACTCTTGTCAAATCTTAAAAGATTATCCGCATATCGATCCTTGCCTCACAGATCGGAATCGCACTAGTAGGCGTTCCTTCAAATTTGGCCAACTTGTAAACTTTTCCTGTTCTTCTTGTGCTCTGTACTAGTACAGAGCCGGTCCTTCAAAACTAATAGTTGCAACAATCATCTTCTCGGAGTCTGTCAGTTTATGAATATGGAAATACCGGTCCGCGCGAAAGAGCTACGCATCCGGGTTGTCGTCGTTGAATATCGGCATTTTGACTTTTTTGAACTTGTTCCAATTGTTGTTCTTCTCTTCGTTCTCCTTTTCTGTCGGGTTAGGTTCGTCGATCAACTTTGTTATCTTTGCTTTCATTTTGCTGGTTGATCTCGATTGCTCCTTCATCATTCCTTCCATGTATTTCAAAATTAATTGTTGCTAATGTTGGTTCTTTTCGTTTTGTAAATTGATTTCTCTAACTACTTCGTGATCTTTGCTTCAAGTTCTTCACTTGAATATTAGTAATCTCTTGTTCGACAACTTTGAACCTTTCTTCAGCCTGTTTCGTCATCTTTTGTTTCTAGCCCAGGATGAATAGACTTTGATACCAATATGATGAGATCCGTTCTTATGAATCAATCAGTAAGATTGCTTTATTGATAGTAAGACTCAATTACAGAATTCAGAACCCCTCTCTTTGTTACCCTATCTTTCATGAATGAACAAAGGAATTTCTTCTTACAAAACTCTCTGCCTATTCCTTTAGACTAGTGTGCTATTTAACCTTTTCTTTCTTACTAAATTTTCTAACTAACTTTTTTAATAGACTTTTATAACCGACTAAGCAATCTATTTACATGTTAGTTTTCTTTCTTCTACAACTGTACTGTTGGATGATAGGGGGTCTATCACTATCACCACAACTCAGAGCTTTTACAGCTACCTTTGACTCTACCATGATACCTAAAAATACCCACGTTGCTTTTGAGTGCCTTGTGCGGAAAACTACAGTTATGGAAGAGATGAGAGCTCTTGAAAAGAACAAGACTTGGGAGGTCTATACTCTCCCTAAGGGACATAAAACCGTGGGATGTAAATGCTGTCCAAAGTCAAATACAGGGCAGATGGAACTCTTGACAAACACAAGACCAGGTTAATTGCAAAAGGGTTTACACAGTCCTATGAAGTTGATTATTCTGAAGCCTTCGTGCCAGTTGCAAAACTAAATACCGTTAGCGTCTTGTTATCTGTTGTTGTGAATAAGGATTGACCCTTATATCAACTACATGTTAAGAATGCCTTCTTGAATGGGGACTTGGTAGAGGGAGTCCATACGAGCCCCTCTCCAGGGTTTGAAGCTCAGTTTGATCATCGGGCTTGCAAACTTCAGAAATCCTTGTATGGGCTAAAATAGTTATCGAGAGCATGGTTTGATAGGTTTACTACCTTTGTCAAGTCCCAAGTACAGTCATGGACACTTTGATCACACTTTGTTTACAAAAGTTTCCAAGGGTGGGAAGATTGCTATGTTGATTGTTTATGTTGATGACATTGTTTTATCTGGGGATGACACCGTTGAGATCATCCAACTGAAGAAGAAGATGGGTGATGATTTTGAAACTAAAGACTTGGAAAATCTGAAGTATTTCCTTCATATGGAGGTAGCTAGATCAAAAGAAGGCATCTCCATATATCAAAGGAAGTATACCCTTGATTTGCTGACTATCCTGCTTATACGTCTATTGAGTTCAACTGTAAACTGGGAAACTTAGGTAATAAAGTTCTAGTTGATAAAGAAAAATATCAACACCTTGTGGGAATATTGATCTACTTGTCACACACTAGATCGGATATCTCCTACGTTGTGAATGCCGTTAACAAGCTCATGCAGGCCCCTTTTGAGAATCACATGGAGGCAGAATTCTGGTGTACTTAAAAACAACTCATGGTAAATGGTTGATGTTCGGGAAGATCTATAGAAGAGCTCTTGAGGCCTATACGGATTCTAATTGGGCAGGGTCCTTTGTTGACAGAAAATCCGCCTCTGGCTATTGTACTTTTGTATGGGGCAATCTCGTAACTTGGAGAAGTAAGAAGCATGAGGTTGTGGCTAGAAGCAATGCTGAAGTTGAGTATAGGGCTATGAGTTTGAGGATATGTGAGGAAATTTGGCTATAGAAGGTTTTATCTGACCTTCATCAAGACAATGACGTGTCGATGAATTATTATGTGATAATAAGGTAGCTATTAGCATCGACAACAATCTAGTTCAACATGATAGAGCTAAACATGTGGAGATTGATTGACACTTTATTAACAAAAGATTGGACAATGTTAGCATATGCATTCCTTACATCTCCTTGAGTCAACAGGTTGCTGATGTTCTTACCAAGAGGCTTCTCAAATGATCCACGTGTTAGCAAGTTGGGCTTTGTTGACATTTACGTTCAACTTGAGGGGGAATGTTAGAATTAATGGGCTTAAGCCCAAGGAAAGATTAACCCAATATTCTTTCCTTTTTTATCTTAAGCTTGTTGTCTATTTATTTTTCCCTATTGTATCTTTTGTTCATATGAGATAATAATAAAAAAGTGATCAGATCGTGGTTTTTCTCCTGGTACTCGGGTTTCCACATAACTCGGAGTCGTATTTTCTTTACTGCTTTTAATATATAACTTAGCCAAAATCGCTAGATTAGAAGCCTAAATTAGACACTTGGAATGATACCTTTAAATTACATTGTTCTTATGGCATTCCTTTTCCTCCATATTCTTGAAAGGAAAACCCTTAGATGCATCTTAGAGACATCATCTTAGAGACATCACCTATCTCTGTGTATTCCGGCAAATTGTATAATCACAATTTGTCACGTGACAAACTATTCCTACCTTTTTTTTATAAATATTTTAATTAAATTTTTATGTTATGTAATGAGAGTGGGGTGCATCTTTGGATGCATCCAAGTATTACTCTTCGTGAAAGCATTTTGATCGAGTTCTGCTTGCTTTTATGATTATTTTTTATTTTTATATGCAGATATTGCTACTGCTGCAGACTACATTCTCGTTGTAGAGAAAGAATCAGGTCAAGGCTATAGTGATAAAAGCTGGTTTCACTGTTCAAGGAAGCTCAATATTAACTTTCACTTTGATCATTTGAAGTATGTGATGTTTCATTTTTTGAGCGTGCAGTGTTTCAGCGTTTAGCAAATGACCGGTTCTGCAGCAGAAACCGGTGCATTGTAATCACGGTGAGCATGCCTCTTAAGTCCTACAAACATGAAATTTCTCATATTCAAATGTGCTAGCCTTTTTCTTTTAGGGACGTGGATATCCAGATGTTCCCACTAGAAGGTAAAGAAATTATGGTCATAAACATGCTAATCTCATTTTTCAATTGATCATGTGAGTCATTGAAATATGCACACATGTATTGATCAGGTTTTTGCGGCTTCTCGTTGATGTTTTGGCATTGCCTGCATTTTGTTTGGTAGATTGTGATCCATATGGTTTTGACATTCTGACTACATATCGTTTCGGTTCTATGGTTAGGCTCCTCAATCAAACAATTATCTACTAAATTATTTAATGCAGACTCCAAACTAACCAGTTGTATTGTGTGTGAAACAATGAGAGCATGATAGCTTACTTACCCTTCAATGTTTTTGACCCGTTTCCTTTTCAAAAGCAAATGGCCTACGATGCAAAGAATCTCAGAATCCCACAACTACAATGGATTGGAGCTTTTGCTTCAGATTCTGAGAAATACGATCTACCAGAACAATGTCTCATCCCATTGACATCCAAGGGTGCGGGATCTCACTTGGCACCCACACGTGCACACACGTACGCAGTGCATTTTCAAATGTCATTTTCTGTATTTCTGATCTGTTGAAGGTCTTGTTTAACCTGTCAGACAAGAGAAGAACTGAAGCCTTGTTACAAAGATGCTACTTGCGGAGAGAGGTACCACATTGGAGGTAAAATTTACTACCATTACAGCTCTAGTTTCCTTTTATCATTGTTTCATGCATTGCCATTTTCTACAAAGACTACTTCCTCCCTTAGGTTGGAATTGGACTCCATGCTTCAAAGAGGGGTGAAATTTGAGATTGAAGCACTGTCTGTGCACAATATTTCATTTTTGTCAGACCATTATTTACCATCCAAAATAGAAAGTGAACTAACAACCGGTAAACTCATAGGTGATTATCAATCCATACACTCTACCAACATGGGGTTGGTTTGGAATGGTAATGGAATGAGTTAGTAATGTAACATAATTAAAAACTCATATTTGGATCGAACGTTTTAGCCCAATTTATAATACTAATTTGTTTCTACATGCTTCGACTTAACCATCTTTTTCATCGGTTTCATATTTCACGATTCAATTTTTGTTCAAGTAGTTCTTTGTAATATTGATTACTCGGATCAAATATCTTTCAAACTAATTATTAGGTTTTGGTTTTAAGGGAAGATGGTGAAACTTAAGAGTGATAAATTCCCTGAATCTTCGTAGCAAAGCAAGATGTGAGGGGAGGTTTGAATTCATAAATTGGACAATTTTGTTGGAAGGGTGCAAGTAGAGATATGAGAAAAGAGATGAACACGATCAAAACCAACAAAAAAAAAAAAAAAAATGATCAAATCCATCCCAATCGAAATGTTTGGCCTTTCAAGACATTATAGTCTATGTCCAGGAGCTTCTAAAGAGTTTCATATTTAATAGGTTTGTGAACTTTTAATTTTACGTTTAAGATGTCCCTCGACTTAAAAACATGTTTGATAAGTTATTAAAATTATTATTTTGTGTGTAATTAATAGGATTTGAAATATTTGAAATGTTTTTAAAATTTTTTAATAAGGAATGCCACATGTAGAAACAAATACTGGAAAGACTGGCATTTAAATTATTTTTCCAAAATGGTTTCATTTCAAACACAATCACGAATTAAAGATTTTCATTTATATAACTATCATAACCACCTTCATTTGTATTGTAGCTCATAAAATGGGTTTGATTTCTTTTTTTTTTTTATTCAATAGTGAGAAAGACAAATCCTAAATCTCATTTTGTTTTTTAATTTAGATCGTGTTAATTTATCATATAAATCTTTTCTATCGACACAAAAACATAATCTTTCCCTCCCTCACTCCCACATCTTTTATTTTTACTTTTACAAAATTTTGGAAGCAAATCATAAGAACATCGAGTAGAAAAAGAAACTCGCCTATTAGTGTTAACAAATAACATCCACCATGACAAGGTGAAAAAAACTAAAAAGTAAAATTAAGAATAACACTAGGTAGAAAATAAAGCCTACGAAATTGCAGATAAATGTTTACATGATTAGTCAATTTAATTAATATGATGAATCTACAGCTTAATCATCTAAATATAGAAATCATATCATTGTTCCGTCAGAGAGTTAGTAAAATCCTAATAGTAAGAACCAAAGTAAACTCTTTTTAAAAAGTTCTCGACTAAAGCAAACATTTTAAAAGATTTAGGAACCAAAATAGAATTTAAATGGAAAGTTTTTCGTGTAAAAATCTCTTTATTCATTGGATAATTATAATAAATAGCAATTTGAGGAATAATAATTAAGTATATAATATTTAAAAAAATTACAAATATAACTAAGTTTATCGGGTAGACTTTGATAGACAACATTTGTAACATGGTATACCAGTGATAGATTTCTATCATTGGTAGACTTTGACAAATTTTGTTATATTTATATATATTTTTTAAATTGTTGCTATATATATAAATATTTTGAATGTAATTGATATATTTACGATCCTCATACTCCTTGGATTATACCCATATCATAGAAGTAAAAATACAGGGCTTTTAAGATAGACCAATCCAAGATTAACCTAAATTGTGTAACTTGTGAGGTGGATACTCCCACACATTTTTCGTTCCTATTTCTTGTTTTTGATTTTTAAGAAACAAAAGCATTTTAGAATTGTTTTTTTTTTTAATTTATTTTTATTTTACTTAAAAATTACGTTTCCATATTTACATCGAAAATTTGGAAACAAGAAATCAAGTTCATTCTTTTATTGCTTAGAGTTTCAGGTTTTTTTTTTTTTTTTTTTCCAAAACCAAAATAAAAAGAATTATTTATCATTTTTTAACTTCTAAAATGTATAATAATTATCTAACATAAATAAAGCATAAAATTTTATATTTAATTTAAAATTTTTTATTTTAATGTAAAATGTTTACATATATAATTTAAAAAATAGCAAACAGCATGAAACGAAAGAATAGTTATTACAAAACATGTTTCTTAGTTTAATATAAGAGAAAAAAGAAAGAATAAAAAAATAAAAATTTAAATGCCAAGTTAATTCGCTCAATATGTTTACAATAAATACACTAACAAACTATATCATCAATCCTTAATAAAGTGTTTATCGTTCTACATTATTAATAGACAATAAAATTTTGTCATTTAAAATAATTACTATAAAATATTTATAAAACAATGATAATAAGAAAACTTACAAATATAACAAAATATCACAATCTATCTGTAATAAATCATGAGAGACCAAATTAAACTATTATATGTATCTATCATGATACAAATATACATGAATAATAGTCTACAATAGTATATAGATCGTAATATTTTGTTATATTTTATAAATATTTTAGTTTAATTTATTATATTTAAAAATAATCCTAATAATAAGATAACATTAATTATTATAAAAAAAAAGAAGAAGAAATTATTGTTTTCCATAGCCATAGGCCCATAGTTTATAAATTTTCATAGTACGACCTACCTACATGAAAGATGAAGGGGCACATATATGATATATACCACATTTGTTTTGTAAGCAACCACATCATCAAGTAATCATTTTAAACATCTAATTTTATAAACTATAATTAATGATGAGAAGAATAGCCACAATTTAGGTAAATAAAAATATATAGTTTTAAAATAAGATTTGGTGTCATACATTTAATAACATATTAATTATAAAGGTAGAAGTTGGTTGTGATATGTGGGACAAGATTGCGACCACTAGATCATTGTTGTACATCTGAAAGCAAAATGAAGAATATATAAAAACCACATAACTTGAATTATTATGTGAGTAATCATAATAATAATAATAATAATGAAAGATTTTATTTTCCCCAACAAAGAGGGTTTTCACTTCCTTCTCATCAATTTCAAATTCTAATGCTTACTCTGGAGATTTCTCCTCTACAAACACCAACCATTATTATTAGAGGTCAAGCTGTGTCTATTACTTTGCTTATACGATGTTAACACCATGCAATAGGAACCTTGGGAGCATTCAATTCTTTGTCTATGACTCATTGCCCTTACAACAATCATCTTTCTTTATAAAAAGGAACGTTTTGATCCGACGATTAAAGACAAATTTAATATAATATCTAACACTTTCTCTAATTTGAGGACTTGAAATATGTGAAAGGCCCAACATGTATGGAAAATGTATATTAATTGAAGAAATAACAACTTTCTCTAATTTGTGGGCTTGAAATATGTGAAAGGTCCAACAGGTGTGGAAAATGTATATTAATTGAAGAAATAACAATATAAGGGCTTGAACACAATACCTCCCTGAAACACATGTTCTGAGACTGTATTAAATCATCGATTGACATAGAAGCTGATGGGATGAGGTAAATTTAATATAATATCTAACATATACTAGAAAATTTTCCTTCTCTGAATAAAATTAGATTAGCTTAACAACAATTGACATGACCTTCATTCTACC